>NC_080788.1:148087092-149287092 GCF_028018385.1 Neofelis nebulosa
AGCCCAGCTCAGCCCCAGCTCAGCCCAGCCCAGTTCAGCCCAGCTCAGCCCAGTGCTCAGCTCAGCTCAGCCCAGCCCAGCCCGGCTCAGCTCAGCCCGGTTTAGCTCAACCTAGCCCAGCCTAGCCCAGCTCAGCTCAGCTCAGCTCAGCCCAGCCCGGCTCAGCTCAGCCCGGTTTAGCTCAACCTAGCCCAGCTCAGCTCAGCTCAGCCCAGCCCAGCCCAGCCCAGCCCGGTTTAGTTCAACCTAGCCCAGCTCAGCTCAGCCCAGCCCGGCTCAGCTCAGCCCGGTTTAGCTCAACCTAGCCCAGCTCAGCTCAGCTCAGCCCAGCCCAGCCCAGCCCAGCCCGGTTTAGTTCAACCTAGCCCAGCTCAGCTCAGCCCAGCCCAGCCCAGTCCAGCCCGGTTTAGCTCAACCTAGCCCAGCTCAGCCCAGCTCAGCTCAGCCCAGCTCAGCCCAGCTCAGCCCAGCTCAGCCCAGCTCAGCTCAGTTCAGCACAGTTTAGCCCAGCTCAGCCTAGCTCAGCCCAGTTTAGCTCAGCCCAGCTCAGCCCCAGCTCAGCCCAGCCCAGTTCAGCCCAGCTCAGCCCAGTGCTAAGCTCAGCTCAGCGCAGCCCAGCCCGGTTTAGCTCAACCTAGCCCAGTTCAGCTCAGCTCACCTCAGCCCAGCCCAGCCCAGCCCAGCCTGGTTTAGCTCAACCTAGCCCAGCTCAGCCCGGCTCAGCTCAGCCCAGCCCAGTTCAGCCCAGTTAAACTCAGCCCAGCCCAGCCCAGCCCAGCTCAGCCCAGCTCAGGCCAGTTCAGCCCAGCCCAGTTCAGCCCAGTTCAGCCCAGTTCAGCCCAGCTCAGTGCAGCTAAATTCAGCCTAGCTCAGCCTGATTCAGCTCAGCCCAAGCTCATCCCAGAAATGCCAGCTCAATCTGGTTTAGTCCAGCTTAGCTGAGGACTGCTTTGGGCAGCCCAGTGTAGTCCTGTACAGTGTAGTCCCAAAAGCCCAGTCCTGGGACTGGCCAGAAAATTTCAGGCCACCAGACCGGCGTGCCTTCGCCAAAGCCATCTTATCCAGGAATCCTGTACAGCTGAGCCTGGCTCAGGGTCAGTGCTTTCTGGTGCCCATCCCTACCTTTCCCACCCTTGTATGTCCTTGGGGATTTCTCCAGTGGAATCCCCTATTTTTCCATGGCCCTGTCCAGTCTCAGCCAGCTCTTGGCCCCCAAGCATTATCAGTCACTACCACCTCAGTTTCCTGGGTAAAATACTTCCCGGCAAGTTTAAATTCACCAAGACATTTTATAAGGACTGAGGAGTGTTTGCCATCATCAGAGTGAAAACCCGTCTTTGCCTTAGAATAGGCAGAGACTTTGCTTCAGAAAACTGTGCTGGGGACTCTCCCCATGGGGCCTTCACTGTCCTGGGTACATGCCCTTAGCTGGTCTCCTCCCTTCTGAGTCTAAAGTAGGCCCCCAACTTTAACTAAATTTCCTCTAAAATAAAATCATCATTAAACATGACCAAAAATGCATCTCATCTGAATTTGCACATATAATTCTGCTCTTTGTCCTGAAGCTTTTCACAAGGCGAAGGCTACTTTCAAATGCACAATAATGACCTCAAAGCCAAAGCTGCGTTTATGACTCAAAGATGACATGAAAGGCACTTTGTTTATGTTAGAGCATCTGAGCCATAGAATCCATAGTTAAGAAGCCAAGACAATGGCCACTCAGGATTCATACAAATAAATCTCATTGTTTCCCTGAGCGATCTTAAAAAATGACTCCTCCTCAAGCAGGAACCAAAACGCCACACACAAACTTTCCGGAGCAGCAAATTTGGCAGCCGGGACTGCCTCTCTCTTACCATTTTGGCTCCCTGGTCACCAGACAGTCCCGTGGGGTCTTTGGTATTGAAGAATTCCTCCAAATCCATTAAAATTGGCTCTTTGATGAATAGTCAGTTGGCAGAAGCCACGGCAGCCCCGGGGGCAGGGGGGGCCAGGTGGACCATCCACTGGGGCTCCTTCAGCTCAGGAGCCAGCCCGAATTCCTTTCTGATTTGAGACCTGACTGGGCTTCCTCTTACTCCAACAACCAACACTCTTCACTGAAATCATTCAGGACAATCAGCACACACGCTTAGCCTAAAACATGTCCCAACAAGAGTGCTCGAAAAGCAGTCTTGAAATTGCTGACATGAATGAAGGCCACTTTATCAGGATATCTACATGCTTCTTAATCACGAAGAGAAAATCAACCAACTTAAAATATTTAGAACACAGTAATTATGAAAACAATACTTTGGGGTGTTAGAAAATGTTTGAGATTAATGACTGTTTGAGGAAATAACTAATTTAAAAAGTTAACATGAATGCATTGATAAACTGTCCCCCAGACTTCTCATTTCTTACATGTCTTAGTTTCAAAATGAGTATAAATGAGATGTTGGCAAGCGAAGACTGAAGAATTAAATTCAAATCGTTAAAAAAGGAACTGTTCCAGCTTCTGCCAGCATCTTGGTCTTATTTTAGAAATGCAAATTATGCAGGTGTTGTTTTTCAGACTCGCAGGGCTGGGCAAAACCTCCCGAAAACCATTTCTTCATAACCATAAGCTATAAATTTGCCAAGTCTGTTTACTTGTTTCCCGAAATAGACCGTCCCTGTGACCTGTTTCCGGCCACCTGGTGCAGGTGTCCGGCCCCACACGCCGCCCCCTGGCCAACTCCACAACACCACTTCCAGAATAGCTGAATTAAATAAAAAGTAAACTAATTCATTACGGTCAGAACTCAGCTCTGGGTAGGGGGGGCCACCACACCGTGTTGTTATGTCCTGTATCTACTCCAGAAAGACATGATTCATGCTTGCTAATTGACGGATAGCATTAAAGAGTTTGGCATGCTCGAAAATCTCTCACATTTTAAAGTCTCAGTGGTCTTAATTATTTTTCTCAGGAGCCACTTCAGACATACCCTGTCCTTTGATAGTTATCGCGCCTCTAACGGGGAGCAGGCTGTCTTCTCCCAGAAGCTGCCCTCGCTGAGCCGAGCTCGGTGGCCCCAGGCCTGCCCTTCCTAGGCGACTAGTCCTTACAGTTGACCAAGAATTGTAAACACAGTCTGCACAGAACACCACTCCTCATTCCGAAAAAAGTCTTTCACGGCACGCTCTCTGTGCGGCATTCTTGCGGCGCTCCAAACACAGCTGCCCACACACACTCGTGAGCCGACACCAGGATCCAGATAGCGAGACCTCTCCTGCCGCAGCCACACTGTCCTGTGGCCATGGGGGTCCTGGCAGCTCACCCACACATGGCCTGTCCAGCCTCCAGCCCCTCTTCAGGGGCTTAGTTACTGCCCCGGACATGCTGGCACTATTCCAGTTTTAGAAAAGCATCAGAAAATCAGGAGGCTCTGAAATCCCTAAGGCGCCCAGCTCTCGTCCCCTCCCGGCCAGCTTGCCCCTGGGGGACAGTCCTGAGGACCAGCCATCGATGCCCAGGAAACCCCACAGACAGGAGTAGAAAATAAAGGCCCCAGCAGGGCCGCTCCTACCTGAAGACACTGTGACTCCGGTTCCATGGCCCCAGAGATTGATACCGTAGTAATCACAGTGGTGGATTCTCCATTTGCACCCAACAAAACCCTGGGGGCCTCACCTGGCATCGCCCCCTCTGGAGGCCTGCACTTCCAGGCCGCACGGAGGCCGACCCTCCAAGTCACTGTTATCTGGAGGGTCCTGGACCCCCTCACCGGCCCTGGTCCCCACACCCCACTGCCCCTGAGACCCCATGTCCTGGCCTGGCCCCTCAGAAGCCAGATCACCGCCTGCCTGGGCCGCCCGACTACAAACCACAGCCCCGAACAGGAACTCAGAAGTCCAATCAGCCCCAAGGGCCACTGCCCCAGACGGCAGGTGCATCAGGGCCACAGACCCCAATTATGTTGATTATACCACAGTCACGGGGGCCCCCCAGGAGGCTTCAGTTACGTGGCCAGGCCACTCAAAGGAGCCACCTTGTCCCCATCTGTGGAAAGGTGATCTCCAGCCCCGTGTCTGGGGGACCCTGTCTCTGCCTCCATTTCCTGGCTTCCAAAATGCCCCAAACCCCAGATCTCCCCAAGTGCAGCCAGAGTGGGAAGGGTGAGGACCCACCTGAAGACACGGTGACCGGGGTCCCGGGGCCCCAGTAGTTGAACCAGTTGTCACATTGTGACAATGTTGGTGGGGCCCCAGACAAGAAGTGGGGCCTGGCTAAGGCCTTGGTCCACCTCAGATCACAGCCAGTGGGGCTGAGAGGACCAGGGGCCCCCCGAAGCTGAGGGTGGCTGAGGTCCCTGGAGAGCCTGGCCACCAAACCAGCCCTAGATCTGAGACCCTGGCACCCTCCGTTTTCTCCCCAAATGCAGCCAAAACCTCCCGACAGAGAGAGGAGAGGAAAGCCGGGAGGACTCACCTGAGGACACCGTCACCAGGGCTCCTTGGCCCCAGTAGTCAAAGTAGTCACATTGACATGGGCCCCGCTAAGGGGTGTACAAAAACCTCACCCCCTGACCACTGCCTGGCTTCCCGAATCCTCAGGTGTGAGCCCCCTCCAGCCCTGGACACAGAGCCCCCTCTGCCAGCCTGCCTTCCACAGGCTGGAGGCCCCGCTCCCTGCAGAAAGGCCATCGGCAAGGTGGGAACCTCACAGCCTCAGAAGCAGCCCTCTGGGCTCCCCAGAAGGCCCCACACAGACCAAGGAGCCTCTGGATATTTCTTCCCCAGCCCCGAGACAGAGGGAGCAGACAGAAAGTCGTCTTACCTTGGGAGACAGTGACCTGGGTACCTTGGCCCCAGATACCAAAAGTATTGCACAGGGATACAGTCCCTGCTTCTCCCCAGACAAAAATCTTCCCCGGCCCCTTGCACGGGCTGGTACTCATTCCCCAAGGATGCAGCAGACACAGCTGGCTTCCCTGCCCCCAGCCAGCCAACCCCAGGGCCACGAGGGAGGCAGGCAGGGCTGCAGCTACTTGAGGAGATGGTGACCAGGATGCCCCGTCCCCACACGTCGAGCTCATAGCCACACTAGTGTGCCGGGCCAGCCCTTAGCACACAAATATCCAGGCCCGGCCCCAACCCTGCTCCGCCACAACTTCTCCTTCCAGCCAACACCTGTCCCTGGGGCTTCTCTTCTCTCTGCCGGCTCTCAGCTTGCTTACCACCAGGAGCCCGGTCAGCCCTAAAGGCTAGTCCATAATGGGGCCGGGGCCCAGCAGGCCTCGGGCACTCAGCCCATGGTGGAGCTGTGCCCAGCCCAGGGACCTGGCCTGAGGCCCCCAGAGCAGGTGCAAGGGGGACTCACCTGAGGAGACGGTGACCAGGGTGCCCTGGCCCCAAAACTGGAAGTAATCATAGGCACGGTGAGCTGTCCCTGTGCTGGGGACTGCAGAACCCCCCCCCCCCCACAGCCAGGGTCCCCAGGGAGCCCCAGGAACTAGAAAGCCTGTTTTCCGCTTGAAGAGATGATCCACCCCGGGCCCTGGCATGTTCCTTCCTGAACTCAGTCTCCTGGCCCAGGTTTTGGATGTCCTTCCTGACACCCGACTCCCTTTGGTCCCGAGGTCACGTTCTCGCTGCTCTGCCTTCCGATGACCTTCACTGCCTGGGGCCCAGTGTTGCCCTCCCTCCCTGAACCACCGGCCAAGCTGCGCCCCAGCACCCAGTCCGCTGCATACACCATGCCTCCCCCGGGGCCTTGGCGACCCAGTCCATCCCTCTGGCTGGAACGCGTCTCTCTGTCATGACCACTTGGGAAATCCCCTGGCCTTCTGTGACCAGCTCAACACCACTCCCTCCCCTCCCCCAGCTTCGTTGGGCTGCCCAGTGACTCCCGCCCCTGGCCCTGCAGTGAGCCCCAGAGAATGAGCAGCTGGCCGCCCTGGGAGTGCTCTGGCACTGGGTTTCTGTAGAGCTGTCGGTCATGGTGGCCCTGGTTAGCACTATGGTTCCTGGCTTAGCCAAAACCCCACGGGCTGTAAGGCAGGCGAGGGGGAGCTTGGTGGTGGGCCACAGGGCACACAGGAGACCCGGACCTCCATCTGCCATCATTCCTGAGTCACGAGCACACAATGATCAAAATGTTGAAGGCCTCCCCCACGCATTTTCCTTCTTTCTTTCAGAAATAAGAGCAGATCCAAGGCTGGGTCCATGGGCCACCTGCATTTGAGCTGTGTTGTCTGAGAACATCCCCAGTGGTGGCCCGTGGGCCCCACCCAGGCTCATGGCTGACCAGAGAGGTGGGCCCCATGGGGCCAGAGTCTCAGTCTGTGAGACTGCCCCTCCTCAGCTTACACGGGTAGAGGCAGCAGCATCTATGTCGTTAACTCTGCCCACTCATGTCTTCTGTGGACCAGGACTCCCAGGAGGCCAGGGCCACACCAAGCCCTTCATGCCCCCGGAGAGAGATGTCTGTGTTCCCACCCATCAGACCTGGGGCTGAGTGCTGGGACTCACAGGCTCCCACGGGCCAGCTGTGAGTGTGGCGGGTGTGTGTGACAGGGCGGGGGGAGACAGAAAGGGAGACAACCAAGGACTGGGAGGGATGATGAGACCCCGAGGCTTGTGGCCGAGCGGGTGAGGGAAGGGCATGCTAGAAGCACATGTGTCTGTCTGTGTGCCTGTGGGTTTGGGTGCATAACTCCAGGCACAGGGACAGCCAGAGTCCTGATCCAGGCTGGGCTGTGGGCCTGGAGAAGAGTGGCAGGTGGCTTGGTTGTAGATGGACTCAAGATGGCCTATGTGCCCTTTGAAGAAGCTGAGGGTCTTTCTCTGGAAAGTTCTGTCTAGTATGGCATGGAGTATGGATGTGGGCTGGGCTGGGGCCACCAGGAGTAGGAAGGCCGTGGGGCTGTGGGAGGCAGAGGGCAGGGACCGCAGGCGTGTCTGAGGTGGGGCTCCCAAGAAGCAGGACCAAGGCTGGGGCTCCAGGTCCCTGGCCTGGTCTTTGGGAAATGGGGGCAATGCTGGAGGTGTAGGCACAGCAATGGTGCAGGTGGTGATGTTGGCCTCAGGTGTGAGGTGCCGGGGAGACCCCGCTGTGATGCTGGGGTTCAGGACCTCTCCAGAAACAGCTGGACCGCAGCATGTGGACAGTGTCCGGGTCTGGGGCAATGAGGGTGAGCCTGGGGAGTGCTGTGGGGATGCCCTGTGTGAAGGCGGATAGGCTCAGTGGCCTGGAGGTGTCTGTGGAGGAAGCAGGCGCGGGAGGAGAGGCAGGGGTGAGGCGGGGAGAGTGGAGCAGGAACAGGGACTCTGTAGCCTGAGTGAGAACTGGCCAGCCCTGGGGACCCGGGGGCCAGGGCAGACTGAGGAGTGGGGCAAGGCCTGTGCCTTCTCCCCACCCTCATGCCCAGCCTCCAGTGCCTGCCCTCCACAGCCCGTGGGGGTGGCTCCTGGCTTGCAGACCGGGCTTCCTGCAGCCCCAGCCCCTTTATGGAGGCTCTTTGTGCTGTGGTCTTGGCTCTGGGGCCTCCTGTCTCCTTTTAGGGACCAAAGGGCAAGGTCTGCTTCTGGCCCTTGAGGAAGCACCTGCTCTGGCTTTCTAGGGCCTTCCGTTCCTGGCTGGGGCAGGGAAGGTGCCCTTCATGCCCTGCTGGCCCTCCCCCACAGTAGAGAGCCAGCCAGGCTGCAGGCATTGTCTGGCCTGCAGAGGACCCAGTTCAGCTCTTGTAGACCAGTGTGTCCTATCGGGCCCCTGGGCAGGGTAGGAGCTGACCTTGGCAGAGCTCTTTGAGCCTTCTAGAAAGATCTCTGACCTGTCATCCCTGGTTTTTCCTGGCAATCCATGCGGAGTTTGGGTCGGGGCAGCTGTGGTGGGTCCTGAGCCTGCAAACCATGCTGCTGGCTGTGGTCATGCCCAGGCTGGGCTCCTTTTGCAGCATCCTACAGCCCAGTTCCGGGAGCCTGCCCTTGCCCCTCTCTCCACCACAAGCACATGCCAGGGAAAGGACATGGGTGTCACAGGTGGGTGCCTCAGTGGGTGCCGGGCATGGTGTCTGGATCGGTGTAATGGGGTGTCCAGAATGGGGCTATCTGCTCAGTCTTCCAGGCTCTGCCCATAGCTGCAGACTCCAGGGGCCCTACCCCTTCCAGAATGGAGACTGAGAAGGTGTCTCCTGGCTCGGCTGCTACGAGCAAGACTCTAGTGGAGCTGAAGGCTGAACCCCTGGGATGGGAGGGGAGGGCACCCTGTCACTCAGCTCCCCTGTTAGTCATGGCATGTCCATGCAAGTGCTTCTGAAAACAGCCAGTGAACTAGGAGTGGCTAGATGGGGCCTTGAGGTCCTTCCAGGCCTTGGTGGGCTAATCACACTCTAGGGTCGCATTCCCCCAGGATCGGACACTGTGGTAGACCAGATGGCCAGAATGCAAGTAGTTGAAAACATTCCTAATGTGCACAGGGAGAGGTTTTGTGTCTGAGATTTGCCTTGATGGCAGAGGCCATCAAGGAACTGACTCCTGAGCACTTTCCCCCAGAAGGAAGGTCCTTATGCATGAGAAACATGACAGGAAAGTCCTTCTTGCTTCACTTCTTAGGCCAGAAGAAACACAAGAGCAAATGGCTGCTGCTGCTGCTGCTGCTAAACCAACAGTTGTGAGAAGCCACCAAAGGGAATAGAAAGGAACGAGAAACTGAATTTCCCTCCTCAAATACCCTATGATGAGCAAAAAAAAAAAAAAAAAAAAGAGTAAAAACCAGAAAGAAGGCAAGAACTTACAAACAAACAAAATGGGTGGAAACACAAAATGCTACGGTCAAAGAAAGAGCGAGGATCCAGCAGCTGCTGGCACGCTCCCCACTTCACCCCTATAGCCCACAAGATGCAGTGGGGAGTTAACAAAGCCCAGAGAAGGCCCATATGTTCCTCCCGTTCCTGAGGGAAGGGGCGGGCCAGGGGGGTCCATGTGCCACAGGACAGAGCACGTTCAGTGCACGGGACAAAGGATCCACAGCATCAGTCTTCTCAGTGAGTGAGGAGTCAGGACAGGAGTCTGCCCAGCTGCCGAGGCTATGGGGTGGTGGTCGGGAGCCCTGTGGATGTCTGGCTGCTCCTTCGTGGTGGGAGAGGGGCTGCTGCCGGCACTGGCTCCTGAAGCAGGAGGGACGGCCAGGAGCAAAAGCACTCTCATTGCCAGTCTGGCTTTTTGTTCAAGAAAGGAAGCCCCAGCTTCTCCTGAATCTCCTTGTCCAGACCACATCCTTGTGTCCATCTGGGGCCTCCATCATGGTCTTGTCCCCCGGACCTAGGAGTGTTGGTTCTCTTTTCGCTGGGGTCCAAGAGCCCATACTGCTGGATGGACACCTCATTTCAACCTGCTCTCTGGCTGGCATGGGAGCTGCCACAAGGACGGGGAGGGCGGCCACAACGGGTCGTTAGTGATGGAAGCAGTGGCTCCAGGGCTCGGGTACTCAGGGCAGTACCCTTCCCCCCAGAGTGGGACAAGCCTGTCCCTCTGGTCAGTCCCTGCAATGACCTGGACATTCACAGAACCTCAGAAATCATGACATCTCCTTCTCCCCTTCTTTTCCTGAAGGCTGGGCTGAAGCAAATCAGGCCAAGCTCAATCCTCAGCCAACGGCACTGAGGGGTGTCTGCAGCGCGATGTCCCCCTTGCCGTTCCCTCGCCATTGCTGGCATGCTCTCGCGGTGGGGGGTGGGGGGGTGGGGTTCCAGCTGTATGCACTTTTGAGGCAGTGTTCAAGCTTTTCTCTTGCGGGCTGTCCTGACTTGGCCTCAGAGGCTCTCACCCCTTCGCCACTGTCCCCACAGACTCCTGTCATCAAAGGCTCCCAGCGAGGAGTGAGTGAATGGGAAGAGCCAAGTAGCCTCGGAATTCTTGGGGCGCTCCCAATGGCCATTGGTCAAGGCTTGGCACCTAAACTGTATTAGAGAAAGTGGATGCTCTTTGGATAAAGGGTCTGGGTGGACAGAACCAGGAATCACGGCTCCCTCAGTTACCAGAGCATGAAGACAATGAGGGGCCGCCACCACAGCCACTGACCCACCAGAGTTGGCTCCTGTGTGGTGAGTTGCTTTCCTGTTGGTGGCTCCCTAAGGCCCCTGCAGTGGGTAGACTAGCTGGTTTTCTTGGAGTAGGGAAGAGGCAAGAGTGTGCAGAGGTGCAGCTACGTCCTGCTCCACATTTACCATAATTTTTCCTTGGAAAGACTCTTGAATGCTCTGAGGCTTAAGATCCCTCATGTGCAGAAACACAGGTAATAGCATCTTGCTTACAAGAGTCTTGTGGGATTAAGAGGTAGTGATGCATAAGAGGCCCTTGGTGACAGGAACTCACAGAGAGAAGATCTAAGGAGAGTCATAAGCTATGACATGGAGGCTGAAATATTTGCCTCCATAAAATTTAAAAGTCATTTTATTTTACTTTATTTCATCACGATGAGTGCATTCCTATCTCACCTGCCCCCTCCCCTGCCCTTCTGTAACCATCACTTTGCTCTTTATAGTTAAGAGTGTTTTGTTTTTTTTTACTTTTAGGGAGAGAGGTTAGGGGGAGAGGCAGAAGTGGGGGGAGAGAGAGAGAGAGAGAGAGAGAGAGAGAGAGAGAGAGAGAGAAAGAGAATCCCAAGCAGGCTCCATGCTGTGCATGGATGTGGGGCTTGACCTGAGTCGAAATCAAGAGTCGGATGCTCAAGTGACAGAGCCACCAAAGGGCCCTAAGAGTCTGTTTTTTGGCTTGTCTCTTTTTCTTTGTTCCTATGTTTTGTTTCTTAAATTCATATATGAGTGAAATCATATGATATTTGTCTTTCTTTGATTGACTTATTTAGCTTAGTATAATTCATTCTAGCTCCAGCCACATCCTTGCAAATGGCAAGGCTCCATTCTTTTTCATCACTGAGTAGTATTCCATTGTATACATATGCCACATCTTTATCTGTTCATCAGTTGGTGGACATTTGAGCTCTTTCCATAATTTGGTTATTGTTGATAGTGCTGCTATAAACATGGGGGTGCATGTGCCCCTTTAAATTAGTATTTTTGTATCCTGTGGGTAAATACCCAGTAGTGCAATTCCTGGATCATAGGGTAGTTCTATTTTTAACGTTTTGAGGAATGTCCATACTGTTCTCCAGAGTGGCTGCACCGGTTTGCATTCCCACTAACAGTGGAAGAAGGTTCCTGTTTTCTCCACATCCTCGACAACACTTGCTGTTTCCTGAGTTGTTAATTTTAGCCATTCTGACAGGTGTGAGGTGAGGTGGTACCTCATCGTGGTTTTAATTTGTATTTCCATGATGACGACTGATGTTGAGCATCTTTTCATGTGTCTGTTGGCTACCTGTAGGTCTTCTTTGGAGAAATGTCTGTTCATGTGTTCTCCCCATTTTTATATTGGATTATTTGGTTTTTTTTGGGTGTTGAGGTTAAGTTCTTTATAGATTTTTGATACTAACCCTTTATGAGATATGTCATTTTCAAATATCTTCTCCCATTCTGTCAGTTGTCTTTTAGTTTTGTTGATCATTTCCTTCACCGTGAAGAAGCTTTTTATCTTGATGAGGTCCCAATACTTCATTTTTGCTTTTGTTTCCCTTGCCTCTGGAGACATGTCTAGTAAGAAGTCACTGTGATCAAGGTCAAAGATGTTGCTGCCTGTTTTCTCTTGTAGGATTTTGATGTTTTTCTGTATTACATTTAAGTCTTTCATCCATTTTGAGTTTATTTTTGTGTATGCTGTAAGAAAGTGGTCCAGTTTCAATCTTCTGCGTGTTGCTGTCCAGTATTCCCAACACCATTTGTTGAAGGGACTGTCTTTTTCCTATTGGATATTCTTTCTTGCTTTGTTGAAGATTTGTTGACCATATAGCTGTGGATCCATTTCTAGGCTTTGTATTCTGTTCCATTGACCTAACTGTCTGTTTTTGTGCCAGCACCACACCATCTTGATGCTTACAGCTTTGTAATGCAGCTTGAAGTTTGGAATCGTAGTGTTTCCAGCTTGTCTTTTCTTTTTCAAGATTGCTGTGAATATTTGCCATCTTTTGTTGTTCCATACATATTTTAGAATTATTTGTTCTAGCTCTGTGAAGAATGCTGATGCTTTCTTTTAATATAATTTATTGTCAAATTGGTTTCCATACAACACCCAGTGCTCATCCCAACAAGTGCCCCCCTTCAATGCCTATCACTCACTTTACCCTCTCCCCCACCTCACATTCACCCTCAGTCTGTTCTCAGCATTTAAAACTCTCTTATGATTTTCCTCCCAATCTCTCTGTAACTTTCTTTTCCTCTTCCCCTCCCCCATGGTCTTCTGTTAAGTTTCTCAAGATTCACATATGAGTGAAAACATATGGTATCTGTCTTTCTCTGCCTGACTTATTTCACTTAGCATAACACTCTCCAGTTCCATCCACGGTGATGCAAATGGCCATATTTCATTCTTTCCCATTGCCAACTACTATTCCATTGTATATATAAACCACATCTTATTTATCTATTTGTCAATTGATGGACATTTAGGCTTTTTCCATAATTTGGCTATTGTTGAAAGTGCTGCTATAAACATTGGGGTACATGTGCACCTATGCATCAGCACTCCTGTATCCCTTGGGTAAATTCCTAGCAGTGCTATTGCTGGGTCATAGGGTAATTCTATTTTTAATTTTTTGAGGAACCTCCACACTGTTTCCCAGAGAAGCTGCACCAGTTTGCTTTCCCACCAACCGTGCAAGATGGTTCCCATTTCTCCACATCCTCGCCAGCATCTATAGTCTCCTGATTTGTTTATTTTAGCCACTCTGACCGGTGTGAGGTGGTATCTCAGTGTGGTTTTGATTTGTATTTCCCTGATGAGGAGTGATGTTCAACATCTTTTCATGTGCCTGTTGGCCATCTGGAAGTCTTCTCTGGAGAAGTGTCTATTCATGTCTTCTGCCCATTTCTTCACTGGATTATTTGCTTTTCGGGTGTGGAGTTTGGTGAGTTCTTTATAAATTTTGGATACTAACCTTTTATCCTATATGTCATTTGCAAGTATCTTTTCCCATTCCATTGGTTGCCTTTTAGTTTTGTTGATTGTTTCCTTTGCAGCACAAAGGCTTTTTTATCTTGATGAGATCTCAATAGTTCATTTTTGTTTTTAATTTCCTTGCTTTTGGAATAAGAAATTGCTATGGCTGAGGTCAAAGAGGTTTTTTCCTGCTTTCTCCCCTAGGGTTTTGATGGTTTCCTGACTCACATTCAGGTCCTTCATCCATTTTGAGTTTACTTTTGTGTATGGTGTAAGAAAGTGGTCTAGTTTCATTCTTTTGCATGTTGCTCTCCAGTTCTCCCAGCACCATTTGTTAAAGAGACTGTCTTTTTTCCATTGGATATTCTTTCCTGCTTTGTCAAAGATTAGTTGTCCATACATTTGTGGGCCCAATTCTGGAGTCTCTATTCTATTCCATTGGTCTCTATTCTATTCCATGTTTCTGTTTTTGTGCCAATAACATACTGTCTTGATGATTACAGCTTTGTAGTAGAGGCTAAAGTCTGGGATTGTGATGCATCCTGCTTTGGTTTTCTTCTTCAATATTACTTTGGTTATTTGGGGTCTTTTGTGGTTCCATACAAATTTTAGGATTGTTTGTTCTAGTTTTGAGAAGAATGCTGGTGCAATTTTGATTGGGATGCATTGAATGTGTAGATTGCTTTGGATAGTATTGACATTTTCACATGTTCTTTTGATCCATGAGCATGGAAAGTCTTTCCATTTCTTTGTGTTATCTTTAATTTCTTTCATCAGTGTTTTATAGTTTTCAGCCTACAGATCTTTTAACTCTTTGGTTAGGTTTGTTCCTAGGTATCTTATTGTTTTTGGTGCAATTGTAAATGGTGTTGATTCCTTAATTTTTCTTTCTGTTGTTTCATTATTGCTGTATAGAAATGCAACAGATTTTTGTATGTTGATTTTATATTCTGCAACTTTGCTGAATTCATGTATTAATTCTAGCAATTTTTTGGTGGAGTCTTTTGGGTTTTCTACATAGAGCATCATATTGTCCGCAAATCATGAAAGTTTGGCTTCTTCCTTGCCAATTTGAATGCCCTTTATTTCTTTTAGTTGTCTGATTGCTGAGGGTAAAGATTCCCACACTATGTTAAATAGTAATGATGAGAGTGGGCATTTCTGTATTGTTCCTGGCCATAGAGGAAAAGCTCTGTTTTTCCCGATTGAGGATGACATTAGCTGTAGAATTTTCATATATGGCCTTTATGATGTTGAGGTATGTTCCCTCGGTCCCTACTTTGTTGAGGGTTTTTATC
The DNA here is from genome assembly GCF_028018385.1 of Neofelis nebulosa. Lineage (NCBI taxonomy): Eukaryota > Metazoa > Chordata > Mammalia > Carnivora > Felidae > Neofelis > Neofelis nebulosa. The sequence goes on from NC_080788.1 coordinate 148,101,405, forward strand.
AAGAATGGATGCTGGGGGCGCCTGGGTGGCGCAGTCGGTTAAGCGTCCGACTTCAGCCAGGTCACGATCTCGCGGTCCGTGAGTTCGAGCCCCGCGTCAGGCTCTGGGCTGATGGCTCGGAGCCTGGAGCCTGTTTCCGATTCTGTGTCTCCCTCTCTCTCTGCCCCTCCCCTGTTCATGCTCTGTCTCTCTCTGTCCCAAAAATAAATAAAAAATGTTGAAAAAAAAAAAAAAAGAATGGATGCTGTACTTTGTCAAATGCTTTTTCTGCATCTGTTGAGAGGACCATATGGTTCTTATCCTTTCTCTTATTAATATGATGTATCACGTTGATTGATTTGTGAATATTAAACCACCATTGCATTCTGGGAATAAATCCCACTTAAACATGGTGCATGATTTTTTAAACATACTGTTGGATTTGGTTTGCTAGTATTTTGTGAGGATTTTTGCATCCATGTTCACTAGAGATGTTGGCCTGTGGTTCTCTTTTTTGGTGGTGTCTTTATTTCATTTTATTATTAGGGTAATGCTGACATCATAGAATGAATTTGGAAGTTTTTCTTTCTCTTGAATTTTATGGAACAGTTTGAGAGGAATGGGTATTAACTCCTCTTTAAGTGTCTGGTAGATGGGGCGCCTGGGTGGCGCAGTCGGTTAAGCGTCCGACTTCAGCCAGGTCACGATCTCACGGTCCGTGAGTTCGAGCCCCGTGTCAGGCTCTGGGCCGATGGCTCGGAGCCTGGAGCCTGCTTCCGATTCTGTGTCTCCCTCTCTCTCTGGCCCTCCCCCGTTCATGCTCTGTCTCTCTCTGTCCCAAAAATAAATAAAAAAAAAAAACATTGAAGAAAAAAAAAAATAAATGTCTGGTAGAATTGGAGACTGAAATCTCGTCACAAGAGAACGGCTGCCTTGGCTCAAATGTTTCTGCTTCTCCTTTTCTGTGTGATGCTCATGAGCTGTTTGTTTTGTTTGTCATCTTGTCCACAAGTGCTTCCCCTCAGTGGACACAGTAAGACCACTCACACTTGCTGAGAGGACAGACATGTTAGTCTCCATCCTATCCTAGCTGTTCATGTCATGATTCCTGCTTTTCAATTCCCAAAAGAAGTTTTCCATTTCAAGCTGCCCTTCTCTGCTCTTTGAGTATGCAGTGGTTGCTCTGTTGTGACAACGTCCCGCAATGTGTGGCCTCCGCTCTGCGAGGTGTGAAAGTCCTGGCTCCTGGTCAGGCCCACTTCCTTCTCGCCTCTGGTCACAGGTTCCTCCTCGGACCTCTGCTCTCTTACTAAACAGTGTACCTGGCTCTGCCTCCACCCCTCCCATCTGGGTCCACCTCATTGACGTCCTTGGGCACCTCGCTCTCCGCCTGCAGCAGCGGCTGTCACCTGCCCTGCCCTGGCACTTTTGCTGGTGGGGAAATTTCTGCTTTGTCGGGACAGAACCCATCTCCTCTCTGTTCAGTCTCCCCAGCCACTTGGGTCTCAGCCTCATGTTTTAACCACATTAGTATTTTCCACGGGTTTTGTGGCCCCAGCTTCTCCGTGCATCTATTGGTGGCTGATGTCTTTTCACGAGCAATTTTGCCATGTGGGGGTTACAGAAACCTATTCACTGGATTCTTGAATGTTCAAACTGTTTTTCAGTAGTGTTACTTTTTTTGTTGTTGATAAGGCACTTTATTTCTAAAACTGAGACATAATTGACATATAACATGTAAGTTTAAGGTATCCGCGTATGATTGTTATGGCAGAGCTAACACCCCATGGGGGTCACATAATTATCATTTCTTTTTTGTGTTGGGAATAATTAGGATGTGGTCTCTCAGCAAGTTGGAAGTTTACGATACAGTATCGCTGACTGCACTCCCTAGGCTGTGCATCGGACCTCCAGAACTGGTTCATCTGCTAGTTGTAAGTTTACACCCCAAATCACGTCTCCCCTACTCCCCCACCTCCAGCCCTTGGTTGCCATCTTTTGACCCTCTGTTTCGAGGAGTTCGGCTTTTTAAGTTTCTGTACATAAGTGAGATCACACAGCGTCTTTCTGTGGCTCGTGTCACTCTGCATAATGCCCTTGAGGCCCACCCGTGTGGGCCGACAGCAGGATTCCCTTTGTGTGGCTGAGTGACACAGTCCACTGTGTGGACACCACGTCTTCTCTATGTGTCCGCCCGAGGTGGACACTTAGCTTGCTGCCGCGTCTTCAGTGGCCTTGTTTTGGAAGGACAGACAGGCTCCCGCCTTCCCCTGTGACCTGTCGTGCTGCTCACGGCTGCCTGGCGCTGATCGTGGGGTCAGAAATGGAGGAGCCTGTGTCTCCCCTTTCTGAGGAGTTCGTCTTTTTGAATCCTGCCCAAGTCGATTCTTTCCAACGCTAACTAACGAAAGAAGAGGAGGGAAGATGTATTTTAAAATGGAATTCATACGCTCCATCCTGGCACAGGCACAATCTGCGGCCGACAGGGAGCCTCGCGCGCCTGAGACGAGGGACCCATCGTGCAGGCCTTCGTCCCCGAGGCCGGGCCGTGCGTGTGTCTGACGGCCGTCCCGGGCGTTGTGTTTTCCGTCACAAGTCCCGCTGCTCCGTTCATTACTTTCCACTGGTGACGGATGATCGGGTGGACGTGTCCTTCTGTGGCCCGGTTTCCCTGGGGACTCCTCCTCCGGTGCCGGTGCGGCTCGCTGCTGCTCTCCCAATGCCGATACTGTTCCAGTTCACACTCGCACTCGTCGTCTCCCGAAGTGACCCCCTGGACGCGCTCTTTTTGTAGCGTCTCGTCGGAGGGAGGACGGGGCGGACGCCGGGGCGGGGCAGCCTCGGGAGCTCCGCGGCCCGGGGACGGGGGACGGGGACGGGGTGGGCGGGCGGCTGGGGTGACCCGCGCTGGGCACCGAGGGGCCCTGCGGACCGCGGTCCCCGCCCCCCGCGGGTCGTGGCACACGAGGCGCTGGGACCAGGGAGAGGTGTTCGTGGGCAGAACGCCGGGCCTTCTCGGCTGTCCTGTGGCCTCCGTCACGTGGGCTCTGCAGGTGTCAGCGGCTCGTGGCTCCTCCCTGCGTCCTGTGCATTCGCGTTACCTCAGTCTCCCTAGGGTCACTAAAAATGGACGTTCTCCTCGTCACGATTCTACATGTGTGTCTCCGCCGATTCTGGGAAGCTGAGGGGCAAGTGCTGTGTGTGTGGGGGAGGGGGGAGGGGGAAGGGGGGAGGGGGGTCCCGGAAGGAGGAAGCCACAGGCGGTGGGAACTGCGAGCCTCTACCACGCCCAGGAGCTCCTGGGACTCAAGCTGCTTCCCCTCCTTCTCCACTCGGCTCTGCGTCCCCAGAGGGGACCTGTATCCAGTACCTGGCCCGGCTCTCCGGCCTCCGGTCCAACCAGCTCCGGGCCCCACCCCCACCCCGGCAGGTGCAGCCCCCCCCCCCCCCCCAAGCAGGCTCTTTTACTTAAAATGGGTATGTCTTTTGCATGAAACCTTCCAACTATCTATTGGTTGGATAAAGTTGGTCTTTATTCAAATAAATAATTTTATTTCCAACAGTCTGTATTATCTATATTGAATGTTGGTTGTATATGTGTGTACATTCATATGAAGATTTTCATTATTCAGCTTGTATAATATAGACTCGAAAACATTATACTTTTTATAATTTACTCTGTAAGGAAGAATTGAAGGGGTTAGTCCTCCAAGTTCACGCACATGGAAAATATATTTGAATGCCCGTGTTTTGGGTCATAAAATTCTTGAGTCATATTTTCTCTCCAACAGAATTTTATGGGCATAAATAAGCTTTCATTTTCTTTTGAGAAATCAGGTCAGATTCGTTCTCCTCTTGTCAATGATCTGATCTCCGTTTGCTTATTTTGAAGTTGTCAATTGCAAAATGAACAAATCTTTTAGAATTTCTAATGTTTACTCTTGAGACAGAGAGAAAGAGAGAGAGAGAGAGAGCAGGGGAGGGGCAGAGAGAGAGGGAGACATAGAATCCAAAGCAGGCTCCAGGCTCCGAGCTGTCAGCACAGAGTCTGACGCGGGGCTCGAACTCATGAACCTCAAGATCATGACCTGAGCCAAAGTTGGACACTTAACTACCTGAGCCACCCAGGCGCCCCTCCTGCCTTTTAGAATTTCTAAAAGAAAGAAGAGTTTTACCAGAGCACAAGTGAAGCCGCTGCTGAGACCCACACTTGCTCCGGAAGCAACCTTTAGTGTGGGGGATTCTCACATGAAGAGCTACAGATCTTCATGAATGAAGAACATTCCAGAAAGTCACCGACTCATGTCCTGTTTCCAGTACATGCAAGGCTGCAGTCTCCAACCTTATGGGAACGTGGGGAGGTCTTACTCTTATCTTTCTGTTTGCAATGTTTCCTGCAGGTTATTTGCCGCTGAAGTAGATGTATGGCATGTACTCAGGGCAGAGAAGGAGCCCCTGCTGGGAAGTCTGGTCGTGTCGTTCTGGCCTTGGTCAAAGTAGAGCCTTCCTGGGCACTCAGGAAGAGCCTTAAAGCTGAATATCTCCTGTATTTTATTGAGCCCAGTAACTGTATTGACTGCTCTGGGTTGTTTTTTTCCTGAGAAGTTTAAGAATGTTCTGTAACACTGTTCGAACACTGTTTCAAATCGTGTTGGTTGGTTTAAGATTCCCTATCGTCTTTCTGCCGGGACTGGTGGGACTGCAGTGAGGGGCAGCCCCCAGGACCCCCAGGTGTGAGCATGTGTGAGGTGTGGTGACGGGCTTCCACAGGTCTCTGGCGTTGGGGGTGTGTGACCTCTGAGGTTTCCATGCAGATGACCGGCAGGGTGACACTGACTCCAGGGAGGAGGCTTCTGGGTGGAGGGACCCCCCCACACACAACAAGTCCCCCCTCAGAGCCAGTGTGGGCCTCGTGAGTGACTGTGGGGTTTTCTCTGAGAAGGGGAGGGCTCTGGGAGGGTTTCCAGAAGGTGCATGGGGTGGGGGAGGGTCCAGAGAAGGTCTTGGAAGGCCTGCTGTTGCCACCTAGGGCGGTGGGGTGCACCGGGAGGCGTGGGGTGCACAGGCGGGCCATGGGCCCCAAGCAGGCCATGCACAGTGGGCTGTATGGTGTCCTCTGAGTGTGTATGGCTTCACAGTGGAGCCTACAGGGTTTGGGGTGGATTAGACATGGGGAGTGAGACAGAGCAGCCGTGAGTGTGGGCGGCCACGGAGACAGAGCAGGGGGTGTGCGGTGGTGGGGCAGGAACCCGCAAGCTCCAGGGAGCTGCCAGTGCTTAGGTGGCATGTGGGCATCTGGTCCATCCAGGGCCAGGACCATCAGTGTGTAAATGGTGTTCGAGCCGGAGGACCGGAGGACGTGGAGGGATGCATGCAGGAGGACTAGGACCCTCGTCCCGGGTCCTCGGTTAGGAGTTGGGGGGAGGGCGGGAGCAGCGAACGGACACCGGCCAGGGAGGAGAGGCCAGACTGCAGACACCTCAGAGGCCAGGAACGTGCCTGAATGTGCGGGAGGAAGGCGGGGGTCACTTGTCTGCAGCTCACGGACTTGGGCATCCCGGAACCATTAACCAAACCCAACTTACCTGGGACCCGACTTTGATTTCTCTGACTTAAATGGTCTCCATGCTTTCAAACCATTTCTTCTTCTTCTTTTTTTTTTGAGTCTTTTAAAGCATTTTTATTTAAATCTGTAAATGTGCACAGAGGACACAGGATGTCCCCAGGCCTCTGGCTCTGCACGGGAGTATGCTGGAACAAGGAAACAGAGTGAGAACATCCTACTGCATTGTGGGACAGAGACATATCCTCATTATAGCTATTAAATGTAGGTAACATCTGTCTAATTAGCCCTATTGTAGGGGTGTCTGGGTGACTCAGTCTGTTATGTGTCTGACTTTGGCTCAGGTCATGATCTCACGGTTCTTAGGTTTGACAGCTCGGAGCCTGGAGCCTGCTCTGGAGTCTGTGTCTCCCTCTCTCTCTGCCCCTCCCCTGCTCACACTCTGTCTCTTTCTCAAAAAGAAATAAAAAAAATTAAAAAATGAATTAGCCCTACTGTAGTTGCATTCTCCTTTTACAAAATCTTGCATTTATGCATCTAACCTACAAAATGTGAAAAACGCTCTAGAGAGTTGAAGAAAGGAGTTGGAATGAATCACCGTCAGAAGACAGGAGATATATTTTAAAAATAGAGTTAGGTGTTTCCACGCATCCCACGTAAAGATCCTGCCACCGGTCAGTCCTAACTGCAAATAGTCCTGTTTGATTAAGTAACAAGATTCATGCAACAGAAAAGAAAGTAGCACCATATAACCTGTAAGTTCAAATAAACATCCGTTCTTGTTTTTGTGTGATGGTGACAGGTGTGTGTGCACCTATGTGCTACCTGTCCCAACATGGTGCCGTCTTTTGTTTGGTGTGACTGTGTCCTTGTTGGCTGCCTGTGAAGGCGGCCTCTTTGGGGACCCACACACATGCAGGCAGGTGGGGGGGGCAGGCTTTTCTCTTATTCTGATCAAATTAGGAGAGGACCTCAGCTGGGCAAGCAGGTAGGGAGGGAGCCTCAGACTGGGGAGACTGGATGGGACCCACAGCATAATCCCAGTGGGGGTGGCGGCTGGGAAGCTCCTCCATGGGGATCAGTCAGGACGCGTAAAATAGAAACCCCACTGCACCAGCTTAATCCTCCTGTGCGAGAACAGAGGAATCTGTCAACACCACCGGGGGCCAAGTTTCCATCTACATTTTTGGCCCACTATCTTTAGTAGGTGGGCAAAGGGGCTGCTCACCTCTGGGCCTTGCATCTATATCCCAGGATAGGCAGGCAGCAAACAGCAAAGTATACTCTGGAAGCCTCCTTCTTCCCAAGTACATCTCACTGGCCTCTGTGGGTCCTGTGGCCACTGGGCTGCAGAAGAGACTGGGAGGTGCCGGGAAGTTGAGGGGAAAGTGGATATCAGCTGGGTGCTGGGGTGGCCTGCCCCACGCAGACTGTGTGGTGAGGGCCTGTAAGAGCTAAGCCCAGCAGCCTGCAGCCCCCTTCAGCATGTGGCCACCAATTCAAAATGGCGCCAGGGAGCATTGGGGTCATGACCCCTGTGTGTCCAGGCCTGGCTGTGGAGAGTTGGGCTCACCTTGCTGGGTTGTGGGGACGGGTGTGGGTCGAGGTCACGGGTGCCATGCCGGTGAGCTGGAGGGTCCTGAGGGGTCCCTGCAGGTGAGAGTAGGGAAAAGCAGCAACAACCCCAGGAAGGGTGGGCCAGGAGGGGGCAGGGTGGCCGCGGGTGAGTGTGCATGTCATCCTGAGGCTGCTGGGCTTGAGGACCAGAGGGGAGAGTGTTTGGGAGGTGGGGGTCACTGTGAAGGCCTTCTCAGTAATCAGTCTTGTGGGGCTGGGGAGGGAGATCTGTGGACCGTCGTCTTCTGGAAGGTGGGGAATGGTGTGGCCTCCTTTCTGGCCGCTGGCCGAGCAGTGCGCCCTGGCAGGAGTGCGTCCTCATCCAGGGCTGTATGGGGTTCCCTGGGACCCTCCCCAGAATGGTTGCATCTGGATCTGCAGATCAGTAAGATTCCCGGGGTAGGGGGTCTGTGTGCACTGAAGCTTGAGGGTGCTGACCTTAGGGACCTGGAGAAGTGGGGCTTTTGTCCCCTGCCTGGGGACAGGAGCACTGACTTGTTGGTGTCCTATACTGCTGGGGGCTCCAGGGCATGCTCCTCTGTGCCTGGACCTTGCACATCTGGGTCCCTGTGTCCCCTTTGCCCGCTGCATCACTGCCTGGGACCAGGGCTCCTGCAGTGCAGCCCAGCTCTGTCTTGGGCTCCAGCTCGTTCCTGAATGACTCAGGCTCCCCCATCTGAGGCTCCCTGTCTTCCCAGAGGGCATCCTTGCTAGCCCCTCGGTCCCCGTTGCCAAAGTCCGGGACGCTTCTCCTCTCCACCTGCAGCTAGAGTGCCTGGTCCTCCAGGAAGGGGCCTTGACTGACCCACACACCCCAAGCCACACCCTGTGATTCCCCTTCTCAGTGTCACCTGTACGTGTGCAAACGTCTGCATACCCTCAGGGCCGCGTGTGCCTGCTGTGTCACACCCCAGGGCCTGGCTAAGTTCCCTGGGCTGATGAGTGAGGCAGTGAGTGAGTGCAGTATTGTGGTGCTGGGAGTGAGGGAAGAAATATAGAGTTGACCAGAGGAGAGAAACTGCAGGGAAATCCATGGAGGGAAACCCCAGCTTTAAGGTAAAGTACCTGAAAACCTCCCAGGTCTGAGTGCAGGGAAGGCAGGGAAGGGAGGGGAGGGGTGTGGAGGAATGGGGTGGGACAGGAAGGGAAGGCAGGAGGGGGTTTGCTGCCCTGGAGCTTATCTGCTTCCTGCCTGGGACATGTGGTGCTGAGCCCAGGGAGCTGCGCGGGAACAGGGTGCCTGGAGCCTGGCTGGCTCTGCCCCCAAGACCGGTGCTGGCCAGTGGGGACCTGGGCTGGATGAGCCTTCACCCAGGAAGGGAGGCCTCTGAGTTGGGGGCTCCAGGCCCTCTGGAGACTGGCTCACAGGTGACAGGTGGGTGGGTGCAGGCTGGTGGAGGGCCCCAGTGAAGGCAGAGCTCCTCTTCCTTGCTCCACATGGTGGGCTCGGGCTTTTGGGAGTCCTGTTGTGGGCTGGGGCACCCTGGCTGCCCTGTGTGGCCGAGTCCTCAGTGCTGGGACAGGGGCTCTTGAGGACCCAATGGCTGCAGCATGGGGGCCCCAGGGAGAATGCTGCCTGGATGACCGTCCCCACCGGGGAGGGCACTGGGCTCAGGGGTGATGGGCAGAAGAGGCACACGGGTCCCTCTGGGTGGTCTTCCTGGTGCTGCCTGCTTGGCGGCTGGTGGCTGACGGGCACCCCATGTGCTGGCCGCCAGCCGGGCATTCCTAAAGGGGCCTGAGGCCCGGCTGGACTCTGTCCAGCAGTGGCGCCTGGGTGACTGACATGAGGGGTCATGCCTGCTGACCCCTGCCCAGGACAGCAGTGGCCGGAGCAGATGCTTGTGTCTCCCTGAGGGACACAGGCCTTGAAGGTCTGCTCTGGAGGGTGAGGACAGGGCCCAGCCCCCCGCCTGGCCCAGCCTCCTGTCCTAACCCGGAAGTGGGGAGGCTGAGGGGCGTCCGGGGCTATCCGGTTACCCCAGGAGCCCGCGGACACCTCCTGGCTGGGGGCGGGGCTCCCCTGTCGGACCGCTAGCTCCAGGCTGGGCCCCCAGAGCCCATGGGGACAGTTTTGGCCACAGCCAACGTCTCAGTGCTAGTTCCCACCGGACACAGTGACCCCCGGGCTGCTCAGAATACTCCAGGCTCCTCCTTGGCCGTGAGGCCCCCACAGGGAGGGATGGCCTGCTGGGTGGAGGTATTCTGTCTGGCGAGGCCTGCGGGCGGGTTTTATGAATGGCCTGAGGCACCATGAGCCCACCCGTTACTACCCACTCTGCCTCAGGCCTGCACAAAATCCACCAAGGACCCCCAGGTGGGGAGGCTGCACTGGGCAGCCTGTCTCCTGGAACAGGACCCTTCTCAGGCTGTCACTGACCCCCTGAACTGGGTGGGAGGATGCAGACCTCAGTCCGGGAGGCAGGCCCTTCTGCTGGTGGACCCACTTGGGGGCAGGGGTTTCCGGCCTGGAGGGTGTCACTGTGGGACCAGCTTCCACTATACCACCATGACACAGACTGACTCATAAACCTCCTGGCCTGCTGGGGGCTCAGCCCCTTCCTGGGTCTTGTCTGATGGACAGGTGCTGGGGGCTCAGCCCCCTCCTGGGTCTTGTCTGATGGATAGACGCCGGGGGCTCAGTCCCCTCCTGGGTCTTGTCCGATGGACGGTGGGGGGGTGGGGGGGCTTCTCCATGCTGGACACTGCCCCTGAGCTCTGGAGTCTGGAGTTCCAGTGCGTGAGGATTCTGGGGCACATTCAGCCCAGTCTGGTGTCTGGTCGAGCCCCATATGGGTGGGTGGGCTCTGAGGCAGAAGCCAGCCTCCCCCGGCCCACCCTGCGTGGAGCGGGGCTGCAGCCTGAGCCCGGGTCTGGTGGGCTGGCCTCCTGCTCCTTGGGCTCTGGGCCCCCGCGCATGTTGGGTCCGTCCTGTCTGTGAGGGGTCTGCTGCTCAGCCATGCTGGCTGGTCAGTGTCAGCCGGAACGGGATGCCTGAGGGCAGAGGGGCAGAGGGCTCAAGGAAGGGCTTTTGGGTCTGTCCTGACCCACTGTGGGGGTTGTGACTCCTTGAGAGGGTCCCGTACAGAATCTCCCCTCCCTCTCGTTCCCCCTGGGGGAGGGGTGTGGCACCTCAGCCCAGCTCCCCCTGCAGCAACCTCAGCCACTCCCCTGCAACTGGCAGTGCCTTGTGCACCTGCCCTCCACCTGGCAGGTGCGGGGTCACGGGCGCCGGGACTTGGGAGCCGGGCCAGCACCCCGGGTTCGGCCCCGGGCTCACAGAGCGCTCGGCAGGGGGGTCAGCTCAGATCTCGGTCAGGTTCCGGGCCTGAGCTGCCCCCGCCCCAGTCACTGCCTGGTATCCGCTCTGCAGGAGTCCCATTGCTGTTGGATATCATGGTGGGGGAGCCCGGCTCCCCATCCTCTGTGGCTTCCCCTCCCCGGAAGGGTCTCAGCACAGCACGTGGAGGGAAGAGAAGGGAGAGCTCAGGGAACAGGGAGAGGAGGTGAGGGCTGGGCGCCACGGGGAGGGCTCCCTGCAGAGGGCCTGCCAGCTGACTGTCCCCTGGCCACGTGCCCAGGCCCGAGCCCAAAAACCTGGTGCCATCCTCTTGTTCTTGGAGGGGGATCCTCCTGGGCAGTGAGGCCGGCGGCTGGAAGGAGAGGGGCCGGCTCTGGAGGTCAGTGCTGTGCATACCCTTTCCTCCCAGGGTGCTTCGCTGGACCCTGGTGCCCAGACCACAGTGCCCCAGCCCTGCCTCAGGACAGCACTGGCTTGAGGTCTGCAGCCTCTGATGATAACTGGGGGGACAGCATGAGGGGACAGGGCCCAGCCCCTAGCAGGAAGCAGTGGGGCCCAGGGAGGGAGGCTGGTTTTGAGCATAGGCCGTGTTGCCGTGGGAGGTAGTACCCCAGTACCCACAGTGATAGAAGCTCAGACAATATGGCCTGTCCCTGGGGCCCAGAGGCGGGCCCTGCTCACAGCTGCTCAGCCTGTCCTGGCCAAGGCCACGGCCCCTCAGCCTGCCTCCGAGGGACATGCTGAGGCAGGTGTCCCCCAGGGAGGTTGAGGGTGGGCTGGGCTGGGAGCTGGGGCTTGGTCGAGGGGCCCTGGGTCCCCCTGGGTCCTGACCCTGGCGTGGCTCATCTATATAGTTCGTGGTGAGGAGCTGGGCGTCTAGGACTGGTCCCTGTGGCCTGTGGAGGGGGTGCTGATGGAGCCTCTGTGGAGGGGAGGACCGACGGATGGACGTGGGGTGACCTGTGCCAGCCTGGGGGCTCTGTGCTCGCTGTCCTGGTGAAGGCAGGGCGGCTGCTGGGCCTGGGCTCTGTGACTTACAGGCCTGGTCCCTCTGCCCCTGTGTGCACCCAAGCCTGTGGTTTCCTCCTCCCCAGGCCCAGCACAGCCCCTCTGGCTGTGGATGTGCCTCCTCATTTAGAATCAGTCAGCCCCGGAGACCCCCTGAAGCCCAGACCCCAGCGTGAGGGGCCCATCCCTCCAGGGCCAGAGGCTAGAGGTGAATGCCTCAGGCTGAAAAGGGTGAGCTGCCAGGCCTGGGGTCAGAGGGTGGGCCCCCAGGCAGCAGGTGGTGCTGGGCCTGGTTGCTGCTATGAGGGGCATCACTGTGGTACCACCCGTAGTTATAGACACTGTCTGATGCCCCATGACAATAACCAGGGCCTGGCCCCTGCAGGCGGGGCTGGTGGGAGGAGCTTCCTCAGGACGGGGAGGGCCCAGGGGCCATTAGGGCTGTGGAGGAGGCTTGGATCTGCCCTGGGACCAGGACGCATGCCAGTTGCCGCGGTGGGTGCCTGGAGGCCGCAGTCTGCAGCCCTGGGTGGGCTGGGATGGGAGAGGACGTGCCCAGAACGCCTGGGCTGGTAAAGGTGGGTGCAAGGACTGTGGACTCCTTGTTCGTGGATGCCAGGACTGGGAGGCACTGGGGAAGGCTGGAGATGGAGGTGTGGGTCTGCTGCATTGCTGGAGCTCGAAACAGTTGCTCCAGGGTGGGAACAGCGGCATCGGGGGCCATGGGCTGGCCAGTGAGGAGCTGTCCGCTTGTGGGAGTCTGCGGTGGGCTGGCAGGGACCTGGGGCTCGGGCTCAGGTCTGAGGGGCACTGGATGGGGCGGGCAGTGGGGGAGGAAGGTAGTGGCTTCCAGACAGGCCCTGTGGAGGGGACAGTCCCCAACGCCACTGCCCTTTGCCTTTGCCTGCCCATCTGGGAGATTCGGGCTGAGCTTCGCTGCTGTAAGTCATGCAGTAGATGCGGTCGTACCCCAACCTCCCCCCCCCCCACCCGCAGTTAAAATCCCTGCTCTCCTACAACCAGTCTCCCAGGAAGGTCCACCCAGTGGGGGTGCCCCTGCTGGGAACAGAAGCCTGGACGTGGGCAGGGACAGAGTGTGTTTAGGAAGGCCCAAGATGTGCAGCAAAGGGCCAGAGCTAGGGGGCTGCGTGGCTGGGAGCTGGATGAGGCCCTGGACAGCGTCCTTCCCCAGGAGCCTGGCGGGTACGGAGGGGAGCGCAGCTCTGGGCCCCTAGCAGGGCCTGGGCTGGGCTGGGTTAGGCTGGCTGCTCGGAGGGACTTTCCCTGGAGGGCACTCACTGTGGGTGGGTTTCTAGCCTCCCGGCAATGACCAGAGCCTGCACCGCCCGTCTCCTGGGGGACAGGCCCCAGGAGCCCCCGATGGCCCGTCCAGGATCAGGACCCATGTCCCTGAGGACGGCACGGGCTGTGAGGTGCCCCACTCCCTGAGAGCCTTGTCCTGCCTCCAGCATCAGTGAGCTCCTACACAGCCTAGTGTGGGCCTAGCTCTAGTGTCCACTCCTGTCAGCCCCGCAAGGGTCTCTGGGGGTCCTGCCCACTGGGAGTTTGCCCAGGGTAGACTCTGTCCTTCCTGCTCGGTTCCGCCGTGGTGTTGAGAGCAGGTCTGTTTCTGCCAGTGGGGATTGTGCGGCCACCTCAGAGCCCTTTGAAGCCCCCAGCTGTGGGTGGATGTTGTACCTGGACACAAGCCCACAGGCCGAGCTGGCTGCCAGTGGCTCAGGAGGCCTAGGGTCCCGCTCTGGCCCTCAGGAGCCGGGCTGGAGGGCCCTGCCACTCTGGCTGGTTTTTGCTGCTGGGTCTGTCACTGTGGGCGTAGTAGCTACCGTCGTAACACAGTAGAAAGTTCCCCGTCAAAAAGCCCCCGAGCGTGCTGGAGGGGCCCCTTCCCTGCCAGAGCCCCAGGCGCCCAGCCGGGCGTGTCTGCACAGGTGTCCAGAGCTGCCCCACGTGGTGGGCAGCTGGCGTGGTCCGGCTGCCCTGTCTCCCCAGGGACACCTGCTGCAGGGGCGGGTGGAGACTGAGCTTCCACGGGCGTGGGCACAGGGGGTGTGGGTGGTGGCCCGGGGTCTCACACACTCTCCGGGTGTGTGCCCACATCTGTGGCCCAGGCCACGGGGAGAGTGTCCACTTCGGGGATACTGTGCCTGCAGCGTGTCTGCAGGGTCGCTGGGGGCCTCCTGGTGAGGCCAGGTTTGGACGAGGCCAAGGGGACCACACAGCATGGGATGGATGGACCAGCCAGACTGGTTGAGGGGCACGTGGGTCTATCCATCCTCCCAGAAGAAACATTTCCCAAATCAGGTTCAAACAGCCGTCCCTGAAGGGGGGAGTCCCGCCCACCTTCCCGGGTCCCACGGGGCAGGCCCCCAGTCTGCTTGGGGAACAGGTGCTGTGGGGTGACGTGGGGGTGGGGTGATGTGGGGTTGGGGTGATGTGGGGTTGGGGTGATGTGGGGTGTGGGGTGACGTGTCCGGGTAGCCCAGTGGCTATAGGGTGGGGCAGGGCCTGCTCACCAGGGCAACCCCTGTGCTGTCCCTGCCCAGTCAGGCAGGTCTGGCTGAGGTTTGGGGTGGCTTCCGCTGGTGGGTTTCAGGGTCTGATGGAGTCAGCAGGCAGGGTCCTGGCGCAGCGTCACGGAAGCCCTGTTCCTTCCGTTGTGCCTGCTGTGGGTGGGTTTGGGTTACAGGCTGCGCTGTCCTGGTGACACCATATGCATGGTGATGTGGCCCCATTCAAAATCCGGGGGAAGGCGTCCCTGCTGCGCTGAGAGCAGGGCCACAGCTGGGACCCCCCGGGACGGGGTTTTGGATGGGTGCTGTAATACTGTGGTTGCACAGCTACTCCCAGTGCAGTAGTCACCACAGTGACACAGACTCGCCTCCAATCCTTCTTCCCGGGGAGGCTGCAGGGCTGGAGGGGGAGGAGCCTGGGATGCCCAGGGCTGATCCAAGGGCGGAGGTGGAGCCGGGGGAGGCTCCTCGCCAGAACACGGCACTGGGCGGCCGCCCACGGGGCGTTGTGAGGGGCACCCTGGGGCCAACAGATGGTTCCCACCAGGGGAGGCTGGAGCGGACAGGGGTCAGTCCCGTTGCCGCTGAGCCTTGCACTCGGGGTCTGAGTTGTGCTCAGACCCACGAGGGCGTCTGGCTCTGCCTCACCGGCCCCTCTCTGGCTGTCTCCCTTTGCCATCTGCCTGTGGACCCATCTACTCTAGAGCCACCTGGGATTGTGCCATTGTGGTGACGGGCCTCAGTGACCAGCCACTCCCGGAGCACCTGCTGTCCTCGGATGCAGTTTCAATTCCCCCTGGTTCTAGCAGGACCTGGGGCACATGCAGGTGAGGAAGTGCAGGTGTGGGGAGGCCCAGGTGCAGGGGAGGCCCAGGTACAGGGGAGGCCCAGGTGCAGGGGAGGCCCAGGTACAGGGGAGGCCCAGGTACAGGGAGGCCCAGGGGAGGCCTAATCCTGGTTTAAGTCTTAGTTCAATGAGCTGGACGGAATTTGCCCTCCTTGAGGGCCCTTCATGTTAGTATGAAAACGGGCCCGCATTGCTCTTTTTGGGCTCTTTGGAGCATGATTCACTTACAGAGTCCAGAAGCAGGTCTGCGTGGCAGTGACCACGTCTGTGGAAGTCTGAAGCCCCGTCCACGAAGCCATCCGGGCCGGGGATGTCGGGTCTCTGGACGGCTCCCACCGCGGTGTCCGCCTGCTGAGCCGTCTGGCTAAGCTTCATTGCTAGGAAAGGAAATGTGACGCCTATTCTGTGCTAACAAGTGCATTCTGCTGGGTCGTCCCCAGCGTGAGCTGCTGCGATACCCTGAGTGGGCGAGTCCACACCCGCACCTGGCGCCTGCCCCACCCGAGCCACAGGAGCAGCAGTCACCTGGGGGAGCAGGGGTGTGGACACGCCCTCAGCCGACCACCGAGCCTCCAGTGTCCCAGGTCCCCTCCCGGGGCCGGAGAGGGCAGGGCCGTGGCCCCAGGAGGCCTGGCAGCTTTGCGGGGGTGGGGCGCACATTTGTACAGCAGATGAAGGATGCTGGGGCGGGGCAGGCGGTCGTGGGCTGAGTGCTCGCTGTGGCTGCAGGCTGCAGCCTGGTGCCTGTCTTCACGTGGTCCTCAGCACCCGCCCCGCGGGGCTGTTGTTATTACTGTCATGACTACGCCACTGTGCGGTGGGCGTGCTGAGGCCCAGGCATCCACACATCCACCTGCTCCCTGCTCCCTGCTCCCTGCTGGTAGAGGTCGCTGGGATGAGAAGGAGGGGACGGAGCTGGGTGGCATCTGGCCAGATGCACGTGTTCAGGGGCCATGTGGATGGTGCAGTTTGAGGTCCACCCTGGTCCGTGAACCCTGGGCTGGTGGCCAGTGCCCATCGGTTCCCCACTGGGACCACCACGGGGTCTGGGAGAGTGGCCTCTCCCCCCATGTCCTCCAGGCCACTTCTGGAGCCACGGCAGACAGCGTCGTGGGATGGCAGCTCTCCCGGCATCCGAGTAGCCCCTCTGCCTGACATCTAGGCCCCAGGGCTGGGGTGGGCTTTCCTGTGGGGCAGTAGCCTGACGAGGGAGCCCCTGGCCGTCCCTGGCCCATGTCCAGCCACAGCAGCCACAGTGCTGGGCCCCAGAGACCAGGGTGCCCATACTCCTCCTAATTTTGAGGAGTGGTCTTGGGGGAGTGAGGGGGACAAAGTTGGGGAGCCCCTTCTGGAATGTTCCTCCTCCCCAGCTCCTCCCCCTCACCCCTGGGACTCTCACCTCTTGGAGCCATGGTGGTGTCGGGGAAGCATTTCTGGAAACTTCCATCTCTGAGCTTCAGAAACCATTTGTGGATTTTCAGGGCTTTGATCCCCAGGGACGGTGGAGAAATAAGTCAGCAGGCCAAGCGCTGAGGCGCAGAAGCCTCTCCTGCAGCCTCCTCGCCGTGAAACACGTGTTCTCGTGTGCAAGAACACGTCTGGCGACGGAGCAGGCACACGGCCCTCTTCCACGCGCATGCACAGCCGTGTCCATGGTGCTGTCCTCAAGAAGCGGCAGGACGTAGTCGGGAGGAGAAAGCGCGCATCCGTGCCTGGTCCGCGGGTCGCCCACAGGAAGCCTGCTCGCCCCAGACCTGCAAGGGTCCCAGGCTCCCTGGCTGCCGGTGGGCAGCCCTGTGGGGTGGAGGGTGGTTAGGGGCTTTGGCTGCATCCTGCGTCCCTGCGCTCAGGGGTCCCGGGCGCCCCTGTGGTTTCGTCCTGGTGGTCCATGTTCCGCTGTGTTCAGGAGCTCGGACTGGGGCTTCGAGGACATTCTGCAGCTGGGCTCTCCCAAAGAGCCGGCAGTGACCGGGGGCTGCTGAGGGGGCAAAGGTTAGGCTCGCTGCTGCTCTGCCCTCGGCAGAGACCAGTCAGACCCCTCCCCAGCAGGGCAGACTGCACTGGGCCTTGGCCTGAGGGGGGGGTGGCTGCTGCCCCAGCTCCCTTCTCGGTGCGACAAACCGTCTGAGGCCTGTCTCTCTTGGGTCACGTCACAACTTGCATCTGCTCTCCTGGCCTCTGTGTTCATGTGGGGGCTGGGGACGGTGCCGTCTGGTGCCAGCCTCCCTCAGGCAGTCCTTGAAGGGCCCCTCTGCCAAATGCACGTGTCCTTTCCCAACTCTGGCCTCCCCGGGAGTGCTGGCCCCTTGCCCTCGCCAGGCTAGGTGCTCAGGAGCACAGCCCGCGTCGCCAGCTCCGTGAGCACAGGCTCCAGGACGTGATGCAGGGCCCCCTGGTCTAGGGGAGCACTCACTCTGGTTCTCGTTGCTTCACCAGGGCGGACAAAACACTTTTTCCTGCACCTCCCTCCGCACAAGTTACAAGCCCCGTGCCTGCCAGTGGTTCAGGCCCAGAGGTCTTCGTCATCCCCAGCTGGGCAGGGGCCCAGGCCAGGCTCAGTGACAGATGCCTGCCTGCTGCTGGGAAGGACATGGCTTCCTCAGTGCCCCCAGGATGTCAGCTCAACTCTCTGGATCTTCACTTTGCCCCAAGGGCGTGGTGGTGGAAATGTGTCCAGTCCTGAGAGGGGGAGCCCAGCCCTGAGAGGGGTGCTCTGATCCCAGGAAGCAGTGTCCGGCCCAGAGAAAAGGATCCAGAAGCATCCAGGGCCACACCCTGCACGTCGCTTGGCTGAGGGCCCCTCCTTGTGTCCTCAGAGCTGGAGGGGTGGTGTCCTCTCTCTCCTGTAAGGATGTTGTGATGACATTTAGGGCTTTGATAATAATCCAGGAGAGCCTCCCCATCTCGTGACCTTAACTAAATTCATCTGCACAGACCCCTTCTCCATATAAGGTGACAGTCACAGGCTCTGGGAATAAGGACCTGGATATTTTTGGGGGGCCACTTGTGAACCCTTCACTCCACCCACTCAATGGGCATTTATGGAACACTGACTGGAAGCCAGACTCGCCTTCTGGGACACGCCAGTGATTGGTGGATTCCAGAAGCTTCTGCTGCTTCAAGGTTAGAACTTGAGCCCCAGGACTCACCAGGGTTCACTTGGTAGATGACAGGCAGGTGACAGCCTCTGTCCTGCTCAGGCTTGATCTGCCAGGGCATCACAGCCCAGGGACAGCTCAGGGCCGATACAGTTCCCAGCTGCCTCTATCTGACCCTGGGTGGGTTCGAGGGTCTCTCCATCCCTCTGGGCCCCAGGTCCTTCCACCCCAGGGTCCCGGCCCCAACCCAGCTGGTCACCTGGGGATTTGGGTTTTGTGTCACCCCCTGGCTTGGGTCACCTGGTCCACCTGGCCTTCACACATCTCCTCCACCTGGGACAGAGGCACCCTCACCCTTCCTCTCTGAGCTGTCAGCCCACACAGCCTTCCCTGGGCTGTGATGTTAAGCCCCCCATGTCCAGGCCTGTGCAGGGAACTTTGCTGTCAGTGGGTCTAGGGACGTGCCCCGTGGGGCTGCAGGTGGCAGTGAGGACAAGGTGGGAGGCAGTGGGTGCAGGTGCCCGTGGGTCTGTGGCCGCCCTCTGCACCTGCATCCACTCCCCTGTCACCTCCATTTTTAGGGGGACAGGCAATGCAGGTGAGTGCTTGGAGCTTGGCCTTCCCTAAAGCCAAGCCCTAAGTTACACACCAGAATCTTCCGCACCACTGTGTGTGACAGACCTCAGACACTGCGGCCTGGGTCCGTTGATGACAACTTTCTTGTTCTGGCCCTGCTTAGCCCTTCAGCCTTGTGGGGTCCCAGCTTGTGGCTGCCTGGGGTCAGTGGGCCTGGCCTCCCGGCTGCAGAGATGCCACTGACCACCTACACCTCCCCACAGTTAGCGAGCCCAGCCGCCCACCTGTCCCCACTCCGTGGGCACACCCACTTAGGTCATCCAGTAACTGGCATGGCTGCCGTCACACCCTGTCAGGTGAGACCCTCACCAGCCCTCCCTGGGGCCTGGGAGACGCAGGTGTGGGCTGGCCTCCTACATTGAGCTCTGTTGAGCTCGGTGGTTTCTCGGGACTGGTATTCTCCCCGTAGACCCAGGCCTGCCCCGAGGTTGGGGTCCTGCAGACCCAGAGGGAGGACCCCTCAGAGCACCCCCCACCCCCAGACTGGGGCAGCTGCCTCCCTGGGCGAGGTCCCCAGCCTCAGACAGAGGACCCTGGGGAGCCCCGGGGGGACTGGTGCTGCATGGGCGCCTTCTGGCTTCCCCTGAGGAGTCCCTGGGGTCTCCAACATGGTGGGTCTTCAGGGAGCTGTGCCCGCCCAGCCTGCACGTCCTGACCACACTTCCCCGGTCCCTGGGCCACACCTTTTCTAAGGGACGGCCCCGCCCCAGCTGTGTGCCTGTGGTAGGTCACCAGTGTGAGGACCCTTGTCTTGTCCACCCCCCCAACAGGCCTGGGCAGCCCTGCTGGGGCACCTGGCCCCCGTCTTTCCTGTTGGGAGACAGAGATGCAGCAGAGAGAAACCTGAAGCTTATATTTTGGGGGCCCATGGCAGGGAGCCCATAAGGGGGCCCACAGGAAGGAGCTCACGGTGGGGGGGGGCCCACAGGAGGGAGCTTACAGGGGGGGTCCACAGGAGGCAGCTCACAGGGGGGTAGCTCATAGGGAGGCCCACAGGAGGGAGCTCACGGGCCCCCCCACAGAAGGGAGCTCATGGGGGGGGCCCACAGGAAGGAGGTACAGGGGGGCCCACAGGAGGGAGCCCACAAGGGGGGCCCACAGGAGGGAGCTCACAGGGGGCCCCACAGGAGGGAGCTCACAGGGGGGCCCACAGGAGGGAGCTCACGGAGGGGGGGGGCCCACAGGAGGGAGCTCACAGGGGGGAGCTCACAGAGGTCCCACAGGAGGGAGCTCACAGGGGGGCCCATAGGAGGGAGCCCACAAGGGGGCCCACAGGAGGGAGCTACAGGGGGGCCCACAAGAGGGAGCTATAGGGGGGCCCACAGGAGGGAGCCCACAGGAGGGAGCTCACGGTGGGGGGGGGCACAGGAGGGAGCTCACAGGGGGGTCCACAGGAGGGAGCTCACGGGGGGGGTGGGGGGGTGGTGGTGGTGGGGGTGGTGGTGGTGGTGGGGGTGGGTGGGTGGGCACAGGAGGGAGCTCACAGGGGGCCCACAGGAGGGAGCTCACAGGGGGGCCCCACAGGAGGGAGCTCACAGGGGGCCCACAGGAGGAAGCCCGCAAGAGGGGCCCACAGGAGAGAGCTGGGGGGGGGGTGCCCACAGGAGGGAGCTCACAGGGGGGCCCACAGGAAGGAGCTCACAGGGGAGCCCATAGGAGGGAGCTCACGGGGGGCCCACAGGAGGGAGCCCACAAGGGGGCCCACAGGAGGGAGCTACAGGGGGGCCCACAGGAGGGAGCCCACAGGCGGGAGCTCACGGGGGTGGGGGGGCCACAGGAGGGAGCTCACAGGGGGGTCCACAGGAGGGAGCCCACAGGGGAACCCACAGGAGGGAGCCCACAGCGGGGGCCCAAAGGAGGGAGCCCATGGGGGGCTGTCCCACACAAGGGAGCCCACGGGGAGGCCCACAGGAGGGGGCCCACAAGAGGGAACTCACAGAGGAGCCCACAGCAGGAGCCCATAGGGGGGAGCCCACGGGGGGCCCACAGGAGGGAGCCCATGGGGGGGTCCCATAGGAGGGGGCCCACAGGAAGGAGCTCACTGAGGGGCTCACAGGAGGGAACCCACGGGGGGGGGTGCCCATAGCTGGGAGTCCATAGCGAGGAGCCCACGAGGGGGCCCATAGGAGGGAGCTCACAGGGGGAACCCACAGCAGGAGCCCATAGCAGGGGGCCCACAGCGGGGAGCCCATGGTGGAGGGGCCCATAGGAGGGAACTCACAGAGGGGGCTCACAGTGGGGGCCCACAGCAGGGGGCCTACAGCAGGAGCCCACAAAGGGGACCCCACAGTAGGGTGTAGACGGCTGGTTGCCCAGAGCACCTCGGCGTGCATGAATGCGTGCATGCCGTTCCAGCTCATATTGCGGCTCCCTGGTGGCTTCTCGGCATCACAGGCCCAGGGATGTGTCTGTTGGCTCCACAGTCAGCTTCAGCCACCCCCTTGCTGCCTGGAGGCCAGGACTCCAAGAGCATCCTGGCTGCAGGGCTCCTGACCCAGGGCCTCTTCTGAGCCCAGGCCCGTCACTCACGGCCATCCCATGTCACTGTCCTGAGACCACCAGCCAAGGCACAACTGCCTTGCTTCAATCCAGCTACTGAGCCTGGGAGAGCCCCCACCTTTACAGATGTGCCGAGTACAGCGGCCCTGATACCGAGATGAAGGCCTTGGAGACCCAGGGCACTCAGCCTCGGGTGGAGGCTCAGGGACCTGGTTGTTTTGGCGGCGGTGGCTCCTGGGGGGTTTGCCTCACCAGCCGCAGGGGTTAGAGACACCTGGGTGGTCCTGCTCTGTGGAGAGGACCTGAGCCTGGAGGCCTCACCCTGTCCAGGGCCCTGGCTCCCCCACCTCCTGGCTGTCAGCCAAACTGCCCGCGGGGTTTAGTTTATTTGCTGTTCCCTTGTGTGGCTGTTGAATCAGGAAGGAGAGAGGGGCCAGCAATGCACTGGCTCACAGACCCTCGGCCTCTGTCCTTGGGCAAATAAGTGCACAAAGGAACCTTGAGGAACCCTTAGCGCTTTGCCAAGTCCCTACGTGCAGGATTCCAGGCAGGCTTGCTTTTAGGAAACCTGTGTGTGTCACGTCCACATGGATGACGCGTGGGGGAAAGAACATGTGACATGTTCAGAATACAGAGAAGCAGCCAAAGGGCTTAAAAAACTTAATGAAGGGGGCGCCTGGGTGGCGCAGTCGGTTAAGTGGCCGACTTCAGCCAGGTCACGATCTCGCGTCTGTGAGTTCGAGCCCCGCGTCGGGCTCTGTGCTGACAGCTCGGAGCCTGGAGCCTGTTTCCAATTCTGTGTCTCCCTCTCTCTCTGCCCCTCCCCTGTTCATGCTCTGTGTCTCTCTGTCCCAAAAATAAATAAAAAACATTGAAAAAAAATTAAAAAAAAAAAACAAACAAACAAACAAAAAAAACTTAATGAAGTTTCCTTGTAACACAAAAGCCAATCAGATTTTTAATTGAGAAGCGATGTGTTCTCTTTCGGACATACGAGTTTACAGCCCATCGTTTGCTTACCTCCGTGTGCCATCGGAACCGTCATTATTATCCTGTGAGCCGAAGCAGCACAAACAGGTTGTCAGAGCAGATGCTGGTCGGTTGCTGGGTCATGTGAGCTTCTGAGGTGAGTTTGCTTTTATTTCCAACATTATCTTGTTTGGGATGTAGCTCACGCAGCTACTGTGAGCTTGGGAAGGACTGGGTGTCCCAGCCACACACGGGGCGGGGTCCTGCTTAATGCTCCTCCCACACGCGCACTTCTTTCTTTAAAATATTTTTTAAATTTAAAGTTTATTTTTTTTTGAGAGAGAGAGAGAGAACACATGAGAGAGAGCATGGGAGGGGCCGAGAGAGAGGGAGACGGAGAATCCCAAGTAGGCTCCACTCTGTCAGCACAGAACACAACGTGGAACTCGAACTCACAACCATGAGATCATGACCTAAGCCGAGATCGAGTCAGATGCTTAACCCACTGAGACCCCCAGGGGCCCCCCACATGCTCAGTTCTTTGGGGTTTATATCCTCCAATAATGCCAGAAAGACTCGTGGGGAAGAAATACCTGGGGTCAGAGGCTGTGGCCAGCCTGGTGGTGCTCATGGGTGGGTTTGCATCTCTACACACTGCTCTATGCATTGACACACTCACACACAGCATGCATGTGCCACTCTGGATATTTTTGTGCATAAACGGGACACACACACACACACACACACGTATGTGTGACTTATTTTTCCCACGTAGGAGCGTCCCTTAGAGCTCCTTCAGTGTGGTGTCCCTGTGAGCAACAGCACATCTCTCTAACCTGTTCCTTTGAATGGTCCGTGCTATCAGGCTGGGTGTGGCGTCATTATTACTTGGACCATACGCAGTTTCCATTTTCCGGCTGCTCTTGTGTATTTTACCATCCGTAGGACGTATTTGTATTACACTGAATATACAGGTTACCGAAACAGGATTGTCTGCCTCTGTGGTAGGAAGTTTTCCCACTGAGGATGATGAGGTGGTCCCTATTCATGCTTTCTGTGCCCCTGATCTACTGAACCCTTGCTGATCTCCCAGGACCTGTGAGAGGCTGGGCCCCCAGACCCACAGCCTGGCATCAGAAGGCAGCACAGCTAGGCTCTTTCCTCCCCCATATATCAGCACCAGAGGGAAGACTCCTGGAAAAGAGGGTGAGTGGGACAGGAGCTGGGAATGGGGCCCCACAAGCAATTAGGGGCCAGGCTGAGACACTCCATTTCCCCAGAGACGACCAGGGCTGGTGGGGGGAGCTGGTGGGGGCTCTGCTCTCATAGCAGCCTATCTGGAGACCCTTGTTGTCTCCAGGGGTTCAAGAGCTCAAAGCTGGCAGGGCAGCCGGGGCACCATCCTGGGGGACCCCACCCCACCCTGCCTCCCACACTCCAGGCAACACCTGTCACAATAGGCATGCCACAGTGGCAGGGATGCAAACACGCCAGTGGAACGGATGCCCCGCCTGAACAGTACGTGGTCCACAGCCTGCAAAAGTACCCCAGGCCTGACCCTCAACTAGAGATGTAGTGGATGAAACCTCCAGGATGCAGTAAAACAGTGCCCATCATTCCAGCAATCAAGACAATCTAACTTGAGGAAAAAAACAGTCAAATGACAGCAACAGTCAGGTGAATTCCATGTTGCAATTATATGGCGATGTTTTAGAGCCGGAGAGCCAACTGGTGGTCGCCAGAGTGGAGGTGGTGGTGGTGGTGGGGTGGGGGGAGGCGGGGACAGGTGCAGGGTGGTGTAGGGAGGTGCTGAACCACTGCGCTCACTCCTGAAACTAATGGGACACTGTACGTTAACTACACTTGAGTAAAACACACGCGAGATGCCTCAAAATTTAATCACAAATTTTATTGAAGCAAATGAAAAAAATCAGAAAATGGAAACAAAGAAGTAGAATCTATAAAAAAGAATCAGAACTTATAGAACAGGAAAACACAGTCTGTGCTGGGCGGACACTGGAGCAGAGATGGAGTGCCCAGTTGGCGGACTTGGGGATGGGACAGTAGAAACGACAGACAGGAACAGACTTCCCAGAGCAGCCTGGAGGGGACCTGAGGCAAGAACAGAGTTGTCACCTGGTAGCACTGGAGCCCCAGAAGGAGGGAAGGCAGCGGGCGGGAAGACTGAGGAAATAATGACCGAAAAGTTAACACATTTGGTGAAGGATACAAACTTCCAAAAAGCAAAACCGGATAAGCTCGAAGAAATCACGACAAGACGTTTCACAACGAAGCCTTTGCGAACCAGAGTCCAAGGAGTGGTCTCGAAAGCAGCGAGAGAGAAAGGACATGTCACCTGGGGAGGGTTTCCCATCTGAGGCCGTGGGGGCCATGAAGAGGCTGCACAGGCTTCCCAAGTGCTGGACGTAGAAGGGCTGGTAGTTGTGGGCACCACATCCAGGGAACCCAGAGGGAAGTAGGCATGTGCACGTGTGAAAAGACACTACAGGAATTGCTTGCAGACGTTTCTGTGAGGACTGGCTTTGTGATGTGTTATGTAGCGTTCCTCAGACAGTCGGCAAATCAAAGGAGAAAGACTCAAGGGGCTTCATGGAGGAGCAGTGGCGAGACCGGGGGTGTCCACACAACAGGCTTTCTTTTCCTCGAGTTTTACAAATCATATTTGATGATTGAAAGAGAAACCAAACTTTTAAGACAATGTTCTCCATGGGTGGGGAGGGTACAAGGACAGACGGAATGGGTGGTGACTGCTTGCTGGACGATATCCCAGTGTCTGTGATGATGCACCTGCTATGAAAAGTCCATGCAAAGACACACGTTTCGCTGTAAAGATTTGAAGGCATGTAAACCCAGATGGATCCTAAAATATGTTCAAGTGCCACAGGAAGGCAACAAGGGTGAACAGAGAAATGAAAACTGCAGGAACCAAATAGAAAGCACATGTAAAGAGATTGAAGGCTAATGTGTCAATAATTACTTTTAATGCACGGTCAGACAGACCAATTAGAAGATAGGCTGGCAAAATGGATCAAAGAGGTGACCTGACTATATACTGCTTGTAGGAAACTCACTTCAGGGAAGCCTGGGTAGCTCAGTCAGTTGAGTGTCTGACTCTTGATTTCGGCTCAGGTCATGATTCCAGGGTCATAGGATCGAACCCCGTGTCAGGCTCCGTGCTGAGCGTGGGGCCTGCTTGGGATTCTCTCTTTTCCTAGCTCTTTGCCCCTCCCATGCTCATGCTCTCTCTTTCTCTCAAATAAAAAAAAAAACTCATTTCAAATTCAATGACAGATGGAGATAGAAAGTGGAGGGTTAGAGAAGGTGCATCACATGCCCAGTGAGTATGAGTCCCAGTGGCTGTATTAACATCTGAGAAAGTAGTCTTTGGAGCAGTAGAAGTTACAAGGGTGCAGAGTGACCCTGCTTAAGTCCTTAAGAGGACCCTGCAGAGTGACGGGTCTTCTTACCCGTCCACGGGAAGGCACAACACCCTAAAAGTGCAGCCTCAAAACTGATGAAACCACAATTTTATTATGATCAATAATAATATCAATGTTATTACCAAATTATGGTTTAATTTTCTGCTTTTAAGGGACATTGGAATGATGCCATTGAATTTTTATTTACTTACCTGCCATCAAAATCCTTCTAAGGGATCCGCATCCCATTCCCTGTGGTTTTTACGTTCACTGGCGCATTATGATTTTGTTCTGTGTCGAAGACACCACAGATCCCAATCCAGAAGTGGGGGTGACAATGACAAAGTGTTTACCAATTTTTTCCTTGTGTTTATGCAAGAAACAATTTGGAGAGGTGCCTGGGTGGCTCAGTTGGCTAAGCGTCTGACTTCAGCTCAGTCACGATCTTGTGGTTCATGATTTCGAGCCCCACGTCAGGCTCTGTGCTGACAGCTCAGAGCCTGGAGCCTGCTTCATTCTGGGCCTCCCTCTCTCTCCCTGCTCCTCCCCTGCTTGCACTCCATCTCTCTCTGTCTCTCAAAAATGAGCAAATGTTAAAAAAAAGAAACGGAAACAACTTGGAGAGGTGTATTTTCTACCTGTCTTTGGATTCCTTCTCTCCTACACATGGTCTGGTGGCTTCTAGGGTTGACCTTCTGGCAGTCTCCTGTCTCGTGCACCAGGAGGACGGAGGCTGGTGTCTGAGGTTAGAACAGGGAGGCCTACGATGCGGAGGAAACATCTGCTGGGGATGTGAGGGGGACCACGTGTTTGCGAAGGAAAGCCTGGCCCGTGGCATCGCCTGCCAGAGGGTACCTCCTTGGATGAAGCCCGGTGACATTGGGTGTCTTGGTTCAGTGCTATTGTGATGGCAGGGGATGGCAGACATGGTGTCCCTGGGACGGGTGACACCTCTTTTGATGTTTTGTAGGAGAATGAGGGCTTACTCTGCCATTCTGTCACCGTCACTCACTCTCAGTGACTCACTTTGAACAAATAGAGCCTGGAAAGGGAAAGTAGTAACACTATTAGACTCCTTTTTTGATGTTTTGTAGGAGAATGAGGGCTTACTCTGCCATTCTGTCACTGTCACTCACTCTTAGTGACTCACTTTGAACAAATAGAGCCTGGAAAGGGAAAGTAGTGAGCAGAGACAGAAACAATGGCCCAGTTCCACTCAGTTACTTTGGTATATGGGAAGAGGATCTCGTGTTCTAGGGAAAATAAGATTTGTCATCTGGAAGATCACAAGACACACACGTTAAAAAGAGGTGATTTTTCCTCGGCTTAATAGACGTGTTCCAGGAGTCTTTGTTTAGCATCCGACCCCAGACCTCCACATCCCAAGCATGCTGTTTCTGTGACTCTGGGAATTCTACTTTAATTTTTTTTATTTATTTTTTTTTTTAATTTTTTTTTCAACGTTTTTTTTTAATTTTTTTTATTTTTGGGACAGAGAGAGACAGAGCATGAACGGGGGAGGGGCAGAGAGAGAGGGAGACACAGAATCGGAAACAGGCTCCAGGCTCCGAGCCATCAGCCCAGAGCCTGACGCGGGGCTCGAACTCACGGACCGCGAGATCGTGACCTGGCTGAAGTCGGACGCTTAACCGACTGCGCCACCCAGGCGCCCCTACTTTAATTTTTTTTAAAGCTTTATTTATTTTTGAGACAGAGAGAGAGAGAGAGAGAGAATGAGCAGGGGAGAAACAGAGAGAGAGGGAGACACAGAATCTGAAGCAGGCTCCAGGCTCTGAGCTGTCAGCACAGAGCCCGACACGGGGCTCGAACTCACAGACCGCCAGATCACGACCTGAGCCGAAGTCGGACACCTAACCTGACCGAGCCACCCAGGTGCCTCTGGGAATTCTAGTTTAAAAGAATCGCAGATTAATGGTTGTCAGGGACTGGGAGGAGGAGGAAATGGGGAGTTAATGTTTGATGGGTACGGGGTTTCTTTATGGGATGATCAAAAGGCTTTGGAACCAGAGAGAGGTGATGGTTGCACAACATAATGAATGTACAAAACAGCACTGAATTGACACTTCAAAGTGGTTAATTTTCTGTTGTGAATTTTATGTGACTTAAAAAAAGGAACAAACACAAGTTCTGCAGGTGGAAATCGGCATTGATAGGAAAGTGCCATTCCTAAAAAAGAGAGACTTAAGCCAATCACAGACCAAAAGGGAATGCGTTTTTTCTTTAACACATAAAACCTTTAAAAAGTCATATTTGTTGAAGTGGCAAGTTTTTAATAATTGTGTGCACTCTCCTCAACACATGTAATTATTTTTGTTTTAAATTAAGAAAAAACGGTACAACTGCCACAACCATATATTCAGTTTCCTGTGAGCTCTGTTAATGAATCTCGGCGCAAAAGCAATCTAAGACACAGCAGGAAACTCTGCCTTTGCTCACTTCTGCACCGGCTTCTGGTCTGAGCCCTGCGCTTGTGTTCTGGGCACCCCATGGTGGCTCCTCACTGCTCTCTGGTGGCCTGAGCGCCCCCTGTTGGTCCTGAGTGACCCCTGGTGACCTGAGGACACCCTGGAGTTCTGAGCCCCCCAGTGACCTGAGTGCCCCCTTGTGGCCTGAGCACACCCTGGTGACCTGAGTGCCCCCTGATGTCCTGACTTCCCCTGGTGTCTGGAGCACCACTTGGGAATGGTTGCATCTGAGCAGCCCTTCATGACTTGTGCCCAGCCCCTCCTGTGTCCCTGCAGGGAGGTTTGTGTCTGGGCTCACAATGATGCCCACTCACTCTGTCTCTTGCACAGTAATACATGGCCATGTCCTTGGTGGTTGCTGAGCTTAGCTGCAGGGAGAGCTGGTTCTTGGACATGTCTGAGTGCATGACTAATCAACCTTGGAGAGATGGTGGGTAGTCTTTATACCATCTGGGCATGTAGTACATCCTCCCTGGCCACTGGAGACCTTTCCCTCGAGGCTGCCTGAGCCGGTTCCAAGTAACACTCTTGCTGGAGACAGTGTCCCCAGAGATGGCACGGGTGAGGGACAGGACCTGTGAGGGCTGCACCACACTGGAACCCGACTCCTGAAGCTGCATCTGGGACAAGACAACTGGGGACAAAAGGAGGTAAGGTTAAATACCACATAGTTCTGTCAGTGCTGCTGTGAACCATTGAATCCCCCTGATACCGACCCCACGGGAGACCCAGCATGGGGAGGAAAATGAGGAAGAAGATAGGCATTTTGCTGGGTCAGCCAGGTGCCAGCAGGCTCTGTGGCCCCTTGCAGGGATGCTATATTTAAACTGGAAACCACACCTGGCATTTGCTTGAGCATCACTAGCTGATATAAGGTCCCGGGCTCCCATCGCCTGCTGAGGCACAAGGCCTAGCAATTCTATGGCTGGGTTTCTCCAGAGGCATGCACTTAGGGCAGTGACTCCCAGATTCCGTGCATGGAATCTTCCATTTAATGCTATTTATTTTGGAGAGAGAGAGAGAGAGAGAGAGAGAGAGAGAGAGAGAGAGAGAGAGAGAATCTGAAGCAGGCTCTAGGCTCTGAGCTGTTGGCACAGAGCCTGATGCAGGGCTCAAACCCACCAACTATGAGATCATGACCTGAGCTGAAGTCAGATGCTTAACTGAGCCACCCAGGTGCCCCAGATCTTCCATTAATACTGGAGTCTGGGGGCTCTTGGGTGGCTCCGTCAGTTGACTGTCCGACTTCAACTCACGTCATGATCTCATGGTTCACAGGTTCGAGCCCCATGTTGGGCTCTGTGCTGAAAGCTCAGAGCCTGGAGCCTGCTTCAGATTCTGTCTCCAGCTCTCTGTGCCCCTCCCCTGCTTGTGCTCTGTCTCACGGTCTCTAAAATAAATAAACATTAAAACAAAATTAAAAAAATACTGGAGTCTGTATGCCCAGATCCCATTCATTCATTCACTCACTCATTCGTTCAACAAACAAACCCTGAGGGCCAGTTACACAGCAGCATCCCTGCAGGTCCTAGGACCTATCAGCCAACAAGACAGATGCAGCTATTCCCTGGGATCACACCTGGGTCCTTGTGACTGAGACACAAAACAGCCACCCTGGCCCCAGGAAGCTCGCGAGTGGACAGCCAGTCAGTGTTCTCATCCCTGAGGACCTACAGAGCCAGGGACATAGGCCTGGGTTTGTGTTTTGCATCCAAATGGTGGGGTGCAGTCAAGCCAAGCTAAGTGGGCTGTGGCTCTCAGCATGGAACCATGGACAGGAACAGGTGTGACCCAGACACCTGGGATGGTGGACACGGCCCAGGATGGGGGGTTGGGGTGAGTGGGCGGGACCCCTTCTTCTCAAAGCACCCCCAGTTGTCAATCAGCAAATGGTGATAGTTAATGACAGATACATGCTGTATGAGGGTCTTTGAAGAGACTCCCTGTTTGGTGACACATGGATACAGGTGCTAGGTGTCCGTCCTGGTACTTTCCTGAGCAGCTCCCAGCTGGCCACATTCTGAGCCCCACTGTCCTTGGGCCTGTGGTCTTCAGAAGTCAGACATGCTGCATCCATGGGGTGAGGACAGGGGATGCCACCATTTCTCACCACATCCAAGAAGCCTGTAGGCTGGTGGACTGCTAGGGCCTGCCTACCACTGCTGGTCCCTGGAAAATGCTGACCTGCAGAGGGGAGGGCAATGGGGTGGCCATCTCCCACCCTACTCTGGTCAGTGGGAGGAGGGCAGGGCAATGTCTCTCAGCTTTGACACCCTGTACAGTTAGGCCTTCATCCCTGGCCTGGAGAGGTGTGCCTCTATGTGGAACACACATGGCCGTGGCCCGGGAACAAGCACAGGCGTGACCGGGGAACACGCACGGGCATGACCTGTTAACTCCATCCAGGGGCAGGTTCCCCAGACCTGAGGTAGTCTCCAGTGGAGCTCACTGGTTGGCATCACAGTGCCTGAGACTGGAGACCCTGCTGGGGGACTAACCTCCAGCAGCCCCACAGTACCACCGTGGGGGGTCCTGCAGAGCCAGAAAAGAAGGGCTCTGAAGGTAGATGGGAAGGCTGGTCCTCATGCCATTTGTGCTGACGATCGGGGCTGGGATCTCTGCAGCCCCCACGGTGAGTCGGCCAGTGTGACCTCATCACAGAGAAGGGCCTGCAGGCTGGGAGGCTGTTTTCCTATAAGTGGCACACTCAGTGCCCTCACCAACTTCTTCACTGGGACTTTTCTTAATTCACTTTAAGGTCTGACTGTGGCCCAGAGAGGGAAGAAACTTTCCTGCCTGAGTTGCTCATCTCATTGTGGTTTCTGCCAGGGCACCTGCCCATCACCGGGGTCCAGGCTTGCCTGCACAGGAGGAAGACCCTGCTTGGTCAGGGCCACAGCAAGTGTAGTAGGGCTGCTGTGGCAAATCAGAAACCTCCAGGCTGTCAAATGCGTGGCCAGCTTCCTCCTGGGGGCCCCATTTCCTGGGTAGGCTGTTTCCTGTGCTGGGTGCCGAGGAGTTCTGATGCAGGATGGGGTAGTGTCTAACGGAATTTTCTAAGAGATGGAGAGAATACCCCTAGGCCTGTGGCACTTGGGAATGAGGACCTCCCTGAGAGGGGATGCAAATGTCCGCCCCAAGTTCTTGCCAGGGCCCATGATGCAGCTTTGGAACAGGAATCACGGCTGCTATGGATGTTTCTGTGGGAGGTGCCATAGCTGAGGTGCTGTCCCAGCCCCTTCCCTCCCCAGAACCACCCCCGAGGCCACCACAGCTGATCACCCTCACCCACAGCCCTGCCCTTGCTGTGGCTCCCCCTGAAAGCCCACCCCGGGCTGCAAGGAAGAGAAGTAGAACTGTGTCTGTTCAGAGATTGCACCATTATACGTGTACAGAGCCTTGAGGCATCTACAAAGAAATCTATTGAAACTAAGTAATCAAGGATTCTTTAGTATACAAGCACCCAACACGTGGAAAATGAGTCTGGGAAGAAAAATGAAAACAGCAATAACATGAAAAACAACCATGAAATACCATGGTAAAAATCTAAAAAAGGTGCAGGGTGCTTGTGCTGAAAATTATGAAGCAGTGCTCAGAGAGTCTAAATACAAGAAGAGGTAAGCCATACAGCACATTTATGGGTTAGAAAACTCAGTGTACTCAAGGTGCCAGTTGTCCCTGAATAACACCCAAGTTCCAGTTCAATCCCGGCAAAAATCCCGGTGGGTTTTGAAAACTGACAAGATGCTTCTAAGATTGCAAAGGAGCTAGAATAGCGAAGCATTTTGAAGGAGAACAAATTTGTAGTAATCCACTGCCAGAGATGAAGATTCACGCCAATCCACAGCGATTAGGACCACACTGGTGTTACCACACAGTGTGCACAGTCAGCCCTTCATGACAGCAATGCCCATGCGATTCGGTGGGGACAGCACAGCGGAGGGAGTCTGTGCCCTTCAAACGGAAACAACGTTGATCTGAACCGTATGCCATAACAACAATTAGAGAAGTTTCACACACCTAAATATAAAAGATAAAAATAAAACTTGCAGAAGAGAACAGGAGAATATTTTCGTGAACTTGGGATATTCAAATATTTCCTTCAAAGGAACAACTAAAAAAATGATATAAAATTGGACTTCTTCAAAAGGAAGCTTTAAAAGAAACTAGCGAGGGGAAAATAGGCAATCTACAGTCTGAGAGAAGAATTTACACTTACATTTATATTTATATGCATATTTAAATTTAATACATACCCATAAAAAGAACTCCTTCTATCATACATATTTTAAAGAGTGTAACTTAATAAAAAGAGACAAATAAATCGATAGAAATGGACAAAAGACTTTGAAAAGCACCTAAAAGTTAGACTATCCAAGTGGCCAATAAATGTGGGAAGAGGCCTGAGCGCAATTATCCACCTGGGAAATGCAAGTGGACCTACACTGACCTGCCACTAAAGAATGGTGAGCTGAGGGAGGCTGGCTCGGCCAGGAGAGTGAGCATGTGGAGCAACTTGACCTCAGGCAGGCGGGGCAAAGACAGTGGGTTCAAACACTAGTCGAGGATGGTTGGCAGTCTCTGACAAGTGATGCACTTCACTTCTGCCCCAGGAATCCCAATGCTGTTACACACCCAAGAGAAATGGATGTATTTCTTCAGCAGAAGACATTGCCGAGAAGTCTATACCAGCTGTATGAGTTTCCGCTGGCTGCTGTAACAAATGACCACAAACACAGAGGTTTAAAATAGCACAAATCTCACTCAGTCTGAAGCCTGGTGCTGTGGGGCTGACGTGAAGGTGTTGGCTGAGCCATGTTCCTCTGGAAGGCTCTTGAGGGGCTGCCTGCATCACATGGCTTGCAGTCTAATAGACGTCTAATTCTGCTGTCATGTCTCCTATTTAACTGACTCTCCTGCCTCCTTCTTACAGTGACTTTCGTGATTATTCTGGGCCCAGGGCGAGTCAGGACAATCTCTCCATCTCAAGAGTCTTAACTGTGTCTGAAAAGTCCCTTTCACCATGCATGGTCACATACTCACAGCCCTGGGGGCATCACTGTGCTGACCACAGTGGTTTACTTGATATCAGCTCCACGTTGGGAGTAATGCAGTTACACACCAATTTGAGGACAGATAAATAAACTGCTATATATCCTTAAAATTTAATATCACACAGTAATTAAGAAAAGAACAAACTGTATAAGCAACAATACAGATGCATCTTTTGAATGAAATCAAAGACATATAAGTAAAAAGTACATGATTTCATGTATATGAGGCTGCAGGAGAGGGTGTTCCAATTGTTATGGGAGCCAGAATAAAGTCATCTTTGGCAAAGTGGGTGACGAGGGGTGAATGTCAAGATGCTGTGCTCTGTGGCAAAATTCTAGATGCTGATATGTGCTGTGGTCACAAACATATACATATATGATTTAAAGATTAGTACCTTTTGCACATGATACTGTGTGCACACATCTATGCATACCTGTGTATTCATTATACCTAAAAAATTTAAAGGCAAAGAGATAGGAAAAATACATACAGAAGGGGAAATAATGCTTAGAGTTTAATTTGTGGAAAAGCTTAACAAAATTAATACAAACCGAGTGTGACAGAGGGAAAAAAAAGAAAGCAGAAATTACCCCTAAGGGGAAGGAAGGGGACACCATGAAAGATCCTACGGCTAGATATTAAAACAGTAACAAAGACATAGTCTAAGTAAACTTAAGGAACTAAATTGGAACAATTAAATAAAACAGACAAAAACGTTCATGAAACTTGGGAAAACTGGCCCAGGAAGCAACAGAAAATATGAACGGTGCAGTGTCTTCTAAAGAAATTTAATCCACAAGTATGATATTTATCATCAAAAAAGGGAAAACACACTTCATCTCAGTTTTACTGGCACATCCCCCCAGTTACTTAAAAAAGAAATAATGCCGATCTCACACAGCCGTGCAAGGAACACTGCCCAGTTTGCTCCAGGACAACACTGCAACCTTGATGCTGAAATCTAGGAGAGTATCACAGAGGGAATAATTACAGACTAATCGTGTCTCATAAACAATAAAGCAAAAACAAAACAATGTGTTAAATAGCAAATCAGTCAACATACTAAAAGGAAAATACAACGTGACCAGATAGGATTTTTTATGGACAAAGGGATAGTTTAACATTTGAAAATCAATGTTGTTCACCATGTTAACATGCAAGAGAGAAAAAAAAAAAGTCAGTAGGTGCAGAAGAATCGTTTGATAAAACTCAAGATACATGTATGACTAAAATCCATAGCAAATGTGACTAGAAGCTAATTCCTTTAAGAAAGGGCATATATGGGGACCTGACTCTGGTACCACTCTTCTTTTAAAAACTGGGACTTATTTGACATACAGCAACATTCCTAATGGTGAAATGTTGAGTGCTTGTTTCAAGGTGTTTGGTAAGACACCATTTCTAGTCACACTGTTTGGACGTCCCAGCCAGAGCACATGGGCAGCTGGGTCTCAGCAGGTAAACGAATGCTCCTGGAGACTGCCAGTGATGGGCCACTCCTGGAGATGACTCCCACAGGTGTGGCAGGATTAAGAACACGGCTTCGGGACAGAGAGGCCCCTGGAGGAGTGCCTGTGGGTGCCAGGATCACTGGGGCAAATGGGAATCTGGAGCCTACCCCCAGAGAGTCGGTGAGGCAGTGGCAAGAACTCCTGGCCCCCTCTGATTGTTCTGCCACCGCCTTGCACCTGCAGCCAGCTGGCCAGGGAACAAGAGGTATCAGGACAAATACAAATCTAAATTGAAACAACAGTCAAGGGTCCGACACTTGATTTTGGCTCAGGTCATGATCTCATGGTTCGCGGGATCGAGCCTCCCATCTGGCTCTGTGCTGACAGCTCGGAGCCTGCTTGGAATTCTCTCTCTCTCCTTCCCTCCCTCTCTGCCCCACCACTGCTCGTGCAAGTGCTCAATCTATCTCTCTCTTCCAAAAAAAGTCATTTTTCCTAGTGCAAGAAAGATAAAGAGATCTCCTCCCCCCTTTTCCTTAGAGACTTTGGGATTATGAATTCTTTCTATGCTTCTCTGAAATGTATGTAAGACTTTATAAGCTAAATTGACCTGTTGCCAGCGGGATCACCCAGGCGTGTTCCCTCAAGGACCTGGGAGCCATGGCTTTCAAATGTCATCATCTGGGAAGGCAGCGCCCCATCACCCAGTTTCTGTGAGACAGAGGGAGCCTAACTTCACAGGCACCTGGCTCCAAGTTGCAAGCCTACTTCCTGTCATAAAATATGGGAAATTTACTTTTCCTTTGGATAAAGGCAATTAGTGAGCACAGACGTCCACCCTAATTTCCAGGTGAATTTGTGATAAACAGTGCTGTCAACTTCTTGAGGCTGGTTGCATCTCTGTCAAAAACCTATTGGCCATGTTTGTGTGGATGGTTTTCCATCCACAGTTCTGTCCCATTATCTATTCCTTTGCTAGGATCACACAGTCTTTATGGCTGTAATTATATTGAGACTTAAGACTGTGTATGATCCCCCCCAACTTGGTTTTCAGCACTGTTTTGGATGCTTCAGTTCCTTTGTCCATATAAATTTAAAACTCAGTTTGCCCAGATCTACAAAAAAGTTTGCTAATAGTCTGATTGACATTCTGTTAATTCTGCAAATCAGTTTGTGGAGAACTGAAATATTTCCTATGATACACCTTGCAATATGTCTCCATTTATTTATTTATATCTTCTTTGGTTTATTTTACCTAGAGCATAGGTTCATTTACAGGTTTTGTTAGATTTATATCTAAATATTTAATCCTTTTGGGAGGATATTGCAAATTGTATTTTTACTTTATATATTTTTAGAATATTTATTTATTTTGAGAGAGGGAGAGTGAGCAGGAGAGGGACAGAGAGAGAGAGAGAGAGAGAGAGAGAGAGAGAGAATCCCAATCAGGCTCTGCGCCATCAGCACAGAGCCCTATGCAAGGCTCAAACTCACAAACCATGAGATCATGACCTGAGTTGAAACCAAAAGTTGGATGCTTAATGGACTGAGCCACCAAGGCATCCCTTACTTTAATTTTGGATTTTATTTAGACATTGGTAGTATATAGAAATAGATTAATGTTTTGTTTATTGACCTGTGATCTTTCTAAAGTCACTTATTAAATTATGGATGATTTGGGGGTAGATCCCTTTGATTTTTTTTTCTCAGAGGTACAAATATTGTCTACAAATACGGACATCTCTTTTCCTTTCACATTTGCACATCCTTCTGTATTTTTTAGTCTTATTGCCATTGTTAGAGTTTCAAGTAAAATGTTGAATAGATGTGGGAAGACTGGATATCCTTGACTTTTTCCAGATCTGAGGGGGAATCACTCAGCTTTTCACCATGAAGTATGATGTTAGTTGTATGTTTCTCCTTATCAGACTGAGGAAGGGCCCTTTTATCCCAAACTCTCCAAGAGTTTTTATCGTCACTGGATGCTGTAATTTGTCAAATAACTTCCTCTCTCAATTTACATAGTCATGTTAATATTCTCCTTTATGCAGCTGACATGTTGGATGAAATTGATTCATTTAAAAGTGTGGAAGCAGGGTGCCTGGGTGGCTCAGCCAGTTAAGCGTCTAACTCTTGATTTTGGCTCAGGTCATGATTTCATGGTTGTGGTATGCTGACAGCATGAAACCTGATTGAGATTCTCTCTCTTCCTCTCTTTCTGCCCCTCCCTCTTCCCTACCTCAAAAAAAAAAAAACAAAAAAAAAAAAACAAAACCAAAAACTGAAGCAGGCTTGACTTGTTGGGATAGTTCCTGCTTTGTCATGGCATGGTATTATTTTCATGTGTTGCTGATAGGATTTGCTGATACAGTAACACCTTGGATTGTGAGTAACTTATTCTTTGAGTGTTACACAAGAAGAGAAAACATTGTTAATAAATTTTAACTTGATAAACAAGTGATGTTTTGCCATACGAGCAGTATGTGATGTCAAACATCACATAATCACAACTGAGTCAATGGTTCCTCTCTCTCTCTCTCTCTGCAGGACTGTGGGGGATTGTCTCCCATGCTCGGATGCTTGGTCTCAGGCCAAAGTGTTTGGCAGAAATCAGTGATTTTTAAGAATGTTGGAAGGTGCCCACAACTGGCACTCATGTATTTTTGTCACTTCAAAGCACCTATGGGAAGTCCTCTGCTTCCAGACAAGAGTAAACTTAGGAAAGCTTTGCATCATTGTAGGTTAATCTGCCTGCAGATAGAGACCCTCTCCTCTGCTGCCTTATTGCTGGTTACATTAAATTCAGTAAATGACAAGAGTTCATTAATTCTTTACTGTAGTCAACATGCGTGTGAGCATATACAATGGCCTCCATGCAGGAAAAGGTTGAAAAGAAAGGCAGTAAGAAAAAGGAAATGATTATGGTGCAAGTTAAGAAGGAAATCATCGAGAAGTACAAACGAGGTATATTAGTGGCCAAAATTGCAACATTTTATAAGAAGTCTACATCGACTATTTGTATAATATTAAAGAAGAAAGAAGAAATAAGGAGGCTAGATGCAGCCGAAGGAGTCATGAGAATATCAAAGCAATCGCCATGTGTTCTGGAAGACGTTGAAAATATGCTTCTGGTTTGGATAAACAAGAAACAACTAGCAAGTGATACTGTGACTGAGAACTTTATCTGCAAGAAGGCAAAGGCCTTGTACACCGACCTTGCAAGTAAACTTCCAGGTACACCAAAGGAAAATGAAAAAGGCCTCAAGGCAAGCAGGGGATGGTTCAATAACTTTAAGAGGAAAAGTGGCATCTGTAGTGTTGTGAGGCATGGAGAGGCTGTGAGTTCAGATGCTAAGGCAGCTGAGATGTTTACTACTGAGTTCCAGAAGCTCATGGCTTCCGAGTGTTACCTGCCAGAGCAAGTTTTTAACTGCGATGAGATGGGGCTTTTTTGGAAAGAGATGCCAAAGAGGACATGCATTACAGAAGAGAAAGCAGTGCCCGTCACAAGCCCACGGAAGACCATCTCGCCTTCTTGTTTTGTGCTAATGCAAATGGGGGTTTCAAAGTCAAGTCCCTGCTCATGTATCATTCTGAGAATCCACAAGCCTTCAAGAAATGCAAGGAGAGCCAGTTAAATGTTCTGTGGAGGTTCAAGGGCAAGGCTTGGGTCACTCATATCTTGTTGAGTAGATCAACGAGGTCTTCAGTCCTGCAGTGAAGAAATACCTTTTATTTTATTATTTTTTTTTAAATTTTTTTCAACGTTTTTTATTTATTTTTGGGACAGAGAGAGACAGAGCATGAACGGGGGAGGGGCAGAGAGAGAGGGAGACACAGAATCGGAAACAGGCTCCAGGCTCCGAGCCATCAGCCCAGAGCCTGACGCGGGGCTCGAACTCACGGACCGCGAGATCGTGACCTGGCTGAAGTCGGACGCTTAACCGACTGCGCCACCCAGGCGCCCCAAGAAATACCTTTTAGAGAAGAATCTGCCTTGGGTTATGGGTGATGCTCGTGCTCGGCCTCCAGGCTTTGAGGACGACTTACTGGAGGAATTCGAGTTCATTAAGGGCAACTTCCTTCCTCCCAACACCACTCCAGTCCTCCAGCCCATGGATCAGCAGGTCATTCAGAACTTTGAAAGGCTTTATACCAAAGCACGATTTCAGCGATGCTTCGAAGTGACCGAAGGAACAAATCTTGCCCTATGAGAGCTTGGGAAAAATCATTTCCACATTGTGAACTGCCTGAAGATCATCGATAAAGCCTGGGATGGGGTCACCAAGAGAACCCTCAATTCTGCTTGCAGAAAACTGTAGCCTGGTTGCGTTCTTGGACCTGACTTAGAGGGGCTTGCTCATGAACAGCAGCCGCCAGTTGTCGATGAAGCTGTGTCCTTGGGGGAGACCAGGGGACTGGAGGTGAATGAGGACGACATTCAGGAGCTGGCAGAGGAGCATGGCCAGGAGCCGACACCGACGAACTGATGGGTCTGCATCGCGAGCAGAGGTTATGGGGGAGATCTCACCTGCAGACGAGGAGAAAAAGGCCAAGGAATCCCTCACTTCAAATGAGATTTGGCAGATGTGTAAAATGTGGGAAACAGTGAAACATTCTATAGAAAAGCACCACGCAAACAATGTGTATGCATGTGGAGATACATGTATACACACATAGCAGTGCGAGCAATGAATCTGTTTAATGACAACGCAATGCCACATTTCTGCAAAATCCTCAAAGGGAGATGAAAGCAAGTGTCATTGGATAGGTTACTTGTTAAAGTTGCACAAAAAGAAAAAAGATTCCACGGAGCCAATAGACAGCAGTGATTCTATTAGTGAGAGTGAAAGTTAGCCTACACAGTAACCGTCCTCTCTCTTGTCTCCCTCACACCAGCCACGAAGGTTTTCAAAGTAAGTGAAGGTTACTTTGTTTCTTTTTTTATACTTTGTATTTTCATTATTATTTTGTATTATATTGTGGCATTGTAATCATTTTTTATGTATATTTTTGGTTTGTGATATGAATCGTCTGAGTTTCTGTTATTTCTTATGGGGAAATTCACTTTGATATACAACTGCTTTGGATTACAAGCAGGTTTTACTGTATCTTGTTAAGGATTTTAGCATCTATGTTAATAAGGGATACTGGTCTGAAGTTTTCTTTCTTTGTACTGACTGTACAGAGAATGTGGTCTCATGAAACACAGTGTGGAATGTTTTTATATCTCCTCATTAGATTTTGTTATTGATGATTTGTCTCTTTTTCCTTTGTCAGTCTTGCCAGCAACTGGATTGATCTTTTCAAACAATCTGCTTTTGCCATTATTCATTTTCTTTATTGTTTTTCTGTTTTCAATTTCAATGATCTCCATTCATCTTTATTTTCCCTTTCTTCTGATTGATTTTAGTTTATTTTGATTTTCCTTTTCTAATTTCTAAAGTAGAAGCTTAGGTTATTAACTTAAGATCTTTATTATTTTCTGGTGTAAGCATTTAATGCTATGTGTTTCCTTCTAAGCACAGATTTTGATATTTTGTAATTTTGTTTTCAGCCAATTTTGCCTTAAAATTTGGAATATAGTTTCACTTAGTTTAGAATTCTAAGTTAATGGCTTTAAAATTTTCCTTCAGCACTTTAAAGTTCTCACCCCTTGCCTTCTGCTTTGGTTGTTTTTCATGGAAAGTTTTGATGTTGTTATTAACCTTGTTCCTGTCTTCATAATATGTTTTTTTTCTTTGCTGCTTTTAGGATTTTCCTCAGTTTTCAGGAATTTTATTTTGATGTGTCTTGATTGAATTTTCTTTCTTTTTTTAAAAAAAAAATTTTTTTTAATGTTTATTTATTTTTGAAGGAGAGAGAGAGACAGAGTGCGAGTGGGGGAGGGGCAGAGAGAGAGGGAGACACAGAATCGAAAACAGGCTCCGGGCTCTGAGCTGTCAGCACAGAGACCCATGTGGGGCACGAACCCATGAACTGTGAGATCATGACCTGAGCCGAAGTCGGACGCTCAACCAACTGAGCCACCCAGGTGCCCCTTGATTGAATTTTCTTTAGTTTTACTCTTCTTGGGGCACTTTGGTCTCCTTAGATCTGTTGATAATTTACATCAAATTCTGAAAATATTTTCCTTGATTCCGGTTATACATTATATTTACATACACATATGTGTGTATGCATGTGGAGATACATGTATACACACATATGTATGTATATGTTAGACTGCTTCTATTGTCTCTTAACATTACAGGCACTTGGATTTTGTTTTTGGAGACATACATTATTCTGTGCTAAATTTTGGATGGTTTTTATTACTCTCCTTCAAGTTCACTCATGTTTTAATATGCAGTGTTAATCTTATTACCTGTATTTTTCATTTCACGTATTGTATTCTACTTTTTTAACTCCTGGAAGTTCAAAATACAGAACAGTGCTAATAAGATTCTTTTTGTGTTAGGTAAAAGTATTGTGTGTTTTATTCAACACAGGCAGGCTGTGAGTGGACCGTAGCCAGAGGTCACTGGTCACCTGGGCTGCAACATCATGCCCTTGGCCACTGCCCAAGGGATTTCTCAGTTGCCTCCTTAAAATTGAAAGATTTCCTGGAATAGAGAACCAAGGAAGTATTAAGGACTCCTGACTATTTAAATTAATTGAGCAGAGGTGGTAAGTGACTTTACCTGTGGGGTGGTATTAAAAAAATGCAACACATGAAGAAAGACAGTGAGTCCTTGGGGGAGGCATACACTCATAGGAAATAAAATCACACACCAGACTAATGGAGGACATATGCTCCCATGCATGGGCTCAGGAGCTGGTCCCTATGCTGTGTAGTCCTGAGCACCCTCTGGTGTCTTGAGTGACATCATGTTGTGATTGACCTGAACATGTCAGGTGACCTGCTCAGAGCATGTGACTGACCTGAGCAACTGCTGGTGACCTGAGCGCCCCATGGTGGATCCTGAGCGCCCCCTTGTGTCCTTAGCTCTCCCTGGTGACCCAAGTGCCCTTTGGTGACCTGACCTCGCGCTGGTGTACCCAGCGCCCCCTGGTGACCTGAGAACCCCCTCATGACCTGAGGCCCCCTGCAGCCCAGCACCTCCTGTTTCCCTGCAGGGGGGTTTGTGTCTGGGCTCACAGTGTCCACTAGCTGTGTCTCTTGCACACTAATATATGATCATATCCTTAGTGGTCACTGAACTCAGCTGCAGGGAGAGCTGGTTCCTGGATGTGTCAGCAGTGATGGAGATGCGGCCCTGTGTCTCCGTCTCTCTGTCTCTGTCATCTCTGCATCTCTTTATCAGTTTAACAAATGCTTTTAGTTTTATCTACTGTGCTGAAACTTTCCTTTTAGTAACCAACCAATATATTTTAGAGAATGTTTTGTCCACCTTATTACGAAATTTTGTTATTATTTTACTGCAGGGTGGGTTTTAAATATGGATGCACTATTTTTGGAATTGAAGATTGCTATCACTATCACAGTGTTTCATAAATGGTATTTCCCCTGGGGTATGGGATTGATGTATTGAATTGTTGTACCACAGGAATGGGAGTTTTCATTAAAAGGGTCCATTGCTCTTTGGGGGGTATGGCTATACCAAAGCACGTGCAATTGCCCACGTTAAAGTAGCTTTCTCCCCACACATATGATAACATTTAAAATCATATTCTCGGGGTGCCTGGGTGGCTCAGATGGTTGAGCGTCTGACTTCGGCTCAGGACTTCGGCTCAGGTCATGATCTCACAGTCCATGAGTTTGAGCGCCGCGTCGGGCTCTGTGCTGACAGCCCTAATTCGGATTCTGTGTTTCCCTCTCTCTTTGACACTCCCATGTTCATGCTCTGTCTCTCTCTGTTTCAAAAATAAATAAACGTCAAAAAAAAATAAAAAAATAAAAAATAAAATCATATTCTCTCTAATACTTTGAATTATAGGAAGAGAAATGGATCATTATTTCAAATTAAGTTTTCTCAGAATTACCATAAACATTATGTAAGCTTTTCATATGTGTACCAGCATTTTGTCTTCAGTATCTTGTGGGTTTCTTATTAACAACATGTGGCCACATCTTTGCTTTTTCTTCTAGATATTATACTTCTTAATTTCTTTCCATTGTGAGGAACCCAGCCAAGGGGAGGATTCTCCTTCCTGTACCATACATACTGGAATGGCTGGTGGAATACTATAACATTTGAAACAAAAAATGAGCTTGGACGTAAGAGTCCAAGCTCTTGTCAGCATCCAGAAATAGACTAAAACTAAAGAGCATTTGAACTGAGAATGAAATCAGAATATCCCCCTGCATTTCCGAAGTGGCTTTCATGCACCCAGGATGGGAACAGCCACACAGCTTGTGAGGCTGGACTTAGGTGGGATGCTGTAATTCATTCACACCAAGAAGCCAGGTGGGAGACGCCCACTCACTGGAAGCAGTTGTGGACATAGTGGTAACCCAGACACTGAGCCCCTGCTGTCCGTGAAGTGGTCTGAGTGTTTCACTCGCCAGGTTGGAGCTCAGAAATTACCCTCGTGGAATGCCAGAGAGGCAAGTGGACCCTAGGAGGAAGGAGCAAGATGCCACCCTATACAATGTGCCCTGACCAGGGGTGAGGGCTCCTGTGATGATGTCTTGTAGTTAGAAGCCATATTATACACCAAGGAAAGAAGGGCTGTGGGCAATCTGAGGACCAAAAAGGGAAGGTAACCCTGTAGAGATTGGCAGAGCATTTCAAGTATAATTTTCTAATATTATAAAATGGATAATATGCCAGCGTTTCTATTTCCGATGAGCTACCAGGGGTCTGACCAAGAACGTGTCGGAGAAAGAAGTAAGGGGAGACACAGCACTGATGCGTTGACCTCTTGGAACACTTCCCACACATTGTGAAAAATGGCATCATCTGCATGGTCCAAACATCACACTGGGACTGAAACAAAAGAGCACGCAAACAAGAAAGAAAGGGAGGTCCCCATAGGATCAGAGTGCCAGGAAGAGAAAGCTCCAGTTACTGACAGTGAGGACCTCACTCCTGCTCTGCCCCTGTTTCTGGGCTGGTCCCTGTGGTAAGGGGCCCTAAGCACCCCCTGATGTCCCTAGTTCCCCTGGTAGGTCCTGTGCGCCCTCTTGTGGATCCTGAGCGCGCCTGCAGCCCAGCCCCTCCAGGTCCCTGCACCAAGGTTTGCGACTGAGCTCACACTGACTTTCCCTCACTGTGCTTCTTGCACAGTAATACACGGCCGTGTCCTCGGTGGTCATGGAGCTCAGCTGCAGGGAGAACTGGTTCTGGGCTGTGTCAGCAGTGATGGAGATGCGGCCCTGGAAAGCCGGGTTGTAGCTGGTGCTACCTGACCAGTACCCCAGCCACTCCAACCCTCTCCCAGGGCGCTGGCGGATCCAGTTCCAGTAGTAACTGCTGGTAACGGAGCCTCCGGAGACAATGCAGGTGAGAGAGAGGGATTGTGAAGGCTTCACCAGTCCTGGGCCGGACTCCCGAAGTGTAAGTTGAGATAGGACACCTGGGGGGTAAGAAGAGTCATGGTGAGTCTGTCTCATCCCACAGAAAGGCCCTAGTCTATCCCAGAGCCCCCAGATCCTCACCCAGGGGAGCTGCCAGCAGGCAGAGGAGGGAACACAGCATCTGCATTTCTGTCTTCTGGATGGAGACCCAGCACACTGGCCTTTGCCTGTGATGCGGGTCTTTTCTGGGAGCACCTCAGGTGATTTGCATGTGGGTCCCGTGGAGCAGGGGAGGCATTAAAAATGCTGAACCCGGGTGACTGTCGCCAGTTCCTGGTGTCCTGGTGTTGGGTGGTGTGGGGACCCACTGAGGTTGGTCCTAGTGGTCTGGGCTCCAGTTCTGCCT
Source organism: Neofelis nebulosa (assembly GCF_028018385.1). Taxonomy (NCBI): domain Eukaryota; kingdom Metazoa; phylum Chordata; class Mammalia; order Carnivora; family Felidae; genus Neofelis; species Neofelis nebulosa. The sequence continues at coordinate 148,145,754 of NC_080788.1, forward strand.
GTGCTGATTTCTGGCCCTGTTTGCTTGAGAGGGTTAGTGTTGCAGTTGATGAAAATTTGGAAACCTTACCAAGTTTCTCTTATATTCTATTGTCAGGCTGTGCAACTGTGGACTAAGTTTCAAGCTCCAGGGCTAACTGTTCACAGAAACGGAGGATGAGGCAGTGGTCCAGAGTCCAGGCCCTTGACTGCCTGCCTGGTTTGGGTCATTCTCCTTCTCCATTCAGATATGGGGTCCTGGAAATGATTGTAATGGATAGGATCTCCAGTGCTCCATCTTTAGGAGGGGGCATTAGGAGATATACTCCAGAATTTACATAAGAAAAGGAGCTCATCCATATGAGGAGCAGGGCAGAAGGATTGGTGGCTGTGTCTGGACTCAGGTCATGAAGTTTCCCTGAAGGTGGAGAGGAGACACCCCACTGGAAAGGAGGTCTAGTAGACCTCTGCGTGTGGACATTGGCATTCCCATTCTATTTCCACTCTGGAGAGTCAAGAGAGTTGGCAGTCAGGCCATTACCTACCAGGAGTAAAATGAATATCTATTCAGGTGAGAAACATGATATTTAATTTAAAAGTTATAACTTTGCCTGAAAAGTGGGGTCCCCAGTTAAAAAGCCAACTTCCTTCAAGATATCTCTATAAGCCACAACATACAAAGATTCTTTAGTCAGAATTCTTGTGAGTCATTCCTAGATAGGAACACTCTACTATAAGTAGTAGAAGAGATCTCCAAAACAACTACACAGAGAAGAAGAAAAGGAAACAAAGACTTGGACAGGAAATCTGTACAGAGAATGGAAGAGAGAAATAAACAATCTATGTAATACATTATCTGAGGTAGAAAAATACGTTAATAAAATGAAGGTATGAATTCAACCAATATGAGTAGAATGTTGTTAAAAGGGTGAATGCATATAGGAATGAAAAACCACCTGGGAGTTTCTAATAAAGTTGAAATTATGTTTTAGGCTTAGAAGACTAAGTTGATATAATACCAGAGAACAATGAGAACTTCTATAGAAAGAGCAACACGATTAGTAAATACTCCATTGTGTTGATGTCCCACATTTTGTTTGTTCATGCTCATATTAAGGACATTATGAATGAAGCTGCCATAAACATTCAGGTGCAGACTTTAATGTGGGTATTATTTCCAATTTAGTCCCATAGATAAGTAAGAAGACATTTGCTGGTTTGCGTCCTCAGTTTGGTTCAGATCTGTAAGAAACTGCCAAGATGTCTTCCAAAGTGCTTATACCATTTTGGATTTCCACTAGCAATGAGTTAGCTTCTTTTCCATCTACATATATATTCCTTGGTGAGGTGTCTGTTCAGATCTTTTCTCCATTTTTACACTGGGCTGGTTTCTTATGGTCATATTGAAGAATTCTCTGCATATTTTTTTTCAAATTTTTATTTAAATTCTAGTTAGCTAACATATAGTGTAATATTGGTTTCAGTAGAATTTAGTGATTTGTCACTTACATATAATGCTCATTATAACAAGTGCCCTCCTTAATACCCATCACCCATCTAGCCCATCCCCCACCCACCTCCCCTCTAGTAACCATCAGTGTGTTCTCTATAGCTAAGAATCTGTTTCTTGGTTTTCCTTTCTCTTTTTTCCCAATGTGATTGTTTTTTTTTTCTTAAATTTCACATATGAGTGAAATTATATGGTATTTGTCTTTCTCTGATTGAGATATTTTTCTTAGCATTATACTCTCTAGCTCCATCCACATCACTGTAAATGGTAAGATTTCATTCTTTTTATGGCTGAGTAATATTCCATTATATATATATATATATATATATATATATATAATATTCCATTATATATATATATATAATATTCCATTATATATGTGTGTGTATATACATATATATACACACACACATATATATCTATGTCTCACATCTTCTTTATCCATTCATCAGTTTATGGACACTTGGACTTTTTCCTTAATTTGGCTACTGTCGATAGCGTTGCTATAAACATTGGGTGCATGTGCTCCTTCACATCTGTATTTTTGTTTCCTTTGGGTAAAAACTTAGAAGTACAATTGCTGTATCAGAGAGTAGTTCTATTTTTAACTTTCGGAGGAACCTGCATACTGTTTTCCAGAGTGGCTGCACCAGTTTGCACTCCCACCAACAGTGCAAGTGGGTTCCCCTTTCTCTGCATCCTTGCTGATGCCTGATATTTCCTGATTTGTTAATTTTGGCCATTCTGACAGGTGTGAGGTGGTATCTCATTGTGGTTTTGATTTATATTTCCCTGATAATGAGTGATGTTGAGCATTTTTTTCATGGGTCTGTTAGCCATCTGGATGTCTTCTTTGGAAAAGTGTGTATTCATGTCTTCTCCCCATTTCTTCCCTGGATTATTTGTTTTTTTTGAGCGTTGAGTTTGATAAGTTCTTTATAGATTTTGGATACTAACCCTTTATCATATATGTCATTTGCAAATATCTTCTCCCATTCTGTAGGTTGCCTTTTAGTTTCCTTGATTGTTTCTTTCACTGTGCAAAAACGTTTTTATCTTGATGAGGTCCCAGTAGTTCATTTTCGCTTTTGTTTCCCTTGCCTCAGGAGACATGTCTAGTAAGAAGCTACTAAGGCTGATGTCAATGAGGTTGCTGCCTGTGTCCTCTTCTAGGATTTTGATGGTTTATTGTCTCACATTTAGGTCTTTTATACATTTTGAACTTATTTTGTGTATATTGTAAGAAAGTGGTCCAGTTTCATTCTTCTGCATGTTGCTGTACAGTTTTCCCAACCCCATTTGTTGAAAAGACTGTCTCTTTTCCATTAGATATTTCCTGCTTTGTTGAAGATTAGTTGACTGTATAGTTGCAGGTCCATTTCTGGATTTTCTATTCTGTTTCATTCATCTATGTGTCTGTTTTTGTGCCAGTACCATACTGTGTTGATGATTACAGCTTTGTAGTATAGCTTGAAGTCTGGGATTGTGATGCCTCCAGCTTTGGTTTTCTTTTTCAGGATTTCTTTGGCTATTTGGGGTCTTTCATTGTTCCATAAAACTTTTAGGACTGTTTGTTCTAGCTCTGTGAAAAATGCTCAAATATCTACTCAAAGAGCAGTATTAAAGGCCACTATTATGTCTTTACAACAATTTCCTAACCAACCTATTAATATTGTAGTAGATTCTCAATATGTAGTTTATGTGATAAAGAATATAGAACAGGCCTCTGTTAGGGAATTAAGAGATCCCTCCTTATTGTCATTATTTTTAACTTTGCAAGCCTTGCTAGGTGAACAAGCATACCCTCTTTTTATCACTCACGTAAGAGCACATTCAGGTTTACCTGGACCTTTAACAGAAGGAAACGAGTTTGCAGACCAATTTGTTGACTACAATATAGCTTTTAACACTGCTCGATTATCTCATGACTTTTTTCATCAAAATTATAAGTCCCTTATTAAACAATTCCATCTCACAGTTACTCGAGAGAAACACATTGTTGCTGCTGCCCCTGACTGTCAACAGCAATCAGGACACAGCAATGGTGAATAAACCCCACAGGTCTAAATGCAAATAAGCTTTGGCAAGCTGATATGACATACTATGCCCCATTCGGGCATCACAAATATATCCGCATGTCTGTGGAAACCTTTTCAGGATTTATAATGGCCTCTATTCACACTGGAGAAAATGCAAAAAATATCACTCTTCATTTTTTTACATGCACTTTCACAAGCCAGTAAACCTCAACAAATTAAAACTGACAACAACCTGGATACCTTTCCTCCATGGTAAAGGCATTGTTCCAAAGTTGGAATATACAACACATTATGCGCATACCATATCACCCTACCAGACAAGCTATTATAGAATGTACACATGCCACTTTAAAACAAATGCTTCACAAACAAAAGAGGGAAAGCACAAAATGCTTCCCCATGGAATTCACTATATAAAAGCTTCTACATTCTAAATTTTTAAAAATTGTGATTCCCATGGCCTCACAGCTTCCCAACAGCATTTTGTACCATCTCCCAGCTCAAATATCAGAGCCAAGGTGCTACTTAAAGACATATATTCATGGAAAGGACCATATGAACTGATAACATGGGGACGGGCATATGGATGTCTTCTTCTCCCATCAGGATCCCACTGGGTTTCTGCCTGTCTGATTAAACCATACCAGGAGTTGATTCTTCAACTCTCTTCCTCAGATGGCCAATTTGTCCTTACAAGGACAACAGGGGGGACAATGCCCGCAAACGACCAAGGTATATGATGTCACCTGGGACAACTTAAGAAGCTCCATCGACATGCCACCAAAGTCATGCACTGTGTCAGAGCGCCATCTACCATAGAAAAAAGGTTTTTAGCATATATTTAGCTGTGGTTTCTCAGAGTTTGGGTAAGGTATGATTTGCTTAATCTTTTTCTTTATCCAGACTGCTACTGCTTTTTCATCACTGTGTTGGCCTCACATCATAGATCCTCCTTTCTTTAAGTCAGTTAATATAACATTTGACAACCCACATTATGTTTTTGAAGTATCTCCTCTGGCTTGGTACACAGCCTGTATCAGCCATCATGTTACCAAACTTTCTATCTCACAATGTTGATCCTAAAAAAACAGCCTCAAATTTGGCTGCCAGTAAATCTAGTAAGGCCCTGGGAAGGGTCCAGTGGCCTCTGAATTAGCTGAATTATCCCAAGCCATTTCTTTTTTAAATAATTTTATTTATTTTTATTTTTTAAAATTTACATCCAAATTAGCATATAATGCAACAATGATATCAGGAGTAGATTCCTTAGTGCCCCTTACCCATTTAGCCCATCCCCCCTCCCACAACCCCTCCTGTAACCCTCTGTTTGATCTCCATATTTATGAGTCTATTCTGTTTTGTCCCCCTCCCTGTTTTGATATTATTTTTGTTTCCCTTCCCTTATGTTCATCTGTTTTGTCTCTTAAAGTCCTCATATGAGTGAAGTCATATGATTTTTGTCTTTCTCTGACTGACTAATTTCACTTAGCATAATACCCTCCAGTTCCATCCATGTAGTTGCAAATGGCAAGATTTCATTCTTTTTGACTGCCAAGTAATACTCCATTGTGTGTGTGTGTGTGTGTGTGTGTGTGTGTGTGTATGTATCACATCTCCTTTATCCATTCATCCATCATTGGACATTTGGGCTCTTTCCATACTTTGGCTATTGTTGATACTACTGGTATAAACATGGGGTGCATGTGTCCCTGTGAAACAGCACACGTGTATCCCATGGATAAATGCCTAGTAGTGCAATTGCTGGGTAATAAGGTAGTTCTATTTTTAGTTTTTTGAGGAATCTGCATACTGTGTTCCAGAGTGGCTGCACCAGGTTGCATTGCCCCCAACAATGCAAAGAGATCCTCTGTCTCCACATCATCGACAACATCTGTTGTTGCTTGAGTTGTTAATGTTGGCCATTCTGACAGGTGTCAGGTGGTATCTCATCGTGGTTTTGATTTGTATTTCCCTGATGATGAGTGATGTTGAGCATTTTTTTGTGTGTCGGCCATCTGTATGTCTTCTTTGGAGATGTGTCTATTCATGTCTTTTGCGCATTTCTTCACTGGATTATTTGTTTTTTGGGTGTTGAGTTTGATAAGTTCTGTGTAGATTTTAGATACTAACCCTTTATCTGAGATGCCATTTGCAAATATCATCTCCCATTCTGTTGGTTGCTGTTTAGTTTTGCTGATTGTTGCCTTCACTATTCAGAAGCTTTTTATTTTGATGAGGTCCCAGTAGTTCATTTCTGCTTTTGTTTCCCTTGCCTCCAGGGATGTGTTGAGGAAGAAGTTGCTGCGGGTAAGATCAAAGATGTTTTTGCCTGCTTTCTCCTCAAGTATTTTGATGGATTCCTGTCTTAAACTGAGGTCTTTCACCCATTTTGAGTTTATTTTTGTGTATGGTGTAAGAAAGTGGTCCAGGTTCATTCTTCTGAATGTCACTGTCCAGTTTTCCCAGCACCGCTTGCTGAAGACACTGTCTTTATTCCACTGGATATTCTTTCCTGCTTTGTCAAAAATTAGTTGGCCATATGTCTGTGGGTCCATTTCTGGGTTCTGTATTCTATTCCATTGATCTGAGTGTCTATTCTTGTGCCAGTACCATACTGTCTTGATGATTACAGCTTTGAAGTATAGCTTGAAGTCTGGGATTGTAAAGCCTCCTGCTTTGGTTTTCTTTTTCAAGATTTCTTTGGCTATTCGGGGTCTTTTCTGGTTCCATACAAATTTTAGGATTATTTTTTCTAGCTCTGTGAAGAATGCTGATGTCACTTTGATCAGGATTGCATTGAATATGTAGATTGCTTTTGGTACTATCGACATTTTAACAATATTTGTTCTTCCTATCCAGGAGCATGGAGTCCTTTTCCATGTTTGTGTGTCTTCTTCAATTTCTTTCATAAGCTTTCTATCGTTTTCAGCATATAGATTTTTCACCTCTTTGGTTACATTTATTCCTCGGTATCTTATGGTTTTTGGTGCAACTGTAAATGGGATCAATTCCTTGATTTCTCTTTCTGTTGCCTCATTGTTGGTGTATAGGAATGCAACCAATTTCTGTGCATTGATTTTATATCCTGCCACTTCGCTGAATTCATGAATCAATTCTAGCAGTTTTTTGGTGGAATCTATTGGGTTTTCCATATAGAGTATCATGTCATCTGTGAAGAGTGAAAGTTTGACCTCCTCCTGGCCAGTTTGGATGCCTTTTATTTCTTTGTGTTTTCTGATTGCAGAGGCTAAGACTTCCAATACTATGTTGAATAACGGTAGCAAGAGTGGACAACCCTGTCTTGTTCATGACATTAGGGAGAAAGCTCTCAGTTTTTTTCCCCATTGAGGATGATATTAGCGTTGGGTCATTCATATATGGCTTTTATGATCTCGAGGTATGGTCCTTCTATCCCTACTTTCTTGAGGGTTTTTATCAAGAAAGGATGCTGTATTTTGTCAAATGCTTTCTCTGCATCTATGGAGAGGCTCATATGGTTCTTGTCCCTTCTTTTATTGATGTGATGAATCACGTTAATTTTTTTGCAGGTATTGAACCAGCCCTGCATCCCAGGTATAAATCCCACTTGGTGGTGGTGAATAATTTTTTTAATGTATTGTTGGATCAGGTTGGCTAATATCTTGTTGAGGATTTTTGCATTCATGTTCATCAGGGAAATTGGTCTATAGTTCTCTTTTTAGTGGGGTCTTTGGTTTTGGAATCAAGGTAATGCTGGCTTCATAGAAAGAGTTTGGAAGTTTTCCTTCCATTTCTATTTTTTGGAACACCTTCAAGAGAATAGGTGTTAACTCTGCCATAAATATTTGGTAGAATTCCCCTGGAAAGCCATCTGGCCCTGGACTCTTGTTTTTGGCAGATTTTTGATTACTAATTCGATTTCCTTACTGGTTATGGGTCTGTTCAAATTTTCTATTTCTTCCTGTTTCAGTTTTGGTAGTGTATATGTTTCTAGGGATTTGTCCATTTCTTCCAGATTGCCCATTTTATTGGCATCTAATTGCTCATAACATTCTCTTATTACTGTTTTTATTTCTGTTCTGTTGGTTGTGATCTCTCCTCTGTCATTCTTGATTTTATTTATTTAGGTCCTTTCCTTTTTCTTTGTGATCAAACTGGATAGTGGTTTATCAATTTTGTTACTTCTTTCAAAGAACCAGCTTTTCATTTCATTGATCTATTCTACTGTTTTTTTGGTTTCGATAGCATTAATTTCTGCTCTAATCTTTATTATTTCCTGTCTTCTGCTGGTTTTGGGTTTTATTTGCTGTTTTTTTTCCAGCTCTTTAGGCATAAGGTTAGGTTGTGTATCTGAGATCTTTCTTCCCTCTTTACGAAGGCCTGGAATGCTAGATACTTTCGTCTTATGACCGCCTTTGCTGAGTCCCAGAGGTTTTGTGTTGTGGTGTTATGTTTTTCATTTACTTCCATATACTTTTTAGTTTCCTCTTTAACTGCTTGGTTATCCTATTCATTCTTTAGTAGGATGTTCTTCAGTCTACAAGTATTTGTTACCTTTCTAAATTTTTTCTTGTGGTTGATTTCGAGTTTCATAGAGTTGTGGTCTGAAAATATGCACGGTATGATCTCGATCTTTTTGTACTTACTTAGGGTTGATTTGTGTCCCAGTATATGAACTGTTCTGGAGAACATTCCATGTGCACTGGGGAAGAATGTATATTCTGCTGCTTTAGGATGAAATATTCTGAATATATCTGTTAAGTCCATCTGGTCCAGTGTGTCATTCAAGGCCATTCTTTCCTTGTTGATTTTTTGATTAGATGATCTGTTCATTGTTGTGAGTGGGGTGTTGAAGTCTCCTACTCTTATGGTATTCTTATCGACGAGTTTCTTTATGTTTGTGATTAATTGATTTATATATTTGGGTGCTCTCACATTTGGCACATAAATGTTTACAATTTACACGTTTACAAATGTTTACAAGATCTTCTTGGTGGATAGACCCCTTGATTATGATATAATGCCATTCTGCATCTCTTGATACAGTCTTTATTTTAAAGTCTAGATTGTCTAATATAAGTATGGCTACTCCGGCTTTTTTTTTTTTTTTTTTGCTGTTGGCCATTAGCATAATAGATGGTTCTCCACCCTCTTATTTTTAATCTGAAGGTGTCTTTAGGCCTAAAGTGGGTCTCTAGTAAACAGCATAGATGGATCTTGTTTTCTTCTCCATTCTGTTACCCTATGTCTTTTGATTGGAGCATTGTGTCCATTGATGTTTAGAGTGAGTACTGAAAGAAATGAATTTATTGCCATTATGATACTTGTAGAGTTGGAGTTTCTGGTGGTGTTCTCTGGTTCTTTCTAATCTTTGTTGCTTTTGGTATTTATTTATTTATATAGATATATTTTCATCCTTTATCCCCTCAGAGAGTCCCCCTTAAAATTTCTTTCAGGGCTGGTTTAGTGGTCACAAACTCCTTTAATTTTTGTTTATCTGGGAAACTTTTAATCTCTCCTTCTATTTTGAATGACAGCCTTGCTGGATAAAGAATTCTTGGGTGCATATTTTTCTGATTCAGCACACTGAATATATCCCACCACTCCTTTCTGGCCTGCCAAGTTTCTGTGGGCAGGTCCACTGCAAACCTGATCTGTCTTCCCTTGTATGTTAGGGACTTTGTTTCCCTGTTGCTTTCATGATTCTCTCCTTGCCTGAGTATTTTGTGTATTTGACTATGATATGCCTTGTTGCGGATCGGTTTTTGCTGAATCTAATGGGGGGCCTCCGTGCTTCCTGGATTTTGATGTCTGTGTCTTTCCCCAGGTTAGGAACATTTTCTGCTATAATTGGCTCACATAACCTTTCTACCCCTATTTCTCTCTTCCACTTCTGGGACCCCTATGATTCTCATGTTGTTCCTTTTTAATGAGTCACTGATTTCTCTAATTCTTAAATCATGCTCTTTTGCCTTAATCTCCCTCTTTTTTTCTGCTTCATTATTCTCCATAAGTTTGTCCTCTATATCACTGATTCTCTGTTCTGCCTCATCCATCTGTGCTGCCGCTGCATCCATCCATGATTGCAGCTCAGTTATAGCAGTTTCAATTTCATCCTGGCTATTTTTTACTTCTTGTATCTCTGCAGAAAGGGATTCTCATCTATTTTTGACTGCAGCTAGTATTCCTATTATTGTGATTCTAAATTCTGGTTCAGACATCTTGCTTGTACCTGTGTGGTTAAATCCCTGGCTGTCATTTCTTCATGCTCTTTCTTTTGGGGTGAATTCCTTCATTTTGTCATTTTGAAGGGAGAAAAGGAATTAATGAGGTAAAAAAATTAAAATTAAAAAATATTAAAATTAAAAAATTAAACACACACACACAAATCAAATAAATGATGCTAGATCCTAGGTGTGTTTTGGTCTGGGTGTTGAAAGTGATTTGACAGATGAGAGAAAAAAGGGTGGGGGAAAGAAAAAAAGGAAATCTTTTGAGAATTTGAAAAAATGAATACACTGAAGTAGACTAAAATGAGATGATGGGAGTAAAATAGAATTTGAAAAAAATATACACAAAAGTAGAATATACTGGAAAAAATAAAGAAAAATATTTTAATAAAAATTAAAGATAAAAATGAATTTTTTCTCTTTCTGTATTCAAGAAAAAGAAAAGAAAGAAAAAATAGAAATAAGATTAAAAAAGAAAAAAAGGAAATCATTTGAAAATTCAAAAAGTGAATACAATGTAGCAGACTAAAATAAAATGATGGAAGTAAAATAGAATTTGAAAAAATTTACATAAAAGCAAAAAATATAGTAAAACTTTATAGAAAAATATTTTTAATAGAAATTGAAAGTAAAAATGAAGTTTTTCTCGGGGAGCCTGGGTGGTTCAGTCAGTTGAGCCTCTGACTCCGGCTCAGGTCATGATCTCACGGTTTGTGAGTTCAAGGCCTGCGTCGGGCTCTGTGCTGACAGCTCAGAGCCTGGAGCCTGCTTTGGATTCTGTGTCTCCCTCTCTCTCTGACCCTTCCCTATTCATGCTCTGTCTGTCTCTATCTCAAAAATAAATAAACATTAAAAAATTTTAAAAAAATGAAGTTTTTCTCTTTCTGAATTGAAGAAAAAGAAAAGAAATGAAAAAGAGAAAAAAGAAAAAGAAAAAAGGAATCGTTTGACACTTTGAAAAGGTGAATACACTGAAATAGACTGAAATAAAATGATGGAAGTAAAATAGAAATTGAAAAAATTTACCCACAAGTAAAAAATATAGTAATAAAAATTAAAGACAGATATTTTTAATAAAAATTGAAAATAAAAATTAATTTTTTCTCTTTCTGTATCAAGAAAAAGAAAAGAAGTGTAAAAGAGAAGAAAACAAAAGAAAGAAAATTGAATAGATGGACTTGCTAACAGATTGAAGTAGGACTGAAATTACTTCGTTTTCCCCTAGAAGTCAGACTATGTAGCACTTTATAGTCCACAAACTAAGCTGGCAGTGAGACTTGTGTTCTTGAAGAGTGAAGTTGGCCCAGTTGGGCGGGGCTCAGTGTAATGGCTCTGCTCTCCACTAGATGGTGGTGCTAGCCTACTGGTGTGGATTGTTGTGGCGCTCGTAGGTGCATATGTGCATGCGTGGGAATGGTGAAAATGGCGCCACCCAGCTACCTGGTCTGTTCTCCCGGATCAGTAATCACGCACCCGTCCTTTGTCTTCAGCTCTTGTCCACTCCCTGCTCCTTCACTCTCTGTGACCAGGCCCCAGGCAGTACCTTGCTCCTGAGTTTTGTCTCAGATGCGGCTGTTTTCTCCGGACCTTTACTTCCAGAGGACTGTGGCTTTGACCCCCTCCTTCCCTCTGTGGGAGGGTCTCACCCAGCAATGGCTGAATGAGCAATGGGTAAATGTCAGCTGCAGCCAGCAATGCTCACTGGACCCTGTTGTTGCTGGTGCCCCAAGACTGTGGACAGGTGCCAGCCCGTCCCAGAAAATGTTCACGAGACAGTGTAGCAGCAGCTTTTCAGGGATTATGGAAAATCACAACACACATCTGGTACCAGGCTTCACCCTTAATGACGTTGTTCCAGCACCAGTGAATGTGGCCATTTTATGGGGTCTGCTGGGACCAGGTGGCTTCAACAGTTTCTACCAAATGTCCTTCCAGCAGTGGAACCACTTTTCTCCGCATAGCTTGAGAACCTCCCGGACCCCACTCTGTTCCTGGGGATTCGCCCTTCCCACCTGAGCACCGCCAGGTATGGAGCTGCGGAGGTGCAGCCTTTGTGCTCCCCTTGTTTACAGTCTTAATGGAATTTAAACCCTCTCCTTTCTCCTTTCTCCCTTTTTAGTTTAGTCCCTGCGGCTGTTTCCAATTTTCCACTTTCTCTCCAGCTGCTTTTGGGGAGGGGTGTTTTACTGTATTCTCTCCACCCCCGCCAGTCTCTGTCCTCTGTCTGCTCACAAAAAAACCTCCCTTCCTGCTCCCTCTTGCTCCCCAAGTTCACCTCTCCGCGCCGTGTACCTGCTGAATTCAGGTGGTTCAGGTTGTGCAGATTGTTGTGTTAATCCTCCAATCAGTTTTTTAGGTTTGTAGGATGGTTTAGTGTTGGTCTGGCTGTATTTCATGGACGCGAGACACACAAAATTCTTCCATGCTGTTCCGCCATCTTGGCTCCTCCCTCCAGCCCAAGCCATTTCTAAGTGGAGGCCTAAAAGATTTGTTGGATGGCTTGTTGTCTTCCTTATCTCATTGGTTGTCATCTTACCACAGCCTCTGTTGTAGCTGTCTCCCTGACAGAGTCTATCCATACTTCTAAAGTAGTCAATCACATAATGACTAACATCACCCAAGCAATGAGGAGTCACAGATTGATAATGGTATCATGCAGAGACTGCAAGCTGCAGAAGCAGCACTCCAATGGATGGGGGACTGCCAACAGGCACTTGCTGATCGTCAAAATATACAATGTGACTGGCAACATGACAATATTTGTGTCACTCTCTTACAGTATAATACGTCTCACCACTCCTGGGATTTAGTGAAAAAACACTTACAAGGATTTTTCCACCAATTTACAGTCTGAGATTTATGCTCTGTCTTCCCAGCTGCATCGACAACTGTTAGATACTCAACAGGAAACACAGATACAAGTGGAACACGAGTTATTTGACAATGTGAAATGGTTGAATCCAACCTACTGTTTCCTTGGCCTCAAGTTACATATTTGGATTATTGGAGCTCTTTGCTTATTAATGTTGATTGTATTTCTCATAGTCCTCTGAATGATCTACTCAATAATGGCCTCCTCAAGAGGTCATGAATGACAACTGATTGCCCTCCTCAACTCCGATGAACAAGACGATTATTCAAACAAAAAAGGGGATATGTGGGAAATCAAATAGCTATTTTCTGGGTTAAGAGATTATAGGGAACACATTACACTGCTTTCTGGCCATACTGAAAGCAGCTAACCAGTATCTAGTTAAAGTGTATTTAAGGGTTGGTTCCTGCCTGTGCTCATGAATTCCTTAGACCACATTATCTACGGAATATTTTATCTTGTTATCCACCCTGTTTTCAGCATCTGCTCTGTTGTAGTCTTGGGAATGCTTTTTTTTGTTTTGTTTTTGTTTTGTTTTTGTTTTTTTGCCTGTTTTCTATGCTTTCTGTGTTCTTCTGGCATGTAACCGCGAACATATTGTGTGATGTTTTCCTTATAAATTGTGCCTAATAAATGCAGAAGCTTGAGAGCAGCTCAGGGAGATTTCCCTTAGCCTCCATCTCACCTCTCTTGACTTGTGGAGTCTTGAGTAATCCTTTCTTCCATCTTTGGCTTTGCTGGACAAAGCCAAAAGCTGAACCCACAGTTTCTATGTTTTACTGTTTTTTTGTTGTTGTTGTTTCTATATCATTGATTTCTGATCTTTTAAAAAATTTTTTTTTCAAGAGAGAGCACCAGTGGGGAAGGGGAAGAGAGAGAAGGGGACAGAAGATCCAAAGCAGACTCTATGCTGACAGCAGCTAGCCCGATACGGGGCTCGAACTCACAAAATGTGAGATCATGACCTGAGCTGAAGTCAGATGCTCAACCCACTGAGCCACTCAGGTGCCCCTCTGCTCTAATCTTTTTTATTTCCCTTCTTCTCCTGGATTTAGGCTTTATTTCCTTTTCCTTTTCTAGCTCCTTTAATTGTAAGGTTAGGTTGTGTATTTGAAATGTTTCATTCTTTTTGAGGTAGGCCTGTATTACTTCCCTCTTAGGACTGTCTTTGCTGCATCCCAAAGGTTTTAGACTGTCATGTTTAATTTTCATTTGCTTCCCTGTATTTATTTCTTCTTTAATTTCCTGGTTAACCCATTCATTCTTTAGTATGATGTTATTTAACCTTCATATATTTGTTGTCTTTTCAAATTTTTTCTTGTGGTTGACTTCAAGTGTCATAGCATTGTGATCTGAAAATATGCATGGTATGATTTGAGTCTTTGTATTTGTAGATGACTGATTTGTGACCTAGTATGCGATCTAATCTGGAATGTTGCATGTGAACTTGAGAAGAATGTATAGTCTGCTGCTTTAGGATGGAATGTTCTGACTATGTCTGTTAAGTATATCCAGTCCAGTGTGTCATTCAAGGCCATTATTTCCTTATTTATTTTCATCTTAGATGATCTGTCAATTGTTGTAAGTGGGATGTTGAAGTCCTCTATTATGATGATATTATTATCAATAAGTTTCTGTATGTTTATTATTAATTTATTTATATATTTTGGTGTTCCAAGTTGGAAGCATAAATATTTATAATTGTTAGACCTTCTTGATGAATAGATCCCTTGATTATGATATAATGCCCTTCTTCATCTCTTGTTATAGTCTTTGGTTTAAAAGTGAGTTTTATGATACAAATATTGCTAATCTACTTTTATTTTGGCATCCATTCATATGGTATGGTTCTCCATTTCCCCCATATGGTTCTCCATTTCCCCCACTTTCAATCTTCAGGTGTCTTTAGGTCTAAAATGAATCTCTTGCATGCAGCATATAGATGGGTCTTTTTTTTTTTTATCTGTTCTGATACCCTATGTCTTTTGATTGGAGCATTTAGAGCATTTGGATTCAAGGTGATTATTGATAGATATGAGGTTGGTGCCATTGTATTACCTGTAAGGTTGGTGTTCCTGGTAATGTTCTCTTGTTCTTTCTTGTCTTTGTTGCTTGTGGTCTTTTCTTCCCCTAACCAAAGAGTCCCTTTTAATATTTCTTACAGGACTGGTTTAGTGGTCAAACTCCTTTCTTTAGTTTTTTTTTTTTTTTTTAATCTGCGAAACTCTATCTCTCCTTTTATTCTGAATGACAGAGAGCCTTGCTGGATAAAGAATTCTTGGATGCATATTTTCCCCATTCAGCATGTTGAATATATCCTGGCACTCCCTTTTGGCTTGCCAAATTTCTCTGGACAGGTCTGCTGGGAACCTGATCTGTTTTCCCTTCTATGATAAGGAGTTTTTTTTTCTACTTGCTGCTTTCAGGATTCTTTCCTTGTCTGTGTATTTTGTGAATTTGAGTATTATGTGTCTTGTTGATGGTTGGATTTTTTGAATTTAATGGGAGTTCTCTACTTCTTGGATTTTGATGTCTGTGTCTTTCCCCAGATTAGGGAAATTTTCAGGTATAATTTGCTGAAATAAACCTTCTGCTCCTTTTTATTTCTGTTCTTTTTCTCAGACTCCTATGATATGAATGTTGCTGTGCTTTAAGGAATTGATGAGTTCTCTAAGTCTACATTAATAATCCAATTGCCCTTCTTTACCTGTTCTTTTCAACTTCATTATTTTTCATAATTTAATCTTCTATATTACTAATTTGCTCCTCTGCTCATTCATCTTTGTTTTTATTGCCTCCATTTAGGTTTGTATCTTGGTTATAACATTTTTAAATTTCAACCTGACTAGATTTTAGTTCTTTTATCTCTGTAGCAAGGGATTCTCTGGTATCTTCTATGCTTTTTTAAACCCCAACTAGTATCCTTAAGATTATTGTTTTAAATTCTCATTCAGGCATCTTACTTATATATTGATCAAATCCCTGCCTGCGACTTCTTCCTGTTTTTTGTTTTGGGGTGAATTCCTCCACGTTGTCATTTTATCTGGATCACCTTTTTGTGTGTGTGGTTGTTAGGAAAGACTGTTTTATTCCTGCTCCTGAGAGAATGCCTATATTAAGAAGAGGTCCAAGGGGCTCCTGGGTGGCTCAGTCGGTTGGGCGTCCAACTTCAGCTCAGGTCATGATCTCACCATTTCTGAGTTTGAGCCCCATGTCCTGCTCTGTGCTGACAGCTTAGAGCCTGGAGCCTGCTTTGGATTCTGTGTCTCCCTCTCTCTGTACCTCCCCTGCTCACACTGTGTCTCTCTCTTTCAAAAATAAATAAACATTAAAAAAATTTTTTTTAAAAAGAAGAGGTCCAAAAAAAGGGAAAAAAAGGAAACTAGACCCTGTTTCCCTGAAAGGTGAAGCTTTGCGGCAGCATATGATTAGTCAACTTGGTGCATGCAGGGGGGTTGTGCTGGCCTTCCTTGGCAGGGTTCTGCTGTTCTGATTCTCAGGAGGACTTGCCCTAGTGGAGATGCACCTGTAAGGTGCAGGGGGGTGGGGCTTGGTGTCAGCAGGTCTGGCCTCCACTGTCTAGAACTGTTTTGCTCACTGAAGTTGGTAAGTGCTGATGGGCTGGAGGGAAAATGACATTTCTCTGCTCTCTTGTCCTCAATGGGGAGCTCACCCCCACCACTGTTCAGAAATCCCCCACAGAAGAGCAAACAATCACCTCTCTTGTATTTCCACCTTCTGCCAGATCCCTGACTTCATCCTGCCTGCATCAGAGTTTCCCACATGCCAGGTGGCACAGTGCTCTTGTAGTTTATCTCATGTGTGGCTGGGTTTCAGAACTCCAAGCTCCAAATTTTTAGGGACCCACATGATGCAGACCCATGCTGATCCTCTGGGGGAGGGTCTCACTTTGCCTTTGCTATTTGCTGGTTTGTCCCCATAAAAGCAGTAGCATGACTATGAAGCGGTTTGGAGTTTATGGTAAAGTGTAGCACAATGCTGATGCTAACATTTGCTGCCCTCAGTCAGTGTCTTCGTTCCAATGCTAGGGAACAGGGTGGCTGTTGGCACCTCCAGTTCTTTTGTCCCCGGAGAGGCCATGCTGCTTCTCCAAAATGCAATTCAAGATGGGAAACTGTCTCTCCCCGTGCAAGTCAAGGGATCTTCAGACCACACTGCCTGCTCCTGGGCCTCTGCCCTCCTTCCCCACAGGAGCACCACTAGGTCCACCTATATGACGCTAGCAATGGTGGACTTCTAAAACTTCAAACTTTGCTGCTTATAAAAACTTGTAGTAGTGAGCCCCTCTACTTTTCCCAGTCAATAATTTTGGGGAAGAATTTTTCTTGTGCAATCCCCTATGCGTGCTGTCACTCTCTCTCTCTCCATGATTCTGTTTCCCTCCCCTTCATAGCACCTACAGTTCTTTATTCCTCCAAATCAACTCTTCACAGCTCCTATCTTACATGATGTGGGCATTTTTTCCTACCTCTAGTTGTGAAATTTTGCTCTTTCAGTCCTCAGATAAATTTCTTGGGTGTTCAAAAGTGATTTGATATTTATGTAGCCATGAGCGGGCTGGGGCACAGAGAAGGGGAGAGAGAGAATCTCAACAGGCTCTGTGCTCCACACTGAGCCTGATGTGGGGCTCAATCCCACAACTGTGAAATCGTGATCTGAATTGAAACCAAGAGTCAGATGTTTAACTGAATGAGCCAGCCAGGCACCCCATTGGTAAAAGAAATTTGTTATGTGCAAGGAAACCTCCATAATTAGCAGATTTTGCACCATGGACTTTGCATGCTTGAAGGGAGCAGCATCATATATTCAAAGTGCTAAAAGAAAAAATCTGTCGACCAAGAACACTCTATCCACCAAAATTGTCCTTCAGAATTGGAAAAGGGATGACAGTTTTGCAGACAAGCAAAGCTGAAGGAGTCAATCACCACCAAACTGGCCTTAAGAGAAATGTTAACAATAATTAATACCAATCTTCTTGAACTCTTCCAAAAAATAGAAGAGGAGAGGATAATTTCATCTAATTTTATGAAGTCAGCATTATCTTGAGACCAAAACCACAGAAGACAAGAAAAGACAATTACAGGCCAATATCCCTGATAAACATAGATGCACAAATGCTCAAAAAAATATTAGCAAATAAAATATTTATTGAGCACAAATGCTCAACAAAATATTAGTAAACTGAATTCAACAATACATTAAAAGGGCCATACACCATGGTCAAATGGAATTACCAGAGAGATGCAGGATGGTTCAACACCCAGAAATAAATCAACGTGGTATACCACGTTAGCAAAAGGAAGATGAAAATCATGATCGTCCCAATAGATTCAGGAAAGGCCTTTGAACAAAATGCAACATCCTTTCATGATAAACTCTCTCAACAAACTGGTTATAGAGGAAACATCGCTTAACATAATCAAGGCATATATATGACAGGTCTACAGCTAACATCATACTCAATGGTAAAAGGTTGACAAGTATTTCATCTAAGATTAGGAATAACACAAGGATGCCCACTCTTGCCATTTTATTCTGTATAATGGAACTCCTAGCCATTAGTGTCTAAGCAGTTAAGCAAGAAAAAGAAATAATACATATCCAAATCATAGTAGAAGTGAAACTGTCTTTGCTGATGGCATGATCTTGAATACAGGAAACAGGAAGAAACCACCAATAACTGTTAGAACTAATGAGCAAATTGAGTAAAGTTGCAGTATACAAAATGAACATGCCTAAGTCCATTGCATTTCTATACCATATCAAGAAATGATCTGAAAATAAATTAAGACTACAACCCATTTATAATTGTATCAAAAGGTCAAAACACCAAGGAATAAACTTAAACAAGGAAGTGAAAGATCTATACATTGAACACTATAAGACATTAAAAAAATTATTTATTTAAATTCAAGTTAGTTAACATACAGTGTAGTGTTGGTTTCAAGAGTAGAATTTAGTGATTTATCATTTATATACAACCCCCAGTGCTCATCACGAGTTCCCTCCTTAATGCCTATCACCCACTTAGCCCACCCTGCCTCCAGAAACCTTCAGTTTTTTCTCTGTACCTAAGAGTCTCTTATGGTTTGCCTCCCTCTCTGTTTTTATCTCATTTTCCTTCCTTTCCCTACTGTTCATCCGTTTCTTAAATTCCACATATGAGTGAAATCATATGGTATTTGTCTTTCTCCGACTGATTTATTTCATTTAGCATAATACACTCTAGTTCTATCCATGTCATTGCAAATGGCAAGATTTCATTCTTTTTCATCACTGAGTAGTATTCCATTGTATACATATACCACATCTTAATCTATCCATAAGTCAATAGACATTTGGGCTCTTTCCATAATTTGGCTATTGTTGATAGTGCTGCTATAAACATTGAGGTGCATGTACCCCTTCAAATCAGCACTGCTGTATCCTTTGGGTAAATACCTAGTAGTGCAATTCCTGGGTCATAGGCTTAACTTTCTAAGGAAACTCCATAATGTTTTCCAGAGTGGCTTCACCAGTATTCCATCAGCAGTTCAAAAGTGTTCCCTTTTTTCTGCATCCTCACCAACACCTGTTGATTCTCATGTTATTAATTTTAGCCATCCTGACAGGTGTGAGATGGTATCTCATTATGGTTTTGTTTGTGTTTCCCTGATTATAAGCGATGTTGAATATATTTTCATGTGTCTGTTAGCCATCTGTATGTCTTCTTTGGAAAAGTGTCTATTCATGTCTTCTTCCCATTTCTTCAGTGGATTATTTGCTTTTTGAGTGTTGAGTTTGGTAAGTTCATTATAGATTTTGGATACTAACTCTTCATCCGATATGCCATTTGCAAATATCTTCTCCCATTTTGTCGGTTGCCTTTTAGTTTTGTTGGTTTCCTTCAGTGTGCAGAAGCTTTTTATCTTGATGAGGTCCCAATAGTTCATTATTGCTTTTGTTTCCCATGCTTCCAGAGACATGTTCTAGTAAAGAGTTACTGTGGCCAAGGTCAAAGAGGTTGTTGCTTGTGTTCTTCCCTAGGATTTTGATGGCTTCCTCTCTTTTTTTTTTTTTTTTTTTTTTTTTAAATTTTTTTTCAACATTTTTTTATTTTATTTTTGGACAGAGAGAGACAGAGCATGAACGGGGGAGGGGCAGAGAGAGAGGGAGACACAGAATCGGAAACAGGCTCCAGGCTCCGAGCCATCAGCCCAGAGCCTGACGCGGGGCTCGAACTCACGGACCGCGAGATTGTGACCTGGCTGAAGTCGGACGCTTAACCGACTGCGCCACCCAGGCGCCCCTGATGGCTTCCTCTCTTGTGAACACATAAGATATTGATGAAAGAAATTGAAGACAGAAATAAATGGGAAGATATTCTCTGATCATAACTGGAAGAATTGATATTGTTAAAATGTCCATATTACCCAAAGAATCTGCAGATTTGATGTAATCTTTATCAAAATCCCAATGGCTTTTCCACAGAAATAGAACAAACAATCCTCACCATTGGGTAGGAGCACAGAAGACCCCAAATAACCAAAGCCACAAAGGTAGAGGCATCACACTTCCTTATTTCACATTACATTAAAGCTATAGTAATTAAAACAGTATGGCGCTGGGGGTGTCTGAGTGGCTCAGTCAGTTAAACATCTGACTTCAGCTTGGGTCATGATCTCACAGTTTGTGGGTTTGAGCCCTGTGTTGGGCTCTGTGCTGGTAGCTCAGAGCCTGGAGCCTGCTTCAGATTCTGTGTCTTTCTCTCTGCCCCTCCCCCACTTGTATTGTCTCTCTCTCTTTCTCTGTCTCAAAAATAAATAAATACTAAAAAAATTTTGAAACAGTATGGCACTGGATTAAAAATAGATATGTAGAACAAAGGAACAGAATAGAGAGTCCAGAAATAAACTGTCATATATAAGGTCAAATACTATTTGACAAGGGAACCAAGAACACAGAATGAGGAAATTATAGTGTTTTCAACACATGGTGTTGTTATAACAGGACAGTCACATATAGGAAAATGAAATTGGACTTGTATCTTGCACTACTCACAAAATTTAACTCAAAATGAATTAAATACTTAAATGTAATATATGATAACATAACATTCCTAGAAGAAATCATAGGGAAGAACCTTGATAATTGACTTGGTGATGATTTTTTGGCTACAACACCAAGATCACAAGCAACAAAAGCAAAAAATCAAGTGAAACTACATCAGGTCAAAAAGTTTCTGAACAACAAAATAGTCAACATGAAAATTCAACCTGTGGAATGGGACAAACTATTTACAAACCATATATCAGACATGGGCTAATACACAAAGTGTGTGAGGAACTCAGAAAACTCAATTTAAAAAAAGCAAAATATTTTATTAAAAAATGGGAAGAAGAACTACATTGACATTTTTTAAAGGATTATACCAGGCAGCCTCTTGGGGGGTTGTGAACCAACAATTGGTGAGCCAGCCAGGAGACAAATGAAATGGGAATGAGGCATTTGTGGGAGAAATCCCAAATCTGCAAATGACTTCTATATAGTGAGGGATGGCCCATATATTTAGATGCTTGGAGACCACCTCACGAATACAGGGACATCCCCCAAATTCCAGCCAATCTAATGCACTTATTTGAGAAACTGCAGCAAAAGAGGGAAATGAATGAGTGCCTCAGTGGGCTGGCCTTCACAACAGGCAGATCAACTGGCCACCAAAGTCCAAACAGAGGCTGAAGCTCAAATTAAAAAGTTGGAAGAAGAGCTGAGAGTAGAGAAGGACATGAGGTTGTCCACTCCTCTGCTAGCCTCGGGCCTAGTGGACAGGATGGGAGAGCAGGAAGATAAGCCAGTGTGCTATTGTGCAAAGCAAGGAGGGTGTACATTGGGGCAGGTTAAGGTCTAAGCACTTGTGACAAAGCTTGAATGATGTGTTAAGAGGTAGAATCCATGGAAAGGTGATAAAAATAAAGAGCAGGAAGCTGTGATGATTCATCAGAAAACAGATGAAATGCCCCATGCCGTCTGACCCCTCATACAAAGGAAAGCAAAAGCACAGCACAACCCCAGCCAGTAGGGCAGCACCCAGCTGAGGAAATGTTCCTGATGAGAGAGCACACTCCTGCTGAGCTTATTGACATAGTTGGTGAGTCCCAGCAGAAGGGCAGAGAAAGTGCCCAGGGATGTTTGGTGTAGCTATGCAATAACTGGGGCAATGGCACTTCTCTGACCGGCAGGGGGCAGAGAAGAAGAGCAACATTACCACACAGCTGCCCACCAGCAGCTCCTGCATAGCTCTCAGGGGATCAAAAGTACTCACTTCCTTATAGGTTGGGTGATCTTAGCTTTCAGTGAGGCTTTGCCCAATGTGGGGGATGTTCCTGGGCACATGGGACCCTAAAAACCTACAGGTGTGACATAAAAAAATCCTTAGGAAACTGGGAACAAAACAGGTAATCCACACTCCTGTCTTTGAAAGTCTTGATCAGGCCACACTCACTGCAGGAATAAAAAACCAAGATTATCCAGTCCACCCCCAGCACCTGATACGGGATGCTGATATTCATGCTGAACCCAGTTGTGGGACAAAATATTTAAGATATTGGGAAATCCACTGCTATCTGGGGGAAATGGATAGACCCCAGGAATGGGCATGGCTATGGGAAAGGCCCAACATAGAGAAGGAGTTTCAGAAACCAAGAACCCCTTCCCACTGGCTGAAAAAATACCCTAGAGGCAATCTGGTTTGACCTCACTGCTGCTGGGACCTAAAGAGATAGACCAACAACCCAACACTGTGTTGGTTGGCTTGTGGAAAGCCCTAAAACCTGAATAACAGTCTGCCCCTACCGTCCCTAATACTCCACCTGTTCTAGCAGAGGCCTCAGGGACACAGTCCTATTCAGGGTGGGTGCCTCCTACTCCCCAGGTAGAGGATGTAGAACAAAACCACTTCCAGGTGAGGGCCATTGGGATTGACTAGAAGCCCCATGTTGAGCTCGCTAAGTCCTTCAGAAATAAACACAACATGATGGCTCTGGTGAGAACGGGAACAGAATGCATTCTAATCCAAGGTAACCCTCAGAAGTTTTCTGGCCCCCTCAGTGCCATCGGTGGCTACAGAGCCAATCAGTTATGGTCAGGAAGGTCCCTTCTGACACTGCAAGTTGGGCATTATGCTTCCTGAGAATATGAGGTTTTTAATCTGCCCCATACCAGAGAACATACTGGGCATTGATAATCTACAAAGTCAAACTCTGCAGGCCTCTATTGGTGAATTCTGCCTCCAAGTTAATCAAACCAGTGCTAATGGGAAACTCCAACTGGAAACTGGCAAGTGTGTCAGCCTTGCAAAGTGTGGTTAACTGTCAAACAATATAACTTGCCTGCAGGCATAAAGAGATGGAACTTACCTGAGACCTGCACCAAGCGGGTTTTATGTGCCCTGACCACAACACTTTCAACAGCCCAGCATGGCCAGTAAGAAAGCCAGATGGGTCACGGTGGACAATGGTGGACCACTGAGAACTGGGCAAGGTGGTGACACATCCATATGACCATGTGGCTGTGTGCAACATTGCCAGCATCTTAGATGCCTTAGTCATGATCCTGGGAGGGGAGCATGCTGATCTGGACTTATCAGATGCCGGTGCCATTTCCAAACAGAATGCTGTGTGTTCATACCTGTCAAGTTGGCTACTATGTCATATTTATGAATCAAATAGCTCACAAACAATGCCTTTTATGATCTACCCCCAGCCTAGAGAAATTAATAGATCAATGATTTGGATCATGGGGATCTTGATGGAAAAGTTGTCAATGATTTTGGGAATCATTGCTTAATCTGTATTTTCTCTGCTGGCCTGTGCCAATATGTTCCATATTGTAGATGTGGCATCTGCCTCCAATGCAGCCAGACATCCACCACAGGCGCCACCCCCATGCTAGTGAAACCCCTTTGCTGACTGCTCAGGGTACAGTCTGGAAGAGGGGTCCATGAAATTATAAGAGCTGATCACAAAAGGTAAACTTTGGAGGAAGGTCATTGAGAGGATGTGACTACTGGTTGCCCCAAGGGCTAAACCACCCACTAGGAGGCCCCATGCCTCTTCTCCTGTCCTTGGAATGTGTGTTCCCTGTAGATTGAATGGTCTTAGAAGATGCTCCAAGGTTATAGCCTTGAGATAGTGATGTGGTGCTGAGATTGTCTGAACAGTATGCATGACTAAATCCAGTTTTGGCTTCCATAGGAAAACTATTAAGATTTGGCAGATGGATACAGAAACCACTCATCTCATGGATGCCTGAGACAAACCTTGTAAGTAAGTTCCTTTGCTCATTAAAACTGCCACCTCCCAACCTGGAGGGTCTTGCCCCTGTCTTTGGTCTCTGAGTACAGGGTCCAGGTTCAGGTTATATCAGGGAAGCTCCTGAGAAGCTTGTAAAGCAACAGACATCCATATGGCTAATAGGTACACTAAGAGATGCTCAGTACCACTAATCAAATGCAAATCAAAACCACCATGAGGTGTCCCCATGCACCTGTTAGGATGGCTATTATCAGAAACACAAGAGACGTTAAGTGTTGGTGAGGATGTGGAGCAAAGACACCCTCTTGCACTGATGGTGGGAATGCAAATTGGGGCAGCCACTGTGGAAACCAGTTGGAGGTTGCTCAAGAAATTCAAAATATAACTGCTACATGACCCAGAAATTCCACTGCTGGGTATTTATCTAAAGAAAATAAAAACAGGATCTCAAAGAGGCATCTGTACCCCCATGTTTGCTGCAGCATTATTCACAACACCCAAGGTGTGGCAATAACCTAAGTGGGTATGGGTGAAGATGTGAACACAATAGTGTTCAACCGTGAGAAAGAAGGGAACCAAGCCTTTTGATGCACCATAGATGGACCTTGAGGGCATTATTCTAAGAAGAAGACAATTACTGTGTGATATCATTTGTGTGTGGAATACAAAACTCCTGGTAGCCAAGGGCTGGGAAGTGGGGGTTTGGGGAGATGTGTAAGGGTACAAACTTGCAACTAGTAGATAAGTCCTGGAGATCTAATGCAGAGCATAGAAATTATACTCAATAATACTGGATTATAAACTTGAAAATTGCTACGAGACTAGGTCTTAGCTGTTATCACTGCAAAAAGAAATGATAGTTATGTGAGGTGATGGAAGTGCTCTCTAACCACATGGTGGTAATAACACTGTAATATATAAATGTGACAAATCAACACCTTGTATGCCTTAAAGTTATGCATACTGTATGCAATGATATCTGAAAAAATAATATATTTTTTAAAGAATATATTTAGGGAAGAGATAAAACAAAACTAACTCTAGCTTTCCATAGTCTGGGGTGCAGATTAGGTCAATTTGGACTTGATGGGCTTTTGAGGAGAGACAGCCCAGGCTGTCACCTGGGCCACTGCAAGCCTGTGCCCTGTGAATAAGAGAGCTGCCTTCACACATCCGTCCCTGACGGAGTATTGTGACCTGCTTGCTCGTTGACTCTGGGTGGCATGGCAGTGATGTCATTCTTCTCTGGAGAAAAGTCACATTGCCCGAACCTTCACACTTCCTCATACACTATCTTGGGACTGCCGTCATAAGCTATTAGTTATGTCAGGAGACATGATGGGACGATGATAAATCAGAAAAAGAAAAACACAGAAAATAGAGATTCCTATGCGATGAAGACTCATCACCCAACAGTGCATTTGGAGTGTAGATGAGCCCTAAGGAGGAGGGAGGGGACCCTTACAGAGAGACCTTCCCAGCCACAGGGGATGTCTGCATGGGAGGGACAGAGAGGAGTACAGGAACAAGGTTTGAGGAGTCATGTCATTAACCATCAACACTTAAAGGACATGGCAGTGGGGCACCTGGGTGGCTCAGTCGGTTAAGTGTCTGACTTTGGCTCAGGTCATGATCTCATGGTTAGTGAGTTTGAGCACTGTGTTGGGTTCTGTGCTGGCAGCTTGGAGCCTGCTGGGGATTCTCTCTCTCCTTCTCTCTCTGCCTCTCACCTGCTCACACACACTCTCTCCCTTTCAAAATAAATAAACTTTTGGGGGCACCTGGGTGGCTCAATCGGTTAAGTGTCTGACTTCAGCTCAGGAGGTCATGATCTTGCAGTTCGTAGGTTCGAGCCCCGTGTTGGGCTCTGTGCTGACAGCTCAGAGCCTGGAGCCTGCTTTGGATTCTTTGTGTGTGTGTGTGTGTGTGTCTCTCTCTGCCCCTCCCCTGCTCATGCTCTGTATCTCTCTCTCAAAAATAAACAAACATTAAATTAAAAAAAATAAAAAAGGAAATGGCAGTGAGTGGGTATCTGATTCGCCCATTTAAATTTGCCATTAATACTACTAAAATAATGGAATTATCTAGCACAAAAATGGACTGCAGTATCTTAAATGTAGATTGAATGTTGGAAATAGGAAGAAAGTTCAAGGATAGGACATCAAAATATATTCGGAGAAGAGAGGGTAGGGTTCAACAATGTATTTGTAAGAGCACAAACTATATGCATTGAGGAAAGCACTGGAAACAAACATTGCTATAGACTAAAAGTGGTTTTCTGTGGATGCTGAGAGAAGTGCAAGTCCTTAAGTTTGCGAGATTTTTGTTGTTGAAAATACTGTACTTTGTACCTGTATTGCATCGGGAAAAAAAATAATATCATTACAAATGTCAGTTTAAAAAGTTTTGTCATTCATTTATGCATTTTATTTTTGTTAATTTTACACTATACTCTAGAATTGAAAATTATTTAGCACTGAAAATTATTTAGATATGCATAGACTGATTTTCCACTGGCACAATCCTGTTCTGAAGACTGCCATTGACATTCACCATGGCTCAACTACAGTCACTGTTCAGCTCACTGAAAAGTAGGCAAAAGAAAGAGAGAGGGATTCACATTCACTGGGCTCTCTGTGGATGCCAGAGTCATCCATAGGCACTTGTGCCTGCCTTTCTGGTTGATTTCATTGGGTGCTAGTTTCAGCCTCATGGTCTCAGTCTCCCACATTTGGAAATTTACTCTCCAGGGAGGCACAGCTTGCGCTAGGTGGAACCTAACTCTGGTCCCCTTCCCTCACACCCACAGACACCCCAGTGTGGGACAGGCAGTGTGGGTGGGTGGTAGCCCTCCATTACCCTGAACCCACATTGGGACCGGGGAAGGAGAGATTACCTGGAAAATGAGAAAGAGCTCAGTGTGCAAGAGCACAGTTTTGGAGAAAACTCATGAATTTGTCCCTAAAAGAGCTTGTGTCAAATTCTCTTAATTCTGGAACCAGACACCTCAGTTCAGGACACAGCTGCTGACTCAGGTCCTCTGCGCAGAGTCTTGGGCTCAGTTTGGGCTCTTACAGGCTTACAAAGATACATAGAGGCCACAAGCATGCAGTTTTCAAGTTTTATTTCAGAGTGCTGGTCAGTGACCCATGAGAGACCTGGTGTCAGAGCCGTGATGTGCCTGGGGACCCCTGGAAACATGGATGTCAGCTTTGACTTCTCATTACTGTATTTTCACAGGTGCACCAGGTGGTTTGCCTATAGTTGTTCAGGGGTCTGGAGGCTGATTTATGGATTGCCTTCACCAGCAATCTCTTCCTTAACTTTCACTGTCTTGACAGTTCTGACATTTGTGGCGATGCCAAAGAGGAATGTAGTGATTAAAGCATAAATTCGAGCAAAGATCACTCTGAGATATACCATGGATTCCTGACTTTGCCTGACTGACCGCATTCTTCTTGGAGGGGGTCCACTGTCTGTGCTCCCACCAGCACCTCGTAATTTGCAAAATGGAGGATCCCAACCTATGTGGCAATGGCAGTTTCTGTTATTGTTGCAAATCCCCCTACGATTGCATTTCTCAGGCAAACAGTTGTAATTTATTTCACCTATAGTAGCATTGCAGAGGGAATTCTGACAGAACTTTCCAGGAGCACAGGGGGTACCATTTCTCACATGACCAACATCAATTGTTCCTGTGGCACGATGTTCATCTAGTCCCCAACACCAGACTCCTGAGATTTTAGACTGATGGAATCCAACGTGTTCCTGCAACCGAGGGAGGTGAGTGACATTGGTACACTGCAGCCTTCCACACTTGACATCTCGGTCATGACATTGAATAAAGCATCTGGCTGAAAACTCTCTTCTACAGTGTCCAAATCGGTGGCCTTTTTTATTAATCTAGTAGCAGACATCTGGACCCTCCACAGTGCTTGCACCAAAGATTTCTTTGCAGTGCATAGTACGGTCAGTGCAGTTCCCATGATAGCAGTAGCCTTCTTCACTGCACGGGGTTCCATCCTGCATGTAGAAATCATCAGGGCAGCCAGAAGATCCCCCTTGGCAGTACTCTGGAAGGTCACAGATATTTCGGATTGGTCTGCAGAGCGTCCCAGCAGCGGAGAAGGTGCAGTTTGTACAGCACAATCCTTTATCACAGAGAAATGTACTCTCAAATCTGCAGTCATTACTACAGCAGGGGTTGGCATTACACTCCTTGAAGGAGCCACAGTCACACTGCTCCCTATCCTCCACTATAGAGTTTCCACAACGTACGTGTGTCAGGCTTGCGTTGAAGAACTTCAGGTGTTCACTAAATAGGCAATGCTTTTCAGTACTTAGCATGTTTTGGATGTGCACAAAAGAACAGTTACTGAAGGAATCTGTCAACCCAGGGTATCTGTGCATGATGCAGCTGGACCTCCTCTGGCAGCTGCAATCATGATCATCAAAATACAGACCCAAGCTTCTTCCACAGAGATGAGATGTTATCACAGCTAACAATAAATAATGTCTGCCTAGGTGACCAACCATATGTAGGCTTTGAGAAGAGCAGAAGCCAAACATTCTAGGGTTGTACTGATAATCTTCTGGTCCGTCTTTAACCACAATGAAGGATGCACTAGGTTGTATGACATTGTACAAGCAGGTATGGTGGAATTGGTAGTATTCACCACCTGGAATTCTATAATCATTCATGTTGACTGGATCTCTTACATCAAATACAAGAACTGCAGTAAGATGGTACCTTATGTCAAGACCTTTGTACATTGAGTCTGTTAAACTAACCATATCTATCATGAATTTTATACACAGTGTCATATTATTATATACACGATACATTGAATTGGAACTTTGAGCAAATCGTCTTATCATGCCTTTATGGGATGAAAATATCCTATTATTGATCCTGGGGGCTGTACTGGCAGTTTTCTGAGAGAACAGGGGGTCCCTATCCTCCTTATATCCCAGTTTATAAGTAGGGACCGTTGCACTGATGTCTGCCACTATCTGAGAAACAATGTGTTCAAACCGTTGGGAATTTCTGAGGGGTCTGATCTCATAGGCAAGGTCATCCAACTTCATGATACCTTCAAGGCCCCCATAGCACGTGTCCATGGTGACCATGGAAAGAGGAATCTCCTCCAGGTAGCCGAGGTAGTAACAGTCTGGAGGGATGAAGGGGTAGTCCATCTGCAAGGCTCCCTGATCATCCTGAGTCATCATCAGCAGATGTCTGGACCAAAACAGTTTCTTGCGTCGCATGTGGATAACATGTCTCTTGCCACCAAAACGCAGGCTATAGGACAGCCAGCCAGGCATCTGAACGCCCTTGCCATGGTGAAGCTCCTTCTTGGGAATTACCATCTCAGAGGAGATGTAGCACCATGAGGGATGCCCTTGAGAACCCTGCACAGGAGCCAGCACTGCCCAGAGTGCAAAGAGCAAGAGGGGCGCCCTCAGGGTGACCTGGCCCTCTGCCAGCCTCATGCCCCTGCTCAGAGACATCTGCCAGTGAGAATGGATAAATGGAGGATCCTCAGCAAAGCCAGGTCTAGACCATCAGACAGAATACAGGGCTGCGCCAGGTGGCCAGCACCCTGCACCTGGGGGCCCCCTGTGGGGTTAGGTAACAGTCACAGGGTGTGGCATTGGGTGACCCTGCACATCCGTTCAGCTGGGGCACACGTGGCAGAGGCAGGTGGGCCATGTCCAAGCATGCTCACATGGACATAGTAAGGACTTGGACCCAGAGACATGGCTCTATTCAACACATTCCATCTTTCCTCCAGCTAGTGAATGTGGGATATGCAATTTTAATACCCTGAACTTCTCTACCAATTCCATGTCCTGTGGTACTGCTGGGTCACTTTCCATGGATTACTGCTTTTCCTCATTATGGAGACCAGTGCTTCCTACTTCCTTGGGATGTAGAGGTAGACATTGTCAATTTTACCTTTGTATGTGTTGAAAAACATCGCTTTGTAATTTTACATGTCTTATTCTGGTTGGCTATTAGTTTGCAAGCCATTTGATCCTTTTGGTTGTTGCTTTGAAGCTTCCTCTGAGTTAACTGAGGGAACATTTCCCAGTATTCTGTGTCATGATTGGTGAAGTACAAAGTTGTATTTTAGTTTTTTCGTATGCCGTCTGGTGAGAACAGAAAGTACTGCTGAACATGTGTGAGCCCCAGGGGATTTCCCCTCTAATCCCTTATTGTGGTTCTTTCTTGGCCTCTGGCAGTCTTCTCCCATGCCTGTGAGTTTCTCTCCTCAGGTGGAGATAGATGCAGGGGAGTTGAGGTTACTTTGGCAGCTTGCACCATGGAGGCTGCACATGATCGAAAATGGTATCCACCATGGAACTCCCTTGTTTACGTACCGTCTAGTCCTTTAAAACCCCCTGGATCAGGCAGAAACCCTCAACGTTGGCTTTTGGAGAAGAGTCTGCCTTTTCTCCGGGTGGCTGGCCTCCTAGATAAAGCTCAACTTCTTTTCCCACCAAAACTAAAACTTTGAACATTGACCTTTCCAGAAATACTCAGCTGAATTTGGGATTTGATAACAATAAAATGGAGAGTGGAATGGCAGTTGTCTGGGGCTGGCAGGGTGGGGCAATGAGGAGTAGATCTCAAGGGCTATGATTTTCTGTTATGCAAGATGATTAAGTTCTAGAGGGGTCTCCACAACATTACACCTGTAATTACCAATACTGTACTGTACGGTTAAAAGTTTGTGAAGAGTGTGGGTCTCATGTTCAGTGAGATCCTAACACAGTACGAAAGTAGAAACACTAATTTTGCTTCTCATACGACAGTATGATGAACTGCATGGACACACTCTTTACTGATAATGTGAAAATAATTTAAAAACATTTACATACTTTGAATACTAACCCTGAGGATATGTCATTTACAAATATCGTCTTCCATTCCATAGGTTGCCTTTTAGTTTTGTTGATTGTTTCCCTCACTGTACAGAAGCGTGCTATTTTGAGATAGTCCCAATAGTTCATATATGTATGTATTTAATTTTCTTGTTTTATTTTTAATTTAAATTCAAGTCTTCAGTCTTTGAGTTCCATGTTTACAGGAAGTTGACTTGTCATGATTAACTTTATGGGTTATCTTGACTGCGTCGTGGGTGCCCAGATTCACCACTGTTTCTGTGGATGTCTGTGATGAGTTTCCAGAAGAGATTGGCATTTCCATCCATGGTTTCTTTCTGCCTGGGCATCACCCATTCCATTATAGTTCTGAGTAGAATCCGATGAAGAGGGAGGAAGAATTCCTTCATTTTTACTTTCCATGTGCGTGTTTGAACTGGAACATTTGTCTCCTCCGATCCTTGTTCTTAGAGTTACTTCATCAGCTCCCCAAATTCTGAGACTAGACACTAGTTCAGAATCAGACAAAAGTTAAATCACTGGTTTTCCTGGGTCTCCAGCTTGTGACAGTAGATCATGGGACTTCTCAACATATTTTGTCATGGAAACCAATGTGCTTTGGGTTCTGTTGCTCGAGGGAATCCTGACTAATACATGGAGACGATTTATGTCTTGTTTAGAGGAATTGAATAAAGCTGTAGCTCATTTAAAGTCCTGAGTAGCAAGTGCCAGGAGGGAAGTTTCAGGTTGTTTGATTGGGACAACTGCTGGGTGAAGATAAAGGGGAACTGTGGGATCTTGTGGTCCTGGCTGCACGGGGAGTGCATCTGAGAATCCTGTAAAGGTGCAGCTGTTGTGCCTCAGGAAATCTGTAATTCACTCATGTTGAGGGACAGGAGTAAGCAATGCAAACAACTGTGTCTTTGTGCATGTTCGTCTAGTTTCCCTATGACAACCCAGTTGCTAATTCAGAGAGTTAATAGGTAAACACAGAATCATATAACCAGGGAGGCTCCCTGGGGAAACTGCTGTGTGGAGAGGAAGCCCCAGACCCTGACAGGAAACCTGCCTGTATCCTCCATCTGCACCTGCGCCTGGGAACACAAAGGAGAATTGTGCCTAGTGTGCGCCCCCTGGTGGTGCGGATGCCCTCCTGCATGGAGGTTTGTGTGTGGGCTCCCAGTGAGGTCCCCTCACCGTGTCTCTCGTACAGTAATATGTGGCTGAGTCCTCGGTCTTGAGGCTGTTCATCTGCAGATACAGCGTGTTCTTGGCGTTGTCTCTGGAGATGGTGAATCGGCCCTTCACGGAGTCTGCGTAGCCTGTGCTACTTCCATCATATTTAATATATGCGACCCACTGCAGGCCCTTTCCTGGAGCCTGGCGGATCCAGTACATCCAATAGCTACTGAAGGTGAATCCAGAGGCCACACAGGTGAGTCTCAGGGACCCCCCAGGCTTCACCAGGTCTCCTCCAGACTCCACCAGCTGCACATCACACTGGACACCTGCAGACACAAGACATGTTGGTCAGGAAACTATCACACATCCACTGTCTCACTCATATCCACTCACAGACTCAGTGTCTCTCGTTCACCATGAATTACCTTTTAAAAGGGCAACCAGGAACACCCAGCCCAGCACAAACTCCATGGTGAGGTGTGTGTGTGTTCTGTGCTGATCACAGAATGGGAACACCTGGGTCTCCTGGGGCTGGGGCTCGTCTCCCAGCTGCACGGTCGGGCTGGGTTGGTTTTATCAGCACAGAGAGGGCCCCATTTGCATGTCCTCTGACATATATATCAAGCTCCAGACTTAGATTTGATTCTTTAAAAGTGAACGACAGGGTTAGGGAAGCACTTGTAGTTTAGTTTGTGTAGATGGTGCTGTGACAATATGAAGAATTCTAATCGGTGAGCACAGTTTTATTTGCAGGGACTTGTGCATTTTTACATGTCTTTCATCAACAAAGGTCATTTTCACTCTACAATTATTTTACATAATTTATGAAGTTTAATCCCAAGTACTTTATTCTGTGCCATTTTCAGTTGTATAATTTTGTTATTTGTTTTGTATTTATTTCCATGCTGGTGTGTAGAATCACAGGTGGTTTATTTTTATTTATTTTCTTTGTTCATTGTGCTCATTGTGCATCCTGCACTTTCCCTCATTTTAAAAAACTGGTTCTAATATTTTTTCTGGTATCTCTAGGGTTTTGTTATGTTTAAGATCATGTCATCTGCAAACAAGTAATTTTCCTTCCTCCTTACTGATTTAAATGTCTTTTATTTCTTTTTATTGCCAAAGTTTGTGGGTACTTCTTCCAGTTGTAGGAGAAGAATGCTTTTTCCTTCTTTTCTTCTGGGCTTTCATCCTAAGGATTCAATTGACATAAGACTGATCTAAAGGGGAGAATAAATTTCATTTTGCAAGTGCCTGGGCCTCCTAATAATATGACACCCAGAGAATGAACAAAGCAGGTGGCACTTGTGACTTTCAGACAACAAAACATTGGATTTGGCAAGAGTCAAGGCAAAGGTGTGGTTTTGGGGTATTTAATTAGTCAACAAATAACTAGGTTTGTTTGCACAACCTTCTTGTCCCTGAGTTCCTTATTCTGGTGCTAAGGATTGTTCTCCCATCCTGGTACAGGGAAGGGGAGTTTCCCAAGGGAGATTTATATCCTGCTGTCAAGGGACAAAGGAGGGTCTGAGAGTCCTTGGACTGGCTGTTTCTCCCGTGACTTTCATCCAAATAAGGACTGTGACACGATGATACGGTTTGAGGCAGCATAGTTATTCTTCACGTTATCATGTGGAATACTTCTATTGGGGATGACCATCATTGCCTGGCTCCTGATGTGGCAGGAATGGTTTTAGTATTTTATGTTCAATATGCTGTCACGTGTGGGCTCTCATACTGGCCATGATCATGTGGAGGTAATTTCCTTCTCCTTTTTAATTGAGTTATTTTAAAATGATGAAGATGTGTTTTTTGTTCATGAAAAAACTGTGTCTAATGATTTTATGAATAAATTAAGGATGGCTTTGATTCAGTCATTCCCTCTGTTAACGGAGGACATCAGATTTTTGCATTTGTGTATGTTGAAGGATACTTGCATTTCAGGGATGAATCACACTGGATTATCATGTATGATCATTTCAGTGTGCTGTTGAATTCAGTAGGCTCAGACTTAACCAAGGAATTTTGCATGTATGTGTATCTGAGACACTGGCCTGTAGTTTCCCTTCTTGTGGTGTGTTTCTCTGGCTTTGCTGTGAGCGTAAAGGTGTCCTCATAAAGTACGTTTGGGAGTGGTCTTTTTCATCAGTGATTTGTAATAGTTTGAGAAGTATTGGCATTAATTATTCTTTAAATATTGTAGAATTTTAATAACGCCTTGTTTGTTTTGGAGGGTGAAAGTTTTATATTAAGGATATCTTCTTACTAATTTTTGTTTTGTTCCTCTGTATTTTGCATGAAAGAGTATTGGTGGATCATATAATGCTAGAAAATGTGTAATTTGTTCTTGGTGATCTAATTATTGACCTATAAATATCTAAGTTTTTCCTTTATGATCCTTTTCATGTCTTTAGTTCAGTTATGTCTCCTTTTTCAGTTCCGATTGCATTTGTTTGAATCTTACCTATTTCCCTAGGCTACCTATGTTTTTTAAATTTCACTTATCTTTCCAAATTCAAATTTTAATGAAGTTGATTTGTTTTCTGTATTTGTGATAGTCTATACCTTTTCTATGCTGTATCTCTTTATGTTATTTTTATATTTATCTTTTTATCTCAATGAAAATACCAATGACTTTTTTTAAAGGAATCTGAAAAATATACTAATTCATAGGGAACCACACAACACATGGATGTAATAAAACAATCATGAAGAGGAGAGAACCTGGAGACATCACACTTCTTCCTTCTAAATATATTGCAGACGTACATTAGCTCCAACGGTGTACTGCTGGCATGAAATGAGGCATAGAGACCAGTGGAGCTCATTACGGAGCCAAGATGTAGAATTGTGCAGATGCAGTCAGCAAATCCTCCATGAGGTTTCCAACAATGCACAGTGGGGAAAGGATTGTGTCTCTTAAACATGGTGTTGACTAGGGGTGCCTGGGTGGCTCAGTCGGTTAAGCATCCAACTTCCAGTCATGTACTGATGTCATGGTTTGTGGGTTTGAGCCCCACATCAGGCTCTGTGCTGACAGCCCAGAGCCTGGATTCTGTGTCTGCCCCCATCCCTGTGCCTCCCCTGATCATGATCTATCTCTCTCCCTCAAAAATAAAAGAAACATTAAATGATTGTGTTGATACATGCAAAATAATGCAAATAATGCAAAATACATGCAGAATAATGACATTTGGCCATAATCTTGCATCATACATATACGTCAACACAAAAAAAATCTCAAAATGGATTAAAGATTAAGCAGAACACCTGACCCAAAATGTCTTTGAAGAAAACACACGGGATAAACTTCATGATATTCGCTTGACAATGATTTATTTTATACAAAAGCAAAATCACAAAGAACCAAGGCAGACAAGGGGGACTACATCAAACCAGAAAGGGGGCAAAGAAAATAGTAGCAGAGCGAGAAGGCAGTCTATGAAATGGGAGACATTACATTAAAAATATCGAAAGGGAGTTAATATCCAAAATACAGGAGGGACTCCTTAACATCAATAGCAAAAATCACAATTATAATCATAACAATAAACAAATCACCTTATTAAAATTTGGGTCAAGCATGTAAATATCCATTTTGCTATTAAGGTTGAAAAAATGTCCATCCAGCATATGACTTGATGTTCATCATCACTAATCATCAGAGAATTCCACCCCCGATCCACTGAGATATCACCTCACACCTGTTAGCAAGGCTATTATAAAATAAGGCAAACACAACGAGAATATCTCAAATGTTGCTGAGGATGTGGAGAACAGGCAATCCTAGAATTCACTTGATGGGAGTGCAACATCGTGTAGCTACTATGGAAAACTGTGGTGAAATAACCCACTAAACTGAGTTCCTAATCTGCTCCCATACAGTTGACTTCATGTCCAGCTGAGTGTGAGGAAGGTCTGGGCCTCATGTTCTGTGGAGAGGAGGTGCAGAGACAGGTGGATCCAGTGGATGATTCCTTAACTACTTAAGTAGAATGGACCCCTGGCTGACCGTTTTGTAAGACTTGACTCAGTGTGCCTCCCCACTGGTTGTCTCTGGCTTCCTGAACTGGATGGAGAACAAAAGGAGTGAAGGGTAGAAACTACTCTTTGCTCTCACAGGAACGTGTAAATACTGAGAATCTTGACAGAAAGTCGTGGAGTTGATGAAGATGCTGTGGGGTTTCAACAACCACAAGGGTCTTTACTCATGGTCTCTCTTCATGGGCATCAAAGGAAAACCTTAAGGAAAATAAAAGGAGAGAGGAGCTGCTCAAATATATT
Source organism: Neofelis nebulosa (assembly GCF_028018385.1). NCBI lineage: Eukaryota > Metazoa > Chordata > Mammalia > Carnivora > Felidae > Neofelis > Neofelis nebulosa. The sequence goes on from NC_080788.1 coordinate 148,182,028, forward strand.
AAGTTTAGATCACTTGAATGAGTCAGTCTCCTCTGTTTGAAAATCACATCTATTTTATTTTTTTTTATTTTTTTTTATTTTTTTTTATTTTTTTTTTTTATAACATTTTTTTTCTATTTTTTAATATATGAAATTTACTGTCAAATTGGTTTCCATACAACACCCAGTGCTCATCCCAAAAGGTGCCCTCCTCAATACCCATCACCCACCCTGCCCTCCCTCCCACCCCCCATCAACCCTCAGTTTGTTCTCAGTTTTTAACAGTCTCTTATGCTTTGGCTCTCTCCCACTCTAACCTCTTTTTTTTTTTTTTCCTTCCCCTCCCCCATGGGTTTCTGTTACGTTTCTCAGGATCCACATAAGAGTGAAACCATATGGTATCTGTCTTTCTCTGTATGGCTTATTTCACTTAGCATCACACTCTCCAGTTCCATCCACGTTGCTACAAAAGCCCATATTTCATTCTTTCTCATTGCCACGTAGTATTCCATTGTGTATATAAACCACAATTTCTTTATCCATTCATCAGTTGATGGACATTTAGGCTCTTTCCATAATTTGGCGATTGTTGAGAGTGCTGCTATAAACATTGGGGTACAAGTGCCCCTATGCATCAGTACTCCTGTATCCCTTGGATAAATTCCTAGCAGTGCTATTGCTGGGTCATAGGGTAGGTCTATTTTTAATTTTCTGAGGAACCTCCACACTGCTTTCCAGAGCGGCTGCACCAATTTGCATTCCCATCAACAGTGCAAGAGGGTTCCTGTTTCTCCACATCCTCTCCAGCATCTATAGTCTCCTGATTTCTTCATTTTGGCCACTCTGACTGGCGTGAGGTGGTATCTGAGTGTGGTTTTGATTTGTATTTCCCTGATAAGGAGCGACGTTGAGCATCTTTTCATGTGCCTGTTGGCCATCCGGATGTCTTCTTTAGAGAAGTGTCTATTCATGTTTTCTGCCCATTTCTTCACTGGGTTATTTGTTTTTCGGGTGTGGAGTTTGATGAGCTCTTTATAGATTTTGGATACTAGCCCTTTGTCCGATGTGTCATTTGCAAATATCTTTTCCCATTCCTTTGGTTGCCTTTTAGTTTTGTTGGTTGTTTCCTTTGCTGTGCAGAAGCTTTTTATCTTCATGAGTTCCCAGTAATTCACTTTTGCTTTTAATTCCCTTGCCTTTGGGGATGTGCCGAGTAAGAGATTGCTACGGCTGAGGTCAGAAAGGTCTTTTCCTGCTTTCTCCTCTAAGGTTTTGATGGTTTCCTGTCTCACATTCAGGTACTTTATCCATTTTGAGTTTATTTTTGTGAATGGTGTGAGAAAGTGGTCTAGTTTCAACCTTCTGCATGTTGCTGTCCAGTTCTCCCAGCACCATTTGTTAAAGAGACTGTCTTTTTTCCATTGGATGTTCTTTCCTGCTTTGTCAAAGATGAGTTGGCCATACGTTTGTGGGTCTAGTTCTGGGGTTTCTATTCGATTCCATTGGTCTATGTGTCTGTTTTTATGCCAATACCATGCTGTCTTGATGATGACAGCTTTGTAGTAGAGGCTAAAGTCTGGGATTGTGATGCCTCCTGCTTTGGTCTTCTTCTTCAAAATTACTTTGGCTATTCGGGGCCTTTTGTGGTTCCGTATGAATTTTAGGATTGCTTGTTCTAGTTTCGAGAAGAATGCTGGTGCAATTTTGATTGGGATTGCATTGAATGTGTAGATAGCTTTGGGTAGTATTGACATTTTGACAATATTTATTCTTCCAATCCATGAGCAGGGAATGTCTTTCCATTTCTTTATATCTTCTTCAATTACCTGCATAAGCTTTCTATAGTTTTCAGCATACAGATCTTTTACATCTTTGGTTAGATTTATTCCTAGGTATTTTATGCTTCTTGGTGCAATTGTGAATGGGATCAGTTTCTTGATTTGTCTTTCTGTTGCTTCATTGTTAGTGTATAAGAATGCAACTGATTTCTGTACATTGGAAAATCACATCTATTTTAAATGGTGGCCCGTGTACTTGTGAGGCACAGGTCTGATCATATGAGAGTTAATTTATCCCCGAGCTTGGTCTCTGTCAAGGTCGGCACTACTATATGACTGTTCACTCTAAATGTTAGAAGACATCTGTGTTTGTAAATGGTTTAGGAAACAGTGTGTACTGTTTACTGGTCAGGATGAAGCTTGCAGGGCATGATGAGAAAGATGCTTCACAGGAAACCTGACCCTGAAACACTGGTTCTGGATATGAATTCTGAGATCTTGGGTGCCCCCTGGAGACCTGTGAACCCCCAGGTTACCTACGTGGCTCATGGTGTCCTGTGTGTTCCTGATGACCTGAGTGCCCCCAGGTGAACTGAGTGGCAACTAGTGACCTCAATGCCCCATGGAGACCTGAGCATCCCCCTGGAGGTCTGAGTGCTCCATGCAGAACTGAGCGATCCTGGTGTCCTCAGCTCCCCCTGGTAACCTGAGCACCCCAGCAGATCTCAGTTACCTCTGCTGTCCTGAATGCCCCCTTGTGACTTTTAGGTAACCTCAGGGCAAATTGCAATTTTTGGGCCGATGCTCAGCTCTCAGAAGTCCTTTGTGGTGTTTGAGCCAGCTCTGTGGCTAGGCCTATCCTGTCCTTTTCACCCTTAGAGGAGGTTCTGATTGTGTGGCTGTTAATCCTGGGGGAACCTCCAAGGGTGTGGCCAGCACCTGCTTTATCCCTCATCCTCTTGCCTAACAAACTGCCTAACTGATGGACATGTGGCTCTTGTGGTCTGGACCCTAGTATGTGATATAGAATATATGATAGCATGTGAACCATCCACTGCATCCACTCTGCTGGGGTCGGTGGATCCAATTCCACCAGAAATTACTGGTTGAGATGGAGAACCCCAAGATGCTGCTAGTGAGGTGCAGAGTGTGCAAGGCACTCACCAGTTGGGCACAACCCCTGCAGCTGCACCTGGGACAGGACCCCTGGGGACAAGGTGACTCAGCCTGGGCCAGTCACCAGCAGTCACAACCATTCCCATCATCCCACATCTGACATCTGAAACCCTCAGCTTTGGGACCTCTCACCAGGCACAAGGAAGGCCCTACAGTCTTTTCTGTTTCTCAAATACAGTTCTGCCTTCCTTAGGGACTTCAGCCCTGTCTGAGGAGAGAGCTGTGGGCTCCCACTCCCCGAGACTGGAGTTTACTCTAGATCTTGAGAAGTTTGCCTGTGAGGGAGGGAGCATGTCCTGACAAGTGGACAAAAATTGAGTCAGGCTCCCCTGGTCCTTCCAGGTCCACCTGTGGGCATCTCTTTGTGGATCCGCAGGCTTGTTGGTCCTCGGTCAAGACAACACTTGGTCTATGAATTGTGTTGGAGGCAGGTCAAGTGATGGCCTCAGCTTCCTGATCAGATAGTGAACAAATGAGTGGATCACAATTCACTGTACTCTATCTGTCCAAAAGATATTTGAAGGGATCCATATTTTCTCCAGAAAACTTTCCAAATCAAGTCTTTAAATACGTTAAATTTTAACAGTCATTCCTCACATAACTGCATAGGAAAAATCTATATTGATGTCCAGTCTGGTGTAAATATAACAAGCAAAGGACACTTGTTCCCAGGATCATATTTCTTTTAGTTTCCACACTGATGTATTAACCTCACCTGACAACTACCTGCAAAGCATGGGCACACCTGGAGACTTCTGATCTTGATAGTTCTCTGCTGATGGGGTTTGCTTCCTCAGTCATCTGCAAAGCTTGGAAGCAGTGCCGACATCTTTAAGTGCACAGACACCAAGACATGGACACCTTTCTGTCACCTGCAGATATGATTCCCATGCATGGCTGGTGTCTCCATCTCCTGAGAAATCCCCATCCAACACAAGGGGCTGTTAACTCAGGGAGGAGGCACAGATGTCACAGAAAAGTGGGGGACTCTCCACTGATATGGACAGAGACCATCAGTATCTGAGGTAAGAAGTTAATGGCACTAAAACAACCACATTAATGAAAATGGATTGGCTGACCTGGACATCATTGGAATCTAAAAATCCGGAGCCTAAAGAAATGGTAGAAAATGTGTTCATAGTCCTGAAGGCATGTGCCAAGAGGATAAATGCTGGGTTAGCTGAATAGACTTCAAATAGAGATCAGAATGCTAGATAGTAAAAGATGATAAGTGGATAGGTGATGGATGATAGAGGGTAGAGAGATGATAGATAATAGATAATTTTATGTTATATTAAAGTCATTATAGAGGATTCACATCATTATGAATGTATTTGAATGAAATTACCCACTATTGGCAATATTTTTTAAAAGACCATAATTTCATACGGAAAAGAATATTTGACACCAACTTGAGTTATACAAAAGAAATAATTATGACTTCAATATTTTCTGAATACAGCTTCCACATGGGGTAGCACATGCCTCCTTGTAGATTCCTCCTCCCTCTGGGGCTTTGGCTTCCATTCCCAGGGTCTCCCTTCCCAGGATGTCCTGAGCTCTGGGATGTGCAGGGACAAGAGCTCTGTCCTGGATCTGGACCATCGTCCCTCTGGCCTAACATTTACAGCTCCTTCCAGGCCCTTGCTCAACCACCAGGCTTCTGCCCACCAGGCTCCCTCCCTGCCTCCACCACCTGACAGCCTCCTTCTGGACTCTTCCATTCATTTCCTGTGGATTTAACAACAGTTTATTAGGTTGGCAGGTCTCCTAATAATAATTTGCATTGAGGAAAGAACTGTATAGTTAAAACATGACAGACTCTCTCCACAATAGCCTTGAGTTCATTCCCATGATGTTATTTTGCACCCCATCTCAGCCCCTTGACCCCACAGTCTTGCAATAGAAACTGTCACTTTCATGAACTCAACTAAATCTGTCCCCCCTACACAACTGGTCCATCCTATCTATCTACTCTATATGGTCATCAGACAACCACCAAGCTAAGAAGGAACACAATACAGAGTGTGAAGACATAAGTATTTATAGAAATAATTTTATAAAATTTTATCTAATAATCAAAGTAATGAGATATTTACAGAAGTAACTTAAATATGGTAAATGACCATGTTTATTACAAGATTCTATGAGTTTAGATGAACATAATGAAGTTACAGGACAACCGAGTAACCACAGGTCAAAGAAATGTATCCTTCTCAGGTCTATCCAAACCCTTTCCTTTGCACACCAATCAGTTTCCTATCTCTCCCTTTCTCTCTGGGCCTTGCATGTTCTCTGTCTCAAAAATAAATAAACATTAGAAAATAAAGATACGTACAGGTCAGTGATATTTAATGGAGAACCCAGAAATAATCCCCTTCATCTTTAGTCAACTGAATTTTGACAAGAGCAGACAACATGACATTGGGGAGCAAATGGTATTTTTAATAAAGTGTGCTAGGCAGCTGCCTATCCATGTGCAGAGGAATGAAATTGCGTCCATATCTCACACCATATACAAACATCAAATCAAAAGGGATCAACAGTTTAAATGTAAAATTATGACCTCTGGAAGCAATATATCGAGATAAATCTTCATGACCATTGGGTTTAGCAATGCTGTTAGAGATGACACCAAAGCACAAGCAAGGAAAGAAAAGTAGATAAATTTAGTTTTCTCAACATTAGAAACCTTTGTACACCAGAAGATGCTATCCCCAAAGTGAAAAGACAAAGCCTAATGGAAGACAATATTTGCACAGTATTTGTCTGGTAAGAGCCTGTTATGCAGAATGTATAAAGAGTTTTTACAACTCATCAACAAAAACACAACCCAATTTTTAATATGGACAAAGGATTTGGATATATCTTTCCACAGTGCAATCATACAAATGGTGAATACCACTTGAAAAGATATTAAACATCAATAGTCCTTATGGAAATGGAGATTTAAACCACAGTGAGATATCCTTTTACAGGCACTAAAAATGCTCTAATCAATACAATTATAAAATAACAAATGTTGGTAAAGATGTTGAGAAATTGGAACCCTTCAACCTTGCTTGTGGAAATGTAAAATGGTGGAGACTATGTGTAAAAGAGTTTGACAATTCCCCTCCCCCCAAAAAAAGATAAAAACATAGAATTACCATATGGCCCAACAATACTACTCCAAGATGTATATCTCGAAGAATTGAAAACAGTTGTTTAAACAAAGTGCATGTGCACATACATAGCAGTACTGTTCACAATAGCCACATTGTAGAAACTATGCAAATACCTATCGGTGTGTGAATGGATAAACAACCTGGGGCAGACCCTTAAACAGGAATATTATTCTGTCATACAAAGAAATAAAGTAAAATGTTGTGGCTGTAGAGAATACTGGTTTCTCAGAAAGCTATCACAGAACTCCACATCTGCACTTACATCTGGGAATTTAAAGCAAAGCCTTGACCAGGTATTCATGTTCCCGTATTCATTTTTTTTTTGTTTTTTTTTTGTTTTTTTTTTTTTTATTTTTGGGACAGAGAGAGACAGGGCATGAACGGGGGAGGGGCAGAGAGAGAGGGAGACACAGAATCGGAAACAGGCTCCAGGCTCCGAGCCATCAGCCCAGAGCCTGATGCGGGGCTCGAACTCACGGACCGCGAGATCGTGACCTGGCTGAAGTCGGACGCTTAACCGACTGCGCCACCCAGGCGCCCCTCATGTTCCCGTATTCATAGCAGCTTCTTCACAACAGCCAAAAGATGGAAGCAACCCAAGTAACTATTCACAGGTGAGTAAATAAACAAAATGTAGTGTATACACAATGGAATATAATTCAGCCTTCAAAAGGAAGAGAGTTCTGACACACACCTGCACACCGACTGAACTTGGCAGTCATTATGCTGAGTGAAATGAGCCAGTGACAGAAGGAAAATACACTATGGTTCCACTTAAGTGAGGTGTCCAGAAAAGTCATACTCAGAGACTCCAAGTAGAATGTGGCTGTAGGGGCCGAGGGGAAAGGGGAATTGGGATTTAGGGTTTAATAGATACAGAGTTTCCCTAGGGGAACATGACAACGTTCTGGAGATGGATGTACAACAGTGTGAATGCAGTTAATGCCAGACAACTGTATGCTTAAAGTGACTTACGTGGTAAGTGTTATGTTACGTACATTTAATCAGAATTTAAAAAGGAAGGACTGATACACGTCACAACATGGGTGAATGCAGAAAACATTCTCAGTGACAGAAGCCATCCAGAAAAGGCCACTCAGGAACCATCTTGCTCTTTTTTTTTTTTTTTAACATTTATTATTTATTGTTGAAAAAGAGAGACAGAGACAGGTCATGATAGGGGGAGGGGTTAGCAATAGGGAGACACAGAATCTCAAGCAACCTGAAGGCTCTGAGCTGTTAGCACACAGCCAGAAGCATGTGCTCCTACCCATCAACTTCAAGATCACGACCTGATGTGAACTCGGGGTTTAGCGGACTGAGACCCCAGGAGCCCCAGGAACCACCTTGCTCTTTAAATCCCCCCAGGTTACACAGATAGGGGAAAGTGTCAGGAGCACTTCCCCAAAAGAACCCAGATCAGATTGGGAAAAGACATTTCACAGTGGGGCAGGTGGGGACACTTGAAGTGGGCCTGTGGTCTGGGGTCTAATGTGGAAACGCAGGGATTTCCTCATTTGGGGTTCTGTGGTGGTTTCTCCGGATGGCGTCCCCGTTTGGGTTAAAACGCACCAAAGTATCTCGTGTGAAGTGGCAAATGCGGTAAAGAAATGAGCCTCCAGGTAAAGCGTATTTGCGCTGCCTTGACACGTTCACTGCACGTTTGAAATCACAGAGTAAGGTACTCCTGCAAACAACAGTGTCAGCCCCACATGTCAGAAGCAAGAGAGGGGTCAAACGCTGTGAGGTAGGCCCACGCCCAGACCCAGCTCACCCAGGCGGAGAGGCCACGGGCCCTGCAGGAGGCAGCACGTGAGCCAGAGGCACGTGGGAGGGTTCTATTGGTGGCCACGTGTCTTGGGTGCAGCGGAAGCAGTGGGATTTGGAATTCCGGTTGTCCACAAGACGCCACTAAGAAGCTGTTAGAACTGCGAAAACCAATGAAGGGACATCTCACGGAAGTGGACTCGGGAGGCGGGGAGGGGAGGCTGGAAGGCGGAGCCCACCACCCAGGGTCAGGCTCGGAACAACCCAGGGCTACAGACCCAAGATTAGAACCCTCCGCGGAGAGAAGCCCCAGGCTCAGGCCCCACCAGGGGAAGCTGTGCCCCGCGGCCCCTGCAGGAAACCCACCGCCCCTGCAGCTGGGCCCGGGAGGCGCCTGCTCGCCCTGCAGCCCTGCTTTCCTCCTGCGGACTTCGCTTCAAAACCACGCTCCCAACTTCCTCTTCTCCGCGAAACAGCGTTCCTCTCCGTGTGCTCCCCGCCCGGCCGCGGTTTTGCCACAGCTTGCTGGGCCCGGATGGCAATTCTCCGCTACTCCTGAAGAAACCCACTTTGGCTGGTAACATAACTGGCGGCGTTATTTCCAAGGGCAACGGAAGGAGAAACGAGGACACTCGCAGGATAGGAGAGCAGCACACACACACGACGTGCACGTGTGCACGCTCCTGACGACCCGTCGGAAAGAGAACGGAAGAGACGGTGCCATTTGCCACCGCGGCAGAAGGAACGACGTGCCCCAGAGGAAATCTCAGCAAGGAGGTGGCAGGCCTGCTGTCCCAGGACAGGGCACTGGGGACAGAAACGGAGGAAGACGCACGCGGGCGGAGAGCTGCTCTGTGCTCCTGGCCGCGGAGGAACCGCCCCTGTGAGCACGTCTGTCCTGCCCGGAGCCATCTGCAGCTCCGGGGTGTCGCACAGAAGTCCCCACGGCGCCGTGGCAGACTCGGGAGGGACACCCCGCCCCGCGCGGAGGCCGAAGGGACCCGCGAGGCCAGAGCGGCGGGGGTGCGAGCTCCGCCAGGGGAGCCCGCTCCTGGACCGCGAACCGCATGAGGCAGCGGCGGGAACCGAGTGGGCGCGGAGCAGGAAGACGGCCGCGCGGCCCCGCCGCCCGGCGCCGGTGAGGTAAGCCCCGCGGGGGACACAGTGTCACCGCGCACGAAGCCGCGCAGGGTCCTTTCCCCCCAGGGTCTGGCGAACACCGCCCCCCTCAGCCTCCAGGTTCCGGAAGCTCCTCTTCCCGGGGCCTGGCTTTCTCCTCGCCTGCTCCTCCCTTGGCGGGAGCTGAGGGGACCGGGTTGTTGTCAGTGTGGACGCGGGACCACGTCCCCCTGAATCCTCCACAGTGGGTCCTGAGGAGACCGGGTTCTTGTCCGTGTGGACGCGGGCCACGTCCCCCAGTGTGGACGCAGGGCCACGTCCCCCTGAATCCTCCACTGTGGGTCCTGAGGAGACCGGGTTCTTGTCAGTGTGGACGCGAGGCCACGTCCCCCTGAATCCTCCACAGTGGGTCCTGAGGAGACCGGGTTCTTGTCAGTTTGGACGCAGGGTCACGTCCCCCTGAATCCTCCACAGTGGGTCCTGAGGAGACCAGGTTCTTGTCCGTGTGGACACAGGGCCACGTCCCCCAGTGGACGCAGGGCCACGTCCCCCTGAATCCTCCACAGTGGGTCCTGAGGAGACCGGGTTCTTGTCAGTGTGCACGCGGGGCCACGTCCCCCTGAATCCTCCACTGTGGGTCCTGACGAAACCGGGTTATTGTTGGTGTGGACGCAGGTCCAGGTCCTCCCGAATCCTCCACAGTGGGTCCTGAGGAGACCGGGTTCTTGTCCGTGTGGACGCAGGTCCAGGTCCTCCCGAATCCTCCACAGTGGGTCCTGAAATGCTGGGTTCTTGTTGGTGTGGACACAGGACCTTGTCCGCCCGAAGTCTCCACAACGGATCCTGAGGAGACTGGGTTCTTGTCGGTGAGGACGTGGGCCCTGGTCCACACAGAGTCTCCACAGCGGGTCCTGATGAAACTGGTTCTTGTCAGCATGGACACGGGCCCTCATACTGCCGAATCCTCTGCCGCTGGTACTGAGGGGACCGGGTTCTTGTAGGTTTGGATGTTGGCCCTCGTCCTCTCGAATCCTCCACAGTGGGTCCTGAGGAGACCGGGTTCTTGTCGGGGTGGGCACGGGCCCTCGTCTCCCCGAAGTATCTACAGCGGGTCCTGAGGAGACCGGGTTCTTGTCAGTGTGGACGCGGGCCACGTCCCCCAGTGTGGACGCAGGGCCACGTCCCCCTGAATCCTCCACAGTGGGCCCTAGGAGACCGGGTTCTTGTCAGTGTGGATGTGGGGCCACGTCCCCCTGAATCCTCTACAGTGGTTCCTGAGGAGACCGGGTTCTTGTCAGTGTGGACGCGGGGCCACGTCCCCCTGAATCCTCTACAGTGGGTCCTGAGGAGACCGGGTTCTTGTCAGTGTGGACACGGGGCCATGTACCTCTGAATCTGCCACTGTGGGTCCTGAGGAGACCGGGTTCTTGTCAGTGTGGACGCGGGGCCACGTCCCCCTGAATCCTCCACAGTGGGTCCTGAGGAGACCGGGTTCTTGTCAGTGTGGACGCAGGGTCACGTCCCCCAGTGTGGACGCAGGGCCACGTCCCCCTGAATCCTCCACAGTGGGCCCTAGGAGACCGGGTTCTTGTCAGTGTGGACGCAGGGCCACGTCCCCCTGAATCCTCCACAGTGGGTCCTGAGGAGACCGGGTTCTTGTCGGTGTGGACACGGGCCCTCATCCCCCCCGAAGTCTCCACAGAAGGTCCTGTGGAGACCGGGTTCTTGTCAGTGTGGACGCGGGGCCATGTAACTCTGAATCCGCCACTGCGGGTCCTGAGGAGACCGGGTTCTTCTCAGTGAGGACGTGGGCACTCATCCGACTGAAGTCTCCACAGCGGGTCATGAGGACACTGGGTTCTTGTCAGGGTGGGCACGGGCCCTTGTCTCCCCGAAGTCTCCCCAGCGGGTCCTGAAATGCTGGGTTCTTGTCAGTGTGGACGTGGGCCATGGTCCACACAGAGTCTCCACAGCGGGTCCTGATGAAACTGGTTCTTGTCAGCGTGGACACGGGCCCTCATACTCCCGAATCCTCTGCCGCCGGTCCTGAGGGGACCGGGTTCTTGTAGGTTTGGATGTTGGCCCTCGTCCTCTCGAATCCTCCACAGTGGGTCCTGAGGAGACCGGGTTCTTGTCCGTGTACGCCGGGTCATGTACCCTGAATCCGCCACCGCTGGTCCTGAGGAGACCGGGTGCTTGTCAGTGTGGACGTGGGCACTCGTCCACCCGAAGTCTCCACAGTGGGTCGTGAGGACACCGGGTTCTTGTCTGTGTGGACGCAGGGCCACGTCCCCCTGAATCCTCCACAGTGGGTCCTGTCGACACCGGGTTCTTGTCGGGGTGGGCACGAGCCCACATCTCCCTGAAGTATCCACAGCGGGTCCTGAGGAGACCGGGTTCTTGTCAGTGTGGATGCAGGGCCACGTCCCCGAGTGTGGACGCAGGGCCACGTCCCCCTGAATCCTCCACAGTGGGTCCTGAGGAGACCGGGTTCTTGTCTGTGTGGACGCAAGCCCAGGTCCTCCCGAATCCTCCACAGCGGTTCCTGACGAAACCGGGTTCTTGTCGGTGTGGACACGGGCCCTCGTCTCTCCGAAGTCTCCACAGCGGGACCTGAGGAGACCGGGTTCTTGACGGTTTTGACGCGGGCCCTCGTCTTCCCGAATCCTCCACAGCGGGTCCTGTGGAGGCTGAGTTCTTGTCAGTGTGGACGCAGGGCCACGTCCCTCTGACTCCTCTAAAGTGGGTCCTGAGGAGACTGGGTCCTTGTCTGTGTGGACGCCGGCCCGGGTCCTCCCGAATCCTCCACAGCGGTTCCTGACGAAACCGGGTTTTTTTCGTTGTGGACCTGGGCCCTCGTCCTCTGGAATCCTCCACAGGGGGTCCTGATGAAACCGGTTCTTATCAGCATGGGTGCATGCCCTCCTCCGCCGGAAGTCTCCACAGTGGGTCCTGAGATCAGGTTCTTGTCACGTGGACGGGAACCTATGTCGTCCTGTTCCCCCACTGTGAATGTAATGGCACAGACTTAAGGTCAGAGTGGTCCTTCATGAAGAACTCCTTAGATTGTGTTGTCAAGGGCCTCTCCTCCAGGTTGGAAATGGTCGAGGGTCTTGGGCGCATGACACAAGGCAAAAACAAAGAACAAAAACCCCACACTCTTTGAATTGTCCCCATTCTATCTTAGAGTTGGATGGCGTCACCTGGGCTTGACCTCTCCCAGTGGGCCTGTGCTGCCATGCCATAAAAATCCAAGTCCCAGGAATCAGAGCTTCTTTCTTCCTACCTCTGTGGGCTCTGGGGGCTTGGGGAGCGTCTTCCTCAGAGCCTTCCCCCCCCTTTTTTTTTTGCCTGTGTCTCCTGCCCTGTGCCTTGGCATGCTTGTCATGGACTTTTGATAGAGTGAAAAGTCTGCAGGCTCCTCTAGGGTGTCTCTGTAAACAGGCTGTGGATACTTTGAGTTTTTCAATGAATGATGACTTTGGCAGTCTTGGACCAATCCAGTCACCTGCAGCATGTCAAGTGCTGTAAGCAACAGCTTGGAGCCAATGACGAAGGCCCACAAAAGCCAATCAATGTCCTTGTCTCCCTCCCTTTGGACAAATGATTCCAGGAAGCCTTGCATTTCCATGATGGTATAGTGCCTGTCACCATTTCTGTCTCTCACGCTGGTCCTTGGACATGTAGGTGTAGTGGATCGTGACAGGGAAAATCTGGGATAGAAGTTATTTCTTCCCAGAGTCGTGTTCTGTGGCCTCCCACACTGAGGTGTCCCACCCAATACCTGACAGGTGGGGAGCCATTGGCGACAGCAGTGAGGATTGCAGCCACTAGGGGGAGCTTGCCTTGGCCAAGTCCTCCACCCTGGGTGCCATGATGCTCCTTGTAGATTTGCCTCCATCACTAGCTAGGGCTGGCTAATCAAGCACAACACCACGGTGCTGGCCGCAACACACTGGACCAAGCAGCTGGCGTCTTCTTCAACACTAATCTAGGAACACTGTTCTCGGTGTCCACCTCCTTTGGAGGTGAATAGGAAATACACACCCCTGCACCCAGACTGGTGCCTGCTTGTTGGTCTCTGCAGGGAGTCTGACCTTTTATGGCACTGATAATTTAGGGTGAGGGTTTCTGGCAACACCTGGCATAAGCCCAAATCAAAGCTACAGACCAGCAGCAAGCACCAGCTCCTTCCCACAGCAGCTGAGACGTGAGGGTGAGGAACGAGTGAGCCATTCTTAGGTCTAAGGCATTGTAGGGGGGCATCAGCTAGGCTCCCAATCCCATCCTTGGGGATAAATGTATTGTGGGACTCAGCTTCTGGACTGAATTAAGAACATGTAGACTGTGACCTGCTGAAGGAAGTGGCAACAGCAAGTCACAGTGGGTGACAGGCAGCCCCCTAGGCATCTGAGCTCTCGCTTGGGGTACATGAGATGTGCGGGCCCCTTGTGACTGAAGGTGGGGTTTCAGTACACCCCCAACAAAGGAAATGGAAGCACAGGATTTATGGCTTACAGAGCCCAGAACAAGAGGGCACAAGGACCCAGGGAAGGGCAGGCCTCCATCCCACATTCGCCATGATCAGGACATAGAAAACCGGGTAGAAAGTACAGGATTTCTTGGGAGCGGATGGGGCTGAATTCGCTAATTTTCACAGGCTCACCTCTGTGTTATTCTAGAAGGTTCTTGGGAAACCAAAGTGGGAACCATAGGCAGATTCTTATCTAAGGTTAAACTCACTGAAAATAGGCAAGAGAATGAGAGCAGGGATTCACCTTTCCCGGTCTCCCTCTGGATGCCAGAGTCATCCATAGACACTTGTGCCTACCTTGCTGATTGATGTATGGGGTGCTCCTTTCAGCCTCATGGTCTCAGTCTCCCACATTTGGGAATTTGCTCTCCAGCGAGGCACAGCTTGCACTAGTGGAACCTAATGCCAGTCCCCTTCCCTCACAGCCCGCAGACACCCCCGTGTGGGACAGGCAGTATGGGTGGGTGGTAGCCCTCCATTATCCTGAGCCCACATAGGACTGGGGGAAGACAGATTACCTGGAGAATGAGAAACTTTTCAGTCCACAACAGCGTAGTTTTGGAGAAAACTCATGAAGTTGCCAATAAAGGAGCTTGTGTCAACTTCTCTTAATTCTGGAAACAGACACTTCTGCTCAAGACACAGCTCTGACTCAGGTCCTCTTCCGAGAAACTAAGGCTCAGTTTGGACTCTTACAGGCCTAAAAACTACATAAAAGCCAGAAGCATGCAGTTTTCAAGTTTTATTTCAGAGTGATGGTCGGTGACCCATGAGACACCTGGTGTCAGAGCTGTGATGTGCCTGAGGACCCCTGTGTCTCCTGCAGACCCTTGGAAATGTGGATGTCAGCTGTGCCACCTCAATACTGTATTTTTACAGATGCACCAGATGCATTGTCTATAGTTGTTCAGGGGTCTGGAGGCTAAATTATGGATTGTCTTCTCCAAAAATCTCTTCCTTAACTTTCTCTGTGTTTATAGTTCTGACATTTCCAGAAACAACAAAGAGGAATGCAGCTATTATGGCATAAATGTGACCAAAACCCACTCTGAGATATACCATGGATTCATGACTTTGCCTGACTGACTGAATTCTTTTCGGAGGGGTCCACAACCTGTTCTCCCACCAGTGCCTTGTCCGTGCACCATGGAAGATCCCAGCCTATGTGGCAGTGGCAGTTCCTGTTATGGTTGCACATCCCTCTGTGACTGCATTTCTCTGGGATACAGTCATAATTCAGCTGAGCCCCACTGCCAGTGCAGTAGGTATCCCGACAGAACTTTCCAGAAGCACAGGAAATACTAGTTCTCACGTGAGCAATCTGGGTTGTTCCTGTGCTACGCTGTGAATCCAGCCCCAAACATCAGAACGCTGGATCTCCGACAGATGGAATCCAACATGCCCTTGCAGTTGAGGGAGATGTGTGACATTCCTACACTGCAGCCTTCCACACGGCACGCCTGTATGGGAACAGGTTCAGCATTGAATTCCCCGGGGTCTTCTGCAGTGTCCATGTCGGCTGCCTTTGTGATTTATGGTATAGCAGACATCTTCACCTTTCCCAGAATTTCTGCCAAAGCTTTCTTGGCAGTGAATAGTGCGGTCAGTGCAGTTTCCATGATAGCAGCAGCCCTCTTCAGTGCACGCGGTTCCATCTTGCATATGGAAGTCATCAGGGTATGCCAAGGTCACCCCATGGCAGAACTCTGGAAGATGACGTATATTTTGGATTGGTCTGCAGGGTGTCCAAGCAGCGGAGTTGGTGCAGTCTGTATAGCATCTGCCTGTATTACATTTGCCCCCAGGGGTTCAGTTACAATCACGCATACAGTCTAGATTGCTGTAGCACTGGTTGAATGAGCCGCAGTCACACTGCTTTCCTGGATCCACTATGTAGTTTCCATAATGATAGTGGGTCAGGCTTTTATTTAAATGCACCATTTCAGTGTTGAACATGCACTTGCCTGTTCCACAATTCATTATGTGCTGCATATGAATGAAGGAACAGTTACTGAAAGCTTCCATTATACCAGTTAATTGGGTCCTAATGCAGTTGGACCTTTTTTGGCAAGCACATTCATCAGTGTCAATGCACAAGCCACAATTTCTTGCCATCTGATGTGTTGCTATGACAGACAAGAGTAAATAATGTCTGCCTAAATAACTCAGAATGATGGCATATAACCCATTGGTGGATGGCATATAGAATATACAACTGGACTGCCATGAACCTCATGGGGCCCATCTCAAATCACATTAAGGGTGAATGTGTTTTAAGAAATCAAAAATACTTTGACTCATACTATTGAAGAGAAAAAAGGACTCTGATGCAACACATAATTGCCCGTGTGAGCTTGACGTCTCTCAGTATAAATGACCATGAAACCAATAACTTACATCAATACCATGAAATATTGACTCAATTAAGCTAACTAGCCTTACTAGGAATTGGGCACTTTTTTCACGTGGTTAACATACTATACATTGTTTTGAAACTGAGAGCAAGTCCTTTGAAAATTCTGTGATGGGATGAACAGAACTTACTAGAGATCCTTGGGGCTGCACTGGCATTTCCTTGAGGAAAAGGGGGTCCCCTGTCCTCCTTATGTCCTAGGTTATAAGTAGGTCCCATTGCACAGATGTCTGCGACTATCTGAGAAACAAAGTGTTCAAACCATTGGAAATCACCGAGGGGTCTCATTTCATAGGCAACTTAATCCAACTTCATGATATCTTCAAGGCTGCCATAGCCTGTGTCGATTGTGACCATGGAAAGAGGAATCTCCTCCAGGTAGTCGAGGTAGTAACAGTCTGGAGGCATGAAAGTGTAGTCAGGATGCTCCCTGAGCATCCTGAGTCATCATCAGCAGAGTCTGGACCAAAAGAGTTTCTTGTGCCGCATGTGCATAACATGTCTCTTGCCCCCAAAACGCAGGCTATAGGACAGACAGCCAGGCATCTGAATGCCCTTGCTGTGGTGTGGCTCCTTCTTGGGAATTACCATCTCAGAGGAGATGTAGCACCATGAGGGATGCCCTTGAGAACCCTGCACAGGAGCCAGCACTGCCCAGAGTGCAAACAGCAAGAGGGGTGCCCTCAGGGTGACCTGGCCCTCTGCCAGCCTCATGCCCCTGCTCAGGGACATCTGCCAGTGAGAATGGATAAATGGAGGATCCTCAGCAAAGCCAGGTCTAGACCATCAGAGAGAACAGAGGGCTGTGCCAGGTGGCCAGCACCCTGCACGTGGGGGCCACCTGTGGGGTTCGGCAACAGTCCCAGGGTGTGGCATTGTGTGACCCTACACATCAGTTAAGCTGGGGTGGATGTGGGAGGGGAAGGTGGGCCATGGTCAAGAGTAGTCACATGGACATGGGTAGGGATTTGGACCCAGAGGCATGGCTCTAGTCAACACCTTCAATCTTTCCTCCAGCTACTTGCATATGGGCTATGCAGTTATAACACCCTGAACTTCTCTACCAATTCCATGTCCTGTGGTACTGCTGGGTCACTTTCTTTGGATGACTACTTTTCCTCATTACAGAGACCACTGCTTTTGCTTCCTTGTGATGTGGAGGTAAACATTGTCAATTTTACCTTTATGGGTGATGCAAAAAATTGCTTTGTAGTTTTGTGTGTCTTATTCTCCTTGGCTATTAGTTTGCAAGCCATTTGATCCTTTTGGTTTTTGCTTTGAAGTTTCCTCTGAGTTCACTGAGGAAAACATTTGTCAGTATTCTGAGTGATGATTGGTGAACTACAAGGTTGTATTTTAGTATTTTCTTATGCCAGCTGGGGAGAACAGAAAGTACTGCTGACCATGTGTGAGCCCCAGGGGTTTTCTCCTCTAATCCCTTATGGGGGTTCTTTCCTGGCCTCTGGCAGTCTCCTCCCATGTAGTTTGGTTCCCTCTTCAGCTGGAGATGGAGTGGAGTTGAGGTTACTTTGCAGCTTTCACCATGGAGTCTGCCCATGATCAAAAGATGGTTTTGACCATGGCACTCCCTTGCTTGATTAAGTACCCTCTACTGCTTTAAAACGCCCTGGGTCAGGGAGAAACCTCAGAGGTGGCGTTTGGACAAGAGTTTGCCTTCTCTCCAGTTGCTGGCCTTCTGAATATAGCTCAAATTCCTTTGCCACTCAAACTAAAACTTTGAACATTGACCTTTCCAGCAACAGGCAGCTGAATTTGGGTTTTGATAACAATGAAATGGAGAGTGAAATGGCAGTTTCCAGGGCCTGGCAGGGAGGGTCAGTGAGGAGTAGATCTCAAGGGCTATGATTTTGTGTTATGCAAGATGATTAAGTTCTAGAGGGGTCTCCACATCATTATCCCTGTAATTAACAATACTGTAAAATATCGTTAAAATTTTGTGAAGAGTGTGGGTCTCATTTTCAGTGAGATCTTACCACAATATACAAGTGGAAGACACGAGTTTTCCTTCTCACACAACAGTGTGCTGACCTGCATGGACACACTCTCTACTGATAATCTGAAAACAATTTTAAAAAACTTATACGTTTTGGAAACTAACCCTGAGGATATGTCATTTACAGATATCTTCTTCCATTCCATAGGTTGTTTTTTTGTTTTGTTGATTGTTTCCTTCACTGTGCAGAAGCTTGCTATTTTGAGGTAGTCTCTCTCTATATATAATTTTCTTGTATTATATTAATGTAAATTCAATCTGTTAACATACAGTGTAGTACTGATTTTAGGGGTAGAATTTAGAGAACCATCACATACATATAACACCCAGTTCTCATTTCACCCGGTGCCCTCCTTAATGGCCACATGCCATTTAGCCCACCTCCCCCACTTCCCCTCAGTTTGTTCTCTGTATTTAAGAGTGTCTTCTGGTTTCCTCCCTCTCTGATTTGATTTATTTTATTTTTCCTTTCCGTATGTTGTGTTTCTTATATTCCACTAATGTGTGAAATCATAGGATATTTGACTTTTTCTGACTGACTTGTTCCATTTAGCATAATACACTGTAGTTCCATCCACATTATTGTAATTGGCAAGATGTCATTCTTTTTGATGGCTAAGTAATATTGCATTGTATATATTTACCACCTCTTCTTTATGCATTTATGTGTTGATGAGTATTTGGGCTGTTCCACAATTTGTTTTTTGTTGATAAGGCTGCCATAAAGATTGGGATGCACGTGCCCTTTTGAATCAGCCTTTTGGTGTCCTTTGGATACCTTTGGTATCCTTGGATAAATGCAATTGCTTGATCACAGGATAGTTCCGTTTTTAATTTTTTGAGGAATCTCGACACTGTTTTCCAGAGTGGCTGTGCCAGTTTGCATTACCATCAACAGTGTGAAAGGGTTTCCTTTCTCTGCATCCTTGCTGACATTTTTTGTTTTCTGAATTGTTAATTTTAGTCATTGTGACAGGTGTGAGTTGGTATCTCATTGTGGTTTTGCTTTATATTTCACTGATGAAGAGTGTTGTTGAGCATCTTTATTTGTGTCTTTTTGCCCTCTGAATGTCTTCTTTGGAAAAATATGTATTCATGTCTTCTGCCCATTTCTTCACTGGATTAATTGTTTTTTTGATTGTTGAGTTTGGTAAGTTCTTTATAGATTTTGGATACTAACCCATTGTCTGAGATGTCATACAAATATCTCCCCCCATTTTGTCAGTTGCCTTTTAGTTTTGTTGATTTGTTCTTTGCTGTGCAGAAGCTTTTTATCTTGATGAGATCCCAATAGTTTATTTTTGCTATTGTTTCCCTTGCCTCTGGGGACATGTGTAGTAAGAAATTGTTCTGGCCAAGGTCAAAGAGGTTGGTGCCTGCGTCCTCCTCTAGGATTTTGATGGTTTCCTGTCTCACATTTAGGTCTTTCATTCAATTTGTATTTATTTTTGTGTGTACTGTAAGAAAGTGGTCCAGGTTCATTACAAGTTCACGATGCTGTCCTGTTTTCCCAACACAAGTTGTTGAAGGGACTTTTTCCATTTGATAGTCTTTCCTGCTCTGTCAAAGATTAGTTGATCATATAGTGATGTGTCCATTTCAGGGTTTTCTAATCTTTTCCATCAATCTATGTTTGTTTGTTTTTTTGCCAGTATCATCCTGTCTTGACGACTACAGCATTGTAATATAGCTTGATATCCAGAATTGTGATGCCTCCAGGTTTTTTTCTTTTTCAAGATCTTTGGTTATTTGGGGTCTTTTGTGGTTCCATGATAATTTTAGAGTTATTTGTTCTAGCTCTGTGAAAAATGCTGGTATTATTTGACAGGAAATTGAATTATTTGCATTGAATGTCTAGGTTGCTTTGGATAGTATTGTCATTTAACAATGATTTTTCTTTTAATCCATGTGCATGGAATATTTTTCCATTTCTTTGTGTTTTCTTCAATTTCTTCCATAAATGTCCCAGACTTTTCAGAGTACAGATCTTTTACTTCTTTACTTAGGTTTATTTCTAGTATATTATGGTTTTTGGTGTAATTTTAAATGGGATAGATTCCTTGGTTTCTCTTTCTCCTGCTTCATTATTGAAAGAAGACATCCGGATGGCCAACAGGCACATGAAAAGATGTTCAACGTCGCTCCTCATCAGGGAAATACAAATCAAAACCACACTCAGATACCACCTCACGCCAGTCAGAGTGGCCAAAATGAAGAAATCAGGAGACTATAGATGCTGGAGAGGATGTGGAGAAATGGGAACCCTCTTGCACTGTTGGTGGGAATGCAAATTGGTGCAGCCGCTCTGGAAAGCAGTGTGGAGGTTCCTCAGAAAATTAAAAATAGACCTACCCTATGACCCAGCAATAGCACTGCTAGGAATTTATCCAAGGGATACAGGAGTACTGATGCATAGGGGCACTTGTACCCCAATGTTTATAGCAGCACTCTCAACAATAGCCAAATTATGGAAAGAGCCTAAATGTCCATCAACTGATGAATGGATAAAGAAATTGTGGTTTATATACACAATGGAATATTACGTGGCAATGAGAAAAAATGAAATATGGCCTTTTGTAGCAACGTGGATGGAACTGGAGAGTGTGATGCTAAGTGAAATAAGCCATACAGAGAAAGACAGATACCATATGGTTTCACTCTTATGTGGATCCTGAGAAACGTAACAGAAACCCATGGGGGAGGGGAAGGGGAAAAAAAAAAAAAGAGGTTAGAGTGGGAGAGAGCCAAAGCATAAGAGACTGTTAAAAACTGAGAACAAACTGAGGGTTGATGGGGGGTGGGAGGGAGGGCAGGGTGGGTGATGGGTATTGAGGAGGGCACCTTTTGGGATGAGCACTGGGTGTTGTATGGAAACCAATTTGACAGTAAATTTCATATATTAAAAAAAATAAATAAATAAATAAATAAAAAAAAGACAAAAAAAAAAAAAAAAGAAATGTAACAAATTTCTATATGTTGATTTTGTATGCTACAAATTTACAGGTTTATTGTACCAGTTCTAGCGGGGTTTTTTTTGGTTGAGTCTTTCAGATTTTCTATATATGGTATAAAATTCAACTCCAGAACTGAATAATCCTGTTAAAAAATGGCCAGAAGACATGAATAAGCATTTTTCCAAATGTGACCTACAGATTGTCAATAAACACATGAAAAGATGGTCAACATCACTCCTCATCAGGGAAATAGAAATCCAAACTACAATGAAATATCAACTCACACTGGTCAGAAAGGCTGAACTCAACAGCACAAGAAACAACAGGTGTTGGTGAGGATGCAGAGAAAGAGGATCCTTTTTGAGGTGCTGCTGGGAATGCACCCTGGCACAGCCACTATGGAAAACAGCATGGAGGTTCCTTAGAAAGCTAAAAATACAACTACGTTACGATAGAACAAATGCACTACTAGGTATGTACCCAAAGGATACAAAAATACTAATTTAAGGGAATTGTACCTCTATGTTTATAGCAGCTATGTCATAAACAGCCCAGCTACGGAAACAACCCAGCCGAAGTATGCATTGATTGATGAATGGGTATAGAATACGTGGTATATCTACATAACCCCGTCCACGCACACTGGAATATTTATCAGCCGCAAGAGAAATGACATTAGCTATTGTTAAGGACAGGGATGGGCCTAGAGAGTATTATATTTACTGAAATAAGTCAGAGAAAGACAAATACATGATTTCATCCATATGTAGAATTTAAGAAACAACAAATGGGCAAAGGGACAAATAAGAGAGAAGAGGCAAACCAAGAAATAGGCGATTTTTTCAATGTTCACTTATTTATTTAGAGAGAGAATGGGAGGTGGGGCAGAGGCAGATGGGAAGAGAATCCCAAGGAAACGTCGTGCTGTCAGTGCAGAAACCAAAGTGGGGCTGGATCTCAGGAATGATGAGATCAACACAAGAGCCCAGATCAAGAGTCGTGGGCCTAACCCATGGAACCACGTAAGCCCCACGAAACAGATACTTAACTATAGGGGAAAAACTGCTGGTTACCCTGGGGAGGGTGTGTGGAGGGATGGGGAGGTAGTTGATGGGGATTAAGGGGAGCGCTCATAACGAACACTGGGTGCTGTATTGGAATGTTGAATCACTATATTTTACACCTGAAAGTAATATTACATTGCATGTTAACTAACTGGAATTTGAAGAAAAACTCAAATAATGTATTTATAGTGCCTGTAAATGGCCATGTTGGCATACAGCCCATGAAGAAGCATCTATTGCAGAAAATATGCTACCAGAAAGAATACCTAGACTATTTGAACTAAGGTATGTTCTTTTCCTTTCCCACCCCAGATCAGCAAGAAGAAACTCCAGTGCAAGTAACTGTGACTATAGGCATGTGCCCCTGAGCCTGGCTGCAACCTCCCCTCCAGACTGTTGTAGCCAATACACACGGTTCCCGGTGACCAGCTCCTGTTCAGAGGACTCTTTCCCAGAGGGACAGGATGTCAGTGACCCTAAGCTGTTTGCTGTTGAGGCCAAGCCCCAGCAGGTGCCTGAGATGTGCGACTCACTCATTGTTGGCAGCCCCACTCCCAGGAAGGAAGCTCTGCCCTGGGCACAGTCCACTAGGGATGCTGGGAACCTGATCACCCCAGACCTGACTTGTATGGCAGGAGTCTCATGCCAACAGGACAAGTAAGCCACAAGGCAGTGAAGCTGCCAGCCACCCCTAAACAGAGCCCTCAGTTTCCAAACTGTTTGGAATCCTGTTTGTCCCCGACACACCCTGCAGCTCAGTCCTTTGCCCAGAGTATTGCCCAGGGCAAGGGGGAGATGGAGCAATCCTCTAAATCAAGGAGCAAATCTGTTCCGATAGAACTGACTTCATTTCCACCTAAGTGTGAGGAAGAAGTTCTGGGCCTCATGTTGTGGGAGAGTCAGGTGCAGGAGACAGATGGTTTCAGTGGAGGATTCCTAACCTACTCCCCCTCACCTGCAGGAGAGAGCCAGAGTCAGGGACAGTGGAGGGAACAGCTCCTGTCAGAACACACATCAAAATATGGTCTCAACAACTCTCCATTCAGAGGAGTCCGAGGTTGTAGGGTTCAGTCTGTGGAGACTCCATACATCAGAGGGTGGTTGAACATAGGAATGCTGTCAAATGAAGCACAGTATCTCATCATGTGGTTTGGGAAAGAAAGAGATAAGGAATGCCCAGCCAAACCACTGTCACCATGGTCTGGCTGTGTGAATGTCCCAGGTCACACCACCTCTGTAATTATGGGACTACCGCCCTTCCCTCCACGTCATGTCTTTGAGTTTCACCTGGTTTCAGGTGTGCATCAGTAGTGTCACAGTTCTCTGGCAAAGCATCCCATTGATGGAAGTTTCGTACTTGGTTTATTCCTTTATATTTAGAAAGACTTTTGCCTTATTCTGAGCTTCTAACACTAAGAAAGATGCTATAAATATTTACACACCATTTATTTTCTGAGCATGGGATTTCATTCTTCAGGGACAAATACTCGGGAGTGGTATTTCCAGGTTCCTTTTTATGTCATCCATGTATAATTTCATAAGCAACAGCCAACGGTTTTCCAGAGCTGGTGTTTGTTTGTCAACCTTCCTGCATTGTTTGAGGCCCCACGTATGCTGGATGCTCACCTGGATGTTGTTGTCAATGTTGTTTTCATTCCGGAGCCATTGGGATGTGTGTATAGGGCATCTATTGCGTTCTTGATTTGAATTTCCCTGACAGTCGATGGTGTGAAGAGTCTTCTCCAGTCAGTAACTAATGTGTCTATAACCTCAAGGATAGGATGTCTACTACACAAGGCTGTGCTTGTTTTATGGAGGTTTGTTTCCTTTCTTCCTATTGACTGTTGAGGTTTTTTAGCATATTCAAGATGCAGGTCCCTTGGTGGTTATGCAATTTGTGAATGTTGTCTCTTACTCTGTAACTTATCCTACTATTGGTATTCATGTGGGCAGATAAGCGTATTTGATTTTCACAAAGTCTATTGATACCATTTCTTTTTATGGGTGTTGTGTTCTTAGCTATAGTTTTCCTATTCTTGATGATTGATTGCTTGTGACTAATATTTTTTTAAAATGTTTATTCTTGATAGAGAGAGAGAGACAGAACGTGAGCGGGGAAAAGCAGAGAGAGAGGGAGACACAGAATCTGAAGCAGGCTCTAGGTTCTGAGCTGTCAGCATTGGGCCTGACAACGGGGCTCAAACCCTCAAATCGTGACATCGAGACCTGAGCTGAAGTGAGATACTTAACCGATTCAACCACCCAGGCACCCCACTGATTTCTTGACTCACAATGTAACTAAAAGTCTTGTTTTTTTCTGGTTTCTCTCAATGTTGACGTGTTCCCTATTTGGTCTCTGGTGACTTAGAGTTTTGTCGTTTGTTTTTAAATTTATAGACTCTAGCAAATCATTTTCGTGGCATGGTTTTTCCTAATATATGGAAATTATGTGGAAATATATGAAATTGAAGTTCAAATTTCACAAGAGTTGCCATTCTGTGTCTCTTTGGCCAGACTGCTCATCAGATTTGACAGATATGCTCCTGGGGTCCAAAAACACGTTTACCTTTTCAGGTGGTGGGCTTTCTATATGTCTCAGGAGCCGTTGAGCTCTGTGCACACAACCGAGTTTTTGACACAATTTTTCCTTCACAATTCTATGTGAAACCCTCAAAATCCATTTTTTTGCATTGCCAATTTTAGACACTTCATGAATAGAACACATTGAAACTCTTGTATCATTTGCTAAAATTATTTTACCCTTGCGTGTGTGGGACTGTAATTTTTCTTCTTCCTTCCAAGGGGAGCTCATATCTCCATTTGTGGAATTCTTCCAGGCTTCTCATCTCTTAATACTTTTCCAACGTGCTGTGCATTTTTTGACAAAATGAATACTTAGGTTTATTTGTACTCTACCACATTGGGTGATAGGAGCCGCGAGACAGGCTGCATCATATGGGTTTTTTTTTTTTGTCCCCTTGTATGTTACCTGTCATATTGAATGTTTATAGAACATATAGCCCCTCATTTTCATGAACCACTAACAGGAGACATGGTTCTCTTCAAGAGATAGGAAAGGAAGACAAGGGAGCTGAGAAAGCAAGTCGGGGAAGGAAACCCAGAGCTTCTCAGGAAGCGTCAACTGTCCACACTTTCCAGTTCTGCAGATGTGGGTCCCTGCTGAGGCCCAACCTGGGTTCTTGTGCAGGTGTCTGGACAAGCTGCCCATGATGTGTGGGCACAGGGGAGTTGGGAAGGGCAGCTGTGGTTTGAATTCCAGCCCACCTGGCACTGCTGTGAAAATTCATGAGTATGTTAATTTATGTCCACCATCAGTTAGGGATATAATGAGTAAATGCAAGACGTTAGACTCACTACCGTAGATTCCATGTTCATGACAATTTGTGACAACAATTCTCCGTTCCTTTTTTCCACTTTTTAAATTTTTTTAAATTTGTGTTTAAATATTTGTTAGTTAACATATTGTGTAATATTAATTTCAGTAGTAGAATTTATTGGTTTATCACTTACATTAACACCCAGTACTCATCACAACACGTGGCCTCCTTAATCCCCAACACCCATTATCCCATCCCCCACACACCTGCCCTCCAGCAACCCTCAGTTTGGTCTCTAACCTTAGAGTTTTTTTTATGATTTCTTGCTCTTTTTCCCCTTCCCCTAGATCTAAATTCCCCATAGGAGGAAATCATATGGTGTTTGTCATCTTTGACTGACTTACTTTGCTTAGCATGATACCCTGTAGCTGCATCAACATCTTTGCAAATGGCAAGATTTCATTCTTTTTTATGACTGAGTAATATGCCATTCTATACATATAGCAGATTAATCACATGGTGGACTTTTGGTCTCTTTCCTCAGTTTGGCTGTCATAGTTAATGCTGCTGTAAACATTGGGGTGCATGTACTTCCTCAAATCAGAAGTTTTGTATGCTTTGGATGAATTCCTAGTAGAGCAATTGCTGGAGTGGAAGGTTGTTTAATTTTTAGTTTTTAAACTGTTTTCTGGAATGGTCCGGGCACATTGCATTCCCACCAAGAGTGTAAAAGGGTTCCCTTCTCTCCTCATCCTCATCAATATCTGTTGTTTCCTGAGTTGTTAATTGTAGCCATTCTGACAGGTGTGCAGTCATCTCTCATTGTAGTTTTGATTTGTAATTCTCTGATGACGAGTGATGTTGAGCATATGTTTATCTGTGTCGGTTAGCCATCGGAATGCTTTGTTTGGAAAAGTATCTCCTCATGTCTTCTGCCCATTTCTCCACTGGATTCTTTGTATTTTGGGTGTTGAGTTTGAGAAGTTTTTTTAATAGATTTTGGATAGTACGCCTTTTTCAGATATGTGGCTTGCAAATACCTTCTTAATTTCTGTAGAATGCCTTTTAGATTAGTTGATTGTTTCTTTAGCTGTGCAGAAGGTTTTTATTTTGATGAGGTCCCAGTAGTTCAAGTTTGCTGTTGTTTCCCTTGCCTCTCTAGACACGTCTAGTAAGAAGTTGCTATGTCCCAAGTCCAGGAGGTTGCTGCCTGTTCTCCTCTAGGATTTGATGGTCTCCTGTCTCACATTTAGGTCTTCCACCCATTTGGATTTATTTTTGTGTATGGAGTAAGAAAGTGGTTCAGTTTCATTCTTCTGCATGTTCTGGTCCAGTTTTCCCAACACCCTCTGTTGACAAGGCTGTCTTTTTTCCCATTACATAGTCTTTCCTACTTCATCCAAGATGAGGTGGCCATACATTTGTGAGTCCATATCTGGGTTTACTCTTCTGTTCTCTTGATCTGTGTGTCTCTTTTGTGCTTGTAGCTTACTGTCTTGATAAGTACAGCTTTGTAATATAGCATGAAATCCATAATCATGAAGCCACCGTTTCTTTGTGTAGCAGAGACATTTCAACACTACTTGCTCCTTAAATCCATGAACATTGAAGGTGTTTCCACTTCCTTGTGTCATCCTCAGTTTCTTTCACCGTTTTTAGAGTCTTCAGAGTATAGATATTTTAACTCTTTAGGTATCCTATTATATTTGGTGCAATTGTAAACGGGATGGATAGTTTTTTTATTTTTCTTTCTGTTTCTTCATTATTGCTGTGTAGAAATGCAGCCGATTTCCGTATGTTGATACTGTATCTTGTGACTTTGCTGAATTTGTGTATCAGTTCTTGCAATATTTTGGTGGAGTCTTGAGTTTTTTATATAGAGTGTCATGTCATCTGTGAAGAGGGAATGTTTGACTTCTTCTTTTCCAACTTGAATGCCTTTATTTTTTGTTGTCTGTTTTTGAGGATAAGACTTCCACTGCTGTGTTAAGTAGCATGATGGGAGTGGACATCCCTCTTGTGTTCCTGACAGTAGAGGAAAAGGTTTTTTTTCCCCACTGAGGATATTAGCTGTGGTGTTTTCATGTGCGGACTTTATGATGTTGAGGTGTGTTTCCTCTACCCCTTGTTGAGGGTTTTATCAAGAAAGGATGCTGTACTGTGTCAATTTTTTTTTCATCTATTGAGAGGGTCATATCATTCGTATCCTTTCTCTGATTGATGGTATGTATTACATTGATTTATTTGTGACTATTGAACCACCCTTACAGCCAAGGAGTAAATCCCACCTGGTCACGTTAAAGGATCCTTTTAATGTCTTGTTGGATTCAATTTGCAAGTATTTTCTTTCTTTTTTTGGTAACGTTTATTTATTTTTGAGACAGAGAGAGACAGAGCATGAATGGGGGAGGGTCAGAGAGCGGGAGACACAGAATCTGAAACAGGCTCCAGGCTCTGAGCTGTCAGCACAGAGCCTGACACGGGGCTCGAACTCACGAACTGCAAGATTACGACCTGAGCCAAAGTTGGACGCTTAACCGACTGAGCCACCCAGGCACCCCTGCAAGTATTTTCTTGACAACTGTTGTATTCTTGCTCATTAGGGCTAGTGGCATGTAAGTCTCATTTTTAGTGGGGTTTAATCTGGTTTGGAACCGTGATCATACTGATCTTATAGAATGAATTTGGAAGTTTTCTTTCCATTTCTATTATTTGGAACAGTTTGTGAAGACAGGAATATTCTATTCTACTTAAATAGAATATTTTACACTCTTCTTAAATATCTGGTAGAATTCACCTGTGAACCTATCTGGCCCTGGATTTTTGTGTGTCAGTAGATTTTTGATTAATGATTCAATTTCTTTGCTCATTATCAGTCTGTTCACGTTTTCTCTTTCTTCCTTTTTCAGTTTATGTAGTTTACATTATTCTGGGAATTTATCCATTTCTTCCAGATTGCCCAATTTGTTGGCATATAAATCTCCAAACTATTTTCTCATAGTTGTATTTCTGTGGTGTCAGTCGCGATGTCTCCTCTCAAATTCTGATTATATTTACTTTCGTCCCTTCTCTTTTGTTTTTGCCAAGTCTGCCCATGGGTTTATCATTTTTATTTATTCTTACAAAAACCAACTTATAGTTTCATTCATCTGTTCTACTGTTTTTCTTTGTTTCTATATCATTTATTTCTGCTCTAATCTTTTTTGTTTACCTGTTCCTGCTGGCTTTAGGGTTCATTTGTTCTTTTTCTAGCTCCTTTAGTTGTAAAGTGGTTGTGTGTTTGAGACCTTTCTTCTTTCTTGAGTTTGGCCTGTACTGCTATATATTTCACTCTTCCATCAATTTGCTGCATCCATATGGTTTGGAACTGGCATGTTTTCATTTTCATTTGCTTCCATGTATTTTTTTATTGCTTCTGTAATTTCCTGAAAATCTCATTCCGCTTTTACTACAATGTTCTTTAACCTAATGTATTGGCAGTGTTGCTCAAATGTTTCTTGTGGTCGACTTCAAGTTTCATAGTGTTGTGGTTTGAAAATACGCATGGAGTTCCATTGTGTAATGGTTAGCACTCTGGACTCTGAAAATACGCATGGAATGATCTCAGTCTTTTTGTACTTGTAGAGGGCTGATTTGTGACATAGTATGTGATCTGTTCTGGAGAATGTTCCATGCGCACTCAAAAAGAATGTGTATTCTGGTGCTTTAGGATGGAATGTTCTGAATATATCTGTTAAGTCCATTCAGTCCATGTGTCTTTCAAAGCCATTGTTTCCTTATTGATTTTCAGCTTAGATTGTCTTTCCATTGTTGTAAGTGGAGTGTTAACGATCTCTATTATTACTATTGTCTATTATCAATGAGTTTCTTTATGTTTCTTATTAATTGAGTTATATATTTCAGTGCTTACATTTTTGGGGTATAAATATTTAAAGCTTCAGATCTTCTTGTTGGATAGACCCCTTTATGATGATATACTGCCTTCCTGATCTCTTGTAACAAACTTTGGTTTGAAAACTAGTGTGATATGAGTGTGGCACTACAACTTTCTTTTGACGTCCGTTAGCCTGATAAATTGTTCACCCTCCCCTCACTTTCAATCTAAAGGTGTTTTAGGTTGAAACACCTATGTCTTTTGATTGGGCATTTTGTCCATTTACATTCACAGTAATTATTGATAGATATAAACTTAGTGCCATACTGTTACCTCCAAAGTCATTGTTTCTGGAGATTTTCTCTGTTTATTTCTAGTCTTTGTTACTTTTAGCCTTCCTTTCCCACTCAAAGGGTCCCCTTTAATTTCTCGCAGGGCTGATTTAGAGACCATGAACTCCTTTGGTTTTTGTTTGTCTGGGAAATTCTATCACTCCTTGTATCTGAATGACTGCCTTACTGGAGAAAGTATTCTTAGCTGCAAAATTTTCAATTGCGCATGTTGAGGATATGCTGCCACTCCCTACTTGCATGAAGGTTTCTGTAGAGACATCTGCCATAGTTTTTTTTAATCTTCCCTTGTTAGTTAGCAACTTCTTTTGTGTTGATGCTTTTATGGTTTTTCTTTATCTGGATATTTTGCCATTTTCCTATGATATGTCTCAGTGTTGGCCTGCTTTTTTATTTTTATTTTTATTTTAATGGGTGTTCTCTCTGCCTTCTAGATGTGGATGTCTGTTTCCTTCCCCAGCTTGTGGAAATTTTCACTATAATTCACTCAGCTAAAATGTATCCCCTTTTTCTCCCTCTTATTCTTTTGGGACTCCTTTCAAAAGAATGTTATTACAGTTTATGGAGTTGCTGATTTCCCTAAGAGTACATTTGTGATGCAATATTTTAATTTTCCTCTTCTTTCCAGCTTCATTTCCCCCATACTTTTATCTTCTATGTCCCTTCCTCATTCATCTGCTTCTTTCCGCCTTGAGGTCATTATATCCAATCAGTTTCACATCTCGGTTACAACATTTAAAATTTCATCCTGACTAGTTTTTAGGTCTTTTCTGTTTGCAGTAAGGGTATCCCTCATGTCTCATATATTTTCCTCAAGCACAGCTAGTATCGCTAGTATCTTATGATACTTTTTGAAAATCCTGTTTCATTATGAGAGTTTTTAGAAATTCTGTTTGAGGCACATTAGTTTATGTGTTTTAATTATATCACTCACAATGACGTTTTATCATTTTTTCTTTTAGGATGAATTCCTCCATCATGTTGTTGTGTATGTCTCTGCCTTCTTAAATGTTTTAGAAAATCCTGTTATCTTTTCTGCTTCTAGGGTAGTATCTTTATTGAGAAGTGTTCACATACTGTCCAGGGCCTGACACTTCATGAAGCATTTGTTTTATGTTCCGTGGCACTGTGCTGTCGTGTTTTGGCAGCTCTGTCCCTCAGGACAGTCCTCTGCAGATTTTCTCCTTGCCTCCAGTGGGGAGTGTTGGACCTTGTGCCCAGTGTTGTGAGTTTTATCTAGGTGAGTTTGGTCTGCTTGTTAAAAGAGGCTAATTCCTATCTCCCCTAGAGGTGAGGATATGCCTCACTGTATGATCAGCTGATTTGGTGCGTGTGGGGGTTTACGGTGGTCTTTGGAGGAAGGGGTGCAGTGGTGGTCTGGTTGCCAGGCACTCTTTCCTAGTAAGCAAGGACTTGATGGGGGCTAGAGTAGGTGGAGCTTGGTGTTAGTGGGTCAGCTTGCACTGGGGATGCTGTGCTGCTGAGTGAAATCTGTCCATGCTGATTGGTGGGAGGAAATATTGGCATCAGCTCCCTCTCTAGTCCCTGGAGTTGGATTTCCCAGCCTCCCCTGTTCAAGAAGCCCTCACACAGAGAGAACACTTGTGGGTCCCAGGCTTCTGTCAGAATTGCTTTCACCCTGTCTGCGTCCAAGCCATTGGCCCATCTGGTGGCACAGGGCTCTTATGTTTTATCTCAGGAGCTCTAGCTGGGTTTTAAAACTCCAAATTGTGTGAACTCAATATGATAGGGACCCCACTGATCCTCTGGGAGAGGGTCTTGACGTGCTGTGCCTGGAGCTGATTTACCCCAGATGGGCAGCTGCATCAATACTAGGGGCTTGGAGTGCATGGTGAAGAACAACAAGAAGGCAGCATCCAGCTAGCTGCTCTCAGAAGAGGCTCCTCTGCTAATGATCATGGAACTTTAATGGTGCCTGTCAGCTCTCCTGTCCTATGAGAGGCAATGCCCCGTCTCCCAAATGCACTCCACGAAGGGAATTGTCTCTCCCCATGACCCAGGGGATACTCAGACCACAGTTCCCCTTATGGGCCTCTGTCCTCCTCCACAGGAGCACTGCTGTGCCCACCAGACTCCACCCCAATGATGGGATCCACTTTTAACTCTTCAGTCTTTGAGCTCCACGTTTACAGGGGGTTGACTTGTCATGATTAACTTTATAGGTTATCTTGACTGTGTCATGGGTGCCCAGATTCACCACTGTTTCTGTGGATGTCTGTGATGTGTTCGAGAAGAGATTGGCATTTCCATCCATGGTTTCTTTCTGCCTGGGCACCACCCATTCCATTAAGTTTGTGAATAGAATCTGATGCAGATGGAGGACGAATTCCCTCATTTTTACTTCCCATGTGCTTGTTTCAACTGGAATATTGGTCTCCTCTGGCCCTTTTTCTGAGAGTTACATCATCAGCTCTCCACGTTCTGAGACTAGACACTAGTCCGAATCAGACAAGAATTACATCACTGGTTTTCCTGGGTCTTCAGCTTGTGACAGTAGATCATGGGTCTTCTCAACATATTTAGGTATGGAAACCAATGACATTTGGGTTGTGTTCCTCAGGGGAATCTTGACTAATACATGGAGATTGTTTGTCTCTCCTTTAGAGTAATTGAATAAAGCTGTAGCTCATTTAAAGTCCTGAGTAGCAAAGGGCTATGAAGAAAGTGTCACGTTGTTTGACTGGGACAAGGGCTGGGTGAGGATAAGGAGGAGCTGTGGGATCCTGTGGTCCTGGTTGCACAGGGAGCACATCTGGGAATTCTGTAAATGTGCAGCTGTTATGCCTCAGGAAATCTGTAAGTCACTCATATTGAGGGACCAGAGTAAGCAAGTGCAAACAACTGTGTCTTTGTGCATGTTAGTCTAGTTTCCCTATGACAACCCAGTTGCTAATTCAGAGAGTTAATAGGTAAACACAGAATCATATAACCAGGGAGGCTCCCTGGGGAAACTGCTGTGTGGAGAGGAAGCCCCAGACCCTGAAAGGAAACCTGCCTGTAACCTCCATCTGCACCTGCGCCTGGGAACACAAAGCAGAATTGTGCATAGTGTGCACCCCCTGGTGGTGCTGATCCCCTCCTGCAGGGAGGTTTGTGTGTGGGCTCCCAGTGAGGTCCCCTCACCGTGTCTCTTGCACAGTAATATGTGGCCGTGTCCTCGGTCTTGAGGTTGTCCATCTGCAGATACAGCGTGTTCTTGGCGTTGTCTCTGGAGATGGTGAATCGGCCCTTCACGGAGTCTGGGTAGTTTGTGCTACTTCCATCAGCATTAATATATGCGACCCACTGCAGCCCTTTTCCTGGAGCCTGGCGAACCCAGTTCATGCTGTTGCTACTGAAGGTGAATCCAGAGGCCACACAGGTGAGTCTCAGGGACCCCCCAGGCTTCACCAGGTCTCCCCCAGACTCCACCAGCTGCACGTCACACTGGACACCTGCAGACACAAGACATGTTGGTCAGGAAACTGTCACACATTCACTGTTTCCCTCATATCCATTCACAGAGTAAATGTCCCTCGTTCACCATGAATTACCTTTTAAAAGGGCAACCAGGAACACCCAGCCCAGCACGAACTCCATGGTGAGGTGTGTGTGTTCTGTGCTGATCACAGAATGGGAACACCTGGGACTCTTGGGGCTGGGGCTCGTCTCCCAGCTGCACGGTCGGGCTGGGTTGGTTTTATCAGCACAGAGACGGCCCCATTTGCATGTCCTCTGGCATATATATCAAGCTCCAGACTTAGGTTTGATTGTGTAAAAGTGAATGACAGGGTTAGGGACGCACTTCTACATTAGTTTGTGTGGATGGCAGTGTGACAATATGAAGAATTTTTTTTTTCAGTTTTGGATTTTTACCTTAATTAATGGAGGCTTCGGCATAATCTTTAAGAAATATTTACCTCAACAGCATGATCACGCATTATTTTCTCTTAAAATATTTTAATTTTTGTATTATTAATTAGTATTTATTTTTAGTTTTAAAAATTAACATCCAAATTAGTTAGCATATAGTGCCACAATGATTTCAGGAGTAGATTCCTTAGTGCCCCTTACCAGTTTAGCCCATCCCCCCTCCCACAACCCCTCCAGTAGCCCTCTGTTTGTTCTCCATATTTATGAGTCTCTTATGCTCTGTCCCCTCCATGTTTTCATATTATTTTTGTTTCCCTTCCCTTATGTTCATCTGTTTTGTCTCTTAAAGTCCTCATATGAGTGAAGTCATTTGAGTTGTGTCTTTCTCTGACTGACTCATTTCACTTCGCATAATACCGTCTAGTTCCATCCACATAGTTGCAAATGGCAAGATTTCACTCTTTTTGATTGCCGATTAATACTCCATTGTATATATTTACCCCTTCTTCTTTATCCATTCATCCATCGATGGACATTTGGCTCTTTCCATACTTTGGCTATTGTTGATAGTGCTGCTATAAACATGGGGGTGCATGTGTCCCTTTGAAACAGAACACCTGTGTCCCCTGGATAAATGCCTAGTAGTGCAATTTCTGGGTCATAGGGGAGTTCTATTTTTAGTTTTTTGAGGAATCTCCATACAGTTTTCCAGAGTGGCTGCACCAACTTGCATTGCCCCCCAGAATGCAAAAGAGATCCTCTCTCTGCATCCTCGCCAACGTCTGTTGTTGCCTGACTTGTTAATGTTAGCCATTCTGACATGTGTCAGGTAGTACCTCATTAGGGTTTTGATTTGCATTTCCGTGATGATGAGTGATGTGGAGCATTTTTTCATGTGTCAGTTGGCCATCAGGATGTCTTCTTTGGAGAAGTGTCTATTCATGTCTTTTTCCCGTTTCTTCACTGGATTGTGTTTTGGGTGTTGAGTTTGATAAATTCTGTATAGATTTTGGATACTAACTCTTTATCTGAGATGTCATTTGCAAATATCTTCTCCCATTCTGTCAGTTGAATTTTAGTTTTGCTGATTGTTGCTTTCACTATGCAGAAACTTTTGATTTTGATGAGGTCCCAGTAGTTCATTTTTGCTTTTTTTTCCCTTGCCTCCGGGGACGTGTTGAGTAGGAAGTTGGTGTGGCCAAGTTCAAAGATGTTTTTGCCTGCTTTCTGCTCGAGGATTTTGATGGCTTCCTGACTTACGTTGAGGTCTTTCATCCATTTTGAGTTTATTTTTGTGTATGGTGTAAGAAAGTGGTCCTGGTTCATTCTTCTGCATGTCGCTGTTCAGTTTTCCCAGCACCACTTGCTGAAGACAGTGTCTTTATTCCATTGGATAATCTTTCCTGCTTTGTCAAAGATTAGTTGGCCATATATTTGTGGTTCCATGTCTGGATTTTGTATTCTGTTCCATTGATCTGAGTGTCTGTTCTTGTTTTTTTTTTTAATATTTTTTGGCATTTATTTATTACTTTTCAGAGACAGAGACAGAGCATGAGCGGGGGAGTGTCAGAGAGAGAGGAAGACACAGAATTCCAAGCAGGCTTCAGGCTCTGAGCTGTCAGCACACAGCCTGATGTGGGATCTAACTCACGAACTGCCAGATCGTGACCTGAGTCAAAGTCGGATGCTTAACAGACTGGTCCACTCAGATGCCCCTGAGTGTCTCTTCTTGTGCCAGTACCATACTGTCCTGATGATTACAGCTTTGAAGTATAGCTTGAAGTCTGGGATTGTGATGCCTCCTGCTTTGGTTTTCTTTTTCAAGATTTCTTTGGCTATTCGGCGGCTTTTCTGGTTCTATACAAATTTTAGGATTATTTTTTCTAGCTCTGTGAAGAATGCTGGTGTCACTTTGATCGGGATTGCATTGAATATGTAGATTACTTTGGGTACTATCAGCATTTTAGCAATATTTGTTCTTCCTATTCAGGAGCATGGAATCTTTTCCCATATTTTGTCTTCTTCAATTTCTTTCATAAGCTTTCTATAGTTTTCAGTATAAAGATTTTTCACCTCTTTGGTTAGATTTATTCCTGGGTATTTTATGGTTTTTGGTGCTATTGTAAATGGGATAGATTCCTTGATTTCTATTTCTGTTGCTTCATTGTTGGTGTATAGGAATGCAACAGATATCTCTGTGTTTATTTTATATCCTGCCACTTTGCTGAATTCATGAATCAATTCTAGCAGTTTTTTGGTGGGGTCTTTTGGGTTTTCCATATAGAGTATCATGTCATCTGTGAAGAGTGAAAGTTTGACCGTCTCCTGGCAATATGGAT
Organism: Neofelis nebulosa; assembly: GCF_028018385.1. Taxonomy (NCBI): domain Eukaryota; kingdom Metazoa; phylum Chordata; class Mammalia; order Carnivora; family Felidae; genus Neofelis; species Neofelis nebulosa. The sequence goes on from NC_080788.1 coordinate 148,217,767, forward strand.
GCCTTTTATTTCTTTGTGTTGTCTGAGTGCAGAGGCTAAGACTTCCAATACTATGTTGAATAACAGTGGCGAGAGTGGACATCCCTGTCTTGTTCCTTACCTTAGGGAGAAAGCTCTCAGTTTTTCCCCATTGAGGATGATATTAGCATTGGGTCGTTCATAGATGGCTTTTATGATCTCGAGGTATGGTCCTTCTATCCCTACTTTCTTGAGGGTTTTTATCAAGAAAGGATGTTGTATTTTGTCAAATGCTTTCTCTGCACCTATGGAGAGGATCATATGTTTCCTGTCCTTTCTTTTATCGATGTGATGAATCACGTGAATTGTTTTACAGATATTGAGCCATTCCTGCATCCCAGGTATAAATCCCGCTTGGTTGTGGTGAATAATTTTTTAATGTATTATTGTTTCTGGTTGGATAATATCTTGTTGAGGATTTTTGCATCCATGTTCATCAGGGAAATTGGTGTATAGTTCTCTTTTTAAGTGTTGTCTGTGTCTGTTTTTGGAATCAAGGTAATGCTGGCTTCATAGAAGGAGTTTGGAAGTTTTCCTTCCATTTCTAATTTTTTGAACAGTTTCAAGAGACTAGGTGTTAACTCTCCCTTAAATGCTTGGTAGAATTCCCCTGGAAAGCCATCTGGTTCTGGACTGTTGTCTTTTGGCAGATTTTTGATTACTAATTCTATTTCCTTACCTGTTAAGGGTCGGTTCAAATTTTCTATTTCTTCCTGTTTCAGTTTTGGTAGTGTATATGTTTCTAGGAATTTGTCCATTTCTTCCAGATTGCCCATTTTCTTGGCATATAATTGCTCATAACATTCTCTTATTACTGTTTTTATTGCTGTTGTGTTGGTTGTGATCTCTCCTCTGTCATTCTTGATTTTATTTATTTGGGTCCTTTCCTTTTTCTTTTTGATCAAACTGGATAGTGGTTTATCAATTTTGTTAATTCTTTCAAAGCACCAGCTTTTAGTTTCATTGATGTGTTCTACTGTGTTTTGGTTTCGATAGCACTAATTTCTGCTCTAATCTTTAGTATTTCCTGCCTTCTGCTGGTTTTGGGTTTTATTTGCTGTTCCTTTTCCAGCTCCTTAGTCATAAGGTTAGGTTGTGTATCTGAGATCTTTCTTCCTTCTTTAGGAAGGCCTGGATTGCTATATACTTTCCCCTTATGACCGCCTTTGCTGCATCCTAGAGGTTTGCATTGTGGTGTTTTCATTTTCATTGACTTCCATATAGTTTTTAATTTCTTCTTTAACTGCTTGGTTAGCCCATTCATTCTTTTTTAGGTTATTCAGTCTGTAATTATTTGTTACCTTTCCAAATTTTTTCTTGGGGTTGATTTTGAGTTCATGACATTGTGGTCAGAAAATATGCATGGTATGATCTCGATCTTTGTGTACTTACTTAGGGCTGATTTGTGTCCCAGTATATGGTCTATTCTGTAGAAATTTCCATGTGCACTGGAGAAGAGTGCATATTGTGTTGCTTTAGGATGAAATGTTCTGAATGTATTTGTTAAGTCCTTCTGGTCCAGTGTGTCATTCAAAGCCATTGTTTTCTTGTTGATTTTTTGATCAGGTGATCTGTTCATTGTTGTGAATGGGGTGTTGAAGTCTCCTACTATTATGGTATTCTTATCGATGAGTTTCTTTATGTTTGTGATTAATTGATTTCTATATTTGGGTGCTCTCACAATTGGCGCATAAATGTTTACAATTGTTAGGTCTTCTTGGTGGATAGACCATTTGATTATGAATGATATAATGCCATTCTGCATCTCGTGATGCGGTCTTTATTTTAAAGTCTAGATTGATATCAATATGGCTACTCTGGCTTTCTTTTGTTGAACATTAGCATGATAGATGGTTCTCCATCCCCTTATTTTCAATCTGGAGGCGTCTTTAGGTCTAAAGTGGGTCTCTTGTAAAAAGCATATAGATGGATCTTGTTTTCTTCTCCATTCTGTTACCCTATGTCTTTTGATTGGGGCATTGAGTCCATTGACGTTTAGAGTGAGTACTGAAAGATAGGAGTTTATTGCTATTATGATGCTTGTAGAGTTGGAGTTTATGGTGGTGTTCTTTGGTCTTTCTAATCTTTGTTGATTTTGGTATTTATTTATTTATACAGATATATTTTCATCTTTTCTCCCCTCAGAGATTCCCACTTAAAATTTCTTGCAGGGCTGGTTTAGTGGTCACAAACTCATTTAATTTTTGTTTTACGGGAATCTTTTTATCTCGCCTTCTATTTTGAATGACAGCCTTGCTGGATACAGAATTTTTGGCTGCATATTTTTCTGATTTAGCACACTGAATACATCCCGCCACTCCTTTGTGGCCTGCCAAGTTTCTGTGGATAGGTCTGCTAAACCTGATCTGTCTTCCCTTGTAAGTTACGGACTTTGTTTCCCTGTTGGTTTTATGATTCTCTCCTTGCCTGAGTACTTTGTCAGTTTGACTATGATGTGCCTTGTTGATGGTCGGTTTTGGTTGAATCTAATGGGAGTCCTCCGTGCTTCCTGGATTTTGATGTCTGTGTCTTTGCCCAAGTTAGGAAAGATTTCCGCTATGATTTGCTCACATAACCCTTCCACCCCTATTTCTCTCTTCCACTTCTGGGACCCCTATGATTCTCATGTTTTTCCTTTTTAATGAGTCACTGATTTCTGTAATTCTTAAATCTTGCTCTTTTGCCTTAATCTCCCTCTTTTTTTCTGCTTCATTATTCTCTATAAGGTTGTCCTCTATAACCCTGATTCTCTGTTCTGCCTCATCCATCCGTGCCACCGCTGCATCCATCTGTGATTGCAGCTCAGTTATAGCATTTTAAATTTCATTCTGGCTATTTTTTACTTCTTTTATCTCTGCAGAAAAGGATTCTAATCTATTTTTGACTGCAGCTAGTATTCTTATTATTGTGATTCTAAATTCGGGTTCGGAAATCTTGCTTGTATCTGTGTTGGTTAAATCCCTGGCTGTCATTTCTTCGTGGTCTTTCTTTTGGGGTGAATTCCTTCGTTTTGTCATTTTGAAGGGAGAAAAGGAATTAATGAGGTCGCAAAATTGAAATTAAAAGATAAAATTACAGAAATATTAAAATTAAAAATTAAACACACACACACACACACAAATTGAAAGGAATATGCTAGATCCTAGGTGTGTTTTGGTCTGGGTGTTGAAAGTGGATTGACAGATTAGAGAAAAAAATGGGAGGGGGAGAAAAAAAAGGAAATACTTTGAGAATTTGAAAAAATGAATACAATGAAGTAGACTAAAATGAGAGGATGGGAGTAAAATAGAGTTTGAAAAAATATACAGAAAAGTAAAGAATATAGTAGAAAAAATAAAGAACAATATTTTTAATAAAAATTAAAATAAATGTGATTTGTTTCTTTTTCTATATTCTAGAAAAAAGAGAGGAAACAAAAAAGAGAAAAGATACAAAAAGAAAAAAAGGAAATTATTTGAAAATTCAAAAAGTGACTATACCATCGTAGACTAAAATAAAATGATGGAAGTAAAATAGAATTTGAAAAAATTTACATAAAAGCAATCAATATAGTAAAAAAATTAAAGAAAAATATTGTTAATAGAAATTGAAAGTAAAATGAAGTTTTTCTCATTCTGCATTCAAGAAAAACTACAGAAACGAAGAAGAGAAAAAAAAGAAAGAAAAAAGAAAAAGGAAACTGGAAGTTTGAAAATGGGAATACACTGAAGTAGAGTAAAAGAAAATGATGGAAGTAAAATAGAATTTGAAAAAAAAGTACAGAAATGTAAAAAATACAGTAATAAAATTTAAAGAAAAATATTTTTAATAATAATTGATAATAAAAATAATTTTTTCTGTTTCTGCATTGAAGATAAAGAAAAGAAGTGTAAAAGAGAAAAAGAAAAAAAAAGAAAGAAAATTGACTAGATGAACCTACTAACAGATTGAAGTGGGACTGAGATTACTTCGTTATCCCCTAGATGTCAGTCTATGTAGCTCTTCATAGTCTATAAAGTAAGCGGCAGTGAGACTTGTGTTCCTGAAGAGCCCTGTTGGCCCAGTTGGGTGGGGCTCAGTGTAATGGCTCCGCTCTCCACTAGATGGCGATTTTAGGCTCCTGGGGTGGATTGTTGTGGTGCTTGTAGGTGCGAATGCACATGCTCGGGAGAGGTGTAAATGGCACCACCCAGCTACCCAGTCTGTTCTCCTGGATCAACAATTGCGTACCCATCCTCTGTCTTCAGCCCTTGTCCACTCCCTGCTCCTTCACTCTCCGTGACCAGACCCCAGGCCGCACCTCTGTCCCAGGTTTTGTCACAGACGCGGCTGTTTTCCCCGGTCCCTTAGGGGACCCTCCAAAGGACCGCGGCTTTGACCTGTTCTGCCCCTCTGTGGGAGGGTCTCACCAAGCAATGGCCCAATGAGCAATGGCCGAATATCAGCAGCACGTAGGAATGCTTGCTGGACCCTGTTGTTGTTGGTGCCCCGAGACTTTGGCCAGGTGCCAGCCCGCTCCAGAAAGAGTTCGCAAGAGAGTGTAGCAGCAGCGTTTCATGGATTATGGAAAATCACAACACACGTCTGGCACCAGGCTTCACCCTAAACGACCTTGTTCCAGCACCAGCGAATGTGGCCATTTTTGGGGGTCTGCTGGGACCAGAGGGCTTTGGCAGTCTCCTCCAAATGTCCTTCCAGCAGTGCAACTGCCTCTCCCTGTGTGGCCTGAGAACATCCCGGACCCCACTCTGTTCCTGGGATTCTCCCTTCCCACCAGAGCACCTCCAGGTATCGAGCTGTGGAGTTGCAGCCTTTGCACTCCCCTTGTTTACAGTCTTAGTGGAATTTACATACTCTCCTTTCTCCTTTCTCCCTTTTTAGTTGAGTCCCTGTGGCTGTTTCCAATTTTCCACTTTCTCTCCAGCTGCTTTTGGGGAGGGGTGCTTTTCCTTTATTCTCCCCCACTCCCCAGTCTCCGTCCTCTCTCCGCCTGCAAAAGCACCTCCCTTCCTGCAGCTTCTTGCTCCCCAAGGTCCCCTCTCCACGCCACGTACTGTTGAATTCTGTGGTTCAGGTTGTGCAGATTGTTGTGTTAATCCTCAATCAGTTTTCTAGGTGTGTAGGATGGTTTAGTGTTGGTCTGGCTGTATTTCATGGACGCGAGACACACAAAAATCTTCCACGTTGTTCCGACATCTTGTCTCCTCCCCCATTGACTGCCTGATTTTCAATTGAATATTTGAGGATATTATGCCACTCCCTTCTTTCCTGCAGGTTTCTGTGGACACTTCTGCCATAATCTTTTTTTATCTTCCCGTATTCGTTAGCAAACTCTTCTGTCTTCATGCTTATGGGGTTTTTTTAATATGTGTATTTTGTGAATTTTTCTATGTTATGTCTCAGAGTTGGCCTGCTTTTTTTTTTTTAATTTTAATGGGAGTTCTCTGTGGCTCATAGATGTGGACGTCTGTTTCCTTGACCATTTAGTGGAAATTTTCCACTCCAATGCGCTGAGACAAAACTTCTCCCCTTTTTTCTCCCTGTCTTCTTCTTCTGGGACTCCGTTGAAAAGAATTTTATTACACTTTATGGAGTTGCTGATTCCCTAAGTATACGTTTGTGATGCAATATTTTAATTTTCCTCTTCTTTCCTGCTTCATTTCTCACAAAATTTTATCTTCCATGGCACTTACTCATTCGTCTGCTTCTTTCTGCCATGAGTTCATTATATCCAATCAGGTTCACATCTTGGTTACAGCATTTTAAAAGTTTCAGCCTGACCTGGTTTTAGGTCTTTTCCATCTGTAGTCAGGGTATCCTCATGTCTTCTAGGCTTTCTCAAGCACAGCTAGTATTCTTATGATAGTTTTTAAAAGTTCTGTTTCCTTATGATAGGTATTAAATTCTGTTTGAGTCTTATTATTTATATGTGTTTTAATTATATCCCTGGCAATGTCCTTTTATGGTTTTTTCTTTTGGCATGAATTCCTCTATCACTCTGTATGCCCATGTCTCCTCTTTCTTAAGTGTTTTAGGAAAATCCTGTTATGTTTTCTGCTTCTAGAGTAGTGTCTTTTTTGAGAAATGTTTACATACTGTTAACAACCTGACATTCTGGAAGCATTTCTTGCATGTGCTGTGTGCACTGTGCTGTCTTGTATTGGCTGCTCTGTCCCTCAGGTCAGTCCTCTGCAGAGTTCTCCTTGCCTCCAGGGGAGAGTTTTTCAACTTTGTCCATAGTGTTGTGAGTTTTAACTAGGTGAGTTTGGTCTCCTTATTAAAAGAGGCTAATTCCTATTTCCCCTCTAGGTGAAGCAATGCCTCACTCTATGGTCAGTAGACTTGGTGCCTGTGGGGGTATATGGTGGTCTTTGGAGGGAGGGGTGCAATGGTGGTCTGGGTTGTAGGCACTCTTTCCCTAGTAAGGAAGCACCTGAGGAAGGAAAGGTGGGTATGTCTTGGTGTCCGTGGCTCAGTATCTACTGGGGGGTGTTGTGCTGCTCACTGAATTCTGTGCATGATAATTGGTGGGAGGAAATATTGGCATCAACTCCTTCTCTAGTCCCTGCAGTTGGAGTTTCCAGCCACCCCTGTTCAGGAAGCCCTCACATAGAGAGAACAATCTGTACTCATGGGTCCCAGGCTTCCTTCAGACTCCGGCCTTCACCCTGCCTTTGTCCAATCCATTGGGACACCTGGCAGCTTAGGGCTCTTATGTTTTATGTCAGGAGCTCTAGCTGGGTTTGAATACACCAAATTGTTGAACTCAATGTGACAGGGACCCCACTGATCCTCTGGGACAGTGTGTTGCTGTGATGTGGTTGGAGCTGGTTATCCCAGAAGGGCAGTTGCATGAACACTAGGAGCTTGGAGTTCATGGTGAGGAAGAACAAGAAGGGCGCGTTCAGTTAGCTGCTCTCGGCAGAGGCTCCTATGCTAATGACCAGGGCAGTGCAATGGTGCCTGTCAGCTCTCCTGCCCCATGAGAGGCAATGCCCTCTTTCCCAAATGCACTCCAAGAAGGTAACTGTCCCACCCGATATGACCCAGGGGATCCTCAAACCGCAGCAGTCCCTATGGGCTTCAGGGCTCCTTCTCCACACGAGCACTGCTATGCCCACCAGGGTCCACCCCAGTGATGGCATGGACTTCTAAATGTTCAGTTTTTGAACTCGACATTTACAGCATGATGACTTGTCATGATTACCTTTATGTGTCATCTTGACTGCGTTATGGGGGTGTCCAGATTCACAACTGTTTCTGTGTATGTCTGTGATGAGTTTCCAGAAGAGATTGGCATTTCCATCCATGGTTTCTTTCTGCCTGGGCATCACCCATTCCATCACAGTTCTGAGTAGAATCCGACGCAGAGGGAGGAAGAATTCTCTCATTTTTACTTCCCATGTGCTTGTTTGAACTGGAACATTGGTCTCCTCCTGCCCTTGTTCTTAGAGTTACATCATAGGCTCTGCAGGTTCTGAGACTAGTCACTAGTTCAGAATCAGGCGAGAATTAGAAAGACAAATAAAGAAACTGACCCCATTCACAATTGCACCAAGAATCATGTAAACCTAACCAAAGATGTAAAAGATCTGTATGCTGAAAACTATAGAAAGTTTATGAAGGAAATTGAAGAAGACATAAAGAAATGGAAAAACATTCCGTGCTCATGGATTGGAAGAATAAATATTGTTAAAATCTCAATACTACCCAAAGCTATCTACACATTCAATGCAATCCCAATCAAAACCGCACCAGCATTCTTCTCGAAGGTAGAACCAGCAATCCTAAAATTTGTATGGAACCACGAAAGGCCCCAAATAGCCAAAGTAATTTTGAAGAATACCAAAGCTGGTATCACAATCCCAGACTTTACCCTCTACCACAAAGCTATAATCATCAAGACAGCATGGTATTGGCACAAAAAGAGACACATAGACCAATGGAATAGAATAGAAACCCCAAAGACAGACCCACAAAACTAATTTAGACCTGCGAACTAATCTTTGACAAAGCAGGATACAATATCCAATGGAAAAAAAAGAGTCTCTTTAACAAATGATGCTGGGAGAACTGAGCAGCAACATGCATAAGGATGAAACTAGACCACTTTCTTACACCATTCACAGAAACAAACTAACAATGGATAAAGAACCTGAGTCTGAGACAGGAGACTCAGACTTTCTCCTAGAGGAGAAAGCAGGGAAAAACTCTGACCTCAGCTGCAGCAATTTCTTACTTGACCCAACCCCAAAGGCAAGGGAATTAAAAGCAAAAATGAACTATTGGGACCTCATGAAGATAAAAAGTTTCTGCACCACAAAGTAAACAATCAACAAAACTAAAAGGAAACCAATGGAATGGGAAAAGATATTTGCAAGAGACATATTGGACAAAGGGCTAGTATCCAAAATGTATAGAGAGCTCACCAAACTCCCCACCTGAAAAACAAATAATCCAGTGAAGAAATGGGCAGAAAACATGAATAGACACTTCTCTAAAGAAGACATCCAGATGGGCATCAGGCACATGAAAAGATGCTCAAAGTCGCTCCTCATCAGGGAAATACAAATCAAAACCAACACTCAGATATCACCTCATGCCAGTCAAAGTGGTCAAAATGAACAAAACAGGAGACTATAGATGCTGGAGAGGATGTGGAGAAACGGGAACCCTCTTGCACTGTTGGTGGGAATGCAAACTGGTGCAGCCTCTCTGGAAAACAGTGTGGAGGTTCCTCAAAAAATTAAAAATAGACCTACCCTATGACCCTGCAGTAGTACTGCTAGGAATTTACCGAAGGGGTACAGGAGTGCTGATGCATAGGGGCACTTGTACCCCAACGTTTATAGCAGCACTCTCAACAATAGCTAAATTATGGAAAGAGCCTAAATGTCCATCAACTGACAAATGGATAAAGAAATTGTGGTTTATATACACAATGGAATACTACGTGGCAATGAGAAAGAGTCAAATATGGCCTTTTGTAGCAACATGGATGGAACTGGACAGTGTTATGCTAAGTGAAATAAGTCATACAGATAAGGACATATGTTTTCACTTCTATGTGGATCCTGAAAAACTTAACAGATGACCATGGGGGTGGGGAAGGCAAATAATGGTTGGAGAGGGAGGGAGCCAAAACAGAAGAGACTCCTCAAGACTGAGAACAAACTGAGGGTATATGGGGGGTGGGATGAGGGGAGGGTGGGTGATGGCCACTGAGGAGGGCACCTGTTGGGATGAGCACTGGGTGTTGTATGGAAACAAATTTGAAAATAAATTTCATATTAAAAAAATGTACTTAGTCCTTTCTCTTTTGTTTTTTGCTAAGTATGGCCTCGGTTTATCATTTTTAGTTATGCTTCCAAAACCCAGCTTATAGTTTCATTGATGTGTTCTACTGTTTTTGTTTGTTTCTTTATCATTTATTTCTGGTCTAGTGTTCTTTATTTACCTTCTCCTGCTGGCTTCAGCATTCATTTTCTGTTCATTTCCTAGCTTGTTTAGGTGTAACATGGTTGTGTGTTTGAGAGTTTTCTTCTTTCTTGAGTTTGGCCTGTATTGCTATATATTTCCCTCTTCCAACCAGTTTTGCTGCATCCAGATGGTTTGGCACTGGCATGTTTCCGTTTTCGTTTGCTTCCATGTATTTTTTACTGTTTCCTTAATTTCCTGAAAATCTCATACAATCTTTACTACAGTGTCTTTAACTTCATGTATTATTGGTGTTGCCAAAGGTTTCTTGTGGTTGACTTCAAGTTTCATAGTGTCCTGGTCTGAAAATATGTTTGGTATTATGTTATTCTTTTTGTACTTGTAGAGGGCTGATTTGTGACATAGTATGTGATCTGTTCTGGGGAATGTTCTATGTGCACTCAAAAGGAATGTGTATTCTGCTGTTTAGAATGGAATGTTCTGAATATATCTGTTAAGTCCATTTGGTCCAGTGTGTCTTCCTTAGCCATTGTTTCCTTATTGATTTTCAGCTTAGATGATGTGTCCATTGTTGTAAGTGGAGCGTTAAAGTTCTCTATTATTATTATTGTATTATTATCAATTAGTTTCTTTATGTTTCTATTAACTGATTTATATATATCAGTGGTTACAATTTTAGCATATAAAGATTTAAAGCTTTGTATCTTCTCATTGGATAGACCAGTTTATGATGATATACTGCCTTCCTCATCTCTTGAACAGATTTTGGTTAAAATCTAGTTAGTGTCATACGTGTATGGTACTACAACCTTCTTTCCACGTCCGTTAGCATGATAAATTGCTATCCCTCCCCTCACTTTCAATCTACAGGTGTTTGGGTTGAAGATGAGTCTATTGTATGCAGTGTATAGAAGGTCTTGTATTTTTTTATCCACTCTGTTTTCCTATGCCTTTTGATTGGAGCATGTTGCCCTTTTACATTCACAGTGATTATTGATAGATATAAACTTAGTGCCATTTTGTTACCTCTCAAGTCACTATTTATGGAGATTTTGTCTGCTTATTTCTAGTCTTTGTTTCTTTTAGTCTTACCCACTCGAAGAGTCCCATTTAATATTTCTCAAAGGGTTGGTTTAGATGCCACGAACTCCTTTGGTTTTTGTTTGGGAAATTCTCTCTCTCCTTGTATCTGAATGACAGCCTTGATGGGTAAGGATTCTTGGCTGCATATTTTTTAATTGGGCATGTTGAGGATTTCATGCCACTCCTTTCTTGCCTGCAGGTTTCTGTGGAGACATCTGCCATAATCTTTTATGTCATCCCTTTTTAGTTACGAATTCTTTTGACTTGCTGCTTTTAGTGTTTTTCTTTCTATGTGTATTTTGCTTATTTTACTGTTATATGTCTCTCTGTTGCCTGCTTTTTTAAATTTTTTTTTCAACGTTTTTTATTTACTTTTTGGGACGAGAGAGACAGAGCATGAACGGGGGAGGGGCAGAGAGAGAGGGAGACAAAGAATCGGAAACAGGCTCCAGGCTCCGAGCCATCAGCCCAGAGCCTGACGCGGGGCTCGAACTCACGGACCGCGAGATCGTGACCTGGCTGAAGTCGGACGTTTAACCGACTGCGCCACCCAGGTGCCCCGCCTGCTTTTTTAAATTTTAATGGGCGTTCTCTGTGACTCATAGATGTGGACGACTGTTTCTTTCCCCAGTTTGTGGACATTTTCCACTATAATGCACTCAGATAAAACTTTTCCTTTTTTTTCTCCCTCTCGTTTTGCTCAGGGACTCCTTTTTTTTTCAATATATGAAGTTTATTGTCAGATTGGTTTCTATACAACACCCAGTGCTCATCCCAAAAGGTGCCCTCCTCAATACCCATCACCCACCCTCCCCTCCCTCCCACCCCCCATCAACCCTCAGTGTGTTCTGTTTTTAAGAGTCTCTTACACTTTGGCTCTCTCCCACTCTCACCTCCTTTTTTTTCCTTCCCCTCCCCCATGGGTTTCTGTTAAGTTTTTCAGGATCCACATAAGAGTGAAACATATGGTATCTGTCTTTTTCTGTATGGCTTATTTCACTTAGCATAACACTCTCCAGTTCCATCCATGTTGCTACAAAGGGCCATATTTCATTCTTTCTCATTGCCATGTAGTAACCCTTTGTGTATATAAAACACAATTTCTCAGGGACTCCTTTGAAAAGAATTTTATTTCACTTTATGGAGTTGCTGAGTTCCCGAAGTATACGTTTGAGATGCAATATTTAGTTTTCCTCTTCTTTTCTGCTTCATTTCCCCCATAATTTTATCTTCTATGTCACTTACTCACTCATCTGCTTCTTTCCACCTGAGGTCATTATATACAATCAGTTTCACATCCCGTTTATAGCATTTTTAACGTTTCAGACTGACAAGTTTTTAGGTCTTTTCTATATGTAGACAGGGTATCCTCCTGTCTTGTTTGCTTTCTTGAAGCACGGCTAGTGTCCGTATGATAGTTTTTAAAAATTCTTTTTACTTATTATAGTTTTTAAAAATTCTGTTTGAGGCATATTTGTTATATGTGTTTTAATTATATCCCTTACAATGACCTTTTATCGTTTATTCTTTTGGAATGCATTCCTCCATCAGTCTGTATGTCTGTCTCTGCTTTCTTAAGTTTTTCGGAAAATCCTGTTATGTTTTCTGCTTCTAGAGTAGTGTCTTCATGACAAGTGTTTACATACTGTTGAGGACCTGATATTCTGGAAGCATTTCTTGCATGTGCTGTGTGCACTGTGCTGTCATGTATTGGCTGCTGTGTCCCTCCAGTCAGTCCTCTGCAGGTTTCTCCTTGCCTCCAGTAGGGAGTTTTTCAACTTTGTCCAGTGTTGTGTTTTAACTAAGTGAGTTTGTTCTGACTGTTAAAAGAGGCTAATTCCTATCTCCCCTAGAAGTGAAGCTTTGCCTCACTATATGGTCAGTAGACTTGGTGCCTGTGGGGGTATATGGTGGTCTTTGGAGGGAGGGGCGTGGTGCTGGTCTGGGTTCCAGGCAGTCTTTTCCTAGTAAGGAAGCATCTGAGTAAGACAAGGGGGGTGGATCTTGGTGTCAGTGGCTCAGTTTCTACTGGGGGGTGCTGTGCTGCTCACTGAACTCTGTCCATGCTGATTGGCGGGGGGAAATATTGGCATCAGCAACCCGTCTAGCCCCTGCAGTTGGAGTTCCCAGCCGCCCCTGTTCAGGAAGCCCTCCCACAGAGAGAAAAATCTGTACTCGTTGGTCCCAGTCAGAATCCTGCCTTCACCCTGTCTGTGTCCAAGCCATTGGCCCACCTGGTGGCACAGAGCTCTTATATTTTATATCAGGAGCTCTAGCTGGGTTTCAAAAGTCCAAACTGTATGAACTCAATATTATAGGGACCCCACCGATCCTCTGGGAGAGGGCTTTTCTGTGCTGTGGCTGGAGCTGGTTATCCCAGAAGGGCAGTTTCACGAACATTAGGGGCTTGGAGTTCATGGTAAAGAACATCAAGAAGGCAGCGTCCAGTTAGGTGCTCTTAGCAGGCTCCAATGCTAATGACCAGGGCAGTGCAATGGTGCCTGTCAGCTCTCATGTCCCATGAGAGGCAATGCCCCCTCTCCCAAATGCACTCCAAGAAGGGACTGTCTCTCCCTATGCCAGCCAGGGGACCCTCAGATCGCAGTGCCCCCCCATTGGTCTCTGCTCTCCTTCTTCACAGGAGCACTGCCATGCCCACCAGGCTCCACCCCCGTGACAGCATGGACTTCTAAATCTTTAGTCTTTGAACTCCACATTTACAGGAGGTTGACTTCATGATTACCTTATTTTAATCTTGACTGCGTCATGGGTGCCCAGATTAACCACTCCTTCTGAGTATGTCTGATATGTGTTTCCAGAAGAGATTGGCATTTCCATCCATGTTTTCTTTCTGCCTAGGCATCACCCATTCCATTATAGTTCTGAGTAGAACCTGATGCAGAGGGAGGAAGAATTCCCTCATTTTTACTTCCCATGTGCTTGTTTGAACTGGACATTGGTCTCCTCTTGCCCTTGTTCTGAGAGCTACATCATCAGCTCTGCAGGTTCTGAGACTAGAGTATTTCATAATCAGGCGAGAATTACACCATTGGTTTTCCTGGGTCCCCAACTCGTGGCAGTAGATCATGGGACTTCTCAACATATTTTGTCATGGAAACCAATGTGTTTTGGATTCTGTTGCTCAAGGGAATCCTGACTAATACATGGAGATGATTCATCTCTTGTTTAGAGAAATTGAATAAAGCTGTAGCTCATGGAATGTCCTGAGTAGCAAATGCCAGGAGGGAAGAGTCATGTTGTTTGATTGGGACAAGCGATGGGTGAAGAAAATGGGGAGCTGTGGGATCCTGTGGTCCTGGCTGCACAGGGAGTGCATCTGGGACTGCTTTAAGGTTCAGCTGTTGTGCCTCAGGAAATCTGTAATTCACTCATGTTGAGGGACAGGAGTAAGCAATGCAAACAACTGTGTCTTTGTGCATGTTAGTGCAGTTTTCCTATGACAACACAGTTGCTAATTCAGAAAGTTAATAGGTAAGCACAGAATCCTGTGTCCAGTAACTGCTGTGTTGAGAGGAAACCCCAGACCCTGACAGGAAACCTGCCTGTATCCTCCAAATGCACCTGCTCCTGGGAACACAAAGGAGAATTGTGCATAGTTTGCGCCCCCTGGTGGTGCTGATCCCCTCCTGCAGGGAGGTTTGTGTCTGGGCTGCCAGCGAGGTCCCCTCACCGTGTCTCTTGCACAGTAATATGTGGCCATGTCCTCATTCTTGAGGTTGTTCATCTGCAGATACAGCATGTTCTTGGCGTTGTCTCTGGAGATGGTGAATCGGCCCTTCACGGAGTCTGCGTAGTTTGTACTACTTCCATCAGCATAAATGCGTGCGACCCACTGCAGGCCCTTCCCTGGAGCCTGGCGGACCCAGTGCATGCTATAGCTACTGAAGGTGAATCCAGAGGCCACACAGGTGAGTCTCAGGGACCCCCCCGGCTTCACCAGCTCTCCTCCAGACTCGTCCAGCTTCTCGTCACACAGGACACCTGCAGACACAAGACATCTTGGTGAGGAAACCGTCACACATCTACTGGTCTCACTCATATCCACTCACATACTCAGTGTCTCTCGTTCACCATGAATTACCTTTTAAAAGAGCAACCAGGAACACCCAGCCCAGCACAAACTCCATGGTGAGGTGTGTGTGTTCTGTGCTGATCACAGAATGGGAACACCTGGGACTCCCGGGGCTGGGGCTCCTCTCCCAGCTGCAGGGTTGGAGCTGGACTGGTTTAATCAGCACAGGGAGGGCCCTATTTGCATATCCTCTGACTATATATCAGGCTCCAGACTTAGATTTGTTTCAAATTTAAAACCAGTGTTTGAGAGGCACTTCTAGATCACTTCTTGCAGAAGGGACTGTGACAGTATAAATAATTCTGATCTGTGAACACAGTGATCTTTTCATCTGTGTTTGCCATTTTACATGTCTTTCTCCCAGCACGTCATGTTTGGTATACTATTTTACTTTTTAGTGAAATTTAATCCTAAATACTTTATTTTGTGCCATATATTTTAATGTGTGTTTATTTTTGTGTGACAGATAGAGGGAAGGAGAGAGAGATCAGAGAGAGAGAAGGGGAGAGAGAATCCCAAGCAGGCTCTGCACAATCATTGCAGACCCTGCCTTAGAATTAAACTCAGGAACCATGAGATCATGACCTGAGCCAAAATCAACAGTAGGCCCTTAACGGATTGAGCCACACAGATGCTCCACTTTGTGCCATTTTCAGTTGTGTGATTTTGTCATTTTTTTCATATACTATGTTTTAGGTGTGTGGAAATACAACATATTTTTGTATGTAGATTTGTACCCTGAACTTTTCCTGAGTTTATTAGTTCTAATACTTTTTTTATGGAGTTTCTAAGATTTCACTATAAGTTCAGGTGATTCTCAAACAAATAATTTTCTTCTTCCTGATTTGCATGTCTTTATTTCATTTTCTTACCTAATTTTTATGGGTACATCTTCAACTTGTAGGACCAGAAAGGTTTTTCCTTCTTTGCTTCTGTGTTCTTTGTCTGGTCTAAGGATTCAACTGACATAAGACAGACCTACAGAAGACAATAAATTTCATTTTGCATGTGCACAAGCTTCCTAATAATATGACACCCAGAGAATGAAGAAAGTAGGTGGCCTTTGTGCCTTTTAGAAAAAAAAATGGATTTGCGAAGAGTTAACAAGACAGAGATTTGGGTTTGGGCAAGTCAATTAGTGAGGAATTAACAAGGCTTGTTTGCACAGCCTTCTTGGTGCTAAAGTTCCCATTTCTGGTGTAAGGATGGTTCTTCCATTCTGGTAGAGGGAAAGGAAGTTTCCCAGGAGAGATTTATTTCCTGCTCTCAAGGGGACAAAGGAGGGTCACAGTTTCCTTAGACTAGCTGTTACTCAAGTGACTTTCCTCCAAATAAGCCATGTGACAAGATGACATACATTGGGTGCCATATTTTACTGGTCTTCATGTTACCATGCAGAATACCTATGTAGGGAATGAGAATCCTTGCCCGGCTCCTAACATGACAGGAAAAGCGTCAGTTTTTCACTGTTAAATATGCTGTCAGCTGTGGGCTTTTCAACTACGGCCACAATTTTGTGAAGGTAATTTCTTTCTTTCCCTCAGTTGCTGAGATTTTTTAATAATGACAATTTGTTGAATTTTGTCTAGTTTTATATATATCAATAGATGATGATATAGGTGATCAATAGATGTGACTGCATTGTCACATATGACCCTTTCATTGTGCTGTTGCATTCACTATGCTAGGAGTTTTGCATGTATGTCCATCTGAGATATTGGCCTTTAGTTTCTCTTAAGGTGTCTTTTGATTTCACATCATAGTAAGGTTGGTCTTGTAGATGAGTTGGGGCATATTCCTTTCTTTTCAGTATTTGGTAAGAGTCTGAGAAGTATTGGCATTAAATATCCTTTGTATTTTGATACAGTTCATAGATAAAGTCCTCTGTTACCAAGCTGAATTTTTTTCTTTAGGGGCGGGATATGATTAGATTATAGATTCAATCTTACTTGCTTTAATTCTGTTAATTTTCTATTTCTTCATGTACAGTCTTGTGGATTGTATAACTCTAGAAACTGCCTAGTTGCCCCTTAGTTATCTAATAATGGGTCTATAATTATCTAGGCATTTTCTGTTATTGTTCTTCACTTCTTTGGTATCAGTTATGTCCCCTCCTTAATTCTGATTGTATCTGTTTGAGTTTTACTTATTTCCTAGTAGAGATGCTTTTTCAATTGCATTTAGCTTTCCAGATATCAATTTCGATTTGTTAATTTTTTGTATTATTACACTCCTTATTCCTTTTATCTGTTCTAATAATTTCTAATGTTAGTTGAGTTAATAAAAATGCCAATGAATGTATCTGGGAAATTCTTATTTATATGGTGCCACAAAGCACACGGAAGTGAGAAAACAATCCTGAGAAAGAAGAACAAACCTGGAGACAGCACACGTCCTTCTTTCTAAGTATATTGCATAGGTACATTGTCTATAACACTGTGCTGCTGGCATACAGTCAGACACACAGACCAGTGGAGCAGGTTACAGAGACCAGGATGAAATGTGTCTGGATGCAGTCAGCATATCATCCATGAGATTTCATAGAATTAAAATTAGGGAAAAAATGGCCTCTTTCACAAATGGTTTTGAATTCCAGTGAGTAAAATAATGACATTTGGTCCTTATCTTATACCATACAGATATGTAGACTCCCATTCAGCTGTGATTGCCCCCTTGTGGTCCCCATGCTCCTGTTGTTTCACAGATTCCCTGCAGAGATACAGTGACTCCTTTCCTTCCCTCCCCATTTATGCAACATGCAAGGGTGAGACCTTTCCATCATGAGCACTGCAGACTCTTCTGTTCACAGGATGTCTCCTCGTACATATTTTCCATCTTTGAACCCTTCACTTTGCTTCTTGCCTATAAATATACAGTTATATTTCCTTTAATCATTGGTGAGGAACAATCTTGAATAGTTATCCTTATCAGCTGGCAAGAGTCAGAGGAACTTTTCATTTGATAATCAAGAGAACAAAAGAAAGATTTTTGGGCTCATAAATTCTACTTTCATGAAACTGGGATAAATGTGCTCAGCCTCAGACATGTACCACCTTTAAGAAAAAAGGAAGTGTCAATCCCAGAGACACGTTTGAGTCTGAGATTCAGAGCATTCTGTCTTTGAACGTAACGGGTTTCCCCAGATTGATAATCAAATTGTTTCTTGTTGGTGATGCACTTCTAAATTACACTGTATTTCTTCTGGCATAGGAATGTCAGTACCTATTATGTTATGGTTACCATGCAGAAGCATTCAGAAAACAAAAATGGTTTTCTAGAAATGCAGGTCAGCTGATGGAGAGGGATTCACCCCAGGATGGAAGGTACCACGGTCTCACCCTACCCAAGCTACATGGTTAGATTTGGGGTTTTAGAGGTAGTGAAATTTAGGTACGTTTTGGACTTGACTTAATATGTAATGATTTGACATGTTGGAGGATTTGGGGGTGTGGTAATGTGAGTGTCATGTGGGATGGAGGTGAACTTTCCCTGACATCAGTGTGGACTGTGGTCATCTATGTCATTCTTGAACCTGTGTAGAATAACTTATGTGGCCAAAGGGACTTGTCACATGAGATTAATTTTGACACATTGATATTACTGCCATGTGTATGAGTCTGGGGATGGCGTTCAGGACACAGATGGGCAGTCACCAAATGTCCATCTCAGAACTGAAGATGAGTAGGTCCTGAAGACAGCACATCTGTGGGAGGGAATACCTTGAGAATTGTGGGATGAAACCCCTCATCACCAGGCACAGACACTTTCTTGCATGAAGTTCAAGTCTCCCTCTGGATCTGAGTGTCTAACTGAACCCAGGTGGATATGCATGGATGTCCCCAAAATGCTCTGAGGTGAAGAGAAATGGTAAGGAAAGAAACATGAAGAAAGACAGATAACAACAAGGAAAGACACATAAAGGTGTCATTGCCATTGAGAGAGGACTTCTGGGGATGACATGCATCCTGTTTTCTGCAGCCTTGATTGGACGATGTTGGACACTAGCCAGTGGAGTTTGGGGGCAGCCCTACAAACTGGGCTCTGGGATGTACGACCAGAACCATAGCCACCCTAAGCTGACTGTATTGTGGACAAGTGACATGACTCGGGAGGTCCCTCACCTGAGGGTAAAGAGATGTTCTGGCCACCCTGTGGCCCCCCCACCCTCTGAGGTCACTCCCTCCAAATGTTATACATTCACAGCTTCTATTGTATGTGAAATGTACCCTCTCTCAGTAAGGCGATGGTCCACTGCTGGTTGTGGGAGGATCCATCCTTGTGACCTTGTCTCTGGTATAAACCTCTTCTCTGTCTTCTAATGATGAAAGCAAAGTTCCCCTTAACATGCAGCTAAAATCCAATATTGTGCCCTCACTTGGATTCAATTATTTTTTGGTGTAAATCACTAGTGAAATTGTCATCTGTTTGGAAATTCCCTTCAGAAGCAAGTACTGGAATACATGGGTGATGTCAGGTGGTGTAGACCAGTGGAACAGCACATGGTAACCATGCATCTTCAAGGCTGAGCTTGTTCCCTAGTGAGGAATGGGAAGTACAAGGAATGCCGGGTGACACTAGTCTGTGCTTTCTGAGTACCCAGCAGACCTGGGTGAATGAGCCTGGTCCAGGAGCAAGGACGTCTACACACAGGCAATACATAGATGCCAGCTGTCTAGACAGACTGCCCATGAGACGGGGTCACAGAGAAGCAGGGAAGGGCAGCTGGGGTTTGAATTCCTACTCACATGGCACCAACATTGGGAATCCTGAGTATGTTTGTTTTTTTTTTATTTTTTTTAAATTTTTTTTTAAATTTTTTTTTAATTTTTTTTTCAACGTTTTTTATTTTTATTTTTGGGACAGAGAGAGACAGAGCATGAACGGGGGAGGGGCAGAGAGAGAGGGAGACACAGAATCGGAAACAGGCTCCAGGCTCCAAGCCATCAGCCCAGAGCCTGACGCGGGGCTCGAACTCATGGACCGGACCGCAAGATCGTGACCTGGCTGAAGTCGGACGCTTAACCAACTGCGCCACCCAGGCGCCCCTGAGTATGTTTGTTAATTAATGTCCACTACCAGTTAGGGACAAAATGGGTAAATGCAAGTTGTTAGACTCACTGCCCTAGATCCCATTGGTTATGACCATTTGTAACAACATTTGTCCCCTTCCTTTTTTCCCCCTGTTTTTTAATATATGAAGATTTTATTTATTTACATCTTTGTTAGTTAACATGTAGTGTAGTTTTAGTTTTGGGAATAAAATTTAGTGATTCATCACATACATTAACACCCAGTGCGCATCACAAGTGACCTACATAATCTCCATCACCCGTTTAGCTATTTGAATCAGAATTTTTGTGTCCTTTGTGTAAATACCTTGTAGAGAAATTGGTGGGACATAAGGTAATTCTATTTTAACTTTTTAAACTCTTCTCCAGTGTGGTCACACCACTTTGCATTTCCACCAAGAGTATAGGAAGGTTCCTCTGTCTCCACATCCTTGCCCATATCTGTTGTTTCCTGAATTGTTCATTTTAGCCATTCTGACAGGTGTGAGGTGGTATCTTATCATGATTTTGAATTGATTTTCCCCAATGATGAGTGATGTTGAGCATCTTTTCATGTGTCTCTTAACCATCCAGATGTTTTCTTTGGAAAAGTGTCTGCTCATGTCTTTTGACCATTCACTGGATATTTATTTGTTCTTGTGTGTTTGTTAAGTTCTTATAGATTTTGGATACTAACTCTTACCATGTATGTCATTTTCAAATATCTTAAGTCCTCTGTCAGTTGCCACTTAGTGTTGTTGACTGTTTCCTCCACTGTGCAGAAGCTTTTTATCTTGATGAGGTCCCAATAGTTCATTTTTTGCTTTTGTTTTCCTTGCCTCTAGAGGCGTGTCTATTAAGAAGTTGCTGAGGTCGAGGTCAAAGAGGTTTCTGCCTGTTTTCTCTTATAGATGTTGATGCTTTTTGGTCATACATTTAGGTTTTTCATCCATTTTGAATATATTTTTGTGTTTGCTGTAGGAAAGTGTGCCAGATTCATTCTTCTGCATGTTACTATCCAGTTTTCCCAGCACCATTTGCTGAACAGACTGTTCAGGAAATCTGGTTCTCTATTCTGTCCCATTCATGTATTTGTCTATTTTTGTGCCAGTACCATACTTTCTTGATGATTACAGCTTCGTAATACAGCTTGAAGTCTCTTGTTCATGTAAGTATAGTGTTCCTGGTAAAACAAACTTTGTAAACCAGACCCGAGTAGGTAAGCACAGAATCATGTGTCCAGAGAGGCTTCCTGGGGGAAACTGCTGTATGGAGAGGAAGCCCCAGGCCACAAAACCTTCCAACAACCCCTACCTGCACCTGCTCCTGGGAACACAAACAGAATGGTGCATAGTGTGCACCCCCTGGCGGTCCTGATCTTCTTCTACAGGGTGGTTTGTGTCTGGGCTCACACTGACAACCCCTCACTGTGTCCTTGCACAGTAATACATGGCCGTGTATGCAGACCTCTGACTGCTTAGCTCCATGTAGTCTGTGTTTGTGGATGTGTCTGCTGTCAGAGTGAGTCCACTCTGGAACTTCTGTGCATAGCTTGTAGAACCATCTTCAGGGTCAATGCTTCCCATCCACTCAAGCCCTTGTGCAGGAACGTGTCGCACCCAGTGCATATAGTAATCAGTGAAGCTATATCCAGATACTTTGCAGAAGATCTTCACTGATGCCCCAGGCTTCCTCACTTCAGCCCCAGACTGCACCAGCAAAACCTGGGAGTGCACACCTGTAGAGAGGGGACAAGAGTGGATGAAATCAATTTTGACTGGTCCTGGTCCTCTCCTGTGTCCAGGGACTTGGCTGACCCTTAGCTGTCGCCACTGCCACCAGGTAGAGGATTCTCCAGCTCCAGTCCATTGTGAGGGGATGTGTCTCAGGGTCTCCGGTAGAGGATGGCATTGTACGGTGATGCTCTCAGGGCACAGACACACCCATACTTAACCTAGTGCTCTGAGGACTATTTGCATAGCCATGAGGCAGAGTATTTCATACACAGGACCAGAACCATCTGGAGACGGTCCCAGAGACCGTGTACATTGGGACTCAGAGAGCACCAGTCTAATCCTTGTTTGAGGACATGGGTCCTTGGCCAGGTTCCTGAACTGTGTGCAGACTGAGCTCCTGCCACTGAGTGATAAGACCTTACAGAAAATTCTCCCCATTGTGGACCAGTATTGAATGAGGCAGAGACCACCTGAACCTGTTGTTGGCTCTGATATCTGTACGTCTTATTCCTGGATAAGCATGACTCCAAACTGTTGCACAAAATGGGGTAATATATGCATCCTGGCTTCCGTCTCTTAGATGAAGATATCTACAAGCCCTGGACTAGCAGCGTCAAGTGTCTTCTCACTGCCTGAGTTCATTAAATGCTCTGATGGAACAGGATATTTAAACACCCTTTAGCATCCATCATCTTGCTCATATTTTAGATTGCTTTCTGGAAAAGGAAACACTGGCTTCTGACAGGAAAGCCTTCCTCACCCCTTGTGCACCTACTCACCTGGGGTAGCAGCCTGGTGCTGGGTAGTACTGAAAGCTCCCTGCAGTCTAGGCCCGGCTCTGCAGGGAGGTTCCTGTCAAGACTCACAGGACATTTATTCCAGTTTCTCTACTCCAGCATTACATGGTGGAGGGGAGCAGAATGTGCCACCCCAAATATGCCACTGGAATGAAACATGCTTGAGAAACAGCCAGTGCAGAGACACACTGACCATCCTTTGTTCCCTAAACAAAATATAAATCTCCTATGTGAAATACATCCTTTTTGTACAAGGAGGGGAGAAATGTCCTTAGCACCAGAAAAAGGAATTTTGGCCCCAGAATGCTGTGCAGAGAAACCTTAGTTCTTCACTACTGTAGTAACACTAAGCACATTGAAGCTCTCACGTTTTCCCCATTGAGGATGATATTAGTGTTGGGTCATTCATATATGGCTTTTATGATCTCGAGGTATGCTCCTTCTATCCCTACTTTCTTGAGGGTTTTTAGCAAGAAAGGATGCCGTATTTTGTCGAATGCTTTCTCTGCATCTATGGAGAGGATCATGTGGTTCTTGTCCTTTCTTTTATTGATGTGATGAATCACGTTAATTGCTTTGCAGATATTGAACCAGCCCTGCATCCCAGGTATAAATCCCACTTGGTCGTGGTGAATAATTTTTTTAATGTATTGTAGGATCTGGTAGGCTAATATCTTGTTGAGGATTTTTGCATCCATGTTCATCAGGGAAATTGGTCTATAGTTCTCCTTTTTAGTGTGGTCTCTGTCTGCTTTTGGAATCAAGGTAATTCTGGCTTCAGAAAGAGTCTGGAAGTTTTCCTTACATTTCTATATTTTGGAACAGCTTCAAGACAATAGGTATTAACTCTTCCTTAAATGTTTGGTAGAATCCCCTGGAAAGCCATCTGGCCCTGGACTCTTGTTTTTGACAGATTTTTGTTTACTAATACTGTTTCCTTACTGGTTATGGGTCTGTTCAAATTTTTATATTTCTTCTTGTTTCCGTTTGCTAGTGTATATGTTTCTATAATGTGCCCATTTCTTCCAGATTGCCCATTTTATTGGCATATAATTGCTCATAATATTCTCTTATTGTTTTTATTTCTGTTGTGTTGGTTGTGATCTTTCCTCTGTCATTCTTGATTTTACTTATTTGCATCCTTTCCTTTTTCTTTTGGGTCAAACTGGCTAGTGGTTTATCAGTTTTGTTCATTTTTCAAAGAACCTGCTTCCGGTTTCATTGATTTGGTCTACTGTTTTTTTGGTTTCGATAGCATTAATTTCTTTTGTAATCTTTATTATTTCCTGTCTTCTGCTGGTTTTGGGTTCTATTTGCTGTTCTTTTTCCAGCTCCTTAAGGTGTAAGGTTAGGTTGTGTATCTGAGATCTTTCTTCCTTCTTTAGGAAGGCCTGGAATGCTATATACTTTCATCTTATGACCACCTTTGCTGCGTCCCAGAGGTTTTGGGTTGTGGTGTTATCATTTTAATTGACTTCCATATATTTTTTAACTTCCTCTTAACTGCTTGGTTAGCCCATTCATTCTTTAGTAGGATGTTCTTTAGTCTCCAAGTATTTTTTACTTTTCGAAATTTCTTCTTGTGGTTGATTTTGAGTTTCACAGCATTGTGTTCTAAAAATATGCACAGTATGATCTCAATCTTTTTGTACTTACTTAGGGCTGATTTGTGTCCCAGTATATGGTCTATTCTGGAGAACCTTCCATGTGCGCTGGAGAAGAATGCATATTCTGCTGCTTTAGGATGAAATATTCTGAATATATCTGTTAAGTCCATCTGGTCCAGTGTGTCATTCAAAGCCATTCTTTCCTTGTCAATTTTTTGTTGAGATGATCTGTCCATTGCTGTGAGTGGGGTGTTGAAGTCTCCTAATATTATGGTATTACTATCGGTGAGTTTCTTTATGTTTGTGATTAATTGATTTATATATTTGTGTGCTCTCCCATTTGGCACATAAATGTTTACAACTATTGGGTCTTCTTCATCTATAGACCCCTTGATCATGATATAATGCCCTTCTGCATCTCTTGATACAGTATTTTTAAGTCTAGATTGTCTGATATAAGTATGGCTACTCGGGCTTTCTTTTGTTGACCATTAGCATGATAGATGGTTCTCCATCCCCTTATGTTCAATCTGAAGGTGTCTTTATGTCTAAAATGGGTCTCTTGTGAACAGCATATAGATGGATCTTGTTTTCTTATCTATTCCGTTACCCTGTGTCTTTTGATTGGGGCATTGAGTCCACTGAGGTTTAGAGTGAGTACTGAAAGATGTGAGTTTATTGCCATGATGATGCTTGTAGAGCTGGAGTTTCTGATGGTGTTCTCTGGTCCTTTCTAATCTTTCTTGCTTTATATATATATATATATATTTTTTTTTTCATCTTTTGTCCCCTCAGAGAGTCCCCCTTAAATTTTTTTGCAGGGCTGGTTTAGTGGTCAAAAACTCTTTTAATTTTTGTTTGTCTGGGAAACTTTTATCTCACCTTATATTTTGAATGACAGCCTTCCTGGATAAAGAATTCTTGTCTGCATACTTTTCTGATTCAGCACACTGAATAGACTCCACCACTCCTTTCTGGCCTGCTGAGATTCTGTGGATAGGTGTGCTGAAAACCTGATCTGTCTTCCCTTGTATGTTAGGGACTTTTTTTTCCTTTCTGCTTTCATGATTCTCTCCTTGCCTGAGTATTTTGTGAATTTGACTATGATATGCCTTGTTGCTGGCTAGTTTTTGTTGAATCTAATGGGGGTCCTCTGTGCTTCCTGGATTTTGATGTCTGTGTCTTTGCCCAGGTTAGGAAAGTTTTCCGCTATGATCGGCTCACATAACCCTTCTACCCCTATTTCTCTTTCTTCCTCTTCTGGGACTCCTATGATTCTGATGTTCCTTTTTAATGAGTCACTGGTTTCTCTATTTCTTAAATCATGCCCTTTTGCCTTAATCTCCCTCTTTTTTTTTCTGCTTCATTATTTCCTATTAGTTTCTCCTCTATATCGCTGATTCTCTGTTCTGCCTCATCCATCCTTACCACAGCTGCATCCATCCGTGATTGCAGTTCAGGTATAGCATTTTTAATTTCATTCTGGCTATTTGTTTTCTTACTTCTCTTAACTCTTCAGAAAGGGATTCTAATCTATTTTTGACTGCATATAGTGTTCTTATTATCGTGATTCTAAATTCTGGTTCAGACATCTTTCTTGTACCTGTGTTGGTTAAATTCCTGGCTGTCGTTTCTTCGTGGTCTTTCTTTTGGGGTGAATTCCTTTGTTTTGTCATTTTTGAAGAGAGAAAAGGAATTAATGAAGTAGAAATATTGAGATAAAACAAATAAAATTACAAAAATATTAAAATTAAAAATTAAACACACACACACAAATCTAATAGTTAATGCTCGATCCTAGGTGCGTTTTGTTTGGTGTTGAAAGTGGTTTGACAGATTAGGGGAAAAAAAGGGGGCAAAGTAAATCATTTGAGAATTTGAAAAAATGAATACACTGATGTAGAGTAAAATGGGTAGATGGGAGTAAAATAGAATTTGAAAATAATATAGACAAAAGTAAAGTATACAGTAGAAAAAATTAAATAAAAATATTTTTAATAAAAATTATGAATTTTTTGTTCTGTATTTAAGAAAAAAGTAAAGAAATGAAAAAGAGAATAAAGATAAAAGAAAAAAAAGAAATAATTTGATAATTTGAAAAAGTGAATATACTGTAGTAGACTAAAGTAAAATGATGGAAATAAAATGGAATTTGAAAAAATTTACATAAAACTAAAAAAACATACTAATGGCAATTAAATAAGATTATTTTGTAAATATGAAATTTATTGTCAAATAGGTTTCTATACAACACCCAATGATCATCCCAACAGGTGCCCTCCTCAATACCCATCACCCACCCTCCCCACCCTCCCACCCCCATCAACCCTCAGTTTATTCAGTTATTAAGAGTCTGTTATGGTTTGACTCCCTCCCTATAACTTTTTTTTTCCCTTTCCCATGGTCTTCTGTCAAGTTTCTCAGGATCCAAATAAGAGTGAAAACATACGGTATCTGTCTTTCTCCATATGACTAATTTCACTCAGCACAACACTCTCCAGATCCAACCATGTTGCTACAAAAGGCCACATTTCATTCTTTCTCAATGTCAGGTAGTATTCCATTTTGAATAGATACCACAATTCCTTTATCCATTCATTAGTTGATGGACATTTAGACTCTTTCCATAATTTGGCTATTGTTCAAAGTGGTGCTATAAACATTGGGGTACAAGTACCCCTATGCCTCAGCCCTCCTGTATCCTTTGGGTAAATTCCTAGCAGTGCTATTGCTGGGTCATAGGGTAGACCTATTTTCAATTTTTTAGGAACATCCACACTAGTTTCCAGAAAGGATGCACCAGTTTGCATTCCCACCAACAGTGCAAGAGGGCCTTACATCAAATATAGTGCCTTACATCAATCCCTTGAAGCATTGAGTCAGTCAAACTAATAAGCCTTATGAGGAATCGGGCACATTTTGACATGTTGTTGAACACACTATACATTGTTTTGGAACCGAGAACAAGTCCTTTCAAAATCCCATGATGGGATGAATACAACTTACTAGAGATCCTGGGGGTGCACTGATATTTGCTTGAGAGAACAGGGGGTTCCTAACCTCCTCATATCCCAGGTTATAAGTAGGTCCCGTTGCATTGGTGTCTGCCACTATCTGAGAAACAACGTGTTCAAACCGTTGGGAATCGCTGAGGGGTCTGATTTCATAGGCAACGTCATCCAACTTCATGATACCTTCAAGGCCCCCATAGCACGTGTCCATGGTGACCATGCAAAGAGGAATCTCCTCCAGGTAGCTGAGGTAGTAACAGTCTGGAGGGATGAAGGGGTAGTCCATCTGCAAGGCTCCCTGATCATCCTGAGTCATCATCAGCAACTGTCTGGACCAAAAGAGTTTCTTGTGCCTATGTGGATAACATGGCTCTTGCCCCCAAAATGCAGGCTATAGGACAGCCAGCCAGGCATCTGAACGCCCTTGCTGTGGTGCACCTCCTTCTTGGGAATTACCACCTCAGAAGAGATGTAGCGCCATGAGGGACGACCTTGAGAACCTTGGACAGGAGCCAGCAATGCCCAGAGCGCAAACAGCAAGAGGGGTGCCCTCAGGGTGACCTTGTCCTCTGCCAGCCTCATGCCCCTGCTCAGGGACATCTGCCAGTGAGAATGGATAAATGGAGGATCCTCAGCAAAACCAGGTCTAGACCATCAGACAGAACAGAGGGCTGTACCAGGTGGCCAGCACCCTACATCTGGGGGCCACCTGTGGGGTTAGGTAACAGTCACAGGGTGTGGCATTGGGTGACCCTGCTCATCAGTTCACCTGGGGTGGATGTGGGAGAGTCAGGTGGGCCATGGTCAACAGTGCTCACATGGACATGGGTAGGGACTTGGACCCAGAAACACGGCTCTATTCAGCACATTCCATCTTTTCTCCTTCTACTTGGATACGGGATATGCAATTATAACACACTGAACTTCTCTACCAATTCCATGTCCTGTGGTACTGCTGGTTCACTTTCTCTGGATGACTGCTTTTCCTCATTATGGAGACCAATGCTTCCTACTTCCATGGGATATGGAGGTAGACTGTTAATTTTACCTTTGTACGTATTGAAAAACATCGCTTTGTAATGTTACATGTCTTATTCTGGTTGGCTATTAGTTTGCAAGCCATTTGATCCTTTTGGTTTTTGGTTTGAAGCTTCCTCTGTGTTTACTGAGGAAACATTTCCCAGTATTCTGTGTCATTATTGGTGAAGTACAAAGTTGTATTTTAGTATTTTCTTATGCCATCTGGTGAGAACAGAAAGTACTGCTGAACATGTGTGAGCCCCAGGGTATTTCCCCTCTAATCCCTTATTGTGGTTCTTTCTTGGCCTCTGGCAGTCTTCTCCCATGCCTGTGAGTTTCTCTCCTCAGGTGGAGATAGATGCAGGGGAGTTGAGGTTACTTTGGCAGCTTGCACTATGGAGGCCGCACATGATCGAAAATGGTATCCACCATGGAACTCCCTTGTTTAAGAACTGTCTAGCCCTTTAAAATCCTCTGGGTTGGGCAGAAACCCTCAGAGCTGGCTTTTGGAGAAGAGTCTGCCTTAGCTCCAGGTGGCTGGTCTCGTATATAAAGCTCAACTTCTTTTCCCACCAAAACTAAAACTTTGAACATTGACCTTTCCAGAAATACTCAGCTGAATTTGGGATTTGATAACAATAAAATGGAGAGTGGAATGGCAGTTGTCTGGGGCTGGCAGGGTGGGGCAATGAGGAGTAGATCTCAAGGGCTATGATTTTCTGTTATGCAAGATGATTAGGTTCTAGAGGGGTCTCCACAACATTACACCTGTAATTACCAATACTGTACTGTACGGTTAAAAGTTTGTGAAGAGTGTTGGTCTCATGTTCAGTGAGATCCTAACACAAAACAAAAGTGGAAGACACGAATTTTACTTCTCACATGACAGTATGCTGAACTGCATGGACACACTGTCTACTGATAATGTGAAAATAATTTAAAAGCATTTACATAGTTTGAATACTAACCCTGAGGATATGTCATTTACAAATATCTTCTTCCATTCCATAGGTTGCCTTTTAGTTTTGTTGATTGTTTCCCTCACTGTGCAGAAGCGTGCTATTTTGAGGTAGTCCCAATAGTTCATATATGTATGTATTTAATTTTCTTGTTTTATTTTTAATTTAAATTCAAGTCTTCAGTCTTTGAGCTCCACGTTTACAGGAAGTTGACTTGTCATGATTAACTTTATGGGTTATCTGGACTGAGTCATGGGTGCCCAGATTCACCACTGTTTCTGTGGATGTCTGTGATGTGTTTCCAGAAGAGACTGGCATTTCCTTCCATGGTTTCTGTCTGGGCATCACCCATTCCATTAAGGTTGTGAATAGAATCTGATGCAGAGGGAGGAAGTATTCCCTCCTTTTTACTTCCCATGTGCTTGTTTGAACTGGAACAGTGGTCCCCTCAGGCCCTTTTTATGAGAGTTATATCATCAGATCCCTACGTTCTGAGGCTAGACCCTAGTTCAGAATCAGATATATTACACCACTGGTTTTCCTGGGTCTCCAGCTTGTGACAGTAGATCATGGGACTTCCCAACCTCTTTAGTTATGGAAACCAATGTGCTTTGGGTTCTGTTCCTCAGGAGAATCCAGACTAATACATGGAGATGATTTGTCTCTTATTTAGAGGAATTGAATAAAGTTGTAGCTAATTTAACGTCCTGAGTAGCAAGTGCCAAGAGGGAGTGTCACGTTGTTTGATTGGACAAGGGGTGGGTGAGGATAATGGGGAGCTGTGGGATCCTGTGGTCCTGGCTGCACAGGGAGTGCATCTGGGACTCCTCTAATGGTTCAGCTGTTGTGCCTCAGGAAATCTGTAATTCACTCATGTTGAGGGAGAGAAGCAAGCAATGCAAACAACTGTGTCTTTTGTGCATGTTAGTGCAGTTTTCCTATGACAACAGGTATCTAATTCAGCGAGTTAATGGTAAGCACAGAATCCTGTGTCCAGAGAGGCTCCCTGGGGAAACTGCTGTGTGGACAGGAAGCCCCAGACCCTGACTGGAAACCTGCCTGTAACCTCCATCTGCACCTGCTCCTGGCAACGCAAAGCAGAATTGTGCATAGTGTGCGCCCCCTGGTGGTGCTGATCCCCTCCTGCAGGGAGGTTTGTGTGTGGGCTCCCAGCGAGGTCCCCTCACCCAGTCTCTTGCACCGTAATATGTGGCCATGTCTTCGGCCCTCAGGTTCATCTGCAGATACAGCGTATTCTTGGCGTTGTCTCTGGAGATGGTGAATCGGCCCTTCACGGAGTCTGCATAGCTTGTGCTCCTTCCGTCATATCTAATATATGCGACCCACTGCAGCCCCTTTCCTGGAGCCTGGCGGACCCAGTTCATGTCGTAGCCACTGAAGGTGAATCCAGAGGCCACACAGGTGAGTCTCAGGGACCCCCCAGGCTTCACCAGGTCTCCCCCAGACTCCACCAGCTGCACGTCACACTGGACACCTGTAGACGCAAGACATCTTGGTCAGGAAACTGTCACACATCCACTGGTTCTCACTCATATCCACTCACATACTCAGTGTCTCTCGTTCACCATGAATTACATTTTAAAAAAGCAACAAGGAAAACCAAGCCAAGCACATACTCCATGGTGAGGTGTCTGTGTTCTGTCCTGATCACAGAATGGGAACACCTGGGACCCCTGGAGCTGGGGCTCCTCTCCCAGCTGCATGGTCGGGCTGGGCTGGTTTCATCAGCACAGAGAGGGCCCTATTTGCATGTCCTCTTACATATATATCACACTGCAGACTTAGATTTGATTCTTTAAAAGTGAATGGCAGGTTTAGGGATGCACTTCTAATCATCAGAGATGATGCAGAGATGCACTAATCATCAGACAATTCCACCCCCGATCCACTGAGATATCACCTCACAACTGATAGTAAAGCTATTATAAAATAAGGCAAACACAACCAGAACATCTCAAGTGTTGCTGAGGATGTGGAGAACAGGCAATTCTAGAATTCACTTGATGGGAGTGCAACATAGTGTAGCTACTATGGAAAACTGCGGTGAAATAACCCACTAAACTGAGTTCCTAATCTGCTCCCATACAGTTGACTTCATGTCCAGCTGAGTGTGAGGAAGTTCTGGGCTTCATGTTCTGTGGAGAGGCAGGTGCAGAGACAGGTGGATCCAGTGGATGATTCCTTAACTACTTAAGTAGAACGGACCCCTGGCTGACCGTTTTGTAAGACTTGACTCAGTGTGCCTCCCCACTGGTTGTCTCTGGCTTCCTGAACTGGATGGAGAAAAAAAGCAGTGAAGAGTAGAAACTACTCTTTTCTCTCACAGGAACGTGTATATACTGAGAATCCTTGAGAGAAAGTCGTGGAGTTGATGAAGATGCTGTGGGGTTTCGACAACCACAAGGGTCTTCACTCATGGTCTCTCTTCATGGGCATCAAAGGAAAACCTTAAGGAAAATAAAAGGAGAGAGGAGCTGCTCAAGTATATTAAATTTAGATCACTTGAATGAGTCAGTCTCCTCTGTTTGAAAATCACTTACATCTATTTTAAATGGTGGCCCGTGTACTTGTGAGGCACAGGTCTGTATATGAATTGATTTATCCGCGAGCTTGGTCTCTGTCAAGGTCAGCACTACTATATGACTGTTCACTCTAAATGTTAGAAGACATCTGTGTTTGTAAATGGTTTAGGAAACAGTGTGTACTGTTTACTGGTCAGGATGAAGCTTGCAGGGCATGATGATAAAGATGCTTCACAGGAAACCTGACCCTGTAACACTGGTTCTGGATATGAATTCTGAGATCTTGGGTGCCCCCTGGAGACCTGTGAACCTCCAGGTTCCCTACGTGGCTCCTGGTGTCCTGTGTGTTCCTGATGACCTGAGTGCCCCCAGGTGAACTGAGTGGCAGCTAGTGACCTCAATGCCCTATGGAGACCTGAGCATCCCCCTGGAGGTCTGAGTGCTCCATGCAGAACTGAGCGACCCTGGTGTCCTCAGCTCCCCCTGGTAACCTGAGCACCCCAGCAGATCTCAGTTACCCCTGTTGTCCTGAATGCCCCCTCGTGACTTTTAGGTAACCTCAGGGCAAATCGCAATTTTTGGGCCGATGCTCAGCTCTCAGAAGTCCTTTGTGGTGTTTGAGCCAGCTCTGTGGCTAGGCCTATCCTGTCCTGTTCACCCTTAGAGGAGGTTCTGATTGTGTGGCTGTTAATCCTGGGGGAACCTCCAAGGGTGTGGCCAGCACCTGCTTTATCCCTCATCCTCTTGCCTAACAAACTGCCTAACTGATGGACATGTGGCTCTTGTGGTCTGGACCCTAGTATGTGATATAGAATATATGATAGTATGTGAACCATCCACTGCATCCACTCTGCTGGGTCGGTGGATCCAATTCCACCAGAAATTACTGGTTGAGATGGAGAACCCCAAGATGCTGCTAGTGAGGTGCAGAGTGTGCAAGGCACTCACCAGTTGGGCACAACCCCTGCAGCTGCACCTGGGACAGGACCCCTGGGGACAAGGAGACTCAGCCCGGGCCAGTCACCAGCAGTCACAACCATTCCCATCATCCCACATCTGACATCTGAAACCCTCAGCTTTGGGACCTCTCACCAGGCACAAGGAAGGCCCTACAGTCTCTTCTGTTTCTCGAATACAGTTCTGCCTTCCTCAGGGACTTCAGCCCTGTCTGAGGAGAGAGCTGTTGGCTCCCGCTCCCTGAGAGTGTAGTTTACCCTAGATCTTGAGAAGTTTGTCTGTGTGGGAGGGAGCATGTCCTTATAAGTGAACAAAACTTGAGTCAGGCTCCCCTTGTCCTTCCAGGTCCACCTGTGGGCATCTCTTTGTGGATCCGCAGGCTTGTTGGTCCTCGGTCAAGGCAACACTTGGTCTATGAATTGTGTTGGAGGCAGGTCAAGTGATGGCCTCACCTTTCTGATCAGATAGTGAACAAATGAGTGGACCACAATTCACTATACTCTATCTGTCCGAAAGATATTTGAAGGGATACATATTTTCTCCAGAAAACTTTCCAAATCAAGTCTTTAAGTACATTCAATTTTAACAGTCATTCCTCACATAACTGCATAGGAAAAATCTATATTGATGTCCAGTCTGAGCTAAATATAACAAGCAAAGGACACTTGTTCCCAGGATCATATTTCTTTTAGTTTCCACACTGATGTATTAACCTCAACTGACAAGTACCTGCAGAGTTTGAGCACACCTGGAGACTTCTGATCTTGATGGTTCTCTGCTAATGGGGTTTGCTTCCTCAGTCATCTGCAAAGCTTGGAAGCAGTGCCGACATCTTTAAGTGCACAGACACCAAGACATGGACACCTTTCTGTCACCTGCAGATATGATTTCCATGCATGGCTGGTGTCTCCATCTCCTGAGAATTCCCCATCCAACACAAGGGGCTGTTAACTCAGGGAGGAGGCACAGATGTCACAGAAAAGTGGGGGACTCTTCACTGATATGGACATAGACCATCAGTATCTGAGGTAAGAAGTTAATGGCACTAAAACAACCACATTAATGAAAATGGATTGGCTGACCTGGACATCATTGGAATCTAAATATCCGCAGCCTAAAGAAATTGCAGAAAATGTGTTCATAGTCCTGAAGGCATGTGCCAAGAGGATAAATGCTGGGTTAGCTGAATAGACTTCAAATAGAGATCAGAATGCTAGATAGTAAATAGATAAGAGGATAAGTGATGGATGATAGAGGGTAGATAGATGATAGATAGATAGATAATTTTATGTTATATTAAAATCATTATAGAGGATTCACATCATTATGAATGTATTATAATGAAATTATCCACTATTGGCAATATTTTTTAAAGGACCATAATTTCATACGGAAAAGAATATTTGACACCAACTTGAGATATACAAAAGAAATAATTATGACTTCAATTTTGTCTGAATACAGCTTCCACATGGGGTAGCACATGCCTGCTTGTAGATTCCTCCTCCCTCTGGGGCTTTGGCTTCCATTCCCATTTGTTCCCAGCGTCTCCCTTCCCAGGATGTCCTGAGCTCTGGGATGTGCAGGGACAAGAGGTCTGTCCTGGATCTGGACCATCGTCCCTCTGGCCTAACATTTACAGCTCCTTCCAGGCCCTTGCTCAACCACCAGGCTTCTGCCCACCAGGCTCCCTCCCTGCCTCCACCACCTGCCAGCCTCCTTCTGGACTCTTCCATTCATTTCCTGTGAATTTAACAACAGTTTATTAGGTTGGCAGGTCTCCTAATAATAATTTGCATTGAGGAAAGAACTGTATAGTTAAAACATGACAGACTCTCTCCACAATAGCCTTGAGTTCATTCCCATGATATTATTTTGCACCCCATCTCAGCCCCTTGACCCCACAGTCTTGCAATAGAAACTGTCACTTTCATGAACTGAACTAAATCTGTCCCCCCTACACAACTGGTCCATCCTATCTATCTACTCTATATGGTCATCAGACAACCACCAAGCTAAGAAGGAACACAATACAGAGTGTGAAGACATAAGTATTTATAGAAATAATTTTATAAAATTTTATCTAATAATGAAAGTAATGATATATTTACAGAAGTAACTTAAATATGGTAAATGACCATGTTTATTATAAGATTCTATGAGTTTAGATGAACATAATGAAGTTACAGGACAACCGAGTAACCACAGGTCAAAGAAATGTATCCTTCTCAGGTCTATCCAAACCCTTTCCTTTGCACACCAAGCAGTTTCCTATCTCTCCCTTTCTCTCTGGGCCTTGCATGTTCTCTGTCTCAAAAATAAATAAACATTACAAAATAAAGATACATACAGGTCAGTGATATTTAATGGAGAACCCAGAAATAATCCCCTTCATCTTTAGTCAACTGAATTTTGACAAGAGCAGACAACATGACATTGGGGAGCAAATGGTATTTTTAATAAAGTGTGCTAGGCAGCTGCCTATCCATGTGCAGAGGAATGAAATTGCGTCCATATCTCACACCATATACAAACATCAAATCAAAATGGATCAACAGTTTAAATGTAAAATTATGACCTCTGGAAGCAATATATCGAGATAAATCTTCATGACCATTGGGTTTAGCAATGCTGTTAGAGATGACACCAAAGCACAAGCAAGGAAAGAAAAGTAGATAAATTTAGTTTTCTCAACATTAGAAACCTCTGTACACCAGAAGATGCTATCCCCAAAGTGAAAAGACAAAGCCTAATGGAAGACAATATTTGCACAGTATTTGTCTGGTAAGAGCCTGTTATGCAGAATGTATAAAGAGTTTTTACAACTCATCAACAAAAACACAACCCAATTTTTAATATGGACAAAGGATTTGGATATATCTTTCCCCAGTGCAATCATACAAATGGTGAATACCACTTGAAAAGATATTAAACATCAATAGTCCTTATGGAAATGGAGATTTAAACCACAGTGAGATATCCTTTTACACGCACTAAAAATGCTCTAATCAATACAATTATAAAATAACAAATGTTGGTAAAGATGTTGAGAAATTGGAACCCTTCAACCTTGCTTGTGGAAATGTAAAATGGTGGAGACTATGTGTAAAAGAGTTTGACAATTCCCCCCCCCCAAAAAAAAGATAAAAACATAGAATTACCATATGGCCCAACAATACTACTCCAAGATGTATATCTCGAAGAATTGAAAACAGTTGTTTAAACAAAGTGCATGTGCACATACATAGCAGTACTGTTCACAATAGCCACATTGTAGAAACTATGCAAATACCTATCGGTGTGTGAATGGATAAACAACCTGGGGCAGACCCTTAAACAGGAATATTCTGTCATACAAAGAAATAAAGTAAAATGTTGTGGCTGTAGAGAATACTGGTTTCTCAGAAAGCTATCACAGAACTCCACATCTGCACTTACATCTGGAAATTTAAAGCAAAGCCTTGAGCAGGTATTCATGTTCCTGTATTCATAGCAGCTTGTTCACAACAGCCAAAAGATGGAAGCAACCCAAGTAACTATTCACAGGTGAGTAAATAAACAAAATGTAGTATATACACAATGGAATATGATTCAGCCTTCAAAAGGAAGAGAGTTCTGACACACACCTGCACACCGACTGAACTTGGCAGTCATTATGCTGAGTGAAATGAGCCAGTGACAGAAGGAAAATACACTATGGTTCCACTTAAGTGAGGTGTCCAGAAAAGTCATACTCAGAGACACCAAGTAGAATGTGGCTGTAGGGGCCGAGGGGAAAGGGGAATTGGGATTTAGGGTTTAATAGATACAGAGTTTCCCTAGGGGAACATGACAACGTTCTGGAGATGGATGTACAACAGTGTGAATGCAGTTAATGCCAGACAACTGTATGCTTAAAGTGACTTACGTGGTAAGTGTTATGTTACATACATTTAATCAGAATTTAAAAAGGAAGGACTGATACACGTCACAACATGGGTGAATGCAGAAAACATCCTCAGTGACAGAAGCCATCCAGAAAAGGCCACTCAGGAACCATCTTGCTCTTTTTTTTTTTTTTTTAACATTTATTATTTATTGTTGAAAAAGAGAGACAGAGACAGGTCATGATAGGGGGAGGGGTTAGCAATAGGGAGACACAGAATCTCAAGCAACCTGAAGGCTCTGAGCTGTTAGCACACAGCCAGAAGCATGTGCTCCTACCCATCAACTTCAAGATCACGACCTGATGTGAACTCGGGGTTTAGCGGACTGAGACCCCAGGAGCCCCAGGAACCACCTTGCTCTTTAAATCCCCCCAGGTTACACAGATAGGGGAAAGTGTCAGGAGCACTTCCCCAAAAGAACCCAGATCAGATTGGGAAAAGACATTTCACAGTGGGGCAGGTGGGGACACTTGAAGTGGGCCTGTGGTCTGGGGTCTAATGTGGAAACGCAGGGATTTCCTCATTTGGGGTTCTGTGGTGGTTTCTCCGGATGGCGTCCCCGTTTGGGTTAAAACGCACCAAAGTATCTCGTGTGAAGTGGCAAATGCGGTAAAGAAATGAGCCTCCAGGTAAAGCGTATTTGCGCTGCCTTGACACGTTCACTGCACGTTTGAAATCACAGAGTAAGGTACTCCTGCAAACAACAGTGTCAGCCCCACATGTCAGAAGCAAGAGAGGGGTCAAACGCTGTGAGGTAGGCCCACGCCCAGACCCAGCTCACCCAGGCGGAGAGGCCACGGGCCCTGCAGGAGGCAGCACGTGAGCCAGAGGCACGTGGGAGGGTTCTATTGGTGGCCACGTGTCTTGGGTGCAGCGGAAGCAGTGGGATTTGGAATTCCGGTTGTCCACAAGACGCCACTAAGAAGCTGTTAGAACTGCGAAAACCAATGAAGGGACATCTCACGGAAGTGGACTCGGGAGGCGGGGAGGGGAGGCTGGAAGGCGGAGCCCACCACCCAGGGTCAGGCTCGGAACAACCCAGGGCTACAGACCCAAGATTAGAACCCTCCGCGGAGAGAAGCCCCAGGCTCAGGCCCCACCAGGGGAAGCTGTGCCCCGCGGCCCCTGCAGGAAACCCATCGCCCCTGCAGCTGGGCCCGGGAGGCGCCTGCTCGCCCTGCAGCCCTGCTTTCCTCCTGCGGACTTCGCTTCAAAACCACGCTCCCAACTTCCTCTTCTCTGCGAAACAGCGTTCCTCTCCGTGTGCTCCCCACCCGGCCGCGGTTTTGCCACAGCTTGCTGGGCCCGGATGGCAATTCTCCGCTACTCCTGAAGAAACCCACTTTGGCTGGTAACATAACTGGCGGCGTTATTTCCAAGGGCAACGGAAGGAGAAACGAGGACACTCGCAGGATAGGAGAGCAGCACACACACACGACGTGCACGTGTGCACGCTCCTGACGACCCGTCGGAAAGAGAACGGAAGAGACGGTGCCATTTGCCACCGCGGCAGAAGGAACGACGTGCCCCAGAGGAAATCTCAGCAAGGAGGTGGCAGGCCTGCTGTCCCAGGACAGGGCACTGGGGACAGAAACGGAGGAAGACGCACGCGTGCGGAGAGCTGTTCTGTCCTCCTGGCCGCGGAGGAACCGACCCTGTGAGCACTCTGTCCTGCCTGGAGCCATCTGCAGCTCCGGGGTGTCGCACAGAAGTCCCCACGGCGCCGTGGCAGACTCGGGAGGGACACCCCGCCCCGCGCGGAGGCCGAAGGGACCCGCGAGGCCAGAGCGGCGGGGGTGCGAGCTCCGCCAGG
The DNA here is from genome assembly GCF_028018385.1 of Neofelis nebulosa. Classification (NCBI taxonomy): domain Eukaryota; kingdom Metazoa; phylum Chordata; class Mammalia; order Carnivora; family Felidae; genus Neofelis; species Neofelis nebulosa. Next base: position 148,255,795 of record NC_080788.1, read on the forward strand.
GGAGCCCGCTCCTGGACCGCGAACCGCATGAGGCAGCGGCGGGAACCGAGTGGGCGCGGAGCAGGAAGACGGCCGCGCGGCCCCGCCGCCCGGCGCCGGTGAGGTAAGCCCCGCGGGGGACACAGTGTCACCGCGCACGAAGCCGCGCAGGGTCCTTTCCCCCCAGGGTCTGGCGAACACCGCCCCCCTCAGCCTCCAGGTTCCGGAAGCTCCTCTTCCCGGGGCCTGGCTTTCTCCTCGCCTGCTCCTCCCTTGGCGGGAGCTGAGGGGACCGGGTTGTTGTCAGTGTGGACGCGGGACCACGTCCCCCTGAATCCTCCACAGTGGGTCCTGAGGAGACCGGGTTCTTGTCCGTGTGGACGCGGGCCACGTCCCCCAGTGTGGACGCAGGGCCACGTCCCCCTGAATCCTCCACTGTGGGTCCTGAGGAGACCGGGTTCTTGTCAGTGTGGACGCGAGGCCACGTCCCCCTGAATCCTCCACAGTGGGTCCTGAGGAGACCGGGTTCTTGTCAGTTTGGACGCAGGGTCACGTCCCCCTGAATCCTCCACAGTGGGTCCTGAGGAGACCAGGTTCTTGTCCGTGTGGACACAGGGCCACGTCCCCCAGTGGACGCAGGGCCACGTCCCCCTGAATCCTCCACAGTGGGTCCTGAGGAGACCGGGTTCTTGTCAGTGTGGACGCGGGGCCACGTCCCTCTGAATCCTCCACAGTGGGTCCTGAGGAGACTGGGTTCTTGTCAGTGTGCACGCGGGGCCACGTCCCCCTGAATCCACCACTGCGGGTCCTGAGGAGACCGGGTTCTTGTCAGTGTGGACGCGGGGCCACGTCCCTCTGAATCCTCCACAGTGGGTCCTGTGGAGACCGGGTTCTTGTCAGTGTGGACGCGGGGCCACGTCCCTCTGAATCCTCCACAGTGGGTCCTGTGGAGACCGGGTTCTTGTCAGTGTGGACGCGGGGCCACGTCCCTCTGAATCCTCCACAGTGGGTCCTGAGGAGACCGGGTTCTTGTCCGTGTGGACACAGGGCCACGTCCCACAGTGTGGACGCAGGGCCACGTCCCCCTGAATCCTCCACAGTGGGTCCTGAGGAGACCGGGTTCTTGTCAATGTGGACGCAGGGCCACGTCCCCCTGAATCCTCCACTGTGGGTCCTGAGGAGACCGGGTTCTTGTCAGTGTGGACGCAGGGTCACGTCCCCCTGAATCCTCCACAGTGGGTCCTGAGGAGACCAGGTTCTTGTCCGTGTGGACGCAGGGCCACGTCCCCCAGTGGACGCAGGGCCACGTCCCCCTGAATCCTCCACAGTGGGTCCTGAGGAGACCGGGTTCTTGTCAGTGTGAACGCAGGGACACGTCCCCCAGTGTGGACGCGGGGCCACGTCCCCCTGAATCCTCCACAGCGGGTCCTGCCAAAACCGGGTTCTTGTCGGTGTGGACACGGGCCCTCATCCCCCCCGAAGTCTCCACAGAAGGTCCTGTGGAGACCGGGTTCTTGTCAATGTGGACGCGGGGCCATGTACCTCTGAATCCGCCACTGCGGGTCCTGAGGAGACCGGGTTCTTGTCAGTGTGGACGCAGGGCCATGTACCTCTGAATCCGCCACTGCGGGTCCTGAGGAGACCGGGTTCTTGTCATTGTGGACGCAGGGTCACGTCCCCAGTGTGGACGCAAGGCCACGTCCCCCCTGAATCCTCCACAGTGGGTCCTGAGGAGACCGGGTTCTTGTCAGTGTGGACGAAGAGCCACGTCTTCCTGAATCCTCTACAACGGATCCTGACGAGACCGGGTTCTTGTCGGTTCGGACGTGGGGCCACGTCCCCCTGAATCCTCCACAGTGGGTCCTGAGGAGACCGGGTTCTTGTCCATGTGGACGCGGGGCCATGTACCTCTGAATCCGCCACTGCGGGTCCTGAGGAGACCGGGTTCTTGTCAGTGTGGACGTAGGGTCACGTCCCCCTTTGTGGACGCAGGACCACATCCCCCTGAATCCTCCACAGTGGGTCCTGAGGAGACCGGGTTCTTGTCAGTGTGAACGCAGGGACACATCCCCCAGTGTGGACGCGGGGCCACGTCCCCCTGAATCCTCCACAGCGGGTCCTGCCAAAACCGGGTTCTTGTCGGTGTGGACACGGGCCCTCATCCCCCCCGAAGTCTCCACAGAAGGTCCTGTGGAGACCGGGTTCTTGTCAATGTGGACGCGGGGCCATGTACCTCTGAATCCGCCACTGCGGGTCCTGAGGAGACCGGGTTCTTGTCAGTGTGGATGAAGAGCCACGTCTTCCTGAATCCTCTACAATGGATCCTGACGAGACCGGGTTCTTGTCGGTTCAGACGTGGGGCCACGTCCCCCTGAATTCTCCACAGCGGGTCCTGATGACACCGGGTTCTTGTCGGGGTGGGCACGGGCCCTCGTCTCCCCGAAGTATCCACAGCGGGTCCTGAGGAGACTGGGTTCTTGTCCGTGTGGACGCAGGACCACGTCCCCCAGTGTGGACGCAGAACCACGTCCCCCTGAATCCTCCACAGCAGGTCCTGATGAAACCGGGTTATTGTTGGTGTGGACACAGGCCCTCATCCCCCCGAAGTCTCCACAGCAGGTCCTGTGGAGACCGGTTTCTTGTCAGTGTGGATGCGGGGCCACGTCCCCCTGAATCCTCCACAGTGGGTCCTGAGGAGACCGGGTTCTTGTCCGTGTGGACGCAGGTCCAGGTCCTCCCGAATCCTCCACAGTGGGTCCTGAAATGCTGGGTTCTTGTTGGTGTGGACACAGGACCTTGTCCGCCCGAAGTCTCCACAACGGATCCTGAGGAGACCGGGTTCTTGTCGGTGAGGACGTGGGCCCTGGTCCACACAGAGTCTCCACAGCGGGTCCTGATGAAACTGGTTCTTGTCAGCATGGACACGGGCCCTCATACTGCCGAATCCTCTGCCGCTGGTACTGAGGGGACCGGGTTCTTGTAGGTTTGGATGTTGGCCCTCGTCCTCTCGAATCCTCCACAGTGGGTCCTGAGGAGACCGGGTTCTTGTCGGGGTGGGCACGGGCCCTCGTCTCCCCGAAGTATCTACAGCGGGTCCTGAGGAGACCGGGTTCTTGTCAGTGTGGACGCGGGCCACGTCCCCCAGTGTGGACGCAGGGCCACGTCCCCCTGAATCCTCCACAGTGGGGCCTAGGAGACCGGGTTCTTGTCAGTGTGGATGTGGGGCCACGTCCCCCTGAATCCTCTACAGTGGGTCCTGAGGAGACTGGGTTCTTGTCAGTGTGGACACGGGGCCATGTACCTCTGAATCCGCCACTGCGGGTCCTGAGGAGACCGGGTTCTTGTCAGTGTGGACGCGGGGCCACGTCCCCCTGAATCCTCCACAGTGGGTCCTGAGGAGACCGGGTTCTTGTCAGTGTGGACGCAGGGTCACGTCCCCCAGTATGGACGCAGGGCCACATCCCCCTGAATCCTCCACAGTGGGTCCTGAGGAGACCGGGTTCTTGTCAGTGTGGACGCAGGGCCACGTCCCCCTGAATCCTCCACAGTGGGTCCTGAGGAGACCGGGTTCTTGTCGGTGTGGACATGGGCCCTCATCCCCCCCGAAGTCTCCACAGAAGGTCCTGTGGAGACCGGGTTCTTGTCAGTGTGGACGCGGGGCCATGTAACTCTGAATCCGCCACTGCGGGTCCTGAGGAGACCGGGTTCTTCTCAGTGTGGACGTGGGCACTCATCCGACTGAAGTCTCCACAGCGGGTCATGAGGACACTGGGTTCTTGTCAGGGTGGGCACGGGCCCTTGTCTCCCCGAAGTCTCCCCAGCGGGTCCTGAAATGCTGGGTTCTTGTCAGTGTGGACGTGGGCCATGGTCCACACAGAGTCTCCACAGCGGGTCCTGATGAAACTGGTTCTTGTCAGCGTGGACACGGGCCCTCATACTCCCGAATCCTCTGCCGCCGGTCCTGAGGGGACCGGGTTCTTGTAGGTTTGGATGTTGGCCCTCGTCCTCTCGAATCCTCCACAGTGGGTCCTGAGGAGACCAGGTTCTTGTCCGTGTACGCCGGGTCATGTACCCTGAATCCGCCACCGCTGGTCCTGAGGAGACCGGGTGCTTGTCAGTGTGGACGTGGGCACTCGTCCACCCGAAGTCTCCACAGTGGGTCGTGAGGACACCGGGTTCTTGTCTGTGTGGACGCAGGGCCACGTCCCCCTGAATCCTCCACAGTGGGTCCTGTCGACACCGGGTTCTTGTCGGGGTGGGCACGAGCCCACATCTCCCCGAAGTATCCACAGCGGGTCCTGAGGAGACCGGGTTCTTGTCAGTGTGGATGCAGGGCCACGTCCCCGAGTGTGGACGCAGGGCCACGTCCCCCTGAATCCTCCACAGTGGGTCCTGAGGAGACCGGGTTCTTGTCTGTGTGGACGCAAGCCCAGGTCCTCCCGAATCCTCCACAGCGGTTCCTGACGAAACCGGGTTCTTGTCGGTGTGGACACGGGCCCTCGTCTCTCCGAAGTCTCCACAGTGGGACCTGAGGAGACCGGGTTCTTGTCGGTTTTGACGCGGGCCCTCGTCTTCCCGAATCCTCCACAGCGGGTCCTGTGGAGGCTGAGTTCTTGTCAGTGTGGACGCAGGGCCACGTCCCTCTGACTCCTCTAAAGTGGGTCCTGAGGAGACTGGGTCCTTGTCTGTGTGGACGCCGGCCCGGGTCCTCCCGAATCCTCCACAGCGGTTCCTGACGAAACCGGGTTTTTTTCGTTGTGGACCTGGGCCCTCGTCCTCTGGAATCCTCCACAGGGGGTCCTGATGAAACCGGTTCTTATCAGCATGGGTGCATGCCCTCCTCCGCCGGAAGTCTCCACAGTGGGTCCTGAGATCAGGTTCTTGTCACGTGGACGGGAACCTATGTCGTCCTGTTCCCCCACTGTGAATGTAATGGCACAGACTTAAGGTCAGAGTGGTCCTTCATGAAGAACTCCTTAGATTGTGTTGTCAAGGGCCTCTCCTCCAGGTTGGAAATGGTCGAGGGTCTTGGGCGCATGACACAAGGCAAAAACAAAGAACAAAAACCCCACACTCTTTGAATTGTCCCCATTCTATCTTAGAGGTGGGTGGCGTCACCTGGGCTTGACCTCTCCCAGTGGGCCTGTGCTGCCATGCCATAAAAATCCAAGTCCCAGGAATCAGAGCTTCTTTCTTCCTACCTCTGTGGGCTCTGGGGGCTTGGGGAGCGTCTTCCTCAGAGCCTTCCCCCCCTTTTTTTTTTTGCCTGTGTCTCCTGCCCTGTGCCTTGGCATGCTTGTCATGGACTTTTGATAGAGTGAAAAGTCTGGAGGCTCCTCTAGGGTGTCTCTGTAAACAGGCTGTGGATACTTTGAGTTTTTCAATGAATGATGACTTTGGCAGTCTTGGACCAATCCAGTCACCTGCAGCATGTCAAGTGCTGTAAGCAACAGCTTGGAGCCAATGACGAAGGCCCACAAAAGCCAATCAATGTCCTTGTCTCCCTCCCTTTGGACAAATGATTCCAGGAAGCCTTGCATTTCCATGATGGTATAGTGCCTGTCACCATTTCTGTCTCTCACGCTGGTCCTTGGACATGTAGGTGTAGTGGATCGTGACAGGGGAAATCTGGGATAGAAGTTATTTCTTCCCAGAGTCGTGTTCTGTGGCCTCCCACACTGAGGTGTCCCACCCAATACCTGACAGGTGGGGAGCCATTGGCGACAGCAGCGAGGATTGCAGCCACTAGGGGGAGCTTGCCTTGGCCAAGTCCTCCACCCTGAGTGCCATGATGCTCTTTGTAGATTTGCCTCCATCACTAGCTAGGGCTGGCTAATCAAGCACAACACCACGGTGCTGGCCGCAACACACTGGACCAAGCAGCTGGCGTCTTCTTCAACACTAATCTAGGAACACTGTTCTCGGTGTCCACCTCCTTTGGAGGTGAATAGGAAATACACACCCCTGCACCCAGACTGGTGCCTGCTTGTTGGTCTCTGCAGGGAGTCTGACCTTTTATGGCACTGATAATTTAGGGTGAGGGTTTCTGGCAACACCTGGCATAAGCCCAAATCAAAGCTACAGACCAGCAGCAAGCACCAGTTCCTTCCCACAGCAGCTGAGACGTGAGGGTGAGGAACGAGTGAGCTATTCTTAGGTCTAAGGCATTGTAGGGGGGCATCAGCTAGGCTCCCAATCCCATCCTTGGGGATAAATGTATTGTGGGACTCAGCTTCTGGACTGAATTAAGAACATGTAGACTGTGACCTGCTGAAGGAAGTGGCAACAGCAAGTCACAGTGGGTGACAGGCAGCTCCCTAGGCATCTGAGCTCTCGCTTGGGGTACATGAGATGTGCGGGCCCCTTGTGACTGAAGGTGGGGTTTCAGTACACCCCCAACAAAGGAAATGGAAGCACAGGATTTATGGCTTACAGAGCCCAGAACAAGAGGGCACAAGGACCCAGGGAAGGGCAGGTCTCCATCCCACATTTGCCATGATCAGGACATAGAAAACCGGGTAGAAAGTACAGGATTTCTTGGGAGCGGATGGGGCTGAATTCGCTAACTTTCACAGGCTCACCTCTGTGTTATTCTAGAAGGTTCTTGGGAAACCAAAGTGGGAACCATAGGCAGATTCTTATCTAAGGTTAAACTCACTGAAAATAGGCAAGAGAATGAGAGCAGGGATTCACCTTTCCCGGTCTCCCTCTGGATGCCAGAGTCATCCATAGACACTTGTGCCTACCTTGCTGATTGATGTATGGGGTGCTCCTTTCAGCCTCATGGTCTCAGTCTCCCACATTTGGGAATTTGCTCTCCAGCGAGGCACAGCTTGCACTAGTGGAACCTAATGCCAGTCCCCTTCCCTCACAGCCCGCAGACACCCCCGTGTGGGACAGGCAGTATGGGTGGGTGGTAGCCCTCCATTATCCTGAGCCCACATAGGACTGGGGGAAGACAGATTACCTGGAGAATGAGAAACTTTTCAGTCCACAACAGCGTAGTTTTGGAGAAAACTCATGAAGTTGCCAATAAAGGAGCTTGTGTCAACTTCTCTTAATTCTGGAAACAGACACTTCTGCTCAAGACACAGCTCTGACTCAGGTCCTCTTCCGAGAAACTAAGGCTCAGTTTGGACTCTTACAGGCCTAAAAACTACATAAAAGCCAGAAGCATGCAGTTTTCAAGTTTTATTTCAGAGTGCTGGTCGGTGACCCATGAGACACCTGGTGTCAGAGCTGTGATGTGCCTGAGGACCCCTGTGTCTCCTGCAGACCCTTGGAAACGTGGATGTCAGCTGTGCCGCCTCAATACTGTATTTTTACAGATGCACCAGATGCATTGTCTATAGTTGTTCAGGGGTCTGGAGGCTAAATTATGGATTGTCTTCTCCAAAAATCTCTTCCTTAACTTTCTCTGTGTTTATAGTTCTGACATTTCCAGAAACAACAAAGAGGAATGCAGCTATTATGGCATAAATGTGACCAAAACCCACTCTGAGATATACGATGGATTCATGACTTTGCCTGACTGACTGAATTCTTCTCGGAGGGGTCCACAACCTGTTCTCCCACCAGTGCCTTGTCCGTGCACCATGGAAGATCCCAGCCTATGTGGCAGTGGCAGTTCCTGTTATGGTTGCACATCCCTCTGTGACTGCATTTCTCTGGGATACAGTCATAATTCAGCTGAGCCCCACTGCCAGTGCAGTAGGTATCCCGACAGAACTTTCCAGAAGCACAGGAAATACTAGTTCTCACATGAGCAATCTGGGTTGTTCCTGTGCTACGCTGTGAATCCGGCCCCAAACATCAGAACGCTGGATCTCCGACAGATGGAATCCAACATGCCCTTGCAGTTGAGGGAGATGTGTGACATTCCTACACTGCAGCCTTCCACACGGCACGCCTGTATGGGAACAGGTTCAGCATTGAATTCCCCGGGGTCTTCTGCAGTGTCCATGTCGGCTGCCTTTGTGATTTATGGTATAGCAGACATCTTCACCTTTCCCAGAATTTCTGCCAAAGCTTTCTTGGCAGTGAATAGTGCGGTCAGTGCAGTTTCCATGATAGCAGCAGCCCTCTTCAGTGCACGCGGTTCCATCTTGCATATGGAAGTCATCAGGGTATGCCAAGGTCACCCCATGGCAGAACTCTGGAAGATGACGTATATTTTGGATTGGTCTGCAGGGTGTCCAAGCAGCGGAGTTGGTGCAGTCTGTATAGCATCTGCCTGTATTACATTTGCCCCCAGGGGTTCAGTTACAATCACGCATACAGTCTAGATTGCTGTAGCACTGGTTGAATGAGCCGCAGTCACACTGCTTTCCTGGATCCACTATGTAGTTTCCATAATGATAGTGGGTCAGGCTTTTATTTAAATGCACCATTTCAGTGTTGAACATGCACTTGCCTGTTCCACAATTCATTATGTGCTGCATATGAATGAAGGAACAGTTACTGAAAGCTTCCATTATACCAGTTAATTGGGTCCTAATGCAGTTGGACCTTTTTTGGCAAGCACATTCATCAGTGTCAATGCACAAGCCACAATTTCTTGCCATCTGATGTGTTGCTATGACAGACAAGAGTAAATAATGTCTGCCTAAATAACTCAGAATGATGGCATATAACCCATTGGTGGATGGCATATAGAATATACAACTGGACTGCCATGAACCTCATAGGGCCCATCTCAAATCACATTAAGGGTGAATGTGTTTTAAGAAATCGAAAATACTTTGACTCATACTATTGAAGAGAAAAAAGGACTCTGATGCAACACATAATTGCCCGTGTGAGCTTGACGTCTCTCAGTATAAATGACCATGAATCCAATAACTTACATCAATACCATGAAATATTGACTCAATTAAGCTAACTAGCCTTACTAGGAATTGGGCACTTTTTTCACGTGGTTAACATACTATACATTGTTTTGAAACTGAGAGCAAGTCCTTTGAAAATTCTGTGATGGGATGAACAGAACTTACTAGAGATCCTTGGGGCTGCACTGGCATTTCCTTGAGGAAAAGGGGGTCCCCTGTCCTCCTTATGTCCTAGGTTATAAGTAGGTCCCATTGCACAGATGTCTGCGACTATCTGAGAAACAAAGTGTTCAAACCATTGGAAATCACCGAGGGGTCTCATTTCATAGGCAACTTAATCCAACTTCATGATATCTTCAAGGCTGCCATAGCCTGTGTCGATTGTGACCATGGAAAGAGGAATCTCCTCCAGGTAGTCGAGGTAGTAACAGTCTGGAGGCATGAAAGTGTAGTCAGGATGCTCCCTGAGCATCCTGAGTCATCATCAGCAGAGTCTGGACCAAAAGAGTTTCTTGTGCCGCATGTGCATAACATGTCTCTTACCCCCAAAACGCAGGCTATAGGACAGACAGCCAGGCATCTGAATGCCCTTGCTGTGGTGTGGCTCCTTCTTGGGAATTACCATCTCAGAGAAGATGTAGCACCATGAGGGATGCCCTTGAGAACCCTGCACAGGAGCCAGCACTGCCCAGAGTGCAAACAGCAAGAGGGGTGCCCTCAGGGTGACCTGGCCCTCTGCCAGCCTCATGCCCCTGCTCAGAGACATCTGCCAGTGAGAATGGATAAATGGAGGATCCTCAGCAAAGCCAGGTCTAGACCATCAGAGAGAACAGAGGGCTGTGCCAGGTGGCCAGCACCCTGCACGTGGGGGCCACCTGTGGGGTTAGGCAACAGTCCCAGGGTGTGGCATTGTGTGACCCTGCGCATCAGTTAAGCTGGGGTGGATGTGGGAGGGGAAGGTGGGCCATGGTCAAGAGTGGTCACATGGACATGGGTAGGAATTTGGACCCAGAGGCATGGCTCTAGTCAACACCTTCAATCTTTCCTCCAGCTACTTGCATATGGGCTATGCAGTTATAACACCCTGAACTTCTCTACCAATTCCATGTCCTGTGGTACTGCTGGGTCACTTTCTTTGGATAACTACTTTTCCTCATTACAGAGACCACTGCTTTTGCTTCCTTGTGATGTGGAGGTAAACATTGTCAATTTTACCTTTATGGGTGATGCAAAAAATCGCTCTGTAGTTTTGTGTGTCTTATTCTCCTTGGCTATTAGTTTGCAAGCCATTTGATCCTTTTGGTTTTTTGCTTTGAAGGTTCCTCTGAGTTCACTGAGGAAAACATTTGTCAGTATTCTGAGTGATGATTGGTGAACTACAAGGTTGTATTTTAGTATTTTCTTATGCCAGCTGGGGAGAACAGAAAGTACTGCTGACCATGTGTGAGCCCCAGGGGTTTTCTCCTCTAATCCCTTATGGTGGTTCTTTCCTGGCCTCTGGCAGTCTCCTCCCATGTAGTTTGGTTCCCTCTTCAGTTGGAGATGGAGGGGAGTTGAGGTTACTTTGGCAGCTTTCACCATGGAGTCTGCCCATGATCAAAAGATGGTTTTGACCATGGCACTCCCTTGCTTGAATAAGTGCCCTCTACTGCTTTAAAACGCCGTGGGTCAGGGAGAAACCTCAGAGTTGGCGTTTGGACAAGAGTTTGCCTTCTCCCCAGTGGCTGGCCTTCTGAATATAGCTCAAATTCCTTTGCCACCCAAACTAAAACTTTGAACATTGACCTTTCCAGCAACAGGCAGCTGAATTTGGGTTTTGATAACAATGAAATGGAGAGTGAAATGGCAGTTTCCAGGGCCTGGCAGGGAGGGTCAGTGAGGAGTAGATCTCAAGGGCTATGATTTTGTGTTATGCAAGATGATTAAGTTCTAGAGGGGTCTCCACATCATTACCCCTGTAATTAACAATACTGTAATGTATGGTTAAAATTTTGTGAAGAGTCTGGGTCTCATGTTCAGTGAGATCTTACCACAATATAAAAGTGGAAGACACGAGTTTTCCTTCTCACACAACAGTGTGCTGAACTGCATGGACACACTCTCTACTGATAATTTGAAAACAATTTAAAAAAACTTATACGTTTTGGAAACTAACCCTGAGGATATGTCATTTACAGATATCTTCTTCCATTCCATAGGTTGCTTTTTTGGTTTGTTGATTGTTTCCTTCACTGTGCAGAAGCTTGCTATTTTGAGGTAGTCTCTCTCTATATATAATTTTCTTGTATTATATTAATGTAAATTCAATCTGTTAACATACAGTGTAGTACTGATTTTAGGGGTAGAATTTAGAGAACCATCGCATACATATAACACCCAGTTCTCATTTCACCCGGTGCCCTCCTTAATGGCCACATGCCATTTAGCCCACCTCCCCCACTTCCCCTCAGTTTGTTCTCTGTATTTAAGAGTGTCTTCTGGTTTCCTCCCTCTCTGATTTGATTTATTTTATTTTTCCTTTCCGTATGTTGTGTTTCTTATATTCCACTAATGTGTGAAATCATAGGATATTTGACTTTTCTGACTTGTTCCATTTAGCATAATACACTGTAGTTCCATCCACATTATTGTAATTGGCAAGATGTCATTCTTTTTGATGGCTAAGTAATATTGCATTGTATATATTTACCACCTCTTTATGCATTTATGTGTTGATGAGTATTTGGGCTGTTCCACAATTTGTTTTTTGTTGATAAGACTGCCATAAAGATTGGGATGCACGTGCCCTTTCGAATCAGCCTTTTGGTGTCCTTTGGATACCTTTGGTATCCTTGGATAAATGCAATTGCTTGATCACAGGATAGTTCCGTTTTTTATTTTTTGAGGAATCTCGACACTGTTTTCCAGAGTGGCTGCGCCAGTTTGCATTACCATCAACAGTGCGAAAGGGTTTCACTTTCTCTGCATCCTTGCTGACATTTTTTGTTTTCTGAATTGTTAATTTTAGTCATTGTGCCAGGTGTGAGTTGGTATCTCATTGTGGTTTTGATTTATATTTCACTGATGAAGAGTGTTGTTGAGCATCTTTATTTGTGTCTTTTTGCCCTCTGAATGTCTTCTTTGGAAAAATATGTATTCATGTCTTCTGCCCATTTCTTCACTGGATTATTTGTTTTTTGATTGTTGAGTTTGGTAAGTTCTTTATAGATTTTGGATACTAACCCTTTGTCTCAGATGTCATTTGCAAATATCTTCCCCGATTTTATCAGTTGCCTTTTAGTTTTGTTGATTTGTTCTTTGCTGTGCAGAGCTTTTTATCTTGAGGAGATTCCAATAGTTTATTTTTGCTATTGTTTCCCTTGCCTCTGGGGGACACGTCTAGTAAGAAGTTGCTCTGGCCAAGGTCAAAGAGGTTGGTGCCTGTGTCCTCCTCTAGGATTTTGATGGTTTCCTGTCTCACATTTAGGTCTTTCATTCAATTTGTATTTATTTTGGTGTGTACTGTAAGAAAGTGGTCCAGGTTCATTACAAGTTCACGATGCTGTCCTGTTTTCCCAACACAAGTTGTTGAAGGGACTTTTTCCATTTGATAGTCTTTTCTGCTCTGTCAAAGTTTAGTTGATCATATAGTGATGTGTCCATTTCAGGGTTTTCTAATCTTTTCCATCAATCTATGTTTGTTTTTTGTTTTTTTTGTTTTTTTTTTTTGCCAGTATCATCCTGTCTTGACGACTACAGCATTGTAATATATCCAGAATTGTGATGCCTCCAGATTTTTTTCTTTTTCAAGATCGTTGGTTATTTGGGGTCTTTTGTGGTTCCATGATAATTTTAGAGTTATTTGTTCTAGCTCTGTGAAAAATGCTGGTATTATTTGACAGGAAATTGAATTATTTGCATTGAATGTCTAGGTTGCTTTGGATAGTATTGTCATTTAACAATGATTTTTCTTTTGATTCATGTGCATGGAATATTTTTCCATTTCTTTGTGTTTTCTTCAATTTCTTCCATAAATGTCCCAGACTTTTCAGAGTACAGATCTTTTACTTCTTTACTTAGGTTTATTTCTAGTATATTATGGTTTTTGGTGTAATTTTAAATGGGATAGATTCCTTGGTTTCTCTTTCTCCTGCTTCATTATTGGTGTATAGAAATGTAACAAATTTCTATATGTTGATTTTGTATGCTACAAATTTACAGGTTTATTGTACCAGTTCTAGCGGGGTTTTTTTTTGGTTGAGTCTTTCAGGTTTTCTTTTTTTTTTTAAATTTTTTTTTCAACGTTTTTTAATTTATTTTTGGGACAGAGAGAGACAGAGCATGAACGGGGGAGGGGCAGAGAGAGAGGGAGGCACAGAATCGGAAACAGGCTCCAGGCTCCGAGCCATCAGCCCAGAGCCTGACGCGGGGCTCGAACTCACGGACCGCGAGATCGTGACCTGGCTGAAGTCGGACGCTTAACCGACTGCGCCACCCAGGCGCCCCAAGTCTTTCAGGTTTTCTATATATGGTATAAAATTCAACTCCAGAACTGAATAATCCTGTTAAAAAATGGCCAGAAGACATGAATAAGCATTTTTCCAAATGTGACCTACAGATTGTCAATAAACACATGAAAAGATGGTCAACATCACTCCTCATCAGGGAAATAGAAATCCAAACTACAATGAAATATCAACTCACACTGGTCAGAAAGGCTGAACTCAACAGCACAAGAAACAACAGGTGTTGGTGAGGATGCAGAGAAAGAGGATCCTTTTGGAGGTGCTGGTGGGAATGCACCCTGGCACAGCCACTATGGAAAACAGCATGGAGGTTCCTTAGAAAGCTAAAAATACAACTACATTATGATAGAACAAATGCACTACTAGGTATTTACCCAAAGGATACAAAAATACTAATTTAAGGGAATTGTACCTCTATGTTTATAGCAGCTATGTCATAAACAGCCCAGCTACAGAAACAACCCAGCCGAAGTATGCATTGATTGATGAATGGGTATAGAATACGTGGTATATCTACATAACCCCATCCACGCACACTGGAATATTTCTCAGCCGCAAAAGGAATGACATTAGCTATTGTTAAGGACAGGGATGGGCCTAGAGAGTATTATATTTACTGAAATAAGTCAGAGAAAGACAAATACATGATTTCATCCATATGTAGAATTTAAGAAACAACAAAAGGGCAAAGGGACAAATAAGAGAGAAGAGGCAAACCAAGAAATAGGCGATTTTTTCAATGTTCACTTATTTATTTAGAGAGAGAATGGGAGGTGGGGCAGAGGCAGATGGGAAGAGAATCCCAAGGAAACGTCGTGCTGTCAGTGCAGAAACCAAAGTGGGGCTGGATCTCAGGAATGATGAGATCAAGACAAGAGTCCAGATCAAGAGTCGTGGGCCTAACCCATGGAACCACGTAAGCCCCACGAAACAGATACTTAACTATAGGGGAAAAACTGATGATTACCCTGGGGAGGGTGCGTGGAGGGATGGGGAGGTAGTTGATGGGGATTAAGGGGAGCTCTGATAACGAACACTGGGTGCTGTGTTGCAATGTTGAATCACTATATTTTACACCTGAAAGTAATACTACATTGCATGTTAACTGGAATTTGAAGAAAAACTCAAATAATGTATTTATAGTGCCTGTAAATGGCCAAGTTGGCATACAGCCCATGAAGAAGCATTTATTTCAGAAAATATACTACCAGAAAGAATACCTAGACTATTTGAACTAAGGTATGTTCTTTTCCTTTCCCACCCCAGATCAGCAAGAAGAAACTCCAGTGCAAGTAACTGTGACTATAGGCATGTGCCCCTGAGCCTGGCTGCAACCTCCCCTCCAGACTGTTGTAGCCAATACACACGGTTCCTGGTGACCAGCTCCTGTTCAGAGGACTCTTTCCCAGCGGGACAGGATGTCAGTGACCCTAAGCTGTTTGCTGTTGAGGCCAAGCCCCAGCAGGTGCCTGAGATGTGCGACTCACTCATTGTTGGCAGCCCCACTCCCAGGAAGGAAGCTCTGCCCTGGGCACAGTCCACTAGGGATGCTGGGAACCTGATCACCCCAGACCTGACTTGTATGGCAGGAGTCTCATGCCACCAGGACAAGCAAGCCACAAGGCAGTGAAGCTGCCAGCCACCCCTAAACAGAGCCCTCAGTTTCCAAACTGTTTGGAATCCTGTTTGTCCCCGACACACCCTGCAGCTCAGACCTTTGCCCAGAGTATTGCCCAGGGTAAGGGGGAGATGGAGCAATCCTCTAAATCAAGGAGCAAATCTGTTCCGATAGAACTGACTTCATTTCCAGCTAAGTTTGCGGAAGAAGTTCTGGGCCTTATGTTGTGGGAGAGTCAGGTGCAGGAGACAGATGGTTTCAGTGGAGGATTCCTAACCTACTCCCCCTCACCTGCAGGAGAGAGCCAGAGTCAGGGACAGTGGAGGGAACAGCTCCTGTCAGAACAAACATCAGATTATGGTCTCAACAACTCTCCATTCAGAGGAGTCCGAGGTTGTAGGGTTCAGTCTGTGGAGACTCCATACATCAGAGGGTGGTTGAACATAGGAGTGCTCTCAAATGAAGCACAGTATCTCATCATGTGGTTTGGGAAACAAAGAGATAAGGAATACCCAACCAAACCACTGTCACCATGGTCTGGCTGTGTGAATGTCCCAGGTCACACCACCTCTGTAATTATGGGACTACTGCCCTTTCTTCCACATCATGTCTTTGAGCTTCACCTGGTTCAGGTGTGCATCAGTAGTGTCACATTTCTCTGGCAAAGCATCCCATTGATGGAAGTTTCGTACTTGGTATATTCCTTTATATTTAGAAAGACTTTTGCCTTATTCTGAGCTTCTAACACTAAGAAAGATGCTATAAATATTTACACACCATTTATTTTCTGAGCATGGGATTTCATTCTTCAGGGACAAATACTCGGGAGTGGTATTTCCAGGTTCCTTTTTATGTCATCCATGTATAATTTCATAAGCAACAGCCAACGGTTTTCCAGAGCTGGTGTTTGTTTGTCAACCTTCCTGCACTGTTTGAGGCCCCACGTATGCTGGATGCTCACCTGGATGTTGTTGTCAATGTTGTTTTCATTCCGGAGCCATTGGGATGTGTGTATAGGGCATCTATTGCGTTCTTGATTTGAATTTCCCTGACAGTCGATGGTGTGAAGAGTCTTCTCCAGTCAGTAACTAATGTGTCTATAACCTCAAGGATAGGATGTCTACTACACAAGGCTGTGCTTGTTTTATGGAGGTTTGTTTCCTTTCTTCCTATTGACTGTTGAGGTTTTTTAGCATATTCAAGATGCAGGTCCCTTGGTGGTTATGCAATTTGTGAATGTTGTCTCTTACTCTGTAACTTATCTTACTATTGGTATTCACATGGGCAGATAAGCGTATTTGATTTTCACAAAGTCTATTGATACCATTTCTTTTTATGTGTGTTGTGTTCTTAGCTATAGTTTTCCTTTTCTTGATGATTGATTGCTTGTGACTAATATTTTTTTAAAATGTTTATTCTTGATAGAGAGAGAGAGACAGAACGTGAGCGGGGAAAAGCAGAGAGAGAGGGAGACACAGAATCTGAAGCAGGCTCCAGGTTCTGAGCTGTCAGCATAGGGCCTGACAACGGGGCTCAAACCCTCAAATCGTGACATTGAGACCTGAGCTGAAGTGAGACACTTAACCGATTCAACACCCAGGCACCCCACTGATTTGTTGACTTACAATGTAACTAAAAGTCTTGGTTTTTTTCTGGTTTCTCTCAATGTTGACGTGTTCCCTATTTGGTCTCTGGTGACTTAGAGTTTTGTCGTTTGTTTTTAAATTTATAGACTCTAGCAAATCATTTTTGTGGCATGGTTTTTCCTAATATATGGAAATTATGTGGAAATATATGAAATTGAAGTTCAAATTTCACAAGAGTTGCCATTCTGTGTCTCTTTGGCCAGACTGCTCATCAGATTTGATAGATATGCTCCTGGGGTTCAAAAACACGTTTACCTTTTCAGGTGGTGGGCTTTCTATATGTCTCAGGAGTCATTGAGCTCTGTGCACACAACCGAGTTTTTGACACAATTTTTCCTTCACAATTCTATGTGAAACCCTCAAAATCCATTTTTTGCATTGCCAATTTTAGACACTTCATGAATAGAACACATTGAAACTCTTGTATCATTTGCTAAAATTATTTTACCCTTGCGTGTGTGGGACTGTAATTTTTCTTCTTCCTTCCAAGGGGAGCTCATATCTCCATTTGTGGAATTCTTCCAGGCTTCTCATCTCTTAATACTTTTCCAACGTGCTGTGCATTTTTTGACAAAATGAATACTTAGGTTTATTTGTACTCTACCACATTGGGTGATAGGAGCCGCGAGACAGGCTGCATCATATGGGTTTTTTTTTTTGTCCCCTTGTATGTTACCTGTCATATTGAATGTTTATAGAACATATAGCCCCTCATTTTCATGAACCACTAACAGGAGACATGGTTCTCTTCAAGAGATAGGAAAGGAAGACAAGGGAGCTGAGACAGCAAGTCGGGGAAGGAAACCCAGAGCTTCTCAGGAAGCGTCAACTGTCCACACTTTCCAGTTCTGCAGATGTGGGTCCCTGCTGAGGCCCAACCTGGGTTCTTGTGCAGGTGTCTGGACAAGCTGCCCATGATGTGTGGGCACAGGGGAGTTGGGAAGGGCAGCTGTGGTTTGAATTCCAGCCCACCTGGCACTGCTGTGAAAATTCATGAGTATGTTAATTTATGTCCACCATCAGTTAGGGATAAAATGAGTAAATGCAAGACGTTAGATTCACTACCTTAGATTCCATGTTCATGACAATTTGTGACAACAATTCTCCATTCCTTTTTTCCACTTTTTAAATTTTTTTAAATTTGTGTTTAAATATTTGTTAGTTAACATATTGTGTAATATTAATTTCAGTAGTAGAATTTATTGGTTCATCACTTACATTAACACCCAGGACTCATCACAACACGTGGCCTCCTTAATCCCCAACACCCATTATCCCATCCCCCACACACCTGCCCTCCAGCAACCCTCAGTTTGTTCTCTAACCTTAGAGTTTTTTTTATGATTTCTTGCTCTTTTTCCCCTTCCCCTAGATCTAAATTCCCCATAGGAGGAAATCATATGGTGTTTGTCATCTTTGACTGACTTACTTTGCTTAGCATGATGCCCTGTAGCTACATCAACATCTTTGCAAATGGCAAGATTTCATTCTTTTTTATGACTGAGTAATATGCCATTCTATACATATAGCAGATTAATCACATGGTGGACTTTTGGTCTCTTTCCTCAGTTTGGCTGTCATAGTTAATGCTGCTGTAAACATTGGGGTGCATGTACTTCCTCAAATCAGAAGTTTTGTATGCTTTGGATGAATTCCTAGTAGAGCAATTGCTGGAGTGTAAGGTTGTTTAATTTTTAGTTTTTAAACTGTTTTCTGGAATGGTCCGGGCACATTGCATTCCCACCAAGAGTGTAAAAGGGTTCCCTTCTCTCCTCATCCTCATCAATATCTGTTGTTTCCTGAGTTGTTAATTGTAGCCATTCTGACAGGTGTGCAGTCATCTCTCATTGTAGTTTTGATTTGTAATTCTCTGATGATGAGTGATGTTGAGCATATGTTCGTCTGTGTCGGTTAGCCATCTGAATGCTTTGTTTGGAAAAGTATCTCCTCATGTCTTCTGCCCATTTCTCCACTGGATTCTTTGTATTTTGGGTGTTGAGTTTGAGAAGTTTTTTTAATAGATTTTGGATAGTAAGCCTTTATCAGATATGTGGCTTGCAAATACCTTCTTAATTTCTGTAGAATGCCTTTTAGATTAGTTGATTGTTTCTTTAGCTGTGCAGAAGGTTTTTATTTTGATGAGGTCCCAGTAGTTCAAGTTTGCTGTTGTTTCCCTTGCCTCTCTAGAAACATCTAGTAAGAAGTTGCTATGTCCGAAGTCCAGGAGGTTGCTGCCTGTTCTCCTCTAGGATTTGATGGTCTCCTGTCTCACATTTAGTTCTTTCACCCATTTGGATTTATTTTTGTGTATGGAGTAAGAAAGTGGTTCAGTTTCATTCTTCTGCATGTTCAGTTTTCCCAACACCCTTTGTTGACAAGGCTGTCTTTTTTCCCATTACATAGTCTTTCCTACTTCATCCAAGATGAGGTGGCCATATATTTGTGAGTCCATATCTGGGTTTACTCTTCTGCTCTCTTGATCTATGTGTCTCTTTTGTGCTTGTAGCTTACTGTCTTGATAAGTACAGCTTTGTAATATAGCATGAATCCATAATCATGAAGTCTCCCGTTTGTGTAGCAGAGACATTTCAACACTACTTGCTCCTTAAATCCATGAACATGAAAGTGTTTCCACTTCCTTGTGTCATCCTCAGTTTCTTTCACCGTTTTTAGAGTCTTCAGAGTATAGATATTTTAACTTTTTAGGTATCCTATTATATTTGGTGCAATTGTAAACGGGATGGATAGTTTTTTTATTTTTCTTTCTGTTTCTTCATTATTGCTGTGTAGAAATGCAGCCGATTTCCGTATGTTGATACTGTATCTTGTGACTTTGCTGAATTTGTGTATCAGTTCTTGCAATATTTTGGTGGAGTCTTGAGTTTTTTATATAGAGGGTCATGTCATCTGTGAAGAGGGAATGTTTGACTTCTTCTTTTCCAACTTGAATGCCTTTATTTTTTGTTGTTGTCTGTTTTTGAGGATAAGATTTCCACTGCTGTGTTAAGTAGAATGATGGGAGTGGACATTCCTCTTGTGTTCCTGACAGTAGAGGAAAAGGTTTTTTTTCCCCACTGAGGATATTAGCTGTGGGGTTTTCATGTATGGACTTTATGATGTTGAGGTGTGTTTCCTCTACCCCTTGTTGAGGGTTTTATCAAGAAAGGATGCTGTACTGTGTCAATTTTTTTTTCCATCTATTGAGAGGGTCATATCATTCGTATCCTTTCTCTGATTGATGGTATGTATTACATTGATTTATTTGTGACTATTGAACCACCCTTACAGCCAAGGAGTAAATCCCACCTGGTCACGTTAAAGGATCCTTTTAATGTCTTGTTGGATTCAATTTGCAAGTATTTTCTTTCTTTTTTTGGTAACGTTTATTTATTTTTGAGACAGAGAGAGACAGAGCATGAATGGGGGAGGGTCAGAGAGAGGGAGACACAGAATCTGAAACAGGCTCCAGGCTCTGAGCTGTCAGCACAGAGCCTGACACGGGGCTCGAACTTACGAACCGCAAGATTACGACCTGAGCCAAAGTTGGACGCTTAACCGACTGAGCCACCCAGGCGCCCCTGCAAGTATTTTCTTGACAACTGTTGTATTCTTGCTCATTAGGGCTAGTGGCATGTAAGTCTCATTTTTAGTGGGGTTTAATCTGGTTTGGAACCGTGATCATCCTGATCTTATAGAATGAATTTGGAAGTTTTCTTTCCATTTCTATTATTTGGAACAGTTTGTGAAGACAGGAATATTCTATTCTACTTAAATAGAATATTTTACACTCTTCTTAAATATCTGGTAGAATTCACCTGTGAACCTATCTGGCCCTGGATTTTTGTGTGTCAGTAGATTTTTGATTAATGATTCAATTTCTTTGCTCATTATCAGTCTGTTCACGTTTTCTCTTTCTTCCTTTTTCAGTTTATGTAGTTTACATTATTCTGGGAATTTATCCATTTCTTCCAGATTGCCCAATTTGTTGGCATATAAATCTCCAAACTATTTTCTCATAGTTGTATTTCTGTGGTGTCAGTCGCGATGTCTCCTCTCAAATTCTGATTATATTTACTTTCGTCCCTTCTCTTTTGTTTTTGCCAAGTCTGCCCATGGGTTTATCATTTTTATTTATTCTTACAAAAACCAACTTATAGTTTCATTCATCTGTTCTACTGTTTTTCTTTGTTTCTATATCATTTATTTCTGCTCTAATCTTTTTTGTTTACCTGTTCCTGCTGGCTTTAGGGTTCATTTGTTCTTTTTCTAGCTCCTTTAGTTGTAAAGTGGTTGTGTGTTTGAGACCTTTCTTCTTTCTTGAGTTTGGCCTGTACTGCTATATATTTCACTCTTCCATCAACTTTGCTGCATCCATATGGTTTGGAACTGGCATGTTTTCATTTTCATTTGCTTCCATGTATTTTTTTATTGCTTCTGTAATTTCCTGAAAATCTCATTCCGCTTTTACTACAATGTTCTTTAACCTAATGTATTGGCAGTGTTGCTCAAATGTTTCTTGTGGTCGACTTCAAGTTTCATAGTGTTGTGGTTTGAAAATACGCATGGAGTTCCATTGTGTAATGGTTAGCACTCTGGACTCTGAAAATACGCATGGAATGATCTCAGTCTTTTTGTACTTGTAGAGGGCTGATTTGTGACATAGTATGTGATCTGTTCTGGAGAATGTTCCATGCGCACTCAAAAAGAATGTGTATTCTGGTGCTTTAGGATGGAATGTTGTGAATGTATCTGTTAAGTCCATTCAGTCCATGTGTCTTTCAAAGCCATTGTTTCCTTATTGATTTTCAGCTTAGATTGTCTTTCCATTGTTGTAAGTGGAGTGTTAACGATCTCTATTATTACTATTGTCTATTATCAATGAGTTTCTTTATGTTTCTTATTAATTGAGTTATATATTTCAGTGCTTACATTTTTGGGGTATAAATATTTAAAGCTTCAGATCTTCTTGTTGGATAGACCCCTTTATGATGATATACTGCCTTCCTGATCTCTTGTAACAAACTTTGGTTTGAAAACTAGTGTGATATGAGTGTGGCACTACAACTTTCTTTTGACGTCCGTTAGCCTGATAAATTGTTCACCCTCCCCTCACTTTCAATCTACAGGTGTTTTAGGTTGAAACACCTATGTCTTTTGATTGGACATTTTGTCCATTTACATTCACAGTAATTATTGATAGATATAAAGTTAGTGCCATAGTGTTACCTCCAAAGTCATTGTTTCTGGAGATTTTCTCTGTTTATTTCTAGTCTTTGTTACTTTTAGTCTTCCTTTCCCACTCACAGGGTCCCCTTTAATTTCTCGCAGGGCTGATTTAGAGACCATGAACCCCTTTGGTTTTTGTTTGTCTGGGAAATTCTATCACTCCTTGTATCTGAATGACTGCCTTACTGGAGAAAGTATTCTTAGCTGCAAAATTTTCAATTGCGCATGTTGAGGATATGCTGCCACTCCCTACTTGCATGAAGGTTTCTGTAGAGACATCTGCCATAGTTTTTTTTTTAATCTTCCCTTGTTAGTTAGCAACTTCTTTTGTGTTGATGCTTTTATGGTTTTTATTTATCTGGATATTTTGCCATTTTCCTATGATATGTCTCAGTGTTGGCCTGCTTTTTTTTTTTTTTATTTTAATGGGTGTTCTCTCTGCCTTCTAGATGTGGATGTCTGTTTCCTTCTCCAGCTTGTGGAAATTTTCACTATAATTCACTCAGCTAAAATGTATCCCCTTTCCTCCCTCTTATTCTTTTGGGACTCCTTTCAAAAGAATGTTATTACAGTTTATGGAGTTGCTGATTTCCCTAAGTGTACGTTTGTGATGCAATATTTTAATTTTCCTCTTCTTTCCAGCTTCATTTCCCCCATACTTTTATCTTCTATGTCCCTTCCTCATTCATCTGCTTCTTTCCGCCTTGAGGTCATTATATCCAATCAGTTTCACATCTCGGTTACAACATTTAAAATTTCATCCTGACTAGTTTTTAGGTCTTTTCTGTTTGCTGTAAGGGTATCCCTCATGTCTCATATATTTTCCTCAAGCACAGCTAGTATCCTTATGATACTTTTTGAAAATCCTGTTTCATTATGAGAGCTTTTAGAAATTCTGTTTGAGGCACATTAGTTTATGTGTTTTAATTATATCACTCACAATGACCTTTTATCATTTTTTCTTTTAGGATGAATTCCTCCATCATGTTGTTGTCTATGTCTCTGCCTTCTTAAATGTTTTAGAAAATCCTGTTATCTTTTCTGCTTCTAGGGTAGTATCTTTATTGAGAAGTGTTCACATACTGTCCAGGGCCTGACACTTCATGAAGCATTTGTTTTATGTTCCGTGGCACTGTGCTGTCGTGTTTTGGCAGCTCTGTCCCTCAGGACAGTCCTCTGCAGATTTTCTCCTTGCCTCCAGTGAGGAGTGTTGGACCTTGTCCCCAGTGTTGTGAGTTTTATCTAGGTGAGTTTGGTCTGCTTGTTAAAAGAGGCTAATTCCTATCTCCCCTAGAGGTGAGGATATGCGTCACTGTATGATCAGCTGACTTGGTGCATGTGGGGGTTTACGGTGGTCTTTGGAGGAAGGGGTGCAGTGGTGGTCTGGTTGCCAGGCACTCTTTCCTAGTAAGCAAGCACTTGATGGGGGCTGGAGTAGGTAGAGCTTGGTGTTAGTGGGTCAGCTTGCACTGGGGATGCTGTGCTGCTGAGTGAAATCTGTCCATGCTGATTGGTGGGAGGAAATATTGGCATCAGCTCCCTCTCTAGTCCCTGGAGTTGGATTTCCCAGCCTCCCCTGTTCAAGAAGCCCTCACACAGAGAGAACACTTGTGGGTCCCAGGCTTCTGTCAGAATTGCTTTCACCCTGTCTGCGTCCAAGCCATTGGCACATCTGGTGGCACAGGGCTCTTATGTTTTATCTCAGGAGCTCTAGCTGGGTTTGAAAACTCCAAATTGTGTGAATTCAATATGACAGGGACCCCACTGATCCTCTGGGAGAGGGTCTTGATGTGCTGTGCCTGGAGCTGGCTTACCCCAGATGGACGGTTGCATGAAAACTAGGGGCTTGGAGTACATGGTGAAGAACAACAAGAAGGCAGCGTCCAGCTAGCTACTCTCAGAAGAGGCTCCTGTGCTAATGATCAGGGAACTTTAATGGTGCCTCTCAGCTCTCCTGTCCTATGAGAGGCAATGACCCGTCTCCCAAATGCACTCCACGAAGGGAATTGTCTCTCCCCATGACCCAGGGGATACTCAGACCACAGTTCCCCTTATGGGCCTCTGTCCTCCTCCACAGGAGCACCTCTGTGCCCACCAGTCTCCACCCCAATGATGGGATCGACTTTTAAATCTTCAGTCTTTGAGCTCCACGTTTACAGGAGGTTGACTTGTCATGATTAACTTTATAGGTTATCTTGACTGTGTCATGGGTGCCCAGATTCACCACTGTTTCTGTGTATGTCTGTGATGTGTTTGAGAAGAGATTGGCATTTCCATCCATGGTTTCTTTCTGCCTGGGCACCACCCGTTCCATTAAGTTTGTGAATAGAATCTGATGCAGATGGAGGACGAATTCCCTCATTTTTACTTCCCATGTGCTTGTTTGAACTGGAATATTGGTCTCCTCTGGCCCTTTTTCTGAGAGTTACATCATCAGCTCTGCACGTTCTGAGACTAGACACTAGTCAGAATCAGACAAGAATTACATCACTGGTTTTCCTGGGTCTTCAGCTTGTGACAGTAGATCATGGGACTTCTCAACATATTTAGTTATGGAAACCAATGACCTTTGGGTTGTGTTCCTCAGGGGAATCTTGACTAATACATGGAGATTGTTTGTCTCTCCTTTAGAGTAATTGAATAAAGCTGTAACTCATTTAAAGTCCTGAGTAGCAAAGGGCTATGAAGAAAGTGTCACGTTGTTTGACTGGGACAAGGGCTGGGTGAGGATAAGGAGGAGCTGTGGGATCCTGTGGTCCTGGCTGCACAGGGAGCGCATCTGGGAATCCTGTAAAGGTGCAGCTGTTGTGCCTCAGGAAATCTGTAATTCACTCATGTTGAGGGACCGGAGTAAGCAAGTGCAAACAACTGTGTCTTTGTGCATGTTAGTCTAGTTTCCCTATGACAACCCAGTAGCTAATTCAGAGAGTTAATAGGTAAACACAGAATCATATAACCAGGGAGGCTCCCTGGGGAAACTGCTGTGTGGAGAGGAAGCCCCAGACCCTGACAGGAAACCTGCCTGTAACCTCCATCTGCACCTGCTCCTGGCAACACAAAGGAGAATTGTGCATAGTGCGCGCCCCCCGGTGGTGTTGATCCCCTTCTGCAGGGAGGTTTGTGTCTGGGCTCCCAGCGAGGTCCCCTCACCGTGTCTCTTGCACAGTAATATGTGGCCGTGTCCTCGGTCTTGAGGTTGTTCATCTGCAGATACAGCGTGTTCTTGGCGTTGTCTCTGGAGATGGTGAATCGGCCCTTCACGGAGTCTGCGTAGTATGTGCTACTTCCACTACCACTAATATACGCGACCCACTGCAGGCCCTTTCCTGGAGCCTGGCGGACCCAGCTCATGCTGTTGCTACTGAAGGTGAATCCAGAGGCCACACAGGTGAGTCTCAGGGACCCCCCAGGCTTCACCAGGTCTCCCCCAGACTCCACCAGCTGCACGTCACACTGGACACCTGCAGACACAAGACATCTTGGTCAGGAAACTGTCACACATCCACTCTTTCACTCATATCCATTCACAGACTCAGTGTCCCTCATTCACCATGAATTACCTTTTAAAAGAGCAACCAGGAAAACCCAGCCCAGCACAAACTCCATGGTGAGGTGTGTGTGTTCTGTGCTGATCACAGAATGGGGACACCTGGGACTCCTGGTGCTGGGGCTCGTCTCCCATCTGCACGGTCGGGCTGGGTTGGTTTTATCAGCACAGAAAGGGCCCCATTTGCATGTCCTCTGACATATATATCAAGCTCCAGACTTAGATTTGATTGTGTAAAAGTGAATGACAGGGTTAGGGACGCACTTCTACATTAGTTTGTGTGGATGGCGGTGTGACAGTATGAAGAATTCTTTTTTTTTTTTCAGTTTTGGATCTTTATCTTTATTAATGGAGGCTTCGGCATAATCTTTAAGAAATATTTACCTCAACAGCATGATCACGCATTATTTTCTCAAAATATTTTAATTTTTTTATTATTAATTAGTATTTATTTTTAGTTTTAAAAATTAACATCCAAATTAGTTATTATATAGTGCAACGATGATTTCAGGAGTAGATTCCTTAGTGCCCGTTACCAGTTTAGCCCATCCCCCCTCCCTCAACCCCTCCAGTAGCCCTCTGTTTGTTCTCCATGTTTATGAGTCTCTTATGCTCTGTCCCCTCCATGTTTTCATGTTATTTTGGTTTCCCTTCCCTTATGTTCATCTGTTTTGTCTCTTAAAGTCCTCATATTAGTGAAGTCATACGAGTTTTGTCTTTCTCTGACTGACTCATTTCACTTCGCATAATACCCTCCAGTTCCATCCACATAGTTGCAAATGGCAAGATTTCACTCTTTTTGATTGCCGAGTAATACTCCATTGTGTATATTTACCCCTTCTTCTTTATCCATTCATCCATCGATGGACATTTGGCTCTTTCCATACTTAGGCTATTGTTGATAGTGCTGCTATAAACATGGGGGTGCATGTGTCCCTTTGAAACAGAACACCTGTGTCCCGTGGATAAATGCCTAGTAGTGCAATTGCTGGGTCATAGGGGAGTTCTATTTTTAGTTTTAGGAGAAATCTCCATACAGTTTTCCAGAGTGGCTGCACCAACTTGCATTGCCCCCCAAAATGCAAAAGAGATCCTCTCTCTGCATCCTCACCAACGTCTGTTGTTGCCTGACTTGTTAATGTTAGCCATTCTGACATGTGTCAGGTAGTATCTCATTAGGGTTTTGATTTGCATTTCCGTGATGATGAGTGATGTGGAGCATTTTTTCATGTGTCGGTTGGCCATCAGGATGTCTTCTTTGGAGAAGTGTCTATTCATGTCTTTTTCCCATTTCTTCACTGGATTTTGGTTTGGGTGTTGAGTTTGATAAATTCTGTATAGATTTTGGATACTAACTCTTTATCTGAGATGTCATTTGCAAATATCTTCTCCCATTCTGTCAGTTGAATTTTAGTTTTGCTGATTGTTGCCTTCACTATGCAGAAACTTTTGATTTTGATGAGGTCCCAGTAGTTCATTTTTGCTATTTTTCCCCTTGCCTCCTCTGTCATTCTTGATTTTATTTATTTGGGTCCTTTCCTTTTTCTTTTTGATCAAACTGGATAGTGGTTTATCAATTTTGTTAATTCTTTCAAAGCACCAGCTTTTAGTTTCATTGATGTGTTCTACTGTGTTTTGGTTTCGATAGCACTAATTTCTGCTCTAATCTTTAGTATTTCCTGCCTTCTGCTGGTTTTGGGTTTTATTTGCTGTTCCTTTTCCAGCTCTTTAGTCATAAGGTTAGGCTGTGTATCTGAGATCTTTGTCCCTTCTTTAGGAAGGCCTGGATTGCTATATACTTTCCTCTTATGACTGCCTTTGCTGCATCCTAGAGGTTTGCATTGTGGTGTTATCATTTTCATTGACTTCCATATACTTTTTAATTTCTTCTTTAACTGCTTGGTTATCCCATTCATTCTTTAGTAGGTCCTTCAGTCTCTAGTTATTTGTTACCTTTCCAAATTTTTTCTTGTGGTTGATTTTGAGTTCATGGCATTGTGGTCTGAAAATATGCATGGTATGATCTCAATCTTTTGTACTTATTTAGGGCTGATTTGTGTCCCAGTATATGGTCTATTCTGGAGAAAGTTCCATGTGCACTGTAGAACAGTGCATATTCTGTTGCTTTAGGATGAAATGTTCTGAATATATTTGTTAAGTCCTTCTGGTCCAGTGTGTCATTGAAAGCCATTGTTTTCTTGTTGATTTTTTGATCAGGTGATCTGTTCATTGTTGTGAATGGGGTGTTGAAGTCTCCTACTATTATGGTATTCTTATCGATGAGTTTCCTTATGTTTGTGATTAATTGATTTCTATATTTGGGTGCTCTCACAGTTGGCGCATAAATGTTTACAATTGTTAGGTCTTCTTGGTGGATAGACCCTTTGATTATGAATGATATAATGCCATTCTGCATCTCTTGATGCAGTCTTTACTTTAAAATCTAGATTGTTTGATATCAATATGGGTACTCCGGCCTTCTTTTGTTGAACACTAGCATGATAGATGGTTATCCATCCCCTTATTTTCAATCTGGAGGTGCCTTTAGGTCTAAAGTGGGTCTCTTGTAAAAAGCATATAGATGGACCTTGTTTTCTTCTCCATTCTGTTACCCTATGTCTTTTGATTGGGGCATTGAGTCCATTGACGTTTAGAGTGAGTACTGAAAGATAGGAGTTTATTGCTATTATGATGCTTGTAGAGTTGGAGTTTATGGTGGTGTTCTTTGGTCTTTCTAACCTTTGTTGATTTTGGTATTTATTTATTTATACAGATATATTTTCATGTTTTCTCCCCTCAGAGATTCCCCCTTAAAATTTCTTGCAGGGCTGGTTTAGTGGTCACAAACTCATTTAATTTTTGTTTGTATGGGAATCTTTTTATCTCGCCTTCTATTTTGAATGACATCCTTACTGGATACAGAATTCTTGGCTGCATATTTTTCTGATTTAGCACACTGAATACATCCCGCCACTCCTTTGTGGCCTGCCAACTTTCTGTGGATAGGTCTGCTAAACCTGATCTGTCTTCCCTTGTAAGTTATGGACTTTGTTTCCCTGTTGGTTTTATGATTCTCTCCTTGCCTGAGTACTTTGTCAATTTGACTATGATGTGCCTTGTTGATGGTCGGTTTTGGTTGAGTCTAATGGGAGTCCTCCGTGCTTCCTGGATTTTGATGTCTGTGTCTTTGCCCAGGTTAGGAAAGTTTTCCGCTGTGATTTGCTCACATAACCCTTCCACCCCTATTTCTCTCTTCCACTTCTGGGACCCCTATGATTCTCATGTTTTTCCTTTTTAATGAGTCACTGATTTCTGTAATTCTTAAATCTTGCTCTTTTGCCTTAATCTCCCTCTTTTTTTCTGCTTCATTATTCTCTATAAGGTTGTCCTCTATAACCCTGATTCTCTGTTCTGCCTCATCCATCCGTGCCACCGCTGCATCCAACTGTGATTGCAGCTCAGTTATAGCATTTTAAATTTCATTCTGGCTATTTTTTACTTCTTTTATCTCTGCAGAAAAGGATTCTAATCTATTTTTGACTGCAGCTAGTATTCTTATTATTGTGATTCTAAATTCGGGTTCAGACATCTTGCTTGTCTCTGTGTTGGTTAAATCCCTGGCTGTCGTTTCTTCGTGGTCTTTCTTTTGGGGTGAATTCCTTCGTTTTGTCATTTTGAAGGGAGAAAAGGAATTAATGAGGTCGCAAAATTGAAATTAAAAGATAAAATTACAGAAATATTAAAATTAAAAATTAAACACACACACACAAATTGAATGGAATATGCTAGATCCTAGGTGTGTTTTGGTCTGGGTGTTGAAAGTGGTTTGACAGATTAGAGAAAAAAATGGGAGGGGGAGGAAAAAAAAGGAAATAATCTGAGAATTTGAAAAAATGAATACACTGAAGTAGACTAAAATGAGATGATGGGAGTAAAATAGAGTTTGAAAAAATATACAGAAAAGTAAAGAATATAGTAGAAAAAATAAAGAAAAATATAAAAAAAAATTAAAAATAAATGTGATTTTTTTCTTTTTCTGTATTCTAGAAAAAAGAGAGGAAACAAAAAAGAGAGAAAAGATACAAAAAGGAAAAAAAGGAAATCATTTGAAAATTCAAGAAGTGAATACACCGTAGTAGACTAAAATAAAATGATGGAAGTAAAATAGAATTTGAAAAAATTTACATAAAAGCAATCAATATAGTAAAAAAATTAAAGAAAAATATTTTTAATAAAATTGAAAATAAAATGAAGTTTTTTCACATTCTGTATTCCAGAAAAACTACAGAAACGAAGAAGAGAAAAAAAGAAAAAGAAAGAAAAAGTAAAAAGGAAACTGTTTAGAAATTTGAAAACGGGAATACACTGAAGTAGAGTAAAAGAAAATGATGGAAGTAAAATAGAATTTGAAAAAAAAATTACAGAAATGTAAAAAATATAGTAATAAAAATTAAAGAAAAATATTTTTAATAATAATTGATAATAAAAATAATTTTTTCTGTTTCTGCATTCAAGAAAAAGAAAAGAAGTGTAAAAGAGAAAAAGAAAAAAGAGAAAGAAAATTGACTCGATGAACCTGCTAACAGATTGAAGTAGAACTGAAATTACTTCGTTATTCCCTAGATGTCAGTCTATGTAGCTCTTTATAGTCCATAAAGTAAGCGGCAGTGAGACTTGTGTTCCTGAAGAGCCCTGTTGGCCCAGTTGGGTGGGACTCAGTGTAATGGCTCCGCTCTCCACTAGATGGCGCTTTTAGGCTCCTGGGGTGGATTGTTGCGGTGCTTGTAGGTGCGAATGCACATGCGCTGGAGAAGTGAAAATGGCGGCACTCAGGTACCCAGTCTGTTCTCCTGGATCAGCAATCGTGCACCCATCCTCTGTCTTCAGCCCTTGTCCACTCCTCGCTCCTTCACTCTCCGTGACCAGGCCCCAGGCCGCACCTCTCTCCCAAGTTTTGTCACAGACACGGCTGTTTTCCCCAGTCCCTTACGTCCAAAGGACCGCGGCTTTGACCTGTTCTGCCCCTCTGTGGGAGGGTCTTACCAAGCAATGTCCGAATGAGCAATGGCCGAATATCGGCTGCAGCTAGGAACGCTTGCTGGACCCTGTTGTTGTCAGTGCCCCGAGACTGTGGCCAGGTGCCAGCCCGCCCCAGAAAAAGTTCACGAGAGAGTGTAGCAGCAGCGTTTCAGGGATGGTGGACAATCACAACACACGTCTGGCACCAGGCTTCACCCTAAGGGACCTTGTTCCAGCAGCAGCAAATGTGGCCGTTTTCCGGGGTCTGCTGGGACCAGAGGGCTTTGGCAGTCTCCTCCAAATGTCCTTCCAGCAGTGCAACTGCCTCTCCCCGTGTGGCCTGAGAACATCCCGGCCCCACTCTGTTCCTGGGATTCTCCCTTCCCACCAGAGCACCTCCAGGTATGGAGCTGTGGAGTTGCAGCCTTTGCACTCCCCTTGTTTACAGTCTTAGTGGAATTTACATACTCTCCTTTCTCCTTTCTCCCTTTTTAGTTGAGTCCCTGTGGCTGTTTCCAATTTTCCACGTTTTCTCCAGCTGCTTTTGGGGAGGGGTTCTTTTCTTGTTTTCTCCCCCACTCCCCAGTCTCTGTCCTCTCTCCGCCTGCAAAAGCACCTCCCTTCCTGCAGCTTCTTGCTCCCCAAGGTCCCCTCTCCACGCCACGTACTTGTTGAATTCTGTGGTTCAGGTTGTGCAGATTGTTGCGTTAATCCTCAATCAGTTTTCTAGGTGTGTAGGATGGTTTAGTGTTGGTCTGGCTGTATTTCATGGACGCGAGACACACAAAAATCTTCCACGTTGTTCCGCCATCTTGTCTCCTCCCCCATTGACTGCCTGATTTTCAGTTGAACATTTGAGGATATTATGCCACTCCCTTCTTTCCTGCAGGTTTCTGTGGACACTTCTGCCATAATCTTTTTTTATCTTCCCGTATTCGTTAGCAAACTCTTCTGTCTTCATGATTATAGGGTTTTTTTAATCTGTGTATTTTGTGAATTTTACTATGTTATGTCTCAGAGTTGGCCTGCTTTTTTTTTAAATTTTAATGGGAGTTCTCTGTGACTCATAGATGTGGACGTCTGTTTCCTTGACCATTTAGTGGAAATTTTCCACTCTAATGCACTCAGACAAAAGTTCTCCCCTTTTTTTCTCCCTCCCTTCTTCTTCTGGGTCTCCTTTGAAAAGAATTTTATTACACTTTATGGAGTTGCTGATTCCCTAAGTATACGTTTGTGATGCAATATTTTAATTTTCCTCTTCTTTCCTGCTTCGTTTCTCACAAAATTTTATCTTCCATGTCACTTACTCATTCATCTGCTTCTTTCTGCCTTGAGTTCATTATACCCAATCAGGTTCACGTCTCGGTTACAGCATTTTAAAAATTTCATCCTGACAGGGTTTTAGGTCTTTTCCATCTGTAGTCAGGGTATCCTCATGTCTTCTAGGCTTTCTCAAGCACAGCTAGTATCCTTATGATAATTTTTAAAAGTTCTGTTTCCTTATGATAGGTATTAAATTTTGTTTGAGCTTATTATTTATACGTTGTTTAATTATATCCCTGGCAATGTCCTTTTATGGTTTTTTCTTTTGGAATGAATTTCTCCATCACTCTGTATGTCCATGTTTCCTCTTTCTTAAGTGTTTTAGGAAAATCCTGTTATGTTTTCTGCTTCTAGAGTAGTGTCTTTTGTGAGAAATGTTTACATACTGTTGACAACCTGACATTCTGGAAGCATTTCTTGCATGTGCTGTGTGCACCGTGCTGTCATGTATTGGCTGCTCTGTCCCTCAGGTCAGTCCTCTGCAGAGTTCTCCTTGCCTCCAGGGGAGAGTTTTTCAACTTTGTCCATATTGTTGTGAGTTTTAACTAGGAGAGTTTGGTCTCCTTATTAAAAGAGGCTAATTCCTATTTCCCCTCTAGGTGAAGCTATGCCTCACTCTATGGTCAGTAGACTTGGTGCCTGTGGGGGTATATGGTGGTCTTTGGAGGGAGGGGTGCAATGGTGGTCTGGGTTGTAGGCACTCTTTCCCTAGTAAGGAAGCACCTGAGGAAGGAAAGGTGGGTATGTCTTGGTGTCCGTGGCTCACTATCTACTGGGGGGTGTTGTGCTGCTCACTGAATTCTGTCCATGATAATTGGTGGGAGGAAATATTGGCATCAGCTCCTTCTCTAGTCCCTGCAGTTGGATTTCCAGCCACCCCTGTTCAGGAAGCCCTCACATAGAGAGAACAGTCTGTACTCATGGGTCCCAGGCTTCCTTCAGAACCTGGCCTTCACCCTGCCTTTGTCCAATCCATTGGCACACCTGGCAGCTCAGGGCTCTTATGTTTTATCTCAGGAGCTCTATCTGGGTTTGAATACACCAAATTGTTGAACTCAATGTGACAGGTACCCCACTGATCCTCTGGGACAGTGTGTTGCTGTGATGTGGTTGGAGCTGGTTATCCCAGAAGGGCAGATGCATGAACACTAGGAGCTTGAAGTTCATGGTGAGGAAGAACAAGAAGGGAGCGTTCAGTTAGCTGCTCTCAGCAGAGGCTCCTATGCTAATGACCAGGGCAGTGCAATGGTGCCTGTCATCTCTCCTGCCCCATGAGAGGCAATGCCCTGTCTCCTAAATGCACTCCAAGAAGGTAACTTTCTCACCCGATATGACCCAGGGGATCCTCAAACCGCAGCAGTCCCTATGGGCTCGGGGCTCCTTCCCCACAGGAGCACTGCTATGCCCACCAGGGTCCACCCCATTGATGGCATGGAGTTCTAAATCTTCAATTTTTGAACTCGACATTTACAGCAGGTTGACGTGTCATGATTACCTTTATGTGTCATCTTGACTGCATCATGGGTGTCCAGATTCACAACTGTTTCTGTGTATGTCTGTGATGAGTTTCCAGAAGAGATTGGCATTTCCATCCGTTGTTTCTTTCTGCCTGGGCATCACGCATTCCATCACAGTTCTGAGTAGAATCCGATGCAGAGGGAGGAAGAATTCCCTCATTTTTACTTCCCATGTGCTTGTTTGAACTGGAACATTGGTCTCCTCCTGACCTTGTTCTTAGAGTTACATCATAGGCTCTGCAGGTTCTGAGACTAGACACTAGTTCAGAATCAGGCGAGAATTATACCACTGGTATTCCTGGCTCCCCAACTTGTGACAGTAGATCATGGGACTTCTCAAAATATTTTGTCACAGAAAACAATGTGCTTTGGGTTCTGTTGCTCGAGCGAATCCTGACTAATACATGGAGATGATTTATCTCTTGTTTAGAGGAATTGAATAAAGCTGTAGCTCATTTAAAGTCCTGAGTAGCAAAGTGCCATGAAGGAAGTGTCACGTTGTTTGATTGGGACAAGGGCTGGGTGAAGATAATGGGGAGCTGTGGGAGCTTGTGGTCCTGGCTGCACAGGGAGTGCATCTGGGACTCATGTAAATGATCAGCTATTGTGCCTCAGGAAATCTGTAATTCACTCATGTTGAGGGACAGGAGTAAGCAATGCAAACAAGTGTGTCTTTGTGCATGTTAGGGTAGTTTTCCTATGAAAACAATGATCTAATTCACACAGTTAATAGGTAAACACAGAATCCTGTGTCCAGAGAGGCTCCCTGGAGAAACTGCTGTGTGGACAGGAAGCCCCAGACCCTGAAAAGAAACCTGCCTGTAACCTCTATCTTCACCTGCTCCTGGCAACACAAAGCAGAATTGTGCATAGTGTGCGCCCCCCGGTGGTGCTGATTGCCTCCTGCAGGGAGGTTTCTATCTGAGCGCCCAGCGAGGTCCCCTCACCCTGTGTCTTGCACAGTAATATGTGGCCTTGTCCTCGGCCTGCAGGTTGTTCATCTGCAGATACAGCGTGTTCTTGGCGTTGTCTCTGGAGATGGTGAATCGGCCCTTCACGGAGTCTGCGTAGAATGTGCTACTTCCATCAGTATAAATATATGCGACCCACTGCAGGCCCTTCCCTGGAGCCTGGCGGACCCAGTGCATGTAGTAGCTACTGAAGGTGAATCCAGAGGCCACACAGGTGAGTCTCAGGGACCCCCAGGCTTCACCAGGTCTCCCCCAGACTCCACCAGCTGCACGTCACACTCGACACCTGTAGACGCAAGACATCTTGGTGAGGAAACCGTCACACATCTACTGGTCTCACTCATATCCACTCACATACTCAGTGTCTCTCGTTCACCATGAATTACCTTTTAAAAGAGCAACCAGGAACACCCAGCCAAGCACAAACTCCATGGTGAGGTGTCTGTTCTGTCCTCATCAGAGAATGGGAACACCTGGGACTCTGGGGGCTGGGGCTCCTCTCCTAGCTGCAGAGTCTGGATGGGCTGGTTTTATCAGCACAGAGAGGACCCCATTTGCATGTGCTCTGACATATATATCAAGCTCCAGTCTTAGATTTGATTCTTTAAAAGTGAACTACAGGGTTAGGGACGCACTTGTAGTTTAGTTTGTGTAGATGGTGCTGTGACAATTTGAATAATTGTATTCAGTGAGTACAGGTGTATTTGCAGTCCTGTGTGCATTTTTACAGGTCTTTCATCAACATAGAACATTTTCACTCTACAAGTATTTTACATACTTTTTGAAGTTTAACCCAAAATACTTCATTCTGTCCCATTTTCACTTGTTTAATTTTGTTATTTATTTTGCATGTATTTTCATGCTGGTGTGTAGAATCACAGGTCGTTTATTTTTATTTATTTTCTTTGTTCATTTTGCATCCTGCTCTTTTCCTCATTTAAAAAAACTGGTTCTAATATTTTTTGTGGTATCTCTAGGGTTTTGTTATGTTTAAGATCAATGTCACCTGCAAACAAGTAATTTTCCTTCCTCCTTACTGATTTAAATGTCTTTTATTTTTTTTTATTCCCTATTTGTTTCTGGTTATGTCTTCCAGTGGTAGGAGAAGAAAGCTTTTCCCTTCTTTTCTTCTGGGATTTAGCCAGTGTAAGGATTCAATTGACATAAGACCTATCTACAGGAGAGAATAAATTTCATTTTGTAAGTGCATGGCCTTCCTAATGATATGACACCCAGAGAAAGGACAAAGCAGGTGGCACTTGTGTCTTTCAGACAAAAAAAACATTGGGTTTGGCAAGAGTTAAGTTTGGGGTATTATGTTAGTCACCAAGTAAGTAGGTTTGTTTGCATAGCCTTCTTGTCCCTGTGTTCCTTATTCTGGTGCTAACGATGGTTCTTCCCTCTTGGTACACGGGAGGGAGATTTATATCCTGCTGTCAAGGGACAATGGAGAGTCTGAGTGTACTTGGACTCTTTCTCAAGTGACTTTCACCGAAATAAGCAGTGTGACAAGATGACATAGTTTGAGGTGGCATATGTATTCTTCACGTTATCATGGGGAATACTTATGTTAGGGGTGACAATCATTACCTGGCTCCTGATTTGACAGGAAAGCCTTCAGCATTTTACCTTTCAATATGCTGTCAGGTGTGGGCTTTTCATAGTGGCCATGATCATGTGGAGGTAATTTCCTTCAGTCCCTTTTTAATTGGGTTCTTTTTAAATGATGAACATGTGTTGAATTTTGTCTAATGTTTTTTTGAATCAATTAATGATGGCTTTGATTCACTCATTCCCTCTGGTAATGGAGGACATCACATTTATGCATCTGTGTATGTTGAAGGATCCTTGCATCCCTGGATGAATCACACTGGATTATGTTGTATGATCCTCTCAATGTTCTGTTGAATTCAGTATGCTCAGATTTTGTGAAGGAATTTTGCATGTATGTCCATTTGAGATAGTGACCTGTAGTTTCCCTTCTTGTGGTGTCTTTCTTTGGTTTTGTTGTGAAAACAATGCTGTCCTCACAAATTTCATTTGGTAGTGCTGTTTTTTTATCAGTGGTTTGTAATAGTTTGAGAAATATTGGCATTAATTTCTCTTTAAATACTTAGTAGAAGTTTTAATAAAGCCATGGACTCCTATGCAGATTTCTTGGAGGGCGAGGCTTTAGAGAAATCTTATTAATTTTTCTTTTGTTCATTTTGTATTTTTCCATGAAACAGTGTTGGTGGACTACATTATGGCATAAAATGTGTAATTTGTTCCTGGTGATCTAATTGTTGGCCTATAAATACCTAAGTTTTTATTTAATGATCGTTTCCATGTCTTTAGTTCAGTTATGTCTCCTCTTTCAATTCTGATTGCATTTGTTTGAGTCTTCCCTGTTTCCCCAGGCTATCTATTTGTTTCAAATTTTACATACTTTTCCAAATACAAATTTTTATGTAATTGATTTGTTTTCTGTATTTGTGATAGTCTCTATTTTCTGTCTGCTTTATATTTTTATGTTATTTTTATGTTTATCTTGTTATGTCAGTAAAAATGCCAATGACTTTTTTAAGGAACCTGAAAAATATACAATTCATATGAAAGCACACAACACATGGAAGCAACAAAACAATCATGACGCCGAGAGAACCTGGAGACATCACACTTCTCTCTTTCTAAATATATTGCAGAGGTACATTAACCACAACAGTGTGCTGCTGGCATCAAATGAGACATTTAGACCAGTGGAGCTCATTACGAAGCCCAGAAGTAGAAGTTTGCAGATGCAGTCAGCAAATCCTGCACGAGATTTCCAACAATGCACAGTGGGGGGAGGATAGTGTCTCCTAAACATGGTGTTGACTAGGGGCACCTGTGTGGCTTGGTAGGTTATGCATCCCACTTCCACTCAGGTCATGATCTCACGGTTTGTGGGTTCGAGCCTCACATCAGGCTCCTGCTGACAGCTCAGGGCCTGAATTCTGTTTCTGCCTCTATCTCTGTGCCTCCCTACTCATGATCTGTCTCTCCCCCTCAAAACCAAAGTAAAAATTAAAAAATAGTATTGACATATACATGCAAAATAATAACATTTGGCCATAATCTTGCTTCATACATATACATCGACACAAAGAAATCTCAAAATGGTTGAAAGATTAAGAAGAACACTTGAACCTAAATGCCTTCAAAGAAAACATGAAAGATAAATATGATGACATTCACTTGAGAATGATTGATTTGATATAAAAGCAAAGTCACAGAGAACAAAGCAGGCAAGGGGGACTCCACCATACTAGATAAGGGGCAAGCAAATATTTGCAGAGCTAGAAGGCAGTCTATGGGAGGGTAGACATTACAATAAAAAATATTGAAAAGGAGTTAATATCCAAAATGCAGGAGGGACAATAAGGTGTTCTCATTTCCCGGCCATCAGACCACACCTCAAGCTTCCCCCTTTCCCTAATGGAGACCCACCTCCATTCAAAGTGCTCCTCAGAGGATGTCTTAAAGATGTGCCCACTGGTGTCTGGGCCTCACATGCACAAGAGGATGGATTGCCCCCAGTGCAGAGCCTGTGCTCAGGGGGCCTGAGAAAGGAACTGCCCCCACCCATCAGTAGCCAGATGCCCTGTCTTGCAGCAGAGGGAGGACCTGACCCTGTGATAGACTCTGTTACTGCAGGATGTTCTTGCTTTATCTCCTCACCGTGTAACACCCCGATCTTGTGAGTAAAGAAAGAACAGAATTTGATTCAGATGGAAATCAAAGCTACTGATTTGTACAATGTAGGAACCATAAAGTCTTTTGTCATCTATTACACCCCCCCACCATCTTTCGTCCCTAACTGGGCTGCTGCTCATGCCTCAATTCCTGGTGATGAAGATGCATTCCTGGGATGAACATCTGCTCAACTTTCTTGTCAATGCCATTGCAGTCTGATTCAAAAGTTCTCTTTTCATGTATGCTTGGGGAAGGCAACTAAGTTGGGCTCAATAGTACTCCAAGTTCTTGAAGCCAACTTACATTCTGTGCCTTCACCCAAGGCTGCACTCTTGTTTAGTATGTCCGTGACTTGTCACTCTATTACCAAAGGAGTCAGAGAGCCCTTGCAGACTCCCCCACCCTCCTAAAGCACCAGCCGGTCAGGGCCATACACCCTCCTGTCTTCTTAATGTCCACAGTTGCAAACAGCTACTGCCAATGAGGACTATGTCCCAGTGCTTCAAAACTCCCCACAAAGTGTCTTGTCAGTTTTTCACATCCCTCTCACCGGTACAAAAATGCAGTTGCATAAGCTTCTAAGGAAACCTGGCTACTGCTTCCCAAGGACCCCTAACTTCACTGCCTTTGCTCTGTCTCTGTGAGCCCCTCACCCCTACCTGATGCTGCCACAGATTTCTTTTCGTGGCTTTAAGAGTCATTAACCTACTTTAAAGTGTTAATATGAGCTCTGTGCACACCCCAAACTCTCAACTGTCTGAATATCAATAACATGTTTCACCTCTCGTTCCATGGAAATGGAGTGGCTGCAGGTATCCTGTGACAACCTGTGCCTCTCGGATATGTCCTATAACTTTCTTCCCATGAAAATTAGACCTTGGGCCATCAGGCCCCACTGCATGCTTGCACCCCCACAGCTGCTGTCTGGATACATTAGGATCCCCACTCACCTCTGTATTCCTCTCTGACAAGTTTGTAATTTCCAGGCCCACCACCTACCTACCAGCAGGCCACTGACCAAACCCTCCATCATCTTGTGTCATTTTAACAGTTTAAATTGGGCTATCCCACTCCCCTCCCTAAAAAGGGAGACCCAGGACACCTGGGTGGCTCAGTTGGTGGGAATCCTACATCAGCTCAGGTCATGATTTCGTGGTTTGTGAGTTTGAGCCCTGCATCGGGCTCTGTGCTGTCAGTTAGAGCCTGGAGCCTGCTTCAGATTCTGTTTCCCCCTCTCTCTCTGCTCCTCCCAACTCACACTCTTTCTCTCAAAAATAAATAAACATTAAAAACATTTAAAAGGGGAGACCCTACTTCATTCCTCACAATTGCCCTCAGCTACAGGAATGGTTTCTGGGACATCTGGTGGTCAACCCTGAGTTCTATTTAAAAAAATTTTTTTTCTTTAACATTTATTTCTTATTGAGAGACAGAGAGACACAGAGCATGAGCAGGGGAGGGGTAGAGAGAGGGGGAGACATAGAATCTGAAGTAGGCTCCAGGCTCTGAGCTGTCAGTCCAGAGCCCAATGTGGGGCTTGAACTGACAAACTGCGAGATCATGACCTGAGCTGAGGTCCATAGCTTAACCAACTGAGCCACCCAGGTGCCCCTCCCTGACTTCTATTTTGTGACAGCTTCTGTATGTGGGGAAACATAGGAACCACTCAGGCCAGTGTCCCTACTAGAACTCCAGGCGTATAAATATGCCATTTATAAA
The DNA here is from genome assembly GCF_028018385.1 of Neofelis nebulosa. Classification (NCBI taxonomy): domain Eukaryota; kingdom Metazoa; phylum Chordata; class Mammalia; order Carnivora; family Felidae; genus Neofelis; species Neofelis nebulosa. The sequence continues at coordinate 148,295,407 of NC_080788.1, forward strand.
TATCTTCTTCCATTCCATAGGTTGCCTTTTAGTTTTGTTTATTGTTTCCTTCACTGTGCAGAAGCTTGCTATTTTGAGGTACTCCCAAGAGTTCATATATGTATGTATTTAATTTTCTTGTAATATTGTTAATTTAAATTTAAGTGTGTTAACCTACAGTGTAGTATTTATTTCAGGTGTAGAATTTAGTGATTCATCACGTACATATAACACACAGTTCTCATTTCAACAAGTGCCCTTCTTAATCCCACCTCCCTTTTAGCCCACCTTACCCCCCTCCCCTTGGTTTGTTCTCTGTATTTAAGAGTCTCTTCCAGTTTCCTATTCTCTGTTTTTATCTTATTTTATGTTGCCTTCCCCTATGTTGTGTTTCTTATATTCCACATATGAATGAAATCATATGATATTTGACTTTTTCTTAGTGACTTATTTCACTTAGGTTAATATGTTGTTGTTCCACCCACATTGTTGTAAATGACAAGATTTCATTCTTTTTGATGGCTGAGTAATATTCCATTGTATATATTTACCACCTCTTCTTTATGCATTCATCTTCTGATGGATATTTGGGCTCTCCCACAATTTGCTTATTGTTGATAGGGCTGCTGTAAACATTGGGGTCCATGTGCCCCTTCGAATCAGCATTTTGGTATCCTTTGGATAAATCCTAGTAAAACAATTGCTGGATCACAGGATAGTTCTATTTTTAATTTTTTTCTGGAATCTCCACACTATTTTCCAGAATTGCTGCACCAGTTTGCATTCCCACCATGTTAATTTTAGCCATCCTGACAGGTGTAGGTGTTATCTCATTGTGGTTTTGATGTATGTCCCTGCCGAGGAGTGACAATGAGCTTCATTACACGTGTCTTTTCGCCATCTGGAAGTCTTCTTTGAAAAATGTCTATTCATGTCTTCTGACCATTTCTTCACCAGATTGTTTGTTTTTTTCAGTGTCGAGTTTGAGAAGTTCTTTATAGATTTTGGATACTAAGCCTTTATCTGATATGCCTTTTGCAAATATCTTCTATTTTGTCAGTTGCCTTTTAGTTTTGTTGATTGTGTCTTTGCTGTACAGAAGCTGTTTATCTTGAGGTCCCAATAGTTCATTTTTGCTTTTGTTTCCCTTGCATCTGGGACATGTCCAGATGCCTTTCATGCATTTTGAATTTGTTTTTGTGTATATTGTAAGAAAGTGGTCTGGTTCCATTAGAGTTTCCTGTTACTGTCCAGTTTTCCCAACACCATTTGTTGAAGGGACTGTCATTTTTCCATTTGATACTGTTTCCTGTTTTGTTGAAGATTAGTTGACCATTTATGGGTTTTCTACTCTGTTCCATTCATCTATGTGTCTCTTTTTGTGCCAGGAGCATACTGTCTTGATGACTACAGCATTGTAACATAGCTTGAAATCCAGAATTGTGATGCCTCCATTTTTTCCTTTTTTAGGCTCGCTTTGGGTGTTCAAGGTCTTTTGTGGTTCCATGATAATTTTAGAATTATTTCTTTTAGGTCTGTGAGGAATGCTTGTATTATTTGACAGGAATATTTGCATTGAATTATTTGCATTGAATGTCTAGATTGCTTTGGGTAGTATCAACATTTTAACAATGTTTTTTGTTTTAATCCATGTGCATGGAATATTTTTCCATTTCTTTGTGTCTTCTTCAATTTGTACCATAAATGTCCCAGGTTTTTCAGAGTAAAGCTCTTGTAACTCTTTAGTGAGGGTTATTTCTAGGTATCTTATGGTTTTTGGTGTAATTGTAAATGGGATAAATTCCTTGATTTCTCTTTCTCCTGCTTCATTATTGTTGTATCGAAATGCACAAATTTCTGTATGTTGATTTTGTATGCTGCAGCTTTACTGGTTTATTGTATCAGTTCTAGTGGGTTTTTTTTTTTGGTGGAGTTTTTAGGTTTTCTATATATAGTATAAAATCCAACTCCAAAACTGAATAATCCTATTAAAAAATGAGCAGAAGGCATGAATAGACTTTCCAAAATGCAACATACAGATGGCCAATAAACACATGAAATGATGCTCAACATCACTCATCATCAGGGAAATATAAATCAAAACTACAATGAAATATCAACTCACTCCTGTCAGAATGACTAAACTCAACTACACAAGGAACAACATGTGTTTGTGAGGATACAGAGAAAGAGGAACACTTTTGCACTGCTTGTGGGAATGGAAACTGGTGCAGCTTGTCTGGAAAACAGCATGGGCATTCCTCAAAATGCTAAAAATATAACTACCTTATGATTGATCAATTGAACTGCTAGGTATTTACCCAAAGGATACAAAAATACTAATTTAAAGGGTTTGCAACTCTATGTTTGTAGCAGCCTTATCAAAAACAGCCCAGCTATGGAAACAGTCCAAGTAAGCATTGACTCATAAATGGGTAAAGTGTATGTGGTATATCTACACACACACACACACACACACACACACACACACACACACTCATACTCATACACTGGAATGTTTCTCAGCCCTGAAAGGAATGACATTTGCTATTTGTAATGATATGGATGGAGTTAGAGAGTATTATGCTAACTGAAACAAGTGAGAGAAAGACAAATATATGCTTTCATTCATATGTAGAATTTAAGAAACTTCAAATGGGAAATGGGACAAAGAAGAGAGAAGAGGTACACCAAGAAATAAACGTTTTTCAATGTTTTAAAATTTATGTTGAGATAGAATGGGGGGAGGGGCAGAGGAAGCGGGAAGGAGAATCCCAAGCAGTCTCTTTGCTGTCAGTGCAGAAACCAAAATGGGGCTTGATCTCAGGATCCATGAAATCAAGACAGGAACCCAAATCAAGAGTCTTAGGCTTAACCCATGGAACATATAAACCCAACAAAACAGATTCTTACCTATACAAAACAAACTTATGGTTACCAGAGGGAAAGTGCGAGGAAGTTTGGGGAAGTAGGTGATTGGGGTTGGAGGGCCGCAGTCATAATGAGCACTGGGTGTTGTATGGAAATGTTGAATCGCTATATTTTACACATGAAAGTAATACTACATTGAATGTTTACTATGTGGAATATGAATAAAATCTCAAATGATGTATTTACAGTGTCTGCAAATGGCCTTGTTGGCATACAGCCCATGAAGAAACATTTATTCCAGAAAATATACTGACAGACGGCAAAGCTAGAATTTTGAGCTAAGGTATGTGCCTTTCCTTCCCCACCCCAGCTCAGCAAATGGAAACTCCAGTGCAAGTAGGTGGGACTATAGGCATGTGCCACTGAGCCTGGCTGCAACCTCCCCTCCAGACTGTTGTAGCCAATACCAGGGTTCCTGGTGACCAGCTCCTGTTCAGAGGACTCTTTCCCAGAGGGACAGGATGTCAGTGGCCCTAAGCTGTTTGCTATTGAGGCCAAGCCCCAGCAGGTGCCACTGAGATGTGGGACTCACTCATTGTTTGCAGCCCCACTCCCAGGATGGAAACTCTGCCCTGGGCACAGTCCACTAGGGATGCTGGGAGCCTGGTCGCCCCAGACCTGACTTGTACGGCAGGGGTCTCATGCCACCAGGACAAGCAAGCCTCAAAGAAGTGCAGCTGCCACTCACCCCTAAACTGAGCCCTTATTTTGTCCCCACCTGCAGCTGCAGAGTTTTTCCCAGGGCAGGGGGGAGCTGGAGCAATCCACTAAACCAAGGTGCGGATCTGTTCTGGCACAACTGACTTCATTTCCAGCTGAGTGTGGGAAGGTCTGGGCCTCATGTTGTGGGAGAGTCAGGTGCAGGAGACAGATGGTTTCAGTGGAGGATTCCTAACCTACTCCTCCTCACCTGCAGGAGAGAGCCAGAGCCAGGGACAGTGGAGGGAACAGCTCCTGTCAGAACACACATCAGAATATGATCTCAACAACTCTCCATTCAGAGGAGTCCGAGTTTGTAGGGTTTAGTCTGTGGAGAGTTGAAACATCTTGGTTGCAACATTTAAAATTTCAACATGACTAGGTTTTAGGTCATTTCTATCTGCAGTAAGGGTTTCCTTCATGTCTCCTATGCTTTCCTCAAGCACAGCAAGTATCCTTATGATAGTTGTTAAAAATTCTATTTCCTTGTGAGAGTTTTTAGAAATTCTGTTTGAGGCATATTAGTTATATGTGCTTTAATAATATCCCTGGCAATGACCTTTTATCGTTTTTTCTTTTGGGATGAATTCCTCCATCATGGTGTATGTCTATGTCTCTGCTTTCTTAAGTGTTTTAGAAAATCCTGTTTTGTTTTCTGCTTCTAGAGTAGTGTCTTTATTGAGAAGTGTTCAATTGCTGTTGAGGGCTTGACGCTTTAGCAAGCATTTGTTGCATATTCTGTGTGCACTGTGCTGTCGTGTATTGGCTGCTCTGTCCCTCAGCTAAGTCCTCTGCAGAGTTTCTCCTTGTCTCCAGTGATGAGTGTTTAGACATTGTCCACAATGTTGTGAGTTTTAACCAGGTGAGTTTGTCTGCCTGTTAAAAGAGGCTAATTCCTATTTCCCCTAGAGGTGAAGCTATGCCTCACTATATGGTCAGTAGACTTGGTGCCTTTGGGGGTATATGTCGTCTTTTGAGGGAGGGGCGCGGTGCTGATCTGGTTTCCAGGCCCTCTTTCTCTAGTAAGGAAGCACCTGAGGAAGGCAAGCGGGGGTACAGCTTGGTGTCAGTGGCTCAGCTTCTAGTGGGAGGTTCTGTGCTGCTCACTGAATTCTGTCCATGCTGATTGGTGGGAGGAAATATTGGCATCAGCTCCCTGTCTAGTCCCTTGAGTTGGATTTCCCAGCTTCCCCTGTTCAGGAAGCCCTCCCACAAAGAGAACAATCTGTACCTGTGCGTCCCAGGCTTCCATCAGAACCCTGCCTTCACCCTGTGTCCAAACCATTGGCCCACCTGGTGGCACAGGGCTCTTATGTTTTATCTCAGGAGCTCTAGCTGGGTTTGAAAACTCCAAATTATATGGACTCAATATGACTGGGACCCCACTGATCCTCTGTGAGAGGGTCTCGCTGTGCTGTGGCTGGAGCTGTTTATCCCAGAAGGGCAGTTGCATGAACACTAGGGGCTTGGGGTTCATGGCGAAGAACAACAAGAAGGCAGTGTTCAGTTAGCTGCTCTCAGCAGAGGCTCCTATGCTAATGACCATGGCAGTGCAATGGTGCCTGTCAGCTCTCCTGCCCCATGAGAGGCAATACACCTTTTATGAAATGCACCCTGAGAAGGGAACTGTCTCTCCCCAAGTCACCCAGGGGATTTCAGACCACAATGCCCCCTATGCGACTCTGCCTTCCTTCTCCACAGAAGCACAGCTATGCCCACCGGGCTCCATGCCAGTCATGGCATGGACTTCTAAATCTTCAGTCTTTGAACTGCACATTTACAGGAGGTTGACTTGTCATGATTACCTTTATGTGTCATCTTGACTGCATTATGGGTGCCCAGACTCCCCACTGTTTCTGTGGATGTCTGTGATGTGTTCGAGAAGAGACTGGCATTTCTATCCGTGGTTTCTGTCTGTCTGGGCATCACCCATTCCATTAAGGTTCTGAATAGAAACTGATGCAGAGCGAGGAGGAATTCCCTGTTTTACTTCCCATGTGCATGTTTGGATTGGAACATAGGTCTCCTCTGGGCCTTGTTCTGAGAGTTACATCATCAGCTCTTCACGTTCTGAGACTAGAAACTAGTTCAGAATCAGATGAGAATTACACCACTGGTTTTCCTGGGTCTCCAGCATGTGAGAGTGGAATGTGGGGGCTTATCAATGTATTTAGTCATGGAAACCAATGTTCTTTGGTTTCTGTTCCTGGGGAGAATCCTGACTAATACATGGAGATGAATTATCTCTTCTTTAGAAGAATTGAATAAAGCTGTAGCTCTTTTAAAGTCCTGAGTAGCAAGTGCCAGGAGGGAAGTGTCACGTTGTTTGGGACAAGTGCTGGGTGACGATAAAGGGGGTCTGGGGGATTCTGTAGGCCTGGGTGCACAGTGAGTGCATCTGGGACTCCTGTTGGGGCTCCTGGGTGGCTCAGTCGGTTAAGCAGCTGACTTTGGCTCAGGTCATGATCTCGCGGTCCGTGAGTTCGAGCCCCGCATCGGGCTCTGTGCTGACAGCTCAGAGCCTGGAGCCCTGTTTCAGATTCTGTGTTTCCCTCTATCCGACACTCCCCCGTTCACACTCTGTTTCTCTGTCTCAAAAATAAATAAACGTTAAAAATACTTTATAAAAAAAAGGTTCAGCTGTTGTGCATCAGGAAATCTGCAATTCACTCATACTGAGTGACAGGAGTAAGCAATGCAAACAACTGTGTCTTTGTGCATGTTAGGGTACTTTTCCTATGACAACACAGTTGCTAATTCAGAGAGTTAATAGATAAACACAGAATCCTGTGACCAGAGAGGCTCCCTAGAGAAACTGTTGTGTGGAGAGGAAGCCCCAGACCCTGACAGGAAACCTGCCTGTAACCTCCATCTGCACCTGCTCCTGGGAACACAAAGCAGAATTGTGCCTAGTGTGCGCCCCCTGGTGGTGCGGATGCCCTCCTGCAGGGAGGTTTGCGTGTGGGCTCCCAGTGAGGTCCCCTCACCGTGTCTCTTGCACAGTAATATGTGGCCGTGTCCTCGGTCTTGAGGCTGTTCATCTGCAGATACAGCGTGTTCTTGGCGTTGTCTCTGGAGATGGTGAATCGGCCCTTCACGGAGTCTGCGTAGTTTGTACTACTTCCATCAGCATAAATGCGTGCGACCCACTGCAGCCCCTTCCCTGGAGCCTGGCGAACCCAGTTCATGTAGTAGCTACTGAAGGTGAATCCAGAGGCCACACAGGTGAGTCTCAGGGACCCCCCAGGCTTCACCAGGTCTCCCCCAGACTCCTCCAGCTGCACGTCACACTGGACACCTGCAGACACAAGACATGTTGGTCAGGAAACTGTCACACATCCACTCTTTCACTCATATCCATTCACAGACTCAGTGTCCCTCGTTCACCATGAATTACCTTTTAAAAGAGCAACCAGGAACACCCAGCCCAGCACAAACTCCATGGTGAGGTGTGTGTGTGTTCTGTGCTGATCACAGAATGGGAACACCTGGGACTCCCGGGGCTGGGGCTCCTCTCCCAGCTGCAGGGTTGGAGCTGGACTGGTTTAATCAGCACAGGGAGGGCCCTATTTGCATATCCTCTGAGTATATATCAGGCTCCAGACTTAGATTTGTTTCAAATTTAAAACCAGTGTTTGAGAGGCACTTCTAGATCACTTGTTGCAGAAGGGACTGTGACAGTATAAATAATTCTGATCTGTGAACACAGTGATCTTTTCATCTGTGTTTGCCATTTTACATGTCTTTCTCCCAGCACGTCATGTTTAGTATGCTATTTTACTTTTTAGTGAAATTTAATCCTAAATACTTTATTTTGTACCATATAATTTTAATGTGTGTTTATTTTTGTGTGACAGATAGAAGGAGAGAGAGATCAGAGAGAGAGAAAGGGACAGAGAAGCCCAAGCAGGCTCTGCACAATCACGGCAGACCCTGCCTCAGAATTAAACTCAGGAACCATGAGATCATGACCTGAGCCAAAATCAACAGTAGGCACTTAACGGATTGAGCCACACAGGTGCTCCATTTTGTGCCATTTTCAATTGTGTGATGTTGTTAGTTTTTTCATATACTATGTTTTTGGTGTATGGAAATACAACATATTTTTGTTTGTTGATTTGTATCCTGAACTTTTCCTGAGTTTATTAGTTCTGATACTTTTTTTGTGGAGTTTCTAAGGTTTCACTATATGTAAGTTCGTGTGATTCTCAAACAAATAATTTTCTTCTTACTGATTTACATGTCTTTATTTCATTTTCTTACCTAATTTTTATGGGTACATCTGCAACTTGTAGGAGCAGAAACCTTTTTCCTTCTTTGCTTCTGTGTTCTTTGTCTGGTCTAAGGATTCAATTAACATAAGACAGATCTACAGAAGATAATAAATTTCATTTGCATGTGCACAAGCTTCCTAATAATATGACACCCAGAGAATGAAGAAAGTAGGTGGCACTTGTGCCTTTTAGAAAAAAAAAATGGATTTGCGAAGAGTTAACAAGACAGAGATTTGGGTTTGGGCAAGTCAATTAGTGAGGAATTAACAAGGCTTGTTGGCACAGCCTTCTTGGTGCTAAGTTCCCATTTCTGGTGCTAAGGATCATTCTCCCATTCTGGTATAGGGGAAGAAGTTTCCCAGGAGAGAGTTATTTCCTGCTCTCAGGGGGACAAAGAAGGGTCACAGTTTCCTTAGACTAGCTGTTACTCAAGTGACTTTCCTGCAAATAAGCCATGTGACAAGATGACATACATTGGGTGCCATATTTTACTGGTCTTCATGTTACCATGTGGAATACCTATGTAGGGAATGAGCATCCTTGCCCGGCTCCTAATGTGACAGGAAAAGCTTCAGTTTTTCACTGTTAAATATGCTGTCAGGTGTGGGCTTTTCATCTATGTCATGATTTTGTGGAGGTTATTTCTTTCTTTCCCTCAGTTGCTGAGATTTTTTAATAATGACAATTTGTTGAATTTTGTCTAGCTTTATATGTATCAATAGATGATGATCTAGATGATCAACAGATGTGACTGCATTGTCACATATGACCCTTTCATTGTGCTGTTGCATTCACTATGCTAGGAGTTTCGCATGTATGTCCATCTGAGATATTGGCCTTTAGTTTCTCTTCTTACGGTGTCTTTCGATTTTGCAGCATAGTAAGGTTGGTCTTGTAGATGAACTGGGGCATATTCCTTTCTTTTTCAGTTTTTGGTAAGAGTCTGAGAGGTATTGTCATTAAGTCTCTTTTATATTTTGATATAATTCACAGATAAAGCCCTGTGTACTAAGCTGACTTTTTCTTTTGGGGCGGTGTATGATTAGATTATAGATTGAATTTTATTTGTTTTCATCCTGTTAATTTTCTGTTTCTTCATGTACAGTCTTACAGATTGTTTGTCTTTGGAAATTGCCTAGTTGCCCTTAGTTATCTAATAATGGGTCTATAATTATCTAGGCATTTTCTGTTATTGTTTTTCACTTCTTTGGTATCAGTTATGTCCCCTCCTTAATTCTGATTGTATCTGTTTGAGTTTTACTTATTTCCTAGTAGAGATGCTTTTTAAATTGCATTTAGCTTTCCAGATATCCATTTCAATTTGTTAATTTTTTGTATTATTACACTTTTTATTCCTTTTATCTGTTCTAATAATTTCTAATATTAGTTGAGTTAATAAAAATGCCAATGAATGTATCTGGGAAATTCTTATGTATATGGTACCACAAAGCACACAGAAGTGAGAAAGCAATCCTGAGAAAGAAGAACAAACCTGGAGACAGCACACATCCTCCTTTCTAAGTATATTGCAGAGGTACATTGTCTATAACACTGTGCTGCTGGCACAGTCAGACACACAGACCAGTGGAGCAGATTACAGAGACCAGAGTGAAATGTGTCTGGATGCAGTCAGCAAATCCTCCATGAGATTTCATAGATTTAAAATTAGGGAAAAAAATGGCCTCTTTCACAAATGGTTTTGAATTCCAGTGAGTAAAATAATGACATTTGGTCCTTATGTTATACCATACAGATATGTAGACCCCCATTCAGCCCCTTCCCTGGAGTCTGGCAGACGCACCTCATCAATTAGCTACTGAAGGGGAATCTAGAGACTGCACAGGAGAGTCTCAGGGACCCCCTCCCCCGCCAGGCTTCTCAGGTCTCCACCAGACTCCACCAGCTGTACATCACACAAGACATCTACAGATACAAGTCAGGAAAATGTCACACATCCACTGTTTCTCTCACTCATATCCACTAACATAGTCAGTGTTTCTTGTTCATCATGAATCACTGTTTAAAAAAGAACCACGGAAAACCAAAGTGAACCCAAACTCCATGGTGAGATGTCTGTGTTCTGTTCTGATCACTGAATGTGAACACTTAGGGGCTGGGGCTCTTCACCCAGCTACAGTTTCAGGGATGGGAGGGTTTAATCAGCATACAGATGTCCTTTGACAATATAGCAAATTTTGCAATAGAATCCTCAAGAAGCCAGTGACCCTTGGCAAGTGTAAGGGATGGGGCAGTGTTTGGTGTCACAATATCTTTCAGAACATTGTGATTTATTAATTTGTGATTTTGCTGCAGTGATTATAAGTACCCATGATAATCCTTAATTTCACATATGCACCCAAATACTTGAGGTAGGAATCAGTATACCACCATTGTACAGGTTAACAGATACACTGCAGCAGAGACAGAGTGTGTGAATGTCCAAGATCACGTATGAGGTGAGAGTAGTCCCAGTATCTGAACCTGTGCTCCCCATCAGGGGACCCACCGGCCTCCTGAACCACATGCAGGACAAGGCTGGACATCCCAGTGAGGTTTGCAGGTTCCTGACCTTCTAGAAGTCCCAGGAGAGTGATGGATGGAAGCCAGGTCTATTCTGTCACAAATTGGAGTGAGTGAGAAGCCTCGACAGAGACTCACAGAGCTGATGTAGATGCCAGGGGTTTTCTACAAACACAAGGGGTCATTTACACATGAACTCTATGTGGACATCAACGGAAACCCTCAATATGGGTCCTCTGGGTGGCTCAGTTGGTTAAGTGTCCGATTTTGACTCAGGTCATGGTGTCACAATTTATGAGTCTGAGCCTTGTGTTGTGCTCTGTGCTGACAACTCAGAGCCTGGAGACTGCTTCATATTCTGATACTGTGACTCCTCTCTCTCTCTTCCCCTTGCCTGCTCGTAGTCTGTCTCTCTCTCTCTTAAAAATAAATAAACATTAAAAAAAGAAAGGTTCAATAACGTTAAAATGGTTGAATTTTATTAAAATATGTTGAAGGCAAAACACCTGAGATCAGGAAGGATGATGTTAATTAAAAATATTTCTTCATCTATGAAATGGAGAACATTATTCTTCTAAACTCTTGTTAATGTGAGAATGATCAAAGATGTATTTATCCCAGCGTCTGACCCTGGGAAAATCTGTGTATTCCCCTTATCATGGTTTATTTAAACAGGGAGGACACTTGTGTGTTTCCACAGCTTTTACAAACTCTTTGCTGTGTTCATGTCAGAAGAAGTGTGCAGAGTCTGGGTCTGAAAGCCCTTGAGAGGAGACCAGTCCCTAACCAATCTCTTGTCCTGGATCATGAGCTCCCTGGTCTCTGAGTTCCCCCTGGTGGTTGTGATTGCCCCCGGTGGTCCCCGTGCTCCTGTTGTTTCACCAGATTCCCTGCAGAGTTAAAGTGACTCCTTTCCTTCCCTCCCCATTTATGCAACATGCAAGGGTGAGACCCTTCCATCATGAGCACTGCAGACCCTTCTGTTCACAGGATGTCTCCTCCTACATATTTTCCATCTTTGAACCCTTCACTCTGCTTCTTGCCTATAAATATACACTTATATTTCCTTTAATCATTGGTGAGCAACAATCTTGGATAGTTATTCTTATTAGCTGGCAAGAGTCAGAAGAACTTTTCATTTGATAATCGAGAGAACAAAAGATTTTTGGGCTCAGAAATTCTACTTTCATGAAACTGGGATAAATGTGCTCAGCTTCAAACATGCACCACCTTTAAGAAAAAAGGAAGTGTCAATCCCAGAGACAAGTTGGAGTCTGAGATTCAGAGCATTCTGTCTTTGAACCTAACGGGTTTCCCCAGATTGATAATCAAATTGTTGTTGGTGATGCACTTCTAAATTACACTGTATTTCTTCTGGCATAGGAATGTCAGTACCTCTTATGTAATGGTTACCATGCAGAAGCATTCAGAAGATCAAAAATGGTTTTCTAGAAATGCAGGTCGGCTGATGGAGAGGGTTTCACCCCAGGATGGAAGGTACCACGGTCTCACCCTACCCAAGCTACATGGTTAGATTTGGGGTTTTAGAGGTAGTGAAATTTAGGTACGTTTTGGACTTGACTTAATATGTAATGATTTGACATGTTGGAGGATTTGGGGGTGTGGTAATGTGAGTGTCATGTGGGATGGAGGTGAATTTTCCCTGACATCAGTGTGGACTGTGGTCATCTATGTCATTCTTGAACCTGTGTAGAATAACTTATGTGGCCAAAGGGACTTGTCACATGAGATTAATTTTGACACATTGATATTACTGCCATGTGTATGAGTCTGGGGATGGAGTTCAGGACACAGATGGTCAGTCACCAAATGTCCATCTCGGAACTGAAGATGAGTAGGTCCTGAAGACAGCACATCTGTGGGAGGGAATACCTTGAGAATTGTGGGATGAACCCCGTCATCACCAGGCACAGACACTTTCTTGCATGAACTTCAAGTCTCCCTCTGGATCTAAGTTTCCAACTGAACCCAGGTGGATATGCATGGATGTCCCCCAAATGCTCTGAGGTGAAGAGAAACGGTAAGGAAAGAAACATGAAGAAAGACAGATAACAACAAGGAAAGACACATAAAGGTGTCATTGCCATTGAGAGAGGACTTCTGGGGCTGACATGCATCCTGTTTTCTGCAGCCTTGATTGGACGATGTTGGACACTAGCCAGTGGAGGTCGGGGGCAGCCCTACAAACTGGGCTCTGGGATGTAAGACCAGAACCGTAGCCACCCTAAGCTGACTGTATTGTGGACAAGTGACATGACTCGGGAGGTCCCCACCTGAGGGTAAAGAGATGTTCTGGCCACCCTGTGGCCCCCCACCCTCTGAGGTCACTCCCTCCAAATGTTATACATTCACAGCTTCTATTGTATGTGAAATGTACCCTCTCTCAGTAAGGCGATGATCCACTGCTGGTTCTGGGAGGATCCATCCTTGTGACCTTGTCTCTGGTATAAACCTCCTCTCTGTCTTCTAAGAATGAAAGCAAAGTTCCCCTTAACATGCTGCTAAAATCCAATATTGTGCCCTCACTTGGATCCAATTATTTTTCGGTGTAAATCACTAGTGAAATTGTCATCTGTTTGGAAATTCCCTTCAGAAGCAAGTACTGGAATACATGGGTGGTGTCAGGTGGTGTAGACCAGTGGAACAGCCCATGTAAACATGCATCCTCAAGGCTGAGCTTGTTCCCTAGTGAGGAATGGGAAGTACAAGGAATGCCAGGTGACACTCGTCTGTGCTTCTTAAGTACCCAACAGACCTGGGTGAACGGGCCTGCTCCAGGAGCAAGGACGTCTACACACAGGCAATACATAGATGCCAGCTGTCTAGACAGTCTGCCCATGAGATGTGGTCACAGAGGAACTGGGAAGGGCAGCTGGGGTTTGAATTCCAAGTCACGTGGCACCAACATTGGGAATCATGAGTATGTTTGTTAATTAATGTCCACTACCAGTTAGGGATAAAATGGGTAAATGCAAGTTGTTAGACTCACTGCCCTAGATCCCATTGCTTATGACCATTTGTAACAACATTTGTCCCCTTCCTTTTTTTCCCCTGTTTTTAATGTCTGAAGATTTTATTTATTTACATCTTTGTTAATTAACATGTAGTGTCGTTTTAGTTTTGGGAATAAAATTTAGTGATTCATCACATACATTAACACCCAGTGCACATCACAACAAGTGACCTACATAATCTCCATCACCCGTTTAGCTATTTGAATCAGAATTTTTGTGTCCTTTGTGTAAATACCTTGTAGAGAAATTGGTGGGACATAAGGCAATTCTATTTTAACTTTTTAAACTCTTCTCCAGTGTGGTCACACCACCTTGCATGCCCACCAAGAGTATAGGAAGGTTCCTCTGTCTCCACATCCTTGCCCATATATGTTGTTTCCTGAATTGTTCATTTTAGCCATTCTGACAGGTGTGAGGTGGTATCTTATCATGATTTTGAATTGTTTTTCCCCAATGATGAGTGATGTTGAGCATCTTTTCATGTGTCTCTTAGCCATCCAGATGTTTTCTTTGGAAAAGTGTCTGCTCATGTCTTTTGACCATTCACTGGATATTTGTTCTTCTGTGTTTGTTAAGTTCTTATAGATTTTGGATACTAACTCTTACCACGGATGTCATTTTCAAATATCTTCACTCCTCTGTCAGTTGCCACTTAGTGTTGTTGACTGTTTCCTCCACTGTGCAGAAGCTTTTTATCTTGATGAGGTCCCAATAGTTCATTTTTTGCTTTTGTTTTCCTTGCCTCTAGAGGCACGTCTATTAAGAAGTTGCTGAGGGGCGCCTGGGTGGCGCAGTCGGTTAAGCGTCCGACTTCAGCCAGGTCACGATCTCGCGGTCCGTGAGTTCGAGCCCCGCGTCAGGCTCTGGGCTGATGGCTCGGAGCCTGGAGCCTGTTTCCGATTCTGTGTCTCCCTCTCTCTCTCTGCCCCTCCCCCATTCATGCTCTGTCTCTCTCTGTCCCAAATATAAATAAAAAACGTTGAAAAAAAAAAGAAGTTGCTGAGGTCGAGGTCAAAGAGGTTTCTGCCTGTTTTCTCTTATAGATATTGATGCTTTTTGGTCTTACATTTAGGTTTTTCGTCCATTTGGAATATATTTTTTGTGTTTGCTGTAGGAAAGTGTTCCAGATTCAGTCTTCCTCATGTTACTATCCAGTTTTCCCAGCACCATTTGCTGAACAGACTGTTCAGCACATCTGGTTCTCTATTCTGTCCCATTCATGTATGTGTCTATTTTTGTGCCAGTACCATGCTTTCTTGATGATTACAGCTTCGTAATACAGCTTGAAGTCTAGAATTGTGATGCCTCCAGGTTTGGATTTCTCTTTCAACGTTGCTCTGCCTATTCGGTGTTTTCTGGTTTTATACAAATTTTAAAATTCTTTGTTCTTTTTCTGTGAAGAATGTTGGTGTTATTTTGGTAAGGATCACATTGAATGTGTAGATTGCTTTGGGTAGTATTGATATTTTACCAATATTTGTTTCCCAATCCATGACCATGGAATGCTCTTCCTTTGTGTATTGTGTAATTTGCTTCATATGCTTTCTATAGTTTTTAGCATACAGATCTCTAACATCTTTGGTTAGGTTTATTCTTAGGTATGTTATGATTTTTGGTGCAATTGTAAATGGGTCTGATTCCTTAATGTCTCTCTTTTCTGCTTCATTTTTGGTGTATGTATATAGTGCCAATAACTTGATGTTGTCTTTGTATCCTACAACTTTTCTGAGTTTTGTCTCCGCCCTAGAAGTCTTTTGGTGGAACCTTTTGGATTTTCCACATAGAGTATCATGTAATCTTCAAAGAGTGAACGTGTGACTTATTCCTTTCAAATGTCTTCGCGTTTTATTTCTTTTCATTGTTTGATTGCAGAGGCTAAGCCTTCTAGTACTACGTTGAACAAAATTAGTGACAGTGTATATCCCTGTCATGTTCCTGACCATATGTGGAGAGCACTCAGTGTTTCCCCATTGAGGATGACGTTAACAGTGCGTGTTTTGTATATGGCCTTTATGTCGTTGAAGAATTTTCCATCTATCTTTACTTGATGGTTTTTATCAAGAAAAGAGAGTGTAGTTTATCAAATGCTTCTCTGCATTTATTGAAAGGATCATTTGGGTCTTATCCTATTATTGATATGGTGTATAACTTTGATTGATTGTTAATATTGATCCATCCTTGCACCCCAGGAATAAATCCGACTTCATCCTGGTAAATGATTCTTTTAATGTACTGTTGGATTCAATTTGTAAGTATGTTGTTGATAATTTTTGCATCCATGTTCACCTGGGCAATTGGTGTGTAATTCTCCTTTTCTAATTCTTCCTGTTGAAATTTTGGTAGTTTACATGTTTCTGGGAATTTATTCATTTCTTCCAGATGGCCTAATTGGTTGGTATATAGTTTTTCATAATATTCTCTTATAATTGATTGTATTTCTGGTGTTGGTTGTGATCTGTCCCATGAAATTCATGATTTTGTCTCTTTGGGTCCTTTTTCTTTTCTGTTTGAATAATCTGGTCCAGGAAGTTCAATTTTATTCATTCTTTCAGAAAGCAACCTAAAAGTTTTGTTGATCTGTTCTACTGTTTTTGTTTCTTTCTATGCCATTTATAGGTACCCTATGATTGTTTACCCTCCTCGTCTGACTTTAGGCTTCATTTGCTCTTCCTTTTCTAGCTTCTTTAGGTGTAAAGTGGTTGTGTGTTTAAAATTTTATTTTTATCGAGTTAGGCCTGTACTGCTATATACTTCCATCTTAAATCTGCTTTTGCTGCATCCCACAGTATTTGGACCGTCAACGCTAACATTTTCATTTGCTTCCATGTATTTTTATTTCTTCTTTAGTTTCCTGGTTAACCGCTTTATTCTTCAGTGCGATGGTCTTTTACTCCAACTATTAGCGGTGTTTCCAAATTTTTCCTTGTGGTTGACTCCAAGTTTCATAGTGTTCTGATCTGAAAATATGCATGCCATAGTCTCAATCTTTTTGTACTCGTAGGGGCTGATTTATGACCCAGTGCGTGATCTATTCTGGAGAATGTTCCATGTGCACTCGACAAGAATGTATTCTGCTGCTTTAAGATGGAATGTTTTGAATATATCTGTTAAGTCCATCTGGATGTATGTCATTCAAAGCCATTGTTTCCTTCTTGATTTTCTTCTCACATGATCTGTTCATTGTTGTAAGTGGGGTGTGAAAGTCCCCTACTACTAGTGTATTATTATCAATGAGATTTTTTATGTCATTAATTGCTTTACATATTTCAGTGCCCCAATTTGTGGTCATAAATATTTACAGTTGTTAGTGCTTCTTGTCGGATAGACCACTTTAGGATATAATGCCCTTCTTCATCTCTTTTTGCAGTCTTTGTATTTTAAATCTAGGTTGCCTTATATGAATATTGTACTAGAGCTTTCTTTTTATGTCCAGGAGCATGATAAATTGTTCTGCAACCCCTCACTTTCAATCAACAGGCATTTCTAGGTCTCAAAGGAGTCTTTTACAGGCAGAATATACATGGATCTTGTTTTTTTAACCCATTCTGACACCCTGTGTCTTTTGACTGGACTTTTTAGTTCATTTACATTCACAGTGATTACTGAAAGATATGATATTAGTGTAATTGTGTTATCACAATGTTTTTGTAAAGTAATTTTTTTTTCTGGAGATTTTCTCTGTTCCTTTCTAGTGTTTGTTGCTTTTGGTCTTTCTTTCCCACTCAAAGAGTCCCCTTTAGTATTTCTTGCATGGTTGGGTTAGGGGTCACAGACTCCTTTAGATTTTGTTTGTCTGGGAAGCTCTTTATCTCTCCTTCTTCTCAATGACAAACTTCCTGGATAAAGTATTCTTGCCTGCCTATTTTTTTCCCATTCAGCGCATTGAATGTATGATGACACTCCCTTCTCTCTTGGTAAGTTTCTGTGAAGGGAACTAACCTTATTTGCCTTGCCTTGTTAGGGACTTCTTTTCTCTTGCTGCTTTTAGGATTTTTCCTTTATCTCTATATTATGTCCATTTTCTATGATTTCTCTTGGTAATGGCCTACTTTTGTTGATTTTGATAGGAGTTCTCTGTGCCTTCTGGATTTGGATGTTCATTTCCTTCCTTGGGTTAAGGCAACTTTCAGCTACAATTTGCACAAATAAACCTTCTGTCGCTTTTTCCCTCTCTTCTTTTGGGACTCCTATGAAAGGAATTTTACTACACTGTACAGAGTGGCTGAGTTCTCTAAGTCTACGTCCATAACCCAAGAAGTTAGTTTACCCTCTCTTTTCTGATTCCTTATTTTCCATAATTTTATCTTCTATATCACTTAGTCATTCCTCTGCTGCTTACACCCATTATTATGTGCAGTAAGCATCATGTCTCTTTCATAGCATTTTTAAATTTCACCGTTGACCAGTTTTTATGCCTTTAATCTCTGTGGTATGCATATCCTTGATGTCTTCTATGCTGTTCTCAAGCCCATCCATTATCCTTACTATTGTTGTTTTAAGTTCTGTTTTAGGCATATTCGTTATATGTGTTTTGATCAGATCCCTGGATATGATCCTTTCTTGTTCTCTCTTTGGGGATGAATTCCTCCATATTGTTATATTGTCTAGGTCTCTGTCTTCTTCTGTGTTTTAGAAAACCTGTTATGTTTTCTGCTTCTGAGAGTCATGGCTACATTAAGAAGAGTTCATATGCTGTACGGAGACTGGCGCTTCAGGAAGGGTTTGTGGTGAGTGCTGTGTGCAGTGTGTTCTTGCATTTTGGTGTCTTGGTAAGTGGGCATCACCCAATCCATTAAGGTTATGAATAGAATAAAAATAAAAGTGAAGCAAATTCTCTCATTTTTACTTCTTGTGTGCCTGCTTGAGCTGTAACATTGGCTTCGTCTTGCCCTTGGAGTGAAAGTTAAACCATCAGGTCCCCATGTTCTCAGACTTGACACTAGTTTGGAATCAGATGAGAATTACACCACTGATTTACTGGGTATCCAGCATGTGATAGTATATCATGGGACTTCTCAGCCTATTTAGTCATGTAAGCCAATGTGCTATGTGTTCTGTTCCTCAGGATTATCCTGACTAATACATGTAGATGCATTTTCTCTTGTAGTTTCAAGTATTTGAAGAGAACTGTAACACATATAAAGTTCTGAGAAGCAAAGTGACATGAATGAAGTGTCATGGTGTTTGACTGGGACAAGAGCAGGGTGAGGATAACGAGGAGCTTTGGGATCCTGTGGTCCTAGATGCAAAGTGAGCGCACCTGGGACTCCTGTAAATGTTCAGTTGATGTGCATCAGGATACGTGTAAACCATTGATATTTAGTACAAGGGTAAGCAATTGTAAGAGACTCTATCTCTCATTCATGTAAGTATAGTTTTCCTGGTAAAACAAACTTTGTAAACCAGATCCAAGTAGGTAAGCACAGAATCATGTGTCCAGATAGGCTTCCTGGGGGAAACTGCTGTATGGAGAGGAAGCCCCAGGCCATGGCACAAAACCTTCCAACAACCCCTACCTGCACCTGCTCCTGGGAACACAAACAGAATGGTGCATAGTGTGCACCCCCTGGCGGTCCTGATCTTCTTCTACAGGGTGGTTTGTGTCTGGGCTCACAGTGACAACCCTTCACTGTGGCCTTGCACAGTAAAACATGGCCGTGTCTGCAGACCTCTGACTGCTTCGCTCCATGTAGGCTGTGTTTGTGGATGTGTCTGCTGTCAGAGTGAGTGTGCCCTGGAACTTCTGTGCATAGCTTGTAGAATCATCTTCAGGGTCAATGCTTCCCATCCACTCAAGCCCTTGTGCAGGAGCCTGTCGCACCCAGTACACATAGTAATCAGTGAAGCTGTATCCAGATGCTTTGCAGAAGATCTTCACTGATGCCCCAGGCTTCCTCACTTCAGTCCCAGACTCCGCCAGCAAAACCTGGGAGTGCACGCCTGTAGAGAGGGGACAAGAGTGGATGAAATCAATGTTGACTGGTCCTGGTCCTCTCCTGTGTCCAGGGACTTGGCTGACCCTTAGCTGTCGCCACTGCCACCAGGTAGAGGATTCTCCAGCTCCAGTCCATTGTGAGGGGATGTGTCTCAGGGTTTCCAGTAGAGGATGGTGTTGTACGGTGATGCTCTCAGGGCACAGACACACCCATACTTAACCTAGTGCTCTGAGGACTATTTGCATAGTCATGAGACAGAGTATTTCATACACAGGACCAGAACCATCTGGAGACGGTCCCAGAGACCGTGTACATTGGGACTCAGAGAGCACCAGTCTAATCCTTGTTTGAGGACATGGGTCCTTGGCCAGGTTCCTGAACTGTGTGCAGACTGAGCTCCTGCCACTGAGTGATAAGACCTTACAGAAAATTCTCCCCATTGTGGACCAGTATTGAATGAGGCAGAGACCACCTGACCCTGTTGTTGGCTCTGATATCTGAACATCTTATTCTTGGAGTAGCGTGTCTCCAAACTGCTCCACAAAATCGGGTAATAAATGCATCCTGGCTTCCATCTCTTAGATGAAGATATCTACAAGCCCTGGACTAGCAGCGTCAAGTGTCTTCTCACTGCCTGAGTTCATTAAATGCTCTGATGGAACAGGATATTTAAACACCCTTTAGAGTTCCGGAAGATGGCGGCGTAGGAGGACGCTGGGCTCACCGCGCGTCCTGCTAATCACTTAGATTCCACCTACACCTGCCTAAAGAACCCAGAAAACCGCCAGAGGATTAGCAGAACGGAGTCTCCGGAGCCAAGCGCAGACGAGAGGCCCACGGAAGAGGGTAGGAAGGGCGGCGAGGCGGTGCGCGCTCCACGGACTGGCGGGAGGGAGCCGGGGCGGAGGGGCGGCTCGCCGGCCAAGCAGAGCCCCCGAGTCAGGCTGGCAAAAGCGGAGGGGCCGGACGGACTGTGTTCTGACAGCAAGGGCGACTTAGCGTCTGGGAGGTCATAAGTTAACAGCTCTGCTCAGAAAGCGGGAAGGCTGGAGGACAAAGGGAGGGAGAGCTGCTGAGCCCCCGGACGGACGGCAGAGCTCAGCTTGGCGGGGAACAAAGGCGCTCGCCAGCGCCATCTCCCCCGCCCATCCCCCAGCCAAAATCCCAAAGAGAACCAGTTCCTGCCAGGGAACTTGCTCGCTCCGCGCAAACACCCAACTCTGTGCTTCTGCGGAGCCAAACCTCCGGCAGCGGATCTGACTCCCTCCCGCTGCCACAGGGCCCCTCCTGAAGTGGATCACCTAAGGAGAAGCGAGCTAAGCCTGCCCCTCCCGCCCCCGTGCACCTTGCCTACCCACCCCAGCTAATACGCCAGATCCCCAGCACCACAAGCCTGGCAGTGTGCAAGTAGCCCAGACGGGCCACGCCACCCCACAGTGAATCCCGCCCCTAGGAGAGGGGAAGAGAAGGCACTCACCAGTCTGACTGTGGCCCCAGCGGTGGGCTGGGGGCAGACATCAGGTCGGACTGCGGCCCCGCCCACCAACTCCAGTTATACACCACAGCACGGGGGAAGTGCCCTGCAGGTCCTCACCGCTCCAGGGACTATCCAAAATGACCAAACGGAAGAATTCCCCTCAGAAGAATCTCCAGGAAATAACAACAGCTAATGAACTGATCAAAAAGGATTTAAATAATATAACAGAAAGTGAATTTAGAATAATAGTCATAAAATTAATCGCTGGGCTTGAAAACAGTATACAGGACAGCAGAGAATCTCTTGCTACAGAGATCAAGGGACTAAGGAACAGTCACGAGGAGCTGAAAAACGCTTTAAACGAAATGCAAAACAAAATGGAAACCACCACGGCTCGGATTGAAGAGGCAGAGGAGAGAATAGGTGAACTAGAAGATAAAGTTATGGAGAAAGAGGAAGCTGAAAGAAAGAGAGATAAAAAAAATCCAGGAGTATGAGGGGAAAATTAGAGAACTAAGTGATACACTAAAAAGAAATAATATACGCATAATTGGTATCCCAGAGGAGGAAGAGAGAGGGAAAGGTGCTGAAGGGGTACTTGAAGAAATTATAGCTGAGAACTTCCCTGAACTGGGGAAGGAAAAAGGCATTGAAATCCAAGAGGCACAGAGAACTCCCTTCAGACGTAACTTGAATCGATCTTCTGCACGACATATCATAGTGAAACTGGCAAAATACAAAGATAAAGAGAAAATTCTGAAAGCAGCAAGGGATAAACGTGCCCTCACATATAAAGGGAGACCTATAAGACTCGTGACTGATCTCTCCTTTGAAACTTGGCAGGCCAGAAAGGCTTGGCACGATATCTTCAGTGTGCTAAACAGAAAAAATATGCAGCCGAGAATGCTTTATCCAGCAAGTCTGTCATTTAGAATAGAAGGAGAGATAAAGGTCTTCCCAAACAAACAAAAACTGAAGGAATTTGTCACCACGAAACCAGCCCTACAAGAGATCCTAAGGGGGATCCTGTGAGACAAAGTACCAGAGACATCACTACAAGCATAAAACATACAGACATCACAATGACTCTAAACCCGTATCTTTCTATAATAACACTGAATGTAAATGGATTAAATGCGCCAACCAAAAGACATAGGGTATCAGAATGGATAAAAAAACAAGACCCATCTATTTGCTGTCTACAAGAGACTCATTTGAGATCTGAGGACACCTTTAGATTGAGAGTGAGGGGATGGAGAACTATTTATCATGCTACTGGAAGCCAAAAGAAAGCTGGAGTAGCCATACTTATATCAGACAAACTAGACTTTAAATTAAAGGCTGTAACAAGAGATGAAGAAGGGCATTATATAATAATTACAGGGTCTATCCATCAGGAAGAGCTAACAATTATAAATGTCTATGCGCCAAATACCAGAGCCCCCAGATATATAAAACAGTTACTCATAAACATAAGCAACCTTATTGATAAGAATGTGGTCATTGCAGGGGACTTTAACACCCCACTTACAGAAATGGATAGATCATCTAGACACACAGTCAATAAAGAAACAAGGGCCCTGAAAGATACATTGGATCAGATGGACTTGACAGATATATTTAGAACTCTGCATCCCAAAGCAACAGAATATACTTTCTTCTCGAGTGCACATGGAACATTCTCCAAGATAGATCATATACTGGGTCACAAAACAGCCCTTCATAAGTTTACAAGAATTGAAATTATACCATGCATACTTTCAGACCACAATGCTATGAAGCTTGAAATCAACCACAGGAAAAAGTCTGGAAAACCTCCAAAAGCATGGAGGTTAAAGAACACCCTACTAACGAATGAGTGGGTCAACCAGGCAATTAGAGAAGAAATTAAAAAATATATGGAAACAAACGAAAATGAAAATACAACACTCCAAACTCTTTGGGACGCAGCGAAGGCAGTCCTGAGAGGAAAATACATTGCAATCCAGGCCTATCTCAAGAAACAAGAAAAATCCCAAATACAAAATCTAACAGCACACCTAAAGGAAATAGAAGCAGAACAGCAAAGGCAGCCTAAACCCAGCAGAAGAAGAGAAATCATAAAGATCAGAGCAGAAATAAACAATATAGAATCTAAAAAAACTGTAGAGCAGATCAACGAAACCAAGAGTTGGTTTTTTGAAAAAATAAACAAAATTGACAAACCTCTAGCCAGGCTTCTCAAAAAGAAAAGGGAGATGACCCAAATAGATAAAATCATGAATGAAAATGGGATGATTACAACCAATCCCTCAGAGATACAAACAATTATCAGGGAATACTATGAAAAATTATATGCCAACAAATTGGACAACCTTGAAGAAATGGACAAATTCCTAAACACCCACACTCTTCCAAAACTCAATCAGGAGGAAGTAGAAAGCTTGAACAGACCCATAACCAGTGAAGAAATTGAATCGGTTATCAAAAATCTCCCAACAAATAAGAGTCCAGGACCAGATGGCTTCCCAGGGGAGTTCTACCAGACGTTTAAAGCAGAGATAATACCTATCCTTCTCAAGCTATTCCAAGAAATAGAAAGGGAAGGAAAACTTCCAGACTCATTCTCTGAAGCCAGTATTACTTTGATTCCTAAACCAGACAGAGACCCAGTAAAAAAAGAGAACTACAGGCCAATATCCCTGATGAATATGGATGCAAAAATTCTCAATAAGATACTAGCAAATCGAATTCAACAGCATATAAAAAGAATTATTCACCATGATCAAGTGGGATTCATTCCTGGGATGCAGGGCTGGTTCAACATTCGCAAATCGATCGTGATACATCACATTAACAAAAAAAAAAGAGAAGAACCATATGATCCTGTCAATCGATGCAGAAAAGGCCTTTGACAAAATCCAGCACCCTTTCTTAATAAAAACCCTTGAGAAAGTTGGGATAGAAGGAACATACTTAAAGATCATAAAAGCCATTTATGAAAAGCCCACAGCTAACATCATCCTCAATGGGGAAAAACTGAGAGCTTTTTCCCTGAGATCAGGAACACGACAGGGATGCCCACTCTCACCGCTGTTGTTTAATATAGTGCTGGAAGTTCTAGCATCAGCAATCAGACAACAAAAGGAAATCAAAGGCATCCAAATTGGCAAAGATGAAGTCAAGCTTTCGCTTTTTGCAGATGACATGATATTATACATGGAAAATCCGATAGACTCCACCAAAAGTCTGCTAGAACTGATACATGAATTCAGCTAAGTTGCAGGATACAAAATCAATGTACAGAAATCAGTTGCATTCTTATACACTAACAATGAAGCAACAGAAAGACAAATAAAGAAACTGATCCCATTCACAATTGCATGAAGAAGCATAAAATACCTAGGAATAAATCTAACCAAAGATGTAAAAGATCTGTATGCTGAAAACTATAGAAAGCTTATGCAGGTAATTGAAGAAGATATAAAGAAATGGAAAGACATTCCCTGCTCATGGATTGGAAGAATAAATATTGTCAAAATGTCAATACTACCCAAAGCTATCTACACATTCAATGCAATCCCAATCAAAATTGCACCAGCATTCTTCTCGAAACTAGAACAAGCAATCCTAAAATTCATATGGAACCACAAAAGGCCCCGAATAGCCAAAGTAATTTTGAAGAAGAAGACCAAAGCAGGAGGCATCACAATCCCAGACTTTAGCCTCTACTACAAAGCTGTCATCATCAAGACAGCATGGTATTGGCATAAAAACAGACACATAGACCAATGGAATCGAATAGAAACCCCAGAACTAGACCCACAAACGTATGGCCAACTCATTTTTGACAAAGCAGGAAAGAACATCCAATGGAAAAAAGACAGTCTCTTTAACAAATGGTGCTGGGAGAACTGGACAGCAACATGCAGAAGGTTGAAACTAGACCACTTTCTCACACCATTCACAAAAATAAACTCAAAATGGATAAAGGACCTGAATGTGAGACAGGAAACCATCAAAACCTTAGAGGAGAAAGCAGGAAAAGACCTCTCTGACCTCAGCCGTAGCAATCTCTTACTCGGCACATCCCCAAAGGCAAGGGAATTAAAAGCAAAAGTGAATTACTGGGACCTTATGAAGATAAAAAGCTTCTGCACAGCAAAGGAAACAACCAACAAAACTAAAAGGCAACCAACGGAATGGGAAAAGATATTTGCAAATGACACATCGGACAAAGGGCTAGTATCCAAAATCTATAAAGAGCTCATCAAACTCCACACCCGAAAAACAAATAACCCAGTGAAGAAATGGGCAGAAAACATGAATAGACACTTCTCTAAAGAAGACATCCGGATGGCCAACAGGCACATGAAAAGATGTTCAACGTCGCTCCTCATCAGGGAAATACAAATCAAAACCACACTCAGATACCACCTCACGCCAGTCAGAGTGGCCAAAATGAAGAAATCAGGAGACTATAGATGCTGGAGAGGATGTGGAGAGACGGGAACCCTCTTGCACTGTTGGTGGGAATGCAAATTGGTGCAGCCGCTCTGGAAAGCAGTGTGGAGGTTCCTCAGAAAATTAAAAATAGACCTACCCTATGACCCAGCAATAGCACTGCTAGGAATTTATCCAAGGGATACAGGAGTACTGATGCATAGGGGCACTTGTACCCCAATGTTTATAGCAGCACTCTCAACAATAGCCAAATTATGGAAAGAGCCTAAATGTCCATCAACTGATGAATGGATAAAGAAATTGTGGTTTATATACACAATGGAATACTACGTGGCAATGAGAAAAAATGAAATATGGCCTTTTGTAGCAACGTGGATGGAACTGGAGAGTGTGATGCTAAGTGAAATAAGCCATACAGAGAAAGACAGATACCATATGGTTTCACTCTTATGTGGATCCTGAGAAACGTAACAGAAACCCATGGGGGAGGGGAAGGGAAAAAAAAAAAAAAGAGGTTAGAGTGGGAGAGAGCCAAAGCATAAGAGACTGTTAAAAACTGAGAACAAACAGGGTTGATGGGGGGTGGGAGGGAGGGCAGGGTGGGTGATGGGTATTGAGGAGGGCACCTTTTGGGATGAGCACTGGGTGTTGTATGGAAACCAATTTGACAGTAAATTTCATATATTAAAAAATAAATAAATAAATAAATAAATAAATAAATAAATGAAAACAAAACAACTCTTGGGGCGCCTGGGTGGCGCAGTCGGTTGAGCGTCCGACTTCAGCCAGGTCACGTTCTCACGGTCCGTGAGTTCGAGCCCCGCGTCAGGCTCTGGGCTGATGGCTCAGAGCCTGGAGCCTGTTTCCGATTCTGTGTCTCCCTCTCTCTCTGTCCCTCCCCCGTTCATGCTCTGTCTCTCTCTGTCCCAAAAAATAAAAAATAAAACGTTGAAAAAAAAATTAAAAAAAAAAAAAAAACAACTCTTGGTTTCATTGATGTGCTCTTCAGTTTTTTAGAGTCTATATTGTGTATTTCCGCTCTGATCTTTATTATTTCTCTTCTTCTGCTGGGTTTAGGGTGTCTTTGCTGTTCTGCTTCTATTTCCTTTATGTGTGCTATTAGATTTTGTATTTGGGATTTTTTTCTTGTTTCTTGAGATAGGCTTGGATTACAATGTATTTTCCTCTCAGGACTGCCTTTGCTGCATCGCAAAGCATTTGGATTGTTGTATTTTCTTTTTTGTTAATGTTTATTTATTTTTGAGAGAGACAGAGACAGAATGTGAGTGGGTTAGGGGCAGAGAGAGAGGGAGGCACAGAATCTAAGGCAGGCTTCAGACTCTGAGCTGTCAGCACAGACCCGGACGTGGGGCTCGGACTCACAAGCTGGGAAATTGTCCCCTGAGCCGAAGTTGGAATCTCAACCGACTGAGCCACCTAGGCGCCCCTGGAGTGTTGTATTTTCATTTTCATTTGTTTCCATATATTTTTTAATTTCTTCTCTAATTGCCTGGGTGACCCATTCATTCTTTAGTAGGGTGTTCTTTAACCTCCATGCTTTTGGAAGTGTTCCATACTTTTTCCTGTGGTTGATTTCAAGTTTCATAGCATTTTGGTCTGAAACTGTGCATGGTATGATCTGAGTTCTTTTGTACTTATGAAGGGCTGTTTTATGACCCAGTATGTGATCCATCTTGGAGAAGGTTCCATGTACACTCGAGAAGAAAGTATATTCTGTTGCTTTGGGATGCAGAGTTCTAAATATATGTTAAGTCCATCTGATCCAATGTATCATTCAGGGCCCTTGTTTCTTTATTGATCCTGTGTCTAGATGATCTATCCATTGTTGTATGTGGGCTGTTAAAGTCCCCTGCAGTGATCACATTCTTATCAATAAGGTTGCTTATGTTTGTAAGTATTTTAT
Source organism: Neofelis nebulosa (assembly GCF_028018385.1). Classification (NCBI taxonomy): domain Eukaryota; kingdom Metazoa; phylum Chordata; class Mammalia; order Carnivora; family Felidae; genus Neofelis; species Neofelis nebulosa. The sequence goes on from NC_080788.1 coordinate 148,322,625, forward strand.
ATATTTGGGTGCTCCCATATTCGGTGCATAGACATTTATAATTGTTAGCTCTTCCTGATGGATAGACCCTGTGATTATTATATAATGCCCTTGTTCACCTCTTGTTACAGCCTTTAATTGAAAGTCTAGTTTGTCTGATATACGTATGGCTACTCCAGCTTGCTTTTGACTTCCTTTAGCATGATAGCTATCCATCCCCTCACTTTCAATCTGAAGGTGTCCTCAGGTCTAAAATGAGTCTCTTGTAGACAGCAAATAGAGGGGTCTTGTTTTTTTATCCATTCTGATACCCTATGTCTTTTGGTTGGAGCATTTAGTCCATTTACATTCAGTCTTATTATGGAAAGTTATGGGTTTAGAGTCATTGTGATATCTGTAGGTTTCATGCTTGTAGTGATGTCTCTGGTACTTTGTGGTCCTTGCAACATTTCACTTACAGAATCCCCCTTAGGATCTCTTGTAGGGCTGGTTTAGTGGTGATGAATTCCTTCCATTTTTGTTTGTTTGGGAAGACCTTTATCTTTCCTATTCTGAATGACGGACTTGCTGGATAAAGGATTCTTGGCTGCATTTTTCTGTTCATCACATTGAAGATTTCCTGCCATTCCTCTCTGGCCTGCCAAGTTTCAGTAGATAGGTCTGTCACTACTCTTATGGATCTCACTTTTTAAGTTAGAGCATGTTTAGCTCTAGCTGCTTTCAGAATTTTCTCTTTATCCTTGTATTTTGCCAGTCTCATTATGATATATTGTGCAGAAGATTGATTCAAGTTACATGTGAAGGGAGTTCTCTGTGCCTCTTGGATTTCAATGCCTTTTTCCTTCCCCAGATCAGGGAAGTTCTCAGCTATGATTTGTTTAAGTACACCTTCAGCCCCTTTCTCTCTCTCTTCCTCTTCTGGAATTCCTACGATACAGATATTGTTCCATTTGATTGCATCACTTAGTTCTCTAATTCTCCCCTCATACTCCTGGATTTTTGTCTCTCTCTTTTTCTCAGCTTCCTCTTTTTTCATAATTTTATCCTATAATTCACCTATTCTCTCCCCTGCCTCTTCAGTCCATGCTATGGCCACCTCCATTTTATTTTGCACCTCATTTATAGTATTTTTTAGCTCCTCATGACTATTTCTTAGTCCCTTGATCTCTGTAGTAATAGATTCTCTGCTTTCTTCTGTGCTTTTTTTCAAGCCCTGTGATTACTTTTATGACTATTATTCTAAATTCTTGTTGTGTTATATTGATGAAATCGTTTTTGATCAATTCGTTAGGTGTCGCTACTTCCTGGAGTTTCTTTTGAGGCTAGTTCTTCCGTTTCACCATTTTTGGTAGTCCCTGTGGTGGCTCCAAACTGCAGGGCACTTCCCCTGTGCTGTCTGGTGTCACTTGTGTTGGTGGGCGGGGCTGCAGTCAGACCCAATGTCTGCCGTCAGCCCACCGCTGGGGCCACAGTCACACTGGTGTGTACCTTATCTTACCCTCTCCCAGGGGCAAGATTCACTGTGGAGTGGTGTGGCCCCTGTCTGTGCTGCTTGCACACTTCCAGGCTTGGGGTGCTGCTTCGATAGGATCTGGCATATTAGCCAGGGTGGATCCACAAGGTGCACAGTCGTGGGAGGGGTAGTCTTAGCTCACTTTGCAGTCAGTGGTCCCCTGTGGTAGGGGCCCTGAAGCACCAGGATTGAGGCAGATCCGTCAGAGGGATGGATCCATAGAAGCACAGTGTTGGGCGTTTGCCTGAGGCAAGCAAGTTTGGTGACAGGAACTGGTTCCCTTTGGGATTTCAGTTGGGGGATGGGAGGGAGAGATGGCGCTGGCCACTGCCTTTGTTCCTGCCGAGCTGAGCTCTGTCTTCCGGGACTCATCAACTCTGCCTCCTGGTGTCCTCTTACTCTCCCCGCTCTCTGAGAGCAGAGCTGTTGACTTTTAGCATCCCAGATGTGAAGCCCCGCTGGCTGTCAGAACTCACAGAGTCCGGCCACTCCGCTTTTGGTAGCCAGACTTTGGGGGCTGTGCCTTGCCGGGCGGTCTCCCCCTCCACCGCCCTGGCTCCCTCCCTCCCATCTGTATAGCATGCACCGCCTCTCTGCCCTTTCTACCCTCTTCCGTAGGCTTCTTGTGTGTGCTTGGCTCTGGAGAGTCCATTCTGCTAGTCTTCTAGAAGTTTTCTGGGTTATTTAGGCAGATGTGGGTGGAATCTAAGTGATCAGCATGATAAGGTGTTCTCCTAAGCCTCCATCTTCCCCTCTCTACCCAAAGAGGAATATTTTTAATAGAAATTGAAAGTAAAAATGAAGTTTTGTCTCTTGCCCCGCAAACGCAGGCTATAGGACAGCCAGCGAGGCATCTGAACGCCCTTGCTGTGGTTCAGCTCCTTCTTGGGAAATACCAACTCAGAGGAGATGTAGTGCCATGAGGGACGACCTTGAAATCCTTGGACAGGAGCCAGCACTGCCCAGAGTGCAAACACTCTGAGGGGTGCCCTCAGGGTGACCTGGTCCTCTGCCAGCCTCATGCCCCTGCTCAGGGACATCTGCCAGTGAGAATGGATAAATGGAGGATCCTCAGAAAAGCCAGATCTAGACCATCTGACAGAACAGAGGGCTGTACCGGGTGGCCAGCACCCTACACCTCGGGGCCACCTGTGGGGTTAGGTAACAGTCACAGGGGGTGGCACTGGGTGACCCTGCACATCAGTTTAGCTGGGGCACACGTGGCAGAGGCAGGCGGGCCCTGTCCAAGCATGCTCACATGGACATAGCAGGGACTTGGACCCAGAGACATGGCTCTATTCAACACATTCCATCTTTCCTTTAGCTACTTGAATACCGATTATACAATTTTAACACCCTGAACTTCTCTACCACTTCCATGTCCTGTGGTACTGCTGGTTCACTTTCTATGGATGACTATTTTTCCTCATTATGGAGACCACTGCTTCCTACTTCCTTGGGATGTGGAGGTAGACATCAATTTTACCTGTGAACGTGTTGAAAAACATTGCTTTCTAATTTTACATGTCTTATTCTGGTTGGCTATTAGTTTGCAAGCCATTTGATCCTTTTGGTTGTTACTTTGAAGCTTCCTCTGAGTTTACTGAGGAAACATTTCCCAGTATTCTGTGTCATGATTGGTGAAGTACAAGGTTGTATTTTAGTATTTTCTTATTCCAGCTTGGGAGAACTGAAACTACTGCTGACCACGTGTGAGCCCCAGGATATTTTCCCTCTAATCCTTTATTGTGATTCTTTCTGGCTTCTGGAAGTCTCCTCCTATGCATGTGGGGTTCCCTCCTCAGCTGGAGACACAAAGGGGCTGTCTGCTAGTGCCCAAGTTGAGAGGAAGAGTGAATGTCCCCATTAGTTTTAAAATGCCTGCCTTCCTTTTACACAAAAACCAGATAGGGATACCATAACAAACCTAAGAGCTACATGGGCAAAAATCTCCTTGACCTTGGTCTTGGAAATGATGTTTTGGATATGACTCCAAATGCACAGTCAACGAAGACAAAAATCAGTGAGTGAGAACACATCAAACTAATAATCTTCTGCTTAGGAAAAGAAACATTCACCAAAGGAAAAGACATTTTACAGGGATGGAAAAAAATTGTAAAATGTGTGTTATGAGGTTCATATCCAAAATTTAAAAAAAGCTCATTTTGCTGAATATTATAACAAGCAACCTAATTTTAAAAAAATGGGGGAGTACAGGACTTGAAAGGGCATGTTTCCAAAGTCCATGTACAAACGTGCAGCAAGTGCATTAAAAGGTGCTCAACATCACTCATCACCAGAGACATGCAGATCAAAGCCACAATCCCATAACACTTCACACCTGTTATCATGGCTGTTACCATCAGACAAGAGATAGCAAATGCTTGTGAGCATGTGGAAATAAGCAAACCTGGTACACTGTCCCTAGGAATGTAAACTGGTGAGGTTACTACTGAAAACAGTATGGAGAGTTCTCAAAAAATTAAAAACAAAAGTATGATTGCACCCAGCGATCCCATTTCTGAGTGATATATACAGGGGATGAAGTCACTACATCAGAGATATGTGCACCCCATGTTCATTGCAGTATCATTCTCCATAGCTGAGACACTGAAAAGACCTAACTGCTCATCAAGGGATTAATAAATAAGATGTGAGATTAGATACATAGATGGATGGATACAGAGATAGATACATAGATAGATAGATGATAGATTTCATCCATATAAAAGTTAATCGTGCCATTTGTGACTACATGGATGAAGCTTGAAGACATTATGCTAAGTTAAATTAGACAGAGAAAGACACATTCTGTATGATCACACTTACATGTGGAGTCTAGAAACATCAAATTCACAGAAACAGAGTGTGCAATGGTGGGTTCCAGGGACTGAGGGGCAGGGAAAATGGCAGCGGGGGGCATTGCTCAGTGTGTCCAAACTTCCAGTTAGAAGATAGACAAAAAGCTTCCATGGGTCTAATGTATAGTAAGATGACAATAATTAATATACATATTGTATATTGAAATTGCTTTATGTTCTTACCATAATTTAGCAGAAGAATGTATTGACTAACTTCAACTTGGTAGACATTTCGCATTATATACATGTACCAAGGCATCACATTGTACACCTTAAAATTACATAATGTTATATGTCGATTATATCTCAATAAATCTGGGGCCAAAAAAAAGGTATTCCTAGAAGACATTCCTATACACATTTGGCTAGTAATAATTTAACTATGCGTGGACATGACTGCAAATCATACAATATGTGATATTAACCCTAAAGATGTTTATGCACAGAGAAGATTTCATACAAGTGTGCATGTGTGTGTGTTGGTGGGAATAATTTCATGTGATTCTGTACACTCATAGAAACAACAGCCATAACAATAGGTGTTAGGACACTGGTGCTAAGTAGAGATCGTGGCATTTTTGAAGAAAATTAAAGGCATTATGGCCAGGGGATAGATCATGAGCAATTTGGGATGTAAAACAAAACAAAACAAAACAAAACAAAACAAAACAAAACAAAACAAAACAAGAGCGGTGAACACTTTTCCTTATTGTGATTGGAACATAACATAAGATCTGTGTTTTCTTTCCACATCTCACAGCTTTTGTACTCCATTTCCCATATGAATGGCTTCCTTTGTGCTTAGTTGATATTTTGCAGTGACACATTTTCATTTGCTTCTTTGTTCCTTTTGTGCACATTCTTTAGATAGATCCTTTGGGTTTACCATGCCCTTACACGAAACACTCTAAAGCTGTAAGAGTCTATTGTCAACTGATAACTACTTAAATTCAATCCCATGGACAAGTACACTTTAATGGCTCCACACCACTCCCCACTCTACTGATGTCACAGGTCACATCTGTATGTATTGTGTAGCCATGAGTATTGATTTATAGTCACACTTGATGCTTTTGTCTTTTGAATCTCACAAAAGAATTGGAAGTGTAGTAGAGGGGTAATGTCAGCCTCATAGCAGCCTAAGATGTCCCTGTGTTGTCTCTGTCACACCCATCCAAAACTTGGCATCCATCCACAAACAAATGTGCATTTTTGGGCCCTGTGGGATCCAGCTCCATATGCCAATGGACCCCTGAATAGTCTTCCCTACACATGCATAGGTGAACATACCTGAGTGTGGCTATGGAGTCTACAGTGACCCCTGAACCTGCTCCACCTTTCTTGTCTGTGGTCTCTGAGGTTCTGGGAAACAGTCTTAGATGATCACACATGGACTGGAGTCTTTGTGGAAGTCCAACTTTCCAAAGAAAGTGAAAACTCTGACTTTAAATGATATCTTCATTCCCCCCATCCTTGTGCATTGTAGCATTATTTACAAGAACCAAAACACCCTATGTGTCCGCAGACAGAAGAATGGGTAAAAAGAAGTGTGGCCTGTAGGTACAGTGGAATTCTATGATTCGTCCGTAAGAAAGAATGAAAATTTGCCCTTTGCGACAACATGGGTGGATCCTGAAGGCATCAGGATAAGTGAAGTAAGTCAGACATGTGGGAAATCAAATAGATATGTCCTGGTGTAGGACATTACAGGGAACACATTGCAAAGCAGAACACTGCTTTCTGGCTTTGCTGAAAACAGAAGGCAATGCTTTGCTTGTGTGGTTAATATGTATCTAGGAGTCACTAACTTCCCTTACCTCGTTAACGTATATCTAGGGAGCACTCATCACCCTTATCTGGTTAATATATACCTAGGGGGCACTCGCTTTGCTTATCAATTTAATGTAAATCTAGGGTACACTCAGTTCCCTTATGTAGTTAACGTAAGTCTAGTGGGAACACTAAAGTTCACTTATTTAGTTAATATTTATCTAGTGCAACTAGTTAATATAAATCTAGGGGGTACTGCGCTGATTTAGTTGAAATAAATTTAGGGGAACTCACTGTGATTATCTAGTTAATGTAAATCTAGGGGGGACTTAGTTCCCTTATGTAGTTAATGTAAATCTAGGGATCATTCACTTATCCACTAAATTTTTATGTAGCAGGCACTCATTTAACTACCTAGTTAATGTGAATTTATGGGGCACTCGTTTCACTTATCTAGTTAATGTAAATCTAGGGGGCACTCATTTCCTTGTCTTGGTAATGAAAATCTATGGGACACATTAGGTAAGCACACTTTGCTTATCTAATGAATGTATATCTAGGGCGCATTCAATTTGCTTATCTAGTTAATGTCAGCATAGGGGGAACTCACTTTAATTATCCAGTTAATGTATGTTTAGGGGGCACTCACTTTGCTTATCTAGTAAATGCAAATCTCGGGGGCAAGCTACACTTCCCATATCTAGTTAATGTCAATCTAGGGGACACACTCACTTTGCTTATGTAGTGAATGTAAATCTAGGGGGCAAGCTACACTTCGCCGAGATAGTTAATGTAAATCTAGGGAAACCTCACTTTGCTTATCCAATATATATATATATATCTATGGGCACTCTCTTCCTTATCTAGTTAATATAATTCTAGGGGCACTCACCTCACTTACTTCCTTCATGTATATATAGGGGGCACTCACTTCCCTTATGGAGTTAATGTATATGTAGGTGGCACTCACTTCACTTTTGTATTTAATATAAATCTAGGGGGCAGGTTAAACTTTGCTTATCTAGTTATGTAAATCTAGTATAACTAGTAATCTAGTATAACTAGTAAATCTAGTATAACTTCACTTATCTAGTTATTCATCTAGGGGGCACTCACTTTGCTTCTCTTGTTAACATACATCTAGAGGGCAGTCACTTTGCCAGTCTAGTTAATGGGTATCTAAGGGGTACTCCACTTTGCTTATTTGGTTAATGTATATCTAGGGGGCACTCAGTTTATGGAGTTAATGTATATGTAGGGGGCAAGCTACACTTCACTTACCTAGGTAATATAAATCTAAGGGGCACTCACCTTGCTTATCCAGTTAATGTAAATTTAGGGGACACTCACTTAGCTTATCTAGTTAGGTTAATGTATATCTAGGGGGCACTCAGTTTATGGAGTTAATGTATATGTAGGGGGCAAGCTACACTTCACTTACCTAAGTAATATAAATCTAAGGGGCACTCACCTTGCTTATCCAGTTAATGTAAATTTAGGGGACACTCACTTAGCTTATCTAGTTAATGTAAATCTAGGGGGCATGCTACACTTTACTTATTTAGTCAATATAAATCTAATGGGCACCTGCTTAGCTTATCCGATCTGTGTATATCTGAGGGGGCACTCACTTTATCTAGTTAGTAAATCTAGGGGACACACTACAGTTCACTTATCTAGTTAATATTACTCTAGGGGGCACTCACTTTGCTTAGCTTATTATTGTAGGTTTAGGGGACCCTCACTTCTCTGATCTAGTTAATGTGTATCTAGGGGGACCTCTGTGCACACACAATGAACCTTTGTTTCTTTCCCCTGTTAATCCAGGTCCTGTGACCTTAGTTCTTGGTCCACAAGAACATTTGGTAGAGAATTTCTTCCTCCCCTTCACCTTTCTAGGCTCTAGGTTCAGCCACATTCTGCTTGTCAGCTCAGACCCAGCACTATACTTGAAGCCCACATCGCTGTGTGCTGGTGTGTAGACTCCCATCAATTAGTGGGTGTGGCCTGTGGGTGCTAGATCCTCCACAGGACCCATTCTTACTTTATCCTGAAGGTAAACTCACGTTTCCAGCACATGTATGGTGTTAACTGAATAGGTCTGCATCTGTAACACGTGTGTCCAAACAGACAGAAGGGCTGATGTTACTCCACAGTTCACTTAGCATCCTTCTGTAGTTTACTGAGGAGGTGGCCGGGGCACCTGTTTTGCCCTCCTTCCCAAACATTCCTGGACGCATTCTTGCTGGGAACATGCAGTGTGGCTGCACGGGAATTTCAGGAGGTGCTGGGAAAGTATGATTACCTGGTTGCCCTGGAACGTGGAGAATATGTGTACACATGGCAGTCTAATACTTTGTGTAACCATGTGTCTTTGAGACAAAGTGCATGCATGGGGACACATTGGTACAACTTACAAGACTATCTGTACCAACAAGGATTCTAGGTATGAACTGAAGTGAAAATCCTGTTATGTGCTTCATGTGTTTTACATCTATTGGTGAATTATGGGATACATTCTTATTCCAAAGTCATTTATGAAACAGTTACTGTTTAGTTCTGTAAATTTCCTAATGAATTACTATTAAAAAGTTGTATATTTTCAATTCAGAAGAAAATAAACAGACTTTAATATCACTATTATGATTTAAAATACATTCTAGGCACTGTAAAAATAGTAAAAAATGTTTAGAAAAAGGGTCCCTAACTTTCCACAGGCTCAACTCTGCAGGATTTCTAGAAGGTTCTTGGGAGAACCAAAGTGGAAATCCTAGGCAGACCCTCATCTAAGGATGAACTCACTGAAAAATAGAGAAAAGAAGGAGAAAAGGGGTTCATATTCATCGTGCTCCCTCGGAATTCCAGAGACATCCATAGGCACTTGTGCCTACCTTTCTGATTGATTTCACTGGGGGCTACTTTCAGCCTCATAGTCTCAGTCTCCCACATTCGGAAATTTGCTCTCCAGGGAGGCACAGCTTGCACTGGCTGGGATCGAATCCATGCCTTTTCCCTGACAGCCTACAGACACCCCAGTGTGGGACAGGCAGTATGGGTGGGTGGTAGCCCTCCATCACCCTGAACCCGTAATGGGACCAGGAAATGAGAGATTACCTGAAGAATGAGACAAAGCTCAGTGTGCAAGAGCACAGTTTTGGAGAAAATTCATGAATTTGTCCCTAAAGGGGCTTGTGGCAACTTCTCTTATTTCTGGAACCAGAAACCTCAGCCCAAGACACAGCTGCTGACTCAGGTCTTCTGCACAGAGTCTTAGGGACTGTTTGGGCTCTTACAGGCTTACAAAAATACATAGAGGCCACAAGCATGCAGTTTTCAAGTTTTATTTCAGAGTTCTGCTCAGTGACGCATCAGAGACCTGGTGTCAGGTCCATGATGTGCCTGTGGACCCCTGTGTCTCCCGCAGACCCCCGGAAACATGGATGTTAGCTGTGCCACCTCATTATTGTATTTTCACAGATGAGCCACGTGGTTTGTCTATAGTTGTTTAGGGGTCTGGAGGCTGAATTATGCATTGTCTTGATCAACAGTTTCTTCCGTAACCTTCTGTCTGTTGATAGTTCTGACATTTCCGGCAACACCAAAGAGGAATGCAGCAATTAAGACATAGATTCTAGCAAAGATCACTCTGCGATATACCACGGATTCACGACTTTGCCTGACTGACCGCATTCTTCTTGGAGGGGGTCCACTGTCTGTGCTCCCACCAGTGCCTCGTTCAGTGCACCGTGGAGGATCCCAGCCTACGTGGCAATGGCAGTTCCTGTTATTGTTGCATATCCCTCTGTGACTGCATTTCTCCGGGATACAGTCATAGTTCAGCTGAGCCACACTGCCATTGCAGTAGGTATCCTGACAGAACTTTCCAGGAGCACAGGGGGTACCAGTTCTCACATGACCAATATCGGTTGTTCCTGTGCTACGATGCGAATCCAGCCCAAAACACCAGAACCCTGAGATCTCAGACTGATGAAATCCAACATGCTCTTGCAGCTGAGGGAGATGCGTGACGTTACTACACTGCAGCCTTCCACACTGCATGTCTGTGGGGGAACAGGGTTTAGATTTGAAAACCCCTGGGTCTCTTCTGCAGTGTCCATATCGGCTGCCTTTTTGATTTATGGTATAGCAGACATTTTCACCCTTCACAGCATTTCTGCCAAAGATTTCTTGGCAGTGCATAGTGCGGTCAGTGCAGTTTCCATGATAGCAGTAGCCCTCTTCAGTGCACGGGGTTCCATCTTGCATATAGAAGTCATCAGGGCACTCCACGGACACCCCACGGCAGTATTCTGGAAGATCACATATATTTTGGATTGGTCTGCAGAGTGTCCCAGCATCGGAATAGGTGCAGTTTGTACAGCATCTGCCTGTATTACATTTGCTGCCAGGGGTTAGAATACAATCAGTCGTACAGCAGGGATTGTTGTAGCACTGCTTGAAGGAGCCACAGTCACACTGCTCACCTGGCTCCACTACATAGTTTCCACAACGATCGTGAGTCAGGCTTTTATTGAAATAGGAAAGTCCTGAGTCAAATATGCACTCACAAAAATTATTCACCACTACATGCTGCATATGAATGAAGGAACAGTTACTGAAAGAATCTGTCATAATAGGGTATTGATTCATAATGCAGGTAGACCTCCTCTGGCATGCACAAAACTGATTGTCATAAAAAATACCAATAGATAATGCAATTTTTTGGGCTACTAACACAGACAACAATAAAAAATGTCTGCCTAGAGAAGCAAGCGAGATGATGGATTTTGATCCGCATACCGCATATGTGGCTGGCTGAAACTGAAGTTCATGTGGTGCATCTTTGTTCATAAGTAAAGCTGTATGTGGTTTAAAAGCAACAAACAAGTGTCTCTGAAAGTAGATATGAATCGGACTCCCTGGCACCTGAAAATTGTTCAAGACAACTGGATCTTCCAGATTATAAATGACCATGGAGGAAATATAGTGCCTTACATCAATCCCTTGAAGCATTGAGTCAGTCAAACTAACAAGCCTTATGAGGAATCGGGCACATTTTGACACGTTGTTGAACACACCATACATTGTTTTGGAACCGAGAACAAGTCCTTTCAAAATCCCATGATGGGATGAATACAACTTACTAGAGATCCTGGGGGCTGCACTGATATTTGCTTGAGAGAACAGGGGGTTACTAACCTCCTTATATCCCAGGTTATAAGTAGGTCCCGTTGCATTGGTGTCTGCCACTATCTGAGAAACAACGTGTTCAAACTGTTGGGAATCGCTGAGGGGTCTGATTTCATAGGCAAGGTCATCCAACTTCATGATACCTTCAAGGCCCCCATAGCACGTGTCCATGGTGACCATGGAAAGAGGAATCTCCTCCAGGTAGCCGAGGTAGTAACAGTCTGGAGGGATGAAGGGGTAGTCCATCTGCAAGGCTCCCTGATCATCCTGAGTCATCATCAGCAAATGTCTGGACCAAAAGAGTTTCTTGTGCCTCATGTGGATAACATGGCTCTTGCCCCCAAAATGCAGGCTATAGGACAGCCAGCCAGGCATCTGAACGCCCTTGCCGTGGTGCAACTCCTTCTTGGGAATTACCACCTCAGAAGAGATGTAGCGCCATGAGGGACGACCTTGAGAACCTTGGACAGGAGCCAGCAATGCCCAGAGTGCAAACAGCAAGAGGGGTGCCCTCAGGGTGCCCTGGCCCTCTGCCAGCCTCATGTCCCTGCTCAGGGACATCTGCCAGTGAGAATGGATAAATGGAGGATCCTCAGCAAAGCCAGGTCTAGACCATCAGACAGAACAGAGGGCTGTACCAGGTGGCCAGCACCCTACATCTGGGGGCCACCTGTGGGGTTAGGTAACAGTCACAGGGTGTGGCATTGGGTGACCCTGCTCATCAGTTCACCTGGGGTGGATGTGGGAGAGTCAGGTGGGCCATGGTCAACAGTGCTCACATGGACATGGGTAGGGACTTGGACCCAGAAACACGGCTCTATTCAACACATTCCATCTTTTCTCCTTCTACTTGGATACGGGATATGCAATTATAACACACTGAACTTCTCTACCAATTCCATGTCCTGTGGTACTGCTGGTTCACTTTCTCTGGATGACTGCTTTTCCTCATTATGGAGACCAATGCTTCCTACTTCCATGGGATATGGGGGTAGACTGTCAATTTTACCTTTGTACGTATTGAAAAAGATCGCTTTATAATTTTACATGTCTTATTCTGGTTGGCTATTAGTTTGCAAGCCATTTGATCCTTTTGGTTGTTGCTTTGAAGCTTCCTCTGAGTTTACTGAGGAAACATTTCCCAGTATTCTGTGTCATGATTGGTGAAGTACAAGGTTGTATTTTAGTTTTTTCGTATGCCGTCTGGTGAGAACAGAAGGTACTGCTGCACATGTGTGAGCCCCAGGGGATTTCCCCTCTAATCCCTTATTGTGGTTCTTTCCTGGCCTCTGGCAGTCTTCTCCCATGCCTGTGAGTTTCTCTCCTCAGGTGGAGATAGATGCAGGGTAGTTGAGGTTACGTTGGCAGCTTGCACCATGGAGGCTGCACATGATCGAAAATGGTATCCACCATGGAACTCCCTTGTTTAAGTACCGTCTAGTCCTTTGAAATCCCCTGGGTTGGGCAGAAACCCTCAGAGTTGGCTTTTGGAGAAGAGTCTGCCTTTTCTCCGGATGGCTGGCCTCCTAAATAAAGCTCAATCTTTTCCCACCAAAACTAAAACTTTGAACATTGACCTTTCCAGAAATACTCAGCTGAATTTGGGATTTGATAACAATAAAATGGAGAGTGGAATGGCAGTTGTCTGGGGCTGGCAGGGTGGGGCAATGAGGAGTAGATCTCAAGGGCTATGATTTTCTGTTATGCAAGATGATTAGGTTCTAGAGGGGTCTCCACAACATTACCCCTGTCATTAACAGTACTTTACTGTATGGTTCAAATTTTGTGAAGAGTGTTGGTCTCATGTTCAGTGAGATCCTAACACAAAACAAAAGTGGAAGACACGAATTTTGCTTCTCACATGACAGTATGCTGAACTGCATGGACACACTCTCTACTGATAATGTGAAAATAATTTAAAATCATTTACATAGTTTGAATACTAACCCTGAGGATATGTCATTTACAAATATCTTCTTCCATTCCATAGGTTGCCTTTTAGTTTTGTTGATTTTTTCCCTCACTGTGCAGAATCGTGCTATTTTGAGGTATTGCCAATAGTTCATATATGTATGTATTTAATTTTCTTGTTTTATTTTTAATTTAAATTCAAGTCTTCAGTCTTTGAGCTCCACGTTTACGGGAAGTTGTCTTGTCATGATTAACTTTATGGGTTTTCTTGACTGAGTCATGGGTGCCCAGATTCACCACTGTTTCTGTGGATGTCTGTGATGTGTTTCCAGAAGAGACTGGCATTTCCTTCCATGGTTTCTGTCTGGGCATCACCCATTCCATTAAGGTTGTGAATAGAATCTGATGCAGAGGGAGGAAGAATTCCCTCATTTTTACTTCCCATGTGCTTGTTTGAACTGGAACAGTGGTCCCCTCTGGCCCTTGTTATGAGAGTTATATCATCAGATCTCTACGTTCTGAGACTAGACCCTAGTTCAGAATCAGACATATTACACCACTGGTTTTCCTGGGTCTCCAGCTTGTGACAGTAGATCATGGGACTTCCCAACCTCTTTAGTCATGGAAACCAATGTGCTTTGGGTTCTGTTCCTCAGGAGAATCCAGACTAATACATGGAGATGGTTTATCTCTTGTTTAGAGGAATTGAATAAAGCTGTAGCTCATGTAACATCCTGAGTAGCAAGTACCAGGAGGGAAGTCTCACGTTGTTTGATTGGACAAGGGCTGGGTGAAGATAATGGGGAGCTGTGGGAGCTTGTGGTTCTGGCTGCACAGGGAGTGCATTTGGGACTCCTCTAATGGTTCAGCTGTTGTGCCTCAGGAAATCTTTAATTCACTTATGTTCAGGGACAGGAGTAAGCAACGGAAACATCTGTGTCTTTTGTGCATGTTAGTGCAGTTTTCCTATGACAACAGGTATCTAATTCAGAGAGTTAATAGGTAAGCACAGAATCCTGTGTCCAGAGAGGCTCCCTGGGGAAACTGCTGTGTGGACAGGAAGCCCCAGACCCTGACAGGAAACCTGCCTGTAACCTCCAACTGCACCTGCTCCTGGCAACACAAAGCAGAATTGTGCATAGTGTGCGCCCCCTGGTGGTGCTGATCCCCTCCTGCAGGGAGGTTTGCGTGTGGGCTCCCAGTGATGTCCCCTCACCAGTCTCTTGCACAGTAATATGTGGCCATGTCTTCGGCCCTCAGGTTCATCTGCAGATACAGCGTGTTCTTGGCGTTGTCTCTGGAGATGGTGAATCGGCCCTTCACGGAATCTGCGTAGTATGTGCCACTTCCATCAGTATCAATCCGTCAGACCCACTGCAGCCCCTTCCCTGGAGCCTGGCGGACCCCGTTCATGCTGGAACTACTGAAGGTGAATCCAGAGGCTACAACGGTGAGTCTCAGGGACCCCCCAGGCTTCACCAGGTCTCCCCCAGACTCCACCAGCTGCACGTCACACTGGACACCTGCAGACGCAAGACATCTTGGTCAGGAAACTGTCACACATCCACTGGTTCTCTCTCATATCCACTCACATACTCAGTGTCTCTCGTTCACCATGAATTACCTTTTAAAAAAGCAACAAGGAAAACCAAGCCAAGCACATACTCCATGGTGAGGTGTCTGTGTTCTGTCCTGATCACAGAATGGGAACACCTGGGACCCCTGGAGCTGGGGCTCATCTCCCAGCTGCTTGGTCGGGATGGGCTGGTTTTATCAGCACAGAGAGGGCCCTATTTGCATGTCCTCTTACATATATATCACACTGCAGACTTAGATTTGATTCTTTCAAAGTGAATGGCAGGTTTAGGGATGCACTTCTACATTAGTTTGTGTGGATGGTGCTGTGACAATATGAATAATTCTACTCAGTGAGCACAGGTATGTTTGCGGAACTCGTGCATTTTTACATGTCTTTCATCAACAAAGGTCGTTTTCACTCTACAATTATTTTACATAATTTATGAAGTTTAATCCCAAGTACTTTATTCTGTGCCATTTTCAGTTGTATAATTTTGTTATTTGTTTTGCATATATTTCCATGCTGGGGTGTAGAATCATAGGTGGTTTATTTTTATTTATTTTCTTTGTTCATTGTGCTCATTGTGCATCCTGCACTTTTCCTCATTTTAAAAAACTGGTTCTAATATTTTTTGTGGTATCTCCAGGGTTTTGTTATGTTTAAGATCATGTCATCTGCAAACAAGTAATTTTCCTTCCTCCTTACTGATTTAAATGTCTTTTATTTCTTTTTATTGCCAAAGTTTGTGGGTACTTCTTCCAGTTGTAGGAGAAGAATGCCTTTCCCTTCTTTTCTTCTGGGTTTTCACCAGGTGTAAGGATTCAATTGACATAAGACTGATCTAAAGGGAGAATAAATATCATTTTGCAAGTGCCTGGGCCTCCTAATAATATGACACCCAGAGAATGAACAAAGCAGGTGGCACTTGTGACTTACAGACAACAAAACATTGGATTTGGCAAGAGTCAAGGCAAAGGTGTGGTTTTGGGGTATTTAATTAGTCAACAAATAACTAGGTTTGTTTGCACAACCTTCTTGTCCCTGAGTTCCTTATTCTGGTGCTAAGGATGGTTCTCCCCTCCTGGTACAGGGAAGGGGAGTTTCCCAAGGGAGATTTATATCCTGCTGTCAAGGGACAAAGGAGGGTCTGAGAGTCCTTGGACTGGCTGTTTCTCCCGTGACTTTCATCCAAATAAGGACTGTGACACGATGATATGGTTTGAGGCAGCATAGTTATTCTTCACGTTATCATGTGGAATACTTATGTTGGGGATGAGCATCATTTCCTGGCTCCTGATATGGCAGAAATGCTTTTAGTATTTTATGTTCAATATGCTGTCAGGTGTGGGCTTTCATAGTGGCCATGATCATGTGGAGGTAATTTCCTTCTCCTTTTTAATTATTTTTAAATGATGAACATGTGTTTTTTGTTCATGAAAAAACTTTCTCTAATGATTTTATGAATAAATTAAGGATGGCTTTGATTTAATCATTCCCTCTGTTAATGGAGGACATCACATTTTTGCATTTGTGTATGTTGAAGGAAACTTGCATCTCAGGGATGCATCACACTGGATTATCATGTGTGATCCTTTCAGTGTGCTGTTGAATTCAGTAGACTCGGACTTAATCAAGGAATTTTGCATGTATGTGTATCTGAGACACTGGCCTGTAGTTTCCCTTCTTGTGGTGTGTTTCTCTGGCTTTGTTGTGAGAGTAAACGTGTCCTCATAAAGTGCATCTGGGAGTGGTCTTTTTCATCAGCAATTTGTAATAGTTTGAGAAGTATTGGCATTAATTATTCTTTAAATATTGTGGAATTTTAATAAAGCCTTGTTTTTTTTTGGAGGGTGAAGGTTTATATTAAGGATATCTTCTTACTAATTTTTGTTTTGTTCCTCTGTATTTTGCATGAAAGAATATTGGTGGATCATATAATGCTAGAAAATGTGTAATTTGTTCTTGGTGATCTCGTTGTTGACCTATAAATATCTAAGTTTTTCCTTTATGATCCTTTTCATGTGTTTAGTTCAGTTATGTCTCCTTTTCCAGTTCCGATCGCATTTGTTTGAATCGTACCTATTTCCCTAGGCTACCTATGTTTTTTAAATTTCACTTATCTTTCCAAATTCAAATTTTAATGAAGTTGATTTGTTTTCTGTATTTGTGATAGTCTTTTTTTCTCTGCTGTATCTTTTTATGTTAATTTTATATTTATGTTTTTATCTCAATGAAAATACCAATGCCTTTTTTTAAAGGAATGTGAAAAATATACTAACTCATATGTAACCACAAAACACATGGAAGTAAAAAAAAGTCATGAAGAGGAGAGAACCTGGAAGAAGGAGAACACTTCTTCCTTCTAAATATGTTGCAGACGTACATTAGCTCCAACGGTGTACTGCTGGCATGAAATGAGGCATAGAGACCAGTGGAGCTCATTACGGAGCCAAGATGTAGAATTGTGCAGATGCAGTCAGCAAATCCTGTATGAGATTTCCAACAATGCACAGTGGGGAAAGGATTGTGTCTCTTAAAATGGTGTTTTACTAGGGGCACCTGGGTGGCTCAGTCAGCTAAGCATCCAACTTCCAGTCACGTATTGTTGTCATGATTTGTGGGTTTGAGCCCCACATCAGGCTCTGTGCTGACAGCTCAGAGCCTGGGTTCTGTGTCTGCCTCTATCCTGTGCCTCCCCTGATCATGATCTGTCTCTCTCCCTCAAAAATAAAAGAAACATTAAAAAATGGTGTTGATATACACGTGCAAAATAATGACATTTGGCCGTACTCTTGCATCATACATATACGTCAACGCAAAAAAATCTCAAAATGGATTAAAGATTAAGCAAAACAGCTGACCCAAAATGCCTTCGAAGAAAACACACAGGATAACCCTCATGACATTCTCTTGACAGTGATTTATTTGATACAAAAGCAAAATCACAGAGAACCATGGCAGACAAGGGGGACTGCATCAAAATAGAAAGGGGGCAAATCAAACAGTAGCAGGGTGAGAAGGCAGTCTATGAAATGGGAGACATTACATTAAAAATATTGAAAAGGAGATAATATCCAAAATACAGGAGGGACTCCTTACCATCAATACCAAAAATCACAATTATAATAATAAACGCATCACCTGATTAAAATTTGGGTCAAACATGTAAATATCCATTTTGCTATTAAGGTTGAAAAAATGTCCATCCAGCATATGACTTGCTGTTCATCATCACTAATCATCAGAGAATTCCACCCCCGATCCACTGAGATATCACCTCACAACTGATAGCAAGGCTATTATAAAATAAGGCAAACACAACGAGAACATCTCAAGTGTTGCTGAGGATGTGGAGAACAGGCAATCCTAGAATTCACTTGATGGGAGTGCAACATCGTGTAGCTACTATGGAAAACTGTGGTGCAATAACCCACTAAACTGAGTTCCTAATCTGCTCCTATACAGTTGACTTCATGTCCAGCTGAGTGTGAGGAAGGTCTGGGCCTCATGTTCTGTGGAGAGGCAGGTGCAGAGACAGATGGATCCAGTGGATGATTCCTTAACAACTTAAGTAGAATGGATCCCTGGCTGACCGTTTTGTAAGACTTGACTCAGTGTGCCTCCCCACTGGTTGTCTCAGGCTTCCTGAACTGGATGGAGAACAAAAGGAGTGAAGGGTAGAAACTACTGTTTTCTCTCACAGGAACGTGTATATACTGAGAATCCTTGAGAGAAAGTCGTGGAGTTGATGAAGAAGCTGTGGGGTTGCGACAACTACAAGACTCTTTACTCATGCTCTCTCTTCATGGGCATCAAGGGAAAACCTTAAGGAAAATAAAAGGAGAGAGGAGCTGCTCAAATATATTAAGTTTAGATCACTTGAATGAGTCAGTCTCCTCTGTTTGAAAATCACTTACATCTATTTTAAATGGTGGCCCGTGTACTTGTGAGGCACAGGTCTGATCATATGAGAGTTAATTTATCCCCGAGCTTGGTCTCTGTCAAGGTCGGCACTACTATATGACTGTTCACTCTAAATGTTAGAAGACATCTGTGTTTGTAAATGGTTTAGGAAACAGTGTGTACTGTTTACTGGTCAGGATGAAGCTTGCAGGGCATGATGAGAAAGATGCTTCACAGGAAACCTGACCCTGAAACACTGGTTCCGGATATGAATTCTGAGATCTTGGGTGCCCCCTGGAGACCTGTGAACCTCCAGGTTCCCTACGTGGCTCCTGGTGTCCTGTGTGTTCCTGATGACCTGAGTGCCCCCAGGTGAACTGAGTGGCAACTAGTGACCTCAACGCCCCATGGACACCTGAGCATCCCCCTGGAGGTCTGAGTGCTCCATGCAGAACTGAGCGACCCTGGTGTCCTCAGCTCCCCCTGGTAACCTGAGCACCCCAGCAGATCTCAGTTACCTCTGCTGTCCTGAATGCCCCCTTGTGACTTTTAGGTAACCTCAAGGCAAATCGCAATTTTTGGGCCAATGCTCAGCTCTCAGAAGTCCTTTGTGGTGTTTGAGCCAGCTCTGTGGCTAGGCCTATCCTGTCCTGTTCACCCTTAGAGGGGGTTCTGATTGTGTGGCTGTTAATCCTGGGGGAACCTCCAAGGGTGTGGCCAGCACCTGCTTTATCCCTCTTCCTCTTGCCTAACAAACTGCCTAACTGATGGACATGTGGCTCTTGTGGTCTGGACCCTAGTATGTGATATAGAATATATGATAGTATGTGAACCATCCACTGCATCCACTCTGCTCGGGTCGGTGGATCCAATTCCACCAGAAATTACTGGTTGAGATGGAGAACCCCAAGATGCTGCTAGTGAGGTGCAGAGTGTGCAAGGCACTCACCAGTTGGGCACAACCCCTGCAGCTGCACCTGGGACAGGACCCCTGGGGACAAGGAGACTCAGCCTGGGCCAGTCACCAGCAGTCACAACCATTCCCATCATCCCACATCTGACATCTGAAACCCTCAGCTTTAGGACCTCTCACCAGGCACAAGGAAGGCCCTACAGTCTCTTCTGTTTCTCGAATACAGTTTTGCCTTCCTTAGGGACTTCAGCCCTGTCTGAGGAGAGAGCTGTGGGCTCCCACTCCCCGAGACTGGAGTTTACTCTAGATCTTGAGAAGTTTGCCTGTGTGGGAGGGAGCATGTCCTGATAAGTGGACAAAAATTGAGTCAGGCTCCCCTGGTCCTTCCAGGTCCACCTGTGGGCATCTCTTTGTGGATCCGCAGGCTTGTTGGTCCACGGTCAAGGCAACACTTGGTCTATGAATTGTGTTGGAGGCAGGTCAAGTGATGGCCTCACCTTTCTGATCAGACAGTGAACAAATGAGTGGATCACAATTCACTATACTCTATCTGTCCGAAAGATATTTGAAGGGATCCATATTTTCTCCAGAAAACTTTCCAAATCAAGTCTTTAAGTACATTCAATTTAAACAGTCATTCCACACATAACTGCATAGGAAAAATCTATATTGATGTCCAGTCTGTTGTAAATATAACAAGCAAAGGACACTTGTTCCCAGGATCTTATTTCTTTTAGTTTCCACACTGATGTATTAACCTCACCTGACAACTACCTGCAGAGCTTGAGCACACCTGGAGACTTCTGATCTTGATGGTTCTCTGCTGAGGGGTTTGCTTCCTCAGTCATCTGCAAAGCTTGGAAGCAGTGCCGACATTTTTAAGTGCTCAGACACCAAGACATGGACACCTTTCTGTCACCTGCAGATATGATTCCCATGCATGGCTGGTGTCTCCATCTCCTGAGGAATCCCCATCCAACACAAGGGGCTGTTAACTCAGGGAGGAGGCACAGATGTCACAGAAAAGTGGGGGACTCTTCACTGATATGGCACAGAGACCATCAGTATCTGAGGTTAGATGTTAATGGCACTAAAACAACCACATTAATGAAAATGGATTGGCTGACCTGGACATCATTGGAATCTAAAAATCCGGAGCCTAGAGAAATGGTAGAAAATGTGTTCATAGTCCTCAAGGCATGTGCCAAGAGGATAAATGCTGAGTTAGCTGAATAGACTTCAAATAGAGATCAGAATGCTAGATAGTAAAAGATGATAAGTGGATAGGTGATGGATGATAGAGGGTAGATAGATGATAGATAGATAATAGATACTTTTATGTTATATTAAAGTCATTATAGAGGATTCACATCATTATGAATGTATTATAATGAAATTACCCACTATTGGCAATATTTTTTAAAAGACCATAATTTCATACGGAAAAGAATATTTGACACCAACTTTAGATATACAAAATAAATAATTATGACTTCAATATTTGTGAATACAGCGTCCACATGGGGTAACACATGCCTGCTTGTAGATTCCTCCTCCCTCTGGGGCTTTGGCTTCCATTCCCATTTGTTCCCAGGGTCTCCCTTCCCAGGATGTCTTGAGCTCTGGGGTGTGCAGGGACAAGAGCTCTGTCCTGGATCTGGACCATCGTCCCTCTGGTTAACATTTACAGCTCCTTCCAGGCCCTTGCTCAACCACCAGGCTTCTGCCCACCAGGCTCCCTCCCTGCCTCCTCCACCTGCCAGCCTCCTTCTGGACTCCTCCATTCATTTCCTGTGGGTTTAACAATAGTTTGTTAGGTTGGCAGGTCTCCTAATAATAATTCGCATTGAGGAAAGAACTGTATAGGTAAAACATGACAGACTCTCTCCACAATAGCCTTGAGTTCATTCCCATGATGTTATTATATTGCACCCCATATCAGCCCCTTGACCCCACAGTCTTGCCTTAGAAACTGTCACTTTCATGAACTGAACTAAATCTGTCCCCCCTACACAACTGGTCCATCCTATCTATCTATTCTATATGGTCATCAGACAACCACCAAGCTAAGAAGGAACACAATATACAGTGTGAAGACATAAGTATTTATAGAAATAATTTTATAAAATTTTATCTAATAATGAAAGTAATGATATATTTACAGAAGTAACTTAAATATGGTAAATGACCATGTTTATTATAAGATTCTATGAGTTTAGATGAACATAATCAAGTTACAGGACAACCGAGTAACCACAGGCCAAAGAAATGTATCATTCTCAGGTCCATCCAAACCCTTTTCTTTGCACACCAATCAGTTTCCTATCTCTCCCTTTCTCTCTGGGCCTCGCGTGTTCTCTGTCTCAAAAATAAATAAACACTACAAAATAAAGATACGTACAGGTCAGTGATATTTTTTTTAAAAAAATTTTTTTTTCAATGTTTTTTATTTATTTTTGGGACAGAGAGAGACAGAGCATGAACAGGGGAGGTGCAGAGAGAGGGAGACACAGAATCGGAAACAGGCTCCAGGCTCCGAGCCATCAGCCCAGAGCCTGACGCGGGGCTCAAACTCACGGACCGCGAGATCGTGACCTGGCTGAAGTCGGACGCTTAACCGACTGCGCCACCCAGGCGCCCCAAGGTCAGTGATATTTAATGGAGAACCCAGAAATAATCCCCTTCATCTTTGGTCAACTGAATTTTGACAAGAGCAGACAACATGACATTGGGGAGCAAATGGTCTTTTTAATAAATGGTGCTAGACAGCTGGCTATCCATGTGCAGAGGAATGAAATTGTGTCCATATCTCACACCATATACAAACATCAAATCAAAATGCATCAACAGTTTAAATGTAAAATTATGACCTCTGGAAGCAATATATCGAGATAAATCTTCATGACCATTGGGTTTAGCAATGCTGTTAGAGATGACACCAAAGCACAAGCAAGGAAAGAAAAGTAGATAAATTTAGGTTTCTCAACATTAGAAACCTTTGTACACCAGAAGATGCTATCCCCAAAGTGAAAAGACAAAGCCTAATGGAAGACAATATTTGCACAGTATTTGTCTGGTAAGAGCCTGTTATGCAGAATGTATAAAGAGTTTTTACAACTCATCAACAAAAAGACAACCCAATTTTTTTTTTCAACATTTTTTATTTATTTTTGGGACAGAGAGAGACAGAGCATGAACGGGGGAGGGGCAGAGAGAGAGGGAGACACAGAATCGGAAACAGGCTCCAGGCTCCGAGCCATCAGCCCAGAGCCTGACGCGGGGCTCGAACTCACGGACCGCGAGATCGTGACCTGGCTGAAGTCGGACGCTTAGCCAACTGCGCCACCCAGGCGCCCCAAGACAACCCAATTTTTAATATGGACAAAGGATTTGGATATATCTTTCCCCAGTGCAATCATACAAATGGTGAATACCACTTGAAAAGATATTAAACATCAATAGTCCTTATGGAAATGGAGATTTAAACCACAGTGAGATACCCTTTTACACGCACTAAGAATGCTCTAATCAATACAACTATAAAATAACAAATGTTGGTAAAGATGTTGAGAAATTGGAACCCTTCAACCTTGCTTGTGGAAATGTAAAATGGTGGAGACTATGTGTAAAAGAGTTTGACAATTCCCCCCCCCCAAAAAAAGATAAAAACATAGAATTACCATATGGCCCAACAATACTACTCCTAGATGTATATCGCGAAGATTGAAAACAGTTGTTTAAACAAAGTGCATGTGCACATACATAGCAGTACTGTTCACAATAGCCACATTGTAGAAACTATGCAAATACCTATCGGTGTGTGAATGGATAAACAACCTGGGGCAGACCCTTAAACAGGAATATTATTCTGTCATACAAAGAAATAAAGTAAAATGTTGTGGCTGTAGAGAATACTGGTTTCTCAGAAAGCTATCACAGAACTCCACATCTGCACTTACATCTGGAAATTTAAAGCAAAGCCTTGAGCAGGTATTCATGTTCCTGTATTCATAGCAGCTTGTTCACAACAGCCAAAAGATGGAAGCAACCCAAGTAACTATTCACAGGTGAGTAAATAAACAAAATGTAGTATATACACAATGGAATATGATTCAGCCTTCAAAAGGAAGAGAGTTCTGACACACACCTGCACACCGACTGAACTTGGCAGTCATTATGCTGAGTGAAATGAGCCAGTGACAGAAGGAAAATACACTATGGTTCCACTTAAGTGAGGTGTCCAGAAAAGTCATACTCAGAGACACCAAGTAGAATGTGGCTGTAGGGGCCGAGGGGAAAGGGGAATTGGGATTTAGGGTTTAATAGATACAGAGTTTCCCTAGGGGAACATGACAACGTTCTGGAGATGGATGTACAACAGTGTGAATGCAGTTAATGCCAGACAACTGTATGCTTAAAGTGACTTACGTGGTAAGTGTTATGTTACATACATTTAATCAGAATTTAAAAAGGAAGGACTGATACACGTCACAACATGGGTGAATGCAGAAAACATCCTCAGTGACAGAAGCCATCCAGAAAAGGCCACTCAGGAACCATCTTGCTCTTTTTTTTTTTTTTTAACATTTATTATTTATTGTTGAAAAAGAGAGACAGAGACAGGTCATGATAGGGGGAGGGGTTAGCAATAGGGAGACACAGAATCTCAAGCAACCTGAAGGCTCTGAGCTGTTAGCACACAGCCAGAAGCATGTGCTCCTACCCATCAACTTCAAGATCACGACCTGATGTGAACTCGGGGTTTAGCGGACTGAGACCCCAGGAGCCCCAGGAACCACCTTGCTCTTTAAATCCCCCCAGGTTACACAGATAGGGGAAAGTGTCAGGAGCACTTCCCCAAAAGAACCCAGATCAGATTGGGAAAAGACATTTCACAGTGGGGCAGGTGGGGACACTTGAAGTGGGCCTGTGGTCTGGGGTCTAATGTGGAAACGCAGGGATTTCCTCATTTGGGGTTCTGTGGTGGTTTCTCCGGAGGGCGTCCCCGTTTGGGTTAAAACGCACCAAAGTATCTCGTGTGAAGTGGCAAATGCGGTAAAGAAATGAGCCTCCAGGTAAAGCGTATTTGCGCTGCCTTGACACGTTCACTGCACGTTTGAAATCACAGGTACTCCTGCAAACAACAGTGTCAGCCCCACATGTCAGAAGCAAGAGAGGGGTCAAACGCTGTGAGGTAGGCCCACGCCCAGACCCAGCTCACCCAGGCGGAGAGGCCACGGGCCCTGCAGGAGGCAGCACGTGAGCCAGAGGCACGTGGGAGGGTTCTATTGGTGGCCACGTGTCTTGGGTGCAGCGGAAGCAGTGGGATTTGGAATTCCGGTTGTCCAGAAGACGCCACTAAGAAGCTGTTAGAACTGCGAAAACCAATGAAGGGACATCTCACGGAAGTGGACTCGGGAGGCGGGGAGGGGAGGCTGGAAGGCGGAGCCCACCACCCAGGGTCAGGCTCGGAACAACCCAGGGCTACAGACCCAAGATTAGAACCCTCCGCGGAGAGAAGCCCCAGGCTCAGGCCCCACCAGGGGAAGCTGTGCCCCGCGGCCCCTGCAGGAAACCCACCGCCCCTGCAGCTGGGCCCGGGAGGCGCCTGCTCGCCCTGCAGCCCTGCTTTCCTCCTGCGGACTTCGCTTCAAAACCACGCTCCCAACTTCCTCTTCTCCGCGAAACAGCGTTCCTCTCTGTGTGCTCCCCGCTCGGCCGCGGTTTTGCCACAGCTTGCTGGGCCCGGATGGCAATTCTCCGCTACTCCTGAAGAAACCCACTTTGGCTGGTAACATAACTGGCGGCGTTATTTCCAAGGGCAACGGAAGGAGAAACGAGGACACTCGCAGGATAGGAGAGCAGCACACACACACGACGTGCACGTGTGCACGCTCCTGACGACCCGTCGGAAAGAGAACGGAAGAGACGGTGCCATTTGCCACCGCGGCAGAAGGAACGACGTGCCCCAGAGGAAATCTCAGCAAGGAGGTGGCAGGCCTGCTGTCCCAGGACAGGGCACTGGGGACAGAAACGGAGGAAGACGCACGCGGGCGGAGAGCTGCTCTGTGCTCCTGGCCGCGGAGGAACCGCCCCTGTGAGCACGTCTGTCCTGCCCGGAGCCATCTGCAGCTCCGGGGTGTCGCACAGAAGTCCCCACGGCGCCGTGGCAGACTCGGGAGGGACACCCCGCCCCGCGCGGAGGCCGAAGGGACCCGCGAGGCCAGAGCGGCGGGGGTGCGAGCTCCGCCAGGGGAGCCCGCTCCTGGACCGCGAACCGCATGAGGCAGCGGCGGGAACCGAGTGGGCGCGGAGCAGGAAGACGGCCGCGCGGCCCCGCCGCCCGGCGCCGGTGAGGTAAGCCCCGCGGGGGACACAGTGTCACCGCGCACGAAGCCGCGCAGGGTCCTTTCCCCCCAGGGTCTGGCGAACACCGCCCCCCTCAGCCTCCAGGTTCCGGAAGCTCCTCTTCCCGGGGCCTGGCTTTCTCCTCGCCTTCTCCTCCCTTGGCGGGACCTGAGGGGACCGGGTTCTTGTCAGTGTGGACGCGGGGCCATGTACCTCTGAATCCTCCACAGTGGGTCCTGAGGAGACCAGGTTCTTGTCCGTGTGGACGCAGGGCCACGTCCCCCAGTGGACGCAGGGCCACGTCCCCCTGAATCCACCACTGCGGGTCCTGAGGAGACCGGGTTCTTGTCAGTGTGGACGCGGGGCCATGTACCTCTGAATCCTCCACAGTGGGTCCTGAGGAGACCAGGTTCTTGTCCGTGTGGACGCAGGGCCACGTCCCCCAGTGGACGCAGGGCCACGTCCCCCTGAATCCACCACTGCGGGTCCTGAGGAGACCGGGTTCTTGTCAGTGTGGACGCGGGGCCATGTACCTCTGAATCCTCCACAGTGGGTCCTGAGGAGACCAGGTTCTTGTCCGTGTGGACGCAGGGCCACGTCCCCCAGTGGACGCAGGGCCACGTCCCCCTGAATCCACCACTGCGGGTCCTGAGGAGACCGGGTTCTTGTCAGTTTGGACGCAGGGTCACGTCCCCCTGAATCCTCCACAGTGGGCCCTACGAGACCGGGTTCTTGTCAGTGTGGACGCGGGGCCACGTCCCCCTGAATCCTCCACAGTGGGCCCTAGGAGACCGGGTTCTTGTCAGTGTGGACGCAGGGCCATGTCCCCCTGAATCCTCCACAGTGGGTCCTGAGGAGACCGGGTTCTTGTCAGTGTGGACGCGGGGCCACGTCCCCCTGAATCCTCCACAGTGGGTCCTGAGGAGACCGGCTTCTTGTCAGTGTGGACGCGGGGCCATGTCCCCCAGTGTGGACGCAGGGCCACGTCCCCCTGAATCCTCCACAGTGGGTCCTGAGGAGACCGGGTTCTTGTCAGTGTGGACGCAGGGCCATGTCCCCCTGAATCCTCCACAGTGGGTCCTGAGGAGACCGGGTTCTTGTCAGTGTGGACGCGGGGCCACGTCCCCCTGAATCCTCCACAGTGGGTCCTGAGGAGACCGGCTTCTTGTCAGTGTGGACGCGGGGCCATGTCCCCCAGTGTGGACGCAGGGCCACGTCCCCCTGAATCCTCCACAGTGGGTCCTAAGGAGACCGGGTTCTTGTCCGTGTGGACGCAGGGCCACGTCCCACAGTGTGGACGCAGGGCCACGTCCCCCTGAATCCTCCACAGTGGGTCCTGAGGAGACCGGGTTCTTGTCAGTGTGGACGCGGGGCCACGTCCCTCTGAATTCTCCACAGTGGGTCCTGTGGAGACCGGGTTCTTGTCAGTGTGGACGCGGGGCCACGTCTTCCTGATTCCTCCACAGCGGGTCCTGAGGAGACCGGGTTCTTGTCCGTGTGGACGCGGGGCCACGTCCCCCTGAATCCTCCACAGCGGGTCCTGAGGAGACCGGGTTCTTGTCCGTGTGGACGCGGGGCCACGTCCCTCTGAATCCTCCACAGTGGGTCCTGTGGAGACCGGGTTCTTGTCAGTGTGGACGCGGGGCCACGTCCCCCTGAATCCTCCACAGTGGGCCCTGAGGAGACCGGGTTCTTGTCCGTGTGGACGCAGGGCCACGTCCCACAGTGTGGACGCAGGGCCACGTCCCCCTGAATCCTCCACAGTGGGTCCTGAGGAGACCGGGTTCTTGTCAATGTGGACGCAGGGCCACGTCCCCCTGAATCCTCCACAGTGGGTCCTGAGGAGACCGGGTACTTGTCAGTGTGGACGTAGGGTCACGTCCCACAGTGTGGACGCAGGGCCACGTCCCCCTGAATCCGCCACTGCGGGTCCTGAGGAGACCGGGTTCTTGTCAGTGTGGACGTAGGGTCACGTCCCCCTTTGTGGACGCAGGGCCACATCCCCCTGAATCCTCCACAGTGGGTCCTGAGGAGACCGGGTTCTTGTCAGTGTGGACGCAGGGACACGTCCCCCAGTGTGGACGCGGGGCCACGTCCCCCTGAATCCTCCACAGCGGGTCCTGACGAATCCGGGTTCTTGTCGGTGTGGACACAGGCCCTCATCCCCCCTGAAGTCTCCACAGAAGGTCCTGTGGAGACCGGGTTCTTGTCAGTGTGGACGCGGGGCCATGTACCTCTGAATCCGCCACTGTGGGTCCTGAGGAGACCGGGTTCTTGTCAGTGTGGATGCAGGGTCACGTCTTCCTGAATCCTCTACAACGGATCCTGACGAGACCGGGTTCTTGTCGGTTCGGACATGGGGCCACGTCCCCCTGAATCCTCCACAGTGGGTCCTGAGGAGACCGGGTTCTTGTCAGTGTGGACGCAGAGCCACGTCTTCCTGAATCCTCTACAACGGATCCTGACGAGACCGGGTTCTTGTCGGTTCGGACGTGGGGCCACGTCCCCCTGAATCCTCCACAGCGGGTCCTGACGACACCAGGTTCTTGTCGGGGTGGGCACGGACCCTCGTCTCCCCGAAGTATCCACAGCGGGTCCTGAGGAGACTGGGTTCTTGTCCGTGTGGACGCAGGACCACGTCCCCCAGTGTGGACGCAGGACCACGTCCCCCTGAATCCTCCACAGCGGGTCCTGACGAAACCGGGTTATTGTTGGTGTGGACACGGGCCCTCATCCCCCCGAAGTCTCCACAGTGGGTCCTGTGGAGACCGGGTTCTTGTCAGTGTGGACGCGGGGCCACGTCTTCCTGATTCCTCCACAGCGGGTCCTGAGGACACCGGGTTCTTGTCAGTGTGGACGCGGGGCCACGTCCCCCTGAATCCTCCACAGTGGGTCCTGAGGAGACCGGGTTCTTGTCAGTGTGGACGCGGGGCCACGTCCCCCTGAATCCTCTACAGTGGGTCCTGAGGAGACCGGGTTCTTGTCAGTGTGGACACGGGGCCATGTACCTCTGAATCCACCACTGCGGGTCCTGAGGAGACCGGGTTCTTGTCAGTGTGGATGCGGGGCCACGTCTCCCTGAATCCTCCACAGTGGGTCCTGAGGAGACCGGGTTCTTGTCAGTGTGGACGCAGGGTCACGTCCCCCAGTGTGGACGCAGGGCCACGTCCCCCTGAATCCTCCACAGTGGGCCCTAGGAGACCGGGTTCTTGTCAGTGTGGACGCAGGGCCACGTCCCCCTGAATCCTCCACAGTGGGTCCTGAGGAGACCGGGTTCTTGTCGGTGTGGACATGGGCCCTCATCCCCCCCGAAGTCTCCACAGAAGGTCCTGTGGAGACCGGGTTCTTGTCAGTGTGGACGCGGGGCCATGTACCTCTGAATCCGCCACTGCGGGTCCTGAGGAGACCGGGTTCTTCTCAGTGTGGACGTGGGCACTCATCCAACTGAAGTCTCCACAGTGGGTCATGAGGACACTGGGTTCTTGTCAGCGTGGGCACGGGCCCTTGTCTCCCCGAAGTCTCCCCAGCGGGTCCTGAAATGCTGGGTTCTTGTCGGTGTGGACGTGGGCCCTGGTCCACACAGAGTCTCCACAGCGGGTCTGATGAAACTGGTTCTTGTCAGCGTGGACACGGGCCCTCATACTCCCGAATCCTCTGCCGCCGGTCCTGAGGGGACCGGGTTCTTGTAGGTTTGGATGTTGGCCCTCGTCCTCTCGAATCCTCCACAGTGGGTCCTGAGGAGACTGGGTTCTTGTCCGTGTATGCCGGGTCATGTACCCCTGAATCCGCCACCGCTGGTCCTGAGGAGACCGGGTGCTTGTCAGTGTGGACGTGGGCACTCGTCCACCCGAAGTCTCCACAGTGGGTCGTGAGGACACCGGGTTCTTGTCTGTGTGGACGCAGGGCCACGTCCCCCTGAATCCTCCACAGTGGGTCCTGTCGACACCGGGTTCTTGTCGGGGTGGGCACGAGCCCTCATCTCCCCGAAGTATCCACAGCGGGTCCTGAGGATACTGGGTTCTTGTCAGTGTGGACGCAGGGCCACGTCCCCGAGTGTGGACGCAGGGCCACGTCCCCCTGAATCCTCCACAGTAGGTCCTGAGGAGATCGGGTTCTTGTCTGTGTGGACACTGGCCCTCGTCTCTCCGAAGTCTCCACAGCGGGACCTGATGAGACCGGGTTCTTGTTGGTTTTGACGCGGGCCCTCGTCTTCCCGAATCCTCCACAGCGGGTCCTGTGGAGGCTGAGTTCTTGTCAGTGTGGACGCAGGGCCACGTCCCTCTGAATCCTCTAAAGTGGGTCCTGAGGAGACTGGGTCCTTGTCTGTGTGGACGCCGGCCCGGGTCCTCCCGAATCCTCCACAGCGGTTCCTGACAAAACCGGGTTCTTTTCGTTGTGGACCTGGGCCCTCGTCCTCTGGAATCCTCCACAGGGGGACCTGATGAAACCGGTTCTTATCAGCATGGGTGCATGCCCTCCTCCGCCAGAAGTCTCCACAGTGGGTCCTGAGATCAGGTTCTTGTCACGTGGACAGGAACCTATGTCGTCCTGTTCCCCCACTGTGAATGTAATGGCACAGACTTAAGGTCAGAGTGGTCCTTCATGAAGAACTCCTTAGATTGTGTTGTCAAGGGCCTCTCCTCCAGGTTGGAAATGGTCGAGGGTCTTGGGCGCATGACACAAGGCAAAAGCAAAGAACAAAAAAACCACACTCTTTGAATTTTCCCCATTCTATCTTAGAGGTGGATGGCGTCACCTGGGCTTGACCTCTCCCAGTGGGCCTGTGCTGCCATGCCATAAAAATCCAAGTCCCAGGAATCAGAGCTTCTTTCTTCCTACCTCTGTGGGCTCTGGGGGCTTGGGGAGCGTCTTCCTCAGAGCCTTCCCCCCCCCCCTTTTTTTTTTGCCTGTGTCTCCTGCCCTGTGCCTTGGTGTGCTTGTCATGGACTTTTGATAGAGTGAAAAGTCTGGAGGCTCCTCTAGGGTGTCTCTGTCAACAGGCTGTGGATACTTTGAGTTTTTCAGTGAATGATGACTTTGGCAGTCTTGGACCAATCCAGTCACCTGCAGCATGTCAAGTGCTGTAAGCAACAGCTTGGAGCCAATGACGAAGACCCACAAAAGCCAATCAATGTCCTTGTCTCCCTCCCTTTGGACAAATGATTCCAGGAAGCCTTGCATTTCCATGATGGTATAGTGCCTGTCACCATTTCTGTCTCTCACGCTGGTCCTTGGACATGTAGGTGTAGTGGATCGTGACAGGGGAAATCTGGGATAGAAGTTATTTCTTCCCAGAGTCGTGTTCTGTGGCCTCCCACACTGAGGTGTCCCACCCAATACCTGACAGGTGGGGAGCCATTGGCGACAGCAGCGAGGATTGCAGCCACTAGGGGGAGCTTGCCTTGGCCAAGACCTCCACCCTGAGTGCCATGATGCTCCTTGTAGATTTGCCTCCATCACTAGCTAGGCCTGGTTAATCAAGCACAACACCACGGTGCTGGCCGCAACACAGTGGACCAAGCAGCTGGCCTCTTCTTCGACACTAATCTAGGAACACTGTCCTCGGTGTCCACCTCCTTTGGAGGTGAATAGGAAATACACACCCCTGCACCCAGACTGGTGCCTGCTTGTTGGTCTCTGCAGGGAGTCTGACCTTTTATGGCACTGATAATTTAGGGTGAGGGTTTCTGGCAACACCTGGCATAAGCCCAAATCAAAGCTACAGACCAGCAGCAAGCACCAGCTCCTTCCCACAGCAGCTGAGACGTGAGGGTGAGGAACGAGTGAGCTATTCTTAGGTCTAAGGCATTGTAGGGGGGCATCAGCTAGGCTCCCAATCCCATCCTTGGGGATAAATGTATTGTGGGACTCAGCTTCTGGACTGAATTAAGAACATGTAGACTGTGAACTGCTGAAGGAAGTGGCAACAGCAAGTCACAGTGGGTGACAGGCAGCTCCCTAGGCATCTGAGCTCTTGCTTGGGGTACGTGAGATGTGCGGGCCCCTTGTGACTGAAGGCGGGGTTTCAGTACACCCCCAACAAAGGAAATGGAAGCACAGGATTTATGGCTTACAGAGCCCAGAACAAGAGGGCACAAGGACCCAGGGAAGGGCAGGCCTCCATCCCACATTCGCCATGATCAGGACATAGAAAACAGGGTAGAAAGTACAGGATTTCTTGGGAGCGGATGGGGCTGAATTCGCTAACTTTCACAGGCTCACCTCTGTGTTATTCTAGAAGGTTCTTGGGAAACCAAAGTCGGAACCCTAGGCAGATTCTTATCTAAGGTTAAACTCACTGAAAATAGGCAAGAGAATGAGAGCAGGGATTCACCTTTCCCGGTCTCCTCTGGATGCCAGAGTCATCCATAGACACTTGTGCCTACCTTTCTGATTGATGTATAGGGTGCTCCTTTCAGCCTCATGGTCTCAGTCTCCCACATTTGGGAATTTGCTCTCCAGCGAGGCACAGCTTGCACTAGTGGAACCTAATGCCAGTCCCCTTCCCTCACAGCCCGCAGACACCCCCGTGTGGGACAGGCAGTATGGGTGGGTGGTAGCCCTCCATTATCCTGAGCCCACATAGGACTGGGGGAAGACAGATTACCTGGAGAATGAGAAACTTTTCAGTCCACAACAGCGTAGTTTTGGAGAAAACTCATGAAGTTGCCAATAAAGGAGCTTGTGTCAACTTCTCTTAATTCTGGAAACAGACACTTCTGCTCAAGACACAGCTCTGACTCAGGTCCTCTTCCGAGAAACTAAGGCTCAGTTTGGACTCTTACAGGCCTAAAAACTACATAAAAGCCAGAAGCATGCAGTTTTCAAGTTTTATTTCAGAGTGCTGGTCGGTGACCCATGAGACACCTGGTGTCAGAGCTGTGATGTGCCTGAGGACCCCTGTGTCTCCTGCAGACCCTTGGAAACGTGGATGTCAGCTGTGCCGCCTCAATACTGTATTTTTCCAGATGCACCAGATGCATTGTCTATAGTTGTTCAGGGGTCTGGAGGCTAAATTATGGATTGTCTTCTCCATAAATCTCTTCCTTAACTTTCTCTGTGTTTATAGTTCTGACATTTCCAGAAACAACAAAGAGGAATGCAGCTATTATGGCATAAATGTGACCAAAACCCACTCTGAGATATACCATGGATTCATGACTTTGCCTGACTGACTGAATTCTTTTCGGAGGGGTCCACAACCTGTTCTCCCACCAGTGCCTTGTCCGTGCACCATGGAAGATCCCAGCCTATGTGGCA
Source organism: Neofelis nebulosa (assembly GCF_028018385.1). Lineage (NCBI taxonomy): Eukaryota > Metazoa > Chordata > Mammalia > Carnivora > Felidae > Neofelis > Neofelis nebulosa. The sequence goes on from NC_080788.1 coordinate 148,355,852, forward strand.
GTGGCAGTTCCTGTTATGGTTGCACATCCCTCTGTGACTGCATTTCTCTGGGATACAGTCATAATTCAGCTGAGCCCCACTGCCAGTGCAGTAGGTATCCCGACAGAACTTTCCAGAAGCACAGGAAATACTAGTTCTCACGTGAGCAATCTGGGTTGTTCCTGTGCTACGCTGTGAATCCGGCCCCAAACATCAGAACGCTGGATCTCCGACAGATGGAATCCAACATGCCCTTGCAGTTGAGGGAGATGTGTGACATTCCTACACTGCAGCCTTCCACACGTCATGCCTGTATGGGAACAGGTTCAGCATTGAATTCCCGGGGTCTTCTGCAGTGTCCATGTCGGCTGCCTTTGTGATTTATGGTATAGCAGACATCGTCACCTTTCCCAGAATTTCTGCCAAAGCTTTCTTGGCAGTGAATAGTGCGGTCAGTGCAGTTTCCATGATAGCAGCAGCCCTCTTCAGTGCACGCGGTTCCATCTTGCATATGGAAGTCATCAGGGTATGCCAAGGTCACCCCATGGCAGAACTCTGGAAGATGACGTATATTTTGGATTGGTCTGCAGGGTGTCCAAGCAGCGGAGTTGGTGCAGTCTGTATAGCATCTGCCTGTATTACATTTGCCCCCAGGGGTTCAGTTACAATCACGCATACAGTCTAGATTGCTGTAGCACTGGTTGAATGAGCCGCAGTCACACTGCTTTCCTGGATCCACTATGTAGTTTCCATAATGATAGTGGGTCAGGCTTTTATTTAAATGCACCATTTCAGTGTTGAACATGCACTTTCCTCTTCCACAATTCATTATGTGCTGCATATGAATGAAGGAACAGTTACTGAAAGCTTCCATTATATCAGTTAATTGGGTCCTAATGCAGTTGGACCTTTTTTGGCAAGCACATTCATCAGTGTCAATGCACAAGCCACAATTTCTTGCCATCTGATGTGTTGCTATGACAGACAAGAGTAAATAATGTCTGCCTAAATAACTCAGAATGATGGCATATAACCCATTGGTGGATGGCATATAGAATATACAACTGGACTGCCATGAACCTCATAGGGCCCATCTCAAATCACATTAAGGGTGAATGTGTTTTAAGAAATCAAAAATACTTTCACTCATTCTATTGAAGAGAAAAAAGGACTCTGATGCAACACATAATTGCCCGTGTGAGCTTGATGTCTCTCAGTATAAATGACCATGAAACCAATAACTTACATCAATACCATGAAATATTGACTCAATTAAGCTAACTAGCCTTACTAGGAATGGGCACTTTTTTCACGTGGTTAACATATTATACATTGTTTTGAAACTGAGAGCAAGTCCTTTCAAAATTCTGTGATGGGATGAACAGAACTTACTAGAGATCCTTGGGGCTGCACTGGCATTTCCTTGAGGAACAGGGGTTGCCCTGTCCTCCTTATGTCCTAGGTTATAAGTAGGTCCCATTGCACAGATGTCTGCGACTATCTGAGAAACAAAGTGTTCAAACCATTGGAAATCACCGAGGGGTCTCATTTCATAGGCACCTTAATCCAACTTCATGATATCTTCAAGGCTGCCATAGCCTGTGTCGATTGTGACCATGGAAAGAGGAATCTCCTCCAGGTAGTCGAGGTAGTAACAGTCTGGAGGCATGAAAGTGTAGTCAGGATGCTCCCTGAGCATCCTGAGTCATCATCAGCAGAGTCTGGACCAAAAGAGTTTCTTGTGCCGCATGTGCATAACATGTCTCTTGCCCCCAAAATGCAGGCTATAGGACAGACAGCCAGGCATCTGAATGCCCTTGCTGTGGTGTGGCTCCTTCTTGGGAATTACCATCTCAGAGGAGATGTAGCACCATGAGGGATGCCCTTGAGAACCCTGCACAGGAGCCAGCACTGCCCAGAGTGCAAACAGCAAGAGGGGTGCCCTCAGGGTGACCTGGCCCTCTGCCAGCCTCATGCCCCTGCTCAGAGACATCTGCCAGTGAGAATGGATAAATGGAGGATCCTCAGCAAAGCCAGGTCTAGACCATCAGAGAGAACAGAGGGCTGTGCCAGGTGGCCAGCACCCTGCACGTGGGTGCCACCTGTGGGGTTAGGCAACAGTCCCAGGGTGTGGCATTGTGTGACCCTGCACATCAGTTAAGCTGTGGTGGATGTGGGAGGGGAAGGTGGGCCATGGTCAAGAGTGGTCACATGGACATGGGTAGGGATTTGGACCCAGAGGCATGGCTCTAGTCAACACCTTCAATCTTTCCTCCAGCTACTTGCATATGGGCTATGCAGTTATAACACCCTGAACTTCTCTACCAATTCCATGTCCTGTGGTACTGCTGGGTCACTTTCTTTGGATGACTACTTTTCCTCATTACAGAGACCACTGCTTTTGCTTCCTTGTGATGTGGAGGTAAACATTGTCAATTTTACCTTTATGGGTGATGCAAAAAATCGCTCTGTAGTTTTGTGTGTCTTATTCTCCTTGGCTATTAGTTTGCAGGCCATTTGATCCTTTTGGTTTTTGCTTTGAAGTTTCCTCTGAGTTCACTGAGGAAAACATTTGTCAGTATTCTGAGTGATGATTGGTGAACTACAAGGTTGTATTTTAGTATTTTCTTATGCCAGCTGGGGAGAACAGAAAGTACTGCTGACCATGTGTGAGCCCCAGGGGTTTTCTCCTCTAATCCCTTATGGGGGTTCTTTCCTGGCCTCTGGCAGTCTCCTCCCATGTAGTTTGGTTCCCTCTTCAGCTGGAGATGGAGGGGAGTTGAGGTTACTTTTGCAGCTTTCACCATTGAGTCTGCCTATGATCAAAAGATGGTTTTGACCATGGCACTCCCTTGCTTGAATAAGTGCCCTCTACTGCTTTAAAACGCCGTGGGTCAGGGAGAAACCTCAGAGTTGGCGTTTGGACAAGAGTTTGCCTTCTCCCCAGTGGCTGGCCTTCTGAATGTAGCTCAAATTCCTTTGCCACCCAAACTAAAACTTTGTACATTGACCTTTCCAGCAACAGGCAGCTGAATTTGGGTTTTGATAACAATGAAATGGAGAGTGAAATGGCAGTTTCCAGGGCCTGGCAGGGAGGGTCAGTGAGGAGTAGATCTCAAGGGCTATTATTTTGTGTTATGCAAGATGATTAAGTTCTAGAGGGGTCTCCACATCATTACCCCTGTAATTAACAATACTGTAATGTATGGTTAAAATTTTGTGAAGAGTCTGGGTCTCATGTTCAGTGAGATCTTACCACAATATAAAAGTGGAAGACACGAGTTTTCCTTCTCACACAACAGTGTGCTGAACTGCATGGACACACTCTCTACTGATAACTTGAAAACAATTTAAAAAAACTTATACGTTTTGGAAACTGACCCTGAGGATATGTCATTTACAGATATCTTCTTCCATTCCATAGGTTGCTTTTTTGTTTTGTTGATTGTTTCCTTCACTGTGCAGAAGCTTGCTATTTTGAGGTAGTCTCTCTCTATATATAATTTTCTTGTATTATATTAATGTAAATTCAATCTGTTAACATACAGTGTAGTACTGATTTTAGGGGTAGAATTTAGAGAACCATCGCATACATATAACACCCAGTTCTCATTTCACCCAGTGCCCTCCTTAATGGCCACATGCCATTTAGCCCACCTCCCCCACTTCCCCTCAGTTTGTTCTCTGTATTTGAGAGTGTCTTCTGGTTTCCTCCCTCTCTGATTTGATTTATTTTATTTTTCCTTTCCGTATGTTGTGTTTCTTATATTCCACTAATGTGTGAAATCATAGGATATTTGACTTTTTCTGACTGACTTGTTCCATTTAGCATAATACACTGTAGTTCCATCCACATTATTGTAATTGGCAAGATGTCATTCTTTTTGATGGCTAAGTAATATTGCATTGTATATATTTACCACCTCTTTATGCATTTATGTGTTGATGAGTATTTGGGCTGTTCCACAATTTGTTTTTTGTTGATAAGGCTGCCATAAAGATTGGGATGCACGTGCCCTTTCGAATCAGCCTTTTGGTGTCCTTTGGATACCTTTGGTATCCTTGGATAAATGCAATTGCTTGATCACAGGATAGTTCCATTTTTCATTTTTTGAGGAATCTCGACACTGTTTTCCAGAGTGGCTGCGCCAGTTTGCATTACCATCAACAGTGCGAAAGGGTTTCGCTTTCTCTGCATCCTTGCTGACATTTTTTGTTTTCTGAATTGTTAATTTTAGTCATTGTGACAGGTGTGAGTTGGTATCTCATTGTGGCTTTGATTTATATTTCACTGATGAAGAGTGTTGTTGAGCATCTTTATTCGTGTCTTTTTGCCATCTGGATGTCTTCTTTGGAAAAATATGTATTCATGTCTTCTGCCCATTTCTTCACTGGATTATTTGTTTTTTGATTGTTGAGTTTGGTAAGTTCTTTATAGATTTTGGATACTAACCCTTTGTCTCAGATGTCATTTGCAAATATCTTCCCCGATTTTATCAGTTGCCTTTTAGTTTTGTTGATTTGTTCTTTGCTGTGCAGAGCTTTTTATCTTGAGGAGATTCCAATAGTTTATTTTTGCTATTGTTTCCCTTGCCTCTGGGGACACGTCTAGTAAGAAGTTGCTCTGGCCAAGGTCAAAGAGGTTGGTGCCTGTGTCCTCCTCTAGGATTTTGATGGTTTCCTGTCTCACATTTAGGTCTTTCATTCAATTTGTATTTATTTTGGTGTGTACTGTAAGAAAGTGGTCCAGGTTCATTACAAGTTCACGATGCTGTCCTGTTTTCCCAACACAAGTTGTTGAAGGGACTTTTTCCATTTGATAGTCTTTCCTGCTCTGTCAAAGATTAGTTGATCATATAGTGATGTGTCCATTTCAGGGTTTTCTAATCTTTTCCATCAATCTATGTTTTTTTTTGTTTTTTTTTGTTTTTTTTTTTTTGCCAGTATCATCCTGTCTTGATGACTACAGCATTGTAATATAGCTTGATATCCAGAATTGTGATGCCTCCAGGTTTTTTTCTTTTTCAAGATCTTTGGTTATTTGGGGTCTTTTGTGGTTCCATGATAATATTAGAGTTATTTGTTCTAGCTCTGTGAAAAATGCTGGTATTATTTGACAGGAAATTGAATTATTTTCATTGAATGTCTAGATTGCTTTGGATAGTATTGTCATTTAACAATGATTTTTCTTTTAATTCATGTGCATGGAATATTTTTCCATTTCTTTGTGTTTTCTTCAATTTCTTCCATAAATGTCCCAGACTTTTCAGAGTACAGATCTTTTACTTCTTTACTTAGGTTTATTTCTAGTATATTATGGTTTTTGGTGTGATTTTAAATGGGATAGATTCCTTGGTTTCTCTTTCTCCTTCTTCATTGTTGGTGTATAGAAATGTAACAAATTTCTATATGTTGATTTTGTATGCTACAAATTTACAGGTTTATTGTACCAGTTCTAGCGGGGTCTTTTTTTGGTGGAGTCTTTATGGTTTCTATATATGGTATAAAATTCAACTCCAGAACTGAATAATCCTGTTAAAAAATGGCCAGAAGACATGAATAAGCATTTTTCCAAGTGTGACCTACAGATTGTCAATAAACACATGAAAAGATGGTCAACATCACTCCTCATCAGGGAAATAGAAATCCAAACTACAATGAAATATCAACTCACACTGGTCAGAAAGGCTGAACTCAACAGCACAAGAAACAACAGGTGTTGGTGAGGATGCAGAGAAAGAGGATCCTTTTGGAGGTGCTGGTGGGAATGCACCCTGGCACAGCCACTATGGAAAACAGCATGGAGGTTCCTTAGAAAGCTAAAAATACAACTACATTATGATAGAACAAATGCACTACTAGGTATTTACCCAAAGGATACAAAAATACTAATTTAAGGGAATTGTACCTCTATGTTTATAGCAGCTATGTCATAAACAGCCCAGCTACGGAAACAACCCAGCCGAAGTATGCATTGATTGATGAATGGGTATAGAATACGTGGTATATCTACATAACCCCGTCCACACACACTGGAATATTTCTCAGCCGCAAAAGGAATGACATTAGCTATTGTTAAGGACAGGGATGGGCCTAGAGAGTATTATATTTACTGAAATAAGTCAGAGAAAGACAAATACATGATTTCATCCATATGTAGAATTTAAGAAACAACAAATGGGCAAAGGGACAAATAAGAGAGAAGAGGCAAACCAAGAAATAGGCGATTTTTTCAATGTTCACTTATTTATTTAGAGAGAGAATGGGAGGTGGGGCAGAGGCAGATGGGAAGAGAATCCCAAGGAAACGTTGTGCTGTCAGTGCAGAAACCAAAGTGGGGCTCGGTCTCAGGAATGATGAGATCAAGACAAGAGTCCAGATCAAGAGTCGTGGGCCTAACCCATGGAACCACGTAAGCCCCACGAAACAGATACTTAACTATAGGGGAAAAACTGATGGTTACCCTGGGGAGGGTGTGTGGAGGGATGGGGAGGTAGTAGATGGGGATTAAGGGGAGCACTCATAACAAACACTGGGTGCTGTATTGAAATGTTGAATCACTATATTTTACACCTGAAAGTAATACTACATTGCATGTTAACTAACTGGAATTTGAAGAAAAACTCAAATAATGTATTTATAGTGCCTGTAAATGGCCATGTTGGCATACAGCCCATGAAGAAGCATTTATTGCAGAAAATATACTACCAGAAAGAATACCTAGACTATTTGAACTAAGGTATGTTCTTTTCCTTTCCCACCCCAGATCAGCAAGAAGAAACTCCAGTGCAAGTAACTGTGACTATAGGCATGTGCCCCTGAGCCTGGCTGCAACCTCCCCTCCAGACTGTTGTAGCCAATACACACGGTTCCTGGTGACCAGCTCCTGTTCAGAGGACTCTTTCCCAGCGGGACAGGATGTCAGTGACCCTAAGCTGTTTGCTGTTGAGGCCAAGCCCCAGCAGGTGCCTGAGATGTGCGACTCACTCATTGTTGGCAGCCCCACTCCCAGGAAGGAAGCTCTGCCCTGGGCACAGTCCACTAGGGATGCTGGGAACCTGATCACCCCAGACCTGACTTGTATGGCAGGAGTCTCATGCCACCAGGACAAGCAAGCCACAAGGCAGTGAAGCTGCCAGCCACCCCTAAACAGAGCCCTCAGTTTCCAAACTGTTTGGAATCCTGTTTGTCCCCGACACACCCTGCAGCTCAGACCTTTGCCCAGAGTATTGCCCAGGGCAAGGGGGAGATGGAGCAATCCTCTAAATCAAGGAGCAAATCTGTTCCGATAGAACTGACTTCATTTCCAGCTAAGTTTGAGGAAGAAGGTCTGGGCCTCATGTTGTGGGAGAGTCGGGTGCAGGAGACAGATGGTTTCAGTGGAGGATTCCTAACCTACTCCCCCTCACCTGCAGGAGGGAGCCAGAGTCAGGGACAGTGGAGGGAACAGCTCCTGTCAGAACAAACATCAGATTATGGTCTCAACAACTCTCCATTCAGAGGAGTCCGAGGTTGTAGGGTTCAGTCTGTGGAGACTCCATACATCAGAGGGTGGTTGAACATAGGAATGCTGTCAAATGAAGCACAGTATCTCATCATGTGGTTTGGGAAACAAAGAGATAAGGAATACCCAACCAAACCACTGTCACCATGGTCTGGCTGTGTGAATGTCCCAGGTCACACCACCTCTGTAATTATGGGACTACTGCCCTTTCTTCCACATCATGTCTTTGAGCTTCACCTGGTTCAGGTGTGCATCAGTAGTGTCACATTTCTCTGGCAAAGCATCCCATTGATGGAAGTTTCGTACTTGGTATATTCCTTTATATTTAGAAAGACTTTTGCCTTATTCTGAGCTTCTAACACTAAGAAAGATGCTATAAATATTTACACACCATTTATTTTCTGAGCATGGGATTTCATTCTTCAGGGACAAATACTCGGGAGTGGTATTTCCAGGTTCCTTTTTATGTCATCCATGTATAATTTCATAAGCAACAGCCAACGGTTTTCCAGAGCTGGTGTTTGTTTGTCAACCTTCCTGCATTGTTTGAGGCCCCACGTATGCTGGATGCTCACCTGGATGTTGTTGTCAATGTTGTTTTCATTCCGGAGCCATTGGGATGTGTGTATAGGGCATCTATTGCGTTCTTGATTTGAATTTCCCTGACAGTCGATGGTGTGAAGAGTCTTCTCCAGTCAGTAACTAATGTGTCTATAACCTCAAGGATAGGATGTCTACTACACAAGGCTGTGCTTGTTTTATGGAGGTTTGTTTCCTTTCTTCCTATTGACTGTTGAGGTTTTTTAGCATATTCAAGATGCAGGTCCCTTGGTGGTTATGCAATTTGTGAATGTTGTCTCTTACTCTGTAACTTATCCTACTATTGGTATTCATGTGGGCAGATAAGCGTATTTGATTTTCACAAAGTCTGTTGATACCATTTCTTTTTATGGGTGTTGTGTTCTTAGCTATAGTTTTCCTTTTCTTGATGATTGATTGCTTGTGACTAATATTTTTTTTAAACTGTTTATTCTTGATAGAGAGAGAGAGAGACAGAACGTGAGCGGGGAAAAGCAGAGAGAGAGGGAGACACAGAATCTGAAGCAGGCTCTAGGTTCTGAGCTGTCAGCATAGGGCCTGACAACGGGGCTCAAACCCTCAAATCGTGACATTGAGACCTGAGCTGAAGTGAGACACTTAACCGATTCAACACCCAGGCACCCCACTGATTTGTTGACTTACAATGTAACTAAAAGTCTTGGTTTTTTTCTGGTTTCTCTCAATGTTGACGTGTTCCCTATTTGGTCTCTGGTGACTTAGAGTTTTGTCGTTTGTTTTTAAATTTATAGACTCTAGCAAATCATTTTTGTGGCATGGTTTTTCCTAATATATGGAAATTATGTGGAAATATATGAAATTGAAGTTCAAATTTCACAAGAGTTGCCATTCTGTGTCTCTTTGGCCAGACTGCTCATCAGATTTGACAGATATGCTCCTGGGGTCCAAAAACACGTTTACCTTTTCAGGTGGTGGGCTTTCTATATGTCTCAGGAGCCGTTGAGCTCTGTGCACACAACCGAGTTTTTGACACAATTTTTCCTTCACAATTCTATGTGAAACCCTCAAAATCCATTTTTTGCATTGCCAATTTTAGACACTTCATGAATAGAACACATTGAAACTCTTGTATCATTTGCTAAAATTATTTTACCCTTGCGTGTGTGGGACTGTAATTTTACTTCTTCCTTCCAAGGGGAGCTCATATCTCCATTTGTGGAATTCTTCCAGGCTTCTCATCTCTTAATACTTTTCCAACGTGCTGTGCATTTTTTGACAAAATGAATACTTAGGTTTATTTGTACTCTACCACATTGGGTGATAGGAGCCGCGAGACAGGCTGCATCATATGGGTTTTTTTTTTTTTGTCCCCTTGTATGTTACCTGTCATATTGAATGTTTATAGAACATATAGCCCCTCATTTTCATGAACCACTAACAGGAGACATGGTTCTCTTCAAGAGATAGGAAAGGAAGACAAGGGAGCTGAGACAGCAAGTCGGGGAAGGAAACCCAGAGCTTCTCAGGAAGCGTCAACTGTCCACACTTTCCAGTTCTGCAGATGTGGGTCCCTGCTGAGGCCCAACCTGGGTTCTTGTGCAGGTGTCTGGACAAGCTGCCCATGATGTGTGGGCACAGGGGAGTTGGGAAGGGCAGCTGTGGTTTGAATTCCAGCCCACCTGGCACTGCTGTGAAAATTCATGAGTATGTTAATTTATGTCCACCATCAGTTAGGGATAAAATGAGTAAATGCAAGACGTTAGACTCACTACCTTAGATTCCATGTTCATGACAATTTGTGACAACAATTCTCCGTTCCTTTTTTCCACTTTTTAAATTTTTTTAAATTTGTGTTTAAATATTTGTTAGTTAACATATTGTGTAATATTAATTTCAGTAGTAGAATTTATTGGTTCATCACTTACATTAACACCCAGGACTCATCACAACACGTGGCCTCCTTAATCCCCAACACCCATTATCCCATCCCCCACACACCTGCCCTCCAGCAACCCTCAGTTTGTTCTCTAACCTTAGAGTTTTTTTTATGATTTCTTGCTCTTTTTCCCCTTCCCCTCGATCTAAATTCCCCATAGGAGGAAATCATATGGTGTTTGTCATCTTTGACTGACTTACTTTGCTTAGCATGATACCCTGTAGCTGCATCAACATCTTTGCAAATGGCAAGATTTCATTCTTTTTTATGACTGAGTAATATGCCATTCTATACATATAGCAGATTAATCACATGGTGGACTTTTGGTCTCTTTCCTCAGTTTGGCTGTCATAGTTAATGCTGCTGTAAACATTGGGGTGCATGTACTTCCTCAAATCAGAAGTTTTGTATGCTTTGGATGAATTCCTAGTAGAGCAATTGCTGGAGTGGAAGGTTGTTTAATTTTTAGTTTTTAAACTGTTTTCTGGAATGGTCCGGGCACATTGCATTCCCACCAAGAGTGTAAAAGGGTTCCCTTCTCTCCTCATCCTCATCAATATCTGTTGTTTCCTGAGTTGTTAATTGTAGCCATTCTGACAGGTGTGCAGTCATCTCTCATTGTAGTTTTGATTTGTAATTCTCTGATGATGAGTGATGTTGAGCATATGTTTATCTGTGTCGGTTAGCCATCGGAATGCTTTGTTTGGAAAAGTATCTCCTCATGTCTTCTGCCCATTTCTCCACTGGATTCTTTGTATTTTGGGTGTTTACTTTGAGAAGTTTTTTTAATAGATTTTGGATAGTAAGCCTTTATCAGATATGTGGCTTGCAAATACCTTCTTAATTTCTGTAGAATGCCTTTTAGATTAGTTGATTGTTTCTTTAGCTGTGCAGAAGGTTTTTATTTTGATGAGGTCCCAGTAGTTCAAGTTTGCTGTTGTTTCCCTTGCCTCTCTAGAAACGTCTAGTAAGAAGTTGCTATGTCCCAAGTCCAGGAGGTTGCTGCCTGTTCTCCTCTAGGATTTGATGGTCTCCTGTCTCACATTTAGGTCTTCCACCCATTTGGATTTATTTTTGTGTATGGAGTAAGAAAGTGGTTCAGTTTCATTCTTCTGCATGTTCTGGTCCAGTTTTCCCAACACCCTCTGTTGACAAGGCTGTCTTTTTTCCCATTACATAGTCTTTCCTACTTCATCCAAGATGAGGTGGCCATACATTTGTGAGTCCATATCTGGGTTTACTCTTCTGTTATCTTGATCTGTGTGTCTCTTTTGTGCTTGTAGCTTACTGTCTTGATAAGTACAGCTTTGTAATATAGCATGAAATCCATAATCATGAAGCCACCGTTTCTTTGTGTAGCAGAGACATTTCAACACTACTTGCTCCTTAAATCCATGAACATGAAGGTGTTTCCACTTCCTTGTGTCATCCTCAGTTTCTTTCACCGTTTTTAGGGTCTTCAGGTTATAGATATTTTAACTCTTTAGGTATCCTATTATATTTGGTGCAATTGTAAACGGGATGGATAGTTTTTTTATTTTTCTTTCTGTTTCTTCATTATTGCTGTGTAGAAATGCAGCCGATTTCCGTATGTTGATACTGTATCTTGTGACTTTGCTGAATTTGTGTATCAGTTCTTGCAATATTTTGGTGGAGTCTTGAGTTTTTTATATAGAGTGTCATGTCATCTGTGAAGAGGGAATGTTTGACTTCTTCTTTTCCAACTTGAATGCCTTTATTTTTTGTTGTCTGTTTTTGAGGATAAGACTTCCACTGCTGTGTTAAGTAGCATGATGGGAGTGGACATCCCTCTTGTGTTCCTGACAGTAGAGGACAAGGTTTTTTTTCCCCACTGAGGATATTAGCTGTGGTGTTTTCATGTGCGGACTTTATGATGTTGAGGTGTGTTTCCTCTACCCCTTGTTGAGGGTTTTATCAAGAAAGGATGCTGTACTGTGTCAATTTTTTTTTCCATCTATTGAGAGGGTCATATCATTCGTATCCTTTCTCTGATTGATGGTATGTATTACATTGATTTATTTGTGACTATTGAACCACCCTTACAGCCAAGGAGTAAATCCCACCTGGTCACGTTAAAGGATCCTTTTAATGTCTTGTTGGATTCAATTTGCAAGTATTTTCTTTCTTTTTTTGGTAACGTTTATTTATTTTTGAGACAGAGAGAGACACAGCATGAATGGGGGAGGGTCAGAGAGTGGGAGACACAGAATCTGAAACAGGCTCCAGGCTCTGAGCTGTCAGCACAGAGCCTGACACGGGGCTCGAACTCACGAACCGCAAGATTACGACCTGAGCCAAAGTTGGACGCTTAACCGACTGAGCCACCCAGGCGCCCCTGCAAGTATTTTCTTGACAACTGTTGTATTCTTGCTCATTAGGGCTAGTGGCATGTAAGTCTCATTTTTAGTGGGGTTTAATCTGGTTTGGAACCGTGATCATCCTGATCTTATAGAATGAATTTGGAAGTTTTCTTTCCATTTCTATTATTTGGAACAGTTTGTGAAGACAGGAATATTCTATTCTACTTAAATAGAATATTTTACACTCTTCTTAAATATCTGGTAGAATTCACCTGTGAACCTATCTGGCCCTGGATTTTTGTGTGTCAGTAGATTTTTGATTAATGATTCAATTTCTTTGCTCATTATCAGTCTGTTCACGTTTTCTCTTTCTTCCTTTTTCAGTTTAGGTAGTTTACATTATTCTGGGAATTTATCCATTTCTTCCAGATTGCCCAATTTGTTGGCATATAAATCTCCAAACTATTTTCTCATAGTTGTATTTCTGTGGTGTCAGTCACGATGTCTCCTCTCAAATTCTGATTATATTTACTTTCATCCCTTCTCTTTTGTTTTTGCCAAGTCTGCCCATGGGTTTATCATTTTTATTTATTCTTACAAAAACCAACTTATAGTTTCATTCATCTGTTCTACTGTTTTTCTTTGTTTCTATATCATTTATTTCTGCTCTAATCTTTTTTGTTTACCTGTTCCTGCTGGCTTTAGGGTTCATTTGTTCTTTTTCTAGCTCCTTTAGTTGTAAAGTGGTTGTGTGTTTGAGACCTTTCTTCTTTCTTGAGTTTGGCCTGTACTGCTATATATTTCACTCTTCCATCAACTTTGCTGCATCCATATGGTTTGGAACTGGCATGTTTTCATTTTCATTTGCTTCCATGTATTTTTTTATTGCTTCTGTAATTTCCTGAAAATCTCATTCCGCTTTTACTACAATGTTCTTTAACCTAATGTATTGGCAGTGTTGCTCAAATGTTTCTTGTGGTCGACTTCAAGTTTCATAGTGTTGTGGTTTGAAAATACGCATGGAGTTCCATTGTGTAATGGTTAGCACTCTGGACTCTGAAAATACGCATGGAATGATCTCAGTCTTTTTGTACTTGTAGAGGGCTGATTTGTGACATAGTATGTGATCTGTTCTGGAGAATGTTCCATGCGCACTCAAAAAGAATGTGTATTCTGGTGCTTTAGGATGGAATGTTGTGAATGTATCTGTTAAGTCCATTCAGTCCATGTGTCTTTCAAAGCCATTGTTTCCTTATTGATTTTCAGCTTAGATTGTCTTTCCATTGTTGTAAGTGGAGTGTTAACGATCTCTATTATTACTATTGTCTATTATCAATGAGTTTCTTTATGTTTCTTATTAATTGAGTTATATATTTCAGTGCTTACATTTTTGGGGTATAAATATTTAAAGCTTCAGATCTTCTTGTTGGATAGACCCCTTTATGATGATATACTGCCTTCCTGATCTCTTGTAACAAACTTTGGTTTGAAAACTAGTGTGATATGAGTGTGGCACTACAACTTTCTTTTGACGTCCGTTAGCCTGATAAATTGTTCACCCTCCCCTCACTTTCAATCTACAGGTGTTTTAGGTTGAAACACCTATGTCTTTTGATTGGACATTTTGTCCATTTACATTCACAGTAATTATTGATAGATATAAAGTTAGTGCCATAGTGTTACCTCCAAAGTCATTGTTTCTGGAGATTTTCTCTGTTTATTTCTACTCTTTGTTACTTTTAGTCTTCCTTTCCCACTCAAAGGGTCCCCTTTAATTTCTCGCAGGGCTGATTTAGAGACCATGAACCCCTTTGGTTTTTGTTTGTCTGGGAAATTCTATCACTCCTTGTATCTGAATGACTGCCTTACTGGAGAAAGTATTCTTAGCTGCAAAATTTTCAATTGCGCATGTTGAGGATATGTTGCCACTCCCTACTTGCATGAAGGTTTCTGTAGAGACATCTGCCATAGTTTTCTTTTTAACCTTCCCTTGTTAGTTAGCAACTTCTTTTGTGTTGATGCTTTTATGGTTTTTATTTATCTGGATATTTTGCCATTTTCCTATGATATGTCTCAGTGTTGGCCTGCTTTTTTTTTTTTTTATTTTAATGGGTGTTCTCTCTGCCTTCTAGATGTGGATGTCTGTTTCCTTCCCCAGCTTGTGGAAATTTTCACTATAATTCACTCAGCTAAAATGTATCCCCTTTTTCTCCCTCTTATTCTTTTGGGACTCCTTTCAAAAGAAAGTTATTACAGTTTATGGAGTTGCTGATTTCCCTAAGTGTACGTTTGTGATGCAATATTTTAATTTTCCTCTTCTTTCCAGCTTCATTTCCCCCATACTTTTATCTTCTATGTCCCTTCCTCATTCATCTGCTTCTTTCCGCCTTGAGGTCATTATATCCAATCAGTTTCACATCTCGGTTACAACATTTAAAATTTCATCCTGACTAGATTTTAGGTCTTTTCTGTTTGCTGTAAGGGTATCCCTCATGTCTCATATATTTTCCTGAAGCACAGCTAGTATCCTTATGATACTTTTTGAAAATCCTGGTTCATTATGAGAGTTTTTAGAAATTCTGTTTGAGGCACATTAGTTTATGTGTTTTAATTATATCCCTCACAATGACCTTTTATCATTTTTTCTTTTAGGATGAGTTCCTCCATCATGTTGTTGTCTATGTCTCTGCCTTCTTAAATGTTTTAGAAAATCCTGTTATCTTTTCTGTTTCTAGGGTAGTATCTTTATTGAGAAGTGTTCACATACTGTCCAGGGCCTGACACTTCATGAATCATTGTTTTATGTTCCGTGGCACTGTGCTGTCGTGTTTTGGCAGCTCTGTCCCTCAGGACAGTCCTCTGCAGATTTTCTCCTTGCCTCCAGTGAGGAGTGTTGGACCTTGTGCCCAGTGTTGTGAGTTTTATCTAGGTGAGTTTGGTCTGCTTGTTAAAAGAGGCTAATTCCTATCTCCCCTAGAGGTGAGGATATGCGTCACTGTATGATCAGCTGACTTGGTGCATGTGGGGGTTTACGGTGGTCTTTGGAGGAAGGGGTGCAGTGGTGGTCTGGTTGCCAGGCACTCTTTCCTAGTAAGCAAGCACTTGATGGGGGCTGGAGTAGGTGGAGCTTGGTGTTAGTGGGTCAGCTTGCACTGGGGATGCTGTGCTGCTGAGTGAAATCTGTCCATGCTGATTGGTGGGAGGAAATATTGGCATCAGCTCCCTCTCTAGTCCCTGGAGTTGGAGTTCCCAGCCTCCCCTGTTCAAGAAGCCCTCACACAGAGAGAACACTTGTGGGTCCCAGGCTTCTGTCAGAATTGCTTTCACCCTGTCTGCGTCCAAGCCATTGGCCCATCTGGTGGCACAGGGCTCTTATGTTTTATCTCAGGAGCTCTAGCTGGGTTTGAAAACTCCAAATTGTGTGAACTCAATATGACAGGGACCCCACTGATCCTCTGGGAGAGGGTCTTGATGTGCTGTGCCTGGAGCTGGCTTACCCCAGATGGACAGTTGCATGAAAACTAGGGGCTTGGAGTACATGGTGAAGAACAACAAGAAGGCAGCGTCCAGCTAGCTACTCTCAGAAGAGGCTCCTCTGCTAATGATCAGGGAACTTTAATGGTGCCTCTCAGCTCTCCTGTCCTATGAGAGGCAATGACCCGTCTCCCAAATGCACTCCACGAAGGGAATTGTCTCTCCCCATGACCCAGGGGATACTCAGACCACGGTTCCCCTTATGGGCCTCTGTCCTCCTCCACAGGAGCACTGCTGTGCCCACCAGTCTCCACCCCAATGATGGGATTGACTTTTAAATCTTCAGTCTTTGAGCTCCACGTTTACAGGAGGTTGACTTGTCATGATTAACTTTATAGGTTATCTTGACTGTGTCATGGGTGCCCAGATTCACCACTGTTTCTGTGGATGTCTGTGATGTGTTCGAGAAGAGATTGGCATTTCCATCCATGGTTTCTTTCTGCCTGGGCACCACCCATTCCATTAAGTTTGTGAATAGAATCTGATGCAGATGGAGGACGAATTCCCTCATTTTTACTTCCCATGTGCTTGTTTGAACTGGAATATTGGTCTCCTCTGGCCCTTTTTCTGAGAGTTACATCATCAGCTCTGCACGTTCTGAGACTAGACACTAGTCAGAATCAGACAAGAATTACATCACTGGTTTTCCTGGGTCTTCAGCTTTTGACAGTAGATCATGGGACTTCTCAACATATTTAGTTATGGAAACCAATGACCTTTGGGTTGTGTTCCTCAGGGAATCTTGACTAATACATGGAGATTGTTTGTCTCTCCTTTAGAGTAATTGAATAAAGCTGTAACTCATTTAATGTCCTGAGTAGCAAAGGGCTATGAAGAAAGTGTCACGTTGTTTGACTGGGACAAGGGCTGGGTGAGGATAAGGAGGAGCTGTGGGATCCTGTGGTCCTGGCTGCACAGGGAGCGCATCTGGGAATCCTGTAAATGTGCAGCTGTTGTGCCTCAGGAAATCTGTAATTCACTCATGTTGAGGGACTGGAGTAAGCAAGTGCAAACAACTGTGTCTTTGTGCATGTTAGTCTAGTTTCCCTATGACAACCCAGTTGCTAATTCAGAGAGTTAATAGGTAAACACAGAATCATATAACCAGGGAGGCTCCCTGGGGAAACTGCTGTGTGGAGAGGAAGCCCCAGACCCTGACAGGAAACCTGCCTGTAACCTCCATCTGCACCTGCTCCTGGCAACACAAAGCAGAATTGTGCATAGTGTGCGCCCCCTGGTGGTGCTGATCACCCCTGCATGGAGGTTTGTGTGTGGGCTCCCAGTGATGTCCCCTCACCGTGTCTCCTACACAGTAATATGTGGCCGAGTCCTCGGTCTTGAGGTTGTTCATCTGCAGATACAGCGTGTTCTTGGAGTTGTCTCTGGAGATGGTGAATCGGCCCTTCACGGAGTCTGCGTAGCCTGTGCTACTTCCACTACCACTAATATACGCGACCCACTGCAGCCCCTTCCCTGGAGCCTGGCGGACCCAGCTCATGCTGTTGCTACTGAAGGTGAATCCAGAGGCCACACAGGTGAGTCTCAGGGACCCCCCAGGCTTCACCAGGTCACCCCCCGACTCCACCAGCTGCACGTCACACTGGACACCTGCAGACACAAGACATGTTGGTCAGGAAACTGTCACACATCCACTCTTTCACTCATATCCATTCACAGACTCAGTGTCCCTCGTTCAACATGAATTACCTTTTAAAAGAGCAACCAGGAACACCCAGCCCAGCACAAACTCCATGGTGAGGTGTGTGTGTTCTGTGCTGATCACAGAATGGGGACACCTGGGACTCCTGGGGCTGGGGCTCGTCTCCCAGCTGCACGGTCGGGCTGGGTTGGTTTTATCAGCACAGAAAGGGCCCCATTTGCATGTCCTCTGACATATATATCAAGCTCCAGACTTAGGCTTGATTTTGTAAAAGTGAATGACATGGTTAGGGATGCACTTCTACATTAGTTTGTGTGGATGGCGGTGTGACAATATGAAGAATTCTTTTTTTCAGTATTGGATTTTTCCTTTATTGGAGGCTTCGCATAATCTTTAAGAAACATTTACCTCAACAGCATGATCATGCATTATTTTCTCTTAAGATATTTTAATGTTTTTATTATTAATTAGTATTTATTTTTAGTTTTAAAAATTAATATCCAAATTAGCATATAGTGCAACAATGATTTCAGGAGTAGATTCCTTAGTGCCCCTTACCAGTTTAGCCCATCCCCCCTCCCACAACCCCTGCAGTAGCCCTCTGTTTGTTCTCCATATTTATGAGTCTCTTATGCTCTGTCCCCTCCATGTTTTCATGTTATTTTGGTTTCCCTTCCCTTATGTTCATCTGTTTTGTCTCTTAAAGTCCTCATATGAGTGAAGTCATATGAGTTTTGTCTTTCTCTGACTCACTCATTTCACTCAGCATAATACCCTCCAGTTCCATCCACATAGTTGCAAATGGCAAGATTTCACTCTTTTTGATTGCCAAGTAATACTCCACTGTATATATTTACCCCTTCTTCTTTATCCATTCATCCATCAATGGACATTTGGCTCTTTCCATACTTTGGCTATTGTTGATAGTGCTGCTATAAACATGGGGGTGCATGTGTCCCTTTGAAACAGAACACCTGTGTCCCCTGGATAAATGCCTAGTAGTGCAATTTCTGGGTCATAGGGGAGTTCTATTTTTAGTTTTTTGAGGAATCTCCATACAGTTTTCCAGAGTGGCTGCACCAACTTGCATTGCCCCCCAGAATGCAAAAGAGATCCTCTCTCTGCATCCTCGCCAACGTCTGTTGTTGCCTGACTTGTTAATGTTAGCCATTCTGACATGTGTCAGGTAGTACCTCATTAGGGTTTTGATTTGCATTTCCGTGATGATGAGTGATGTGGAGCATTTATTCATGTGTCGGTTGGCCATCAGGATGTCTTCTTTGGAGAAGTGTCTATTCATGTCGTTTTCCCGTTTCTTCACTGGATTTTGTTTTGGGTGTTGAGTTTGATAAATTCTTTATAGATTTTGGATACTAACTCTTTATCTGAGATGTCATTTGCAAATATCTTCTCCCATTCTGTCAGTTGAATTTTAGTTTTGCTGATTGTTGCCTTCACTATGCAGAAACTTTTGATTTTGATGAGGTTCCAGTAGTTCATTTTTGTCATTTTTCCCCTTGCCTCCTCTGTCATTTTTGATTTTATTTATATGGGTCCTTTCCTTTTTCTTTTTGACCAAACTGGATAGTGGTTTATCAATTTTGTTAATTCTTTCAAAGCACCAGCTTTTAGTTTCATTGATGTGTTCTACTGTGTTTTGGTTTCGATAGCACTAATTTCTGCTCTAATCTTTAGTATTTCCTGCCTTCTGCTGGTTTTGGGTTTTATTTGCTGTTCCTTTTCCAGCTCTTTAGTCATAAGGTTAGGTTGTGTATCTGAGATCTTTCTTCCTTCTTTAGGAAGGCCTGGATTGCTATACACTTTCCTCTTATGACCGCCTTTGCTGCATCCTAGAGGTTTGCGTTGTGGTGTTATCATTTTCATTGACTTCCATATACTTTTTAATTTCTTCTTTAACTGCTTGGTTAGCCCATTCATTCTTTAGTAGGTTCTTCAGTCTCTAATTATTTGTTACCTTTCCAAATTTTTTCTTGTGGTAGATTTTGAGTTCATGGCATTGTGGTCTGAAAATATGCATGGTATGATCTCGATCTTTGTGTACTTACTTAGGGCTGATTTGTGTCCCAGTATATGGTCTATTCTGGAGAAAGATCCATGTGCACTGTAGAAGAGTGCATATTGTGTTGCTTTAGTATGAAATGTTCTGAATATATTTGTTAAGTCCTTCTGGTCCAGTGTGTCATTGAAAGCCATTGTTTTCTTGTTGATTTTTTGATCAGGTGATCTGTTCATTGTTGTGAATGGGGTGTTGAAGTCTCCTACCATTATGGTATTCTTATCGATGAGTTTCCTTATGTTTGTGATTAATTGATTTCTATATTTGGGTGCTCTCACAGTTGGCGCATAAATGTTTACGATTGTTAGGTCTTCTTGGTGGATAGATTGTCTGATATCAATATGGCTACTCTGGCTTTCTTTTGTTGAACATTAGCATGATAGATGGTTCTCCATCCCCTTATTTTCAATCTGGAGGCATCTTTAGGTCTAAAGTGGGTCTCTTGTAAAAAGCATATAGATGGATCTTGTTTTCTTCTCCATTCTGTTACCCTATGTCTTTTGATTGGGTCATTGAGTCCATTGACATTTAGAGTGAGTACTGAAAGATAGGAGTTTATTGCTATTATGATGCTTGTAGAGTTGGAGTTTATGGTGGTGTTCTTTGGTCTTTCTAACCTTTGTTGATTTTGGTATTTATTTATTTATACAGATATATTTTCATGTTTTCTCCCCTCAGAGATTCCCCCTTAAAATTTCTTGCAGGGCTGGTTTAGTGGTCACAAACTCATTTAATTTTTGTTTGTATGGGAATCTTTTTATCTCGCCTTCTATTTTGAATGACATCCTTGCTGGATACAGAATTTTTGGCTGCATATTTTTCTGATTTAGCACACTGAATACATCCCGCCACTCCTTTGTGGCCTGCCAACTTTCTGTGGATAGGTCTGCTAAACCTGATCTGTCTTCCCTTGTAAGTTATGGACTTTGTTTCCCTGTTGGTTTTATGATTCTCTCCTTGCCTGAGTACTTTGTCAATTTGACTATGATGTGCCTTGTTGATGGTCGGTTTTGGTTGAGTCTAATGGGAGTCCTCCGTGCTTCCTGGATTTTGATGTCTGTGTCTTTGCCCAGGTTAGGAAAGTTTTCCGCTGTGATTTGCTCACATAACCCTTCCACCCCTATTTCTCTCTTCCACTTCTGGGACCCCTATGATTCTCATGTTTTTCCTTTTCAATGAGTCACTGATTTCTGTAATTCTTAAATCTTGCTCTTTTGCCTTAATCTCCCTCTTTTTTTCTGCTTCATTATTCTCTATAAGGTTGTCCTCTATAACCCTGATTCTCTGTTCTGCCTCATCCATCCGTGCCACCGCTGCATCCAACTGTGATTGCAGCTCAGTTATAGCATTTTAAATTTCATTCTGGCTATTTTTTACTTCTTTTATCTCTGCAGAAAAGGATTCTAATCTATTTTTGACTGCAGCTAGTATTCTTATTATTGTGATTCTAAATTCGGGTTCAGACATCTTGCTTGTCTCTGTGTTGGTTAAATCCCTGGCTGTCGTTTCTTCGTGGTCTTTCTTTTGGGGTGAATTCCTTCGTTTTGTCATTTTGAAGGGAGAAAAGGAATTAATGAGGTCGCAAAATTGAAATTAAAAGATAAAATTACAGAAATATTAAAATTAAAAATTAAACACACACACACAAATTGAATGGAATATGCTAGATCCTAGGTGTGTTTTGGTCTGGGTGTTGAAAGTGGTTTGACAGATTAGAGAAAAAAATGGGAGGGGGAGGAAAAAAAAGGAAATAATCTGAGAATTTGAAAAAATGAATACACTGAAGTAGACTAAAATGAGATGATGGGAGTAAAATAGAGTTTGAAAAAATATACAGAAAAGTAAAGAATATAGTAGAAAAAATAAAGAAAAATATAAAAAAAAATTAAAAATAAATGTGATTTTTTTCTTTTTCTGTATTCTAGAAAAAAGAGAGGAAACAAAAAAGAGAGAAAAGATACAAAAAGGAAAAAAAGGAAATCATTTGAAAATTCAAGAAGTGAATACACCGTAGTAGACTAAAATAAAATGATGGAAGTAAAATAGAATTTGAAAAAATTTACATAAAAGCAATCAATATAGTAAAAAAATTAAAGAAAAATATTTTTAATAAAATTGAAAATAAAATGAAGTTTTTTCACATTCTGTATTCCAGAAAAACTACAGAAACGAAGAAGAGAAAAAAAGAAAAAGAAAGAAAAAGTAAAAAGGAAACTGTTTAGAAATTTGAAAACGGGAATACACTGAAGTAGAGTAAAAGAAAATGATGGAAGTAAAATAGAATTTGAAAAAAAATTACAGAAATGTAAAAAATATAGTAATAAAAATTAAAGAAAAATATTTTTAATAATAATTGATAATAAAAATAATTTTTTCTGTTTCTGCATTCAAGAAAAAGAAAAGAAGTGTAAAAGAGAAAAAGAAAAAAGAGAAAGAAAATTGACTCGATGAACCTGCTAACAGATTGAAGCAGAACTGAAATTACTTCGTTATTCCCTAGATGTCAGTCTATGTAGCTCTTTATAGTCTATAAAGTAAGCGGCAGTGAGACTTGTGTTCCTGAAGAGCCCTGTTGGCCCAGTTGGGTGGGACTCAGTGTAATGGCTCCGCTCTCCACTAGATGGCGCTTTTGGCTCCTGGGGTGGATTGTTGCGGTGCTTGTAGGTGCGAATGCACATGCGCTGGAGAAGTGAAAATGGCGGCACTCAGGTACCCAGTCTGTTCTCCTGGATCAGCAATCGCGCACCCATCCTCTGTCTTCAGCCCTTGTCCACTTCTCGCTCCTTCACTCTCCGTGACCAGGCCCCAGGCCACACCTCTCTCCCAAGTTTTGTCACAGACGCGGCTGTTTTCCCCGGTCCCTTATATCCAAAGGACCACAGCTTTGACCTGTTCTGCCCCTCTGTGGGAGGGTCTCACCAAGCAATGTCCGAATGAGCAATGGCCGAATATCGGCTGCAGCTAGGAACGCTTGCTGGACCCTGTTGTCGGTGCCCCGAGACTGTGGCCAGGTGCCAGCCCGCCCCAGAAAAAGTTCACGAGAGAGTGTAGCAGCAGCGTTTCAGGGATGGTGGACAATCACAACACACGTCTGGCACCAGGCTTCACCCTAAACGACCTTGTTCCAGCACCAGCGAATGTGGCCGTTTTCCGGGGTCTGCTGGGACCAGAGGGCTTTGGCAGTCTCCTCCAAATGTCCTTCCAGCAGTGCAACTGCCTCTCCCCGTGTGGCCTGAGAACATCCCGGCCCCACTCTGTTCCTGGGATTCTCCCTTCCCACCAGAGCACCTCCAGGTATCGAGCTGTGGAGTTGCAGCCTTTGCACTCCCCTTGTTTACAGTCTTAGTGGAATTTACATACTCTCCTTTCTCCCTTTTTAGTTGAGTCCCTGTGGCTGTTTCCAATTTTCCACGTTTTCTCCAGCTGCTTTTGGGTAGGGGTTCTTTTCCTGTTTTCTCCCCCACTCCCCAGTCTCCGTCCTCTCTCCGCCTGCAAAAGCACCTCCCTTCCTGCAGCTTCGTGCTCCCCAAGGTCCCCTCTCCACGCCACGTACTTGTTGAATTCTGTGGTTCAGGTTGTGCAGATTGTTGTGTTAATCCTCAATCAGTTTTCTAGGTGTGTAGGATGGTTTAGTGTTGGTCTGGCTGTATTTCATGGACGCGAGACACACAAAAATCTTCCACGTTGTTCCGCCATCTTGTCTCCTCCCCCATTGACTGCCTGATTTTCAATTGAACATGTGAGGATATTATGCCACTCCCTTCTTTCCTGCAGGTTTCTGTGGACACTTCTGCCATAGTCTTTTTTTATCTTCCCGTATTCGTTAGCAAACTCTTCTGTCTTCGTGCTTATAGGGTTTTTTTAATCTGTGTATTTTGTGAATTTTACTATGTTATGTCTCAGTGTCGGCCTGCTTTTTTTCCCTAATTTTAATGGGAGTTCTCTGTGACTCATAGATGTGGACGTCTGTTTCCTTGACCATTTAGTGGAAATTTTCCACTCTAATGCACTCAGACAAAACTTCTCCCCTTTTTCTCCCTCTCTTCTTCTTCTGGGACTCCTTTGAAAAGAATTTTATTACACTTAATGGAGTTGCGGATTCCCTAAGTATAAGTATGTGATGCAGTATTTTAATTTTCCTCTTCTTTCCTGCTTCATTTCTCACAAAATTTTATCTTCCATGGCACTTACTCATTCATCTGCTTCTTTCTGCCTTGAGTTCATTATATCCAATCAGGTTCACATCTTGGTTACAGCATTTTAAAAGTTTCAGCCTGACCTGGTTTTAGGTCTTTTCCATCTGTAGTCAGGGTATCCTCATGTCTTCTAGGCTTTCTCAAGCATAGCTAGTATCCTTATGATAGTTTTTAAAAGTTCTGTTTCCTTATGATAGGTATTAAATTCTGTTTGAGTCTTATTATTTATATGTGTTTTAATTATATCCCTGGCAATGTCCTTTTATGGTTTTTTCTTTTGGCATGAATTCCTCTATCACTCTGTATGCCCATGTCTCCTCTTTCTTAAGTGTTTTAGGAAAATCCTGTTATGTTTTCTGCTTCTAGAGTAGTGTCTTTTTTGAGAAATGTTTACATACTGTTAACAACCTGACATTCTGGAAGCATTTCTTGCATGTGCTGTGTGCACTGTGCTGTCTTGTATTGGCTGCTCTGTCCCTCAGGTCAGTCCTCTGCAGAGTTCTCCTTGCCTCCAGGGGAGAGTTTTTCAACTTTGTCCATAGTGTTGTGAGTTTTATCTAGGTGAGTTTGGTCTCCTTATTAAAAGAGGCTAATTCCTATTTCCCCTAGAGGTGAAGCAATGCCTCACTCTATGGTCAGTAGACTTGGTACCCGTGGGGGTATATGGTGGTCTTTGGAGGGAGGGGTTCAATGGTGATCTGGGTTGTAGGCACTCTTTCCCTAGTAAGGAAGCACCTGAGGAAGGAAAGGTGGGTATGTCTTGGTGTCAGTGGCTCAGTATCTACTGGGGGGTGTTGTGCTGCTCACTGAATTCTGTCCATGATAATTGGTGGGAGGAAATATTGGCATCAGCTCCTTCTCTAGTCCCTGCAGTTGGAGTTTCCAGCCACCCCTGTTCAGGAAGCCCTCACATAGAGACAACAATCTGTACTCATGGGTCCCAGGCTTCCTTCAGAACCCGGCCTTCACCCTGCCTTTGTCCAATCCATTGGCACACCTGGCAGTTTAGGGCTCTTATGTTTTATCTCAGGAGCTCTAGCTGGGTTTGAATACACCAAATTGTTGAACTCAATGTGACAGGGACCCCACTGATCCTTAGGGACAGTGTGTTGCTGTGATGTGGTTGGAGCTGGTTATCCCAGAAGGGCAGTTGCATGAACACTAGGGGCTTGGGGTTCATGGCGGAGAACAACAAGAAGGCAGTGTTCAGTTAGCTGCTCTCGGCAGAGGCTCCTATGCTAATGACCAGGGCAGTGCAATGGTGCCTGTCAGCTCTCCTGCCCCATGAGAGGCAATGCCCTGTCTCCCAAATGCACTCCAAGAAGGTAACTGTCCCACCCGATATGACCCAGGGGATCCTCAAACCGCAGCAGTCCCTATGGGCTCGGGGCTCCTTCCCCACAGGAGCACTGCTATGCCCACCAGGGTTCACCCCAGTGATGGCATGGACTTCTAAATCTTCAGTTTTTGAACTCGACATTTACAGCATGTTGACTTGTCATGATTACCTTTATGTGTCATCTTGACTGCGTTATGGGGGTGTCCAGATTCACAACTGTTTCTGTGTATGTCTGTGATGAGTTTCCAGAAGAGATTGGCATTTCCATCCATGGTTTCTTTCTGCCTGGGCATCACCCATTCCATCACAGTTCTGAGTAGAATCCGACACAGAGGGAGGAAGAATTCCCTCATTTTTACTTCCCATGTGCTTGTTTGAACTGGAACATTGGTCTCCTCCTGCCCTTGTTCTTACAATTACATCATAGGCTCTGCAGGTTCTGAGACTAGACACTAGTTCAGAATCAGGCGAGACTTATACCACTGGTTTTCCTGGCTCCCCAACTTGTGAGTGTAGATCATGGGACTTCTCAACATATTTTCTCATGGAAACCAATGTGCTTTGGTTTCTGTTGCTCGAGGGAATCCTGACTAATACATGCAGAAGATTTATCTCTTGTTTAGAGGAAGTGAATAAAATTGTAGCTCATTTAAAGTCCTGAGTAGCGAAGTGCCATGAAGGAAGTGTCACGTTGTTTGATTGGGACACGGGCTGGGTGAAGATAATGGGGAGCTCTGGGA
Organism: Neofelis nebulosa; assembly: GCF_028018385.1. Classification (NCBI taxonomy): domain Eukaryota; kingdom Metazoa; phylum Chordata; class Mammalia; order Carnivora; family Felidae; genus Neofelis; species Neofelis nebulosa. The sequence goes on from NC_080788.1 coordinate 148,381,696, forward strand.
GCTTGTGGTCCTGGCTGCACAGGGAGTGCATCTGGGACTCATGTAAATGTTCAGCTATTGTGCCTCAGGAAATCTGTAATTCACTCATGTTGAGGGACAGGAGAAAGCAATGCAAACAACTGTGTCTTTGTGCATGTTAGGGTAGATTTCCTAGGAAAACAATGATCTAATTCACACAGGTAATAGGTAAACACAGAATCCTGTGTCCAGAGTGGCTCCCTGGAGAAACTGCTGTGTGGACAGGAAGCCCCAGACCCTGAGAGGAAAGCTGCCTGTAACCTCCATCTTCACCTCCTCCTGGCAACACAAAGCAGAATTATGCATAGTGTGCGCCCCCCGGTGGTGCTGATCGCCTCCTGCAGGGAGGTTTGTGTCTGGGCTCCCAGAGAGGTCCCCTCACCCTGTCTCTTGCACAGTAATATGTGGCCTTGTCCTCGGCCTTCAGGGTGTTCATTTGCAGATAGAGCGTGTTCTTGGAGTTGTCTCTGGAGATGGGGAGTCGGCCCTTTCCTGAGTCTGCGTAGAACGTGCTACTTCCATCATCATAAATATATGTGAGCCACTACACCCCTTTCCTGGAACCTGGCGAACCCAGCTCATTCCATATCTACTGAAGGTGAATCCAGAGGCTACACAGGAGAGTCTCAGGGACCCCCCAGGCTGCACCAGGTCTCGTCCAGACTCCGTCAGCTGCACGTCACACTGGACACCTGCAGACACCAGACATCTTGGTCAGGAAACTGTCACACATCCACTGTTTCTCACTCTTATCCACTCACATACTCAGTGTCTCCCATTCACCATGAATTACCTTTTAAAAGGGCAACCAGGAACACCCAGCCAAGCACAAACTCCATGGTGAGGTGTCTGTTCTGTCCTCATCAGAGAATGGGAACACCTGGGACTCTAGGGGCTGGGGCTCCTCTCCCAGCTTCGGAGTCTGGGATGGGCTGGTTTTATCACCATAGAGAGGACCCCATTTGCATGTGATCTAACACATATATCAAGCTCCAGTCTTAGATTTTATTCTTTATAAGTGAACAACAGTGTTAGGGACGCACTTGTAGTTTAGTTTGTGTAGATGGTGCTTTGACAATATGAATAATTGTATTCAGTGAGTACAGGTGTATTTGCAGTACTGTGTGCATTTTTACAGGTCTTTCATCAACATAGATCATTTTCACTCTACAAGTATTTTACATACTTTTTGAAGTTTAACGCAAAATACTTTATTCTGTCATTTTCACTTGTATAATTTTGTTATTTATTTTGCATGTATTTTCATGCTGGTGTGTAGAATCACAGGTGGTTTGTTTTTATTTATTTTCTTTGTTCATTTGGCATCCTGCTCTTTTCCTCATTAAAAAAAAACTGGTTCTAATATTTTTTGTGGTATCTCTAGGGTTTTGTTATGTTTAAGATCAATGTCACCTGCAAACAAGTAATTTTCCTTCCTCCTTACTGATTTAAATGTCTTTTATTTTTTTTATCCCGTATTTTTTTTCTGGTTACATCTTCCAGTGGTAGGAGAAGAAAGCTTTTCCCTTCTTTTCTTTTGGGATTTAGCCAGTGTAAGGATTCAATTGACATAAGACCTATCTACAGGAGAGAATAAATTTCATTTTGTAAGTGCATGGCCTTCCTAATGACATGACACCCAGAGAAAGGACAAAGCAGGTGGCACTTGTGTCTTTCAGACAAAAAAAAACATTGGGTTTGGCAAGAGTTAAGTTTGGGGTCACCAAGTAAGTAGGTTTGTTTGCATAGCCTTCTTGTCCCTGTATTCTTTATTCTGGTTCTAACGATGGTTCTTCCCTCTTGGTACATGGGAGGGAGATTTATATCCTGCTGTCAAGGGACAGTGGAGAGTCTGAGTGTACTTGGACTCTTTCTCAAGTGACTTTCACCCAAATAAGCAGTGTGACAAGATGACATAGTTTGAGGTGGCATATGGATACTTCACATTATCATGGGGAACACTTATGTTAGGGGTGACCATCATTGCCTGGCTCCTGATTTGACAGGAAAGCCTTCTGCATTTTACCGTTCAATATGCTGTCTGGTGTGGGCTTTTCATAGTGGCCATGATCATGTGGAGGTAATTTCCTTCGGTCCCTTTTTAATTGGGTTCTTTTTAAATGATGAACATGTGTTGAATTTTGTCTAATGTTTTTTTGAATCAATCAATGATGGCTTTGATTCAGTCATTCCCTCTGCTAATGGAGGACATCACATTTATGCATCTGTGTATGTTGAAGGATCCTTGCATCCCTGGAGTGAATCACACTGGATTATGTTGTATGATCCTCTCAATGTTCTGTTGAATTCAGTATGCTCAGATTTTGTGAAGGAATTTTGCATGTATGTTCATTTGCGATAGTGACCTGTAGTTTCCCTTCTTGTGGTGTCTTTCTTTGGTTTTGGTGTGAAAACAATGCTGTCCTCACAAATTTCATTAGGGAGTGCTGTTTTTTTTATCAGTGGTTTGTAATAGTTTGAGAAATATTGGCATTAACTCCTCTTTAAATACTTAGTAGAAGTTTTAATAAAGCCATGGACTCCTAGGCAGATTTTTTGCAGGGTGAGGTTTTAGATAGAGAAATCTTTTTAATTTTTCTTTTGTTCCTTTTGTATTTTTCCATGAAGCAGTCTTGGTGGCCTACGTTATGGCATTAAATGTGTAATTTGTTCCTGGTGATCTAATTGTTGGCCTATAAATACCTAAGTTTTTATTTAATGATCGTTTCCATGTCTTTAGTTCAGTTATGTCTCCTCTTTCAATTCTGATTGCATTTGTTTGAGTCTTCCCTATTTCCCCAGGCTACCTATTTGTTTCAAATTTTACTTACTTTTCCAAATACAAATTTTTATGTAATTGATTTGTTTTCTGTATTTGTGATAGTCTCTATTTTCTGTCTGCTTTATCTTTTTATGTTATTTTTATGTTTATCTTTTTATGTCAATAAAAATGCCAATGAGTTTTTTAAGGAACCTGCAAAATATACAATTCATATGAAAGCACACAACACATGGAAGCCACAAAACAATCATGACGTCGAGAGAACCTGGAGACATCACACTTCTCTCTTTCTAAGTATATTGCAGAGGTACATTAACCACAACAGTGTGCTTCTGGCATCAAATGAGATATTTAGACCAGTGGAGCTCATTACAGAGCCCAGAAGTAGAAGTTTGCAGATGCAGTGAGCAAATCCTCCACGAGATTTCCAACAATGCACAGTGGGGGGAGGATACTGTCTCTTAAACATGGTGTTGACTAGGGGCACCTGTGTGGCTTGGTAGGTTAAGCATCCCACTTCCACTCAGGTCATGATCTCATGGTTTGTGAGTTCGAGCCTCACATCAGGCTCCTGCTGACAGCTCAGGGCCTGGATTCTGTTTCTGCCTCTATCTCTGTGCCTCCCTACTCATGATCTGTCTCTCTCCCTCAAAAACAAAGTAAAAATTAAAAAATAGTATTGATATATACATGCAAAATAATAACATTTGGCCATAATCTTTCTTCATACATATACGTCGACACAAAAAAAATCTCAAAATGGATGAAGGATTAAGAAGAACACTTGAACCTAAATGCCTTCAAAGAAAACATGAAAGATGAATATGATGACATTCACTTGAGAATGATTGATTTGATATAAAAGCAAAGTCACAGAGAACAAAGCATGCAAGGGGGACTACACCATACTAGAAAAGGGGCAAGCAAATATTTGTAGAGCTAGAAGGAAGTCTATGGGCGCGTAGCCCCTCCCTGCCCACTGGGGATCTCCAGATGGATTTGACAAATTGGCTTCCTCATTGGTAAATGGCTGCTTGTTTGGTGGATGGAATGATGCTGACTGACTGCACATGCCATTGCCACGACTGTGGTAAAGAATGTAATGCCTGAAATGGTTCCCGGATTTGCCATTCCATTATGGATTTAGCCAGACCAAGGAACTCACTTCAGCACATAGACAAACTACGTACTTGCAAAGACTTGGGAGTGATAATTAGAATTTTATACTCCACATCATCCTTAATCATCACAGAAGCAGACGATGAGGATATGTGGATTAGGGGAACAGATATGGAACATGAAAAACTAGACACAAAATTCCTTCAGGAAAAATCCACCTGGAAATTGGCCTGGAACATCCATAATCATTGTCCTTGGCCCTTAATGAGATTTGGAATGCTCCAAATAGCAGGCAGGGACTGACCCCCTTTGCAACAGTATTTTAGAAAGGAGTCCTTAACCCTTTCTTCCCTGATTGAGTGAACTTTATGATAACTTATATGACCAAGTTGATGCCATGCATAGCCATGTCCAAGAAGTAACAGGTGCACTTGGGTTATATCATCCATAGACAATAAGAACATGGCCTCTGCCACTGCCTAGCCATGCAACCCTTTCTACAGAATATGGGACGCTCATCACGTCTTCAGAGAGCACCCAGTTCCACCTCGCTGAAAAGGACCTTATGACGAACTGCTAACCGACTACACTGCCATCAGAATTAGGGAAAGATTCTTCTGGATTCATGCCAGCTGCACAAAATAGTTCCAGAAAATGCCATCGTCAAGATCCTGGATGGCCATCCCCACAACGACCATAGGTAAGGATTCCCAGAGCCAATTCCCAGGCTCCGGAAACACATGGCATCACATAGTAGGTCATGGATCAAAAAACTGCATTTCCACCTAGTTTCATTTTCCTGGCTCTTTCCTGTCAGGAAAAAAAAAAAAAAACTTTTTAAAATGGTGCCTACCCTTTCCCCCACTATTAAAAGACTGACTACATTTCCTGCTCTCCCTCTGAACCTCTACGACTGTCTGTCTTCAGACTGCATCTGCCCCATTCACCTGTGTAGTTATCTCAGCAGGTCAGATACAGACCCTTACACCAGTTTTCCAAATCCCGTCTACAGTAAATAATCAGTCTGATTGTCAATCGTTTTGACATCAGGATAGCATGTAAGCCCCCAAAGTCGTGTTATTTCCTGCCAATGCAAGCAGGTGAATGCACCATGTGGATGGACAAATGGAAGGGTGTGGTATCCACAACCAGAACGACAATGTCACTCTGCCTTTCCTTCCACTGCATTGATTGGGACCACAACTTTGATGGAAGCTTCAGGATGGTCCTTTGCTCAGGTGAAGTATTGGGAGAGAATATTTCCCTTTGTATGAAGACAGTCATGGTGCTGGGTTCTCTCTCTCGGTGACATAGCAAGGCAATCTGGTGCCAGATGGTCACTAGGTGCTCCAGCATAACCCCCATGGCACAAACACTGTCCAGATCACAAAATGTTTCATTGGCACTCAGACTACCTGTGCATCAAGTGGCATAGCTCAGCCACTTCCAGCTAAGGCTGCCTAACAGCACAAGTCATATGAGAGTAGACCGAAAATCTGGAGTAGCTCAGTCAGGTGACAAAACCCACCTTATAGCTGCTGAAGGGCTGCAGGCCTCCCGTGTCTCACAAACTTTCAGGAATGCATGATAATTGACCAGTGACAGTGACCCTCAATTGCCCAGAGCAGTGGGAACTCATGACAGGCTCTACATGAGCTGGTCAGGCTAACATCTTGGCACTGTTTGGACTGTTAGGAATTCCCAAGGCAGCAGGGTAGAGATGTATAGGTTGAGAGCAGACTGTGGCTGGGACTCCTTGGTCTTCGATGCTGAATGGGACATACTGGCTAGCTCAGTCATGACGGAGTCTCCCCTGTGGCCCTTTAGATACCCTCAACTGCCTAGACAGTCTTGGGAATGTGAGCCATCTTATGGACAGCTGGGCATTTACATTTCAGTAGTCAAGTGTAAAGCGCCACCTGTTAGGAGGGGGCTTTAATGCCCGTCAAGTGGGCAGACGGAAAGGAGAAATGGTGTGTTTAATGTCCCCCCTCCTTCAGTAAATCTTGAATTATGGGGTGCAATTTCTCAGTCCTCTATTGCGCACAATATTGATGTGCATATACTGTCTTAATTGGATGTGTGTGGGGGGGTGCAATTTGCAGTCCTACAGACTCCTGATATGTAGCTCCCCCCAGGAAATCCAGGCACTGGGTTTGTTCCCACTGGCCTTGATGGCATGTGAGGGCATTCACATCATTAACAAGACAATGCACGGTCAAAGGGGCCACAGTTGCTAAAAGAGATTCAGTAAAGATTCTTCCAATAGTGACATCAAAGCGATGTTGAGACCCTTCTACTATCCCTACCTTTATACCTAGTAAGCTAAAGGGCACCACACTTTTATTTGGAGGGGTTCCTGGGAAGCACTGTACCTTGGCTTCAGGGTCAATGAGAGAAATAAAGTGTTGTCTGTGTCTGTGTCCTACACGGTAATTACAGAAGTATACAGGCAGTTGTCCCAGGAGGAAGGACATACTCCACAAACCTCCAGGTCCCTAGGCAGGGGCCTTGGCATCTCCCCACCCACTGGGATCCTAGCTCCCCACTACCAGGGCTGTCATGTCCAAAGAAGTGATGGCACCCACCCGAAGGTTAGAAACAGCATTCTCTCGAAGATCCCAAAGAGTCTGATCAAAGTTTCCGACTTGTGTTCAGGCTGTCCTGAGATTAAGTCACTAGGGACCCCTCTTCTCAGAGCTGTGCATAAGGAGAAGTGTGGGCATCATCTCTAGAGCAAGAGATCTGGGTTGAAGTTCCACCCCTTGAAAGGGGCACTGCTGGGACCCTCCTGTGGGCTCCTATCTATGGAGGTGGTGATCCCATCACCATTTGCAGCAAAGAAGTCTTGGGCTTCTTGAAAATTCTCCTTTTTACATCTATGGCATGCATGCTAATGCCTGCTACACTAAAGCTGGTATTTCCATGAATTGTATTGGCACAAGGCTTAAGATCAGAGTGGACCTTCAAGAAGAACTCCTTAGGTTCTGTTGTCAAGTGCCTCTCCTCCAGGTGGAAATGGACAAGGGCTCATGGGCACATGACATAAGGGAAACAAAACAAAACAAAACAAAACAAAACCCAAATCCCACACCCATTGAATTGTCCCCATTCTATCTTAGAGTTGGATTGCATCACCTGGCCTTGACCTCTCCCAGTGGGCCTGTGCTGTCGTGCCATAAAAATCCAAGTCCGGAGAATCAGAGCTTCTTTCTTCCTACCTCTGTGGACTCTGAGGCCCTAGGGAGCCTCTTCCTCAGAGCCTTCCCCTTTTTCCTTGGTGTGTGTCTCTTTCCATGTGCCTTGGGGTGGTTGTCAGAGCCTTTTGATACAGTGAAAAGACTGGAAGCTCCGTAGGTTGTCTCTAAGTAAACAGGCCATTGATACCTTGAGCTTTTCAGTGATTTATGAATCTGGGGCACTTGGACCAATCCAGACAGCTGTAGTATGTCAAGCGCTTAAAGCAACAGCTTGGAGCCAATTGTGAAGACCCAGTAGAGCCAATCAATATCCTTGTCTCCCTCCCTTTGGACAAATGATTCCAGGAAACCTTGCATTTTCATGATGGTGTAGTGCCTGTCACCATTTCTCTCTTTCACACTGGTCCGTGGATATGTTGGTGTAGTGAAGACCTGGGATAGAAGTTAACTCTTCCCAGACACGTGTGATTAGGCCTCCCATGCTGCAGTGTCCCCATCAACACCTGTCAAATAGGGAGCCATTGTCAACAGCAGTGACGAATATAGCCAGTAGGGGGAGGTTGCCTTGGCTGTGTCCTCCGCCCAGGGAGACATGATGCTCCTGGTAGAGTTGCCTCTGTCACTAGGTAGGCATGGCTAAGCAAACACAACACCAGGGTACTGGCTGCAACACAGTGGACCCAGCAGCTGGCGTCTTCTTCGACACTAATCTAGGCATATGGTCTTCGGTGTCCAGCAATATCTCACTTGGAGATGAGTAGGAAATCCACACCTGTGGAACCCCAGGATGGTGCCTGATTGTTGTTCTCTGCAGGGAGTCTGACCTTTTATGGCACTGGTAACTTAGGGTAGGGGTTTCTGGCAACACCTGGCATCAGCCCAAAGCAAAGCTACAGACCACCGGCAAGCTCCAGCTCCTTCCCAGAGCAGCTGAGATGTGGGGGTAGGAAACGAGTGAGCCATTTTCAGTGCTAACACATTGTTGGAGGGCACCACCTAGGCCCCCAATCCCATCCCTGGGGACAAATGTGTTGGGGACCCCAGCTGTTGTACAAAATTAAGAACATGTAGACTGTATCCTGCTGAAGGAATAGGGAAGAGCCATTGCTCAGGGGGTGGATAGGCAGCTCCCTAGGCATCTGAACTCTGGCTTTGGATACATGAGATGCATGGGGCCCTCCTGACTCAAGGTGGGGTTTCCGTGCACCCCCAACAAAGGAAATGGAGGCGCAGGATTTCTGACTCACAGGGCCCAGAAGCAAGGGTACACAAGGACCTTGGGAAGGGCAGGCCTCCTTCCCACAGTCCCAGTGATCAGGGCACAGAAAACAGGGTAGCAAGTACCTGATTACTTGAGAATGCATGGGGCTGAATTCCCTAACTTTTCACAAGCTCACCTCTGTGTGGTTATTCGAGAAGGCTCTCAGAAAACCAGTGGGAATCCTAGGCAGATCCTTATCTAAGGTTAAACTCACTGAAAAGTAGGCAAGAGAAAGAGAGCAGGGATTCACATTCATCGGGCTCCAACTGGATGCCAGATCATCCATAGGCACCTTTCATCAGAAAGGCCTGCCTTTCTGATTCATTTCATTGGGTGCTCCATTCAGTCTCACAGTCTCAGTCTCCCACATTTGGAAATTTTGTCTCCATGGAGGCACAGCTTGTGCTAGGTGGAACCTAATGCCAGTCCCCTTCCCTCACAGCCCACAGACACCCCAGTGTGGAACAGGCAGTGTGGGTGGGTGGTAGCCCTCCATTATCCTGAACCCACATTGGGACTGGGGGAAGACAGATTACCTGGAGAATGAGAAAATGTTAAGTGTGCAAGAGCACAGTTTTGGAGACAACTCATGAATTTGTCCGTGAAAGAGCTTGTGTGAACGTCTCTTAATTCTGGAAGCATATACCTCAGTTCAAGACCCAGATGCTGACTCAGGTCCTCTGCACATAATCTCGGGCTCAGTTTGGGCTCTTGGAAGCTTAGATATATACGTAGAGGCCACAAGCATGCAGTGTTTAAGTGTTATTTCAGCGTTCTGGTCAGTGAGCCATGAGAGATGTGTGTCAGAGCCATGATGTGCCTGTGGACCCCTGTGTCTCCTGCAGACCCCCGAAACGTGGATGTCAGCTCTGCAGCCTCATTACTGTATTTTCACACATGTGCCAGTTGGATTGTCTATAGTTGTTCAGCAGTGAGGAGGGTAATTATGGATTGTCGTCAGCAACAATCAGTCCCTTAACTTTCTCGGGGTTGATAATTTGACATTTGTGGCGACACCACAAGGAATGCAGCTATTATGGCTTAAATGGGACCAAAAACCACTCTGAGATATAACAGGGATTCATGAGTTTGCCTCACTGGCCGCATTCTTCTTGGAGGGGTGCACTGCCTGTGCTCCCACCAGTGCCTCGTCCAGTGCACCATGGAGGATCCCAGCTTATGTGGCAATGGCAGTTCCTGTTATTGTTGCATATCCCTCTGTGACTGCACTTCTCTGGGATACAGTCTTAATTCAGCTGAGTCACACTGCCAGTGCAGTAGGTGTCCTGACAGAGCTTTCCAGAAGCATAGGGGGTACCAGTTCTCACATGACCAATCTCGGTTGTTCCTGTGCTACTATGTGAATTCAGCCGCAAACACCAGAACCCTGATATCTCAGATGGATTGAATCCAACATTCTCTTGCAGCTGAGGGAGATGTGTGACAATCCTACACTGCAGCCTTCCACACGGCACGTCTGTGTGGGAACAGGGTTCAGGGTTGAATTCCCCAGGGTCTTGTGCAGTGTCCATATCGGCTGCTTTTTTGATTTATGGCATAGCAGACATCTTCACCTTTCCAGAATTTTGCAAAGATTTCTTGGCAGCGCATAGTGCGGTCAGTGCAGTTCCCATGATAGCAGCATCCCTCTTCAGTGCATGGGGTTCCGTCTTGCCTAAGGAAGTCATCAGGGTACGCCAAGGACACCCCACAACCCTGCCTTCATCCTGTCTGTGTCGAAACCATTGGCCCACCTGGCATCTCAGGGCTCTTATGTTTTATCTCAGGAGCTCTAACTGGGTTTGAATACACCAAATTGTATGAACTCAGTATGACAGTGATCTCACTGATCCTCTGGGAGAGCATCTCGCTATGCTGTGGTTGGAGCTGGTTATCCCAGAAGGGCAGTTGCATGAACACTAGGGCTTGGAGTTCATGGTGAAGAACAACAAGAAGCAGCGTCCATTTAGCTGCTCTCAGCAGAGGCTCCTATGCTAATGACCAGGGCAGTGCAACGGTGCCTGTCAGCTCTCCTGCCCCATGAAAATGCACTCCAAGAAGGTAACTGTCTCACCCGATGTGACTCAGGGATCCTCAAACTGTAGCACTGCCTGTGGGCCACAGGGCTGCTTCTCCCTTGGAGCACTGCTACGCCCACCAGACTCCACCCCAATGATGGCATGGACTTCTAAACCTTCAGTCTTTGAACTGCACATTTACAGAAGGTTGCCTTGTCTTGATTACCTTTATGTGTCATCTTGACTGCGTCATGGATGCCCAGTTTCCCCACTGTTTCTGTGGATGTCTGGTAACTATTCCAGAAGACACTGGCATTTCTATCCATGGTTTCTGTCTGCCTCGGCATCACCCACTCTGTTAAGGTTCTGAAGAAAATCTGATGCAGAGGGAGGAAGAATTCCCTCATTTTTACTTCCCATGTGCTTGTTTGAACTGGAACAGTGGTCTCCTCTGGCCCTTGTTCTGAGAGTTACATCATCAGCTTTCCACGTTGTGAGACTAGAGAGTAGTTCAGAATTAGATGAGAATTACACCTCTGGTTTTCCTGGGTCTCCAGCATGTGAGAGTGGTAGGTGGGGTTTATCAATGTATTCAATCATGTAAACCAATGTGCTTTGGGCCCTGTGCCTCGGGAGAATCCTAATAAATGGAGATGAATTATCTCTTCTTTAGAGGAATTGAATAAAGCTCTAGCTCATTTAAAGTCCTGCGTAGCAACAGCCAGGTGGGAAGTGTCATGTTGTTTTATTGGGACAATGGCTGGGTGAGGATAAGGAGGAGCTGTGGGATCCTGTGGTCCTGGCTGCACTGGGACTGCATCTGGGACCCCTGTAAATGTTCAGCTGTTGTGCCTCAGGATATCTGCAATTCACTCATATTGAGGGACAGGAGTAAGCAATGCAAAGAACTGTGTCTTTTGTGCACGTTAGTGTAGTTTTCCTATGACAACAAGTATCTAATTTAGACAGTTAATTGGTAAGCACAGAAACCTGTGTCCAGAGAGCCTCCCTGGGGAAACTGCTGTGTGGAGAGGAAGCCCCTGACCCTGACAGGAAACCTGCCTGTAACCTCCATCTGCACCTGCCTCTGGAAACACAAACCAGAATTGTGCATTTTGTGTGCCCCCCTGGTTGTGCTGATCCCCTCCTGCAGGGAGGTTTGTGTGTGGGCTTCCATTGGGGTCCCCTCTCTGTGTCTCTTGCACAGTAATATGTGGCCGTGTCCTCGGTCTTGAGGTTGTTCATCTGCAGATATAGCGTGTCCTTGGCATTGTCTCTGGAGATGGTGAATCGGCCCTTCACGGAGTCTGCATAGCTTGTGCTCCTTCCGTCATATCTAATATATGCGGCCCACTGCAGCCCCTTCCCTGAAGCCTGGCAGACTCAGTCCTTGCTGTTGCTACTGAAGGTGAATCCAGAGGCCACACAGGTGAGTCTCAGGGACCCTCCAGGCTTCACCAGGTCTCCCCCAGACTCCACCAGCTGCACGTCACACTGGACACCTGCAGACACCAGACATCTTGGTCAGGAATCTGTCACACATCCACTGGTTCTCACTCATACCCACTCACATACTCAGTGTCTCTAATTCACCATGACTTAACTTTCAAAAGAGCAACGAGGAAAATCCAGCCAAGCACAAACTCCATGGTGAGGTGTGTGTGTTCTGTGCTGATCACAGAATGGGAACACCTGGGACTCCTAGGGCTGGGGCTCCTCTCCCAGCTGCAGACTGCAGAGGGCACTACAGAGGGCTACAGAGAGGGCACTATTTGCATGTCCTCTGACATATATATCAAGATTCAGACTGGGGCGCCTGGGTGGCGCAGTCGGTTAAGCGTCCGACTTCAGCCAGGTCCCGATCTCGCGGTCCGTGAGTTCGAGCCCCGCGTCAGGCTCTGGGCTGAGGCTCGGAGCCTGGAGCCTGTTTCCGATTCTGTGTCTCCCTCTCTCTCTGCCCCTCCCCCGTTCATGCTCTGTCTCTCTCTGTCCCAAAAATAAATAAAAAACGTTGAAAAAAAAATTAAAAAAAAAAAAAAGATTCAGACTTAGATTTGATTCTGTAAAAGTGAACGACAGGGTTGGGGACGCATTTCTACATTAGTTTGTGTGGATGGTGCTGTGAAAATATGAATAATTTTAATTGGTGAGCACAGGTATATTTGCAGGCATGTGTGCAGTTTTACATGTCTTTCATCAACATTGGTCATTTTCGCTCTACAATTATTTTACATCCTTTTTGATATTAATCCCAAATACTTTTTTCTGTGAAATTTTCACTTCTGTAATTTTGTTATTTGTTTTGCATATATTTCCACGCTGGTGTGTAGAATCACAGGTGGTTTATTTTTTATTTATTTTTGTTCATTACATATCCTGCACTTCTCCTCATTTTTAAAAACTGGTTCTAATATTTTTTGTGGTATCTCTAGGCTTTTGTTATGTTTAAGATCATGTCATCTACAAACAGGCAATTTTTCTTCCTTCTCACTGTTTTAAATGTCTTTTATTTCTTTTTATTGCCAAAGTTTGAGTAATTCTTTCAGTTGTAGGAGAAGAATGCTTTTCCCTTCTTCTGGGGTTTCACATGGTGTAAGGATTCAATTGCCATAAGACTGATCTAAAGGGGAGGATAAATTTCATTTTGCAAGTGCATGGCCTTCCTAATGATATGACACCCAGAGAATGTACAAAGCAGGTGGCACTTGTGACTTTCAGACAACAAAACATTCGATTTGGCAAGAGTTAAGGCAAAGGTGTGGGTTTGGGGGTATTTAATTAGTCAACAAGTAACTAGGTTTGTTTTCACAGCCTTCTTGTCCCTGTGTTCCTTATTCTGGTGCTAAGGATAGTTCTTCCCTCCTGGAACAGGTAAGGGAGTTTTCCCAGGGGAGATTTATTTCGTGCTGTCAAGGGACAAAGGATGGTCTGAGTGTCCTTGGACTGGCTGTTTCTCACATGACTTTCATCCAAATCAGCAATGTGACACGTTGATATGGTTTGAGGCAGCATGTTTATTCTTCACGTTATCATGTTGAATACTTACGTTAGGGGTGATCATCATTGTCTGATCTTGATGTAGAAGGAATGGTTTTCGTATTTTTCTGTTCAATATGCTGTCAGATGTCGGCTTTCATAGTGGACATGATCATCTGGAGGTAATTTTCTTCTTTTTTTTCTTTCATTACCATGTTTGTTTTTTATTTTTTTAAATTTATATCCAAATTAGTTAGCAAATAGTGCAACAATGATTTCAGGAGTTGATTCCTTAGTGCCCCTTACCCATTTAGCCCATTCCTCCTCCCACAACCTCTCCAGCAACCTTCAATTTGTTCTCCACATTTATGAGTCTCTTCTGTTTTGTCCCCCTCCCTGTTTTTATATTATTTTTGTTTTCCTTCCCTTATGTTCATCTGTTTTGTCTCTGAAAGACCTTATATGAGTAAAGCCATATGATTTTGTCTTTCTCTGACTGACTCATTTCACTTAGCATGATACCCTCCCGTTCCATCCACATAGTTGCAAATGGCAAGATTTCATTCATTTTGATTGCCGAGTCATACTCCATTGTATTGATATACCACATCTTCTTTATCCATGATGGATTTTTTTGTTTTTTTCTTTTGAGTGTTGAGTTTGATAAGTTCTTTATATATTTTGAATACTAACTCTTTATCTGATATGTCATTTTCAAATATCTTCCCCCGTTTGTCAGTTGCCTTTAGTTTTGTTGATGATTTCCTTGCTGTGTAGAACCTGTTTATCTTGATGAGATCCCAATAGTTCATTTTTGCTGTTGTTTCCCATGCCTCTGGGGACAATGTTTAGTAAGAAGTTGCCCTGGTCAAGGTCAAAGACGTTGGTGCCTGTGTCCTCCTCTAGGATTTTTATGGTTTCCTGTCTCACATTTAGGTCTTTCATCCATTTTGAATTTATTTTTGTGTGTATTGTACAAAGTGGTCCAGTTTCATTACAATTCCATGTTGCTGTCCAGTTTTCTCAACACCACTTGTTGAAGGGACTCTCATTTTTCCATTTGATACTCTTTCTTGCTTTGTCGAAGATTAGTTGACCATATAGTTATGGGTCGGTTTCTGGGTTTTACATTCTGTTATGTTAATCTATGTGTGTATTTTTATGCAGGTACTATACTGTCTTGCTGACTATAGCATTGTAATATAGCTTGAAATCCAGAATTGTGATGCCTCCAGTTTTTTTCTTTTTCATGATTGCTTTGCGGATTCAGGGTCTTTTGTGGTTCCATGATAATTTTATTTTTGAAATGTTTTTATTTATTTTTGGGAGAGAGAGAGCATGAGCATGGGAGGGGCAGAGAGAGAGGGAGACACAGAATCTGAAGCAGACTCCAGGCTCTGAGCTGTCAGCACAGAGCCCAATGTGGAGCTCGAACTCACGGACTGTGAGATCATGACCTGAGCCGAAGTCAGACGCTTAACCAACTGAGCCACCCAGGGGCCTCAACCAGTATAAGTTTAGAATTATTGGTTCTAGCTCTGTGAAAAATTCTGGGATTAGTTGAGAGGGATATTTGCTTTGAATTACTTGCATTGAATGTCTAGATTGCTTTGGGTAGTATAAACATTTTAAAAATGTTTTTTTCTGAGAGAAAATTGGAGGAGGGGCAGAGGAAGAGGGAAGGAGAATCCCAAGCATTTTCTGTGGTGTCAGTACAGGAACCAATGTGTGGTTCGATCTCAGGAACCATGAGTTCAAGACATGTGCCCAAATCAAGAGTCATGGCTTTAACCCATGGAGCATGTAAGCACACCAATTATACTCTTAAGTATAGAGAACAAACTGATGGTTACCAGAGGGAAGGTGAATGGAGGGTTTGGGGAAGTAGATGATGGGGATGAAGGGGTGCACTCATAATGAGCACTGGGTGTTGTATGGGAATTTTGAATCACCATATGTTACACATGAATCTAATATTGCATTGCATGTTAACTAACTTGAATTTGAATAAAAAAATCAATGTATTTTAAGTGTCTACAAATGGCCTTGTTGGCATACAGCCCACTAGGAATCATTTATTCCAAAAACTATACTGACAAAAGGAACAGCTAGAATTTTGAGCTAAGGTATGTTCCTTTCCTTCCCCACCCCACCTCAGCAAATGGAGAATCCAGTGCAAGTACCTGGGACTATAGGCGTGTGCCACTGAGTCTGGCTGCAACCCCACGCCAGATTGTTGTAGCCAATACACAGGGTTCCCGGTGCCCAGCTCCTGTTCAGAGGACTCTTTTCCAGAGGGACAGAATGTCAGTGACCCCAAGCTGTTTGCTGTTGATGCCAAGCCCCTGCAGGTGCCACCGAGATGTGGGACTCATTGTATGCAGCCCCACTTCCAGGATGGAGGCTTTGCCCTGGGCACAGTCCACTAGGGATGCTGGGAGCCTGGTCGCCCCAGACCTGACTTATATGGCAGGAGTCTCATGACACCAGGACAAGCAAGCCACAAGGAAATGAAGGTGCCACCCACCCCTAAACTGATCCCTTATTTTGTCCCCACCTGCAGCTTCAGAGTTTTGCTCAGGGCAGGGGGGACCTGGAGCAATCCACTAAACCAAGGTGAAAATCTGTTCTGGTACAACCGAGTTCATTTCCAGCTGAGTGTGAGGAAGGTCTGGGCCTCATGTTGTGGGAGAGTCAGGTGCAGGAGACAAATGGCTTCAGTGGAGGATTCCTAACCTACTCCTGCTCACCAGCAGGAGAGAGCAAGAGCCAGGGACAGTGGAGGGAACAGCTGCTGTCAGAACACATTTGAGATTCTGTTCTCAGCAACTCTCCATTCAGAGGAGTCCGAGGTGTTGAGGTTCAGTCTGTGGAGACTCCATACTTCAGAGCGTTGTTGAACATAGGACAACATTCAACATGCAGCAGAGGAATTTATCATGTGGGGGTGGGTCAGAAAGTGATAAAGTCTAACCAAACACTGTCACCTAGGCTGTCACATCTAGGCTGGCTGTGTGAATGTCTCAGGCCACACCACCTCTGTAGTCTTTGAGACTACTTTCATTCCCTCACATCATGTCTTTGAGGTTATCCTAGTTTCAGGTCTGCATCAATAGTGTCACATTTCTGTGGAAAAGCATCCCATTGATGGAAGTTTTATACTTGGTTTATTCCTTTATATTTAGAACGACTTTTGACTTATTCTTAGCTTCTAACACTAAGAAAGATACTATACATATGTACACACCATTTATTTTCAGAGCATGGGATTTCATTCTGGAGAAAATTCTCGGGAGTGGTATTTCCAGGTTACATGTTAAGTCATCCACGTATAATTTCATGAGTAACAGCCAATGATTTTCCAGATCTGGTGTTCATTTTTTATTCCTGCCTGCAGTGTTTGAGGCCCCCAGAGTGCTGCATGCTCACCTGGATGGTGTTGCCAGTGTTCCCTTCATACCTGAGCCCTCAGGGTGTGTGCATAAGGCATCTATTGCATTCTTGATTAGAATTTCCTTGCCAATCGATGGTGTGAAGAGACTTTTCCTGTCCTTACTAATGTGTCTACAACCTCTAGGACGGGATGTTTACTACGCAAGGCTGTGCTTGTTTTATAGAGGGTTGTTTCCTTTCTTCCTATTGACTGTTGAGGGTTCTTAGCATATTCACGATGCAGGTCCTTGGTGGTTATGCAGTTTGTGAATATTGTCTCTTCCTATGTAACTTGTCTTACTGCTATTTCCTCATTGGCAGAAAAAAACATCCGATTTTCACAAAATGTAATTATACCATTTCTTCTTATGGGTCTTGTGTTCTGAGCTTTAATTTTGGTTTTCAGGATGATTAATTGTGACTAATATCTATTTTGTAATGTTTATACTTGAGAGAGAGACAGAAGGTGAGTGGTGGAGAGGCAGAGAGAGGGGAGACACAGAATCTGAAGGAGGCTCCAGGCTCTGAGCCATCAGCAGAGAGCCTGACAGGATGCTCAATCTCTTGAACTGTGACATCACGACCTGAGCTGAAGTAGATGCTTACAGCGACTGAATCACCCAGGCACCTGACTTATTTCCTGACTTACAATGTAAAAGTCTTTTTTTCTGGTTTCTCTCAATGTTGAATTGTTCCCTAAGTGGTCTCTGGTGACTTAGTGTTTTGTTGTTTAAGTTTATGGACTCCAGTAACTCAGTTTCATGGCATGGTTTTTTGATAACTATATGGTCAATTCTGTTGTCATGCTGTAATTGAACTTCAAATTTCATAAGAGATTCTGTGTGTGTCTCTTTGGACAGATTGCTCATCACATATGATAGATGTGCTCCTGGGGTCAAAAAACGCGTTTACCTTTCCAGGTGTTGGGCTTTCTCTATGTCTCAGGAGCCATCGAGCTCTGTGCACACAACCTAGTTCTTGACACAGGATTTTCCCTTCACAATTCTATGTAAAACCCTGAAAATTCATATTATGCATTGTCACTGTCAGACACTTCATGAATAGAACACACTGCAATGTTATATCATTTCCTGAAACTATTTCCTAAAGTTATTTTACTCTTGCATTTTTGGGGGTATGATTTTTCTTTCTCCTTCAAAGGGGAGTTCATATCTGCATTTGTGGAATTCTTCCAGCCTTCTCATCCCCTAATGCTTTTCCAACATGCTGTACAGTGTTTCACTAAGTGCATCTTTAAGTTTATTTGTACTCTGCCACATTCGGTGATAGGAGTGTAAGACAGGCTGAAACATATAGCTGGGTTTTTGTTTTTTTTTTTTTTTTTGTTCGGTTCCCATGTAAGTGATCTGTCATATTGAATGTTTATAGAAAAGATAGCCCCTCACTTTCATACACCACTAACAGGGGACATGGTCCTTTTTAAAAGAAAAGGCAAAGGAAGACAAGGGAGCTGAGACACAAGGTTGGGGAAAGAAACTTACAGGCTGGCAGGAAGGGTCATCTCTCCAGACTTTCTAGTTCTGCAGATGTGGGTCCCTGCTGAAGCCCAACTTGGGTTCTTGTGCAGGTGTCTGGACAAGCGGCCCATGAGATATGGGCACATAGGATTTGGAAAGGGTTGTTGTAGTTTGAGTTCCAGCCCGCCTGGCACTGCTGTGAAAATTCATGCATATGTTAACTTACGTCCACGACCAGCTAGGGATAAAATGGGTAAATTCAGGAAGTTAGGCTCACTACCTTAGATTCCATGTTCATGAAAATTTGTGACAACATTTCTCCCTTCCTTTTTTTTTACTACTTTAATTATTAAATTTGTGTTTAAATTTTGGTTAGTTAACATATTGGGTGATATTAATTTCATTAGCAGAATTTACTGATTCATCACTTACATTAACACCCAGTACCCATCACAACGCATGGCCTACTTAAACCCCCTCACCCATTATCCCATCCCCCACACACCTGGCCTCTAGCAACCCTTAGTTTGTTCTCTAACATTAGAGTCTTTTATGCTTTTCTTGCTCTTTTTTCCCTTCGCCTATGTTCCTCTGTTGTGTTTCTTAAAATCCCCATATGAGGAAATCATATGATATTTGTCTTTCTTTGACTGACTTACTTCGCTTAGCATGATACCCTCTAGCTACAGCAACATCTTTCCAAATGGCAAGATTTCATTCTTATTTCTGACTGAGTAATATTCTAGTCTATACATATAGCACATTCATCACTCGGTGGACTTTTGGTCTCTTTCCTCACTTTGGCTCTCATTGGTAATGCTGCTGTAAACATTGGGGCGCATGTACCTCCTCAAATCAGAATTTTTGTATTCTTTGGGTGAATACCTCATAGATCAATTGCTGGAGTGTAAGGTCGTTTCATTTTTAAGATTTTGTACTGTTTTCTGGAATGGCCACACTATGCATTTTCACCAAGAGTATAAAAGTGTTTTCTTTTCTCCTCAGCCTCATCAATATGTCTTGTTTCCTAGTTGTTAGTTTTAGACTTTCTGACAGTTTGAGGTTGTTTCTCATTGTGGTTTTCATTTGTATTTCCCTGATGATGAGTGATGTTGAGCATCTTTTTGTGTGTCGGTTAGCCATCTGGATGCTTTGTTTGGAAAAGTGTCTAGTCATGTCTTCTGCCCATTTCTTCACTGGATTAGTTGTATTTTTGGTGTTGAGTTTGATACATTATTTATAGATTTTGGATAGTAAGCCTTTATGAGATTTGTCATTTGCAAATACCTTTCTCAATTCTGTAGGTTGCCTTTTAGTATAGTTGTTTGTTTCTTTAGCGCAGAAGCTTTTTATTTTGATGGAGCCCCAGTTTTGAATGTTTGCTATTGTTTCCTTTGCCTTCTGAGATGCGTCTACTAAGAAGTGGCGATGTCCAGTGTCAAAGAATTTGCTGTCTGAGTTCTCCTCTAGGATTTTGATGGTCTCTTGTCTCACATTTAGGTATTTCACCCATTTTGAATTTATTTTTGTGTATGGGGTAAGAAAGTGACTCGGTTTCATTCTTCTGCATCTTCTGGTCCGGTGTGCCCAACACCATTTGTTGACAAAATTGTCTTTTTTCCATTACATACTCTTTCCTGTTTCAGCCAAGATGAGGGGACCATACATTTGTGAGTCCATATCTGGGTTTACCTTTCTGTTCTATTGACCTGTGTGTCTCTTTTGTGCTTGTAGCATACTGTCTTGATGACTACAGCTTTGTAATATAGCATGAAGTCTTCAATCACGAAGTCTCCTGTTTCTTTGTGTAGCATAGACATGTCAATAATATTTGCTCCTTCAATCCTTAACATTGACTGTGTTTCCATTTCTTTCTGTCATCCTCAGTTTCGTTCATCATGTTATATAGTTTTCAGAGTATAGATCTTTGAACTCTTTAGGTATCCTATTATTTTTCGTACAATATTAAACGGGATGGATTTCTTTTTCTTTTTTTTTTTGATTTGTCTTTCTGTTTCTTCACGATTGCTGTATAGAAATGCAATAGAATTCTGTATGTTGATTTTTTATCTTGTGACTTTGCTGAATTGGTGTATCAGTTCTTGCAATGTTTTGGTGGAGTCTTGGGTTTTCTATGTAGAGTGTCATGTCATCTGTGAAGAGTGGAAGTTTGACTTCTTCCTTTCCAATTTGAATGTCCTTGTTTCTTTTTGTTGTCTCTTTGTGTGGATAAAGCTTCCAGGAATAAGTTAGGTAGAATTATGAGAGTGGGCATTCTTGTGTTCGTGACATTAGAGGAAATTTGTTTTCCCAGTGAGGATATTAGCTGTGGGGTTTTCATATATGGACTTTAGGGTGTCGAGGTATTTTTCCTCTATCCATTGTTGAGGGTTTTTATCAAGAAAGGATGTTTTATTTGTCAAAAGTTATTATTATTTTTGCCTCGATTGAGAGGGTCATATAGTTGTTATCCTTTCTCTTATTACTGTGATGTATTACAGTGATTTATTTGTGAATATTGAACCACCCTTACAGCCAAGGAGTAAATCCCACCCTATCATGGTAAGTGATATTTAAATGTATTGTTGGATTCGATTGGAAAGTATTTTCTTGAGAATTGTTGCATCCATGCTCATTAGGGCTAATGGCCTGTAAGTCTCGTTTTTAGTGGGGTTTAATCTGGTTTGGAACCATGGTCATACTGACCTTATAGAATGAGTTTGAAAGTTTTCCTTCCGTTTCTATTATTTGGAATAGTTTGAGAAGACTAGAATATTCTATGCTACTTAAATAGAATATTTACACTCTAATTATCCGGTAGAATTCACCTGTGAAGCCATGAAGCCCTCGACTTTGTGTGTCAGTAGGTTTTTGATTACTGATTCAATTTATTTTCTCCTTTCAGTCTGTTCAGGTTTCCTGTTTCTTCACATTTAAGTTTAGTTAGTTTATATCATTCTGGTAATTTATCCATGTCTTTCAGATTGACCAATTTTTTGGCATATAAATTCCAAAATATTTTTTTATAATTGTATTTCTCTGGTGTTAGTTGTGATCTCTCCTCTCAAATTTGTGATTATATTTACTTAGTCCTGGAGGAAGATGGCAGTGTAGGAGGACGTTGGGCTCACTGGGTCCTGCTGATCACTTAGATTCCACTCACATCTGCCTAATTTACCCAGGAAACCACCAGAAGACTAGCAGAATGGACTCTCTGGAGCCAAGCATAGACGAGAGGCCCACAGAGTGGATAGGAAGGTTGGAGAGGCAGTCCACGCTACATGGACTGGGTGGAGGGAAAAAGGCAGTGGAGGTGCAGCCAGCCCACCCAGCAAGGCAGAGCCCCCGAATCTGGCTTGCAAAAGCAGAGGGGCTGGATGGAGTGTGTTCTGACAGCCAGTGGGAATTAACATCTGGAATGTTATAATTCAACCGCGCTGCTCAGAGAGCGGGAGGGCTAAAGGACAATGGGAGAGAGAGTTGTTGAGCCCCACAGGATAGAGCTCAGCTTGGTGGAGAACAAAGGCACAGGGAAGAGCCATTTCCCTTGCCCATCCCCCAGCCAGAATCCCAAAGGGAACCAGTTCCTGGCACGAACTTGCTTGCACCGCCCAAATACCCAACGCTGTGCTTCTGCGGATCCATCCCTCCAATAGGTATGCCTCCCTCCCAGTGCCACAGGGCTCCTCCTGAAGTGGACCACCAAAGGAAAAGCGAGCTGAACCTGCCCCTCCTGCCCCTGTGCATCTTGTGGATCCATCCAGGCTAATATGTCAGATCCCATCAAAGCAGCGCCCAAGCCTGGAAGTGTGCAAGTAGCCCAGAGGCCACACCACTCCACAGTGAGTCCTGCCCCTGGGAAAGGGGAAGATAAGGTACACAGTAGTCTGACTGTGGCCCCAGCGGTGGGCTGGGGGCAGATATCCGGTCTGACTTCAGCCCCGCCTACCAATGGAAGTTACTCCAGACAGCACAGGGGAAGAACCCTGCAGTTCCGCGCCACTCCAGGGACTCTCCAAAATGATGAATCGGAAGAATTCTACCCATCAGAAACTACAGGAAATAGCAACAACTAATGAACTGATCAAAAACAATTTAAGCAGTATAGTAGAAAATGAATTTAAAATAATAGTCATAAAATTAATCGCTGGTCTTGAAAAAAGTATAGAGAACAGCAGAGAATCTACTAATACAGAGATCAAGGGACTAAGAAACAGTCAGGAGGAGCTAAAAATGCTATAAATGAGCTGCAAAACAAAATGGAGGCGACCACAGCTCAGATTGAAGAGGCAGAGGAGAGAATAGGTGAATTAGAAGATAAAATTATAGACAAAGAAGAAGCTGCGAAAGAGAGATCAAAAAATCCAGGAGTATGAGGGGAGACTTAGAGAACTATGTGACATAATTAAATGAAATAATATATGCATAATTGGGGTTCTAGAGGAGGAAGAGGCAAAGGTGCTGAAGGTGTACTTGACGGAATTATAGCTGAGAACTTCCTTTATGTGGGGAAGGAAAAAGGCATTGAAATCCAAGAGGCACAGAGAACTGCCTTCAGATGTAACTTGAATCGATCTTCTTCATGACGTATCATAGTGAAACTGGCAAAATACAAGGATAAAGAGAGAATTCTGGAAGCAGCTAGAGATAAACATGCTTTAACATATAAAGGGAGACCAAAAGACTAGTGACGGATCTCTCTACTGAAACGTGGCAGGCCAGAAAGGAATGGCAAGAAATCTTCAGTGTGATGAACAGAAAAATAATGCAGCTGAGAATCCTTTATCCAGCAAGTCTGTCATGTAGAATAGAAGAAGAGAAAGAGGTCTTCCCAAACAAAGAAAAACTGAAGGAATTCATCACCACTAAACCAGCTCTAAAGAGATCCTAGGGGGGATCATGTGAGACAAAGTACCAGAGACATCACTACAAGTATGAAACCTACAGATATCACAATGACTCTAAACCTATATCTTTCTATAATATCACTGAATGTAAATGGACTAAATGCTCCAACCAAAAGACATAGGGTATCAGAATGGATAAAAGAACAAGACCCATCTATTTGCTGTCTACAGTAGACTCATTTTATACCTGAGAATACCTTCAGATTGAAAGTGAGGGGATAGAGAACCAACTATCATGCTCTTGGAAGTGAAAAGAAAGCTGGAGTAGCCATACTTACAACAGACAAACTAGACTTTAAAGGCTGTAACAAGAGATGAAGAAGGGCATTATATAATAATTACAGGGTTTATCCATCAGGAAGAGCTAACAATTATAAATGTCTATGAACCAAATACGGGAGCCCACAAATATATAAAACAATCACAAACATAAGCAACCTTATTGATAACAATGTGGTAATTGCAGGGGACTTTAATACTCCACTTACAACAGAGCATAGATCATCTAGACACAGGATCAATAAAGAAACAAGGGCCCTGAACGATACACTGGATCAGATGGACATGACAGATATATGTAGAACTCTGCACCCCAGAGCAACGGAATATACCTTCTTCTTGAGTGCACATGGAACCTTCTCCAAGATAGATCATATACTGGGTCATAAAAGAGCCCTTCATAAGTATACAAGGATTGAGATCATACCATGCATACTTTCAGACCACAATGTGATGAAACTTGAAATCAACCACAAGAAAAAGTCTGGAAAGCCTCCAAAAGCATGGAGGTTAAAGAACACCCTACTAAAGGATGAATGGATCAACCAGGCAATTAGAGAAGAAATTTAAAAATATATGGAAACAAATGAAAATGAAAATTCAACAAACCAAACGCTTTGGGATGCAGCAAGGGCAGTCCTGAGAGGAAAATACATTGCAATCCAGGCCTATGTCAAGAAACAAGAAAAATCCCAAATACAAAATCTAACAGCACATCTAAAGGAAAAGAAGCAGAACAGCAAAGACACCCCAAACCCAGCAGAAGGAGAGAAATAATAAAGATCAGCACAGAAATAAACAATACAGAATCTAAAAAAACTGTAGAGCTAATCAATGAAACCAAGAGTTGTTTATTTTTGAAAAAATAAACAAAATTGATACACCTGGAGCCAGTCTTCTCTAAAAGAAAGGGAGATGACCCAAATAGATAAAATCATGAATGAAAATGGAATTATTACAACCACTCCCTCAGAAACACAGCAATTATCAGGGAATACTATGAAAAATTATATGCCAACAAACTGGACAACCTGGAAGAAATGGACAAATTCCTAAGCAGCCACACACTTCCAAAACTCAAACAGGAAAAAATAGAAAGCTTGAACAGACCCAAAACCAGCGAAGAAACTGAATCAGTTATCAAAAATCTCCCAACAAATAAGAGTTCAGGACCAGATGGCTTCCCAGGGGAATTCTACCAGACATTAAAGCAGAGATAATACTTCTCAATCTATTTCAAAAAATAGAAAGGGAAGGAAAACTTCCAGACTCATTCTATGAAATCAGCATTACTTTGATTCCTAAACCAGACAGAGACCCAGGAAAAAAAGAGTACAGGCCAATATCCCTGATGAATATGGATGCAAAAGTTCTCAATAAGATACAAGCAAATCGAATTCAACAGCATATAAAAATAATTATTTACCATGATCAAGTGGGATTCATCACTGGGCTGCAGCGCTGGTTCAACATTCGCAAATCAATCAATGTGATACATCACATTAATAAAAGAAAAGATAAGAACCATATGATCCTGTCAATCGATGTAGAAAGAGCATTTGACAAAATTCAACATCGTTTCTTAAAAAAAACCCTCAAGACACTCGGGACAGAAGGAACCTACTTAAGCATCGTGAAAGGCATTTATGAAAATCCCACAGCTGATATCATCCTCAATGGGGAAAAACTGAGAGCTTTCTCCCTGAGATCAGCAACACGACAGGGATGTCCACTCTCACCGCTGTTGTGTAACATAGTGTTGGAAGTTCTAGCATCAGCAACCAGACAAGAAAAGAAAATCAAGGCCTCAAAATTGGCAAAGATGGAGTTAAGGTTTCACATGTTGCAGATGACATGATATTATATATGGAAAACCTGATGACTCCACCAAAAGTCTGCTAGAACTGATACATGAGTTCAGTAAAATCTCAGGATACAAAATCAGTGTACAGAAATCAGTTGCATTCTTACACACTAATAATGAAGCAACAGAAAGACAAATAAAGAAACTGACCCCATTCACAATTGCACCAAGAATCATGTAAACCTAACCAAAGATGTAAAAGATCTGTATACTGAAAACTATAGAAAGTTTATGAAGGAAATTGAAGAAGATATAAAGAAATGGAAAAACATTCCGTGCTCATGGATTGGAAGAATAAATATTGTTAAAATGTCAATACTACCCAAAGCTATCTACACATTCGATGCAATCCCAATCAAAACCGCACCAGCATTCTTCTCGAAGGTAGAACCAGCAATCCTAAAATTTGTATGGAACCACGAAAGGCCCCAAATAGCCAAAGTAATTTTGAAGAAGAATACCAAAGCGGGTATCACAATCCCAGACTTTACCCTCTACCACAAAGCTATAATCATCAAGACAGCATGGTATTGGCACAAAAAGAGACACATAGACCAATGGAATAGAATAGAAACCCCAAAGATAGACCCACAAAACTAATCTAGACCTGCGAACTAATCTTTGACAAAGCAGGATACAATATCCAATGGAAAAAAAAGAGAGTCCCTTTAACAAATGATGCTGGGAGAACTGAGCAGCAACATGCATAAGGATGAAACTAGACCACTTTCTTACACCATTCACAAAAACAAACTAACAATGGATAAAGAACCTGAGTCTGAGACAGGAGACTCAGACTTTCTCCTAGAGGAGAAAGCAGGGAAAAACTCTGACCTCAGCTGCAGCAATTTCTTACTTGACCCAACCCCAAAGGCAAGGGAATTAAAAGCAAAAATGAACTATTGGGACCTCATGAAGATAAAAAGTTTCTGCACCACAAAGTAAACAATCAACAAAACTAAAAGGAAACCAATGGAATGGGAAAGGATATTTGCAAGAGACATATTGGACAAAGGGCTAGTATCCAAAATGTATAGAGAGCTCACCAAAGTCCCCACCTGAAAAACAAATAATCCAGTGAAGAAATGGGCAGAAAACATGAATAGACACTTCTCTAAAGAAGACATCCAGATGGGCATCAGGCACATGAAAAGATGCTCAAAGTCGCTCCTCATCAGGGAAATACAAATCAAAACCACACTGAGATATCACCTCATGCCAGTCAAAGTGGTCAAAATGAAAAAACAGGAGACTATAGATGCTGGAGAGGATGTGGAGAAACGGGAACCCTCTTGCACTGTTGGTGGGAATGCAAACTGGTGCAGCCGCTCTGGAAAACAGTGTGGAGGTTCCTCAAAAACTTAAAAATAGACCTACCCTATGACCCAGCAGTAGCACTGCTAGGAATTTACCGAAGGGGTACAGGAGTGCTGATGCATAGGGGCACTTGTACCCCAACGTTTATAGCAGCACTCTCAACAATAGCTAAATTATGGAAAGAGCCTAAATGTCCATCAACTGACAAATGGATAAAGAAATTGTGGTTTATATACACAATGGAATACTACGTGGCAATGAGAAAGAGTCAAATATGGCCTTTTGTAGCAACATGGATGGAACTGGACAGTGTTATGCTAAGTGAAATAAGTCATACAGATAAGGACATATGTTTTCACTTCTATGTGGATCCTGAAAAACTTAACAGATGACCATGGGGGTGGGGAAGGCAAATAATGGTTGGAGAGGGAGGGAGCCAAAACAGAAGAGACTCTTCAAGACTGAGAACAAACTGAGGGTATATGGGGGGTGGGATGAGGGGAGGGTGGGTGATGGCCACTGAGGAGGGCACCTGTTGGGATGAGCACTGGGTGTTGTATGGAAACAAATTTGAAAATAAATTTCATACTAAAAAAAATTACTTAGTCCTTTCTCTTTTGTTTTTGCTAAGTATGGCCTCGGTTTATCATTTTTAGTTATGCTTCCAAAACCCAGCTTATAGTTTCTTTGATCTGTTCTACTGTTTTTGTTTGTTTCTTTATCATTTATTTCTGGTCTAGTGTTCTTTATTTACCTTCTCCTGCTGGCTTCAGCATTCATTTTCTGTTCATTTCCTAGCTTGTTTAGGTGTAACATGGTTGTGTGTTTGAGATTTTTCTTCTTTCTTGAGTTTGGCCTGTATTGCTATATATTTCCCTCTTCCAACCAGTTTTGCTGCATCCAGATGGTTTGGCACTGGCATGTTTCCGTTTTCATTTGCTTCCATGTATTTTTTACTGTTTCCTTAATTTCCTGAAAATCTCATACAATCTTTACTACAGTGTCTTTAACTTCATGTATTAGTGGTGTTGCCAAAGGTTTCTTGTGGTTGACTTCAAGTTTCATAGTGTCCTGGTCTGAAAATATGCTTGGTATTATGTCAATCTTTTTGTACTTGTAGAGGGCTGATTTGTGACATAGTATGTGATCTGTTCTGGGGAATGTTCTATGTGCACTCAAAAGGAATGTGTATTCTGCTGTTTAGAATGGAATGTTCTGAATATATCTGTTAAGTCCATTTGGTCCAGTGTGTCTTCCTTAGCCATTGTTTCCTTATTGATTTTCAGCTCAGATGATGTGTCCATTGTTGTAAGTGGAGCATTAAAGTTCTCTATTATTATTATTGTATTATTATCAATTAGTTTCTTTATGTTTCTTATTAACTGATTTATATATATCAGTGGTTAGAATTTTAGCATATAAAGATTTAAAGCTTTGTATCTTCTCATTGGATAGACTAGTTTATGATGATATACTGCCTTCCTCATCTCTTGAACAGATTTTGGTTAAAATCTAGTTAGTGTCATACGTGTATGGTGCTACAACTTGCTTTCGACGTCCGTTAGCATGATAAATTGCTATCCCTCCCCTCACTTTCAATCTACAGGTGTTTGGGTTGAAGATGAGCCTATTGTATGCAGTGTATAGAAGGTCTTGTATTTTTTTATCCACTCTGTTTTCCTATGCCTTTTGATTGGAGCATGTTGCCCTTTTACATTCACAGTGA
Source organism: Neofelis nebulosa (assembly GCF_028018385.1). NCBI lineage: Eukaryota > Metazoa > Chordata > Mammalia > Carnivora > Felidae > Neofelis > Neofelis nebulosa. The sequence goes on from NC_080788.1 coordinate 148,410,073, forward strand.
TTATTGATAGATATAAACTTAGTGCCATTTTGTTACCTCTCAAGTCACTATTTATGGAGATTTTCTCTGCTTATTTCTAGTCTTTGTTTCTTTTAGTCTTCCTTACCCACTCAAAGAGTCCCATTTAATATTTCTCAAAGGGTTGGTTTAGATGCCACAAACTCCTTTGGTTTTTGTTTGGGAAATTCTCTCTCTCCTTGTATCTGAATGATAGCCTTGATGGGTAAGGATTCTTGGCTGCATATTTTTTAATTGGGCATGTTGAGGATATCATGCCACTCCTTTCTTGCCTGCAGGTTTCTGTGGAGACATCTGCCATAATCTTTTATGTCATCCCTTTTTAGTTAGCGAATTCTTTTGACTTGCTGCTTTTAGTGTTTTTCTTTCTATGTGTATTTTGCTTATTTTACTGTTATATGTCTCTCTGTTGCCTGCTTTTTTTTATTTTAATGGGAGTTCTCTGTGACTCATAGATGTGGACGACTGTTTCTTTCCCCAGTTTGTGGACATTTTCCACTATAATGCACTCAGATAAAACTTTTCCTTTTTTTCCTCCCTCTCGTTTTGCTCAGGGACTCCTTTTTTTTCACTATATGAAGTTTATTGTCAGATTGGTTTCTATACAACACCCAGTGCTCATCCCAAAAGGTGCCCTCCTCAATACCCATCACCCACCCTCCCCTCCCTCCCACCCCCCATCAACCCTTAGTGTGTTCTGTTTTTAAGAGTCTCTTACACTTTGGCTCTCTCCCACTCTCACCTCCTTTTTTTTCCTTCCCCTCCCCCATGGGTTTCTGTTAAGTTTTTCAGGATCCACATAAGAGTGAAACATATGGTATCTGTCTTTTTCTGTATGGCTTATTTCACTTAGCATAACACTCTCCAGTTCCACCCATGTTGCTACAAAGGGCCATATTTCATTCTTTCTCATTGCCACGTAGTAACCCTTTGTGTATATAAAACACAATTTCTCAGGGACTCCTTTGAAAAGTATTTTATTTCACTTTTTGGAGTTGCTGAGTTCCCGAAGTATACGTTTGAGATGCAATATTTAGTTTTCCTCTTCTTTCCTGCTTCATTTCCCCCATAATTTTATCTTCTCTGTCACTTACTCACTCATCTGCTTCTTTCCACCTGAGGTCATTATATACAATCAGTTTCACCTCCCGTTTATAGCATTTGTAACGTTTCAGACTGACAAGTTTTTAGGTCTTTTCTATATGTAGACAGGGTATCCTCCTGTCTTGTTTGCTTTCTTGAAGCACAGCTAGTGTCCGTATGATAGTTTTTAAAAATTCTTTTTACTTATTATAGTTTTTAAAAATTCTGTTTGAGGCATATTTGTTATATGTGTTTTAATTATATCCCTTACAATGACCTTTTATCGTTTATTCTTTTGGAATGCATTCCTCCATCAGTCTGTATGTCTGTCTCTGCATTCTTAAGTTTTTCGGAAAATCCTGTTATGTTTTCTGCTTCTAGAGTAGTGTCTTCATGAGAAGTGTTTACATACTGTTGAGGACCTGATATTCTGGAAGCATTTCTTGCATGTGCTGTGTGCACTGTGCTGTCATGTATTGGCTGCTGTGTCCCTCAAGTCAGTCCTTTGCAGGTTTCTCCTTGCCTCCAGTAGGGAGTTTTTCAACTTTGTCCAGTGTTGTGTTTTAACTAAGTGAGTTTGTTCTGACTGTTAAAAGAGGCTAATTCCTATCTCCCCTAGAAGTGAAGCTTTGCCTCACTATATGGTCAGTAGACTTGGTGCCTGTGGGGGTATATGGTGGTCTTTGGAGGGAGGGGCGTTGTGCTGGTCTGGGTTCCAGGCAGTCTTTTCCTAGTAAGGAAGCATCTGAGTAAGACAAGGGGGGTGGATCTTGGTGTCAGTGGCTCAGCTTCTACTGGGGGGTGCTGTGCTGCTCACTGAACTCTGTCCATGCTGATTGGCGGGGGGAAATATTGGCATCAGCAACCCCTCTAGTCCCTGCAGTTGGAGTTCCCAGCCGCCCCTGTTCAGGAAGCCCTCCCACAGAGAGAAAAATCTGTACTCGTTGGTCCCAGTCAGAACCCTGCCTTCACCCTGTCTGTGTCCAAGCCATTGGCCCACCTGGTGGCACAGAGCTCTTATATTTTATATCAGGAGCTCTAGCTGGGTTTCAAAAGTCCAAACTGTATGAACTCAATATTATAGGGACCCCACCGATCCTCTGGGAGAGGGCTTTTCTGTGCTGTGGCTGGAGCTGGTTATCCCAGAAGGGCAGTTTCACGAACATTAGGGGCTTGGAGTTCATGGTAAAGAACATCAAGAAGGCAGCGTCCAGTTAGGTGCTCTTAGCAGAGGCTCCAATGCTAATGACCAGGGCAGTGCAATGGTGCCTGTCAGCTCTCGTGTCCCATGAGAGGCAATGCCCCCTCTCCAAAATGCACTCCAAGAAGGGACTGTCTCTCCCTATGCCAGCCAGGGGACCCTCAGATCGCAGTGCCCCCCCATTGGTCTCTGCTCTCCTTCTTCACAGGAGCACTGCCATGCCCACCAGGCTCCACCCCCGTGACAGCATGGACTTCTAAATCTTTAGTCTTTGAACTCCACATTTACAGGAGGTTGACTTCATGATTACCTTATTTTAATCTTGACTGCGTCATGGGTGCCCAGATTAACCACTCCTTCTGAGTATGTCTGATATGTGTTTCCAGAAGAGATTGGCATTTCCATCCATGTTTTCTTTCTGCCTAGGCATCACCCATTCCATTATAGTTCTGAGTAGAACCCGATGCAGAGGGAGGAAGAATTCCCTCATTTTTACTTCCCATGTGCTTGTTTGAACTGGACATTGGTCTCCTCTTGCCCTTGTTCTGAGAGCTACATCATCAGCTCTGCAGGTTCTGAGACTAGAGTATTTCATAATCAGGCGAGAATTACACCATTGGTTTTCCTGGGTCCCCAACTTGTGGCAGTAGATCATGGGACTTCTCAACATATTTTGTCATGGAAACCAATGTGCTTTGGATTCTGTTGCTCAAGGGAATCCTGACTAATACATGGAGATGATTCATCTCTTGTTTAGAGGAATTGAATAAAGCTGTAGCTCATTTAATGTCCTGAGTAGCAAATGCCAGGAGGGAAGTGTCATGTTGTTTGATTGGGACAAGCGATGGGTGAAGATAATGGGGAGCTGTGGGATCCTGTGGTCCTGGCTGCACAGGGAGTGTATCTGGGACTGCTTTAAGGTTCAGCTGTTGTGCCTCAGGAAATCTGTAATTCACTCATGTTGAGGGACAGGAGTAAGCAATGCAAACAACTGTGTCTTTGTGCATGTTAGTGCAGTTTTCCTATGACAACACAGTTGCTAATTCAGAAAGTTAATAGGTAAGCACAGAATCCTGTGTCCAGGAACTGCTGTGTTGAGAGGAAACCCCAGACCCTGACAGGAAACCTGCCTGTATCCTCCAACTGCACCTGCTCCTGGGAACACAAAGCAAAATTGTGCATAGTGTGCGCCCCCTGGTGGTGCTGATCCCCTACCTGCAGGGAGGTTTGTGTCTGGGCTCCCAGTGAGGTCCCCTCACTGTGTCTCTTGCACAGTAATATGTGGCCGTGTCCTCGGTCTTGAGGCTGTTCATCTGCAGATACAGCGTGTTCTTGGCGTTGTCTCTGGAGATGGTGAATCGGCCCTTCACGGAGTCTGCGTAGCCTGTGCTACTTCCACTACCACTAATATACGCGACCCACTGCAGCCCCTTCCCTGGAGCCTGGCGGACCCAGTGCATGTAGTAGCTACTGAAGGTGAATCCAGAGGCCACACAGGTGAGTCTCAGGGACCCCCCAGGCTTCACCAGGTCTCCTCCAGACTCCACCAGCTGCTCGTCACACAGGACACCTGCAGACACAAGACATCTTGGTCAGGAAACTGTCACACATTCACTGTTTCGCTCATATCCACTCACAGACTCAGTGTCCCTCGTTCACCATGAATTACCTTTTAAAAGAGCAACCAGGAAAACCCAGCCCAGCACAAACTCCATGGTGAGGTGTGTGTGTTCTGTGCTGATCACAGAATGGGAACACCTGGGACTCCCGGGGCTGGGGCTCCTCTCCCAGCTGCAGGGTTGGAGCTGGACTGGTTTAATCAGCACAGGGAGGGCCCTATTTGCATATCCTCTGACTATATATCAGGCTCCAGACTTAGATTTGTTTCAAATTTAAAACCAGTGTTTGAGAGTCACTTCTAGATCACTTCTTGCAGAAGGGACTGTGACAGTATAAATAATTCTAATCTGTGAACACAGTTATCTTTTCATCTGTGTTTGCCATTTTACATGTCTTTCTCCCAGCACGTCATGTTTGGTGTACTATTTTACTTTTTAGTGAAATTTAATCCTAAATACTTTATTTTGTGCCATATATTTTAATGTGTGTTTATTTTTGTGTGACAGATAGAGGGAAGGAGTGAGAGATCAGAGAGAGAGAAGGGGACAGAGAATCCCAAGCAGGCTCTGCACAATCATTGCAGACCCTGCCTTAGAATTAAACGCAGGAACCATGAGATCATGACCTGAGCCAAAATCAACAGTAGGCCCTTAACGGATTGAGCCACACAGATGCTCCATTTTGTGCCATTTTCAATTGTGTGATTTTGTCATTTTTTTCATATACTATGTTTTAGGTGTGTGGAAATACAACATATTTTTGTATGTTGATTTGTACCCTGAACTTTTCCTGAGTTTATTAGTTCTAATACTTTTTTTATGGAGTTTCTAAGATTTCACTATAAGTTCATGTGATTCTCAAACAAATAATTTTCTTCTTACTGATTTGCATGTCTTTATTTCATTTTCTTACCTAATTTTTATGGGTACATCTTCAACTTGTAGGACCAGAAAGGTTTTTCCTTCTTTGCTTCTGTGTTCTTTGTCTGGTCTAAGGATTCAACTGACATAAGACAGATCTACAGAAGAGAATAAATTTCATTTTGCATGTGCACAAGCTTCCTAATAATATGACATCCAGAGAATGAAGAAAGTAGGTGGCCCTTGTGCCTTTTAGAATAAAAAAACAATGGATTTGTGAAGAGTTAACAAGACAGAGATTTGGATTTGGGCAAGTCAATTAGTGAGGAATTAACAAGGCTTGTTTGCACAGCCTTCTTGGTGCTAAAGTTCCCATTTCTAGTGTAAGGATGGTTCTTCCATTCTGGTAGAGGGAAAGGAAGTTTCCCAGGAGAGATTTATTTCCTGCTCTCAAGGGGACAAAGGAGGGTCACAGTTTCCTTAGACTAGCTGTTACTCAAGTGACTTTCCTCCAGATAAGCCATGTGACAAGATGACATACATTGGGTGCCATATTTTACTGTCTTCATGTTACCATGCGGAATACCTATGTAGGGAATGAGAATCCTTGCCCGGCTCCTAATATGACAGGAAAAGCGTCAGTTTTTCACTGTTAAATATGCTGTCAGCTGTGGGCTTTTCATGTACGGCCACAATTTTGTGGAGGTAATTTCTTTCTTTCCCTCAGTTGCTGAGATTTTTTAATAATGACAATTTGTTGAATTTTGTCTCGTTTTATATATATCAATAGATGATGATATAGGTGATCAATAGATGTGACTGCATTGTCACATATGACCCTTTCATTGTGCTGTTGCATTCACTATGCTAGGAGTTTTGCATGTATGTCCATCTGAGATATTGGCCTTTAGTTTCTCTTAAGGTGTCTTTTGATTTCACATCATAGTAAGGTTGGTCTTGTAGATGAGTTGGGGCGTATTCCTTTCTTTTCAGTTTTTGGTAAGAGTCTGAGAGGTATTGGCATTAAATATCCTTTATATTTTGATACAGTTCATAGATAAAGTCCTCTGTTACCAAGCTGAATTTTTTTCTTTAGGGGCGGGATATGATTAGATTATAGATTCAATCTTACTTGCTTTAATTCTGTTAATTTTCTATTTCTTCATGTACAGTCTTGTGGATTGTATAACTCTAGAAACTGCCTAGTTGCCCCTTAGTAATCTAATAATGGGTCTATAATTATCTAGGGATTTTCTGTTATTGTTCTTCACTTCTTTGGTATCAGTTATGTCCCCTCCTTAATTCTGATTGTATCTGTTTGAGTTTTACTTATTTCCTAGTAGAGATGCTTTTTCAATTGCATTTAGCTTTCCAGATATCAATTTCGATTTGTTAATTTTTTGTATTATTACACTCCTTATTCCTTTTATCTGTTCTAATAATTTCTAATGTTAGTTGAGTTAATAAAAATGCCAATGAATGTATCTGGGAAATTCTTATTTATATGGCACCACAAAGCACACAGAAGTGAGAAAGCAATCCTGAGAAAGAAGAACAAACCTGGAGACAGCACACATCCTCCTTTCTAAGTATATTGCAGAGGTACATTGTCTATAACACTGTGCTGCTGGCACAGTCAGACACACAGACCAGTGGAGCAGATTACAGAGACCAGAGTGAAATGTGTCTGGATGCAGTCAGCATATCCTCCATGAGATTTCATAGAATTAAAATTAGGGAAAAAATGGCCTCTATCACAAATGGTTTTGAATTCCAGTGAGTAAAATAATGACACTTGGTCCTTATCTTATACCATACAGATATGTAGACCCCCATTCAGCCCCTTCCCTGGAGTCTGGCAGACGCACCTCATCAATTAGCTACTGAAGGGGAATCTAGAGACTGCACAGGAGAGTCTCAGGAACCCCCTCCCCTGCCAGGCATCATCAGGTCTCCCCCTGACTCCAACAGCCCTACTTCACACAAGACATCTACAGACACAAGTCAGGAAAATGTCACACATCCACTGTTTCTCTCACTCATATCCACTAACATAGTCAGTGTTTCTTGTTCATCATGAATTACTGTTTAAAATAGAACCACGGAAAACCAAAGTGAACCCAAAGTCCATGGTGAGATGTCTGTGTTCTGTTCTGATCACTGAATGTGAACACTTAGGGGCTGAGGCTCTTCTCCCAGCTACAGTTTCAGGGATGGGAGGGTTTAATCAGCATACAGATGTCCTTTGACAATACAGTAAATTTTGCAACAGAATCCTCAAGAAGCCAGTGACCTTTGGCAGGTGTAAGGGATGGGGCAGTGTTTGGTGTCACAATATCTTTCAGGACATTGTGATGTATTAATTTGTGATTTTGCTGCAGTGATTATAAGTACCCATGATAATCCTTATTTTCACATATGCACCCAAACACTTGAGGTAAGAATCAGTATACCACCATTGTACAGGTTAACAGATACACTGCGGCAGAGATGGATTGTGTGCGTGTCCAAGATCACGTATGAGGTGAGAGTAGTCCCAGTATCTGGACCTGTGCTCCCCATCGGAGGACCCATCTGCCTCCTGAACCACATGCAGGACAAGGCTGGACATTCCAGTGAGGTTTGCAGGTTCCTGACCTTCTAGAAGTCCCAGGAGAGTGATGGATGGAAGCCAGGTCCATTCTGTCACAAATTGGAGAGAGTGAGAAGCCTCGACAGAGACTCACAGAGCTGATGTAGATGCCAGGGGTTTTCTACAAACACAAGGGGTCATTTACACATGAACCCTATGTGGACATCAACAGAAACCCTCAATATGGAGCCTCTGGGTGGCTCAGTTGGTTAAGTGTCCGATTTTGACTCAGGTCATGGTCTCACAGTTTATGAGTCTGAGCCTTGTGTCGTGCTCTGTGCTGACAGCTCAGAGCCTGGAGACTGCTTCATATTCGGATACTGTGTCTCCTCTCTCTCTCTTCCCCTTGCCCGCTCGTAGTCTGTCTCTTTCTCCCATACCAATAAATAAAAATTAAAAAAGGAAAGCTTCAATAACGTTAAAATGGTTGAATTTTATTAAAATATGTTGAAGGCAAAACACCTGAGATCAGGAAGGATGATGTTAATTAAAATATTTCTTCATCTATGACATGGAGATCATTATTCTTCTAAACTCTTGTTAATGTGATAATGATCAAAGATGTATTTATCCCAGTGTCTGACCCTGGGAAAATCTGTGTATTCCCCTTATCATGGTTTATTTAAACAGGGAGGACACTTGTGTGTTTCCACAGCTTTTACAAACTCTTTGCTGTGTTTATGTCAGAAGAAGTGTGCAGAGGCTGGATCTGAAAGCCCTTGAGAGGAGACCAGTCCTCAACCAATCTCTTGTCCTGGATCATGAGCTCCCTGGTCTCTGAGTTCCCCCTGGTGGTTGTGATTGCCCCCGGTGGTCCCCGTGCTCCTGTGGTTTCACAGACCCCTGCAGAGTTACAGTGACTCCTTTATTCCCCTCCCCATTTATGCAACATGCAATGGTGAGACCCTTCCATCATGAGCACTGCAGACCCTTCTGTTCACAGGATGACTCCTCCTACATATTTTCCATCTTTGAACCCTTCACTCTGCTTTTTGCCTATAAATATACAGTTATATTTCCTTTAATCATTGGTGAGCAACAATCTTGAATAGTTATCCTTATCAGCTGGCAAGAGTCAGAAGAACTTTTCATTTGATAATCGAGAGAACAAAAGAAAGATTTTTGGGCTCAGAAATTCTACTTTCATGAAACTGGGATAAATGTGCTCAGCTTCAAACATGCACCACCTTTAAGAAAAAAGGAAGTGTCAATCCCAGAGACAAGTTGGAGTCTGAGATTCAGAGCATTCTGTCTTTGAACCTAACGGGTTTCCCCAGATTGATAATCAAATTGTTTCTTGTTGGTGATGCACTTCTAAATTACACTGTATTTCTTCTGGCATGGGAATGTCAGTACCTCTTATGTAATGGTTACCATGCAGAAGCATTCAGAAAATCAAAAATGGTTTTCTAGAAATGCAGGTCGGCTGATGGAGAGGGTTTCACCCCAGGATGGAAGGTACCACGGTCTCACCCTACCCAAGCTACATGGTTAGATTTGGGGTTTTAGAGGTAGTGAAATTTAGGTACGTTTTGGACTTGACTTAATATGTAATGATTTGACATGTTGGAGGATTTGGGGGTGTGGTAATGTGAGTGTCATGTGGGATGGAGGTGAACTTTCCCTGACATCAGTGTGGACTGTGGTCATCTATGTCATTCTTGAACCTGTGTAGAATAACTTATGTGGCCAAAGGGACTTGTCACATGAGATTAATTTTGAGACATTGATATTACTGCCATGTGTATGAGTCTGGGGATGGCGTTCAGGACACAGATGGGCAGTCACCAAGTGTCCGTCTCGGAACTGAGATGAGGAGGTCCTGAAGACAGCACATCTGTGGGAGGGAATACCTTGAGAATTGTGGGATGAAACCCGTCATCACCAGGCACAGACACTTTCTTGCATGAAGTCCATGTCTCCCTCTGAATCTGAGTGTTAACCGAACCCAGGTGGATATGCATGGATGTCCCCCAAATGCTCTGAGGTGAAGAGAAACAGTAAGGAAAGAAACATGAAGAAAGATAACAACAAGGAAAGACATATAAAGGTGTCATTGCCATTGAGAGAGGACTTCTGGGGCTGACATGCATCCTGTTTTATGCAGCCTTGATTGGACGATGTTGGACACTACAAGTGGAGGTCAGAGGCAGCTCTATAAACTGGGCTCTGGGATGTAAGAACAGAATCATAGCCACCCTCAAAGCTGACTGTATTGTGGACTAGTGACATGACTCGGGAGGTCCCTCACCTGAGGGTAAAGAGATGTTCTGGCCACCCTGTGGCCCCTCCACCCTCTGAGGTCACTCCCTCCAGATGTTATATGTTCACAGCTTCTATTGTATGTGAAATGTACCCTCTCTCAGTAAGGCGATGGTCCACTGCTGGTTCTGGGAGGATCCATCCTTGTGACCTTGTCTCTGGTATAAACCTCTTCTCTGTCTTCTAAGATGAAAGCAAAGTTCCCCTTAACATGCAGCTAAAATCCAATATTGTGCCCTCATTTGGATCCAGTTATTTTTTGCTGTAAATCACTAGTGAAATTGTCATCTGTTTGGAAATTCCCTTCAGAAGCAAGTACTGGAATACATGGGTGGTGTCAGGTGGTGTAGACCAGTGGAACAGCCCATGTAAACATGCATCCTCAAGGCTGAGCTTGTTCCCTAGTGAGGAATGGGAAGTACAAGGAATGCCAGGTGACACTCGTCTGTGCTTCTTAAGTACCCAACAGACCTGGGTGAACGGGCCTGCTCCAGGAGCAAGGACGTCTACACCCAGGCAATACATAGATGCCAGCTGTCTAGACAGACTGCGCATGAGATGTGGTCACAGAGGAGCTGGGAAGGGCAGCTGGGGTTTGAATTCCAAGTCACGTGGCACCAACATTGGGAATCATGAGTATGTTTGTTAATTAATGTCCACTACCAGTTAGGGATAAAATGGGTAAATGCAAGTTGTTAGACTCACTGCCCTAGATCCCATTGGTTATGACCATTTGTAACAACATTTGTCCCCTTCCTTTTTTCCCCTGTTTTTTAATGTCTGAAGATTTTATTTATTTACATCTTTGTTAGTTAACATGTAGTGTCGTTTTAGTTTTGGGAATAAAATTTAGTGATTCATCACATACATTAACACCCAGTGCACATCACAACAAGTGACCTACGTAATCTCCATCACCCGTTTAGCTATTTGAATCAGAATTTTTGTGTCCTTTGTGTAAATACCTTGTAGAGAAATTGGTGGGACATAAGGCAATTCTATTTTAACTTTTTAAACTCTTCTCCAGTGTGGTCACACCACTTTGCATGCCCACCAAGAGTATAGGAAGGTTCCTCTGTCTCCACATCCTTGCCCATATCTGTTGTTTCCTGAATTGTTCATTTTAGCCATTCTGACAGGTGTGAGGTGGTATCTTATCATGATTTTGAATCATTTGAATCATCATTTTTTGCTTTTGTTTTCCTTGCCTCTAGAGGCATGTCTATTAAGAATTTGCTGAGGTCGAGGTCAAAGAGGTTTCTGCCTGTTTTCTCTTATAGATATTGAGGCTTTTTGGTCTTACATTTAGGTTTTTCATCCATTTTGAATATATTTTTGTGTTTGCTGTAGGAAAGTGTTCCAGATTCAATCTTCCTCATGTTACTATCCAGTTTTCCCAGCACCATTTGCTGAACAGACTGTTCAGCACATCTGGTTCTCTATTCTGTCCCATTCATGTATGTGTCTATTTTTGTGCCAGTACCATGCTTTCTTGATGATTACAGCTTCGTAATACAGCTTGAAGTCTAGAATTGTGATGCCTCCAGCTTTGGATTTCTCTTTCAACATTGCTCTGCCTATTCGGTGTTTTCTGGTTTTATACAAATTTTCAAATTCTTTGTTCTTTTTCTGTGAAGAATGTTGGTGTTATTTTGGTAAGGATCACATTGAATGTGTAGATTGCTTTGGGTAGTATTGATATTTTACCAATATTTGTTTCCCAATCCATGACCATGGAATGCTCTTCCTTTGTGTCTTGTGTAATTTGCTTCATATGCTTTCTATAGTTTTTAGCATACAGATCTCTAACATCTTTGGTTAGGTTTATTCCTAGGTATGTTATGATTTTTGGTGCAATTGTAAATGGGTCTGATTCCTTAATGTCTCTCTTTTCTGCTTCATTTTTGGTGTATGTATATAGTGCCAATAAGTTGATGTTGTCTTTGTATCCTACAACTTTTCTGAGTTTTGTCTCCATCCTAGAAGTCTTTTTGTGGAATCTTTTGGATTTTCCACATAGAGTATCATGTAATCTGCAACGAGTGAATGCTTGACTTACTCCTTTCAAATGTCTTTGGGTTTTATTTCTTTTCATTGTTTGATTGCAGAGGCTAAGCCTTCTAGTACTACGTTGAACAAAATTAGTGACAGTGTATATCCCTGTCATGTTCCTGACCATATGTGGAGAGCACTCAGTGTTTCCCCATTGAGGATGATGTTAACAGTGCGTGTTTTGTATATGGCCTTTATGTCGTTGAAGAATTTTCCATCTATCTTTACTTGCTTGATGGTTTTTATCAAGAAAAGATAGTGTAGTTTATCAAATGCTTCTCTGCATTTATTGAAAGGATCATTTGGGTCTTATCCTATTATTGATATGGTGTATAACTTTGATTGATTGTTAATATTGATCCATCCTTGCACCCCAGGAATAAATCCGACTTCATCCTGGTAAATGATTCTTTTAATGTACTGTTGGATTCAATTTGTAAGTATGTTGTTGATAATTTTTGCATCCATGTTCACCTGGGCAATTGGTCTGTAATTCTCCTTTTCTAATTCTTCCTGTTGAAAGTTTGGTAGTTTACATGTTTCTGGGAATTTATTCATTTCTTCCAGATGGCCTAATTGGTTGGTATATAGTTTTTCATAATATTCCCTTATAATTGATTGTATTTCTGGTGTTGGTTGTGATCTGTCCCATGAAATTCATGATTTTGTCTCTTTGGGTCCTTTTTCTTTTCTGTTTGAATAATCTTATGCCATTTATAGGTACTCTGATTGTTTACCCTCCTCGTCTGACTTTAGGCTTCATTTGCTCTTCCTTTTCTACCTTCTTTAGGTGTAAAGTGGTTGTGTGTTTAAAATTTTATTTTTATCGAGTTAGGCCTGTACTGCTATATACTTCCATCTTAAATCTGCTTTTGCTGCATCCCACAGTATTTGGACCGTCAACGCTAACATTTTCATTTGCTTCCATGTATTTTTATTTCTTCTTTAGTTTCCTGGTTAACCGCTTTATTCTTCAGTGCGATGGTCTTTTACTCCAACTATTAGCGGTGTTTCCAAATTTTTCCTTGTGGTTGACTCCAAGTTTCATAGTGTTCTGATCTGAAAATATGCATGCCATAGTCTCAATCTTTTTGTTCTCATAGGGGCTGATTTATGACCCAGTGTGTGATCTATTCTGGAGAATGTTCCATGTGCACTCGACAAGAATGTATTCTGCTGCTTTAAGATGGAATGTTTTGAATATATCTGTTAAGTCCATCTGGATGTATGTCATTCAAAGCCATTGTTTCCTTCTTGATTTTCTTCTCACATGATCTGTTCATTGTTGTAAGTGGGGTGTGAAAGTCCCCTACTACTAGTGTATTATTATCAATGAGATTTTTTATGTCATTATTTGCTTTACATATTTCAGTGCCCCAATGTGTGGTCATAAATATTTACAGTTGTTAGTGCTTCTTGTCGGATAGACCACTTTAGGATATAATGCCCGTCTTCATCTCTTTTTGCAGTCTTTGTATTTTAAATCTAGGTTGCCTGATATGAATATTGTACTAGAGCTTTCTTTTTATGTCCAGTAGCATGATAAATTGTTCTGCAACCCCTCACTTTCAATCAACAGGTATCTCTAGGTCTCAAAGGAGTCTTTTACAGGCAGAATATACATGGATCTTGTTTTTTTAACCCATTCTGATACCCTGTGTCTTTTGACTGGACTTTTTAGTTCATTTACATTCACAGTGATTACTGAAAGATATGATATTAGTGTAATTGTGTTATCACAATGTTTTTGTAAAGTAATTTTTTTTTCCGGAGATTTTCTCTGTTCCTTTCTAGTGTTTGTTGCTTTTGGTCTTTCTTTCCCACTCAAAGAGTCCCCTTTAGTATTTCTTGCAGGGTTGGGTTAGGGGTCACAGACTCCTTTAGATTTTGTTTGTCTGGGAAGCTCTTTATCTCTCCTTCTTCTCAATGACAAACTTCCTGGATAAAGTATTTTTGCCTGCCTATTTTTTCCCCATTCCGTGCATTGAATGTATGATGACACTCCCTTCTCTCTTGGTAAGTTTCTGTGAAGGGAACTAACCTTATTTGCCTTGCCTTCTTAGGGACTTCTTTTCTCTTGCTGCTTTTAGGATTTTTCCTTTATCTCTATATTATGTCAATTTTCTATGATTTCTCTTGGTAATGGCCTACTTTTGTTGATTTTGATAGGAGTTCTCTGTGCCTTCTGGATTTGGATGTTCATTTCCTTCCTTGGGTTAGGGCAACTTTCAGCTACAATTTGCACAAATAAACCTTCTGTCGCTTTTTCCCTCTCTTCTTTTGGGACTCCTATGAAAGGAATTTTACTACACTGTACAGAGTGGCTGCGTTCTCTAAGTCTACATCCATAACCCAAGAAGTTAGTTTACCCTCTCTTTTCTGATTCCTTATTTTCCATAATTTTATCTTCTATATCACTTAGTCATTCCTCTGCTGCTTACACCCATTATTATGTGCAGTAAGCATCATGTCTCTTTCATAGCATTTTTAAATTTCACCGTTGACCAGTTTTTATGCCTTTAATCTCTGTGGTATGCATATCCTTGATGTCTTCTATGCTGTTCTCAGCCCATCCATTATCCTTACTATTGTTGTTTTCAGTTCTGTTTTAGGCCTATTCCTTATATCTGTTTTGATTAGATCCCTGGATATGATCCTTTCTTGTTCTCTCTTCGGGGATGAATACCTCCATATTGTCATATTGTCTAGGTCTCTGTGTTCTTCTGTGTTTTAGAAAACCTGTTATGTTTTCTGCTTCTGAGAGTCATGGCTACATTAAGAAGAGTTCATATGCTGTACGGAGACTGGCGCTTCAGGAAGGGTTTGTGGTGAGTGCTGTGTGCACTGTGTTCTTGCGTTTTGGTGTCTTGGTAAGTGGGCATCACCCAATCCATTAAGGTTATGAAGAGAATAAAAATAAAAGTGAAGCAAATTCTCTCATTTTTACTTCTTGTGTGCCTGCTTGAGCTGTAACATTGGCTTCCTCTTTCCCTTGGAGTGAAAGTTAAACCATCAGGTCCCCACATTCTCAGACTTGACACTAGTTTGGAATCAGATGAGAATTACACCATTGACTTTACTGGGTATCCAGCATGTGATAGTATATCAATGGACTTCTCAGCCTATTTAGTCATGTAAGCCAATGTGCTATGTGTTCTTTTCCTCAGGATTATCCTGACTAATACATGCAGATGCGTTTTCTCTTGTAGTTTCAAGTATTTGAAGAAAACTGTAACACATATAAAGTTCTGAGAAGCAAAGTGACATGAATGAAGTGTCATGGTGTTTGACTGGGACAAGAGCAGGGTGAGGATAACGAGGAGCTATGGGATCCTGTGGTCCTAGATGCAAAGTGAGCGCACCTGGGACTCCTGTAAATGTTCAGTGGATGTGCATCAGGATACGTGTAAACCATTGATATTTAGTACAAGGGTAAGCAATTGTAAGAGACTCTATCTCTCATTTATGTAAGTATAGTTTTCCTGCTAAAACAAACTTTGTAAACCAGACCCAAGTAGGTAAGCACAGAATCATGTGTCCAGAGAGGCTTCCTGGGGGAAATTGCTGTATGGAGAGGAATCCCCAGGCCATGGCACAAAACCATCCAGCAATCCCTACCTGCACCTGCTCCTGGGAACACAAACAGAATGGTGCCTAGGGTTCACCCCCTGGCGGTCCTGATCTTCTTCTACAGGGCGGTTTGTGTCTGGGCTCACACTGACAACCCCTCACTGTGTCCTTGCACAGTAATACATGGCCGTGTCTGCAGACCTCAGACTGCTTCGCTCCATGTAGGCTGTGTTTGTGGATGTGTCTGCCGTCAGAGTGAGTCTGCCCTGGAACTTCTGTGCATAGCTTGTAGAACCATCTTCAGGGTCAATGCTTCCCATCCACTCAAGCCCTTGTGCAGGAGCCTGTCGCACCCAGTGCATATAGTAATCAGTGAAGCTGTGTCCAGATGCTTTGCAGAAGATCTTCACTGATGCCCCAGGCATCCTCACTTCAGCCCCAGACTGCACCAGCAAAACCTGGGAGTGCACACCTGTAGAGAGGGGATAAGAGTGGATGAAATCAATGTTAACTGGTCCTGGTCCTCTCCTGTGTCCAGGGACTTGGCTGACCCTTAGCTGTCGCCACTGCCACCAGGTAGAGGATTCTCCAGCTCCAGTCCATTGTGAGGGGATGTGTCTCAGGGTCTCCGGTAGAGGATGGCGTTGTACGGTGATGCTCTCAGGGCACAGACACACCCGTACTTAACCTAGTGCTCTTAGGACTATTTGCATAGTCGTGAGACAGAGGATTTCATACACAGGACCAGAACCATCTGGAGATGGTCCCAGAGACCGTGTAAATTGCGATTCAGAGAGCACCAGTCTAATCCTTGTTTGAGGACATGGGTCCTTGGCCAGGTTCCTGAACTGTGTGCAGACTGAGCTCCTGCCACTGAGTTATAAGACCTTACAGGAAAAACTCCCCATTGTGGACCAGTATTGAATGAGTCAGAGACCACCTGAACCTGTTGTTGGCTCTGATATCTGAACGTCTTATTCCTGGAGAAGCGTGTCTCCAAACTGCTGCACAAAATGGGGTAATAAATGCATCCTGGCTTCCATCTCTTAGATGAAGATATCTAAAATCCCTGGACTAGCAGCGTCAAGTGTCTTCTCACTGCCTGAGTTCATTAAATGCTCTGATGGAACAGGATATTTAAACACCCTTTAGCATCCCTCATCCTACTCATATTTTAGATTGCTTTCTGGAAAAGGAAACACTGGCTTCCGACAGGAAAGCCTTCATCACCCCTTGTGCACCTACTCACCTGGGGTAGCAGCCTGGTGCTGGGTAGTACTGAAAGCTCCCTGCAGTCTAGGCCCGGCCCTGCAGGTAGGTTCCTGTCAAGACTCACAGGACATTTATTCCAGTGTCTCTACTCCAGCATTACATGGTGGAGGGGAGCAGAATATGCCACCCCAAATATGCCACTGGAATGAAACATGCTTGAGAAACAGCCAGTGCAGAGACACACTGACCATCTTTGTTCCCTAAACAAATA
The DNA here is from genome assembly GCF_028018385.1 of Neofelis nebulosa. Classification (NCBI taxonomy): domain Eukaryota; kingdom Metazoa; phylum Chordata; class Mammalia; order Carnivora; family Felidae; genus Neofelis; species Neofelis nebulosa. The sequence goes on from NC_080788.1 coordinate 148,426,854, forward strand.
TAAATCTCCTATGTGAAATACACCCTTTTTGTACCAGGAGGGGAGAAATGTCCTTAGCACCAGAAAAAGGAATTTTGGCCCCAGAATGCTGTGCAGAGAAACCTTAGTTCTTCACTATTGTAGTAGCACTAAGCACATTGAAGCTCTCACTTTTTCCCCATTGAGGATGATATCAGTGTTGGGTCATTCATATATGGCTTTTATGATCTCGAGGTATGCTCCTTCTATCCCTACTTCTTGACGGTTTTTATCAAGAAAGGATGCCGTATTTTGTCGAATGCTTTCTCTGCATCTATGGAGAGGATCATGTGGTTCTTGTCCTTTCTTTTATTGATGTGATGAATCACGTTAATTGCTTTGCAGATATTGAACCAGCCCTGCATCCCAGGTATAAATCCCACTTGGTCGTGGTGAATAATTTTTTTAATGTATTGTAGGATCTGGTAGGCTAATATCTTGCTGAGGATTTTTGCATCCATGTTCATCAGGGAAATTGGTCTATAGTTCTCCTTTTTAGTGTGGTCTCTGTCTGCTTTTGGAATCAAGGTAATTCTGGCTTCAGAAAGAGTCTGGAAGTTTTCCTTCCGTTTCTATATTTTGGAACAGCTTCAAGAGAAGAGGTGTTTACTCTTCCTTAAATGTTTGGTAGAATCCCCTGGAAAGCCATTTGGCCCTGGACTCTTGTTTTTGACAGATTTTTGATTACTAATACTATTTCCTTACTGGTTATGGGTCTGTTCAAATTTTTATATTTCTTCCTGTTTCAGTTTGGTAGTGTATATGTTTCTAGGAATTTTCCCATTTCTTCCAGATTGCCCATTTTATTGGCATATAATTGCTCATAAGATTCTCTTATTATTGTTTTTATTTCTGTTGTGTTGGTTGTGATCTTTCCTCTGTCATTCTTGATTTTACTTATTTGCATCCTTTCCTTTTTCTTTTTGATCAAACTGGCTAGTGGTTTATCAATTTTGTTAATTTTTTCAAAGAACCTGCTTCCGGTTTCATTGATTTGGTCTACTGTTTTTTTTGGTTTCGATACCATTAATTTCTTTTGTAATCTTTATTATTTCCTGTCTTCTGCTGGTTTGGGTTCTATTTGCTGTTCTTTTTCCAGCTCCTTAAGGTGTAAGGTTAGGTTGTATATCTAAGATCTTTCTTCCTTCTTTAGGAAGGCCTGGAATGCTATATACTTTCATCTTATGACCACCTTTGCTGCGTCCCAGAGGTTTTGGGTTGTGGTGTTATCATTTTAATCGACTTCCATATACTTTTTAACTTCCTCTTAACTGCTTGGTTAGACCATTCATTCTTTAGTAGGATGTTCTTTATTCTCCAAGTATTTTTTACCTTTCGAAATTTTTTCTTGTGGTTGATTTTGAGTCTCATAGCATTGTGGTCTGAAAATATGCACGTTATGATCTCGATCTTTTTGTACTTACTTAGGGCTGATTTGTGTCCCAGTATATGCTCTATTCTGGAGAACGTTCCATGTGCGCTGAAGAAGAATGCATATTCTGATGCTTTAAGATGAAACATTCTGAATATATCTGTTAAGTCCATCTGGTCCAGTGTGTCATTCAAAGCCATTCTTTCCTTGTCGATTTTTTGTTGAGATGATCTGTCCAGTGCTGTGAGTGGGGTGTTGAAGTCTCCTAATATTATGGTATTACTATCGGTGAGTTTCTTTATGTTTGTGATTAATTGATTTATATATTTGTGTGCTCTCCCATTTAGCGCATAAATGTTTACAATTATTAGGTCTTCTTCGTCTATAGACCCCTTGATCATGATATAATGCCCTTCTGCATCTCTTGATACAGTATTTTTAAGTCTAGATTGTCTGATATAAGTATGGCTACTCGGGCTTTCTTTTGTTGACCATTAGCATGATAGATGGTTCTCCATCCCTTTATGTTCAATCTGAAGGTGTCTTTAGGTCTAAAGTGGGTCTCTTGTGAACAGCATATAGATGGATCTTGTTTTCTTATCCATTCTATTACCCTATGTCTTTTGATTCGGGCATTGAGTCCACTGAGGTTTAGAGTGAGTACTGAAAGATGTGAGTTTATTGCCGTTATGATGCTTGTAGAGCTGGAGTTTCTGATGGTGTTCTCTGGTCCTTTCTAATCTTTCTTGCTTTTGATACACACACATACACACACATTATAAATATATATATATTTACATATGTATATATATATTTCTTTTTTTTTTTTTTTCATCTTTTGTCCGCTCAGAGAGTCCCCCTTAAAATTTTTTGCAGGGCTGGTTTAGTGGTCAAAAACTCTTTTAATTTTTGTTTGGGAAACGTTTATCTCTCCTTCTATTTTGAATGACAGCCTTCTTGGATAAAGAATTCTTGTCTGCATACTTTTCTGATTCAGCACACTGAATAGACTCCGCCACTCCTTTCTGGCCTGCCAAGATTCTGTGGATAGGTGGGCTGCAAACCTGATCTGTCTTCCCTTGTATGTTAGGGACTTTTTTTCCTTGCTGCTTTCATGATTCTCTCCTTGCCTGAGTATTTTGTGAATTTGAATATGATATGCCTTGTTGCTGGCCAGTTTTTGTTGAATCTAATGGGGGTCCTCTGTGCTTCCTGGATTTTGATGTCTGTGTCTTTCCCCAGGTTAGGGAGTTTTCTGCTATGATGGGCTCACATAACCCTTCTACCCCTATTACTCTCTCTTCCTCTTCTGGGATCCCTATGATTCTGATGTTCCTTTTTAATGAGTCACTGATTTCTCTAATTCTTAAATCATGCTCTTTTGCCTTAATCTCCCTCTTTTTTTCTGCTTCATTATTTTCTATAAGTTTGTCCTCTATATTGCTGATTCTCTGTTCTGCCTCATCCATCCTTACCACAGCTGCATCCATCCGTGATTGCAGTTCAGTTATAGCATTTTTAATTTCATTCTGGCTATTTTTTTTCCTACTTCTCTTAACTCTTCAGAAAGGGATTCTAATCTATTTTTGACTCCAGCTAGTATTCTTATTATCATGATTCTAAATTCTGGTTCAGACATCTTGCTTGTACCTGTGTTGGTTAAATCCCTGGCTATTGTTTCTTCATGGTCTTTCTTTTGGGGTGAATTCCTTTGTTTTGTCATTTTGAAGAGAGAAAAGGAATTAATGAAGTAGAAATATTGAAATAAAACAAAGTTTCAAAAATATTAAAATTAAAAATTAAACACACACACACACACACAAATCTAATAGTTAATGCTAGATCTTAGGTGTGTTTTTGTTTAGGTGTTGAAAGTGGTTTGACAGATTAGGGAAAAAAAGGGGGGCAAAGTAAATCATTTGAGAATTTGAAACAATGCATACACTGATGTAGAGTAAAACGGGTAGATGGGAGTAAAATAGAATTTGAAATTAATATAGACAAAAGTATAGTATATAGTAGAAAAAATTAAATAAAAATATTTTTAATAAAAATTATGAATTTTTTGTTCTGTATTTAAGAAAAAAGTAAAGAAATGAAAAAGAGAATAAAGATAAAGAAAAGAAAAAAATCATTTGATAATTTGAAAAAGTGAATATACTGTAGTAGACTAAAGTAAAATGATGGAAATAAAATGGAATTTGAAAAAATTTACATAAAACTAAAAAAACATAGTAGTGACAATTAAATAAGATTATTTTGTAAATATGAAATTTATTGTCAAATAGGTTTCTATACAACACCCAATGCTCATCCCAACAGGTGTCCTCCTCAATACCCATCACCCACCTTCCCCTCCATCCCACCCCCCATCAACCCTCAGTTTATTCAGTTTTTTAGAGTCCGTGATGGTTTGACTCCGTCCCTCTCTAACTTTTTTTTCCTTCCCCTTCCCCATGGTCTTCTGTCAAGTTTCTCAGGATCCAAATAAGAGTGAAAACATACGGTATCTGTCTTTCTCCATATGACTAATTTCACTCAGCACAACACTCTCCAGATCCATCCACGTTGCTACTAAAGGCCACATTTCATTCTTTCTCAATGTCAGGTAGTATTCCATTTTGAATAAATACCACGATTTCTTTATCCATTCATTAGTTGATGGACATTTAGACTCTTTCCATAATTTGGCTATTGTTGAGAATGCTGCTATAAATATTGGGGTACAAGTGTCCCTATGCATCAGCACTCCTGTATCCTTTGGATAAATTTCTAGCAGTGCTATTGCTGGGTCATAGGGTAGACCTATTTTTAATTTTTTAGGAACATCCACACTATTTTCCAGAATGGCTGCACCAGTTTGCGTTGCCACCAACAGTGCAAGAGGGTTCCCGTTACTCCACATCCTCTCCAGCATCTATAGTCTCCTGATTTGTTCATTTTAACCACTCTGACTGGCATGAGGTGGTATCTCAGTGTCGTTTTCATTTGTATTTCCCTGAGGAGGTGTGACGTTGAGCATCTTCTCATGTGCCTGTTGGCCATCTGGATGTCTTCTTTAGAGAAGTGTCTATTCATGTCTTCTGCCCCTTTCTTCACTGGATTATTTGTTATCAGGTGTGGAGTTTGATGAGTTCTTTATAGATTTTGGATACTAGCCCTTTGTCTGATATGTCATTTGCAAATATCTTTTCCCATTCCGTTGGCTGCCTTTTAATTTGGCTTATTGTTTCTTTTGCAGTGCAGCTTTTTATCTTCATGAAGTCCCAATAGTTCATTTTTGTTCTTAATTCCCTTGCCTCTGGAGATATGTCAAGTAAGAATTTGCTGTGGCTGAGGTCAGAGGTCAGAGAGGTTTTTTCCTGCTCTCTCCTCTAGGGTTTTGATGGTTTCCTGTCTCACATTCAGGTCCTTTATCTGTTTTGAGTTTATTTTTGTGAATGGTGTAAGAAAGTGGTCTAGATCAATTCTTCTGCATGTTGCTGTGCAGTTCCCCCAGCACCATTTGTTAAAGAGACTGTCTTTTTTCCATTGGATATTCTTTCCTGCTTTGTCAAAGATTAGTTGGCCATACATTTGTGGGTCCAATTCTGGAGTCTCTATTCTATTCCATTGGTCTATGTGTCTGTTTTTGTGCCAATACCATGCTGTCTTGACGATGACAGCTTTGTAGGAGAGGCTAAAGTGTGGGATTGTGATGCCTCCCGCTTTGGTCTTCTTCTTCAATATTTGGCTATTCTGGGTCTTTTGTGGTTTCATACAAGTTTTAGGATTGCTTGCTCTAGCTTCGAGAAGAATGCTGGTGCAATTTCGATTGGGATTGTAAGTTCGATTGTGTAGATTGATTTGGGTAGTATTGACATTTTAACAATATTTATTCTTCCAATCCATGAGCATGGAATGTTTCTCCATTTCTTTGCATCTTCTTCAGTTTCCTTCATAAGCTTTCTATAGTTTTCAGCATACAGATCTTTTACATCTTTGGTTAGGTTTATTCCTAGGTATTTTATGAATCCTGGTACAATTGTGAATGGGATCAGTTTCTTTATTGGTCTTTCTGTTGCTTCAGTGTTTGTGTATAAGAATGCAACTGATTTCCGTACATTGCTTTTGTATCTTGCGACTTTTCTGATTTCATGTATCAGTTCTAGCAGACTTTTGGTGGAGTCTATTGGGTTTTCCATGTGTAGTATCATGCCATCTGCAAAAAGTGAAAGCCTGACTTTATCTTTGCCAGTTTTTTTTTTTAATTTTTTTTTCAACGTTTATTTATTTATTTCTGGGACACAGAAAGACAGAGCATGAACGGGGAAGGGACAGAGAGAGAGGGAGACACAGAATCGGAAACAGGCTCCAGGCTCTGAGCCATCAGCCCAGAGCCTGACGCGGGGCTCGAACCCACAGACGGCGAGATCGTGACCTGGCTGAAGTCGGACGCTTAACCGACTGCGCCACCCAGGCGCCCCAATCTTTGCCAGTTTTGATACCTTTGATTTCCTTTTGTTGTCTGATTGCTGATGCTAGCACTTGCCACACTATGTTAAACAACAGCAGTGAAATATCTCAATTTTTCCCCATTGAGGATGATATTAGCTGTGGGCTTTTCATAAATGGCTTTTATCATGTTCAAGTGTGTTCCTTCTATCCCGAGTGTCTTGATGGTTTTTACTGAGAAAGGATGCTGAATTTTGGCAAATGCTTTCTCTGCATCGATTGACAAGATCTTATGGTTCTTATCTTTTTTTTTTATTAATGTGATGTATCACACTAATTGATTTGCGAACGTTGAACCAGGCCTGCAGCCCAGGAATGAATCCCGTTGATCATGGTGAATAATTCTTTTTATATGCTGTTGAATTTGATTTGCTAGTATCTGATTGAGAATATTTGCATCCATATTCATCAGGGATATTGGGCTGTAGTTGTGTTTGTTGCTGGGTCTCTGTCTGGTTTAGGAATCGAAGTAATGCTGGCTTCATAGGATGGGTCTAGAAGTTTTCCTTCCCTTTCTATTTTTTTGGAACATCTTGAGAACTAGAGGTATTATCTCTGCTTTAAATGTCTGGTAGAATTCCCCAGGGAAGCCATCTGGTCCTGGACTCTTGTTTGTTGGGAGATTTTTAATGACTGATTGAATTTCTTCACTGGTTATGGGTCTGTTCAAATTTTCTATTTCTTCCTGTTTGAGTTTTGGAAGTGCATGGGTGCTTAGGAATTTGTCCCTTTCTTCCAAGTTGTCCAGTTTGTTGGCATATAATTTTTCATAGTATTCCCTGATAATTGCTTGTATTTCTAAGGGTTTGGTTGTAATAATTCTATTTTCATTCATGATTTTATCTATTTGGGTCATCTCCCTTTTCTTTTTGAGAAGGCTGGCTAGAGGTTTATCAATTTTGTTTATTTTTTCAAAAAAACCAACTCTTGGTTTCATTGATCTGCTCTTCAGTTTTTTAGATTCTATATTGTTTATTTCCGCTCTGACCTTTATTATTTCTCTTCTTCTGCTGGGTTTAGGGTGTCTTTGCTGTTCTGCTTCTATTTCCTTTATGTGTGCTGTTAGATTTTGTATTTGGGATTTTTCTTGTTTCTTGAGATAGGCTTGGATTACAATGTATTTTCCTCTCAGGACTGCCTTTGCTGCATCCCAAAGCATTTGGGTTGTTGTATTTTCTTTTTTTTGTTAATGTTTATTTATTTTTGAGAGAGACAGAGACAGAATGTGAGTGGGTTAGGGGCAGAGAGAGAGGGAGGCACACAATCTAAAGCAGGCTCCAGACTCTGAGCTGTCAGCACCGACCCGGATGTGGGGCTCGGACTCACAAGCTGGGAAATTGTGACCTGAGCCGAAGTTGGAATCTCAACCGACTGAGCCACCTAGGTGCCCCTCGAGTGTTATATTTTCAGTTTCATTTGTTTCCATATATTTTTTAATTTCTTCTCTAATTGCCTGGGTGACCCATTCATTCTTTAGTGGGGTGTTCTTTAACCTCCATCTTTTGGAAGTGTTCCAGACTTTTTCCTGTGGTTGATTTCAGGTTTCATAGCATTTTGGTCTGAAACTGTGCATGGTATGATCTGAGTTCTTTTGTACTTATGAAGGGCTGTTTTATGACCCAGTATGTGATCTATCTTGGAGAATGTTCCATGTGCACTCGAGAAGAAAGTATATTCTGTTGCTTTGGGATGCAGAGTTCTAAATATATCTGTTAAGTCCATCTGATCCTGAATCCAATCATTCAGGGCCCTTGTTTCTTTATTGATCCTGTGTCTAGATGATCTATCCATTGTTGTATGTGGGGTGTTAAAGTCCCCTGCAGTGATCACATTCTTATCAATAAGGTTGCTTATGTTTGTAATTATTTTATATATTTGGGTGCTCTCATATTCGGTGCATAGACATTTATAATTGTTAGCTCTTCCTGATGGATAGACCCTGTAATTATTATATAATCCCCTTGTTCACCTCTTGTTATAGCCTTTAATTGAAAGTCTAGTTTGTCTGATATACGTATGGCTACTCCAGCTTTCTTTTGACTTCCAGTAGCATGATAGCTATCCATCCCCTCACTTTCAATCTGAAGGTGTCCTCAGGTCTAAAATGAGTCTCTTGTATACAGCAAATAGATGGGTCTTGTTTTTTTATCCATTCTGATACCCTATGTCTTTTGGTTGGAGCATTTAGTCCATTTACATTCAGTCTTATCGAAAGTTATAGGTTTAGAGTCATTGTGATATCTGTAGGTTTCATGCTTGTAGTGATGTCTCTGGTACTTTGTGGTCCTTGCAACATTTCACTTACAGAATCCCCCTTAGGATCTCTTGTAGGGCTGGTTTAGTGGTGATGAATTCCTTCCATTTTTGTTTGTTTGGGAAGACCTTTATCTTTCCTATTCTGAATGACGGACTTGCTGGATAAAGGATTCTTGGCTGCATTTCTGGTCCTCACATTGAAGATTTCCTGCCATTCCTCTCTGGCCTGCCAAGTTTCAGTAGATAGGTCTGCCACTACTCTTATGGATCTCACTTTGTAAGTTAGAGCATGTTTATCTCTAGCTGCTTTCAGAATTTTCTCTTTATCCTTGTATTTTGCTAGTTTTATTATGATATATCGTGCAGAAGATCAATTCAAGTTACATCTGAAGGGAGTTCTCTGTGCCTCTTGGATTTCAATGCCTTGTTCCTTCCCCAGATCAGGGAAGTTCTCAGGTATGATTTGTTCAAGTACACCTTCAGCCCCTTTCTCTCTCTCTTCCTCTTCTGGAATTCCTATGATACAGATATTGTTCCATTTGATTGCATCACTTAGTTCTCTAATTATCCCCTCATATTCCTGGATATTTTTCTCTCTCTTTTTCTCAGCTTCCTCTTTTTCCATAATTTTATCCTCTAATTCACCTATTCTCTTCTCTGCGTCTTCAGTCCATGCTATGGCAGCCTCCATTTTATTTTGCACCTCATTTATACTATTCTTTAGTTCCTCATGACTATTTCTTAATCCCTTGATCTCTGTAGTAATAGATTCTCTTCTTTCTTCTGTGCTTTTTTCAAGCCCAGTGATTACTTTTATGACTATTTTTTTTTTAATTTTTTTTTTCCAACGTTTTTTATTTATTTTTGGGACAGAGAGAGACAGAGCATGAACGGGGGAGGGGCAGAGAGAGAGGGAGACACAGAATCGGAAACAGGCTCCAGGCTCCGAGCCATCAGCCCAGAGCCTGACGCGGGGCTCGAACTCACGGACCGTGAGATCGTGACCTGGCTGAAGTCGGACGCTTAACCGACTGCGCCACCCAGGCGCCCCTATGACTATTATTCTAAATTCTTGTTGTGTTGTAGTGCTTAAATCGTTTTTGATCAATTCGTTAGGTGTCACTACTTCCTGGAGTTTCTTTTGAGGAGAGTTCTTCCGTTTCACCATTTCTGGTAGTCCCTGTGGTAGCTCCAAACTGCAGGGCACTTCCCCTGTGCTGTCTGGTGTAACTTGTGTTGGTGGGTGCGGCTGCAGTCAGACCCAATGTCTGCCCCCAGCCCACCGCTGGGGCCACAGTCACACTTATCTTACCCTCTCCCAGGGGCAAGATTCACTGTGGAGTGGTGTGGCCCCTGTCTGTGCTGCTTGCATACTTCCAGGCTTGGGGTGCTGCTTCTATAGCATCTGGCATATTAGCCAGGGTGGATCCGCAAGGTGCACAGTGGCGGGAGGGGTAGGCTTAGCTCGCTTTGCCATCAGTGGTGCCCTGTGGTAGGGGCCCTGAAGCACCAGGAGGGAGGAAGACCCGTCAGAGGGATGGATCCACAGAAGCACAGTGTTGGGTGTTTGAGTGATGCAAGCAAGTTTTGTGACAGGAACTGGTTCCCTTTGGGGTTTCTGCTGGGTGATGGGAGAGGGAGATGGCGCTGGCCACTGCCTTTGTTCCTGCCGAGCTGAGCTCTGTCTTCCGGGACTCATCAACTCTGCCTCCAGGTGTCCTCTTATTCTCCCCGCTCTCTGAGAGCAGAGCTGTTGACTTTTAGCATCCAGATGTTAATCCCCGCTGGCTGTCAGAACTCACAGAGTCCGGCCCCTCTACTTTGGCAAGCCAGACTTTGGGGGCTGTGCCTTTCCAAGTGGTCTCCCCCTCCACCACCCTGGCTCCCTCCCTCCCATCTGTATAGCATGCACCGCCTCTCTGCCCTTTCTACCCTCTTCCGTAGGCTTCTTGTGTGTGCTTGGCTCTGGAGAGTCCATTCTGCTAGTCTTCTAGAAGTTTTCTGGGTTATTTAGGCAGATGTGGGTGGAATCTAAGCGATCAGCATGATAAGGTGTTCTCCTAAGCCGCCATCTTCCCCTCTCTCCCCAAAGAGGAATATTTTTAATAGAAATTGAAAGTAAAAATGAAGTTTTGTCTCTTGCCCCCCAAACGCAGGCTATCGGACAGCCAGCGAGGCATCTGAACGCCCTTGGTGTGGTTCAGCTCCTTCTTGGGAAATACCACCTCAGAGTAGATGTAGCGCCATGAGGGACAACCTTGAGAACCTTGGACAGGAGCCAGCACTGCCCAGAATGCAAACAGCAAGAGGGATGCACTTAGGGTGACCTGGCCCTCTGCCAGCCTCATGCCTCTGCTCAGGGACATCTGCCAGTGAGAATGGATAAATGGAGGATCCTCAGCAAAGCCAGATCTAGACCATCTGACAGAAGAGAGGGCTGTACCGGGTGGCCAGCACCCTACACCTCGGGGCCACCTGTGGGGTTAGGTAACAGTCACAGGGTGTGGCACTGGGTGACCCTGCACATCAGTTTAGCTGGGGCACACGTGGCAGAGGCAGGCGGGCCCTGTCCAAGCATGCTCACATGGACATAGTAGGGACTTGGACCCAGAGACATGGCTCTATTCAACACATTCCATCTTTCCTTTAGCTACTTGAATACAGATTATACAATTTTAACACCCTGAACTTCTCTACCACTTCCTTGTCCTGTGGTACTGCTGGTTCACTTTCTATGGATGACTATTTTTCCTCATTATGGAGACCACTGCTTCCTACTTCCTTGGGATGTGGAGGTAGACATCAATTTTACCTTTGTACGTGTTGAAAAACATTGCTTTGTAATTTTACATGTCTTATTCTGGTTGGCTATTATTTTGCAAGCCATTTGATCCTTTTGGTTGTTACTTTGAAGCTTCCTCTGAGTTTACTGAGGAAACATTTCCCAGTATTCTGTGTCATGATTGGTGAAGTACAAGGTTGTATTTTAGTATTTTCTTATTCCAGCTTGGGAGAACTGAAACTACTGCTGACCACGTGTGAGCCCCAGGATTTTTTTCCCTCTAATCCTTTATTGTGATTCTTTCTGGCTTCTGGAAGTCTCCTCCTATGCATGTGGGGTTCCCTCCTCAGCTGGAGACACAAAGGGGCTGTCTGCTAGTGCCCAAGTTGAGAGGAAGAGTGAATGTCCCCACTAGTTTTAAAATGCCTGCCTTCCTTTTACACAAAAACCAGATAGGGATACCATAACAAACCTAAAAACTACATGGGCAAAAATCTCCTTGACCTTGGTCTTGGAAATGATGTTTTGGATATGACTCCAAATGCACAGTCAACGAAGACAAAAATCAGTGAGTGAGAACACATCAAACTAAAAATCTTCTGCTTAGGAAAAGAAACATTCACCAAAGGAAAAGACATTTTACAGGGATGGAAAAAAATTGCAAAACGTGTGTTATGAGGTTCATATCCAAAATTTAAAAAAAGCTCATTTTGCTGAATATTATAACAAGCAACCCAATTTTTAAAAAATGGGGGAGTAGAGGACTTGAAAGGGCATGTTTCCAAAGTCCATGTACAAACGTGCAGCAAGTGCATTAAAAGGTGCTCAACATCACTCATCACCAGAGACATGCAGATCAAAGCCACAATCCCATAACACTTCACACCTGTTATCATGGCTGTTACCATCAGACAAGAGATAACAAATGCTTGTGAGCATGTGGAAATAAGCAAACCTGGTACACTGTCCCTAGGAATGTAAACTGGTGAGGTTACTACTGAAAACAGTATGGAGAGTTCTCAAAAAATTAAAAACAAAAGTATGATTGCGCCCAGCGATCCCATTTCTGAGTGATATATACAGGGGATGAAGTCACTACATCAGAGATATGTGCACCCCATGTTCATTGCAGTATCATTCTCCATAGCTGAGACACTGAAAAGACCTAACTGCTCATCAAGGGATTAATAAATAAGATGTGAGATTAGATACATAGATGGATGGATACAGAGATAGATACATAGATAGATAGATGATAGATTTCATCCATATAAAAGTTAATCGTGCCATTTGTGACTACATGGATGAAGCTTGAAGACATTATGCTAAGTTAAATTAGTCAGACAGAGAAAGACACATTCTGTATGATCACACTTACATGTGGAGTCTAGAAACATCAAATTCACAGAAACAGAGTGTGCAATGGTGGGTTCCAGGGACTGAGGGGCAGGGAAAATGGGGGTGGGGGGCATTGCTCAGTGTGTCCAAACTTCCAGTTAGAAGATAGACAAAAAGCTTCCATGGGTCTAATGTATAGTAAGATGACAATAATTAATATACATATTGTATATTGAAATTGCTTTATGTTCTTACCATAATTTAGCAGAAGAATGTATTGACTAACTTCAACTTGGTAAACATTTCGCGTTATATACATGTACCAAGGCATCACATTGTACACCTTAAAATTACATAATGTTATTATGTCGATTATATCTCAATAAATCTGGGGCCCAAAAAAAAGGTATTCCTAGAAGACATTCCTATACACATTTGGCTAGTAATAATTTAACTATGCGTGGACATGACTGCAAATCATACAATATGTGATATTAACCCTAAAGATGTTTATGCACAGAGAAGATTTCATACAAGTGTGCATGTGTGTGTGTTGGTGGGAATAATTTTATGTGATTCTGTACACTCATAGAAACAACAGCCATAACAATAGGTGTTAGGACACTGGTGCTAAGTAGAGATCGTGGCATTTTTGAGGAAAATTAAAGGCATTATGGCCAGGGGATAGATCATGAGCAATTTGGGATGTAAAACAAAACAAAACAAAACAAAACAAAACAAAACAAAACAAAACAAAACAAAACAAAACAAGAGCGGTGAACACTTTTCCTTATTGTGATTGGAACATAACATAAGATCTGTGTTTTCTTTCCACATCTCACAGCTTTTGTACTCCATTTCCCATATGAATGGCTTCCTTTGTGCTTAGTTGATATTTTGCAGTGACACATTTTCATTTGCTTCTTTGTTCCTTTTGTGCACATTCTTTTTTTTTTTTTTTTTTTTTTTTTTGCCTTCTACGGTAAAGAATGCTTTATTGGCCATCATTCAATATTTTGTTGAGGAATTTTATTTTATTTTATTTTATTTTATTTTATTTTATTTTATTTTATTTTATTTTTTTTATTTTTTTATTTTTTAATATATGAAATTTACTGTCAAATTGGTTTCCATACAACACCCAGTGCTCATCCCAAAAGGTGCCCTCCTCAATACCCATCACCCACCCTGCCCTCCCTCCCACCCCCCATCAACCCTCAGTTTGTTCTCAGTTTTTAACAGTCTCTTATGCTTTGGCTCTCTCCCACTCTAACCTCTTTTTTTTTTTTTCCCTTCCCCTCCCCCATGGGTTTCTGTTACGTTTCTCAGGATCCACTTGTACCCCAATGTTTGTGCACATTCTTTAGATAGATCCTTTGGGTTTACCATGCCCTTACACGAAACACTCTAAAGCCGTAAGAGTCTATTGTCAACTGATAACTACTTAAATTCAATCCCATGGACAAGTACACTTTAATGGCTCCACACCACTCCCCACTCTACTGATGTCACAGGTCACATCTGTATGTATTGTGTAGCCATGAGTATTGATTTATAGTCACACTTGATGCTTTTGTCTTTTGAATCTCACAAAAGAATTGGAAGTGTAGTAGAGGGGTAATGTCAGCCTCATAGCAGCCTAAGATGTCCCTGTGTTGTCTCTGTCACACCCATCCAAAACTTGGCATCCATCCACAAACAAATGTGCATTTTTGGGCCCTGTGGGATCCAGCTCCATATGCCAATGGACCCCTGAATAGTTTTCCCTACACATGCATAGGTGAACATACCTGAGTGTGGCTATGGAGTCTACAGTGACCCCTGAACCTGCTCCACCTTTCTTGTCTGTGGTCTCCGAGGTTCTGGGAAACAGTCTTAGATGATCACACATGGACTGGAGTCTTTGTGGAAGTCCAACTTTCCAAAGAAAGTGAAAACTCTGACTTTAAATGATATCTTCATTCCCCCCATCCTTGTGCATTGTAGCATTATTTACAAGAACCAAAACACCCTATGTGTCCGCAGACAGAAGAATGGGTAAAAAGAAGTGTGGCCTGTAGGTACAGTGGAATTCTATGATTCGTCCATAAGAAAGAATGAAAATTTGCCCTTTGCGACAACATGGGTGGATCCTGAAGGCATCAGGATAAGTGAAGTAAGTCAGACATGTGGGAAATCAAATAGATATGTCCTGGTGTAGGACATTACAGGGAACACATTGCAAAGCAGAACACTGCTTTCTGGCTTTGCTGAAAACAGCAGGCAATGCTTTGCTTGTGTGGTTAATGTGTATCTAGGAGTCACTAACTTCCCTTATCTCATTAACGTATATCTAGGGAGCACTCATCACCCTTATCTGGTTAATGTATACCTAGGGGGCACTCGCTTTGCTTATCAATTTAATGTAAATCTAGGGTACACTCAGTTCCCTTATGTAGTTAACGTAAGTCTAGTGGGAACACTAAAGTTCACTTATTTAGTTAATATTTATCTAGTGCAACTAGTTAATATAAATCTAGGGGGTACTGCGCTGATTTAGTTGAAATAAATTTAGGGGAACTCACTGTGATTATCTAGTTAATGTAAATCTAGGGGGGACTTAGTTCCCTTATGTAGTTAATGTAAATCTAGGGATCATTCACTTATCCACTAAATTTTTATGTAGTGGGCACTCATTTAACTACCTAGTTAATGTGAATTTATGGGGCACTCGTTTCACTTATCTAGTTAATGTAAATCTAGGGGGCACTCATTTCCTTGTCTTGGTAATGAAAATCTATGGGACACATTAGGTAAGCACACTTTGCTTATCTAATGAATGTATATCTAGGGCGCATTCAATTTGCTTATCTAGTTAATGTCAGCATAGGGGGAACTCACTTTAATTATCTGGTTAATGTATGTTTAGGGGGCACTCACTTTGCTTATCTAGTAAATGCAAATCTCGGGGGCAAGCTACACTTCCCATATCTAGTTAATGTCAATCTAGGGGACACACTCACTTTGCTTATGTAGTGAATGTAAATCTAGGGGGCAAGCTACACTTCGCCGAGATAGTTAATGTAAATCTAGGGAAACCTCACTTTGCTTATCCAATATATATATATATATCTATGGGCACTCTCTTCCTTATCTAGTTAATATAATTCTAGGGGCACTCACCTCACTTACTTCCTTCATGTATATATAGGGGGCACTCACTTCCCTTATGGAGTTAATGTATATGTAGGTGGCACTCACTTCACTTTTGTATTTAATATAAATCTAGGGGGCAGGTTAAACTTTGCTTATCTAGTTATGTAAATCTAGTATAACTAGTAATCTAGTATAACTAGTAAATCTAGTATAACTTCACTTATCTAGTTATTCATCTAGGGGGCACTCACTTTGCTTCTCTTGTTAACATACATCTAGAGGGCAGTCACTTTGCCAGTCTAGTTAATGGGTATCTAAGGGGTACTCCACTTTGCTTATTTGGTTAATGTATATCTAGGGGGCACTCAGTTTATGGAGTTAATGTATATGTAGGGGGCAAGCTACACTTCACTTACCTAAGTAATATAAATCTAAGGGGCACTCACCTTGCTTATCCAGTTAATGTAAATTTAGGGGACACTCACTTAGCTTATCTAGTTAATGTAAATCTAGGGGGCATGCTACACTTTACTTATTTAGTCAATATAAATCTAATGGGCACCTGCTTAGCTTATCTGATTTGTGTATATCTGAGGGGGCACTCACTTTATCTAGTAGTAAATCTAGGGGACACACTACAGTTAACTTATCTAGTTAATATTACTTTAGGGGGCACTCACTTTGCTTAGCTCATTATTGTAGGTTTAGGGGACCCTCACTTCTCTGATCTAGTTAATGTGTATCTAGGGGGACCTCTGTGCACACACAATGAACCTTTGTTTCTTTCCCCTGTTAATCCAGGTCCTGTGACCTTAGTTCTTGGTCCACAAGAACATTTGGTGGAGAATTTCTTCCTCCCCTTCACCTTTCTAGGCTCTAGGTTCAGCCACATTCTGCTTGTCAGCTCAGACCCAGCACTATACTTGAAGCCCACATCGCTGTGTGCTGGTGTGTAGACTCCCATCAATTAGTGGGTGTGGCCTGTGGGTGCTAGATCCTCCACAGGACCCATTCTTACTTTATCCTGAAGGTAAACTCACGTTTCCAGCACATGTATGGTGTTAACTGAATAGGTCTGCATCTGTAACACGTGTGTCCAAACAGACAGAAGGGCTGATGTTACTCCACAGTTCACTTAGCATCCTTCTGTAGTTTACTGAGGAGGTGGCCGGGGCACCTGTTTTGCCCTCCTTCCCAAACATTCCTGGACGCATTCTTGCTGGGAACATGCAGTGTGGCTGCACGGGAATTTCAGGAGGTGCTGGGAAAGTATGATTACCTGGTTGCCCTGGAACGTGGAGAATATGTGTACACATGGCAGTCTAATACTTTGTGTAACCATGTGTCTTTGAGACAAAGTGCATGCATGGGGACACATTGGTACAACTTACAAGACTATCTGTACCAACAAGGATTCTAGGTATGAACTGAAGTGAAAATCCTGTTATGTGCTTCATGTGTTTTACATCTATTGGTGAATTATGGGATACATTCTTATTCCAAAGTAATTTCTGAAACAGTTACTGTTTAGTTCTGAAAATTTCCTAATGAATTACTATTAAAAAGTTGTATATTTTCAATTCAGAAGAAAATAAACAGACTTTAATATCACTATTATGATTTAAAATACATTCTAGGCACTGTAAAAATAGTAAAAAATGTTTAGAAAAAGGGTCCCTAACTTTCCACAGGCTCAACTCTGCAGGATTTCTAGAAGGTTCTTGGGAGAAGCAAAGTGGAAATCCTAGGCAGACCCTCATCTAAGGATGAACTCACTGAAAAATAGAGAAAAGAAGGAGAAAAGGGGTTCATATTCATCGTGCTCCCTCGGAATTCCAGAGACATCCATAGGCACTTGTGCCTACCTTTCTGATTGATTTCACTGGGGGCTACTTTCAGCCTCATAGTCTCAGTCTCCCACATTCGGAAATTTGCTCTCCAGGGAGGCACAGCTTGCACTGGCTGGGATCGAATCCATGCCTTTTCCCTGACAGCCTACAGACACCCCAGTGTGGGACAGGCAGTATGGGTGGGTGGTAGCCCTCCATCACCCTGAACCCGTAATGGGACCAGGAAATGAGAGATTACCTGAAGAATGAGACAAAGCTCAGTGTGCAAGAGCACAGTTTTGGAGAAAATTCATGAATTTGTCCCTAAAGGGGCTTGTGGCAACTTCTCTTATTTCTGGAAACAGAAACCTCAGCCCAAGACACAGCTGCTGACTCAAGTCTTCTGCACAGAGTCTTAGGCACTCTTTGGGCTCTTACAGGCTTACAAAAATACATAGAGGCCACAAGCATGCAGTTTTCAAGTTTTATTTCAGAGTTCTGCTCAGTGACGCATCAGAGACCTGGTGTCAGGTCCATGATGTGCCTGTGGACCCCTGTGTCTCCCGCAGACCCCCGGAAACATGGATGTTAGCTGTGCCACCTCATTATTGTATTTTCACAGATGAGCCACGTGGATTGTCTATAGTTGTTTAGGGGTCTGGAGGCTGAATTATGCATTGTCTTGATCAACAGTTTCTTCCGTAACCTTCTGTCTGTTGATAGTTCTGACATTTCCGGCAACACCAAAGAGGAATGCAGCAATTAAGACATAGATTCTAGCAAAGATCACTCTGCGATATACCACGGATTCACGACTTTGCCTGACTGACCGCATTCTTCTTGGAGGGGGTCCACTGTCTGTGCTCCCACCAGTGCCTCGTTCAGTGCACCGTGGAGGATCCCAGCCTACGTGGCAATGGCAGTTCCTGTTATTGTTGCATATCCCTCTGTGACTGCATTTCTCCGGGATACAGTCATAGTTCAGCTGAGCCACACTGCCATTGCAGTAGGTATCCTGACAGAACTTTCCAGGAGCACAGGGGGTACCAGTTCTCACATGACCAATATCGGTTGTTCCTGTGCCACGATGCGAATCCAGCCCAAAACACCAGAACCCTGAGATCTCAGACTGATGAAATCCAACATGCTCTTGCAGCTGAGGGAGATGCGTGACGTTACTACACTGCAGCCTTCCACACTGCATGTCTGTGGGGGAACAGGGTTTAGATTTGAAAACCCCTGGGTCTCTTCTGCAGTGTCCATATCAGCTGCCTTTTTGATTTATGGTATAGCAGACATTTTCACCCTTCACAGCATTTCTGCCAAAGATTTCTTGGCAGTGCATAGTGCGGTCAGTGCAGTTTCCATGATAGCAGTAGCCCTCTTCAGTGCACGGGGTTCCATCTTGCATATAGAAGTCATCAGGGCACTCCACGGACCCCCCACGGCAGTATTCTGGAAGATCACATATATTTTGGATTGGTCTGCAGAGTGTCCCAGCATCGGAATAGGTGCAGTTTGTACAGCATCTGCCTGTATTACATTTATTGCCAGGGGTTAGAATACAATCAGTCGTACAGCAGGGATTGTTGTAGCACTGCTTGAAGGAGCCACAGTCACACTGCTCACCTGGCTCCACTACATAGTTTCCACAACGATCGTGAGTCAGGCTTTTATTGAAATAGGAAAGTCCTGAGTCAAATATGCACTCACAAAAATTATTCACCACTACATGCTGCATATGAATGAAGGAACAGTTACTGAAAAAATCTGTCATAATAGGGTATTGATTCATAATGCAGGTAGACCTCCTCTGGCATGCACAAAACTGATTGTCATAAAAAATACCAATAGATAATGCAATTTTTTGGGCTACTAACACAGACAACAATAAAAAATGTCTGCCTAGAGAAGCAAGCGAGATGATGGATTTTGATCCGCATACCGCATATGTGGCTGGCTGAAACTGAAGTTCATGTGGTGCATCTTTGTTCATAAGTAAAGCTGTATGTGGTTTAAAAGCAACAAACAAGTGTCTCTGAAAGTAGATATGAATCAGACTCCCTGGCACCTGAACATTGTTCAAGACAACTGGATCTTCCAGATTATAAATGACCATGGAGGAAATATAGTGCCTTACATCAATCCCTTGAAGCATTGAGTCAGTCAAACTAACAAGCCTTATGAGGAATCGGGCACATTTTGACACGTTGTTGAACACACCATACATTGTTTTGGAACCGAGAACAAGTCCTTTCAAAATCCCATGATGGGATGAATACAACTTACTAGAGATCCTGGGGGCTGCACTGATATTTGCTTGAGAGAACAGGGGGTTCCTAACCTCCTTATATCCCAGGTTATAAGTAGGTCCCGTTGCATTGGTGTCTGCCACTATCTGAGAAACAACGTGTTCAAACCGTTGGGAATCGCTGAGCGGTCTGATTTCATAGGCAAGGTCATCCAACTTCATGATACCTTCAAGGCCCCCATAGCACGTGTCCATGGTGACCATGGAAAGAGGAATCTCCTCCAGGTAGCCGAGGTAGTAACAGTCTGGAGGGATGAAGGGGTAATCCATCTGCAAGGCTCCCTGATCATCCTGAGTCATCATCAGCAAATGTCTGGACCAAAAGAGTTTCTTGTGCCTCATGTGGATAACATGGCTCTTGCCCCCAAAATGCAGGCTATAGGACAGCCAGCCAGGCATCTGAACGCCCTTGCCGTGGTGCAACTCCTTCTTGGGAATTACCACCTCAGAAGAGATGTAGCGCCATGAGGGACGACCTTGAGAACCTTGGACAGGAGCCAGCAATGCCCAGAGTGCAAACAGCAAGAGGGGTGCCCTCAGGGTGCCCTGGCCCTCTGCCAGCCTCATGTCCCTGCTCAGGGACATCTGCCAGTGAGAATGGATAAATGGAGGATCCTCAGCAAAGCCAGGTCTAGACCATCAGACAGAACAGAGGGCTGTACCAGGTGGCCAGCACCCTACATCTGGGGGCCACCTGTGGGGTTAGGTAACAGTCACAGGGTGTGGCATTGGGTGACCCTGCTCATCAGTTCACCTGGGGTGGATGTGGGAGAGTCAGGTGGGCCATGGTCAACAGTGCTCACATGGACATGGGTAGGGACTTGGACCCAGAAACACGGCTCTATTCAACACATTCCATCTTTTCTCCTTCTACTTGGATACGGGATATGCAATTACAACACACTGAACTTCTCTACCAATTCCATGTCCTGTGGTACTGCTGGTTCACTTTCTCTGGATGACTGCTTTTCCTCATTATGGAGACCAATGCTTCCTACTTCCATGGGATATGGGGGTATACTGTCAATTTTACCTTTGTACGTATTGAAAAACATCGCTTTATAATTTTACATGTCTTATTCTGGTTGGCTATTAGTTTGCAAGCCATTTGATCCTTTTGGTTGTTGCTTTGAAGCTTCCTCTGAGTTTACTGAGGAAACATTTCCCAGTATTCTGTGTCATGATTGGTGAAGTACAAGGTTGTATTTTAGTTTTTTCGTATGTCGTCTGGTGAGAACAGAAGGTACTGCTGCACATGTGTGAGCCCCAGGGTATTTCCCCTCTAATACCTTATTGTGGTTCTTTCCTGGCCTCTGGCAGTCTTCTCCCATGCCAGTGAGTTTCTCTCCTCAGGTGGAGATAGATGCAGGGGAGTTGAGGTTACTTTGGCAGCTTGCACCATGGAGGCTGCACATGATCGAAAATGGTATCCACCATGGAACTCCCTTGTTTACGTACCGTCTAGTCCTTTGAAATCCCCTGGGTTGGGCAGAAACCCTCAGAGTTGGCTTTTGGAGAAGAGTCTGCCTTTTCTCCGGATGGCTGGCCTCCTAAATAAAGCTCAACTTCTTTTCCCACCAAAACTAAAACTTTGAACATTGACCTTTCCAGAAATACTCAGCTGAATTTGGGATTTGATAACAATAAAATGGAGAGTGGAATGGCAGTTGTCTGGGGCTGGCAGGGTGGGGCAATGAGGAGTAGATCTCAAGGGGTATGATTTTCTGTTATGCAAGATGATTAGGTTCTAGAGGGGTCTCCACAACATTACCCCTGTCATTAACAGTACTTTACTGTATGGTTCAAATTTTGTGAAGAGTGTTGGTCTCATGTTCAGTGAGATCCTAACACAAAACAAAAGTGGAAGACACGAATTTTGCTTCTCACATGACAGTATGCTGAACTGCATGGACACACTCTCTACTGATAATGTGAAAATAATTTAAAAACATTTACATAGTTTGAATACTAACCCTGAGGATATGTCATTTACAAATATCTTCTTCCATTCCATAGGTTGCCTTTTAGTTTTGTTGATTTTTTCCCTCACTGTGCAGAAGCGTGCTATTTTGAAGTAGTCCCAATAGTTCATATATGTATGTATTTAATTTTCTTGTTTTATTTTTAATTTAAATTCAAGTCTTCAGTCTTTGAGCTCCACGTTTATGGGAAGTTGTCTTGTCATGATTAACTTTATGGGTTTTCTTGACTGAGTCATGGGTGCCCAGATTCACCACTGTTTCTGTGGATGTCTGTGATGTGTTTCCAGAAGAGACTGGCATTTCCTTCCATGGTTTCTGTCTGGGCATCACCCATTCCATTAAGGTTGTGAATAGAATCTGATGCAGAGGGAGGAAGAATTCCCTCATTTTTACTTCCCATGTGCTTGTTTGAACTGGAACAGTGGTCCCCTCTGGCCCCTGTTATGAGAGTTATATCATCAGATCTCTACGTTCTGAGACTAGACACTAGTTCAGAATCAGACATATTACACCACTGGTTTTCCTGGGTCTCCAGCTTGTGACAGTAGATCATGGGACTTCCCAACCTCTTTAGTCATGGAAACCAATGTGCTTTGGGTTCTGTTCCTCAGGAGAATCCAGACTAATGCATGGAGATGATTTATCTCTTGTTTAGAGGAATTGAATAAAGCTGTAGCTCATGTAACATCCTGAGTAGCAAGTACCAGGAGGGAAGTCTCACGTTGTTTGATTGGACAAGGGCTGGGTGAAGATAATGAGGAGCTGTGGGAGCTTGTGTTTCTGGCTGCACAGGGAGTGCATTTGGGACTCCTCTAATGGTTCAGCTGTTGTGCCTCAGGAAATCTGTAATTCATTTATGCTGAGGGACAGGAGTAAGCAATGGAAACATCTGTGTCTTTTGTGCATGTTAGTGCAGTTTTCCTATGACAACAGGTATCTAATTCAGAGAGTTAATAGGTAAGCACAGAATCCTGTGTCCAGAGAGGCTCCCTGGGGAAACTGCTGTGTGGACAGGAAGCCCCAGACCCTGACAGGAAACCTGCCTGTAAACTCCAACTGCACCTGCTCCTGGCAACACAAAGCAGAATTGTGCATAGTGTGCGCCCCCTGGTGGTGCTGATCCCCTCCTGCAGGGAGGTTTGCGTGTGGGCTCCCAGTGATGTCCCCTCACCAGTCTCTTGCACAGTAATATGTGGCCATGTCTTCGGCCCTCAGGTTCATCTGCAGATACAGCGTGTTCTTGGCGTTGTCTCTGGAGATGGTGAATCGGCCCTTCACGGAATCTGCGTAGTATGTGCCACTTCCATCAATATCAATCCGTCAGACCCACTGCAGCCCCTTCCCTGGAGCCTGGCGGACCCCGTTCATGCTGGAACTACTGAAGGTGAATCCAGAGGCTACAACGGTGAGTCTCAGGGACCCCCCAGGCTTCACCAGGTCTCCCCCAGACTCCACCAGCTGCACGTCACACTGGACACCTGCAGACGCAAGACATCTTGGTCAGGAAACTGTCACACATCCACTGGTTCTCTCTCATATCCACTCACATACTCAGTGTCTCTCGTTCACCATGAATTACCTTTTAAAAAAGCAACAAGGAAAACCAAGCCAAGCACATACTCCATGGTGAGGTGTCTGTGTTCTGTCCTGATCACAGAATGGGAACACCTGGGACCCCTGGAGCTGGGGCTCGTCTCCCAGCTGCACGGTCGAGATGGGCTGGTTTTATCAGCACAGAGAGGGCCCTATTTGCATGTCCTCTTACATATATATCACACTGCAGACTTAGATTTGATTCTTTCAAAGTGAATGGCAGGTTTAGGGATGCACTTCTACATTAGTTTGTGTGGATGGTGCTGTGACAATATGAATAATTCTACTCAGTGAGCACAGGTATGTTTGCGGAACTCGTGCATTTTTCATGTCTTTCATCAACAAAGGTCGTTTTCACTCTACAATTATTTTACATAATTTATGAAGTTTAATCCCAAGTACTTTATTCTGTGCCATTTTCAGTTGTATAATTTTGTTATTTGTTTTGCATATATTTCCATGCTGGGGTGTAGAATCATAGGTGGTTTATTTTTATTTATTTTCTTTTTCATTGTGCTCATTGTGCATCCTGAACTTTCCCTCATTTTAAAAAACTGGTTCTAATATTTTTTTGGTATCTCTAGGGTTTTGTTATGTTTAAGATCATGTCATCTGCAAACAAGTAATTTTCCTTCCTCCTTACTGATTTAAATGTCTTTTATTTCTTTTTATTGCCAAAGTTTGTGGGTACTTCTTCCAGTTGTAGGAGAAGAATGCTTTTTCCTTCTTTTCTTCTGGGCTTTCATCCTGTCTAAGGATTCAATTGACATAAGACTGATCTAAAGGGGAGAATAAATTTCATTTTGCAAGTGCCTGGGCCTCCTAATAATATGACACCCAGAGAATGAACAAAGCAGGTGGCACTTGTGACTTACAGACAACAAAACATTGGATTTGGCAAGAGTCAAGGCAAAGGTGTGGTTTTGGGGTATTTAATTAGTCAACAAATAACTAGGTTTGTTTGCACAACCTTCTTGTCCCTGAGTTGCTTATTCTGGTACTAAGGATGGTTCTCCCCTCCTGGTACAGGGAAGGGGAGTTTCCCAAGGGACATTTATATCCTGCTGTCAAGGGACAAAGGAGGGTCTGAGAGTCCTTGGACTGGCTGTTTCTCCCGTGACTTTCATCCAAATAAGGACTGTGACACGATGATATGGTTTGAGGCAGCATAGTTATTCTTCACGTTATCATGTGGAATACTTATGTTGGGGATGAGCATCATTTCCTGGCTCCTGATATGGCAGAAATGCTTTTAGTATTTTATGTTCAATATGCTGTGAGATGTGGGCTTTCATAGTGGCCATGATCATGTGGAGGTAATTTCCTTCTCCTTTTTAATTGAGTTATTTTTAAATGATGAACATGTGTTTTTTGTTCATGAAAAAACTTTCTCTAATGATTTTATGAATAAATTAAGGATGGCTTTGATTTAATCATTCCCTCTGTTAATGGAGGACATCACATTTTTGCATTTGTGTATGTTGAAGGAAACTTGCATCTCAGGGATGCATCACACTGGATTATCATGTGTGATCCTTTCAGTGTGCTGTTGAATTCAGTAGACTCGGACTTAATCAAGGAATTTTGCATGTATGTGTATCTGAGACACTGGCCTGCAGTTTCCCTTCTTGTGGTGTGTTTCTCTGGCTTTGTTGTGAGAGTAAACGTGTCCTCATAAAGTGCATCTGGGAGTGGTCTTTTTCATCAGCAATTTGTAATAGTTTGAGAAGTATTGGCATTAATTATTCTTTAAATATTGTGGAATTTTAATAAAGCCTTGGTTTTTTTTGGAGGGTGAAGGTTTATATTAAGGATATCTTCTTACTAATTTTTGTTTTGTTCCTCTGTATTTTGCATGAAAGAATATTGGTGGATCATATAATGCTAGAAAATGTGTAATTTGTTCTTGGTGATCTAATTGTTGACCTATAAATATCTAAGTTTTTCCTTTATGATCCTTTTCATGTGTTTAGTTCAGTTATGTCTCCTTTTTCAGTTCCGATCGCATTTGTTTGAATCGTACCTATTTCCTTAGGCTACCTATGTTTTTTAAATTTCACTTATCTTTCCAAATTCAAATTTTAATGAAGTTGATTTGTTTTCTGTATTTGTGATAGTCTTTTTTCCTCTGCTGTATCTTTTTATGTTAATTTTATATTTATTTTTTATCTCAATGAAAATACCAATGCCTTTTTTTTAAAGGAATGTGAAAAATATACTAACTCATATATAACCACAAAACACATGGAAGTAAAAAAAAGTCATGAAGAGGAGAGAACCTGGAAGAAGGAGAACACTTCTTCCTTCTAAATATGTTGCAGACGTACATTAGCTCCAACGGTGTACTGCTGGCATGAAATGAGGCATAGAGACCAGTGGAGCTCATTACGGAGCCAAGATGTAGAATTGTGCAGATGCAGTCAGCAAATCCTGTATGAGTTTTCCAACAATGCACAGTGGGGAAAGGATTGTGTCTCTTAAAATGGTGTTTTACTAGGGGCACCTGGGTGGCTCAGTCAGCTAAGCATCCAACTTCCAGTCACGTATTGTTGTCATGATTTGTGGGTTTGAGCCCCACATCAGGCTCTGTGCTGACAGCTCAGAGCCTGGATTCTGTGTCTGCCTCTATCCCTGTGCCTCCCCTGATCATGATCTGTCTCTCTTCCTCAAAAATAAAAGAAACATTGAAAAATGGCGTTGATATACACATGTATAATAATGACATTTGGCTGTAATCTTGCATCACACATATACGTCAACACAAAAAAATCTCAAAATGGATTAAAGATTAAGCAGAACAGCTGACCCAAAATGCCTTCGAAGAAAACACACAGGATAACCATCATGACATTCTCTTGACAATGATTTATTTGATACAAAAGCAAAATCACAGAGAACCATGGCAGACAAGGGGGACTGCATCAAACTAGAAAGGGGGCAAATCAAACAGTAGCAGGGTGAGAAGGCAGTCTATGAAATGGGAGACATTACATTAAAAATATTGAAAAGGAATCAATATCCAAAATACAGGAGGGACTCCTTCACATCAATAGCAAAAATCACAATTATAATCATAATAATAAACACATCACCTGATTAAAATTTGGGTCAAACATGTAAATATCCATTTTGCTATTAAGGTTGAAAAAATGTCCATCCAGCATATGACTTGCTGTTCATCATCACTAATCATCAGAGAATTCCTCCCCCGATCCACTGAGATATCACCTCACAACTGATAACAAGGCTATTATAAAATAAGGCAAACACAACGAGAACATCTCAAGTGTTGCTGAGGATGTGGAGAACAGGCAATCCTAGAATTCACTTGATGGGAGTGCAACATAGTGTAGCTACTATGGAAAACTGTGGTGAAATAACCCACTAAACTGAGTTCCTAATCTGCTCCCATACAGTTGACTTCATGTCCAGCTGAGTGTGAGGAAGGTCTGGGCCTCATGTTCTGTGGAGAGGCAGGTGCAGAGACAGGTGGATCCAGTGGATGATTCCTTAACTACTTAAGTAGATTGGATCCCTGGCTGACCGTTTTGTAAGACTTGACTCAGTGTGCCTCCCCACTGGTTGTCTCAGGCTTCCTGAACTGGATGGAGAACAAAAGGAGTGAAGGGTAGAAACTACTCTTTTCTCTCACAGGAACGTGTATATACTGAGAATCCTTGAGAGAAAGTCGTGGAGTTGATGAAGAAGCTGTGGGGTTGCGACAACTACAAGAGTCTTTACGCATGCTCTCTCTTCATGGGCATCAAGGGAAAACCTTAAGGAAAATAAAAGGAGAGAGGAGCTGCTCAAATATATTAAGTTTAGATCACTTGAATGAGTCAGTCTCCTCTGTTTGAAAATCACTTACATCTATTTTAAATGGTGGCCCGTGTACTTGTGAGGCACAGGTCTGATCATATGAGAGTTAATTTATCCCCGAGCTTGGTCTCTGTCAAGGTCGGCACTACTATATGACTGTTCACTCTAAATGTTAGAAGACATCTGTGTTTGTAAATGGGTTAGGAAACAGTGTGTACTGTTTGCTGGTCAGGTTGAAGTTTGCAGGGCCTGATGAGAAAGATGCTTCTCAGGAAACCTGACCCTGAAACACTGGTTCCGGATATGAATTCTGAGATCTTGGGTGCCCCCTGGAGACCTGTGAACCTCCAGGGTCCCTACGTGGCTCCTGGTGTCCTGTGTGTTCCTGATGACCTGAATGCCCCCAGGTGAACTGAGTGGCAACTAGTGACCTCAACGCCCCATGGACACCTGAGCATCCCCCTGGAGGTCTGAGTGCTCCATGCAGAACTGAGCGACCCTGGTGTCCTCAGCTCCCCTGGTAACCTGAGCACCCCAGCAGATCTCAGTTACCCCTGTTGTCCTGAATGCCCCCTCGTGACTTTTAGGTAACCTCAGGGCAAATCGCAATTTTTGGGCCGATGCTCAGCTCTCAGAAGTCCTTTGTGGTGTTTGAGCCAGCTCTGTGGCTAGGCCTATCCTGTCCTGTTCACCCTTAGAGGAGGTTCTGATTGTGTAGCTGTTAATCCTGGGGGAACCTCCAAGGGGGTGGTCAGCACCTGCTTTATCCCTCTTCCTCTTGCCTAACAAACTGCCTAACTGATGGATATGTGGCTCTTGTGGTCTGGACCCTAGTATGTGATATAGAATATATGATAGTATGTGAACCATCCACTGCATCCACTCTGCTGGGGTCGGTGGATCCAATTCCACCAGAAATTACTGGTTGAGATGGAGAACCCCAAGATGCTGCTAGTGAGGTGCAGAGTGTGCAAGGCACTCACCAGTTGGGCACAACCCCTGCAGCTGCACCTGGGGCAGGACCCCTGGGGACAAGGAGACTCAGCCCGGGCCAGTCACCAGCAGTCACAACCATTCCCATCATCCCACATCTGACATCTGAAACCCTCACCTTTGGGACCTCTCACCAGGCACAAGGAAGGCCCTGCAGTCTCTTCTGTTTCTCGAATACAGTTCTGCCTTCCTCAGGGACTTCATCCCTGTCTGAGGAGAGAGCTGTGGGCTCCCCCTCCCCGAGACTGGGGTTTACTCTAGATCTTGAGAAGTTTGCCTGTGTGGGAGGGAGCATGTCCTTGTAAGTGGTCAAGAATTGAGTCAGGCTCCCCTGGTCCTTCCAGGTCCACCTGTGGGCATCTCTTTGTGGATCCGCAGGCTTGTTGGTCCTCAGTCAAGGCAACACTTGGTCTATGAATTGTGTTGGAGGCAGGTCAAGTGATGGCCTCACCTTTCTGATCAGATAGTGAACAAATGAGTGGACCACAATTCACTATACTCTATCTGTCCGAAAGATATTTGAAGGGATCCATATTTTCTCCAGAAAACTTTCCAAATCAAGTCTTTAAGTACATTCAATTTTAACAGTCATTCCACACATAACTGCATAGGAAAAATCTATATTGATGTCCAGTCTGGTGTAAATATAACAAGCAAAGGACACTTGTTCCCAGGATCATATTTCTTTTAGTTTCCACACTGATGTATTAACCTCACCTGACAACCACCTGCAAAGCATGGGCACACCTGGAGACTTCTGATCTTGATGGTTCTCTGCTGAGGGGGTTTGCTTCCTCAGTCATCTGCAAAGCTTGGAAGCAGTGCCGACATCTTTAAGTGCACAGACTCCAAGACATGGACACCTTTCTGTCACCTGCAGATATGATTCCCATGCATGGCTGGTGTCTCCATCTCCTGAGAAATCCCCATCCAACACAAGGGGCTGTTAACTCAGGGAGGAGGCACAGATGTCACAGAAAAGTGGGGGACTCTTCACTGATATGGACAGAGACCACCAGTATCTGAGGTTAGAAGTTAATGGCACTAAAACAACCACATTAATGAAAATGGATTGGCTGACCTGGACATCATTGGAATCTAAAAATCCAGAGCCTATAGAAATTGCAGAAAATGTGTTCATAGTCCTGAAGGCATGTGCCAAGAGGATAAATGCTGAGTTAACTGAATACACTTCAAATAGAGATCAGAATGCTAGATAGTAGATAGATGATAAGTGGATAGGTGATGGATGATAGAGGGTAGATAGATGATAGATAGATAATAGATACTTTTATGTTATATTAAAGTCATTATAGAGGATTCACATCATGATGAATGTATTTGTTTTTTTTTTTTTTTTTTTTTTATTTATTTTTGGGACAGAGAGAGACAGAACATGAACGGGGGAGGGGCAGAGAGAGAGGGAGACACAGAATCGGAAACAGGCTCCAGGCTCCGGGCCATCAGCCCAGAGCCCGACGCGGGGCTCGAACTCACGGACCGCGAGATCGTGACCTGGCTGAAGTCGGACGCTTAACCGACTGCGCCACCCAGGCGCCCCAATGATGAATGTATTTGAATGAAATTATCCACTATTGGCAATATTTTTTAAAAGACCATAATTTCATACGGAAAAGAATATTTGACACCAACTTGAGATATACAAAATAAATAATTATGACTTCAATATTTTGTGAATACAGCTTCCACATGGGGTAACACATGCCTGCTTGTAGATTCCTCCTCCCTCTGGGGCTTTGGCTTCCATTCCCATTTGTTCCCAGGGTCTCCCTTCCCAGGATGTCCTGAGCTCTGGGGTGTGCAGGGACAAGAGCTCTGTCCTGGATCTGGCCATCGTCCCTCTGGCCTAACATTTACAGCTCCTTCCAGGCCCTTGCTCAACCACCAGGCTTCTGCCCACCAGGCTCCCTCCCTGCCTCCACCACCTGCCAGCCTCCTTCTGGACTCTTCCATTCATTTCCTGTGGATTTAACAACAGTTTATTAGGTTGGCAGGTCTCCTAATAATAATTCGCATTGAGGAAAGAACTGTATAGGTAAAACATGACAGACTCTCTCCACAATAGCCTTGAGTTCATTCCCATGATGTTATTATTTTGCACCCCATCTCAGCCCCTTGACCCCACAGTCTTGCCTTAGAAACTGTCACTTTCATGAACTGAACTAAATCTGTCCCCCCTACACAACTGGTCCATCCTATCTGTCTACTCTATATGGTCATCAGACAACCACCAAGCTAAGAAGGAACACAATACAGAGTGTGAAGACATAAGTATTTATAGAAATTATTTTACAAAATTTTATCTAATAATGAAAGTAATGATATATTTACAGGAGTAACTTAAATATGGTAAATGACCATGTTTATTATAAGATTCTATGAGTTTAGATGAACATAATGAAGTTACAGGACAACCGAGTAACCACAGGTCAAAGAAATGTATCCTTCTCAGGTCTATCCAAACCCTTTCCTTTGCACACCAATCAGTTTCCTATCTCTCCCTTTCTCTCTGGGCCTTGCATGTTCTCTGTCTCAAAAATAAATAAACATTACAAAATAAAGATACGTACAGGTCAGTGATATTTAATGGAGAACCCAGAAATAATCCCCTTCATCTTTAGTCAACTGAATTTTGACAAGAGCAGACAACATGACATTGGGGAGCAAATGGTATTTTTAATAAAGGGTGCTAGGCAGCTGCCTATCCATGTGCAGAGGAATGAAATTGCGTCCATATCTCACACCATATACAAACATCAAATCAAAATGGATCAACAGTTTAAATGTAAAATTATGACCTCTGGAAGCAATATATCGAGATAAATCTTCATGACCATTGGGTTTAGCAATGCTGTTAGAGATGACACCAAAGCACAAGCAAGGAAAGAAAAGTAGATAAATTTAGTTTTCTCAACATTAGAAACCTTTGTACACCAGAAGATGCTATCCCCAAAGTGAAAAGACAAAGCCTAATGGAAGACAATATTTGCACAGTATTTGTCTGGTAAGAGCCTGTTATGCAGAATGTATAAAGAGTTTTTACAACTCATCAACAAAAAGACAACCCAATTTTTAATATGGACAAAGGATTTGGATATATCTTTCCCCAGTGCAATCATACAAATGGTGAATACCACTTGAAAAGATATTAAACATCAATAGTCCTTATGGAAATGGAGATTTAAACCACAGTGAGATACCCTTTTACACGCACTAAAAATGCTCTAATCAATACAACTATAAAATAACAAATGTTGGTAAAGATGTTGAGAAATTGGAACCCTTCAACCTTGCTTGTGGAAATGTAAAATGGTGGAGAC
This sequence comes from Neofelis nebulosa, assembly GCF_028018385.1. Lineage (NCBI taxonomy): Eukaryota > Metazoa > Chordata > Mammalia > Carnivora > Felidae > Neofelis > Neofelis nebulosa. The sequence continues at coordinate 148,458,117 of NC_080788.1, forward strand.
TATGTGTAAAAGAGTTTGACAATTCCCCCCACCCCCCAAAAAAGATAAAAACATAGAATTACCATATGGCCCAACAATACTACTCCTAGATGTATATCTCGAAGATTGAAAACAGTTGTTGAAACAAAGTGCATGTGCACATACATAGTACTGTGCACAATAGCCACATTGTAGAAACTATGCAAATGCCTATCGGTGTGTGAATGGATAAACAACCTGGGGCAGACCCTTAAACAGGAATATTCTGTCATACAAAGAAATAAAGTAAAATGTTGTGGCTGTAGAGAATACTGGTTTCTCAGAAAGCTATCACAGAACTCCACATCTGCACTTACATCTGGAAATTTAAAGCAAAGCCTTGAGCAGGTATTCATGTTCCCGTATTCATAGCAGCTTCTTCACAACAGCCAAAAGATGGAAGCAACCCAAGTAACTATTCACAGGTGAGTAAATAAACAAAATGTAGTATATACACAATGGAATATGATTCAGCCTTAAAAAGGAAGAGAGTTCTGACACACCTGCACACCGACTGAACTTGGCAGTCATTATGCTGAGTGAAATGAGCCAGTGACAGAAGGAAAATACACTATGGTTCCACTTAAGTGAGGTGTCCAGAAAAGTCATACTCAGAGACACCAAGTAGAATGTGGCTGTAGGGGCCGAGGGGAAAGGGGAATTGGGATTTAGTGTTTAATAGATACAGAGTTTCCCTAGGGGAACATGACAACGTTCTGGAGATGGATGTACAACAGTGTGAATGCAGTTAATGCCAGAGAACTGTATGCTTAAAGTGACTTACGTGGTAAGTGTTATGTTACATACATTTAATCAGAATTTAAAAAGGAAGGACTGATACACGTCACAACATGGGTGAATGCAGAAAACATCCTCAGTGACAGAAGCCATCCAGAAAAGGCCACTCAGGAACCATCTTGCTCTTTTTTTTTTAACATTTATTATTTATTGTTGAAAAAGAGAGACAGAGACAGGTCATGATAGGGGGAGGGGTTAGCAAGAGGGAGACACAGAATCTCAAGCAATCTGTAGGCTCTGAGCTGTTAGCACACAGCCAGAAGCAGGTGCTCGAACCCATCAACTTGGAGATCATGACCTGAATTGACTCGGCCTTTAGCAGACTGAGACCCCAGGTGCCCCAGGAACCACCTTGCTCTTTAAATCCCCCCAGGTTACACAGATAGGGGAAAGTCTCAGGTGTACTTCCCCAAAAGAAACCAGATCAGAATGGGAAAAGACATTTCACAGTGGTGCAGGTGGGGACACTTGAAGTGGGCCTGTGGTCTGGGTTCTAATGTGGAAACGCAGGGATTTCCTCATTTGGGGTTCTGTGGTGGTTTCTCGGGAGGGCGTCCCCGTTTGGGTTAAAACGCACCAAAGTATCTCGTGTGAAGTGGCAAACGCGGTAAAGAAACGAGCGTCCAGGTAAAGTGTATTTGCGCTGCTGTGACACGTTCACTGCACGTCTGAAATCACAGAGTAAGGTACTCCTGCAAACAACCGTGTCAGCCCCACATGACAGAAGCAAGAGAGGGGTCAAACGCTGTGATGTAGGCCCACGCCCAGACCCAGCTCACCCAGGCGGAGAGGCCACGGGCCCTGCAGGAGGCAGCACGTGAGCCAGAGGCACGTGGGAGGGTTCTATTGGTGGCCACGTGTCTTGGGTGCAGCGGAAGCAGTGGGATTTGGAATTCCGGTTGTCCAGAAGACGCCACTAAGAAGCTGTTAGAACTGCGAAAACCAATGAAGGGACATCTCACGGAAGTGGACTCGGGAGGCGGGGAGGGGAGGCTGGAAGGCGGAGCCCACCACCCAGGGTCAGGCTCGGAACAACCCAGGGCTACAGACCCAAGATTACAACCCTCCGCGGAGAGGGGCGCCTGGGTGGCGCAGTGGGTTAAGCGTCCGACTTCAGCCAGGTCACGATCTCGCGGTCCGTGAGTTCGAGCCCCTCGTCAGGCTCTGGGCTGATGGCTCGGAGCCTGGAGCCTGTTTCCGATTCTGTGTCTCCCTCTCTCTCTGCCCCTCCCCCGTTCATGCTCTGTCTCTCTCTGTCCCAAAAAATAAAATAAAAAAATGTTGAAAAAAAAAAATTTAGAACCCTCCGCGGAGAGAAGCCCCAGGCTCAGGCCCCACCAGGGAAGCTGTGCCCTGCGGCCCCTGCAGGAAACCCACCGCCCCTGCAGCTGGGCCCGGGAGGCGCCTGCTCGCCCTGCAGCCCTGCTTTCCTCCTGCGGACTTCGCTTCAAAACCACGCTCCCAACTTCCTCTTCTCCGCGAAACAGCGTTCCTCTCTGTGTGCTCCCCGCTCGGCCGCGGTTTTGCCACAGCTTGCTGGGCCCGGATGGCAATTCTCCGCTACTCCTGAAGAAACCCACTTTGGCTGGTAACATAACTGGCGGCGTTATTTCCAAGGGCAACGGAAGGAGAAACGAGGACACTCGCAGGATAGGAGAGCAGCACACACACACCACGTGCACGTGTGCACGCTCCTGACGACCCGTCGGAAAGAGAACGGAAGAGACGGTGCCATTTGCCACCGCGGCAGAAGGAACGACGTGCCCCAGAGGAAATCTCAGCAAGGAGGTGGCAGGCCTGCTGTCCCAGGACAGGGCACTGGGGACAGAAACGGAGGAAGACGCACGCGGGCGGAGAGCTGCTCTGTGCTCCTGGCCGCAGAGGAACCGCCCCTGTGAGCACGTCTGTCCTGCCCGGAGCCATCTGCAGCTCCGGGGTGTCGCACAGAAGTCCCCACGGCGCCGTGGCAGACTCGGGAGGGACACCCCGCCCCGCGCGGAGGCCGAAGGGACCCGCGAGGCCAGAGCGGCGGGGGTGCGAGCTCCGCCAGGGGAGCCCGCTCCTGGACCGCGAACCGCATGAGGCAGCGGCGGGAACCGAGTGGGCGCGGAGCAGGAAGACGGCCGCGCGGCCCCGCCGCCCGGCGCCGGTGAGGTAAGCCCCGCGGGGGACACAGTGTCACCGCGCACGAAGCCGCGCAGGGTCCTTTCCCCCCAGGGTCTGGCGAACACCGCCCCCCTCAGCCTCCAGGTTCCGGAAGCTCCTCTTCCCGGGGCCTGGCTTTCTCCTCGCCTGCTCCTCCCTTGGCGGGAGCTGAGGGGACCGGGTTGTTGTCAGTGTGGACGCGGGACCACGTCCCCCTGAATCCTCCACAGTGGGTCCTGAGGAGACCGGGTTCTTGTCCGTGTGGACGCAGGGCCACGTCCCACAGTGTGGATGCAGGGCCACGTCCCCCTGAATCCTCCACAGTGGGTCCTGAGGAGACCGGGTTCTTGTCAATGTGGACGCGGGGCCATGTACCTCTGAATCCTCCACAGTGGGTCCTGAGGAGACCGGGTTCTTGTCAGTTTGGACGCAGGGTCACGTCCCCCTGAATCCTCCACAGTGGGCCCTAGGAGACCGGGTTCTTGTCAGTGTGGACACGGGGCCATGTACCTCTGAATCCGCCACTGCAGGTCCTGAGGAGACCGGGTTCTTGTCAGTGTGGACGCGGGGCCATGTCCCCCAGTGTGGACGCAGGGCCACGTCCCCCTGAATCCTCCACAGTGGGTCCTGAGGAGACCGGGTTCTTGTCAGTGTGGACGCAGGGCCATGTCCCCCTGAATCCTCCACAGTGGGTCCTGAGGAGACCGGCTTCTTGTCAGTGTGGACGCGGGGCCACGTCCCCCTGAATCCTCCACAGTGGGTCCTGAGGAGACCGGGTTCTTGTCAGTGTGGATGCGGGGCCATGTCCCCAAGTGTGGACGCAGGGTCACGTCCCCCTGAATCCTCCACTGTGGGTCCTGAGGAGACCGGGTTCTTGTCCGTGTGGACGCAGGGCCACGTCCCCCTGAATCCTCCACTGTGGGTCCTGAGGAGACCGGGTTCTTGTCAGTGTGGACGCGGGGCCACGTCCCCCTGAATCCTCCACAGTGGGCCCTAGGAGACCGGGTTCTTGTCAGTGTGGACACGGGGCCATGTACCTCTGAATCCGCCACTGCAGGTCCTGAGGAGACCGGGTTCTTGTCAGTGTGGACGCGGGGCCATGTCCCCCAGTGTGGACGCAGGGCCACGTCCCCCTGAATCCTCCACAGTGGGTCCTGAGGAGACCGGGTTCTTGTCAGTGTGGACGCAGGGCCATGTCCCCCTGAATCCTCCACAGTGGGTCCTGAGGAGACCGGCTTCTTGTCAGTGTGGACGCGGGGCCACGTCCCCCTGAATCCTCCACAGTGGGTCCTGAGGAGACCGGGTTCTTGTCAGTGTGGATGCGGGGCCATGTCCCCAAGTGTGGACGCAGGGTCACGTCCCCCTGAATCCTCCACTGTGGGTCCTGAGGAGACCGGGTTCTTGTCCGTGTGGACGCAGGGCCACGTCCCCCTGAATCCTCCACAGTGGGTCCTGAGGAGACCAGGTTCTTGTCCGTGTGGACGCAGGGCCACGTCCCCCAGTGGACGCAGGGCCACGTCCCCCTGAATCCTCCACAGTGGGTCCTGAGGAGACCGGGTTCTTGTCAGTGTGAACGCAGGGACACGTCCCCCAGTGTGGACGCGGGGCCACGTCCCCCTGAATCCTCCACAGCGGGTCCTGCCAAAACCGGGTTCTTGTCGGTGTGGACACGGGCCCTCATCCCCCCCGAAGTCTCCACAGAAGGTCCTGTGGAGACCGGGTTCTTGTCAATGTGGACGCGGGGCCATGTACCTCTGAATCCGCCACTGCGGGTCCTGAGGAGACCGGGTTCTTGTCAGTGTGGACGCGGGGCCACGTCCCCCTGAATCCTCCACAGTGGGTCCTAAGGAGACCGGGTTCTTGTCCGTGTGGACGCGGGCCACGTCCCCCAGTGTGGACGCAGGGCCACGTCCCCCTGAATCCTCCACTGTGGGTCCTGAGGAGACCGGGATCTTGTCAGTGTGGACACGGGGCCACGTCCCCCTGAATCCTCCACAGTGGGTCCTGAGGAGACCGGGTTCTTGTCAGTGTGGACGCGGGGCCATGTACCTCTGAATCCGCCACTGCGGGTCCTGAGGAGACCGGGTTCTTGTCGGTGTGGACACAGGCCCTCGTCTCCCCGAAGTCTCCACAGCAGGACCTGATGAGACCGGGTTCTTGTCGGTTTGGACGCGGGCCCTCGTCTTCCCGAATCCTCCACAGCGGGTCCTGTGGAGGCTGAGTTCTTGTCAGTGTGGACGCAGGGCCACGTCCCTCTGAATCCTCTACAGTGGGTCCTGAGGAGACTGGGTCCTTGTCTGTGTGGACGCCAGCCCGGGTCCTCCCAAATCCTCCACAGCGGGTCCTGACAAAACCGGGTTCTTTTCGGTGTGGACCTGGGCCCTCGTCCTCTGGAATCCTCCACAGGGGCTCCTGATGAAACCGGTTCTTATCAGCATGGATGCATGCCCTCCTCCACCGGAAGTCTCCACTGTGGGTCCTGAGATCAGGTTCTTGTCACGTGGACAGGAACCTATGTCGTCCTGTTCCCCCACTGTGCATGTAATGGCACAGACTTAAGGTCAGAGTGGTCCTTCATGAAGAGCTCCTTAGATGGTGTTGTCAAGGGCCTCTCCTCCAGGTTGGAAATGGTCAAGGATCTTGGGTACATGACACAAGGCAAAAACAAAAAAGAAAAACCCCACACTCTTTGAATTGTCCCCATTCTATCTTAGAGTTGGATTGCGTCACCTGGGCTTGACCTCTCCCAGTGGGCCTGTGCTGCCATGCCATAAAAATCCAAGTGCCAGGAATCAGAGCTTCTTTCTTCCTACCTCTGTGGGCTCTGGGGGCTTGGGGAGTGTCTTCCTCAGAGGCTTCCCCCTTTTGTTTTTTTGGCCTGTGTCTCCTGCCCTGTGCCTTGGTGTGCTTGTCATGGACTTTTGATAGAGTGAAAAGTCTGGAGGCTCCTCTAGGGTGTCTCTGTCAACAGGCTGTGGATACTTTGAGTTTTTCAGTGAATGATGACTTTGGCAGTCTTGGACCAATCCAGTCACCTGCAGCATGTCAAGTGCTGTAAACAACAACTTGGAGCCAATGATGAAGACCCACAAAAGCCAATCAATGTCCTTGTCTCCCTCCCTTTGGACAAATGATTCCAGGAAGCCTTGCATTTCCATGATGGTATAGTGCCTGTCACCATTTCTGTCTTTCACGCTGGTCCTTGGACATGTAGGTGTAGTGGATCATGACAGGGGAAATCTGGGATAGAAGTTATTTCTTCCCAGAGTCGTGTTCTGTGGCCTCCCACACTGAGGTGTCCCACTCAACACCTGACAGGTGGGGAGCCATTGGCGACAGCAGCGAGGATTGCAGCCACTAGGGGGAGCTTGCCTTGGCCAAGTCCTCCACCCTGGGTGCCATGATGCTCCTTGTAGATTTGCCTCCATCACTAGCTAGGGCTGGCTAATCAAGCACAACACCACGGTGCTGGCCGCAACACACTGGACCAAGCAGCTGGCCTCTTCTTCGACACTAATCTAGGAACACTGCCCTCGGTGTCCACCTCCTTTGGAGGTGAATAAGAAATACACACCCCTGCACCCAGACTGGTGCCTGCTTGTTGGTCTCTGCAGGGAGTCTGACCTTTTATGGCACTGATAATTTAGGGTGAGGGTTTCTGGCAACACCTGGCATAAGCCCAAATCAAAGCTACAGACCAGCAACAAGCACCAGCTCCTTCCCACAGCAGCTGAGACGTGAGGGTGAGGAATGAGTGAGCCATTCTTAGGTCTAAGGCATTGTAGGCGGGCATCAGCTAGGCTCCCAATCCCATCCTTGGGGACAAATGTATTGTGGGACCTCAGCTTCTGGACTGAATTAAGAACATGTAGACTGTGACCTGCTGAAGGAAGTGGCAACAGCAAGTCACAGTGGGTGACAGGCAGCTCCCTAGGCATCTGAGCTCTCGCTTGGGGTACATGAGATGTGCGGGCCCCTTGTGACTGAAGGTGGGGTTTCAGTACACCCCCAACAAAGGAAATGGAAGCACAGGATTTATGACTTACAGAGCCCAGAACAAGAGGGCACAAGGACCCAGGGAAGGGCAGGCCTCCATCCCACATTCACCATGATCAGGACATAGAAAACCGGGTAGAAAGTACAGGATTTCTTGGGAGCGGATGGGGCTGAATTCACTAACTTTAACAGGGTCACCTCTGTGTTATTCTAGAAGGTGCTTGGGAAACCAAAGTGGGAACCCTAGGCAGATTCTTATCTACGGTTAAACTCACTGAAAAGTAGGCAAGAGAAAGAGAGCAGGGATTCACCTTTCCCGGTCTCCCTCTGGATGCCAGAGTCATCCATAGACACTTGTGCCTACCTTTCTGATTGATGTATGGGGTGCTCCTTTCAGCCTCATGGTCTCAGTCTCCCACATTTGGAAATTTGCTCTCCAGAGAGGCACAGCTTGCGCTAGGTGGAACCTAATGGCAGTCCCCTTCCCTCACAGCCTGCAGACACCCCCGTGTGGACAGGCAGTATGGGTGGGTGGTAGCCCTCCATTATCCTGAGCCCACATGGGACTGGGGGAAGACAGATTACCTGGAGAATGAGAAACTTTTCAGTCCACAACAGCATAGTTTTGGAGAAAACTCATGAAGTTGCCAATAAAGGAGCTTGTGTCAACTTCTCTTAATTCTGGAACCAGACACTTCTGCTCAAGACACAGCTCTGACTCAGGTCCTCTTCCGAGAAACTAAGGCTCAGTTTGGGCTCTTACAGGCTTAAAAACTCCATAAAAGCCACAAGCATGCAGTTTTCATGTTTTATTTCAGAGTGCTGGTTGGTGACCCATGAGAGACCTGGTGTCAGAGCTGTGATGTGCCTGAGGACCCCTGTGTCTCCTGCAGACCCTTGGAAACGTGGATGTCAGCTGTGCCGCCTCAATACTGTATTTTTACAGATGCACCAGATGCATTGTCTATAGTTGTTCAGGGGTCTGGAGGCTAAATTATGGATTGTCTTCTCCAAAAATCTCTTCCTTAACTTTCTCTGTGTTTATAGTTCTGACATTTCCAGAAACAACAAAGAGGAATGCAGCTATTATGGCATAAATGTGACCAAAACCCACTCTGTGATATACCATGGATTCATGACTTTGCCTGACTGGCTGAATTCTTCTTGGAGGGGTCCACAGTCTGTGCTCCCACCAGTGCCTTGTCCGTGCATCATGGAGGATCCCATGCTGTGTGGCAGTGGCAGTTCCTGTTATGGTTGCACATCCCTCTGTGACTGCATTTCTCTGGGATACAGTCATAATTCAGCTGAGCCCCACTGCCAGTGCAGTAGGTATCCCGACAGAACTATCCAGAAGCACAGGAAGTACCAGTTCTCACATGACCAATCTGGGTTGTTCCTGTGCTACGATGTGAATCCAGCCCCAAACATCAGAACCCTGGATCTCAGACAGATGGAATCCAACATGCTATTGCAGCTGAGGGAGATGTGTGACATTCCTACACTGCAGCCTTCCACATGGCACGCCTGTATGGGAACAGGTTCAGCGTTGACTTCCCCAGGGTGTTCTGCGGTGTCCATGTCGGCTGCCTTTGTGATTTATGGTATAGCAGACATCTTCATCTTTCCCAGAATTTCTGCCAAAGCTTTCTTGGCAGTGACTAGGGCGGTCAGTGGAGTTTCCATGATAGCAGCAGCCCTCTTCAGTGCACCCGGTTCCATCTTGCATATGGAAGTCATCAGGGTATGCCAAGGTCACCCCATGGCAGAACTCTGGAAGATGACGTATATTTTTGATTGGTCTGCAGAGTGTCCTAGCAGCGGAGTTGGTGCAGTCTGTATAGCATCTGCCTGTATTACATTTGCCCCCAGTGGTTAAGATACAATCACGCATACAGCCTAGATTGCTGTAGCACTGGTTGAATGAGCCGCAGTCACACTGCTTTCCTGGATCCACAATGTAGTTTCCATAATGATAGTGGGTCAGGCTTGTATTTAAATGCACCATTTCAGTGTTGAACATGCACTTGCCTCTTCCACAATTCATTATGTGCTGCATATGAATGAAGGAACAGTTACTGAAAGCTTCCATTATACCAGTTAGTTGGGTCCTAAGGCAGCTGGACCTTTTTTGGCAAGCACATTCATCAGTGTCAATGCACAAGCCACAATTTCTTGCAATCTGATGTGTTGGTATGACAGAAAAGAGTAAATAATGTCTGCCTAAATAACCCAGAATGATGGCATATAAGCCATTGGTGGATGGCATATAGAATATACAACTGGACTGCCATGAACCTCATGGGGCCCATCTCAAATCACATTAAGGGTGAATGTGTTTTAAGAAATCGAAAATACTTTCACTCATACTATTGAAGAGGAAAAAAAGGGGCTCTGATGCAACACATAATTGCCTGTGTGAGCTTGATGTCTCTCACTATAAATGACCATGAAACCAATAACTTACATCAATAGCATGAAATATTGACTCAATTAAGCTAACTAGCCTTACTAGGAATTGGGCACTTTTTTCCACGTGGTTAACATATTATACATTGTTTTGAAACTGAGAGCAAGTCCTTTGAAAATTCTGTGATGGGATGAACAGAACTTACTAGAGATCCTTGGGGCTGCACTGGCATTTCCTTGAGGAACAGGGGGTCCCCTGTCCTCCTTATATCCCAGGTTATAAGTAGGTCCCATTGCACAGATGTCTGCGACTATCTGAGAAACAAAGTGTTCAAACCATTGGAAATCACCGAGGGGTCTCATTTCATAGGCAACTTAATCCAACTTCATGATATCTTCAAGGCTGCCATAGCCTGTGTCGATTGTGACCATCGAAAGAGGAATCTCCTCCAGTAGTCGAGGTAGTAACAGTCTGGAGGCATGAAAGTGTAGTCAGGATGCTCCCTGAGCATCCTGAGTCATCATCAGCAGAGTCTGGACCAAAAGAGTTTCTTGTGCCGCATGTGCATAACATGTCTCTTGCCCCCATAACGCAGGCTATAGGACAGACAGCCAGGCATCTGAATGCCCTTGCTGTGGTGTGGCTCCTTCTTGGGAATTACCATCTCAGAGGAGATGTAGCACCATGAGGGATGCCCTTGAGAACCCTGCACAGGAGCCAGCACTGCCCAGAGTGCAAAGAGCAAGAGGGGCGCCCTCAGGGTGACCTGGCCCTCTGCCAGCCTCATGCCCCTGCTCAGAGACATCTGCCAGTGAGAATGGATAAATGGAGGATCCTCAGCAAAGCCAGGTCTAGACCATCAGACAGAATAGAGGGCTGTGCCCGGTGGCCAGCACCCTGCTCCTGGGGGCCACCTGTGGGGTTCGGCAACGGTCCCAGGGTGTGGCATTGGGTGACCCTGCACATCAGTTGGGCTGGGGTGGATATGGAGGGGCAGGTGGGCCATGGTCAAGAGTGGTCACATGGACATGGGTAGGGAATTGGACCCAGAGACATGGCTCTAGTCAACACCTTCAATCTTTCCTCCAGCTACTTGCATATGAGCTATGCAGTTATATCACCCTTAACTTCTCTACCAATTCCATGTCCTGTGGTACTGCTGGGTCACTTTCTTTGGATGACTACTTTTCCTCATTACAGAGACCACTGCTTTTGCTTCCTTGTGATGTTTAGGTAAACATTGTCAATTTTACCTTTATGGGTGATGCAAAAAAATCTCTTTGTAGTTTTGTGTGTCTTATTCTCCTTGGCTATTAGTTTGCAAGCCATTTGATCCTTTTGGGGTTTGCTTTGAAGGTTCCTCTGAGTTCACTGAGGAAAACATTTGTCAGTATTCTGAGTTATGATTGGTGAACTGCAAGGTTGTATTTTAGTATTTTCTTATGCCAGCTGGGGAGAACAGAAAGTACTGCTGACCATGTGTGAGCCCCAGGGGTTTTCTCCTCTAATCCCTTATGGTGGTTCTTTCCTGGCCTCTGGCAGTCTCCTCCCATGTAGTTTGGTTCCCTCTTCAGCTGGAGATGGAGGGGAGTTGAGGTTACTTTGCAGGTTGCACCATGGAGTCTGCCCATGATCAAATGATGGTATTGACCATGGCACTGCCTTGCTTGTTTAAGTACCCTCTACTGCTTTAAAACGCCCTGGGTCAGGGAGAAACCTCAGAGTTGGCGTTTGGACAAGAGTTTGCCTTTTCCCCAGTGGCTGGACTTCTGATTTTAGCTCAAATTCCTTTGCCACACAAACCAAAACTTTGAACATTGACCTTTCCAGCAACAGGCAGCTGAATTTGGGTTTTGGTAACAATGAAATGGAGAGTGGAATGGCAATTGCCAGGGCCTGGCAGGGAGGGTCAATGAGGAGTAGATCTCAAGGGCTATGATTTTGTGTTATGCAAGATGACAAGTTTTAAAGGGGTCTCCACATCATTACCCCTGTAATTATCAACACTGTAATGTATGGTTAAAATTTTGTGAAGAGTCTGGGTCTCATTTTCAGTGATATCTTACCACAATATAAAAGTGGAAGACACGAGTTTTGCTTCTCACACAACAGTGTGCTGAACTGCATGGACACACTCTCTACTGATAATTTGAAAACAATTAAAAAATACTTATATGTTTTGAAAACTAACCCTGAGGATATGTCATTAACAGATATCTTCTTCCATTCCATAGGTTGCTTTTTTGTTTTGTTGATTGTTTCCTTCACTGTGCAGAAGCTTGCTATTTTGAGGTAGTCTCTCTCTATATATAATTTTCTTGTATTATATTAATGTAAATTCAATCTGTTAACATACAGTGTAGTACTGATTTTAGGGGTGGAATTTAGAGAACCATCGCATACATATAACACCCAGTTCTCATTTCACCCAGTGCCCTCCTTAATGGCCACATGCCATTTAGCCCACCTCCCCCACTTCCCCTCAGTTTGTTCTCTGTATTTAAGAGTGTCTTCTGGTTTCCTCCCTCTCTGATTTGATTTATTTTATTTTTCCTTTCTGTATGTTGTGTTTCTTCTATTCCACTAATGTGTGAAATCATAGGATATTTGACTTTTTCTGACTGACTTGTTCCACTTAGCATAATACACTGTAGTTCCATCCACATTATTGTAATTGGCAAGATGTCATTCTTTTTGATGGCTAAGTAATATTGCATTGTATATATTTACCACCTCTTCTTTATGCATTCATGTGTTGATGAATATTTGGGCTGTTCCACAATTTGTTTTTTGTTGATAAGGCTGTCATAAAGATTGGGATGCAGGTGCCCTTTCGAATCAGCATTTTGGTATCCTTTGGAAACCTTTGGTATCCTTGGATAATTGCAATTGCTTGATCACAGGATAGAGCCGTTTTTAATTTTTTGAGGAATCTCCACACTGTTTTCCAGAGTGGCTGTGCCAGTTTGCATTACCATCAACAGTGCGAAAGGGTTTCGCTTTCTCTGCATCCTTGCTGACATTTTGTGTTTTCTGAATTGTTAATTTTAGTCATTGTGACAGGTGTGAGTTGGTATCTCATTGTCGTTTTGCTTTATATTTCACTGATGAAGAGTGTTGTTGAGCATCTTTATTCGTGTCTTTTTGCCATCTGGATGTCTTTGGAAAAATATGTATTCATGTCTTCTGCCCATTTCTTCACTGGATTATTTGTTTTTGAGTTTTGAGTTTGGTAAGTTCTTTACAGATCTTGGATACTAACCCATTGTCTGAGATGTCATACAAATATCTCCCCCCATTTTGTCAGTTGCCTTTTAGTTTTGTTGATTTGTTCTTTGCTGTGCAGAAGCTTTTTATCTTGATGAGATCCCAATAGTTTATTTTTGCTATTGTTTCCCTTGCCTCTGGGGACATGTCTAGTAAGAAGTTGCTCTGGCCAAGGTCAAAGAGGTTGGTGCCTGTGTCGTCCTCTAGGATTTTGATGGTTTCCTGTCTCACATTTAGGTCTTTCATTCAATTTGTATTTATTTTGGTGTGTACTGTAAGAAAGTGGTCCAGGTTCATTACAAGTTCACGATGCTGTCCAGTTTTCTCAACACCAGTTTTTGAAGGGACTTTTTCCATTTGATAGTCTTTCCTGCTCTGTCAAAGATTGATCATATAGTGATGTGTCCATTTCAGGGTTTTCTAATCTTTTCCATCAATCTATGTGTCTATTTTTTGCCAGTATCATCCTATCTTGATGACTACAGCATTGTAATATAGCTTGATATCCAGAATTGTGATGCCTCCAGGTTTTTTCTTTTTCAAGATCTTTGGTTATTTGGGGTCTTTTGTGGTTCCATGATAATTTTAGAGTTATTTGTTCTAGCTCTGTGAAAAATGCTGGTATTATTTGACAGGAAATTGAATTATTTGCCTTGAATGTCTAGATTGCTTTGGATAGTATTGTCATTTAACAAGGATTTTTCTTTTGATCCATGTGCATGGAATATTTTTTCCATTTCTTTGTGTTTTCTTCAATTTCTTCCATAAATGTCCCAGACTGTTCAGAGTACAGATCTTGTACCTCTTTACTTAGGTTTATTTCTAGTATATTATGGTTTTTGGTGTAATTTTAAATGGGATAGATTCCTTGATTTCTCTTTCTCCTTCTTCATTGTTGGTATATAGAAATGTAACAAATTTCTATATGTTGATTTTGTATGCTACAAATTTACAGGTTTATTGTACCAGTTCTAGCGGGTTTTTTTTTGGTGGAGTCTTTATGGTTTCTATATATGGTATAAAGTTCAACTCCAGAACTGAATAATCCTATTAAAAAATGGCCAGAAGACATGAATAAGCATTTTTCCAAATGTGACCTACAGATTGTCAATAAACACATGAAAAGATGGTCAACATCACTCCTCATCAGGGAAATAGAAATCCAAACTACAATGAATTATCAACTCACACTGGTCAGAAAGGCTGAACTCAACAGCACAAGAAACAACAGGTGTTGGTGAGGATGCAGAGAAAGAGGATCCTTTTGGAGGTGCTGGTGGGAATGCACACTGGCACAGCCACTATGGAAAACAGCATGGAGGTTCCTTAGAAAGCTAAAAATACAACTACGTTACGATAGAACAAATGCACTACTAGGTATTTACCCAAAGGATACAAAAATACTAATTTAAGGGAATTGTACCTCTATGTTTATAGCAGCTATGTCACAAACAGCCCAGCTATGGAAACAACCCAGCCGAAGTATGCATTGATTGATGAATGGGTATAGAATACGTGGTATATCTACATAACCCCGTCCACGCACACTGGAATATTTCTCAGCCGTAAAAGGAATGACATTAGCTATTGTTAAGGACAGGGATGGGCCTAGAGAGTATTATATTTACGGAAATAGGTCAGAGAAAGACAAACATATGATTTCATCCATATGTAGAATTTAAGAAACAACAAATGGGCAAAGGGACAAATAAGAGAGAAGAGGCAAACCAAGAAATAGGCGATTTTTTCAATGTTCACTTACTTATTTAGAGAGAGAATGGGAGGTGGGGCAGAGGCAGATGGGAAGAGAATCCCAAGGAAACGTCGTGCTGTCAGTGCAGAAACCAAAGTGGGGCTGGATCTCAGGAATGATGAGATCAACACAAGAGCCCAGATCAAGAGTCGTGGGCCTAACCCATGGAACCACGTAAGCCCCATGAAACAGATACTTAACTATAGGGGAAAAACTGATGGTTACCCTGGGGAGGGTGTGTGGAGGGATGGGGAGGTAGTTGATGGGGATTAAGGGGAGCACTGATAATGAACACTGGGTGCTGTATTGCAATCTTGAATCACTATATTTTACACCTGAAAGTAATAGTACATTGCATATTAACTAACTGGAATTTGAAGAAAAACTCAAATAATGTATTTATAGTGCCTGCAAATGGCCAAGTTGGCATACAGCCCATGAAGAAGCATCTATTGCAGAAAATATACTACCAGAAAGAATACCTAGACTATTTGAACTAAGGTATGTTCTTTTCCTTTCCCACCCCAGATCAGCAAGAAGAAACTCCAGTGCAAGTAACTGTGACTATAGGCATGTGCCCCTGAGCCTGGCTGCAACCTCCCCTCCAGACTGTTGTAGCCAATACACAGGGTTCCCGGTGACTAGCTCCTGTTCAGAGGACTCTTTCCCAGAGGGAAAGGATGTCAGTGACCCTAAGCTGTTTGCTGTTGAGGCCAAGCCCCAGCAGGTGCCACTGTGATGTGCGACTCACTCATTGTTGGCAGCCCCACTCCCAGGAAGGAAGCTCTGCCCTGGGCACAGTCCACTAGGGATGCTGGGAACCTGATCACCCCAGACCTGACTTGTATGGCAGGAGTCTCATGCCACCAGGACAAGCAAGCCACAAGGCAGTGAAGCTGCCAGCCACCCCTAAACAGAGCCCTCAGTTTCCAAACTGTTTGGAATCCTGTTTGTCCCCGACACGCCCTGCAGCTGCAGACCTTTGCCCAGAGTATTGCCCAGGGTAAGGGGGAGATGGAGTAATCCTCTAATACAAGGAGCAAATCTGTTCCTATAGAACTGACTTCATTTCCACTAAGTGTGAGGACGAAGTTCTGGGCCTTATGTTGTGGGAGAGTCAGGTGCAGGAGACAGATGGTTTCAGTGGAGGATTCCTAACCTACTCCCCCTCACCTGCAGGAGAGAGCCAGAGCCAGGGACAGTGGAGGGAACAGCTCCTGTCAGAACACATATCAGACTATGGTCTCAACTACTCTCCATTCAGAGGAGTCCGAGGTTGTAGGGTTCAGTCTGTGGAGACTCCATACATCAGAGGGTGGTTGAACATTGTGCTGTCAAATGAAGCAGAGTATCTCATCATGTGGTTTGGGAAAGAAAGAGATAAGGAATGCCCAACCAAACCACTGTCACCATGGTCTGGCTGTGTGAATGTTCCGGGTCACACCACCTCTGTAATTATGGGACTCCCGCCCTTCCCTCCACGTCCTGTCTTTTAGTTTCACCTGATTTCAGGTGTGCATCAGTAGTGTCACAGTTCTCTGGCAAAGCATCCCATTGATGGAAGTTTTGTAGTTGGTTTATTCCTTTATATTTAGAAAGACTTTTGCCTTATTCTGAGCTTCTAACACTAAGAAAGATGCTGTAAATATTTACACACCATTTATTTTCTGAGCATGGGATTTCATTCTTCAGGGACAAATACTCAGGAGTGGTATTTCCAGTTCCTTTTTATGTCATCCATGTATAATTTCATAAGCAACAGCCAACGGTTTTCCAGAGCTGGTGTTTGTTTGTCAATCCTTCCTGCATTGTTTGAGGCCCCACGTATGCTGGATTCTCTCGTGGATGTTGTTGTCAGAGTTGTTCATACCTGAGCCATTGGGATGTGTGTATAGGGCATCTGTTGCATTCTTGATTTGAATTTCCCTGACAGTCGATGGTGTGAAGAGTCTTCTCCAGTCAGTAACTAACGTGTCTATAACCTCAAGGATAGGATGTCTACTACACAAGGCTGTGCTTGTTTTATGGAGGTTTGTTTCCTTTCTTCCTATTGACTGTTGAGGGTTGTTAGCATATTCAAGATGCAGGTCCCTTGGTGGTTATGCAATTTGTGAATGTTGTCTCTTACTCTGTAACTTATCCTACTATTGGTATTCACATGGGCAGATAAGCGGAATTGATTTTCACAAAGTCTATTGATACCATTTCTTTTTATGGGTCTTGTGTTCTTAGCTATAGTTTTCCTTTTCTTGATGATTGATTGCTTGTGACTAATATTTTTTTAAAATGTTTATTCTTGATAGAGAGAGACAGAACGTGAGCGGGGAAAAGCAGAGAGAGAGGGAGACACAGAATCTGAAGCAGGCTCCAGGTTCTGTGCTGTCAGCATAGGGCCTGACAACGGGGCTCAAACCCTCAAATTGTGACACCGAGACCTGAGCTGAAGTGAGACACTTAACTGACTCAACCATCCAGGCACCCCACTGATTTCTTGACTTACAATGTAACTAAAAGCCTTGTTTTTTTTTTCTGGTTTCTCTCAATGTTGACATGTTCCCTATCTGGTCTCTGGTGACTTAGAGTTTTGTCGTTTGTTTTTAAATTTATAGACTCTAGCAAATCATTTTCATGGCATGGTTTTTCCTAATATATGGAAATTAAGTGGAAATATAGGAAATTGAAGTTCAAATTTCACAAGAGTTGCCATTCTGTGTCTCTTTGGCCAGACTGCTCATCAGATTTGATAGATATGCTCCTGCGGTCAAAAAACACATTTACATTTTCAGGTGGTGGGCTTTCTATATGTCTCAGGAGCCGCTGAGCTCTGTGCACACAACTGAGTTCTTGACACAATTTTTCCTTCGCAATTCTATGTGAAACCCTCAAAATCCTTTTTTTGCATTGCCAATTTTAGACACTTCATGAATAGAATGCATTGAAGCTCTTGTATCATTTCCTGAAATTATTTTACTCTTGCATGTTTGGGACTGTAGTTTTTCTTCTTCCTTCCAAGGGGAGCTCATATCTGCATTTGTGGAATTCTTCCAGGCTTCTCATCTCTTAATACTTTTCCAACGTGCTGTGCAATTTTTGACCAAATGAATACTTAGGTTTATTTGTACTCTACCACATTGGGTGATAGGAGCCGCGAGACAGGCTGCATCATATGGGTTTTTTTTTTCTGTCCCCTTGTATGTTACCTGTCATATTGAATGTTTATAGAACATATAGCCCCTCACTTTCATGAACCACTAACAGGGGACATGGTTCTCTTCAAGAGACAGGAAAGGAAGACAAGGGAGCTGAGACAGCAAGTCGGGGAAGGAAACCCAGAGCTTCTCAGGAAGCGTCAACTGTCCACACTTTCCAGTTCTGCAGATGTGGGTCCCTGCTGAGGCCAAACCTGGGTTCTTGTGCAGGTGTCTGGACAAGCTGCCCATGATGTGTGGGCACAGGGCAGTTGGGAAGGGCAGCTGTGGTTTGAATTCCAGCCCACCTGGCACTGCTGTCAAATTCATGAGTTTGTTAATTTATGTTCACCATCAGTTAGGGATATAATGAGTAAATGCAAGACGTTAGACTCACCACCTTAGATTCCATGTTCATGACAATTTGTGACAACAATTCTTCCTTCCTTTTTCCCACTTTTTAAATTTTTTAAGTTTGTGTTTAAATATTTGTTAGTTAACATATTGTGTAACATTAATTTCAGTAGTAGAATTTATTGGTTCATCACTTAGATTAACACCCAGTACTCATCACAACACGGGGCCTCCTTAATCCCCAACACCCATTATCTCATCCCCCACACACCTGCCCTCCAGCAACCCTCAGTTTGGTCTCTAACCTTAGAGTTTTTTTTATGATTTCTTGCTCTTTTTCCCCTTCCCCTAGATCTAAATTCCCCATATGAGGAAATCATATGTTGTTTGTCATCTTTGACTGACTTACTTTGCTTAGCATGATGCCCTGTAGCTGCATCAACATCTTTGCAAATGGCAAGATTTCATTCGTTGTTATGACTGAGTAATATGCATTCTATACATATAGCAGATTAATCACATGGTGGACTTTTGGTCTCTTTCCTCAGTTTGGCTGTCATAGTTAATGCTGCTGTAAACATTGGGGTGCATGTACTTCCTCAAATCAGAAGTTTTGTATGCTTTGGATGAATTCCTAGTAGAGCAATTGCTGGAGGGTAAGGTTGTTTAATTTTTAGTTTTTAAACTGTTTTCTGGAATGGTCTGGGCACTTTGCATTCCCACCAAGAGTATAAAAGAGTTCCCTTCTCTCCTCATCCTCATCAATATCTGTTGTTTCCTGAGTTGTTAATCGTAGCCATTCTGACAGGTGTGCGGTCATCTCTCATTGTAGTTTTGATTTGTAATTCCCTGATGATGAGTGATGTTGAGCATATGTTCGTGTGTCGGTTAGCCATCGGAATGCTTTGTTTGGAAAAGTATCTCCTCATGTCTTCTGACCATTTCTTCACTGGATTCTTTGTATTTTGGGTGTTGAGTTTGAGAAGTTTTTTTAATAGATTTTGGATAGTAGGCCTTTATCAGATATGTGGCTTGCAAATACCTTTTTAATTTCTGTAGAATGCCTTTTAGATTAGTTGATTGTTTCTTTAGCTGTGCAGAAGGTTTTTATTTTGATGAGGTCCCAGTAGTTCAAGTTTGCTGTTGTTTCCCTTGCCTCTCTAGAAACGTCTAGTAAGAAGTTGCTATGTCCCAAGTCCAGGAGGTTGCTGCCTGTTCTCCTCTAGGATTTGATGGTCTCCTGTCTCACATTTAGGTCTTTCACCCATTTGGATTTATTTTTGTGTATGGAGTAAGAAAGTGGTTCAGTTTCATTCTTCTGCATGTTCTGGTCCAGTTTTCCCAACACCCTCTTTTGACAAGGCTGTCTTTTTTCCCATTACATAGTCTTTCCTACTTCATCCAAGATGAGGTGGCCATACATTTGTGAGTCCATACCTGGGTTTACTCTTCTGTTCTCTTGATCTATGTGTCTCTTTTGTGCTTGTAGCTTACTGTCTTGATAAGTACAGCTTTGTAATATAGCATGAAATGCATAATCATGAAGCCACCGTTTCTTTGTGTAGCAGAGACATTTCAACACTACTTGCTCCTTAAATCCATGAACATGAAGGTGTTTCCATTTCTTTGTGTCATCCTCAGTTTCTTTCACCGTTTTTAGAGTCTTCAGATTATGGATATTTTAACTCTTTAGCTATCCTATTATATTTGGCGCAGTTGTAAACGGCATGGATAGTTTTTTTATTTTTCTTTCTGTTTCTTCATTATTGCTGTGTAGAAATGCAGCCGATTTCAGTATGTTGATACTGTATCTTGTGACTTTGCTGAATTTGTGTATCAGTTCTTGCAATATTTTGGTGGAGTCTTGAGTTTTTTATGTACACTGTCATGTTATCTGTGAAGAGGGAATGTTTGACTTCTTCTTTTCTAACTTGAATGCCTTTATTTATTTATTTATTTATTTATTTATTTATTTATTTATTTATTTTTGTTGTCTGTTTTTGAGGATAATACTTTCCCTGCTGTGTTAAGTAGAATGATGGGAGTGGACGTCCCTCTTGTGTTCCTGATAGTAGAGGAAAAAGTTTTTTTCCCCACTGAGGATATTCGCTGTGGGGTTTTCATGTATGGACTTTATGATGTTGAGGTGTGTTTCCTCTACCCCTTGTTGAGGGTTTTGTCAAGAAAGGATGCTGTACTATGTCAAAAAATTTTTTTTCATCTATTGAGAGGGTCATATCATTCGTATCCTTTCTCTGATTGATGGTATGTATTACATTGATTTATTTGTGACTATTGAACCACCCTTACAGCCAAGGAATAAATCCCACCTGGTCACATTAAAGGATCCTTTTAATGTATTGGTGGATTCAATTTGCAAGTATTCTCTTTCTTTTTTTTTTAACGTTTATTTATTTTTGAGACATGGAGAGACAGAGCATGAATGGGGGAGGGTCAGAGAGAGGGAGACACAGAATCTGAAACAGGCTCCAGGCTCTGAGCTCTCAGCACAGAGCCCGCACGGGACTCGAACTCACGGAACGCGAGATTACGACCTGAGCCAAAGTCGGACAGTTAACCAACTGAGCCACCCAGGCGCCCCTGCAAGTATTTTCTTGACCATTGTTGTAATCTTGCTCATTAGGGCTAGTGGCCTGTAAGTCTCATTTTTAGTGGGGTTTAATCTGCTTTAAAACTGTGATCATACTCATCTTGTAGAATGAATTTGGAAGTTTTCTTTCCATTTCTATTATTTGGAACAGTTTGTGAAGACAGGAATATTCTATTCTACTTAAATAGAATATTTTACACTCTTGTTAAATATCTGGTAGAATTCACCTGTGAACCTATCTGGCCCTGGATTTTTGTGTGTCAGTAGATTTTTGGTTAATGATTCAAATTCTTTGCTCATTATCAGTCTGTTCACGTTTTCTATTTCTTCCTTTTTCAGTTTTGGTAGTCTTCATTATTCTGGGAATTTATCCATTTCTTCCAGATTGCCCAATTTGTTGGCATATAAATCTCCAAACTGTTGTCTCATAGATGTATTTCTGTGGTGTCAGTCGCGATGTCTCCTCTCAAATTCTGATTATATTTACTTTCGTCCCTTCTCTTTTGTTTTTGCCAAGTCTGCCCATGGGTTTATCATTTTTATTTATTCTTACACAAACCAGCTTATAGTTTCATTCATCTGTTCTACTGTTTTTCTTTGTTTCTATATCATTTATTTCTGCTCTAATCTTTTTTGTTTACCTGTTCCTGCTGGCTTTAGGGTTCATTTGTTGTTCTTTTCCTAGTTTCTTTAGTTGTAAAGTGGTTGTGTGTTTGGGACCTTTCTTCTTTCTTGAGTTTGGCCTGTACTGCTATATATTTCACTCTTCCATCAATTTGCTGCATCCATATGGTTTGGAACTGGCATGTTTTCATTTTCATTTGCTTCCATGTATTTTTTATTGCTTCTGTAATTTCCTGAAAATCTCATTCAGCTTTTACTACAATGTTCTTTAACCTAATGTTTTGGCAGTGTTGCTCAAATTTTTCTTGTGGTCGACTTCAAGGTTCATAGTGTTGTGGTTTGAAAATACGCATGGAATGATCTCAGTCTTTTTGTACTTGTAGAGGGCTGATTTGTGACATAGTATGTGATCTGTTCTGGAGAATGTTCCATGCACACTCAAAAAGAATGTGTATTCTGGTGCTTTAGGATGGAATGTTGTGAATGTATCTGTTAAGTCCATTCAGTCCATGTGTCTTTCAAAGCCATTGTTTCCTTATTGATTTTCAGCTTAGATTGTCTTTCCATTGTTGTAAGTGGAGTGTTAACGTTCTCTATTATTACTATTGTCTATTATCAATGAGTTTCTTTATGTTTCTTATTAATTGAGTTATATATTTCAGTGCTTACATTTTTGGGGTATAAATATTTAAAGCTTCAGATCTTCTTGTTGGATAGACCCCTTTATGATGATATACTGCCTTCCTGATCTCTTGTAACAAACTTTGGTTTGAAAACTGGGTAGTGTGATATGAGTGTGGGACTACAACTTTCTTTTGACGTCCATTAGTATGATACATTGTTTACCCTCCCCTCACTTTCAATCTACAGGTGTTTTAGGTTGCAAATGAGTCAATCGTGTGCAGTGTGTAGAAGGATCTTGTATTTGTTTTTATCCATTCTGGTATCCTATGTCTTTTGATTGGAGCATTTTGCCCATGTACATTCACGGTAATTATTGATAGATATAAACTTAGTGCCATAGTGTTACCTCCAAAGTCATTGTTTCTGGAGATTTTCTCTGCTTATTTCTAGTCTTTGTTACTTTTAGTCTTCCTTTCCCACTCAAAGGGTCCCCGTTAATTTCTTGCAGGGCTGATTTAGAGGCCATGAACTCCTTGGATTTTTGTTTGTCTGGGAAATTCTATCACTCCTTGTATCTGAATGATTGCCTCACTGGAGAAAGTATTCTTAGCTGCATAATTTTCAATTGCGCATGTTGAGGATATGATGCCACTCCCTACTTGCATGAAGGTTTCTGTAGAGACATCTGCCATAGTTTTTTTTTTTTTAATCTTCCCTTGTTAGTTAGCAACTTCTTTTGTGTTGATGCTTTTATGGTTTTTCTTTATCTGGATATTTTGCCGTTTTCCTATGATATGTCTCAGTGTTGGCCTGCTTTTTATTTTAATTTTTATTTTAATGGGTGTTCTCTTTGCCTCCTAGATGTGGATGTCTGTTTCCTTCCCCAGCTTGTGGAAATTTTCACTATAATTCACTCAGCTAAAATGTATCCCCTTTTTCTCCCTCTTATTCTTTTGGGACTCCTTTCAAAAGAATGTTATTACAGTTTATGGAGTTGCTGATTTCCCTAAGTGTATATTTGTGATGCAATATTTTAATTTTCCTCTTCTTTCCAGCTTCATTTCCCCCATACTTTTATCTTCTATGTCCCTTCCTCATTCATCTGCTTCTTTCCGCCTTGAGGTCATTATATCCAATCAGTTTCACATCTCGGTTACAACATTTAAAATTTCATCCTGACTAGTTTTTAGGTCTTTTCTGTTTGCAGTAAGCATATCCTTCATGTCTCATATATTTTCCTGAAGCACAGCTAGTATCCTTATGATACTTTTTGAAAATCCTGTTTCATTATGAGAGCTTTTAGAAATTCTGTTTGAGGCACATTAGTTTATGTGTTTTAATTATATCCCTCACAATGACCTTTTATCATTTTTTCTTTTAGGATGAGTTCCTCCATCATGTTGTTGTCTATGTCTCTGCCTTCTTAAATGTTTTAGAAAATCCTGTTATCTTTTCTGCTTCTAGGGTAGTATCTTTATTGAGCAGTGTTCACATACTGTCCAGGGCCTGACACTTCATGAAGCATTTGTTTTATGTTCCGTGGCACTGTGCTGTTGTGTTTTGGCTGCTCTGTCCCTCAGGACAGTCCTCTGCAGATTTTCTCCTTGCCTCCAGTGGGGAGTGTTGGACTTTGTCCCCAGTGTTGTGAGTTTTAACTCGGTGAGTTTGGTCTGCTTGTTAAAAGAGGCTAATTCCTATCTCCCCTAGAGGTGAGGATATGCGTCACTGTATGATCAGCTGACTTGGTGCGTGTGGGGGTTTACGGTGGTCTTTGGAGGAAGGGGTGCAGTGGTGGTCTGGTTGCCAGGCACTCTTTCCTAGTAAGCAAGCACTTGATGGGGGCTGGAGTAGGTGGAGCTTGGTGTTAGTGTCTCAGCTTGCACTGGGGATGCTGTGCTGCTGAGTGAAATCTGTCCATGCTGATTGGTGGGAGGAAATATTGGCATCAGCTCCTTCTCTAGTCCCTGGAGTTGGAGTTCCCAGCCTCCCCTGTTCAGGAAGCCCTCACACAGAGAGAACACTTGTGGGTCCCAGGCTTCTGTCAGAATTGCTTTCACCCTGTCTGCGTCCAAGCCATTGGCCCATCTGGTGGCACAGGGCTCTTATGTTTTATCTCAGGAGCTCTACCTGGGTTTGAAAACACCAAATTGTGTGAACTCAATATGACAGGGAACCCACTGATCCTATGGGAGAGGGTCTTGATGTGCTGTGCCTGGAGCTGGTTTACCCCAGATGGGCAGTTGCATGAAAACTAGGGGCTTGGAGTACATGGTGAAGAACAACCAGAAGGCAGTGTCCAGCTAGCTGCTCTCAGAAGAGGCTCCTGTGCTAATGATCAGGGAATTTTAATGGTGCCTGTCAGCTCTCCTGTCCTATGAGAGGCAATGCCCCGTCTCCCAAATGCACTCCACAAAGGGAATTTTCTCTCCCCATGCGACCCAGGGAATACTCAGACAACAGTTCCCTTTATGGGCCTCTGCCCTCCTCCACAGGAGCACTGCTGTGCCCACCAGACTCCACCCCAATGATGGGATTGACTTTTAAATCTTCAGTCTTTGAGCTCCACGTTTACAGGAGGTTGACTTGTCATGATTAACTTTATAGGTTATCTTGACTGTGTCATGGGTGCCCAGATTCACCACTGTTTCTGTGGATGTCTGTGATGTGTTCGAGAAGAGATTGGCATTTCCATCCATGGTTTCTTTCTGCCTGGGCACCACCCATTCCATTAAGTTTGTGAATAGAATTTGATGCAGATGGAGGATGAATTCCCTCATTTTTACTTCCCATGTGCTTGTTTGAACTGGAATATTGGTCTCCTCTGGCCCTTTTTCTGAGAGTTACATTATCAGCTCTCCACGTTCTGAGACTAGACACTAGTCAGAATCAGACAAGTATTACATCACTGGTTTTCCTGGGTCTTCAGCTTGTGACAGTAGATCATGGGTCTTCTCAACATATTTAGTTATGGAAACCAATGACATTTGGGTTGTGTTCCTCAGGGGAATCTTGACTAATACATGGAGACTGTTTGTCTCTCCTTTAGAGTATTTGAATAAAGCTGTAGCTCATTTAAAGTCCTGAGTAGCAAAGAGCTATGAAGAAAGTGTCACGTTGTTTGACTGGGACAAGGGCTGGGTGAGGATAAGGAGGAGCTGTGGGATCCTGTGGTCCTGGCTGCACAGGGAGCGCATCTGGGAATTCTGTAAATGTGCAGCTGTTGTGCCTCAGGAAATCTGTAAGTCACTCATATTGAGGGACCAGAGTAAGCAAGTGCAAACAACTGTGTCTTTGTGCACGTTAGTCTAGTTTCCCTATGACAACCCAGTTGCTAATTCAGAGAGTTAATAGGTAAGCACAGAATCCTGTGTCCAGAGAGGCTCCCTGGGGAAACTGCTGTGTGGAGAGGAAGCCCCAGACCCTGACAGGAAACCTGCCTGTAACCTCCATCTGCACCTGCTCCTGGGAACACAAAGGAGAATTATGCATAGTGTGCGCCCCCCTGGTGGTGTTGATCCCCTCCTGCAGGGAGGTTTGTGTGTGGGCTCCCAGTGAGGTCCCGTCACCGTGTCTCTCGTACAGTAATATGTGGCCGAGTCCTCGGTTTTGAGGCTGTTCATCTGCAGATACAGCGTGTTCTTGGCGTTGTCTCTGGAGATGGTGAATCGGCCCTTCACGGAGTCTGCGTAGCCTGTGCTACTTCCACTACCACTAATATATGCGACCCACTGCAGCCCCTTCCCTGGAGCCTGGCGGACCCAGCTCATGCTGTTGCTACTGAAGGTGAATCCAGAGGCCACACAGGTGAGTCTCAGGGACCCCCCAGGCTTCACCAGGTCTCCTCCAGACTCCACCAGCTGCACGTCACACTGGACACCTGCAGACGCAAGACATGTTGGTCAGGAAACTGTCACACATCCACTCTTTCACTCATATCCATTCACAGACTCAGTGTCCCTCGTTCACCATGAATTACCTTTTAAAAGAGCAACCAGGAAAACCCAGCCCAGCACAAACTCCATGGTGAGCTGTGTGTGTTCTGTGCTGATCACAGAATGGGAACACCTGGGACTCCTGGGGCTGGGGCTCGTCTCCCAGCTGCACGGTCGGGCTGGGTTGGTTTTATCAGCACAGAAAGGGCCCCATTTGCATGTCCTCTGACATATATATCAAGCTCCAGACTTAGGTTTGATTGTGTAAAAGTGAATGACATGGTTAGGGACGCA
The DNA here is from genome assembly GCF_028018385.1 of Neofelis nebulosa. Taxonomy (NCBI): domain Eukaryota; kingdom Metazoa; phylum Chordata; class Mammalia; order Carnivora; family Felidae; genus Neofelis; species Neofelis nebulosa. The sequence continues at coordinate 148,484,131 of NC_080788.1, forward strand.
CTTCTACATTAGTTTGTGTGGATGGCAGTGTGACAATATGAAGAATTCTTTTTTTTTTCAGTTTTGGATTTTTACCTTAATGAGGCTTCGGCATAATCTTTAAGAAATATTTACCTCAACAGCATGATCACACATTATTTTCTCTTAAAATATTTTAATTTTTAAAATTATTAATTAGTATTTATTTTTAGTTTTAAAAATTAACATCCAAATTAGTTAGCATATAGTGCAACAATGATTTCAGGAGTAGATTCCTTAGTGCCCCTTACCAGTTTAGCCCATCCCCCCTCCCACAACCCCTCCAGTAGCCCTCTGTTTGTTCTCCATATTTATGAGTCTCTTATGCTCTGTCCCCTCCATGTTTTCATATTATTTTGGTTTCCCTTCCCATATGTTCATCTGTTTTGTCTCTTAAAGTCCTCATATGAGTGAAGTCATATGAGTTTTGTCTTTCTCTGACTGACTCATTTCACTTAGCCTAATACCCTCCAGTTCCATCCACATAGTTGCAAATGGCAAGATTTCACTCTTTTTGATTGCCGATTAATACTCCATTGTATATATTTACCCCTTCTTCTTTATCCATTCATCCATCGATGGACATTTGGCTCTTTCCATACTTTGGCTATTGTTGATAGTGCTGCTATAAACATGGGGGTGCATGTGTCCCTTTGAAACAGAACACCTGTGTCCCCTGGATAAATGCCTAGTAGTGCAATTTCTGGGTCATAGGGGAGTTCTATTTTTAGTTTTTTGAGGAATCTCCATACAGTTTTCCAGAGTGGCTGCACCAACTTGCATTGCCCCCCAGAATGCAAAAGAGATCCTCTCTCTGCATCCTCGCCAACGTCTGTTGTTGCCTGACTTGTTAATGTTAGCCATTCTGACATGTGTCAGGTAGTACCTCATTAGGGTTTTGATTTGCACTTCCGTGATGATGAGTGATGTGGAGCATTTATTCATGTGTCGGTTGGCCATCAGGATGTGTTCTTTGGAGAAGTGTCTATTCATGTCGTTTTCCCGTTTCTTCACTGGATTTTGTTTTGGGTGTTGAGTTTGATAAATTCTTTATAGATTTTGGATACTAACTCTTTATCTGAGATGTCATTTGCAAATATCTTCTCCCATTCTGTCAGTTGAATTTTAGTTTTGCTGATTGTTGCCTTTACTATGCAGAAACTTTTGATTTTGATGAGGTTCCAGTAGTTCATTTTTGTTATTTTTCCCCTTGCCTCCTCTGTCATTTTTGATTTTATTTATATGGGTCCTTTCCTTTTTCTTTTTGATCAAACTGGATAGTGGTTTATCAATTTTGTTAATTCTTTCAAAGCACCAGCTTTTAGTTTCATTGATGTGTTCTACTGTGTTTTGGTTTCGATAGCACTAATTTCTGCTCTAATCTTTAGTATTTCCTGCCTTCTGCTGGTTTTGGGTTTTATTTGCTGTTCCTTTTCCAGCTCTTTAGTCATAAGGTTAGGTTGTGTATCTGAGATCTTTCTTCCTTCTTTAGGAAGGCCTGGATTGCTATACACTTTCCTCTTATGACCGCCTTTGCTGCATCCTAGAGGTTTGCGTTGTGGTGTTATCATTTTCATTGACTTCCATATACTTTTTAATTTCTTCTTTAACTGCTTGGTTAGCCCATTCATTCTTTAGTAGGTTCTTCAGTCTCTAATTATTTGTTACCTTTCCAAATTTTTTCTTTGGTAGATTTTGAGTTCATGGCATTGTGGTCTGAAAATATGCATGGTATGATCTCGATCTTTGTGTACTTACTTAGGGCTGATTTGTGTCCCAGTATATGGTCTATTCTGGAGAAAGATCCATGTGCACTGTAGAAGAGTGCATATTGTGTTGCTTTAGTATGAAATGTTCTGAATATATTTGTTAAGTCCTTCTGGTCCAGTGTGTCATTGAAAGCCATTGTTTTCTTGTTGATTTTTTGATCAGGTGATCTGTTCATTGTTGTGAATGGGGTGTTGAAGTCTCCTACCATTATGGTATTCTTATCGATGAGTTTCCTTATGTTTGTGATTAATTGATTTCTATATTTGGGTGCTCTCACAGTTGGCGCATAAATGTTTACGATTGTTAGGTCTTCTTGGTGGATAGATTGTCTGATATCAATATGGCTACTCTGGCTTTCTTTTGTTGAACATTAGCATGATAGATGGTTCTCCATCCCCTTATTTTCAATCTGGAGGCATCTTTAGGTCTAAAGTGGGTCTCTTGTAAAAAGCATATAGATGGATCTTGTTTTCTTCTCCATTCTGTTACCCTATGTCTTTTGATTGGGGCATTGAGTCCATTGACGTTTAGAGTGAGTACTGAAAGATAGGAGTTTATTGCTATTATGATGCTTGTAGAGTTGGAGTTTATGGTGGTGTTCTTTGGTCTTTCTAACCTTTGTTGATTTTGGTATTTATTTATTTATACAGATATATTTTCATGTTTTCTCCCCTCAGAGATTCCCCCTTAAAATTTCTTTCAGGGCTGGTTTAGTGGTCACAAACTCATTTAATTTTTGTTTGTATGGGAATCTTTTTATCTCGCCTTCTATTTTGAATGACATCCTTGCTGGATACAGAATTCTTGGCTGCATATTTTTCTGATTTAGCACACTGAATACATCCCGCCACTCCTTTGTGGCCTGCCAACTTTCTGTGGATAGGTCTGCTAAACCTGATCTGTCTTCCCTTGTAAGTTATGGACTTTGTTTCCCTGTTGGTTTTATGATTCTCTCCTTGCCTGAGTACTTTGTCAATTTGACTATGATGTGCCTTGTTGATGGTCGGTTTTGGTTGAGTCTAATGGGAGTCCTCCGTGCTTCCTGGATTTTGATGTCTGTGTCTTTGCCCAGGTTAGGAAAGTTTTCCGCTGTGATTTGCTCACATAACCCTTCCACCCCTATTTCTCTCTTCCACTTCTGGGACCCCTATGATTCTCATGTTTTTCCTTTTTAATGAGTCACTGATTTCTGTAATTCTTAAATCTTGCTCTTTTGCCTTAATCTCCCTCTTTTTTTCTGCTTCATTATTCTCTATAAGGTTGTCCTCTATAACCCTGATTCTCTGTTCTGCCTCATCCATCCGTGCCACCGCTGCATCCAACTGTGATTGCAGCTCAGTTATAGCATTTTAAATTTCATTCTGGCTATTTTTTACTTCTTTTATCTCTGCAGAAAAGGATTCTAATCTATTTTTGACTGCAGCTAGTATTCTTATTATTGTGATTCTAAATTCGGGTTCAGACATCTTGCTTGTCTCTGTGTTGGTTAAATCCCTGGCTGTCGTTTCTTCGTGGTCTTTCTTTTGGGGTGAATTCCTTCGTTTTGTCATTTTGAAGGGAGAAAAGGAATTAATGAGGTCGCAAAATTGAAATTAAAAGATAAAATTACAGAAATATTAAAATTAAAAATTAAACACACACACACACACACAAATTGAATGGAATATGCTAGATCCTAGGTGTGTTTTGGTCTGGGTGTTGAAAGTGGTTTGACAGATTAGAGAAAAAAATGGGAGGGGGAGGAAAAAAAAGGAAATAATCTGAGAATTTGAAAAAATGAATACACTGAAGTAGACTAAAATGAGATGATGGGAGTAAAATAGAGTTTGAAAAAATATACAGAAAAGTAAAGAATATAGTAGAAAAAATAAAGAAAAATATAAAAAAAAATTAAAAATAAATGTGATTTTTTTCTTTTTCTGTATTCTAGAAAAAAGAGAGGAAACAAAAAAGAGAGAAAAGATACAAAAAGGAAAAAAAGGAAATCATTTGAAAATTCAAGAAGTGAATACACCGTAGTAGACTAAAATAAAATGATGGAAGTAAAATAGAATTTGAAAAAATTTACATAAAAGCAATCAATATAGTAAAAAAATTAAAGAAAAATATTTTTAATAAAAATTGATAATAAAATGAAGTTTTTTCACATTCTGTATTCCAGAAAAACTACAGAAACGAAGAAGAGAAAAAAAGAAAAAGAAAGAAAAAGTAAAAAGGAAACTGTTTAGAAATTTGAAAACGGGAATACACTGAAGTAGAGTAAAAGAAAATGATGGAAGTAAAATAGAATTTGAAAAAAAATTACAGAAATGTAAAAAATATAGTAATAAAAATTAAAGAAAAATATTTTTAATAATAATTGATAATAAAAATAATTTTTTCTGTTTCTGCATTCAAGAAAAAGAAAAGAAGTGTAAAAGAGAAAAAGAAAAAAAAGAAAGAAAATTGACTCGATGAACCTGCTAACAGATTGAAGTAGGACTGAAATTACTTCGTTATTCCCTAGATGTCAGTCTATGTAGCTCTTTATAGTCCATAAAGTAAGCGGCAGTGAGACTTGTGTTCCTGAAGAGCCCTGTTGGCCCAGTTGGGTGGGGCTCAGTGTAATGGCTCCGCTCTCCACTAGATGGCGCTTTTAGGCTCCTGGGGTGGATTGTTGCGGTGCTTGTAGGTGCGAATGCACATGCGCTGGAGAAGTGAAAATGGCGGCACTCAGGTACCCAGTCTGTTCTCCTGGATCAGCAATCGCGCACCCATCCTCTGTCTTCAGCCCTTGTCCACTTCTCGCTCCTTCACTCTCCGTGACCAGGCCCCAGGCCACACCTCTCTCCCAAGTTTTGTCACAGACGCGGCTGTTTTCCCCGGTCCCTTATATCCAAAGGACCACAGCTTTGACCTGTTCTGCCCCTCTGTGGGAGGGTCTCACCAAGCAATGTCCGAATGAGCAATGGCCGAATATCGGCTGCAGCTAGGAACGCTTGCTGGACCCTGTTGTCGGTGCCCCGAGACTGTGGCCAGGTGCCAGCCCACCCCAGAAAAAGTTCACGAGAGATTGTAGCAGCAGCGTTTCGTGGATTATGGACAATCACAACACACGTCTGGCACCAGGCTTCACCCTAAACGACCTTGTTCCAGCACCAGCGAATGTGGCCGTTTTCCGGGGTCTGCTGGGACCAGAGGGCTTTGGCAGTCTCCTCCAAATGTCCTTCCAGCAGTGCAACTGCCTCTCCCCGTGTGGCCAGAGAACATCCCGGCCCCACTCTGTTCCTGGGATTCTCCCTTCCCACCAGAGCACCTCCAGGTATCGAGCTGTGGAGTTGCAGCCTTTGCACTCTCCTTGTTTACAGTCTTAGTGGAATTTACATACTCTCCTTTCTCCCTTTTTAGTTGAGTCCCTGTGGCTGTTTCCAATTTTCCACGTTTTCTCCAGCTGCTTTTGGGGAGGGTTGCTTTTCCTGTTTTCTCCCCCACTCCCCAGTCTCTGTCCTCTCTCCGCCTGCAAAAGCACCTCCATTCCTGCAGCTTCGTGCTCCCCAAGGTCCCCTCTCCACGCCATGTACTTGTTGAATTCTGTGGTTCAGGTTGTGCAGATTGTTGTGTTAATCCTCAATCAGTTTTCTAGGTGTGTAGGATGGTTTAGTGTTGGTCTGGCTGTATTCCATGGACGCGAGACACACAAAAATCTTCCACGTTGTTCCGCCATCTTGTCTCCTCCCCCATTGACTGCCTGATTTTCAATTGAACATGTGAGGATATTATGCCACTCCCTTCTTTCCTGCAGGTTTCTGTGGACACTTCTGCCATAGTCTTTTTTTATCTTCCCGTATTCGTTAGCAAACTCTTCTGTCTTCATGCTTATAGGGTTTTTTTAATGTGTGTATTTTGTGAATTTTACTATGTTATGTCTCAGTGTCGGCCTGCTTTTTTTTCTAATTTTAATGGGAGTTCTCTGTGACTCATAGATGTGGACGTCTGTTTCCTTGACCATTTAGTGGAAATTTTCCACTCTAATGCACTCAGACAAAACTTCTCCCCTTTTTCTCCCTCTCTTCTTCTTCTGGGACTCCTTTGAAAAGAATTTTATTACACTTTATGGAGTTGCGGATTCCCTAAGTATAAGTATGTGATGCAATATTTTAATTTTCCTCTTCTTTCCTGCTTCATTTCTCACAAAATTTTATCTTCCATGGCACTTACTCATTCCTCTGCTTCTTTCTGCCATGAGTTCATTATATCCAATCAGGTTCACATCTTGGTTACAGCATTTTAAAAGTTTCAGCCTGACCTGGTTTTAGGTCTTTTCCATCTGTAGTCAGGGTATCCTCATGTCTTCTAGGCTTTCTCAAGCATAGCTAGTATTCTTATGATAGTTTTTAAAAGTTCTGTTTCCTTATGATAGGTATTAAATTCTGTTTGAGTCTTATTATTTATATGTGTTTTAATTATATCCCTGGCAATGTCCTTTTATGGTTTTTTCTTTTGGCATGAATTCCTCTATCACTCTGTATGCCCATGTCTCCTCTTTCTTAAGTGTTTTAGGAAAATCCTGTTATGTTTTCTGCTTCTAGAGTAGTGTCTTTTTTGAGAAATGTTTACATACTGTTAACAACCTGACATTCTGGAAGCATTTCTTGCATGTGCTGTGTGCACTGTGCTGTCTTGTATTGGCTGCTCTGTCCCTCAGGTCAGTCCTCTGCAGAGTTCTCCTTGCCTCCAGGGGAGAGTTTTTCAACTTTGTCCATAGTGTTGTGAGTTTTATCTAGGTGAGTTTGGTCTCCTTATTAAAAGAGGCTAATTCCTATTTCCCCTAGAGGTGAAGCAATGCCTCACTCTATGGTCAGTAGACTTGGTGCCTGTGGGGGTATATGGTGGTCTTTGGAGGGAGGGGTGCAATGGTGATCTGGGTTGTAGGCACTCTTTCCCTAGTAAGGAAGCACCTGAGGAAGGAAAGGTGGGTATGTCTTGGTGTCAGTGGCTCAGTATCTACTGGGGGGTGTTGTGCTGCTCACTGAATTCTGTCCATGATAATTGGTGGGAGGAAATATTGGCATCAGCTCCTTCTCTAGTCCCTGCAGTTGGAGTTTCCAGCCACCCCTGTTCAGGAAGCCCTCACATAGAGACAACAATCTGTACTCATGGGTCCCAGGCTTCCTTCAGAACCCGGCCTTCACCCTGCCTTTGTCCAATCCATTGGCACACCTGGCAGTTTAGGGCTCTTATGTTTTATCTCAGGAGCTCTAGCTGGGTTTGAATACACCAAATTGTTGAACTCAATGTGACAGGGACCCCACTGATCCTTCGGGACAGTGTGTTGCTGTGATGTGGTTGGAGCTGGTTATCCCAGAAGGGCAGTTGCATGAACACTAGGAGCTTGGAGTTCATGGTGAGGAAGAACAAGAAGGGCGCGTTCAGTTAGCTGCTCTCGGCAGAGGCTTCTATGCTAATGACCAGGGCAGTGCAATGGTTTCTGTCAGCTCTCCTGCCCCATGAGAGGCAATGCCCTGTCTCCCAAATGCACTCCAAGAAGGTAACTTTCCCACCCGATATGACCCAGGGGATCCTCAAACCGCAGCAGTCCCTATGGGCTCGGGGCTCCTTCCCCACAGGAGCACTGCTATGCCCACCAGGGTCCACCCCAGTGATGGCATGGACTTCTAAATCTTCAGTTTTTGAACTCGATATTTACAGCATGTTGACTTGTCTTGATTACCTTTATGTGTCATCTTGACTGCGTTATGGGGGTGTCCAGATTCACAACTGTTTCTGTGTATGTCTGTGATGAGTTTCCAGAAGAGATTGGCATTTCCATCCATGGTTTCTTTCTGCCTGGGCATCACCCATTCCATCACAGTTCTGAGTAGAATCCGACGCAGAGGGAGGAAGAATTCCCTCATTTTTACTTCCCATGTGCTTGTTTGAACTGGAACATTGGTCTCCTCCTGCCCTTGTTCTTAGAGTTACATCATAGTCTCTGCAGGTTCTGAGACTAGACACTAGTTCAGAATCAGGCGAGACTTATACCACTGGTTTTCCTGGCTCCCCAACTTGTGAGTGTAGATCATGGGACTTCTCAACATATTTTGTCATGGAAACCAATGAGCTTTGGTTTCTGTTGCTCGAGGGAATCCTGACTAATACATGCAGAAGATTTATCTCTTGTTTAGAGGAAGTGAATAAAGTTGTCGCTCATTTAAAGTCCTGAGTAGCGAAGTGCCATGAAGGAAGTGTCACGTTGTTTGATTGGGACATGGGCTGGGTGAAGATAATGGGGAGCTCTGGGAGCTTGTGGTCCTGGCTGCACAGGGAGTGCATCTGGGACTCATGTAAATGTTCAGCTATTGTGCCTCAGGAAATCTGTAATTCACTCATGTTGAGGGACAGGAGAAAGCAATGCAAACAACTGTGTCTTTGTGCATGTTAGGGTAGATTTCCTAGGAAAACAATGATCTAATTCACACAGGTAATAGGTAAACACAGAATCCTGTGTCCAGAGAGGCTCCCTGGAGAAACTGCTGTGTGGACAGGAAGCCCCAGACCCTGAGAGGAAAGCTGCCTGTAACCTCCATCTTCACCTCCTCCTGGCAACACAAAGCAGAATTATGCATAGTGTGCGCCCCCCGGTGGTGCTGATCGCCTCCTGCAGGGAGGTTTGTGTCTGGGCTCCCAGAGAGGTCCCCTCACCCTGTCTCTTGCACAGTAATATGTGGCCTTGTCCTCGGCCTTCAGGGTGTTCATTTGCAGATAGAGCGTGTTCTTGGAGTTGTCTCTGGAGATGGGGAGTCGGCCCTTTACTGAGTCTGCGTAGTACGTGCTACTTCCATCATCATAAATATATGCGAGCCACTACACCCCTTTCCTGGAACCTGGCGAACCCAGCTCATTCCATATCTACTGAAGGTGAATCCAGAGGCTACACAGGAGAGTCTCAGGGACCCCCCAGGCTGCACCAGGTCTCGTCCAGACTCCGTCAGCTGCACGTCACACTGGACACCTGCAGACACCAGACATCTTGGTCAGGAAACTGTCACACATCCACTGTTTCTCACTCTTATCCACTCACATACTCAGTGTCTCCCATTCACCATGAATTACCTTTTAAAAGGGCAACCAGGAACACCCAGCCAAGCACAAACTCCATGGTGAGGTGTCTGTTCTGTCCTGATCAGAGAATGGGAACACCTGGGACTCTAGGGGCTGGGGCTTCTCTCCCAGCTTCGGAGTCTGGGATGGGCTGGTTTTATCACCATAGAGAGGACCCCATTTGCATGTGATCTAACACATATATCAAGCTCCAGTCTTAGATTTGATTCTTTAAAAGTGAACAACAGGGGCGCCTGGGTGGTGCAGTCAGTTAAGCGTCCGACTTCAGCCAGGTCACGATCTCACGGTCCGTGAGTTCGAGCCCCGCGTCAGGCTCTGGGCTGATGGCTCGGAGCCTGGAGCCTGTTTCCGATTCTGTGTCTCCCTCTCTCTCTGCCCCTCCCCCGTTCATGCTCTGTCTCTCTCTGTCCCAAAAATAAATAAAAAACGTTGAAAAAAAAAATTAAAAAAAAAAAAGTGAACAACAGTGTTAGGGATGCACTTGTAGTTTAGTTTGTGTAGATGGTGCTTTGACAATATGAATAATTGTATTCAGTGAGTACAGGTGTATTTGCAGTCCTGTGTGCATTTTTACAGGTCTTTCATCAACATAGATCATTTTCACTCTACAAGTATTTTACATTCTTTTTGAAATTTAACCCAAAATACTTTATTCTGTCATTTTCACTTGTATAATTTTGTTATTTATTTTGCATGTATTTTCATGCTGGTGTGTAGAATCACAGGTGGTTTGTTTTTATTTATTTTCTTTGTTCATTTTGCATCCTGCTCTTTTCCTCATTTAAAAAAAAGTGGTTCTAATATTTTTTGTGGTATCTCTAGGGTTTTGTTATGTTTAAGATCAATGTCACCTGCAAACAAGTAATTTTCCTTCCTCCTTACTGATTTAAATGTCTTTTATTTTTTTTATTCCCTATTTTTTTCTGGTTACGTCTTCCAGTGGTAGGAGAAGTAAGCTTTTCCCTTCTTTTCTTCTGGGATTTAGCCAGTGTAAGGATTCAATTGACATAAGACCTATCTACAGGAGAGAATAAATTTCATTTTGTAAGTGCATGGCCTTCCTAATGACATGACACCCAGAGAAAGGAAAAAGCAGGTGGCACTTGTGTCTTTCAGACAAAAAAAAAACATTGGGTTTGGCAAGAGTTAAGTTTGGGGTCACCAAGTAAGTAGGTTTGTTTGCATAGCCTTCTTGTCCCTGTATTCTATATTCTGGTTCTAACGATAGTTCTTCCCTCTTGGTACATGGGAGGGAGATTTATATCCTGCTGACAAGGGACAATGGAGAGTCTGAGTGTACTTGGACTCTTTCTCAAGTGACTTTCACCCAAATTAGCAGTGTGACAAGATGACATAGTTTGAGGTGGCATATGTATTCTTCACGTTATCATGGGGAACACTTATGTTAGGGGTGACCATCATTGCCTGGCTCCTGATTTGACAGGAAAGCCTTCTGCATTTTACCGTTCAATATGCTGTCAGGTGTGGGCTTTTCATAGTGGCCATGATCATGTGGAGGTAATTTCCTTCGGTCCCTTTTTAATTGGGTTCTTTTTAGATGATGAACATGTGTTGAATTTTGTCTAGTGTTTTTTTGAATCAATCAATGATGGCTTTGATTCAGTCATTCCCTCTGTTAATGGAGGACATCACATTTATGCATCTGTGTATGTTGAAGGATCCTTGCATCCGTGGAGTGAATCACACTGGATTATGTTGTATGATCCTCTCAATGTTCTGTTGAATTCAGTATGCTCAGATTTTGTGAAGGAATTTTGCATGTATGTTCATTTGCGATAGTGACCTGTAGTTTCCCTTCTTGTGGTGTCTTTCTTTGGTTTTGGTGTGAAAACAATGCTGTCCTCACAAATTTCATTAGGGAGTGCTGTTTTTTTTATCAGTGGTTTGTAATAGTTTGAGAAATATTGGCATTAACTCCTCTTTAAATACTTAGTAGAAGTTTTAATAAAGCCATGGACTCCTAGGCAGATTTTTTGCAGGGTGAGGTTTTAGATAGAGAAATCTTTTTAATTTTTCTTTTGTTCCTTTTGTATTTTTCCATGAAGCAGTCTTGGTGGCCTACGTTATGGCATAAAATGTGTAATTTGTTCCTGGTGATCTAATTGTTGGCCTATAAATACCTAAGTTTTTATTTAATGATCGTTTCCATGTCTTTAGTTCAGTTATGTCTCCTCTTTCAATTCTGATTGCATTTGTTTGAGTCTTCCCTATTTCCCCAGGCTACCTATTTGTTTCAAATTTTACTTACTTTTCCAAATACAAATTTTTATGTAATTGATTTGTTTTCTGTATTTGTGATAGTCTCTATTTTCTGTCTGCTTTATCTTTTTATGTTATTTTTATGTTTATCTTTTTATGTCAATAAAAATGCCAATGAGTTTTTTAAGGAACCTGCAAAATATACAATTCATATGAAAGCACACAACACATGGAAGCCACAAAACAATCATGACGTCGAGAGAACCTGGAGACATCACACTTCTCTCTTTCTAAGTATATTGCAGAGGTACATTAACCACAACAGTGTGCTTCTGGCATCAAATGAGATATTTAGACCAGTGGAGCTCATTACAGAGCCCAGAAGTAGAAGTTTGCAGATGCAGTGAGCAAATCCTCCACGAGATTTCCAACAATGCACAGTGGGGGGAGGATACTGTCTCTTAAACATGGTGTTGACTAGGGGCACCTGTGTGGCTTGGTAGGTTAAGCATCCCACTTCCACTCAGGTCATGATCTCATGGTTTGTGAGTTCGAGCCTCACATCAGGCTCCTGCTGACAGCTCAGGGCCTGGATTCTGTTTCTGCCTCTATCTCTGTGCCTCCCTACTCATGATCTGTCTCTCTCCCTCAAAAACAAAGTAAAAATTAAAAAATAGTATTGATATATACATGCAAAATAATAACATTTGGCCATAATCTTTCTTCATACATATACGTCGACACAAAAAAAATCTCAAAATGGATGAAGGATTAAGAAGAACACTTGAACCTAAATGCCTTCAAAGAAAACATGAAAGATGAATATGATGACATTCACTTGAGAATGATTGATTTGATATAAAAGCAAAGTCACAGAGAACAAAGCATGCAAGGGGGACTACACCATACTAGAAAAGGGGCAAGCAAATATTTGTAGAGCTAGAAGGAAGTCTATGGGCGCGTAGCCCCTCCCTGCCCACTGGGGATCTCCAGATGGATTTGACAAATTGGCTTCCTCATTGGTAAATGGCTGCTTGTTTGGTGGATGGAATGATGCTGACTGACTGCACATGCCATTGCCACGACTGTGGTAAAGAATGTAATGCCTGAAATGGTTCCCGGATTTGCCATTCCATTATGGATTTAGCCAGACCAAGGAACTCACTTCAGCACATAGACAAACTACGTACTTGCAAAGACTTGGGAGTGATAATTAGAATTTTATACTCCACATCATCCTTAATCATCACAGAAGCAGACGATGAGGATATGTGGATTAGGGGAACAGATATGGAACATGAAAAACTAGACACAAAATTCCTTCAGGAAAAATCCACCTGGAAATTGGCCTGGAACATCCATAATCATTGTCCTTGGCCCTTAATGAGATTTGGAATGCTCCAAATAGCAGGCAGGGACTGACCCCCTTTGCAACAGTATTTTAGAAAGGAGTCCTTAACCCTTTCTTCCCTGATTGAGTGAACTTTATGATAACTTATATGACCAAGTTGATGCCATGCATAGCCATGTCCAAGAAGTAACAGGTGCACTTGGGTTATATCATCCATAGACAATAAGAACATGGCCTCTGCCACTGCCTAGCCATGCAACCCTTTCTACAGAATATGGGACGCTCATCACGTCTTCAGAGAGCACCCAGTTCCACCTCGCTGAAAAGGACCTTATGACGAACTGCTAACCGACTACACTGCCATCAGAATTAGGGAAAGATTCTTCTGGATTCATGCCAGCTGCACAAAATAGTTCCAGAAAATGCCATCGTCAAGATCCTGGATGGCCATCCCCACAACGACCATAGGTAAGGATTCCCAGAGCCAATTCCCAGGCTCCGGAAACACATGGCATCACATAGTAGGTCATGGATCAAAAAACTGCATTTCCACCTAGTTTCATTTTCCGGCTCTTTCCTGTCAGGAAAAAAAAAACCTTTTTAAAATGGAGCCTACCCTTTCCCCCACTATTAAAAGACTGACTACATTTCCTGCTCTCCCTCTGAACCTCTACGACTGTCTGTCTTCAGACTGCATCTGCCCCATTCACCTGTGTAGTTATCTCAGCAGGTCAGATACAGACCCTTACACCAGTTTTCCAAATCCCGTCTACAGTAAATAATCAGTCTGATTGTCAATCGTTTTGACATCAGGATAGCATGTAAGCCCCCAAAGTCGTGTTATTTCCTGCCAATGCAAGCAGGTGAATGCACCATGTGGATGGACAAATGGAAGGGTGTGGTATCCACAACCAGAACGACAATGTCACTCTGCCTTTCCTTCCACTGCATTGATTGGGACCACAACTTTGATGGAAGCTTCAGGATGGTCCTTTGCTCAGGTGAAGTATTGGGAGAGAATATTTCCCTTTGTATGAAGACAGTCATGGTGCTGGGTTCTCTCTCTCGGTGACATAGCAAGGCAATCTGGTGCCAGATGGTCACTAGGTGCTCCAGCATAACCCCCATGGCACAAACACTGTCCAGATCACAAAATGTTTCATTGGCACTCAGACTACCTGTGCATCAAGTGGCATAGCTCAGCCACTTCCAGCTAAGGCTGCCTAACAGCACAAGTCATATGAGAGTAGACCGAAAATCTGGAGTAGCTCAGTCAGGTGACAAAACCCACCTTATAGCTGCTGAAGGGCTGCAGGCCTCCCGTGTCTCACAAACTTTCAGGAATGCATGATAATTGACCAGTGACAGTGACCCTCAATTGCCCAGAGCAGTGGGAACTCATGACAGGCTCTACATGAGCTGGTCAGGCTAACATCTTGGCACTGTTTGGACTGTTAGGAATTCCCAAGGCAGCAGGGTAGAGATGTATAGGTTGAGAGCAGACTGTGGCTGGGACTCCTTGGTCTTCGATGCTGAATGGGACATACTGGCTAGCTCAGTCATGACGGAGTCTCCCCTGTGGCCCTTTAGATACCCTCAACTGCCTAGACAGTCTTGGGAATGTGAGCCATCTTATGGACAGCTGGGCATTTACATTTCAGTAGTCAAGTGTAAAGCGCCACCTGTTAGGAGGGGGCTTTAATGCCCGTCAAGTGGGCAGACGGAAAGGAGAAATGGTGTGTTTAATGTCCCCCCTCCTTCAGTAAATCTTGAATTATGGGGTGCAATTTCTCAGTCCTCTATTGCGCACAATATTGATGTGCATATACTGTCTTAATTGGATGTGTGGGGGCGTGCAATTTGCAGTCCTACAGACTCCTGATATGTAGCTCCCCCCAGGAAATCCAGGCACTGGGTTTGTTCCCACTGGCCTTGATGGCATGTGAGGGCATCCACATCATTAACAAGACAATGCACGGTCAAAGGGGCCACAGTTGCTAAAAGAGATTCAGTAAAGATTCTTCCAATAGTGACATCAAAGCGATGTTGAGACCCTTCTACTATCCCTACCTTTATACCTAGTAAGCTAAAGGGCACCACACTTTTATTTGGAGGGGTTCCTGGGAAGCACTGTACCTTGGCTTCAGGGTCAATGAGAGAAATAAAGTGTTGTCTGTGTCTGTGTCCTACACGGTAATTACAGAAGTATACAGGCAGTTGTCCCAGGAGGAAGGACATACTCCACAAACCTCCAGGTCCCTAGGCAGGGGCCTTGGCATCTCCCCACCCACTGGGATCCTAGCTCCCCACTACCAGGGCTGTCATGTCCAAAGAAGTGATGGCACCCACCCGAAGGTTAGAAACAGCATTCTCTCGAAGATCCCAAAGAGTCTGATCAAAGTTTCCGACTTGTGTTCAGGCTGTCCTGAGATTAAGTCACTAGGGACCCCTCTTCTCAGAGCTGTGCATAAGGAGAAGTGTGGGCATCATCTCTAGAGCAAGAGATCTGGGTTGAAGTTCCACCCCTTGAAAGGGGCCCTGCTGGGACCCTCCTGTGGGCTCCTATCTATGGAGGTGGTGATCCCATCACCATTTGCAGCAAAGAAGTCTTGGGCTTCTTGAAAATTCTCCTTTTTACATCTATGGCATGCATGCTAATGCCTGCTACACTAAAGCTGGTATTTCCATGAATTGTATTGGCACAAGGCTTAAGATCAGAGTGGACCTTCAAGAAGAACTCCTTAGGTTCTGTTGTCAAGTGCCTCTCCTCCAGGTGGAAATGGACAAGGGCTCATGGGCACATGACATAAGGGAAACAAAACAAAACAAAACAAAACAAAACAAAACAAAACAAAACCCAAATCCCACACCCATTGAATTGTCCCCATTCTATCTTAGAGTTGGATTGCATCACCTGGCCTTGACCTCTCCCAGTGGGCCTGTGCTGTCGTGCCATAAAAATCCAAGTCCGGAGAATCAGAGCTTCTTTCTTCCTACCTCTGTGGACTCTGAGGCCCTAGGGAGCCTCTTCCTCAGAGCCTTCCCCTTTTTCCTTGGTGTGTGTCTCTTTCCATGTGCCTTGGGGTGGTTGTCAGAGCCTTTTGATACAGTGAAAAGACTGGAAGCTCCGTAGGTTGTCTCTAAGTAAACAGGCCGTTGATACCTTGAGCTTTTCAGTGATTTATGAATCTGGGGCACTTGGACCAATCCAGACAGCTGTAGTATGTCAAGCGCTTAAAGCAACAGCTTGGAGCCAATTGTGAAGACCCAGTAGAGCCAATCAATATCCTTGTCTCCCTCCCTTTGGACAAATGATTCCAGGAAACCTTGCATTTTCATGATGGTGTAGTGCCTGTCACCATTTCTCTCTTTCACACTGGTCCGTGGATATGTTGGTGTAGTGAAGACCTGGGATAGAAGTTAACTCTTCCCAGACACGTGTGATTAGGCCTCCCATGCTGCAGTGTCCCCATCAACACCTGTCAAATAGGGAGCCATTGTCAACAGCAGTGGCGAAGACAGCCAGTAGGGGGAGGTTGCCTTGGCTGTGTCCTCCGCCCAGGGAGACATGATGCTCCTGGTAGAGTTGCCTCTGTCACTAGGTAGGCATGGCTAAGCAAACACAACACCAGGGTACTGGCTGCAACACAGTGGACCCAGCAGCTGGCGTCTTCTTCGACACTAATCTAGGCATATGGTCTTCGGTGTCCAGCAATATCTCACTTGGAGATGAGTAGGAAATCCACACCTCTGGAACCCCAGGATGGTGCCTGATTGTTGGTCTCTGCAGGGAGTCTGACCTTTTATGGCACTGGTAACTTAGGGTAGGGGTTTCTGGCAACACCTGGCATCAGCCCAAAGCAAAGCTACAGACCACCGGCAAGCTCCAGCTCCTTCCCAGAGCAGCTGAGATGTGGGGGTAGGAAACGAGTGAGCCATTTTCAGTGCTAACACATTGTTGGAGGGCACCACCTAGGCCCCCAATCCCATCCCTGGGGACAAATGTGTTGGGGACCCCAGCTGTTGTACAAAATTAAGAACATGTAGACTGTATCCTGCTGCAGGAATAGGGAAGAGCCATTGCTCAGGGGGTGGATAGGCAGCTCCCTAGTCATCTGAGCTCTGGCTTTGGATACATGAGATGCATGGGGCCCTCCTGACTCAAGGTGGGGTTTCCGTGCACCCCCAACAAAGGAAATGGAGGCGCAGGATTTCTGACTCACAGGGCCCAGAAGCAAGGGTACACAAGGACCTTGGGAAGGGCAGGCCTCCTTCCCACAGTCCCAGTGATCAGGGCACAGAAAACAGGGTAGCAAGTACCTGATTACTTGAGAATGCATGGGGCTGAATTCCCTAACTTTTCACAAGGTCACCTCTGTGTGGTTATTCGAGAAGGCTCTCAGAAAACCAGTGGGAATCCTAGGCAGATCCTTATCTAAGGTTAAACTCACTGAAAAGTAGGCAAGAGAAAGAGAGCAGGGATTCACATTCATCGGGCTCCAACTGGATGCCAGATCATCCATAGGCACCTTTCATCAGAAAGGCCTGCCTTTCTGATTCATTTCATTGGGTGCTCCATTCAGTCTCACAGTCTCAGTCTCCCACATTTGGAAATTTTGTCTCCATGGAGGCACAGCTTGTGCTAGGTGGAACCTAATGCCAGTCCCCTTCCCTCACAGCCCACAGACACCCCAGTGTGGAACAGGCAGTGTGGGTGGGTGGTAGCCCTCCATTATCCTGAACCCACATTGGGACTGGGGGAAGACAGATTACCTGGAGAAAATGTTAAGTGCGCAAGAGCACAGTTTTGGAGACAACTCATGAATTTGTCCGTGAAAGAGCTTGTGTGAATGTCTCTTAATTCTGGAAGCATATACCTCAGTTCAAGACCCAGATGCTGACTCAGGTCCTCTGCACATAATCTCGGGCTCAGTTTGGGCTCTTGGAAGCTTAGATATATACGTAGAGGCCACAAGCATGCAGTGTTTAAGTCTTATTTCAGCGTTCTGGTCAGTGAGCCATGAGAGATGTGTGTCAGAGCCATGATGTGCCTGTGGACCCCTGTGTCTCCTGCAGACCCCCGAAACGTGGATGTCAGCTCTGCAGCCTCATTACTGTATTGTCACACATGTGCCAGTTGGATTGTCTATAGTTGTTCAGCAGTGAGGAGGCTAATTATGGATTGTCGTCAGCAACAATCAGTCCCTTAACTTTCTCGGGGTTGATAATTTGACACTTGTGGCGACACCACAAGGAATGCAGCTATTATGGCTTAAATGGGACCAAAAACCGCTCTGAGATATAACAGGGATTCATCACTTTGCCTCACTGGACGCCTTCTTCTTGGAGGGGTGCACTGCCTGTGCTCCCACCAGTGCCTCGTCCGGTGCACCATGGAGGATCCCAGCTTATGTGACAATGGCAGTTCCTGTCATTGTCACACGACCCTCTGTGACTGCATTTCTCCGGGATACAGTCATAATTCAGCTGAGCCACACTGCCAGTGCAGTAGGTGTCCTGACAGAGCTTTCCAGAAGCATAGGGGGTACCAGTTCTCACATGACCAATCTCGGTTGTTCCTGTGCTACTATGTGAATTCAGCAGCAAACACCAGAACCCTGATATCTCAGATGGATGGAATCCAACATGCTCTTGCAGCTGAGGGAGATGTGTGACGATCCTACACTGCAGCATTCCACACGGCTCGTCTGTGTGGGAACAGTGTTCAGTGTTGAATTCCCCAGGGTCTTCTGCAGTGTCCATATCGGCTGCTTTTTTGATTTATGGCATAGCAGACATCTTCACCTTTCCAGAATTTTGCAAAGATTTCTTGGCAGCGCCTAGTGCGGTCAGTGCAGTTCCCATAATAGCAGCATCCCTCTTCGGTGCATGGGGTTCATCTTGCCTATGGAAGTCATCAGGGTACGCCAAGGACACCCCACAACCCTGCCTTCATCCTGTCTGTGTCGAATCCATTGGTCCACCTGGCATATCAGGGCTCTTATGTTTTATCTCAGGAGCTCTAGCTGGGTTTGAATACACCAAATTGTATGAACTCAGTATGACAGTGATCTCACTGATCCTCTGGGAGAGCATCTCGCTATGCTGTGGTTGGAGCTGGTTATCCCAGAAGGGCAGTTGCATGAACACTAGGGCTTGGAGTTCATGATGAAGAACAACAAGAAGCAGCGTCCATTTAGCTGCTCTCAGCAGAGGCTCCTATGCTAATCACCAGGGCAGTGCAACGGTGCCTGTCAGCTCTCCTGCCCCATGAAAATGCACTCCAAGAAGGTAACTGTCTCACCCGATATGACTCAGGGATCCTCAAACTGTAGCACTGCCTGTGGGCCACGGGGCTGCTTCTCCCCTGGAGCACTGCTATGCCCACCAGACTCCACCCCAATGATGGCATGGACTTCTAAACCTTCAGTCTTTGAACTGCACATTTACAGAAGGTTGACTTGTCTTGATTACCTTTATGTGTCATCTTGACTGCGTCATGGGTGCCCAGTTTCCCCACTGTTTCTGTGGATGTCTGGTAACTATTCCAGAAGACACTGGCATTTCTATCCATGGTTTCTGTCTGCCTCGGCATCACCCACTCTGTTAAGGTTCTGAAGAAAATCTGATGCAGAGGGAGGAAGAATTCCCTCATTTTTACTTCCCATGTGCTTGTTTGAACTGGAACAGTGGTCTCCTCTGGCCCTTGTTCTGAGAGTTACATCATCAGCTTTCCACGTTGTGAGACTAGAGAGTAGTTCAGAATTAGATGAGAATTACACCTCTGGTTTTCCTGGGTCTCCAGCATGTGAGAGTGGAAGGTGGGGCTTATCAATGTATTCAATCATTTAAACCAATGTGCTTTGGGCCCTGTGCCTCAGGAGAATCCTAATAAATGGAGATGAATTATCTCTTCTTTAGAGGAATTGGATAAAGCTGTAGCTCATTTAAAGTCCTGCGTAGCAACAGCCAGGTGGGAAGTGTCATGTTGTTTTATTGGGACAATGGCTGGGTGAGGATAAGGAGGAGCTGTGGGATCCTGTGGTCCTGGCTGCACTGGGACTGCATCTGGGACCCCTGTAAATGTTCAGCTGTTGTGCCTCTCAGGATATCTGCAATTCACTCATATTGAGGGACAGGAGTAAGCAATGCAAAGAACTGTGTCTTTTGTGCACGTTAGTGTAGTTTTCCTATGACAACAAGTATCTAATTTAGACAGTTAATTGGTAAGCACAGAAACCTGTGTCCAGAGAGCCTCCCTGGGGAAACTGCTGTGTGGAGAGGAAGCCCCTGACCCTGACAGGAAACCTGCCTGTAACCTCCATCTGCACCTGCCTCTGGAAACACAAACCAGAATTGTGCATTGTGTGTGCCCCCCTGGTTGTGCTGATCCCCTCCTGCAGGGAGGTTTGTGTGTGGGCTTCCATTGGGGTCCCCTCTCTGTGTCTCTTGCACAGTAATATGTGGCCGTGTCCTCGGTCTTGAGGTTGTTCATCTGCAGATATAGCGTGTCCTTGGCATTGTCTCTGGAGATGGTGAATCGGCCCTTCACGGAGTCTGCATAGCTTGTGCTCCTTCCGTCATATCTAATATATGCGGCCCACTGCAGCCCCTTCCCTGAAGCCTGGCAGACTCAGTCCTTGCTGTTGCTACTGAAGGTGAATCCAGAGGCTACACAGGTGAGTCTCAGGGACCCTCCAGGCTTCACCAGGTCTCCCCCAGACTCCACCAGCTGCACGTCACACTGGACACCTGCAGACACCAGACATCTTGGTCAGGAAACTGTCACACATCCACTGGTTCTCACTCATACCCACTCACATACTCAGTGTCTCTAATTCACCATGACTTACCTTTCAAAAGAGCAACGAGGAAAATCCAGCCAAGCACAAACTCCATGGTGAGGTGTGTGTGTTCTGTGCTGATCACAGAATGGGAACACCTGGGACTCCTGGGGCTGGGGCTCCTCTCCCAGCTGCAGGCTGCAGAGGGCACTACAGAGGGCTACAGAGAGGGCACTATTTGCATGTCCTCTGACATATATATCAAGATTCAGACTTAGATTTGATTCTGTAAAAGTGAACGACAGGGTTGGGGACGCATTTCTACATTAGTTTGTGTGGATGGTGCTGTGAAAATATGAATAATTTTAATTGGTGAGCACAGGTATATTTGCAGGCACGTGTGCAGTTTTACTTGTCTTTCATCAACATTGGTCATTTTTGCTCTACAATTATTTTACATCCTTTTTGATATTAATCCCAAATACTTTTTTCTGTGAAATTTTCACTTCTGTAATTTTGTTATTTGTTTTGCATATATTTCCACGCTGGTGTGTAGAATCACAGGTGGTTTATTTTTTATTTATTTTTCTTCATTACGTGTCCTGCACTTCTCCTCATTTTTAAAAACTGGTTCTAATATTTTTTGTGGTATCTCTAGGCTTTTGTTATGTTTAAGATCATGTCATCTACAAACAGGCAATTTTTCTTCCTTCTCACTGTTTTAAATGTCTTTTATTTCTTTTTATTGCCAAAGTTTGAGTAATTCTTTCAGTTGTAGGAGAAGAATGCTTTTCCCTTCTTCTGGGGTTTCACCTGGTGTAAGGATTCAATTGCCATAAGACTGATCTCAAGGGGAGGATAAATTTCATTTTGCAAGTGCATGGCCTTCCTAATGATATGACACCCAGAGAATGTACAAAGCAGGTGGCACTTGTGACTTTCAGACAACAAAACATTCGATTTGGCAAGAGTTAAGGCAAAGGTGTGGGTTTGGGGGTATTTAATTAGTCAACAAGTAACTAGGTTTGTTTTCACAGCCTTCTTGTCCCTGTGTTCCTTATTCTGGTGCTAAGGATAGTTCTTCCCTCCTGGAACAGGTAAGGGAGTTTTCCCAGGGGAGATTTATTTCGTGCTGTCAAGGGACAAAGGATGGTCTGAGTGTCCTTGGACTGGCTGTTTCTCACATGACTTTCATCCAAATCAGCAATGTGACACGTTGATATGGTTTGAGGCAGCATGTTTATTCTTCACGTTATCATGTTGAATACTTACGTTAGGGGTGATCATCATTGTCTGATCTTGATGTAGAAGGAATGGTTTTCGTATTTTTCTGTTCAATATGCTGTCAGATGTCGGCTTTCATAGTGGACATGATCATCTGGAGGTAATTTTCTTCTTTTTTTTCTTTCATTACCATGTTTGTTTTTTATTTTTTTAAATTTATATCCAAATTAGTTAGCAAATAGTGCAACAATGATTTCAGGAGTTGATTCCTTAGTGCCCCTTACCCATTTAGCCCATTCCTCCTCCCACAACCTCTCCAGCAACCTTCAATTTGTTCTCCACATTTATGAGTCTCTTCTGTTTTGTCCCCCTCCCTGTTTTTATATTATTTTTGTTTTCCTTCCCTTATGTTCATCTGTTTTGTCTCTGAAAGACCTTATATGAGTAAAACCATATGATTTTGTCTTTCTCTGACTGACTCATTTCACTTAGCATGATACCCTCCCGTTCCATCCACATAGTTGCAAATGGCAAGATTTCATTCATTTTGATTGCCGAGTCATACTCCATTGTATTGATATACCACATCTTCTTTATCCATGATGGATTTTTTTGCTTTTTTCTTTTGAGTGTTGAGTTTGATAAGTTCTTTATATATTTTGAATACTAACTCTTTATCTGATATGTCATTTTCAAATATCTTCCCCCATTTGTCAGTTGCCTTTAGTTTTGTTGATGATTTCCTTGCTGTGTAGAACCTGTTTATCTTGATGAGATCTCAATAGTTCATTTTTGCTGTTGTTTCCCATGCCTCTGGGGACAATGTTTAGTAAGCAGTTGCTCTGGTCAAGGTCAAAGACGTTGGTGCCTGTGTCCTCCTCTAGGATTTTTATGGTTTCCTGTCTCACATTTAGGTCTTTCATCCATTTTGAATTTATTTTTGTGTGTATTGTACAAAGTGGTCCAGTTTCATTACAATTCCATGTTGCTGTCCAGTTTTCTCAACACCACTTGTTGAAGGGACTCTCATTTTTCCATTTGATACTCTTTCTTGCTTTGTCGAAGATTAGTTGACCATATAGTTATGGGTCGGTTTCTGGGTTTTACATTCTGTTATGTTAATCTATGTGTGTATTTTTATGCAGGTACTATACTGTCTTGCTGACTATAGCATTGTAATATAGCTTGAAATCCAGAATTGTGATGCCTCCAGTTTTTTTCTTTTTCATGATTGCTTTGCGGATTCAGGGTCTTTTGTGGTTCCATGATAATTTTATTTTTGAAACGTTTTTATTTATTTTTGGGAGAGAGAGAGCATGAGCATGGGAGGGGCAGAGAGAGAGGGAGACACAGAATCTGAAGCAGACTCCAGGCTCTGAGCTGTCAGCACAGAGCCCAATGTGGAGCTCGAACTCACGGACTGTGAGATCATGACCTGAGCCGAAGTCAGACGCTTAACCAACTGAGCCACCCAGGGGCCTCAACCAGTATAAGTTTAGAATTATTGGTTCTAGCTCTGTGAAAAATTCTGGGATTAGTTGAGAGGGATATTTGCTTTGAATTACTTGCATTGAATGTCTAGATTGCTTTGGGTAGTATAAACATTTTAACAATGTTTTTTTCTGAGAGAAAATGG
The DNA here is from genome assembly GCF_028018385.1 of Neofelis nebulosa. Classification (NCBI taxonomy): domain Eukaryota; kingdom Metazoa; phylum Chordata; class Mammalia; order Carnivora; family Felidae; genus Neofelis; species Neofelis nebulosa. The sequence continues at coordinate 148,507,235 of NC_080788.1, forward strand.
GAGGAGGGGCAGAGGAAGAGGGAAGGAGAATCCCAAGCATTTTCTGTGGTGTCAGTACAGGAACCAATGTGTGGTTCGATCTCAGGAACCATGAGTTCAAGACATGTGCCCAAATCAAGAGTCATGGCTTTAGCCCATGGAGCATGTAAGCACACCAATTATACTCTTAAGTATAGAGAACAAACTGATGGTTACCAGAGGGAAGGTGAATGGAGGGTTTGGGGAAGTAGATGATGGGGATGAAGGGGTGCACTCATAATGAGCACTGGGTGTTGTATGGGAATTTTGAATCACCATATGTTACACATGAATCTAATATTGCATTGCATGTTAACTAACTTGAATTTGAATAAAAAAATCAATGTATTTTAAGTGTCTACAAATGGCCTTGTTGGCATACAGCCCACTAGGAATCATTTATTCCAAAAACTATACTGAGAAAAGGAACAGCTAGAATTTTGAGCTAAGGTATGTTCCTTTCCTTCCCCACCCCACCTCAGCAAATGGAGAATCCAGTGCAAGTACCTGGGACTATAGGCGTTTGCCACTGAGTCTGGCTGCAACCCCCACGCCAGATTGTTGTAGCCAATACACAGGGTTCCCAGTGCCCAGCTCCTGTTCAGAGGACTCTTTTCCAGAGGGACAGAATGTCAGTGACCCCAAGCTGTTTGGTGTTGATGCCAAGCCCCTGCAGGTGCCACCGAGATGTGGGACTCATTGTATGCAGCCCCACTTCCAGGATGGAGGCTTTGCCCTGGGCACAGTCCACTAGGGATGCTGGGAGCCTGGTCGCCCCAGACCTGACTTATATGGCAGGAGTCTCATGCCACCAGGACAAGCAAGCCACAAGGAAATGAAGGTGCCACCCGCCCCTAAACTGATCCCTCCTTTTGTCCCCACCTGCAGCTTCAGAGTTTTGCTCAGGGCAGGGGGGACCTGGAGCAATCCACTAAACCAAGGTGAAAATCTGTTCTGGTACAACCGAGTTCATTTCCAGCTGAGTGTGAGGAAGGTCTGGGCCTCATGTTGTGGGAGAGTCAGGTGCAGGAGACAAATGGCTTCAGTGGAGGATTCCTAACCTACTCCTGCTCACCAGCAGGAGAGAGCAAGAGCCAGGGACAGTGGAGGGAACAGCTGCTGTCAGAACACATTTGAGATTCTGTTCTCAGCAACTCTCCATTCAGAGGAGTCCGAGGTGGTGAGGTTCAGTCTGTGGAGACTCCATACATCAGAGCATTGTTGAACATAGGACAACATTCAACATGCAGCAGAGGAATTTGTCATGTGGGGGTGGGTCAGAAAGTGATAAAGTCTAACCAAACACTGTCGCCTAGGCTGTCACATCTAGGCTGGCTGTGTGAATGTCTCAGGCCACACCACCTCTGTTGTCTTTGAGACTACTTTCATTCCCTCACATCATGTCTTTGAGGTTATCCTAGTTTCAGGTCTGCATCAATAGTGTCACATTTCTGTGGAAAAGCATCCCATTGATGGAAGTTTTATACTTGGTTTATTCCTTTATATTTAGAACGACTTTTGACTTATTCTTAGCTTCTAACACTAAGAAAGATACTATACATATGTACACACCATTTATTTTCAGAGCATGGGATTTCATTCTGGAGAAAATTCTCGGGAGTGGTATTTCCAGGTTACATGTTAAGTCATCCATGTATAATTTCATGAGTAACAGCCAATGATTTTCCAGATCTGGTGTTCATTTTTTATTCCTACCTGCAGTGTTGGAGGCCCCCAGAGTGCTGGATGCTCACCTGGATGGTGTTGCCAGTGTTCCCTTCATACCTGAGCCCTCAGGGTGTGTGCATAAGGCATCTATTGCATTCTTGATTAGAATTTCCTTGCCAATCGATGGTGTGAAGAGATTTTTCCTGTCCTTACTAATGTGTCTACAACCTCTAGGACGGGATGTTTACTACGCAAGGCTGTGCTTGTTTTATAGAGGGTTGTTTCCTTTCTTCCTATTGACTGTTGAGGGTTCTTAGCATATTCACGATGCAGGTCCTTGGTGGTTATGCAATTTGTGAATATTGTCTCTTCCTATGTAACTTGTCTTACTGCTATTTCCTCATTGGCAGAAAAAAACATCCGATTTTCACAAAATGTAATTATACCATTTCTTCTTATGGGTCTTGTGTTCTGAGCTTTAATTTTGGTTTTCATGATGATTAATTGTGACTAATATCTATTTTGTAATGTTTATACTTGAGAGAGAGACAGAAGGTGAGTGGTGGAGAGGCAGAGAGAGGGGAGACACAGAATCTGAAGGAGGCTCCAGGCTCTGAGCTGTCAGCAGAGAGCCTGACAGGATGCTCAATTCCTTGAACTGTGACATCACGACCTGAGCTGAAGTAGATGCTTACAGCGACTGAATCACCCAGGCACCTGACTTATTTCCTGACTTACAATGTAAAAGTCTTTTTTTCTGGTTTCTCTCAATGTTGAATTGTTCCCTAAGTGGTCTCTGGTGACTTAGTGTTTTGTTGTTTAAGTTTATGGACTCCAGTAACTCAGTTTCATGGCATGGTTTTTTTGATAACTATATGGTCAATTCTGTTGTCATGCTGTAATTGAACTTCAAATTTCATAAGAGATTCTGTGTGTGTCTCTTTGGACAGATTGCTCATCACATATGATAGATGTGCTCCTGGGGTCAAAAAACGCGTTTACCTTTCCAGGTGTTGGGCTTTCTCTATGTCTCAGGAGCCATCGAGCTCTGTGCACACAACCTAGTTCTTGACACAGGATTTTCCCTTCACAATTCTATGTAAAACCCTGAAAATTCATATTATGCATTGTCACTGTCAGACACTTCATGAATAGAACACACTGCAATGTTATATCATTTCCTGAAACTATTTCCTAAAGTTATTTTACTCTTGCATGTTTGGGGGTATGATTTTTCTTTCTCCTTCAAAGGGGAGTTCATATCTGCATTTGTGGAATTCTTCCAGCCTTCTCATCCCCTAATGCTTTTCCAACATGCTGTACAGTGTTTCACTAAGTGCATCTTTAAGTTTATTTGTACTCTGCCACATTCGGTGATAGGAGTGTAAGACAGGCTGAAACATATAGCTGGGTTTTTGTTTTGTTTTGTTTTGTTTTTTTGTTCGGTTCCCATGTAAGTGATCTGTCATATTGAATGTTTATAGAAAAGATAGCCCCTCACTTTCATACACCACTAACAGGGGACATGGTCCTTTTTAAAAGAAAAGGCAAAGGAAGACAAGGGAGCTGAGACACAAGGTTGGGGAAAGAAACCTACAGGCTGGCAGGAAGGGTCATCTCTCCAGACTTTCTAGTTCTGCAGATGTGGGTCCCTGCTGAAGCCCAACTTGGGTTCTTGTGCAGGTGTCTGGACAAGCGGCCCATGAGATATGGGCACATAGGATTTGGAAAGGGTTGTTGTAGTTTGAGTTCCAGCCCGCCTGGCACTGCTGTGAAAATTCATGCATATGTTAACTTACGTCCACGACCAGTTAGGGATAAAATGGGTAAATTCAGGAAGTTAGGCTCACTACCTTAGATTCCATGTTCATGAAAATTTGTGACAACATTTCTCGCTTCCTTTTTTTTTTACTACTTTAATTATTAAATTTGTGTTTAAATTTTGGTTAGTTAACATATTGGGTGATATTAATTTCATTAGCAGAATTTACTGATTCATCACTTACATTAACACCCAGTACCCATCACAACGCATGGCCTACTTAAACCCCCTCACCCATTATCCCATCCCCCACACACCTGGCCTCTAGCAACCCTTAGTTTGTTCTCTAACATTAGAGTCTTTTATGTTTTTCTTGCTCTTTTTTCCCTTCGCCTATGTTCCTCTGTTGTGTTTCTTAAAATCCCCATATGAGGAAATCATATGATATTTGTCTTTCTTTGACTGACTTACTTCGCTTAGCATGATACCCTCTAGCTACAGCAACATCTTTCCAAATGGCAAGATTTCATTCTTATTTCTGACTGAGTAATATTCTAGTCTATACATATAGCACATTCATCACTCGGTGGACTTTTGGTCTCTTTCCTCACTTTGGCTCTCATTGGTAATGCTGCTGTAAACATTGGGGCGCATGTACCTCCTCAAATCAGAATTTTTGTATTCTTTGGGTGAATACCTCATAAATCAATTGCTGGAGTGTAAGGTCGTTTCATTTTTAAGATTTTGTACTGTTTTCTGGAATGGCCACACTATGCATTTTCACCAAGAGTATAAAAGTGTTTTCTTGGGGCGCCTGGGTGGCGCAGTCGGTTAAGCGTCCGACTTCAGCCAGGTCACGATCTCGCGGTCTGTGAGTTCGAGCCCCGCGTCAGGCTCTGGGCTGATGGCTCTGAGCCTGGAGCCTGTTTCCGATTCTGTGTCTCCCTCTCTCTCTGCCCCTCCCCCGTTCATGCTCTGTCTCTCTCTGTCCCAAAAATAAATAAAAAACGTTGAAAAAAAAATTAAAAAAAAAAAAAAGTGTTTTCTTTTCTCCTCAGCCTCATCAATATGTCTTGTTTCCTAGTTGTTAGTTTTAGACTTTCTGACAGTTTGAGGTTGTTTCTCATTGTGGTTTTCATTTGTATTTCCCTGATGATGAGTGATGTTGAGCATCTTTTTGTGTGTCAGTTAGCCATCTGGATGCTTTGTTTGGAAAAGTGTCTAGTCATGTCTTCTGCCCATTTCTTCACTGGATTAGTTGTATTTTTGGTGTTGAGTTTGATACATTATTTATAGATTTTGGATAGTAAGCCTTTATGAGATTTGTCATTTGCAAATACCTTTCTCAATTCTGTAGGTTGCCTTTTAGTATAGTTGTTTGTTTCTTTAGCGCAGAAGCTTTTTATTTTGATGGAGCCCCAGTTTTGAATGTTTGCTATTGTTTCCTTTGCCTTCTGAGATGCGTCTACTAAGAAGTGGCGATGTCCAGTGTCAAAGAATTTGCTGTCTGAGTTCTCCTCTAGGATTTTGATGGTCTCTTGTCTCACATTTAGGTATTTCACCCATTTTGAATTTATTTTTGTGTATGGGGTAAGAAAGTGACTCGGTTTCATTCTTCTGCATCTTCTGGTCCGGTGTGCCCAACACCATTTGTTGACAAAATTGTCTTTTTTCCATTACATACTCTTTCCTGTTTCAGCCAAGATGAGGGGACCATACATTTGTGAGTCCATATCTGGGTTTACCTTTCTGTTCTATTGACCTGTGTGTCTCTTTTGTGCTTGTAGCATACTGTCTTGATGACTACAGCTTTGTAATATAGCATGAAGTCTTCAATCACGAAGTCTCCTGTTTCTTTGTGTAGCATAGACATGTCAATAATATTTGCTCCTTCAATCCTTAACATTGACTGTGTTTCCATTTCTTTCTGTCATCCTCAGTTTCGTTCATCATGTTATATAGTTTTCAGAGTATAGATCTTTGAACTCTTTAGGTATCCTATTATTTTTCGTACAATATTAAACGGGATGGATTTCTTTTTCTTTTTTTTTTTTTGATTTGTCTTTCTGTTTCTTCACGATTGCTGTATAGAAATGCAATAGAATTCTGTATGTTGATTTTTTATCTTGTGACTTTGCTGAATTGGTGTATCAGTTCTTGCAATGTTTTGGTGGAGTCTTGGGTTTTCTATGTAGAGTGTCATGTCATCTGTGAAGAGTGGAAGTTTGACTTCTTCCTTTCCAATTTGAATGTCCTTGTTTCTTTTTGTTGTCTCTTTGTGTGGATAAAGCTTCCAGGAATAAGTTAGGTAGAATTATGAGAGTGGGCATTCTTGTGTTCGTGACATTAGAGGAAATTTGTTTTCCCAGTGAGGATATTAGCTGTGGGGTTTTCATATATGGACTTTAGGGTGTCGAGGTATTTTTCCTCTATCCATTGTTGAGGGTTTTTATCAAGAAAGGATGTTTTATTTGTCAAAAGTTATTATTATTTTTGCCTCGATTGAGAGGGTCATATAGTTGTTATCCTTTCTCTTATTACTGTGATGTATTACAGTGATTTATTTGTGAATATTGAACCACCCTTACAGCCAAGGAGTAAATCCTACCCTATCATGGTAAGTGATATTTTAATGTATTGTTGGATTCGATTGGAAAGTATTTTCTTGAGAATTGTTGCATCCATGCTCATTAGGGCTAATGGCCTGTAAGTCTCGTTTTTAGTGGGGTTTAATCTGGTTTGGAACCATGGTCATACTGACCTTATAGAATGAGTTTGAAAGTTTTCCTTCCGTTTCTATTATTTGGAATAGTTTGAGAAGACTAGAATATTCTATGCTACTTAAATAGAATATTTACACTCTAATTATCCGGTAGAATTCACCTGTGAAGCCATGAAGCCCTCGACTTTGTGTGTCAGTAGGTTTTTGATTACTGATTCAATTTATTTTCTCCTTTCAGTCTGTTCAGGTTTCCTGTTTCTTCACATTTAAGTTTAGTTAGTTTATATCATTCTGGTAATTTATCCATGTCTTTCAGATTGACCAATTTTTTGGCATATAAATTCCAAAATATTTTTTTATAATTGTATTTCTCTGGTGTTAGTTGTGATCTCTCCTCTCAAATTTGTGATTATATTTACTTAGTCCTTGAGGAAGATGGCAGTGTAGGAGGACGTTGGGCTCACTGGGTCCTGCTGATCACTTAGATTCCACTCACATCTGCCTAATTTACCCAGGAAACCACCAGAAGACTAGCAGAATGGACTCTCTGGAGCCAAGCATAGACGAGAGGCCCACAGAGTGGATAGGGAGGTTGGAGAGGCAGTCCACGCTACATGGACTGGGTGGAGGGAAAAAGGCAGTGGAGGTGCAGCCAGCCCACCCAGCAAGGCAGAGCCCCCGAATCTGGCTTGCAAAAGCAGAGGGGCTGGATGGAGTGTGTTCTGACAGCCAGTGGGAATTAACATCTGGAATGTTATAATTCAACTGCGCTGCTCAGAGAGTGGGAGGGCTAAAGGACAATGGGAGAGAGAGTTGTTGAGCCCCACAGGATAGAGCTCAGCTTGGTGGAGAACAAAGGCACAGGGAAGAGCCATTTCCCTTGCCCATCCCCCAGCCAGAATCCCAAAGGGAACCAGTTCCTGGCACGAACTTGCTTGCACCACCCAAATACCCAACGCTGTGCTTCTGCGGATCCATCCCTCCAATAGGTATGCCTCCCTCCCAGTGCCACAGGGCTCCTCCTGAAGTGGACCACCAAAGGAAAAGCGAGCTGAACCTGCCCCTCCTGCCCCTGTGCATCTTGTGGATCCATCCAGGCTAATATGTCAGATCCCATCAAAGCAGCGCCCAAGCCTGGAAGTGTGCAAGTAGCCCAGAGGCCACACCACTCCACAGTGAGTCCTGCCCCTGGGAAAGGGGAAGATAAGGTACACAGTAGTCTGACTGTGGCCCCAGCGGTGGGCTGGGGGCAGATATCCGGTCTGACTTCAGCCCCGCCTACCAATGGAAGTTACTCCAGACAGCACAGGGGAAGAACCCTGCAGTTCCGCGCCACTCCAGGGACTCTCCAAAATGATGAATCGGAAGAATTCTACCCATCAGAAACTACAGGAAATAGCAACAACTAATGAACTGATCAAAAACAATTTAAGCAGTATAGTAGAAAATGAATTTAAAATAATAGTCATAAAATTAATCGCTGGTCTTGAAAAAAGTATAGAGAACAGCAGAGAATCTACTAATACAGAGATCAAGGGACTAAGAAACGGTCAGGAGGAGCTAAAAATGCTATAGATGAGCTGCAAAACAAAATGGAGGCGACCACAGCTCAGATTGAAGAGGCAGAGGAGAGAATAGGTGAATTAGAAGATAAAATTATAGACAAAGAAGAAGCTGCGAAAGAGAGATCAAAAAATCCAGGAGTATGAGGGGAGACTTAGAGAACTATGTGACATAATTAAATGAAATAATATATGCATAATTGGGGTTCTAGAGGAGGAAGAGGCAAAGGTGCTGAAGGTGTACTTGACGGAATTATAGCTGAGAACTTCCTTTATGTGGGGAAGGAAAAAGGCATTGAAATCCAAGAGGCACAGAGAACTGCCTTCAGATGTAACTTGAATCGATCTTCTTCATGACGTATCATAGTGAAACTGGCAAAATACAAGGATAAAGAGAGAATTCTGAAAGCAGCTAGAGATAAACATGCTTTAACATATAAAGGGAGACCAAAAGACTAGTGACGGATCTCTCTACTGAAACGTGGCAGGCCAGAAAGGAATGGCAAGAAATCTTCAGTGTGATGAACAGAAAAATAATGCAGCTGAGAATCCTTTATCCAGCAAGTCTGTCATGTAGAATAGAAGAAGAGAAAGAGGTCTTCCCAAACAAAGAAAAACTGAAGGAATTCATCACCACTAAACCAGCTCTAAAGAGATCCTAGGGGGGATCATGTGAGACAAAGTACCAGAGACATCACTACAAGTATGAAACCTACAGATATCACAATGACTCTAAACCTATATCTTTCTATAATATCACTGAATGTAAATGGACTAAATGCTCCAACCAAAAGACATAGGGTATCAGAATGGATAAAAGAACAAGACCCATCTATTTGCTGTCTACAGTAGACTCATTTTATACCTGAGAATACCTTCAGATTGAAAGTGAGGGGATAGAGAACCAACTATCATGCTCTTGGAAGTGAAAAGAAAGCTGGAGTAGCCATACTTACAACAGACAAACTAGACTTTAAAGGCTGTAACAAGAGATGAAGAAGGGCATTATATAATAATTACAGGGTTTATCCATCAGGAAGAGCTAACAATTATAAATGTCTATGAACCAAATACGGGAGCCCACAAATATATAAAACAATCACAAACATAAGCAACCTTATTGATAACAATGTGGTAATTGCAGGGGACTTTAATACTCCACTTACAACAGAGCATAGATCATCTAGACACAGGATCAATAAAGAAACAAGGGCCCTGAACGATACACTGGATCAGATGGACATGACAGATATATGTAGAACTCTGCACCCCAGAGCAACGGAATATACCTTCTTCTTGAGTGCACATGGAACCTTCTCCAAGATAGATCATATACTGGGTCATAAAAGAGCCCTTCATAAGTATACAAGGATTGAGATCATACCATGCATACTTTCAGACCACAATGTGATGAAACTTGAAATCAACCACAAGAAAAAGTCTGGAAAGCCTCCAAAAGCATGGAGGTTAAAGAACACCCTACTAAAGGATGAATGGATCAACCAGGCAATTAGAGAAGAAATTTAAAAATATATGGAAACAAATGAAAATGAAAATTCAACAAACCAAACGCTTTGGGATGCAGCAAGGGCAGTCCTGAGAGGAAAATACATTGCAATCCAGGCCTATGTCAAGAAACAAGAAAAATCCCAAATACAAAATCTAACAGCACATCTAAAGGAAAAGAAGCAGAACAGCAAAGACACCCCAAACCCAGCAGAAGGAGAGAAATAATAAAGATCAGCACAGAAATAAACAATACAGAATCTAAAAAAACTGTAGAGCTAATCAATGAAACCAAGAGTTGTTTATTTTTGAAAAAATAAACAAAATTGATACACCTGGAGCCAGTCTTCTCTAAAAGAAAGGGAGATGACCCAAATAGATAAAATCATGAATGAAAATGGAATTATTACAACCACTCCCTCAGAAACACAGCAATTATCAGGGAATACTATGAAAAATTATATGCCAACAAACTGGACAACCTGGAAGAAATGGACAAATTCCTAAGCAGCCACACACTTCCAAAACTCAAACAGGAAAAAATAGAAAGCTTGAACAGACCCAAAACCAGCGAAGAAACTGAATCAGTTATCAAAAATCTCCCAACAAATAAGAGTTCAGGACCAGATGGCTTCCCAGGGGAATTCTACCAGACATTAAAGCAGAGATAATACTTCTCAATCTATTTCAAAAAATAGAAAGGGAAGGAAAACTTCCAGACTCATTCTATGAAATCAGCATTACTTTGATTCCTAAACCAGACAGAGACCCAGGAAAAAAAGAGTACAGGCCAATATCCCTGATGAATATGGATGCAAAAGTTCTCAATAAGATACAAGCAAATCGAATTCAACAGCATATAAAAATAATTATTTACCATGATCAAGTGGGATTCATCACTGGGCTGCAGCGCTGGTTCAACATTCGCAAATCAATCAATGTGATACATCACATTAATAAAAGAAAAGATAAGAACCATATGATCCTGTCAATCGATGTAGAAAGAGCATTTGACAAAATTCAACATCGTTTCTTAAAAAAAACCCTCAAGACACTCGGGACAGAAGGAACCTACTTAAGCATCGTGAAAGGCATTTATGAAAATCCCACAGCTGATATCATCCTCAATGGGGAAAAACTGAGAGCTTTCTCCCTGAGATCAGCAACACGACAGGGATGTCCACTCTCACCGCTGTTGTGTAACATAGTGTTGGAAGTTCTAGCATCAGCAACCAGACAAGAAAAGAAAATCAAGGCCTCAAAATTGGCAAAGATGGAGTTAAGGTTTCACATGTTGCAGATGACATGATATTATATATGGAAAACCTGATGACTCCACCAAAAGTCTGCTAGAACTGATACATGAGTTCAGTAAAATCTCAGGATACAAAATCAGTGTACAGAAATCAGTTGCATTCTTACACACTAATAATGAAGCAACAGAAAGACAAATAAAGAAACTGACCCCATTCACAATTGCACCAAGAATCATGTAAACCTAACCAAAGACGTAAAAGATCTGTATGCTGAAAACTATAGAAAGTTTATGAAGGAAATTGAAGAAGATATAAAGAAATGGAAAAACATTCCGTGCTCATGGATTGGAAGAATAAATATTGTTAAAATGTCAATACTACCCAAAGCTATCTACACATTCGATGCAATCCCAATCAAAACCGCACCAGCATTCTTCTCGAAGGTAGAACCAGCAATCCTAAAATTTGTATGGAACCACGAAAGGCCCCAAATAGCCAAAGTAATTTTGAAGAAGAATACCAAAGCGGGTATCACAATCCCAGACTTTACCCTCTACCACAAAGCTATAATCATCAAGACAGCATGGTATTGGCACAAAAAGAGACACATAGACCAATGGAATAGAATAGAAACCCCAAAGATAGACCCACAAAACTAATCTAGACCTGCGAACTAATCTTTGACAAAGCAGGATACAATATCCAATGGAAAAAAAAGAGAGTCCCTTTAACAAATGATGCTGGGAGAACTGAGCAGCAACATGCATAAGGATGAAACTAGACCACTTTCTTACACCATTCACAAAAACAAACTAACAATGGATAAAGAACCTGAGTCTGAGACAGGAGACTCAGACTTTCTCCTAGAGGAGAAAGCAGGGAAAAACTCTGACCTCAGCTGCAGCAATTTCTTACTTGACCCAACCCCAAAGGCAAGGGAATTAAAAGCAAAAATGAACTATTGGGACCTCATGAAGATAAAAAGTTTCTGCACCACAAAGTAAACAATCAACAAAACTAAAAGGAAACCAATGGAATGGGAAAGGATATTTGCAAGAGACATATTGGACAAAGGGCTAGTATCCAAAATGTATAGAGAGCTCACCAAAGTCCCCACCTGAAAAACAAATAATCCAGTGAAGAAATGGGCAGAAAACATGAATAGACACTTCTCTAAAGAAGACATCCAGATGGGCATCAGGCACATGAAAAGATGCTCAAAGTCGCTCCTCATCAGGGAAATACAAATCAAAACCACACTGAGATATCACCTCATGCCAGTCAAAGTGGTCAAAATGAAAAAACAGGAGACTATAGATGCTGGAGAGGATGTGGAGAAACGGGAACCCTCTTGCACTGTTGGTGGGAATGCAAACTGGTGCAGCCGCTCTGGAAAACAGTGTGGAGGTTCCTCAAAAACTTAAAAATAGACCTACCCTATGACCCAGCAGTAGCACTGCTAGGAATTTACCGAAGGGGTACAGGAGTGCTGATGCATAGGGGCACTTGTACCCCAACGTTTATAGCAGCACTCTCAACAATAGCTAAATTATGGAAAGAGCCTAAATGTCCATCAACTGACAAATGGATAAAGAAATTGTGGTTTATATACACAATGGAATACTACGTGGCAATGAGAAAGAGTCAAATATGGCCTTTTGTAGCAACATGGATGGAACTGGACAGTGTTATGCTAAGTGAAATAAGTCATACAGATAAGGACATATGTTTTCACTTCTATGTGGATCCTGAAAAACTTAACAGATGACCATGGGGGTGGGGAAGGCAAATAATGGTTGGAGAGGGAGGGAGCCAAAACAGAAGAGACTCTTCAAGACTGAGAACAAACTGAGGGTATATGGGGGGTGGGATGAGGGGAGGGTGGGTGATGGCCACTGAGGAGGGCACCTGTTGGGATGAGCACTGGGTGTTGTATGGAAACAAATTTGAAAATAAATTTCATATTAAAAAAAATTACTTAGTCCTTTCTCTTTTGTTTTTGCTAAGTATGGCCTCGGTTTATCATTTTTAGTTATGCTTCCAAAACCCAGCTTATAGTTTCTTTGATCTGTTCTACTGTTTTTGTTTGTTTCTTTATCATTTATTTCTGGTCTAGTGTTCTTTATTTACCTTCTCCTGCTGGCTTCAGCATTCATTTTCTGTTCATTTCCTAGCTTGTTTAGGTGTAACATGGTTGTGTGTTTGAGATTTTTCTTCTTTCTTGAGTTTGGCCTGTATTGCTATATATTTCCCTCTTCCAACCAGTTTTGCTGCATCCAGATGGTTTGGCACTGGCATGTTTCCGTTTTCGTTTGCTTCCATGTATTTTTTACTGTTTCCTTAATTTCCTGAAAATCTCATACAATCTTTACTACAGTGTCTTTAACTTCATGTATTAGTGGTGTTGCCAAAGGTTTCTTGTGGTTGACTTCAAGTTTCATAGTGTCCTGGTCTGAAAATATGCTTGGTATTATGTCAATCTTTTTGTACTTGTAGAGGGCTGATTTGTGACATAGTATGTGATCTGTTCTGGGGAATGTTCTATGTGCACTCAAAAGGAATGTGTATTCTGCTGTTTAGAATGGAATGTTCTGAATATATCTGTTAAGTCCATTTGGTCCAGTGTGTCTTCCTTAGCCATTGTTTCCTTATTGATTTTCAGCTCAGATGATGTGTCCATTGTTGTAAGTGGAGCATTAAAGTTCTCTATTATTATTATTGTATTATTATCAATTAGTTTCTTTATGTTTCTTATTAACTGATTTATATATATCAGTGGTTAGAATTTTAGCATATAAAGATTTAAAGCTTTGTATCTTCTCATTGGATAGACTAGTTTATGATGATATACTGCCTTCCTCATCTCTTGAACAGATTTTGGTTAAAATCTAGTTAGTGTCATACGTGTATGGTGCTACAACTTGCTTTCGACGTCCGTTAGCATGATAAATTGCTATCCCTCCCCTCACTTTCAATCTACAGGTGTTTGGGTTGAAGATGAGCCTATTGTATGCAGTGTATAGAAGGTCTTGTATTTTTTTATCCACTCTGTTTTCCTATGCCTTTTGATTGGAGCATGTTGCCCTTTTACATTCACAGTGATTATTGATAGATATAAACTTAGTGCCATTTTGTTACCTCTCAAGTCACTATTTATGGAGATTTTCTCTGCTTATTTCTAGTCTTTGTTTCTTTTAGTCTTCCTTACCCACTCAAAGAGTCCCATTTAATATTTCTCAAAGGGTTGGTTTAGATGCCACAAACTCCTTTGGTTTTTGTTTGGGAAATTCTCTCTCTCCTTGTATCTGAATGATAGCCTTGATGGGTAAGGATTCTTGGCTGCATATTTTTTAATTGGGCATGTTGAGGATATCATGCCACTCCTTTCTTGCCTGCAGGTTTCTGTGGAGACATCTGCCATAATCTTTTATGTCATCCCTTTTTAGTTAGCGAATTCTTTTGACTTGCTGCTTTTAGTGTTTTTCTTTCTATGTGTATTTTGCTTATTTTACTGTTATATGTCTCTCTGTTGCCTGCTTTTTTTTTATTTTAATGGGAGTTCTCTGTGACTCATAGATGTGGACGACTGTTTCTTTCCCGTTTGTGGACATTTTCCACTATAATGCACTCAGATAAAACTTTTCCTTTTTTTCCTCCCTCTCGTTTTGCTCAGGGACTCCTTTTTTTTCACTATATGAAGTTTATTGTCAGATTGGTTTCTATACAACACCCAGTGCTCATCCCAAAATGTGCCCTCCTCAATACCCATCACCCACCCTCCCCTCCCTCCCACCCCCCATCAACCCTCAGTGTGTTCTGTTTTTAAGAGTCTCTTACACTTTGGCTCTCTCCCACTCTCACCTCCTTTTTTTTCCTTCCCCTCCCCCATGGGTTTCTGTTAAGTTTTTCAGGATCCACATAAGAGTGAAACATATGGTATCTGTCTTTTTCTGTATGGCTTATTTCACTTAGCATAACACTCTCCAGTTCCATCCATGTTGCTACAAAGGGCCATATTTCATTCTTTCTCATTGCCACGTAGTAACCGTTTGTGTATATAAAACACAATTTCTCAGGGACTCCTTTGAAAAGAATTTTATTTCAGTTTTTGGAGTTGCTGAGTTCCCGAAGTATACGTTTGAGATGCAATATTTAGTTTTCCTCTTCTTTCCTGCTTCATTTCCCCCATAATTTTATCTTCTCTGTCACTTACTCACTCATCTGCTTCTTTCCACCTGAGGTCATTATATACAATCAGTTTCACCTCCCGTTTATAGCATTTGTAACGTTTCAGACTGACAAGTTTTTAGGTCTTTTCTATATGTAGACAGGGTATCCTCCTGTCTTGTTTGCTTTCTTGAAGCACAGCTAGTGTCCGTATGATAGTTTTTAAAAATTCTTTTTACTTATTATAGTTTTTAAAAATTCTGTTTGAGGCATATTTGTTATATGTGTTTTAATTATATCCCTTACAATGACCTTTTATCGTTTATTCTTTTGGAATGCATTCCTCCATCAGTCTGTATGTCTGTCTCTGCATTCTTATGTTTTTCGGAAAATCCTGTTATGTTTTTTGCTTCTAGAGTAGTGTCTTCATGAGAAGTGTTTACATACTGTTGAGGACCTGATATTCTGGAAGCATTTCTTGCATGTGCTGTGTGCACTGTGCTGTCATGTATAGGCTGCTGTGTCCCTCAAGTCAGTCCTTTGCAGGTTTCTCCTTGCCTCCAGTAGGGAGTTTTTCAACTTTGTCCAGTGTTGTGTTTTAACTAAGTGAGTTTGTTCTGACTGTTAAAAGAGGCTAATTCCTATCTCCCCTAGAAGTGAAGCTTTGCCTCACTATATGGTCAGTAGACTTGGTGCCTGTGGGGGTATATGGTGGTCTTTGGAGGGAGGGGCGTGGTGCTGGTCTGGGTTCCAGGCAGTCTTTTCCTAGTAAGGAAGCATCTGAGTAAGACAAGAGGGGTGGATCTTGGTGTCAGTGGCTCAGCTTCTACTGGGGGGTGCTGTGCTGCTCACTGAACTCTGTCCATGCTGATTGGCGGGGGGAAATATTGGCATCAGCAACCCCTCTAGTCCCTGCAGTTGGAGTTCCCAGCCGCCCCTGTTCAGGAAGCCCTCCCACAGAGAGAAAAATCTGTACTCGTTGGTCCCAGTCAGAACCCTGCCTTCACCCTGTCTGTGTCCAAGCCATTGGCCTACCTGGTGGCACAGAGCTCTTATATTTTATATCAGGAGCTCTAGCTGGGTTTCAAAAGTTGAAACTGTATGAACTCAATATTATAGGGACCCCACCGATCCTCTGGGAGAGGGCTTTTCTGTGCTGTGGCTGGAGCTGGTTATCCCAGAAGGGCAGTTTCACGAACATTAGGGGCTTGGAGTTCATGGTAAAGAACATCAAGAAGGCAGCGTCCAGTTAGGTGCTCTTAGCAGAGGCTCCAATGCTAATGACCAGGGCAGTGCAATGGTGCCTGTCAGCTCTCGTGTCCCATGAGAGGCAATGCCCCCTCTCCAAAATGCACTCCAAGAAGGGACTGTCTCTCCCTATGCCAGCCAGGGGACCCTCAGATCACAGTGCCCCCCCATTGGTCTCTGCTCTCCTTCTTCACAGGAGCACTGCCATGCCCACCAGGCTCCACCCCCGTGACAGCATGGACTTCTAAATCTTTAGTCTTTGAACTCCACATTTACAGGAGGTTGACTTCATGATTACCTTATTTTAATCTTGACTGCGTCATGGGTGCCCAGATTAACCACTCCTTCTGAGTATGTCTGATATGTGTTTCCAGAAGAGATTGGCATTTCCATCCATGTTTTCTTTCTGCCTAGGCATCACCCATTCCATTATAGTTCTGAGTAGAACCCGATGCAGAGGGAGGAAGAATTCCCTCATTTTTACTTCCCATGTGCTTGTTTGAACTGGACATTGGTCTCCTCTTGCCCTTGTTCTGAGAGCTACATCATCAGCTCTGCAGGTTCCGAGACTAGAGTATTTCATAATCAGGCGAGAATTACACCATTGGTTTTCCTGGGTCCCCAACTTGTGGCAATAGATCATGGGACTTCTCAACATATTTTGTCATGGAAACCAATGTGCTTTGGATTCTGTTGCTCAAGGGAATCCTGACTAATACATGGAGATGATTCATCTCTTGTTTAGAGGAATTGAATAAAGCTGTAGATCATTTAATGTCCTGAGTAGCAAATGCCAGGAGGGAAGTGTCATGTTGTTTGATTGGGACAAGGGCTGGGTGAAGATAATGGGGAGCTGTGGGATCCTGTGGTCCTGGCTGCACAGGGAGTGTATCTGGGACTGCTTTAAGGTTCAGCTGTTGTGCCTCAGGAAATCTGTAATTCACTCATGTTGAGGGACAGGAGTAAGCAATGCAAACAACTGTGTCTTTGTGCATGTTAGTGCAGTTTTCCTATGACAACACAGTTGCTAATTCAGAAAGTTAATAGGTAAGCACAGAATCCTGTGTCCAGGAACTGCTGTGTTGAGAGGAAACCCCAGACCCTAACAGGAAACCTGCCTGTATCCTCCAACTGCACCTGCTCCTGGGAACACAAAGCAAAATTGTGCATAGTGTGCGCCCCCTGGTGGTGCTGATCCCCTACCTGCAGGGAGGTTTGTGTCTGGGCTCCCAGTGAGGTCCCCTCACTGTGTCTCTTGCACAGTAATATGTGGCCGTGTCCTCGGTCTTGAGGCTGTTCATCTGCAGATACAGCGTGTTCTTGGCCTTGTCTATGGAGATGGTGAATCGGCCCTTCACGGAGTCTGCGTAGTTTGTACTACTTCCATCAGTATAAATGCGTGCGACCCACTGCAGCCCCTTCCCTGGAGCCTGGCGGACCCAGTGCATGTAGTAGCTACTGAAGGTGAATCCAGAGGCCACACAGGTGAGTCTCAGGGACCCCCCAGGCTTCACCAGGTCTCCTCCAGACTCCACCAGCTGCTCGTCACACAGGACACCTGCAGACACAAGACATCTTGGTCAGGAAACTGTCACACATCCACTGTCTCACTCATATCCACTCACAGACTCAGTGTCCCTCATTCACCATGAATTACCTTTTAAAAGAGCAACCAGGAAAACCCAGCCCAGCACAAACTCCATGGTGAGGTGTGTGTGTTCTGTGCTGATCACAGAATGGGAACACCTGCGACTCCCGGGGCTGGGGCTCCTCTCCCAGCTGCAGGGTTGGAGCTGGACTGGTTTAATCAGCACAGGGAGGGCCCTATTTGCATATCCTCTGACTATATATCAGGCTCCAGACTTAGATTTGTTTCAAATTTAAAACCAGTGTTTGAGAGGCACTTCTAGATCACTTCTTGCAGAAGGGACTGTGACAGTATAAATAATTCTAATCTGTGAACACAGTTATCTTTTCATCTGTGTTTGCCATTTTACATGTCTTTCTCCCAGCACGTCATGTTTGGTGTACTATTTTACTTTTTAGTGGAATTTAATCCTAAATACTTTATTTTGTGCCATATATTTTAATGTGTGTTCATTTTTGTGTGACAGATAGAGGGAAGGAGTGAGAGATCAGAGAGAGAGAAGGGGACAGAGAATCCCAAGCAGGCTCTGCACAATCATTGCAGACCCTGCCTTAGAATTAAACTCAGGAACCATGAGATCATGACCTGAGCCAAAATCAACAGTAGGCCCTTAACGGATTGAGCCACACAGATGCTCCATTTTGTGCCATTTTCAATTGTGTGATTTTGTCATTTTTTTCATATACTATGTTTTAGGTGTGTGGAAATACAACATATTTTTGTATGTAGATTTGTACCCTGAACTTTTCCTGAGTTTATTAGTTCTAATACTTTTTTTATGGAGTTTCTAAGATTTCACTATAAGTTCATGTGATTCTCAAACAAATAATTTTCTTCTTCCTGATTTGCATGTCTTTATTTCATTTTCTTACCTAATTTTTATGGGTACATCTTCAACTTGTAGGACCAGAAAGGTTTTTCCTTCTTTGCTTCTGTGTTCTTTGTCTGGTCTAAGGATTCAACTGACATAAGACAGATCTACAGAAGAGAATAAATTTCATTTTGCATGTGCACAAGCTTCCTAATAATATGACATCCAGAGAATGAAGAAAGTAGGTGGCCCTTGTGCCTTTTAGAATAAAAAAACAATGGATTTGTGAAGAGTTAACAAGACAGAGATTTGGATTTGGGCAAGTCAATTAGTGAGGAATTAACAAGGCTTGTTTGCACAGCCTTCTTGGTGCTAAAGTTCCCATTTCTAGTGTAAGGATGGTTCTTCCATTCTGGTAGAGGGAAAGGAAGTTTCCCAGGAGAGATTTATTTCCTGCTCTCAAGGGGACAAAGGAGGGTCACAGTTTCCTTAGACTAGCTGTTACTCAAGTGACTTTCCTCCAGATAAGCCATGTGACAAGATGACATACATTGGGTGCCATATTTTACTGGTCTTCATGTTACCATGCGGAATACCTATGTAGGGAATGAGAATCCTTGCCCGGCTCCTAACATGACAGGAAAAGCGTCAGTTTTTCACTGTTAAATATGCTGTCAGCTGTGGGCTTTTCATCTACGGCCACAATTTTGTGGAGGTAATTTCTTTCTTTCCCTCAGTTGCTGAGATTTTTTAATAATGACAATTTGTTGAATTTTGTCTCGTTTTATATATATCAATAGATGATGATATAGGTGATCAATAGATGTGACTGCATTGTCACATATGACCCTTTCATTGTGCTGTTGCATTCACTATGCTAGGAGTTTTGCATGTATGTCCATCTGAGATATTGGCCTTTAGTTTCTCTTAAGGTGTCTTTTGATTTCACATCATAGTAAGGTTGGTCTTGTAGATGAGTTGGGGCATATTCCTTTCTTTTCAGTTTCTGGTAAGAGTCTGAGAGGTATTGGCATTAAATATCCTTTATATTTTGATACAGTTCATAAAGTCCTCTGTTACCAAGCTGAATTTTTTTCTTTAGGGGCGGGATATGATTAGATTATAGATTCAATCTTACTTGCTTTAATTCTGTTAATTTTCTATTTCTTCATGTACAGTCTTGTGGATTGTATAACTCTAGAAACTGCCTAGTTGCCCCTTAGTAATCTAATAATGGATCTATAATTATCTAGGGATTTTCTGTTATTGTTCTTCACTTCTTTGGTATCAGTTATGTCCCCTCCTTAATTCTGATTGTATCTGTTTGAGTTTTACTTATTTCCTAGTAGAGATGCTTTTTCAATTGCATTTAGCTTTCCAGATATCAATTTCGATTTGTTAATTTTTTGTATTATTACACTCCTTATTCCTTTTATCTGTTCTAATAATTTCTAATGTTAGTTGAGTTAATAAAAATGCCAATGAATGTATCTGGGCAATTCTTATTTATATGGTACCACAAAGCACACAGAAGTGAGAAAACAATCCTGAGAAAGAAGAACAAACCTGGAGACAGCACACGTCCTTCTTTCTAAGTATATTGCATAGGTACATTGTCTATAACACTGTGCTGCTGGCATACAGTCAGACACACAGACCAGTGGAGCAGGTTACAGAGACCAGGATGAAATGTGTCTGGATGCAGTCAGCATATCATCCATGAGATTTCATAGAATTAAAATTAGGGAAAAAATGGCCTCTTTCACAAATGGTTTTGAATTCCAGTGAGTAAAATAATGACATTTGGTCCTTATCTTATACCATACAGATATGTAGACCCCCATTCAGCCCCTTCCCTGGAGTCTGGCAGACCCACCTCATCAATTAGCTACTGAAGGTGAATCTAGAGACTGCACAGGAGAGTCTCAGGGACCCCCTCCCCTGCCAGGCATCATCAGGTCTCCCCCTGACTCCAACAGCCCTGCTTCACACAAGACATCTACAGACACAAGTCAGGAAAATGTCACACATCCACTGTTTCTCTCACTCATATCCACTAACATAGTCAGTGTTTCTTGTTCATCATGAATTACTGTTTAAAACAGAACCACGGAAAACCAAAGTGAACCCAAAGTCCATGGTGAGATGTCTGTGTTCTGTTCTGATCACTGAATGTGAACACTTAGGGGCTGAGGCTCTTCTCCCAGCTACAGTTTCAGGGATGGGAGGGTTTAATCAGCATACAGATGTCCTTTGACAATATAGCAAATTTTGCAATAGAATCCTCAAGAAACCAGTGACCCTTGGCAGGTGTAAGGGATGGGGCAGTGTTTGGTGTCACAATATCTTTCAGGACATTGTGATGTATTAATTTGTGATTTTGCTGCAGTGATTATAAGTACCCATGATAATCCTTATTTTCACATATGCACCCAAACACTTGAGGTAAGAATCAGTATACCACCATTGTACAGGTTAACAGATACACTGCAGCAGAGATGGATTGTGTGCGTGTCCAAGATCACGTATGAGGTGAGAGTAGTCCCAGTATCTGGACCTGTGCTCCCCATCGGAGGACCCATCTGCCTCCTGAACCACATGCAGGACAAGGCTGGACATCCCAGTGAGGTTTGCAGGTTCCTGACTTTCTAGAAGTCCCAGGAGAGTGATGGGTGGAAGCCAGTTTTATTCTGTCACAGATATTGGAGAGAGTGAGAAGCCTCAACAGAGACTCACAGAGCTGATGGAAATGCCAGGGGTTTTCTACAAACACAAGGGGTCATTTACACATGAACTCTATGTGGACATCAATGGAAACCCTCAATTATGGGCCTCTGGGTGGCTCAGTTGGTTAAGTGTCCGATTTTGACTCAGGTCATGATCTCACATTTTATGAGTCTGAGCCTTGTGTCAGGCTCTGTGCTGACAGCTCAGAGCCTGGAGACTGCTTCATATTCTGATACTGTGTCTCCTCTCTCTCTCTTCCTCTCCACTGCATGTACTCTGCCTCTCTCCCTCTTAAAAATAAATAAACATTAAAAAAAGAAAGGTTCAATAACGTTAAAATGGTTGAATTTTATAAAAAAAAATGTTGAAGGCAAAACACCTGAGATCAGGAAGGATGATGTTAATTAAAAATATTTCTTCATCTATGAAATGGAGAACATTATTCTTCTAAACTCTTGTTAATGTGAGAATGATCAAAGATGTATTTATCCCAGTGTCTGACCCTGGGAAAATCTGTGTATTCCCCTTATCATGGTTTATTTAAACAGGGAGGACACTTGTGTGTTTCCACAGCTTCTACAAACTCTTTGCTGTGTTTATGTCAGAAGAAGTATGCAGAGCCTGGATCTGAAAGCCCTTGAGAGGAGACCAGTCCTCAACCAATCTCTTGTCCTGGATCATGAGCTCCCTGGTCTCTGAGTTCCCCCTGGTGGTTGTGATTGCCCCCGGTGGTCCCCGTGCTCCTGTTGTTTCACAGACCCCTGCAGAGTTACAGTGACTCCTTTATTCCCCTCCCCATTTATGCAACATGCAAGGGTGAGACACTTCCATCATGAGCACTGCAGACCCTTCTGTTCACAGGATGTCTCCTCCTACATATTTTCCATCTTTGAACCCTTCACTCTGCTTCTTGCCTATAAAGATACAGTTATATTTCCTTTAATCATTGGTGAGCAACAATCTTGAATAGTTATTCTTATCAGCTGGCAAGTGTCAGAAGAACTTTTCATTTGATAATCGAGAGAACAAAAGAAAGATTTTTGGGCTCAGAAATTCTACTTTCATGAAACTGGGATAAATGTGCTCAGCTTCAAACATGCACCACCTTCAAGAAAAAAGGAAGTGTCAATACCAGAGACAAGTTGGAGTCTGAGATTCAGAGCATTCTGTCTTTGAACCTAACGGGTTTCCCCAGATTGATAATCAAATTGTTTCTTGTTGGTGATGCACTTCTAAATTACGCTGTATTTCTTCTGGCATAGGAATGTCAGTACCTGTTATGTTATAGTTACCATGCAGAAGCATTCAGAAAACAAAAATGGTTTTCTAGAAATGCAGGTCGGCTGATGGAGAGAGTTTCACCCCAGGATGGAAGGTACCACAGTCTCACCCTACCCAAGCTACATGGTTAGATTTGGGGTTTTACAGGTAGTGAAATTATGTACGTTTTGGACTTGACTTAATATTGAATGATTTGACATGTTGGAGGATTTGGGGGTGTGGTAATGTGAGTGTCATGTGGGATGGAGGTGAACTTTCCCTGACATCAGTGTGGACTGTGGTCGTCTATGTCATTCTTGAACCTGTGTAGAATAACTTATGTGGCCAAAGGGACTTGTCACATGAGATTAATTTTGACACATTGATATTACTGCCATGTGTATGAGTCTGGGGATGGAGTTCAGGACACAGATGGGCAGTCACCAAATGTCCATCTCGGAACTGAAGATGAGTAGGTCCTGAAGACAGCACATCTGTGGGAGGGAATACCTTGAGAATTGTGGGATGAAACCCGTCATCACCAGGCACAGACACTTTCTTGCATGAAGTTCAAGTCTCCCTCTGGATCTGAGTTTCCAACTGAACCCAGGTGGATATGCATGGATGTCCCCCAAATGCTCTGAGGTGAAGAGAAACGGTAAGGAAAGAAACATGAAGAAAGACAGATAACAACAAGGAAAGACACATAAAGGTGTCATTGCCATTGAGAGAGGACTTCTGGGGCTGACATGCATCCTGTTTTCTGCAGCCTTGATTGGACGATGTTGGATAGCCAGTGGAGGTCGGGGGCAGCCCTACAAACTGGGCTCTGGGATGTACGACCAGAACCATAGCCACCCTAAGCTGACTGTATTGTGGACAAGTGACATGACTCGGGAGGTCCCCACCTGAGGGTAAAGAGATGTTCTGGCCACCCTGTGGCCCCCCACCCTCTGAGGTCACTCCCTCCAAATGTTATACATTCACAGCTTCTATTGTATGTGAAATGTACCCTCTCTCAGTAAGGCGATGATCCACTGCTGGTTCTGGGAGGATCCATCCTTGTGACCTTGTCTCTGGTATAAACCTCCTCTCTGTCTTCTAAGAATGAAAGCAAAGTTCCCTTTAACATTCTGCTAAAATCCAATATTGTGCCCTCACTTGGATCCAATTATTTTTCGGTGTAAATCACTAGTGAAATTGTCATCTGTTTGGAAATTCCCTTCAGAAGCAAGTACTGGAATACATGGGTGGTGTCAGGTGGTGTAGACCAGTGGAACAGCCCATGTAAACATGCATCCTCAAGGCTGAGCTTGTTCCCTAGTGAGGAATGGGAAGTACAAGGAATGCCAGGTGACACTCGTCTGTGCTTCTTAAGTACACAACAGACCTGGGTGAACGGGCCTGCTCCAGGAGCAAGGACGTCTACACACAGGCAATACATAGATGCCAGCTGTCTAGACAGACTGCCCATGAGATGTGGTCACAGAGGAACTGGGAAGGGCAGCTGGGGTTTGAATTCCAAGTCACGTGGCACCAACATTGGGAATCCTGAGTATGTTTGTTAATTAATGTCCACTACCAGTTAGGGATAAAATGGGTAAATGCAAGTTGTTAGACTCACTGCCCTAGATCCCATTGGTTATGACCATTTGTAACAACATCTGTCCCCTTCCTTTTTTCCCCTGTTTTTTAATGTCTGAAGATTTTATTTATTTACATCTTTGTTAGTTAGCATGTAGTGTCGTTTTAGTTTTGGGAATAAAATTTAGTGATTCATCACATACATTAACACCCAGTGCACATCACAACAAGTGACCTACGTAATCTCCATCACCCGTTTAGCTATTTGAATCAGAATTTTTGTGTCCTTTGTGTAACTACCTTGTAGAGAAATTGGTGGGACATAAGGTAATTCTATTTTAACTTTTTAAACTCTTCTCCAGTGTGGTCACACCATTTTGCATTCCCACCAAGAGTATAGGAAGGTTCCTCTGTCTCCACATCCTTGCCCATATATGTTGTTTCCTGAATTGTTCATTTTAGCCATTCTGACAGGTGTGAGGTGGTATCTTATCATGATTTTGAATTGTTTTTCCCCAATGATGAGTGATGTTGAGCATCTTTTCATGTGTCTCTTAGCCATCCAGATGTTTTCTTTGGAAAAGTGTCTGCTCATGTCTTTTGATCATTCACTGGATATTTGTTCTTCTGAGTTTGTTAAGTTCTTACAGATTTTGGATACTAACTCTTACCACGTATGTCATTTTCAAATATCTTCACTCCTCTGTCAGTTGCCACTTAACATTGTTGATTGTTTCCTTCACTGTGCAGAAGCTTTTTATCTTGATGAGGTCCCAATAATTCATTTTTTGCTTTTGTTTTCCTTGCTTCTAGAGGCATGTCTATTAAGAAGTTGCCGAGGTCAAGGTCAAAAAGGTTTCTGCTTGTTTTCTCTTACAGATGTTGATGCTTTTTGGTCTTACATTTAGGTTTTTCATGCATTTGGAATATATTTTTGTGTTTGCTGTAGGAAAGTGTTCCAGATTCAATCTTCCTCATGTTACTATCCAGTTTTCCCAGCACCATTTGCTGAACAGACTGTTCAGCAAATCTGGTTCTCTATTCTGTCCCATTCCTGTATGTGTCTATTTTTGTGCCAGTACCATACTTTCTTGATGATTACAGCTTCGTAATACAGCTTGAAGTCTCTGGTTCATGTAAGTATAGTGTTCCTGGTAAAACACTTTGTAAACCAGACCCGAGTGGGTAAGCACAGAATCATGTGTCCAGAGAGGCTTCCTGGGGGAAACTGCTGTATGGAGAGGAAGCCCCAGGCCATGGCACAAAACCTTCCAACAACGCCTACCTGCACCTGCTCCTGGGAACACAAACAGAATGGTGTATAGGGTGCACCCCCTGGAGGTCCTGATCTTCTTCTACAGGGTGGTTTGTGTCTGGGCTCACAGTGACAACCCCTCACTGTGTCCTTGCACAGTAATACATGGCCGTGTCTGCAGACCTCTGACTGCTTAGGTCCATGTAGGCTGTGTTTGTGGATGTGTCTGCTGTCAGAGTGAGTCCGCTCTGGAACTTCTGTGCATAGCTTGTAGAACCATCTTCAGGGTCAATGCTTCCCATCCACTCAAGCCCTTGTGCAGGAACGTGTCGCACCCAGTGCATATAGTAATCAGTGAAGCTATATCCAGATACTTTGCAGAAGATCTTCACTGATGCCCCAGGCTTCCTCACTTCAGCCCCAGACTGCACCAGCAAAACCTGGGAGTGCATGCCTGTAGAGAGGGGACAAGAGTGGATGAAATCAATGTTGACTGGTCCTGGTCCTCTCCTGTGTCCAGGGACTTGGCTGACCCTTAGCTGTCGCCACTGCCACCAGGTAGAGGATTCTCCAGCTCCAGTCCATTGTGAGGGGATGTGTCTCAGGGTCTCCGGTAGAGGATGGCATTGTACGGTGATGCTCTCAGGGCACAGACACACCCATACTTAACCTAGTGCTCTGAGGACTATTTGCATAGCCATGAGACAGAGTATTTCATACACAGGACCAGAACCATCTGGAGACGGTCCCAGAGACTGTGTACATTGGGACTCAGAGAGCACCAGTCGAATCCTTGTTTGAGGACATGGGTCCTTGGCCAGGTTCCTGAACTGTGTGCAGACTGAGCTCCTGCCACTGAGTGATAAGACCTTACAGAAAATTCTCCCCATTGTGGACCAGTATTGAATGAGGCAGAGACCACCTGAATCTGTTGTTGGCTCTGATATCTGAACGTCTTATTCCTGGAGAAGTGTGTCTCCAAACTGCTGCACAAAATCGGATAATAAATGCGTCCTGGCTTCCATCTCTTAGATGAAGATATCTACAAGCCCTGGACTAGCAGCGTCTTCAAGTGTCTTCTCACTGCCTGAGTTCATTAAATGCTCTGATGGAACAGGATATTTAAACACCCTTTAGCATCCCTCATCCTACTCATATTTTAGATTGCTTTCTGGAAAAGGAAACACTGGCTTCCGACAGGAAAGCCTTCCTCACCCCTTGTGCACCTACTCACCTGGGGTAGCAGCCTGGTCCTGGGTAGTACTGAAAGCTCCCTGCAGTCTAGGCCCGGCTCTGCAGGGAGGTTCCTGTCAAGACTCACAGGACATTTATTCCAGTGTCTCTACTCTAGCATTACATGGTGGAGGGGAGCAGAATATGCCACCCCAAATATGCCACTGGAATGAAACATGCTTGAGAAACAGCCAGTGCAGAGATGCACTGACCATCCTTTGTTCCCTAAACAGAATATAAATCTACTATGTTAAATACACCCTCTTTGTACCAGGAGGGGAGAACTGTCCTTAGCACCAGAAAAAGGAATTTAGGCCCCAGAATGCTGTGCAGAGAAACCTTAGTTCTTCACTATTGTAGTAGCATTAAGCACATTGAAGCTCTCAATTTTTCCCCATTGAGGATATTAGTGTTGGGTCATTCATATATGGCTTTTATGATCTCGAGGTATGCTCCTTCTATCCCTATCTTCTTGAGGATTTTAATCAAGAAAGGATGCCATATTTTGTCAAATGCTTTCTCTGCATCTATGGAGAGGATCATGTGGTTCTTGTCCTTTCTTTAATTGATGTGATGAATCACGTTAATTGTTTTGCAGATGTTGAACCAGCCCTGCATCCTAGGTATAAATCCCACTTGGTCTTGGTGTATAATTTTTTTAATGTATTGTAGGATCCGGTAGGCTAATATCTTGTTGAGGATTTTTGCATCCATGTTCATCAAGGAAATTGGTCTATAGTTCTCCTTTTAATGTGGTCTCTGTCTGCTTTTGGAATCAAGGTAATTCTGGCTTCAGAAAGAGTCTGGAAGTTTTCCTTCCATTTCTATATTTTGGAACAGCTTCAAGAGAAGAGATGTTTACTCTTCCTTAAATATTTGGTAGAATCCCCTGGAAAGCCATCTGGCCCTGGTCTCTTGTTTTTGACAGACTTTTGATTACTAATACTATTTCCTTACTGGTTATGGGTCTGTTCAAATTTTTATATTTCTTCCTGTTTCAGTTTGGTAGTGTGTATGTTTCTAGGAATTTGCCCATTTCTTCCAGATTACCCATTTTATTGGCATATAATTGCTCATAATATTCTCTTACTATTGTTTTTATTTCTGTTGTGTTGGTTGTGATCTTTCCTCTGTCATTCTTGATTTTAGTTATTTGCATCCTTTCCTTTTTCTTTTTGATCAAACTGGCTAGCGGTTTATAATTCAGTTCATTTTTTCAAGGAACCCACTTCCGGTTTCATTGATTTGGTCTACTTTTTTTTGGTTTCAATAGCATTAATTTCTTTTGTAATCTTTATTATTTCCTGTCTTCTGCTGGTTTTGGGTTCTATTTGCTGTTCTTTTTCCAGCACCTTAAGGTGTAAGGTTAGGTTGTGTATCTGAGATCTTTTCTTCCTTCTTTAGGAAGGCCTGGAATGCTATATACTTTCATCTTATGACCAGCTTTGCTGCGACCCAGAGTTTTTGGGTTGTGGTGTTATCATTTTAATTGACTTCCATATACTTTTTAATTTCCTCTTAACTGCTAGGTTAGCCCATTCATTCCTTAGTAGGATGTTCTTTAGTCTCCAGGTATTTTTTACCTTTCCAGTTTTTTTCTTGTGGTTGATTTCTGGTTTCATAGCATTGTGATCTGAAAATATGCACAGTATGATCTTGATCTTTTTGTACTTTTTGTACTTTTTACTAACTTAGGGCTGATTTGTGTCCCAGTATATGGTCTATTCTGGAGAATGTTCCATGTGCACTGGAGAAGAATGCATATTCTGATGATTTAGGATGAAATATTCTGAATATATCTGTTAAGTCCATCTGGTCCAGTGTGTCATTCAAAGCCATTCTTTCCTTGTCGATTTTTTGTTGAGATGATCTGTCCTTTGCCGTGAGTGGGGTGTTGAAGTCTCCTAATATTATGGTATTACTATTGGTGAGTTTCTTTATGTTTGTGATTAATTGATTTATATATTTGTGTGCTCTCCCATTTGGCGCATAAATGTTTACAATTATTAGGTCTTCTTCATCTATAGACCCCTTGATCATGATATAATGCCCTTCTGCATCTCTTGATACAGTATTTTTAAGTCTAGATTGTCTGATATAAGTATGGCTACTCGGGCTTTCTTTTGTTGACCATTAGCATGATAGATGGTTCTCCATCCCCTTATGTTCAATCTGAAGGTGTCTTTAGGTCTAAAGTGGGTCTCTTGTGAACAGCATATAGATGGATCTTGTTTTCTTATCCATTCCGTTACCCTGTGTCTTTTGATTGGGGCATTGAGTCCACTGAGGTTTAGAGTGAGTACTGAAAGATATGAGTTTATTGCCATGATGATGCTTGTAGAGCTGGAGTTTCTTTTGTTGTTGTTGTTGTTGTTGTCTACAAGAGACTCATTTTATTTTATTTTATTTTATTTTATTTTATTATTTATTTATTTATTTATTTATTTATTTTTTAATATATGAAATTTACTGTCAAATTGGTTTCCATACAACACCCAGTGCTCATCCCAAAAGGTGCCCTCCTCAATACCCATCACCCACCCTGCCCTCCCTCCCACCCCCCATCAACCCTCAGTTTGTTCTCAGTTTTTAACAGTCTCTTATGCTTTGGCTCTCTCCCACTCTAACCTCTTTTTTTTTTTTCCCCTTCCCCTCCCCCATGGGTTTCTGTTACGTTTCTCAGGATCCACATAAGAGTGAAACCATATGGTATCTGTCTTTCTCTGTATGGCTTATTTCACTTAGCATCACACTCTCCAGTTCCATCCACGCTGGTACAAAACGCCATATTTCATTTTTTCTCATTGCCACGTAGTATTCCATTGTGTATATAAACCACAATTTCTTTATCCATTCATCAGTTGATGGACATTTAGGCTCTTTCCATAATTTGGCTATTGTTGAGAGTGCTGCTATCAACATTGGGGTACAAGTGCCCCTATGCATCAGTACTCCTGTATCCCTTGGATAAATTCCTAGCAGTGCTATTGCTGGGTCATAGGGTAGGTCTATTTTTAATTTTCTGAGGAACCTCCACACTGCTTTCCAGAGCGGCTGCACCAATTTGCATTCCCACCAACAGTGCAAGAGGGTTCCTGTCTCTCCACATCCTCTCCAGCATCTATAGTCTCCTGATTTCTTCATTTTGGCCACTCTGACTGGCGTGAGGTGGTATCTGAGTGTGGTTTTGATTTGTATTTCCCTGATGAGGAGCGACGTTGAACATCTTTTCATGTGTCTGTTGGCCATCCGGATGTCTTCTTTAGAGAAGTGTCTATTCATGTTTTCTGCCCATTTCTTCACTGGGTTATTAGAGCTGGAGTTTCTGATGGTGTTCTCTGGTCCTTTCTAAACTTTCTTGCTTTATATATACATATATATATATATATATATATATATATATATATATTTTTTTTTTTTTTTTTTTTTTTTTTCTTTTCTTTTCCATCTTTTGTCCCCTGAGAGAGTCCCCCTTAAAATTTTTTTCAGGGCTGGTTTAGTGGTCAAAAACTCTTTTAATTTTTGTTTGTCTGGGAAACTTTTATCTCTCCTTCTATTTGGAATGACAGCCTTCCTGGATAAATAATTCTTGTCTGCATACTTTTCTGATTCAGCACACTGAATAGACTCCGCCAATCCTTTCTGGCCTGCCAAGATTCTGTGGATAGGTGTGCTGCAAACCTGATCTGTCTTCCCTTGTATGTTAGGGACTTTTTTTTCCTTTCTGCTTTCATGATTCTCTCCTTGCCTGAGTATTTTGTGCATTTGACTATGATATGCCTTGTTGCTGGCCAGTTTTTGTTGAATCTAATGGGGGTCCTCTGTGCTTCCTGGATTTTGATGTCTGTGTCTTTCCCCAGGTTAGGGAGTTTTCTGCTATGATCGGCTCACATAACCCTTCTACCCCTATTACTCTCTCTTCCTCTTCTGGGACCCCTATGATTCTGATGTTCCTTTTTAATGAGTCACTGATTTCTCTAATTCTTAAATCATGCTCTTTTGCCTTAATCTCCCCCTTTTTTCTGCTTCATTATTTTCTATAAGTTTGTCCTCTATATTGCTGATTCTCTGTTCTGCCTCATCCATCCTTACCACAGCTGCATTCATCTGTGATTGCAGTTCAGGTATAGCATTTTTAATTTGATTCTGGCTATTTTTTTTACTTCTTTTATCTCTTCAGAAAGGGATTCTAATCTATTTTTGACTCCAGCTAGTATTCTTATTATTGTGATTCTAAATTCTGGTTCAGACATCTTGCTTGTACCTGTGGTGGTTAAATCCCTGGCTGCTGTTTCTTCATGGTCTTTTTATGGGGTGAATTCCTTCGTTTTGTCATTTTGAAGAGAGAAAAGGAGTTAATGAAGTAGAAATATTGAAATAAAACAATAAAATTACAAAAATATCAAAATTAAAAATTAAACATACACACACACAAATCTAATAGTTAATGCGAGATCCTAGGTATGTTTTGTTTGGGTGTTGAAAGTGGTTTGACAGATTAGGGGAAAAACAGGGGCAAAGTAAATCATTTGAGAATTTGAAAAAGTGAATACACTGAAGTAGAGTAAAATGGGTAGATGGGAGTAAAATAGAATTTGAAAATAATATACAGAAAAGTAAAGAATATAGTGGAAAAGATTAAAGAAAATATTTTTAATAAAAATTAAAAATAAATATGAATTTTTTGTTCTGTAATTAAGAAAAAAGTAAAGAAATGAAAAAGAGAATAAAGATAACGAAAAGAAAAAAAATCATTTCATAATTTGAAAAAGTAAATATACTGTAGTAGACTAAAGTAAAATGATGGAAATAAAATAGAATTTGAAAAATTTTACATAAAACTAAAAAAAAAACATAGTAATGACAATTAAATAAGATTATTTTGTAAATATGAAATTTATTGTCAAATAGGTTTCTATACAACACCCAATGCTCATCCCAACAGGGGCCCTCCTCAATACCCATCACCCACCCTCCCCTCCCTCCAACCCTCATCAACCCTCAGTTTATTCAGTTTTTAAGAGTCTTTTACGGTTTGACTCCCTCCCTCTCTAACTTTTTTTTCCTTCCCCTTCCCCATGGTCTTCTGTCAAGTTTCTCAGGATCCAAATAAGAGTGAAAACATACGGTATCTGTCTTTCTCCATATGACTAATTTCACTCAGCACAACACTCTGCAGATCCATCCACGTTGCTGCAAAAGGCCACATTTCATTCTTTCTCAATGCCAGGTAGTATTCCATTGTGAATAGATCCCACAATTTCTTTATTCATTCATTAGTTGATGGACATTTAGACCCTTTCCATAATTTGACTATTGTTCAAAGTGGTGCTATAAATATTGGGGTACAAGTGCCCCTATGCATCAGGACTCCTGTATCCTTTGGGTGAATTCCTAGCAGTGCTATTGCTGGGACATAGGGTAGACCTATTTTTAATTTTTTAGGAACATCCACACTATTTTCCAGAATGGCTGCACCAGTTTCCATTCCCACCAACAGTGCAAGAGGGCTCCCGTTTCTTCACATCCTCTCCAGCATGTATAGTCTCCTGATTTGTTCATTTTAGCCACTCAGACTGGCGTGAGGTGGTATCTCAGTGTGGTTTTCATTTGTATTTCCCTGATGAGGAGTGACATTGAGTATCTTCTCATGTGCCTGTTGGGTGTCTGGATGTCTTCTTTATTTATTTATTTTTAAATTTATTTATTTATTTTTTATTTTTTAATATATGAAATTTACTGTCAAATTGGTTTCCATACAACACCCAGTGCTCATCCCAAAAGGTGCCCTCCTCAATACCCATCACCCACCCTGCCCTCCCTCCCACCCCCCATCAACCCTCAGTTTGTTCTCAGTTTTTAACAGTCTCTTATGCTTTGGCTCTCTCCCACTCTAACCTCTTTTTTTTTTTTTCCCTTCCCTTCCCCCATGGGTTTCTGTTACGTTTCTCAGGATCCACATAAGAGTGAAACCATATGGTATCTGTCTTTCTCTGTATGGCTTATTTCACTTAGCATCACACTCTCCAGTTCCATCCACGTTGCTACAAAGGGCCGTATTTCATTCTTTTTCATTGCCACGTAGTACTCCATTGTGTATATAAACCACAATTTCTTTATCCATTCATCAGTTGATGGACATTTAGGCTCTTTCCATAATTTGGCTATTGTTGAGAGTGCTGCTATCAACATTGGGGTACAAGTGCCCCTATGCATCAGTACTCCTGTATCCCTTGGGTAAATTCCTAGCAGTGCTATTGCTGGGTCATAGGGTAGGTATACTTTACCCTATGGATGTCTTCTTTAGAGAAGTGTCTATTCACGTCTTCAGCCCATTTCGTCACTGGATTATTTGTTTATCAGGTGTGGAATTTGATGAGTTCTATATAGATTTTGGATACTAACCCTTTGTCTGATATGTCATTTGCAAATATCTTTTCCCGTTCCGTTGGCTGCCTTTTAATTTGGCTGATTGTTTCCTTTGCAGTGCAGCTTTTTATCTTCATGAAGTCCCAATAGTTCATTTTTGTTCTTAATTCCCTTGCCTCTGGAGATGTGTCAAGTAAGAATTTGCTGTGGCTGAGGTCAGAGAGGTTTTTTCCTGCTCTCTCCTCTAGGGTTTTGATGGTTTCCTGTCTCACATTCAGGTCCTTTATCCGTTTTGAGTTTATTTTTGTGAATGGTGTAAGAAAGTGGTCTAGATTCATTCTTCTGCATGTTGCTGTCCAGTTCTCCCAGCACCATTTGTTAAAGAGACTGTCTTTTTTCCATTGGATATTCTTTCCTGCTTTGTCAAAGATTAGTTGGCCTTACATTTGTGGGTCCAATTCTGGAGTCTCTATTCTATTCCATTGGTCTATGTGTCTGTTTTTGTGCCAATACCATGCTGTCTTGATTATGACAGCTTTGTAGTAGAGGCTAAAGTCTGGGATTGTGATGCCTCCCGCTTTGGTCTTCTTCTTCAGTATTTGGCTATTCTGGGTCTTTTGTGGTTCCATACAAGTTTTAGGATTGCTTGCTCTAGCTTCGAGAAGAATGCTGGTGCAATTTCGATTGGGATTGCAATTTCGATTGTGTAGATTGATTTGGGTAGTATTGACATTTTAACAATATTTATTCTTCCAATCCATGAGCATGGAATGTTTCTCCAATTCTTTGCATCTTCTTCAGTTTCCTTCATAAGCTTTCTATAGTTTTCAGCATACAGATCTTTTACATCTTTGGTTAGGTTTATTCCTAGGTATTTTATGAATCTTGGTGCAATTGTGAATGGGATAAGTTTCTCCATTGGTCTTTCTGTTGCTTCACTGTTAGTGTATAAGAATGTAACTGATTTCTGTACATTGCTTTTGTATCTTGCGACTTTTCTGATTTCATGTATCAGTTCTAGCAGACTTTTTGTGCAGTCTATTGGGTTTTCCATGTGTAGTATCATGTCATCTGCAAAAAGTGAAAGCCTGACTTCATCTTTGCCAATTTTGATACCTTTCATTTCCTTTTGTTGTCTGATTGCTGATGCTAGAACTTCCAACAGTATGTTAAACAACAGCAGTCAGAGCGAACATCCCTGTCGTGTTCCTGATCTCAGGTGGAAATATCTCAATTTTTCCCCATTGAGGATGATATTAGCTGTGGGGTTTTCATAAATGGCTTTTATGATGTTCAAGTGTGTTCCTTCTATCCCGAGTGTCTTGAGGGTTTTTATTAAGAAAGGATGCTGAAGATTGTCAAATGCTTTCTCTGCATCAATTGACAAGATCATATGGTTCTTATCTTTTCTTTTATTAATGTGATGTATCACACTGATTGATTTGTGAATGTTGAACCAGGCCTGCAGCCCAGGAATGAACCCGTTGATCATGGTAAATAATTGTTTTTATATGCTGTTGAATTCAATTTGCTAGTATCTTATTGAGAATATTTGCATCCATATTCTTCAAGGATATTGGGCTGTAGTTGTCTTTGTTGTAGGGTCTTTGTCGGGTTTAGGAATCAAAGTAATACTGGCTTCATAGAATGAGTCTGGAAGTTTTCCTTCCCTTTATATTTTTTTGGAACAGCTTGAGAAGGATAGGTATTATCTCTGCATTAAATGTCAGGTAGAATTCCCCAGGGAAGCCATCTGGTCCTGGACTCTTGTTTGTTGTTATATTTTTAATGACTGATTCAATTTCTTCACTGGTTATGGGTCTGTTCAAATTTTCTATTTCTTCCTGTTTGAGTTTTGGA
Organism: Neofelis nebulosa; assembly: GCF_028018385.1. Classification (NCBI taxonomy): domain Eukaryota; kingdom Metazoa; phylum Chordata; class Mammalia; order Carnivora; family Felidae; genus Neofelis; species Neofelis nebulosa. Next base: position 148,541,891 of record NC_080788.1, read on the forward strand.
CGTGTGTGGGTGCTTAGGAATTTGTCCATTTCTTCCAGGTTGTCCAGTTTGTTGGCATATAATTTTTCATAGTATTCCCTGATAATTGCTGTATTTCTAAGGGTTTGGTTGTAATAATTCTATTTTCATTCATGATTTTATCTATTTGGGTCATCTCCCTTTTCTTTTTGAGAAGGCTGGCTAGAGGTTTATAAATTTTGTTTATTTTTTCAAAAAACCAACTCTTGGTTTCATTGATCTGCTCTTCAGTTTTTTAGATTCTATATTGTTTATTTCTGCTCTGATCTTTATTATTTCTCTTCTTCTGCTGGGTTTAGGGTGTCTTTGCCATTCTGCTTCTATTTCCTTTAGGTGTGCTGTTAGATTCTGTATTTGGGATTTTTCTTGTTTCTTGAGATAGGCTTGGATTACAATGTATTTTCCTCTCAGGACTGCCTTTGCTGCATCCCAAATCATTTGGATTGTTGTATTTTCTTTTCTTTTAATGTTTATTTATTGTTGAGAGAGACAGAGACAGAATGCGAGTGAGTTAGAGGCAGAGAGAGAGGGAGGCACACAGTCTAAAGCAGGCTCCAGAATCTGAGCTGTCAGCACAGACCCGGACGTGAGGCTCGGACTCACAAGCTGGGAAATTGTGACCTGAGCCGAAGTTGGAATCTCAACCGACTGAGCCACCTAGGTGCCCCTGGAGTGTTGTATTTTCATTTTCATTTGTTTCCATATATTTTTTAATTTCTTCTCTAATTGCCTGGGTGACCCATTCATTATTTAGTAGGGTGTTCTTTTTTTTTTTTTTTAATTTTTTTTTCAACGTTTTTTTTTTATTTTTGGGACAGAGAGAGACAGAGCATGAACAGGGGAGGGGCAGAGAGAGAGGGAGACACAGAATCGGAAACAGGCTCCAGGCTCCGAGCCGTCAGCCCAGAGCCCGACGCGGGGCTCGAACTCACGGACCGCGAGATCGTGACCTGGCTGAAGTCGGACGCTTAACCGACTGTGCCACCCAGGCGCCCCAGTAGGGTGTTCTTTAACCTCCATGCTTTTGCAAGTGTTCTAGACTTTTTCCTGTGGTTGATTTCAAGTTTCATAGCATTTTGGTCTGAAACTGTGCATGTAATGATCTGAGTTCTTTTATACTTATGAAGGGCTGTTTTGTGACACAGTATGTGATCTATCTTGGAGAATGTTCCATGTGCACTCGAGAAGAAAGTATATTCTGTTGCTTGGGATGCAGAGTTCTAAGTATATCTGTTAAGTCCATCTGATCCAATGTATCATTCAGGGCCCTTGTTTGTTTATTGATCCTGTGTCTAGATGATCTATCCATTGTTGTATGTGGGGTGTTAAAGTCCCCTGCAGTGATCATATTCTTATCAATAAGGTTGCTTATGCTTGTAATTATTTTATATATTTGGGTGCTCTCATATTCGGTGCATAGACATTTATAATTGTTAGCTCTTTCTGATGGATAGACCCTGTAATTATTATATAATGCCCTTATTCACCTCTTGTTACAGCCTTTAATTGAAAGTCTAGCTTGTCTGATATACGTATGGCTACTCCAGCTTTCTTTTGACTTCCAGTAGCATGATAGCTATCCATCCCCTCACTTTCAATCTGAAGGTGTCCTCAGGTCTAAAATGAGTCTCTTGTAGACAGCAAATAGATGGCTCTTTTTTTTTTTTAATCCATTATGATACCCTATGTCTTTTGGTTGGAGCAGTTAGTCCATTTACATTCAGTCTTATTATGGAAAGTTATGTGTTTAGAGTCATTGTGATATCTGTAGGTTTCATGCTTGTAGTGATGTCTCTGGTTCTTTGTGGTCCTTGCAACATTTCACTTACAGAATCCCCCTTAGGATCTCTTGTAGGGCTGGTTTCGTGGTGATGATTTCCTTCCATTTTTGTTTGTTTGGGAAGACCTTTATCTTTCCTATTCTGAATGACGGACTTGCTGGATAAAGGATTCTTGGCTGCATTTCTGTTCTTCACATTGAAGACTTCGTGCCATTCCTTTCTGGCCTGCCAAGTTTCAGTAGATAGGTCTGTCACTACTCTTATGGATCTAACTTTGTAAATTAGAGCATGTTTATCTCTAGCTGCTTTCAGAATTTTCTCTTTATCCTTGTATTTTGCCAGTTTCATTATGATATATCGTGCAGAAGATTGATTCAAGTTACATCTGAAGGGAGTTCTCTGTGCCTCTTGGATTTCAATGCCTTTTTCCTTCCCCAGATCAGGGAAGTTCTCAGCTATGATTTGTTCAAGTATACCTTCAGCCCCTTTCTCTCTCTCTTCCTCTTCTGGAATTCCTATGATACAGATATTGTTGCATATGTTTGCATCACTTAGTTCTCTAATTCTCCCCTCATACTCCTGGATTTTTTTCTCTCTCTTTTTCTCAGCTTCCTCTTTTTCCATAATTTTATCCTCTAATTCACCTATTCTCTCCCCTGCCTCTTCAGTCCATGCTACGGCCACCTCCATTTTATTTTGCACCTCATTTATAGTATTTTTTAGCTCCTCATGACTATTTCTTAGTCCCTTGATCTCTGTAGTAATAGATTCTCTGCTTTCTTCTGTGCTTTTTTCAAGACCAGTGATTAGTTTTATGACTATTATTCTAAATTCTTGTTGTGTTGTAGTGCTTAAATCGTTTTTGATCAATTCGTTAGATGTCGCTACTTCCTGGAGTTTCTTTTGAGGCGAGTTCTTCCGTTTCACCATTTTTGGTAGTCCCTGTGGTGGCTCCAAACTGCAGGGCACTTCCCCTGTGCTGTCTGGTGTCACTTGTGTTGGTGGGCGGGGCTGCAGTCGGACCCATTGTCTGCCCCCAGCCCACCGCTGGGGCCGCAGTCACACTGGTGTGTACCTTATCTTACCCTCTCCCAGGGGCAAGATTCACTGTGGAGTGGTGTGGCCCCTGTCTGTGCTGCTTGCACACTTCCAGGCTTGGGGTGCTGGTTCGATAGGATCTGGCATATTAGCCAGGGTGGATCCACAAGGTGCACAGTCGTGGGAGGGGTAGGCTTAGCTCACTTTGCAATCAGTGGTCCCCTGTGGTAGGGGCCCTGAAACACCAGGATTGAGGCAGACCCGTCAGAGGGATGGATCCATAGAAGCACAGTGTTGGGCGTTTGCCTGAGGCAAGCAAGTTTTGTGACAGGAACTGGTTCCCTTTGGGGTTTCTGCTGGGTGATGGGAGGGGGAGATGGCGCTGGCCACTGCCTTTGTTCCTGCTGAGCTGAGCTCTGTCTTCCGGGACTCATCAACTCTGCCTCCAGGTGTCCTCTTACTCTCCCCGCTCTCTGAGAGCAGAGCTGTTGACTTTTAGCATCCCAGATGTTAAGCCCTGCTGGCTGTCAGAACTCACAGAGTCCGGCCCCTCAGCTCTTTCAAGCCAGACTTTGGGGGCTGTGCCTTTCCGGGTGGTCTCCCCCTCCACTGCCCTGGCTCCCTCCCTCCCGTCCGTATAGCATGCACCTCCTCTCTGCCCTTACTACCCTCTTCCGTAGGCTTCTTGTGTGTGCTTGGCTCTGGAGAGTCCATTCTGCTAGTCTTCTGGAAGTTTTCTGGGTTATTTAGGCAGATGTAGGTGGAATCTAAGCGATCAGCATGATAAGGTGTTCTCCTAAGCTTCCATCTTCCCCTCTCTCCCCAAATAGGAATATTTTTAATAGAAATTGAAAGTAAAAATGAAGTTTTGTCTCTTGCCCCCCAAACGCAGGCTATCAGACAGTGAGCGAGGTATCTGAACGCCTTGCTGTGGTTCAGCTGCTTCTTGGGAAATACCACCTCAGAGGAGATGTAGCGCCATGAGGGACGACTTTGAGAACCTTGGACAGGAGCCAGCACTGCCCAGAGTGCAAAAAGCAAGAGGGACACCCTCAGGGTGACCTGGCCCTCTGCCAGCCTCATGCCCCTGCTCAGGGACATCTGCCAGTGAGAATGGATAAATGGAGGATCGTCAGCAAAGCCAGATCTAGACCATCTGACAGAACAGAGGGCTGTACCGGGTGGCCAGCACCCTACAACTTGGGGCCACCTGTGGGGTTAGGTAACAGTCACAGGGTGTGGCATTGGGTGACCCTGCTCATCAGTTCACCTGGGGTGGATGTGGGAGAGTCAGGTGGGCCATGGTCAACAGTGCTCACATGGACATGGGTAGGGACTTGGACCCAGAAACACGGCTCTATTCAACACATTCCATCTTTTCTCCTTCTACTTGGATATGGGATATGCAATTATAACACACTGAACTTCTCTACCAATTCCATGTCCTGTGTTACTGCTGGGTCACTTTCTCTGGATGATTGCTTTTCCTCATTATGGAGACCAATGCTTCCTACTTCCATGGGATATGGAGGTATACTGTCAATTTTACCTTTGTACATATTGAAAAACATCGCTTTGTAATGTTACATGTCTTATTCTGGTTGGCTATTAGTTTGCAGGCCATTTGATCCTTTTGGTTGTTGGTTTGAAGCTTCCTCTGAGTTTACTGAGGAAACATTTCCCAGTATTCTGTGTCATGATTGGTGAAGTACAAAGTTGTATTTTAGTATTTTCTTATGCCGTCTGGTGAGAACAGAAGGTACTGCTGCACATGTGTGAGCCCCAGGGGATTTCCCCTCTAATCCCTTATTGTGGTTCTTTCCTGGCCTCTGGCAGTCTTCTCCCATGCCTGTGAGTTTCTCTCCTCAGGTGGAGATAGATGCAGGGGAGTTGAGGTTACTTTGGCAGCTTGCACCATGGAGGCTGCACATGATCGAAAATGGTATCCACCATGGAACTCCCTTGTTTATGTACCGTCTAGTCCTTTGAATCCCCTGGGTTGGGCAAAAACCCTCAGAGTTGGCTTTTGGAGAAGAGTCTGCCTTTTCTCCGGGTAGCTGGCCTCCTAAATAAAGCTCAACTTCTTTTCCCACCAAAACTAAAACTTTGAACATTGACCTTTCCAGAAATACTCAGCTGGATTTGGGATTTGAGAACAATAAAATGGAGAGTGGAATGGCAGTTGTCTGGGGCTGGCAGGGTGGGGCAATGAGGAGTAGATCTCAAGGGCTATGATTTTCTGTTATGCAAGATGATTAAGTGCTAGAGGGGTCTCCACAACATTACCCCTGTAATTAACAGTACTGTACTGTATGGTTCAAATTTTGTGAAGACTGTTGGTCTCATGTTCAGTGAGATCCTATCACAAAACAAAAGTGGAAGACACGAATTTTGCTTCTCACATGACAGTATGCTGAACTGCATGGACACACTCTCTACTGATAATGTGAAAATAATTTAAAAACATTTGCATAGTTTGAATACTAACCCTGAGGATATGTCATTTACAAACATCTTATTCCATTCCATAGGTTGCCTTTTAGTTTTGTTGATTTTTTCCCTCACTGTGCAGAAGCGTGCTATTTTGAGGTATTGCCAATAGTTCATATATGTATGTATTTAATTTTCTTGTTTTATTTTTAATTTAAATTCAAGTCTTCAGTCTTTGAGCTCCACGTTTACAGGAAGTTGACTTGTCATGATTAACTTTATGGGTTTTCTTGACTGAGTCATGGGTGCCCAGATTCACCACTGTTTCTGTGGATGTCTGTGATGTGTTTCCAGAAGAGACTGGCATTTCTTTCCATGGTTTCTGTCTGGGCATCAACTATTCCATTAGAGTTCTGAGTAGAATCTGATGCAGAGGGAGGAAGAATTCCCTCATTTTTACTTCCCACGTGCTTGTTTGAACTGGAACAGTGGTCCCCTCTGGCCCTTGTTATGAGAGTTATATCATCAGATCTCTACGTTCTGAGACTAGACCCTAGTTCAGAATCAGACATATTACACCACTGGTTTTCCTGGGTCTCCAGCTTGTGACAGTAGATCATGGGACTTCCCAACCTCTTTAGTCATGGAAACCAATGTGCTTTGGGTTCTGTTCCTCAGGAGAATCCAGACTAATACATGGAGATGGTTTATCTCTTGTTTAGAGGAATTGAATAAAGCTGTAGCTCATTTAACGTCCTGAGTAGCAAGTGCCAGGAGGGAAGTCTCACGTTGTTTGATTGGGACAAGGGCTGGGTGAAGATAATGGGGAGCTGTGGGAGCTTGTGGTCCTGGCTGCACAGGGAGTGCATCTGGGACTCCTCTAATGGTTCAGCTGTTGTGCCTCAGGAAATCTTTAATTCACTCATGTTGAGGGACAGAAGCAAGCAATGCAAACAACTGTGTCTTTTGTGCATGTTAGTGCAGTTTTCCTATGACAACAGGTGTCTAATTCAGCGAGTTAATAGGTAAGCACAGAATCCTGTGTCCAGAGAGGCTCCCTGGGGAAACAGCTGTGTGGACAGGAAGCCCCAGACCCTGACTGGAAACCTGCATGTAACCTCCATCTGCACCTGCTCCTGGCAACACAAAGCAGAATTGTGCATAGTGTGCGCCCCCTGGTGGTGCTGATCCCCTCCTGCAGGGAGGTTTGCCTGTCGGCTCCCAGGGATGTCCCTTCACCGTGTCTCTTGCACAGTAATATGTGGCCATGTCTTCGGCCCTCAGGTTCATCTGCAGATACAGCGTGTTCTTGGCGTTGTCTCTGGAGATGGTGAATCGGCCCTTCACGGAGTCTGCATAGCTTGTGCTCCTTCCGTCATATCTAATATATGCGACCCACTGCAGCCCCTTTCCTGGACCCTGGCGGACCCAGTTCATGTCGTAGCCACTGAAGGTGAATCCAGAGGCCACACAGGTGAGTCTCAGGGACCCCCCCAGGCTTCACCAGGTCTCCCCCAGACTCCACCAGCTGCATGTCACACTGGACACCTGCAGACACAAGACATGTTGGTCAGGAAACTGTCACACATCCACTGGTTCTCACTCATATCCACTCACATACTCAGTGTCTCTCGTTCACCATGAATTACCTTTTAAAAAAGCAACAAGGAAAACCAAGCCAAGCACATACTCCATGGTGAGGTGTCTGTGTTCTGTCCTGATCACAGAATTGGAACACCTGGGACCCCTGGAGCTGGGGCTCCTCTCCCAGCTGCATGGTCGGGCTGGGCTGGTTTTATCAGCACAGAGAGGGTCCTATTTGCATGTCCTCTTACATATATATCACACTGCAGACTTAGATTTGATTCTTTCAAAGTGAATGGCAGCTTTAGGGATGCACTTCTACATTAGTTTGTGTGGATGGTGCTGTGACAATATGAATAATTCTAATCAGTGAGCACAGGTATGTTTGCAGAACTCGTGCATTTTTACATGTCTTTCATCAACAAAGGTCATCTTCGTTCTACAATTATTTTACATAATTTATGAAGTTTAATCCCAAGTACTTTATTCTGTGCCATTTTCAGTTGTATAATTTTGTTATTTGTTTTGCATATATTTCCATGCTGGTGTGTAGAATCATAGGTGGTTTATTTTTATTTATTTTCTTTGTTCATTGTGCTCATTGTGCATCCTGCACTTTTCCTCATTTTAAAAAACTGGTTCTAATATTTTTTGTGGTATATCTAGGGTTTTGTTATGTTTAAGATCATGTCATCTGCAAACAAGTAATTTTCCTTCCTCCTTACTGATTTAAATGTCTTTTATTTCTTTTTATTGCCAAAGTTTGTGGGTACTTCTTCCAGTTGTAGGAGAAGAATGCCTTTCCCTTCTTTTCTTCTGGGTTTTCACCAGGTGTAAGGATTCAATTGACATAAGACTGATCTAAAGGGAGAATAAATATCATTTTGCAAGTGCCTGGTTTTCCTAATAATATGACACCCAGAGAATGAACAAAGCAGGTGGCACTTGTGACTTTCAGACAACAAAACATTGGATTCAGCAAGAGTCAAGGCAAAGGTTTGGTTTTGGGGTATTGAATTAGTCAACAAATAACTAGGTTTCTTTGCACATCCTTCTTGTCCCTGTGTTCCTTATTTTGGTGCTAAGGATGGTTTTCCCCTCCTGGAGAGGGAAGGGAGTTTTCCCAAGCGAGATTTATATCCTGCTGTCAAGGGACAAAGGAGGGTCTGAGTGTCCTTGGACTGGCTGTTTCTCCCATGACTTTCATCCAAATAAGGACTGTGACACGATGGTATGGTTTGAGGCAGCATAGTTATTCTTCACGTTATCATGTGGAATACTTATGTTGGGGATGAGCATCATTTCCTGGTTCCTGATATGGCAGAAATGGTTTTAGTATTTTATGTTCAATATGCTGTCAGGTGTGGGCTCTCATAGTGGCCATGATCATGTGGAGGTAATTTCCTTCTCCTTTTTAATTGAGTTATTTTTAAATGATGAACATATGTTTTTTGTACATGAAAAAACTTTCTCTAATGATTTTATGAATAAATTAAGGATGGCTTTGATTTAATCATTCCCTCTGTTAATGGAGGACATCACATTTTTGCATTTGTGTATGTTGAAGGAAACTTGCATCTCAGGGATGCATCACACTGGATTATCATGTGTGATCCTTTCAGTGTGCTGTTGAATTCAGTAGGCTCGGACTTAACCAAGGAATTTTGCATGTATGTGTATCTGAGACACTGGCCTGTAGTCTCCCTTCTTGTGGTGTGGTTCTCAGGCTTTGTTGTGAGAGTAAAGGTGTCCTCATAAAGTGCATCTGGGAGTGGTCTTTTTCATCAGCAATTTGTAATAGTTTGAGAAGTATTGGCATTAATTATTCTTTGAAAATTGTAGAATTTTGATGAAGCCTTGTTTTTTTGGAGGGTGAAGGTTTATATTAAGGATATCTTCTTACTAATTTTTGTTTTGTTCATTTTGTATTTTGCATGAAAGAGTCTTGGTGGCTTACATGATGCTAGAAAATGTGTAATTTGTTCTTGGTGATCTAATTGTTGACTTCTAAATACCTACGTTTTTCATTTATGATCCTTTTCATGTGTTTAGTTCAGTTATGTCTCCTTTCTCAGTTCCGATCATATTTATTTAAATCTTACCTATTTCCCTAGGCTACTTATATTTTTTAAATTTCACTTATCTTTCCAAATTCAAATTTTAATGAAGTTGATTTGTTTTCTGTATTTGTGATAGTCTTTTTTTCTCTGTTTTGTCTCTTTTTTTTAAAAATTTTTTTTCAACGTTTTTTATTTATTTTTGGGACAGAGAGAGACAGAGCATGAACGGGGGAGGGGCAGAGAGAGAGGGAGACACAGAATCGGAAACAGGCTCCAGGCTCCGAGCCATCAGCCCAGGTCCTGACGCGGGGCTCGAACTCACGGACCGCGAGATCGTGACCTGGCTGAAGTCGGACGCTTAACCGACTGTGCCACCCAGGCGCCCCTCTGTTTTGTCTCTTTATGTTAATTTTATATTTATGTTTTTATCTCAATGAAAGTACCAATGTCTTTTTTTTAAAGGAATCTGAAAAATATACTATTTCATAGGGAACCACAAAACACATGGAAGTAAAAAAAAATCATGAAGAGGAGAGAACCTGGAAGAAGGAGAACACTTCTTCCTTCTAAATATATTGCAGACGTACATTAGCTCCAACGGTGTACTGCTGGCATGAAATGAGGCATATAGACCAGTGGAGCTCATTACGGAGCCAAGATGTAGAATTGTGCAGATGCAGTCAGCAGATCCTCCATGAGTTTTCCAACAATGCACAGTGGGGAAAGGATTGTGTCTCTTAAACATGGTGTTGACTAGGGGCACCTGGGTGGCTCAGTCAGTTAAGCATCCAACTTCTAGTCATGTATTGTTGTCATGATTTCTGGGTTTGAGCCCCACATCAGGCTCTGTGCTGACAGCTCAGAGCCTGGATTCTGTGTCTGCCTCTATCCCTGTGCCTCCCCGATCATGATCTGTCTCTCTCCCTCAAAAATAAAAGAAACATTAAAAAATGGCGTAGATATACACATGTAAAATAATGACATTTGGCTGTAATCTTGCATCATACATATACATCAACACAAAAAAATCTCAAAATGGATTGAAGATTAAGCAGAACACCTGACCCAAAATGCCTTTGAAGAAAACACACAGGATAACCATCATGACATTCTCTTGACAATGATTTATTTGATACAAAAGCAAAATCACAGAGAACCATGGCAGACAAGGGGGACTGCATCAAACTAGAAAGGGGGCAAATCAAACAGTAGCAGGGTGAGAAGGCAGTCTATGAAATGGGAGACATTACATTAAAAATATTGAAAAGGAATCAATATCCAAAATACAGGAGGGACTCCTTCACATCAATAGCAAAAATCACAATTATAATCATAACAATAAACACATCACCTGATTAAAATTTGGGCCAAACATGTAAATATCCATTTTGCTTTTAAGGTTGAAAAAATGTCCATCCAGCATATGACTTGATGTTCATCATCACTAATCATCAGAGAATTCCACCCCCGATCCACTGAGATATCACCTCACAACTGATAGCAAGGCTATTATAAAATAAGGCAAACACAACGAGAACATCTCAAGTGTTGCTGAGGATGTGGAGAACAGGGAATCCTAGAATTCACTTGATGGGAGTGCAACATAGTGTAGCTACTATAGAAAACTGCGGTGAAATAACCCACTAAACTGACTTCCTAATCTGCTCCCATACAGTTGACTTCATGTCCAGCTGAGTGTGAGGAAGTTCTGGGCCTCATGTTCTGTGGAGAGGCAGGTGCAGAGACAGATGGATCCAGTGGATGATTCCTTAACTACTTAAGTAGAATGGACCCCTGGCTGACCGTTTTGTAAGACTTGACTCAGTGTGCCTCCCCACTGGTTGTCTCAGGCTTCCTGAACTGGATGGAGAACAAAATGAGTGAAGGGTAGAAACTACTCTTTTCTCTCACAGGAACGTGTATATACTGAGAATCCTTGAGAGAAAATCGTGGAGTTGATGAAGACGCTGTGGGGTTTCAACAACCACAAGGGTCTTTACTTATGGTCTCTCTTCATGGGCATCAAAGGAAAACCTTAAGGAAAATAAAAGGAGAGAGGAGCTGCTCAAGTATATTAAATTTAGATCAATTGAATGAGTCAGTCTCCTCTGTTTGAAAATCACTTACATGTATCTTAAATGGTGGCCTGTGTACTTGTGAGGCACAGGTCTGTATATGAGTTGATTTATCCCCGAGCTTGGTCTCTATCAAGGTCGGCACTACTATATGACTGTTCACTCTAAGAGTTAGAAGACATCTGTGTTTGTAAATGTTTTAGGAAACAGTGTGTACTGTTTACTGGTCAGGATGAAGCTTGCAGGGCATGATGAGAAAGATGCTTCACAGGAAACCTGTCCCTGAAACACTGGTTCTGGATATGAATTCTGAGATCTTGGGTGCCCCCTGGAGACCTGTGAACCTCCAGGTTCCCTACGTGGCTCCTGGTGTCCTGTTTGTTCCTGATGACCTTAGTGCTCCCAGGTGAACTGAGTGGCAGCTAGTGACCTCAATGCCCCATGGAGACCTGAGCATCTCCCTGGAGGTCTGAGTGCTCCATGCAGAACTGAGCGACCCTGGTGTCCTCAGCTCCCCCTGGTAACCTGAGCACCCCAGGAGATCTCAGTTACCCCTGCTGTCCTGAATGCCCCCTCGTGACTTTTAGGTAACCTCAGGGCAAATCGCAATTTTTGGGCCGATGCTCAGCTCTCAGAAGTCCTTTGTGGTGTTTGAGCCAGCTCTGTGGCTAGGCCTATCCTGTCCTGTTCACCCTTAGAGGGGTTCTGATTGTGTGGCTGTTAATCCTGGGGGAACCTCCAAGGGTGTGGCCAGCACCTGCTTTATCCCTCTTCCTCTTGCCTAACAAACTGCCTAACTGATGGACATGTGGCTCTTGTGGTCTGGACCCTAGTATGTGATATAGAATATATGATAGTATGTGAACCATGCACCGCATCCACTCTGCTGGGGTCGGTGGATCCAATTCCACCAGAAATTACTGGTTGAGATGGAGAACCCCAAGATGCTGCTAGTGAGGTGCAGAGTGTGCAAGGCACTCACCAGTTGGGCACAACCCCTGCAGCTGCACCTGGGGCAGGACCCCTGGGGACAAGGAGACTCAGCCTGGGCCAGTCACCAGCAGTCACAACCATTCCCATCATCCCACATCTGACATCTGAAACCCTCAGCTTTGGGACCTCTCACCAGGCACAAGGAAGGCCCTACAGTCTCTTCTGTTTCTCGAATACAGTTCTGCCTTCCTTAGGGACTTCAGCCCTGTCTGAGGAGAGAGCTGTGGGCTCCCACTCCCTGAGATTGGAGTTTACTCTAGATCTTGAGAAGTTTGCCTGTGAGGGAGGGAGCATGTCCTTACAAGTGGACAAAAATTGAGTCAGGCTCCCCTTGTCCTTCCAGGTCCACCTGTGGGCATCTCTTTGTGGATCCACAGGCTTGTTGGTCCTCGCTGAAGACAACACTTGGTCTATGAATTGTGTTGGAGGCAGGTCAAGTGATGGCCTCACCTTTCTGATCAGATAGTGAACAAATGAGTGGACCACAATTCATTATACTCTATCTGTCCAAAAGATATTTGAAGGGATCCATATTTGCTCCAGAAAACTTTCCAAATCAAGTCTTTAAATACATTCCATTTTAACAGTCATTCCTCACATAACTGCATAGGAAAAATCTATATTGCTGTCCAGTCTGGTGTAAATATAACAAGCAAAGGACACTTGTTCCCAGGATCATATTTCTTTTAGTTTCCACACTGATGTATTAACCTCACCTGACAACCACCTGCAAAGCATGGGCACACCTGGAGACTTCTGATCTTGATGGTTCTCTTCTGATGGGGTTTGCTTCCTCAGTCATCTGCAAAGCTTGGAAGCAGTGCCGACATCTTTAAGTGCACAGACACCAAGACATGGACACCTTTCTGTCACCTGCAGATATGATTCCCATGCATGGCTGGTGTCTCCATCTCCTGAGAAATCCGCATCCAACACAAGGGGCTGTTAACTCAGGGAGGAGGCACAGATGTCACAGAAAAGTGGGGGACTCTTCACTGATATGGACAGAGACCACCAGTATCTGAGGTTAGAAGTTAATGGCACTAAAACAACCACATTAATGAAAATGGATTGGCTGACCTGGACATCATTGGAATCTAAAAATTCAGAGCCTATAGAAATTGCAGAAAATGTGTTCCTAGTCCTGAAGGCATGTGCCAAGAGGATAAATGCTGAGTTAACTGAATACACTTCAAATAGAGATCAGAATGCTAGATAGTAGATAGATGATAAGTGGATAGGTGATGGATGATAGAGGGTAGATAGATGATAGATAGATAATAGATACTTTTATGTTATATTAAAGTCATTATAGAGGATTCACATCATGATGAATGTATTTGAATGAAATTATCCACTATTGGCAATATTTTTTAAAAGACCATAATTTTTTCTCATTGCCACGTAGTATTCCATTGTGTATATAAACCACAATTTCTTTATCCATTCATCAGTTGATGGACATTTAGGCTCTTTCCATAATTTGGCGATTGTTGAGAGTGCTGCTATAAACATTGGGGTACAAGTGCTCCTATGCATCAGTACTCCTGTATCCCTTGGATAAATTCCTAGCAGTGCTATTGCTGGGTCATAGGGTAGGTCTATTTTTAATTTTCTGAGGAACCTCCACACTGCTTTCCAGAGCGGCTGCACCAATTTGCATTCCCACCAACAGTGCAAGAGGGTTCCCGTCTCTCCACATCCTCTCCAGCATCTATAGTCTCCTGATTTCTTCATTTTGGCCACTCTGACTGGCGTGAGGTGGTATCTGAGTGTGGTTTTGATTTGTATTTCCCTGATGAGGAGCGACGTTGAGCATCTTTTCATGTGCCTGTTGGCCATCCGGATGTCTTCTTTAGAGAAGTGTCTATTCATGTTTTCTGCCCATTTCTTCACTGGGTTATTTGTTTTTCGGGTGTGGAGTTTGATGAGCTCTTTATAGATTTTGGATACTAGCCCTTTGTCCGATGTGTCATTTGCAAATATCTTTTCCCATTCCGTTGGTTGCCTTTTAGTTTTGTTGGTTGTTTCCTTTGCTGTGCAGAAGCTTTTTATCTTCATAAGGTCCCAGTAATTCACTTTTGCTTTTAATTCCCTTGCCTTTGGGGATGTGCCGAGTAAGAGATTGCTACGGCTGAGGTCAGAGAGGTCTTTTCCTGCTTTCTCCTCTAAGGTTTTGATGGTTTCCTGTCTCACATTCAGGTCCTTTATCCATTTTGAGTTTATTTTTGTGAATGGTGTGAGAAAGTGGTCTAGTTTCAACCTTCTGCATGTTGCTGTCCAGTTCTCCCAGCACCATTTGTTAAAGAGACTGTCTTTTTTCCATTGGATGTTCTTTCCTGCTTTGTCAAAAATGAGTTGGCCATACGTTTGTGGGTCTAGTTCTGGGGTTTCTATTCGATTCCATTGGTCTATGTGTCTGTTTTTATGCCAATACCATGCTGTCTTGATGATGACAGCTTTGTAGTAGAGGCTAAAGTCTGGGATTGTGATGCCTCCTGCTTTGGTCTTCTTCTTCCAAATTACTTTGGCTATTCGGGGCCTTTTGTGGTTCCATATGAATTTTAGGATTGCTTGTTCTAGTTTCGAGAAGAATGCTGGTGCAATTTTGATTGGGATTGCATTGAATGTGTAGATAGCTTTGGGTAGTATTGACATTTTGACAATATTTATTCTTCCAATCCATGAGCAGGGAATGTCTTTCCATTTCTTTATATCTTCTTCAATTACCTGCATAAGCTTTCTATAGTTTTCAGCATACAGATCTTTTACATCTTTGGTTAGATTTATTCCTAGGTATTTTATGCTTCTTGGTGCAATTGTGAATGGGATCAGTTTCTTTATTTGTCTTTCTGTTGCTTCATTGTTAGTGTATAAGAATGCAACTGATTTCTGTACATTGATTTTGTATCCGGCAACTTTGCTGAATTCATGTATCAGTTCTAGCAGACTTTTGGTGGAGTCTATCGGATTTTCCATGTATAATATCATGTCATCTGCAAAAAGCGAAAGCTTGACTTCATCTTTGCCAATTTGGATGCCTTTGATTTCCTTTTGTTGTCTGATTGCTGATGCTAGAACTTCCAGCACTATATTAAACAGCAGCGGTGAGAGTGGGCATCCCTGTCGTGTTCCTGATCTCAGGGAAAAAGCTCTCAGTTTTTCCCCATTGAGGATGATGTTAGCTGTGGGCTTTTCATAAATGGCTTTTATGATCTTTAAGTATGTTCCTTCTATCCCGACTTTCTCAAGGGTTTTTATTAAGAAAGGGTGCTGGATTTTGTCAAAGGCCTTTTCTGCATCGATTGACAGGATCATATGGTTCTTCTCTTTTTTTTTGTTAATGTGATGTATCACGTTGATCGATTTGCGAATGTTGAACCAGCCCTGCATCCCAGGAATGAATCCCACTTGATCATGGTGAATAATTCTTTTTATATGCTGTTGAATTCGATTTGCTAGTATCTTATTGAGAATTTTTGCATCCATATTCATCAGGGATATTGGCCTGTAGTTCTCTTTTTTTCCTGGGTCTCTGTCTGGTTTAGGAATCAAAGTAATACTGGCTTCATAGAATGAGTCTGGAAGTTTTCCTTCCCTTTCTATTTCTTGGAATAGCTTGAGAAGGATAGGTATTATCTCTGCTTTAAACGTCTGGTAGAACTCCCCTGGGAAGCCATCTGGTCCTGGGCTCTTATTTGTTGGGAGATTTTTGATAACCGATTCAATTTCTTCGCTGGTTATGGGTCTGTTCAAGCTTTCTATTTCCTCCTGATTGAGTTTTGGAAGAGTGTGGGTGTTTAGGAATTTGTCCATTTCTTCAAGGTTGTCCAATTTGTTGGCATATAATTTTTCATAGTATTCCCTGATAATTGTTTGTATCTCTGAGGGATTGGTTGTAATAATTCCATTTTCATTCATGATTTTATCTATTTGGGTCATCTCCCTTTTCTTTTTGAGAAGCCTGGCTAGAGGTTTGTCAATTTTGTTTATTTTTTCAAAAAACCAACTCTTGGTTTCGTTGATCTGCTCTACAGTTTTTTTAGATTCTATATTGTTTATTTCTGCTCTGATCTTTATGATTTCTCTTCTTCTGCTGGGTTTAGGCTGCCTTTGCTGTTCTGCTTCTATTTCCTTTAGGTGTGCTGTTAGATTTTGTATTTGGGATTTTTCTTGTTTCTTGAGATAGGCCTGGATTGCAATGTATTTTCCTCTCAGGACTGCCTTCGCTGCATCCCAAAGCGTTTGGATTGTTGTATTTTCATTTTCGTTTGTTTCCATATATTTTTTAATTTCTTCTCTAATTGCCTGGTTGACCCACTCATTCGTTAGTAGGGTGTTCTTTAACCTCCATGCTTTTGGAGGTTTTCCAGACTTTTTCCTGTGGTTGATTTCAAGCTTCATAGCATTGTGGTCTGAAGTATGCATGGTATAATTTCAATTCTTGTAAACTTATGAAGGGCTGTTTTGTGACCCAGTATATGATCTATCTTGGAGAATGTTCCATGTGCACTCGAGAAGAAAGTATATTCTGTTGCTTTGGGATGCAGAGTTCTAAATATATCTGTCAAGTCCATCTGATCCAATGTATCATTCAGGGCCCTTGTTTCTTTATTGACTGTGTGTCTAGATGATCTATCCATTTCTGTAAGTGGGGTGTTAAAGTCCCCTGCAATGACCACATTCTTATCAATAAGGTTGCTTATGTTTATGAGTAACTGTTTTATATATCTGGGGGCTCCGGTATTTGGCGCATAGACATTTATAATTGTTAGCTCTTCCTGATGGATAGACCCTGTAATTATTATATAATGCCCTTCTTCATCTCTTGTTACAGCCTTTAATTTAAAGTCTAGTTTGTCTGATATAAGTATGGCTACTCCAGCTTTCTTTTGGCTTCCAGTAGCATGATAAATAGTTCTCCATCCCCTCACTCTCAATCTAAAGGTGTCCTCAGATCTCAAATGAGTCTCTTGTAGACAGCAAATAGATGGGTCTTGTTTTTTTATCCATTCTGATACCCTATGTCTTTTGGTTGGCGCATTTAATCCATTTACATTCAGTGTTATTATAGAAAGATACGGGTTTAGAGTCATTGTGATGTCTGTATGTTTTATGCTTGTAGTGATGTCTCTGGTACTTTGTCTCACAGGATCCCCCTTAGGATCTCTTGTAGGGCTGGTTTCATGGTGACAAATTCCTTCAGTTTTTGTTTGTTTGGGAAGACCTTTATCTCTCCTTCTATTCTAAATGACAGACTTGCTGGATAAAGGATTCTCGGCTGCATATTTTTTCTGTTTAGCACACTGAAGATATTGTGCCAAGCCTTTCTGGCCTGCCAAGTTTCAAAGGAGAGATCAGTCACGAGTCTTATAGGTCTCCCTTTATATGTGAGGGCACGTTTATCCCTTGCTGCTTTCAGAATTTTCTCTTTATCCTTGTATTTTGCCAGTTTCACTATGATATGTCGTGCAGAAGATCGATTCAAGTTACGTCTGAAGGGAGTTCTCTGTGCCTCTTGGATTTCAATGCCTTTTTCCTTCCCCAGTTCAGGGAAGTTCTCAACTATAATTTCTTCAAGTACCCCTTCAGCACCTTTCCCTCTCTCTTCCTCCTCTGGGATACCAATTATGCGTATATTATTTCTTTTTAGTGTATCACTTAGTTCTCTAATTTTCCCCTCATACTCCTGGATTTTTTTATCTCTCTTTCTTTCAGTTTCCTCTTTCTCCATAACTTTATCTTCTAGTTCACCTATTCTCTCCTCTGCCTCTTCAATCCGAGCCGTCGTGGTTTCCATTTTGTTTTGCATTTCGTTTAAAGCGTTTTTCAGCTCCTCGTGACTGTTCCTTAGTCCCTTGATCTCTGTAGCAAGAGATTCTCTGCTGTCCTGTATACTGTTTTCAAGCCCAGCGATTAATTTTATGACTATTATTCTAAATTCACTTTCTGTTATATTATTTAAATCCTTTTTGATCAGTTCATTAGCTGTTGTTATTTCCTGGAGATTCTTCTGAGGGGAATTCTTCCGTTTGGTCATTTTGGACAGTCCCTGGAGTGGTGAGGACCTGCAGGGCACTTCCCCCGTGCTGTGGTGTATAACTGGAGTTGGTGGGCGGGACCGCAGTCCGACCTGATGTCTGCCCCCAGCCCCCCGCTGGGGCCACAGTCAGACTGGTGTGTGCCTTCTCTTCCCCTCTCCTAGGGGCGGGATTCACTGTGGGGTGGTGTGGCCCGTCTGGTCTACTTGCACACTGCCAGGCTTGTGGTGCTGGGGAGCTGGTGTATTAGCTGGGGTGGGTAGGCAAGGTGCACGGGGGCGGGAGGGGCAGGCTTAGCTCGCTTCTCCTTAGGTGATCCACTTCAGGAGGGGCCCTGTGGCAGCGGGAGGGAGTCAGATCCGCTGCCGGAGGTTTGGCTCCGCAGAAGCACAGAGTTGGGTGTTTGCGCGAGCGAGCAAGTTCCCTGGCAGGAACTGGTTCTCTTTGGGATTTTGGCTGGGGGATGGGCGGGGGAGATGGCGCTGGCGAGCGCCTTTGTTCCCCGCCAAGCTGAGCTCTGCCTTCCGGGGGCTCAGCAGCTCTCCCTCCCTTTGTCCTCCAGCCTTCCCGCTTTCTGAGCAGAGCTGTTAACTTCTGACCTCCCAGACGCTAAGTCGCGCTTGCTGTCGGAACATAGTCCGTCCGGCCCCTCCGCTTTTGCCAGCCCGACTTGGGGGCTCTGCTTGGCCGGCGAGCCGCCCCTCCGCCCCGGCTCCCTCCCGCCAGTCCGTGGAGCGCGCACCACCTCGCCGCCCTTCCTACCCTCTTCCGTGGGCCTCTCGTCTGCGCTTGGCTCCGGAGACTCCGTTCTGCTAATCCTCTGGCGGTTTTCTGGGTTCTTTAGGCAGGTGTAGGTGGAATCTAAGTGATCAGCAGGACGCGCGGTGAGCCCAGCGTCCTCCTACGCCGCCATCTTCCGGAACTCCCCCATAGTTTTTTTTAAATCTTCCCTTGTTAGTTAGCAACTTCTTTTGTGTTGATGCTTTTATGGTTTTTCTTTATCTGGATATTTTGCCATTTTCCTATGATATGTCTCAGTGTTGGCCTGCTTTTTTTTATTTTTTTTTTAATTTTAATGGGTGTTCTCTCTGCCCTCTAGATGTGGATGTCTGTTTCCTTCCCCAGCTTGTGGAAATTTTCACTATATTCACTCAGCTAAAATGTATCCCCCTTTTTCTCCGTCTTATTCTTTTGGGACTCCTTTCAAAAGAATGTTATTACAGTTTATGGAGTTGCTGATTTCCCTAAGTGTATGTTTGTGATGCAATATTTTACTTTTCCTCTTCTTTCCAGCTTCATTTCCCCCATACTTTTATCTTCTATGTCCCTTCCTCATTCATCTGCTCCTTTCCGCCTTGAGATCATTATATCCAATCAGTTTCACATCTCGGTTACAACATTTAAAATTTCATCCTGACTAGTTTTTAGGTCTTTTCGGTTTGCAGTAAGCGTATCCTTCATGTCTCATATATTTTCCTCAAGCACAGCTAGTATCCTTATGATGCTTTTTGAAAATCCTGTTTCATTATGAGAGTTTTCAGAAATTCTGTTTGAGGCACATTAGTTTATGTGTTTTAATTATATCCCTCACAATGACCTTTTATCATTTTTTCTTTTAGGATGAGTTCCTCCATCATGTTGTTGTCTATGTCTCTGCCTTCTTAAATGTTTTAGAAAAACCTGTTATCTTTTCTGCTTCTAGGGTAGTATCTTTATTGAGCAGTGTTCACATACTGTCCAGGGCCTGACACTTCATGAAGCATTTGTTTTATGTTCCGTGGCACTGTGCTGTCGTGTTTTGGCTGCTCTGTCCCTCAGGACAGTCCTCTGCAGATTTTCTCCTTGCCTCCAGTGGGGAGTGTTGGACTTTGTGCCCAGTGTTGTGAGTTTTAACTAGGTGAGTTTGGTCTGCTTGTTAAAAGAGGCTAATTCCTATCTCCCCTAGAGGTGAGGATATGCGTCACTTTATGATCAGCTGACTTGGTGCGTGTGGGGGTTTACGGTGGTCTTTGGAGGAAGGGGTGCAGTGGTGGTCTGGTTGCCAGGCACTCTTTCCTAGTAAGCAAGCACTTGATGGGGGCTGGAGTAGGTGGAGCTTGGTGTTAGTGGGTCAGCTTGCACTGGGGATGCTGTGCTGCTGAGTGAAATCTGTCCATGCTGATTGGTGGGAGGAAATATTGGCATCAGCTCCCTCTCTAGTCCCTGGAGTTGGAGTTCCCAGCCTCCCCTGTTCAGGAAGCCCTCACAGAGAGAGAACACTTGTGGGTCCCAGGCTTCCGTCAGAATTGCTTTCACCCTGTCTGCGTCCAAGCCATTGGCCCATCTGGTGGCACAGGGCTCTTATGTTTTATCTCAGGAGCTCTAGCTGGGTTTGAAAACTCCAAATTGTGTAAACTCAGTATGACAGGGACCCCACTGATCCTCTGGGAGAGGGTCTTGATGTGCTGTGCCTGGAGCTGGTTTACACCAGATGGGCAGCTGCATGAACACTAGGGGCTTGGAGTGCATGGTGAAGAACAACCAGAAGGCAGCGTCCAGCTAGCTGCTCTCAGAAGAGGCTCCTATGCTAATGATCAGGGAATTTTAATGGTGACTGTCAGTTCTCCTGTCCTATGAGAGCCAATGCCCTGTCTCCCAAATGCACTCCACAAAGGGAATTTTCTCTCCCCATGCGACCCAGGGGATACTCAGACCACAGTTCCCCTTATGGGCCTCTGTCCTCCTCCACAGGAGCACTGCTGTGCCCACCAGACTCCACCCCAATGATGGGATCGACTGTTAAATCTTCAGTCTTTGAGCTCCACGTTTACAGGGGGTTGACTTGTCATGATTAACTTTATAGGTTATCTTGACTGTGTCATGGGTGCCCAGATTCACCACTGTTTCTGTGGATGTCTGTGATGTGTTCGAGAAGAGATTGGCATTTCCATCCATGGTTTCTTTCTGCCTGGGCACCACCCATTCCATTAAGTTTGTGAATAGAATCTGATGCAGATGGAGGACGAATTCCCTCATTTTTACTTCCCATGTGCTTGTTTGAACTGGAATATTGGTCTCCTCTGGCCCGTTTTCTGAGAGTTACATTATCAGCTCTCCATGTTCTGAGACTAGACACTAGTCAGAATCAGACAAGAATTACATGACTGGTTTTCCTGGGTCTTCAGCTGGTGACAGTAGACCATGGGACTTCTCAACATATTTAATTATGGAAACCAATGACCTTTGGGTTCTGTTCCTCAGGGGAATCTTGACTAATACATGGAGATTGTTTGTCTCTCCTTTAGAGTAATTGAATAAAGCTGTAGCTCATTTAAAGTCCTGAGTAGCAAAGGGCTATGAAGAAAGTGTCACGTTGTTTGACTGGGACAAGGGCTGGGTGAGGATAAGGAGGAGCTGTGGGATCCTGTGGTCCTGGCTGCACAGGGAGCGCATCTGAGAATCCTGTAAATGTGCAGCTGTTGTGCCTCAGGAAATCTGTAATTCACTCATGTTGAGGGACCGGAGTAAGCAAGTGCAAACAACTGTGTCTTTGTGCATGTTAGTGTAGTTTCCCTATGACAACCCAGTTGCTAATTCAGAGAGTTAATAGGTAAGCACAGAATCCTGTGTCTAGAGAGGCTCCCTGGAGAAACTGCTGTGTGGAGAGGAAGCCCCAGACCCTGACAGGAAACCTGCCTGTAACGTCCATCTGCACCTGCTCATGGGAACACAAAGCAGAATTGTGCATAGTGTGCGCCCCCTGGTGGTGCTGATCACCCCTGCAGGGAGGTTTGTGTGTGGGCTCCCAGTGAGGTCCCCTCACCGTGTCTCTCGCACAGTAATATGTGGCCGTGTCCTCGGTCTTCAGGCTGTTCATCTGCAGATACAGCGTGTTCTTGGCATTGTCTCTGGAGATGGTGAATCGGCCCTTCACGGAGTCTGCGTAGCCTGTGCTACTTCCATCATATGCAATATATGCGACCCACTGCAGCCCCTTCCCTGGAGCCTGGCGGACCCAGCTCATTGCATAGCTACTGAAGGTGAATCCAGAGGCCACACAGGTGAGTCTCAGGGACCCCCCAGGCTTCACCAGGTCTCCCCCAGACTCCACCAGCTGCTCGTCACACAGGACACCTGCAGACACAAGACATCTTGGTCAGGAAACTGTCACACATCCACTGTCTCACTCATATCTACTCACAGACTCAGTGTCCCTCGTTCACCATGAATTACCTTTTAAAAGAGCAACCAGGAAAATCCAGCCCAGCACAAACTCCATGGTGAGGTGAGTGTGTTCTGTGCTGATCACAGAATGGGAACACCTGGGACTCCTGGGGCTGGGGCACGTCTCCCAGCTGCACGGTCGGGCTGGGTTGGTTTTATCAGCACAGAAAGGGCCCCATTTGCATGTCCTCTGACATATATATCAAGCTCCAGACTTAGATTTAATTGTGTAAAAGTGAATGACAGGGTTAGGGACGCACTTCTACATTAGTTTGTGTGGATGGCGGTGTGACAATATGAAGAATTTTTTTTTCAATTTTGGATTTTTACCTTTATTAATGGAGGCTTCGCATAATCTTTAAGAAACATTTACCTCAACAGCATGATCACGCATTATTTTCTCTTAAAACATTTTAATTTTTTTATTATTAATTAGTATTTATTTTTAGTTTTAAAAATTAACATCCAAATTAGTTAGCATATAGTGCAACAATGATTTCAGGAGTAGATTCTTTAGTGCCCCTTACCAGTTTAGCCCATCCCCCCTCCCACAACCCCTCCAGTAGCCCTCTGTTTGTTCTCCATATTTATGAGTCTCTTATGCTCTGTCCCCTCCATGTTTTCATGTTATTTTGGTTTCCCTTCCCTTATCTTCATCTCTTTTGTCTCTTAAAGCCCTCATATGAGTGAAGTCATATGAGTTTTGTCTTTCTCTGACTGACTCATTTCACTTCGCATAATACCCTCCAGTTCCATCCACATAGTTGCAAATGGCAAGATTTCACTCTTTTTGATTGCCGAGTAATACTCCATTGTGTATATTTACCACTTCTTCTTTATCCATTCATCCATCAATGGACATTTGGCTCTTTCCATACTTAGGCTATTGTTGATAGTGCTGCTATAAACATGGGGGTGCATGTGTCCCTTTGAAACAGAACACCTGTGTCCCGTGGAGAAATGCCTAGTAGTGCAATTGCTGGGTCATAGGGGAGTTCTATTTTTAGTTTTTTGAGAAATCTCCATACAGTTTTCCAGAGTGGCTGCACCAACTTGCATTGCCCCCAAAAATGCAAAAGAGATCCTCTCTCTGCATCCTCGCCAACGTCTGTTGTTGCCTGACTTGTTAATGTTAGCCATTCTGACAGGTGTCAAGTGGTATCTCATTAGGGTTTTGATTTGCATTTCCGTGATGATGAGTGATGTGGAGCATTTTTTCATGTGTCGGTTGGCCATCAGGATGTCTTCTTTGGAGAAGTGTCTATTCATGTCTTTTTCCCGTTTCTTCACTGGATTTTGGTTTGGGTGTTGAGTTTGATAAATTCTTTATAGATTTTGGATACTAACTCTTTATCTGAGATGTCATTTGCAAATGTCTTCTCCCATTCTGTCAGTTGAATTTTAGTTTTGCTGATTGTTGCCTTCACTATGCAGAAACTTTTGATTTTGATGAGGTCCCAGTAGTTCATTTTTGCTATTTTTCCCCTTGCCTCCTCTGTCATTCTTGATTTTTTTTATTTGGGTCCTTTCCTTTTTCTTTTTGATCAAATTGGATAGTGGTTTATCAATTTTGTTAATTCTTTCAAAGCACCAGCTTTTAGTTTCATTGATGTGTTCTACTGTGTTTTGGTTTCGATAGCACTAATTTCTGCTCTAATCTTTAGTATTTCCTGCCTTCTGCTGGTTTTGGGTTTTATTTGCTGTTCCTTTTCCAGCTCTTTAGTCATAAGGTTAGGTTGTGTATCTGAGATCTTTCTTCCTTCTTTAGGAAGGCCTGGATTGCTATATACTTTCCTCTTATGACCGCCTTTGCTGCATCCTAGAGGTTTGCGTTGTGGTGTTATCATTTTCATTGACTTCCATATACTTTTTAATTTCTTCTTTAACTGCTTGGTTAGCCCATTCATTCTTTAGTAGGTCCTTCAGTCTCTAGTTATTTGTTACCTTTCCAAATTTTTTCTTGTGGTTGATTTTGAGTTCATGGCATTGTGGTCTGAAAATATGCATGGTATGATCTCGATCTTTTTGTACTTACTTAGGGCTGATTTGTGTCCCAGTGTATGGTCTATTCTGGAGAAAGTTCCATGTGCACTGTAGAAGAGTGCATATTCTGTTGCTTTAGGATGAAATGTTTTGAATATATTTGTTAAGTCCTTCTGGTCCAGTGTGTCATTGAAAGCCATTGTTTTCTTGTTGATTTTTTGATCAGGTGATCTGTTCATTGTTGTGAATGGGGTGTTGAAGTCTCCTACTATTATGGAATTCTTACTGATGAGTTTCCTTATGTTTGTGATTAATTGATTTCTATATTTGGGTGCTCTCACAGTTGGTGCATAAATGTTTACAATTGTTAAGTCTTCTTGGTGGATAGACCCTTTGATTATGAAGGATATAATGCCATTCTGCATCTCGTGATGCGGTCTTTATTTTAAAGTCTAGATTGATATCAATATGGCTACTCTGGCTTTCTTTTGTTGAACATTAGCATGATAGATGGTTCTCCATCCCCTTGTTTTCAATCTGGAGGCATCTTTAGTTCTAAAGTGGGTCTCTTGTAAAAAGCATATAGATGGATCTTGTTTTCTTCTCCATTCTGTTACCCTATGTCTTTTGATTGGGGCATTGAGTCCATTGACGTTTAGAGTGAGTACTGAAAGATAGGAGTTTATTGCTATTATGATGCTTGTAGAGTTGGAGTTTATGGTGGTGTTCTTTGGTCTTTCTTTTTTTTTTTTTTTTTTTTAAATTTTTTTTTTCAACATTTTTTATTTTTGGGACAGAGAGAGACAGAGCATGAACGGGGGAGGGGCAGAGAGAGAGGGAGACACAGAATCGGAAACAGGCTCCAGGCTCCGAGCCATCAGCCCAGAGCCTGACGCGGGGCTCGAACTCACGGACCGCGAGATCGTGACCTGGCTGAAGTCGGACGCTTAACCGACTGCGCCACCCAGGCGCCCCTGGTCTTTCTAACCTTTGTTGATTTTGGTATTTATTTATTTATACAGATATATTTTCATGTTTTCTCCCCTCAGAGATTCCCCCTTAAAATTTCTTGCAGGGCTGGTTTAGTGGTCACAAACTCATTTAATTTTTGTTTGTATGGGAATCTTTTTATCTCGCCTTCTATTTTGAATGACATCCTTGCTGGATACAGAATTCTTGGCTGCATATTTTTCTGATTTAGCACACTGAATACATCCCGCCACTCCTTTGTGGCCTGCCAACTTTCTGTGGATAGGTCTGCTAAACCTGATCTGTCTTCCCTTGTAAGTTATGGACTTTGTTTCCCTGTTGGTTTTATGATTCTCTCCTTGCCTGAGTACTTTGTCAATTTGACTATGATGTGCCTTGTTGATGGTCGGTTTTGGTTGAGTCTAATGGGAGTCCTCCGTGCTTCCTGGATTTTGATGTCTGTGTCTTTGCCCAGGTTAGGAAAGTTTTCCGCTATGATTTGCTCACATAACCCTTCCACCCCTATTTCTCTCTTCCACTTCTGGGACCCCTATGATTCTCATGTTTTTCCTTTTTAATGAGTCACTGATTTCTGTAATTCTTAAATCTTGCTCTTTTGCCTTAATCTCCCTCTTTTTTTCTGCTTCATTATTCTCTATAAGGTTGTCCTCTATAACCCTGATTCTCTGTTCTGCCTCATCCATCCGTGCCACCGCTGCATCCGACTGTGATTGCAGCTCAGTTATAGCATTTTAAATTTCATTCTGGCTATTTTTTACTTCTTTTATCTCTGCAGAAAAGGATTCTAATCTATTTTTTACTGCAGCTAGTATTCTTATTATTGTGATTCTAAATTCGGGTTCAGACATCTTGCTTGTCTCTGTGTTGGTTAAATCCCTGGCTGTCGTTTCTTCGTGGTCTTTCTTTTGGGGTGAATTCCTTCGTTTTGTCATTTTGAAGGGAGAAAAGGAATTAATGAGGTCGCAAAATTGAAATTAAAGATAAAATTACAGAAATATTAAAATTAAAAATTAAACACACACACACACACACACAAATTGAATGGAATATGCTAGATCCTAGGTGTGTTTTGGTCTGGGTGTTGAAAGTGGTTTGACAGATTAGAGAAAAAAATGGGAGGGGGAGGAAAAAAAAGGAAATAATCTGAGAATTTGAAAAAATGAATACACTGAAGTAGACTAAAATGAGATGATGGGAGTAAAATAGAGTTTGAAAAAATATACAGAAAAGTAAAGAATATAGTAGAAAAAATAAAGAAAAATATTAAAAAAACTTAAAAATAAATGTGATTTTTTTCTTTTTCTGTATTCTAGAAAAAAGAGAGGAAACAAAAAAGAGAGAAAAGATACAAAAAGGAAAAAAAGGAAATCATTTGAAAATTCAAGAAGTGAATACACCGTAGTAGACTAAAATAAAATGATGGAAGTAAAATAGAATTTGAAAAAATTTACATAAAAGCAATCAATATAGTAAAAAAATTAAAGAAAAATATTTTTTTCAACGTTTTTTTTTTTTTTTTTTTTTATTTTTGGGACAGAGAGAGGCAGAGCATGAACGGGGGAGGGGCAGAGAGAGAGGGAGACACAGAATCGGAAACAGGCTCCAGGCTCCAAGCCATCAGCCCAGAGCCTGACGCGGGGCTCGAACTCACGGACCGCGAGATCGTGACCTGGCTGAAGTCGGACGCTTAACCGACTGCGCCACCCAGGCGCCCCAAGAAAAATATTTTTAATAAAATTGAAAATAAAATGAAGTTTTTTCACATTCTGTATTCCAGAAAAACTACAGAAACGAAGAAGAGAAAAAAAGAAAAAGAAAAAGTAAAAAGGAAACTTTAGAAATTTGAAAACGGGAATACACTGAAGTAGAGTAAAAGAAAATGATGGAAGTAAAATAGAATTTGAAAAAAAATTACAGAAATGTAAAAAATATAGTAATAAAAATTAAAGAAAAATATTTTTAATAATAATAATAAAAATAATTTTTTCTGTTTCTGCATTCAAGAAAAAGAAACGAAGTGTAAAAGAGAAAAAGAAAAAAGAGAAAGAAAATTGACTCGATGAACCTGCTAACAGATTGAAGTAGGACTGAAATTACTTCGTTATTCCCTAGATGTCAGTCTATGTAGCTCTTTATAGTCTATAAAGTAAGCGGCAGTGAGACTTGTGTTCCTGAAGAGCCCTGTTGGCCCAGTTGGGTGGGACTCAGTGTAATGGCTCCGCTCTCCACTAGATGGCACTTTTAGGCTCCTGGGGTGGATTGTTGCGGTGCTTGTAGGTGCGAATGCACATGCGCTGGAGAAGTGAAAATGGCGGCACTCAGGTACCCAGTCTGTTCTCCTGGATCAGCAATCGCGCACCCATCCTCTGTCTTCAGCCCTTGTCCACTTCTCGCTCCTTCACTCTCCGTGACCAGGCCCCAGGCCACACCTCTCTCCCAAGTTTTGTCACAGATGCGGCTGTTTTCCCCGGTCCCTTATATCCAAAGGACCACAGCTTTGACCTGTTCTGTCCCTCTGTGGGAGGGTCTCACCAAGCAATGTCCGAATGAGCAATGGCCGAATATCGGCTGCAGCTAGGAACGCTTGCTGGACCCTGTTGTCGGTGCCCCGAGACTGTGGCCAGGTGCCAGCCCACCCCAGAAAAAGTTCACGAGAGATTGTAGCAGCAGCGTTTCGTGGATTATGGACAATCACAACACACGTCTGGCACCAGGCTTCACCCTAAACGACCTTGTTCCAGCACCAGCGAATGTGGCCGTTTTCCGGGGTCTGCTGGGACCAGAGGGCTTTGGCAGTCTCCTCCAAATGTCCTTCCAGCAGTGCAACTGCCTCTCCCCGTGTGGCCTGAGAACATCCCGGCCCCACTCTGTTCCTGGGATTCTCCCTTCCCACCAGAGCACCTCCAGGTATCGAGCTGTGGAGTTGCAGCCTTTGCACTCCCCTTGTTTACAGTCTTAGTGGAATTTACATACTCTCCTTTCTCCCTTTTTAGTTGAGTCCCTGTGGCTGTTTCCAATTTTCCACGTTTTCTCCAGCTGCTTTTGGGGAGGGGTGCTTTTCCTGTTTTCTCCCCCACTCCCCAGTCTCCGTCCTCTCTCCGCCTGCAAAAGCACCTCCCTTCCTGCAGCTTCGTGCTCCCCAAGGTCCCCTCTCCACGCCACGTACTTGTTGAATTCTGTGGTTCAGGTTGTGCAGATTGTTGTGTTAATCCTCAATCAGTTTTCTAGGTGTGTAGGATGGTTTAGTGTTGGTCTGGCTGTATTTCATGGACGCGAGACACACAAAAATCTTCCACGTTGTTCCGCCATCTTGTCTCCTCCCCCATTGACTGCCTGATTTTCAATTGAACATGTGAGGATATTATGCCACTCCCTTCTTTCCTGCAGGTTTCTGTGGACACTTCTGCCATAGTCTTTTTTTATCTTCCCGTATTCGTTAGCAAACTCTTCTGTCTTCGTGCTTATAGGGTTTTTTTAATCTGTGTATTTTGTGAATTTTACTATGTTATGTCTCAGTGTCGGCCTGCTTTTTTTTCCTAATTTTAATGGGAGTTCTCTGTGACTCATAGATGTGGACGTCTGTTTCCTTGACCATTTAGTGGAAATTTTCCACTCTAATGCACTCAGACAAAACTTCTCCCCTTTTTCTCCCTCTCTTCTTCTTCTGGGACTCCTTTGAAAAGAATTTTATTACACTTTATGGAGTTGCGGATTCCCTAAGTATAAGTATGTGATGCAGTATTTTAATTTTCCTCTTCTTTCCTGCTTCATTTCTCACAAAATTTTATCTTCCATGGCACTTACTCATTCATCTGCTTCTTTCTGCCTTGAGTTCATTATATCCAATCAGGTTCACATCTTGGTTACAGCATTTTAAAAGTTTCAGCCTGACCTGGTTTTAGGTCTTTTCCATCTGTAGTCAGGGTATCCTCATGTCTTCTAGGCTTTCTCAAGCATAGCTAGTATCCTTATGATAGTTTTTAAAAGTTCTGTTTCCTTATGATAGGTATTAAATTCTGTTTGAGTCTTATTATTTATATGTGTTTTAATTATATCCCTGGCAATGTCCTTTTATGGTTTTTTCTTTTGGCATGAATTCCTCTATCACTCTGTATGCCCATGTCTCCTCTTTCTTAAGTGTTTTAGGAAAATCCTGTTATGTTTTCTGCTTCTAGAGTAGTGTCTTTTTTGAGAAATGTTTACATACTGTTAACAACCTGACATTCTGGAAGCATTTCTTGCATGTGCTATGTGCACTGTGCTGTCTTGTATTGGCTGCTCTGTCCCTCAGGTCAGTCCTCTGCAGAGTTCTCCTTGCCTCCAGGGGAGAGTTTTTCAACTTTGTCCATAGTGTTGTGAGTTTTATCTAGGTGAGTTTGGTCTCCTTATTAAAAGAGGCTAATTCCTATTTCCCCTAGAGGTGAAGCAATGCCTCACTCTATGGTCAGTAGACTTGGTGCCCGTGGGGGTATATGGTGGTCTTTGGAGGGAGGGGTTCAATGGTGATCTGGGTTGTAGGCACTCTTTCCCTAGTAAGGAAGCACCTGAGGAAGGAAAGGTGGGTATGTCTTGGTGTCAGTGGCTCAGTATCTACTGGGGGGTGTTGTGCTGCTCACTGAATTCTGTCCATGATAATTGGTGGGAGGAAATATTGGCATCAGCTCCTTCTCTAGTCCCTGCAGTTGGAGTTTCCAGCCACCCCTGTTCAGGAAGCCCTCACATAGAACAATCTGTACTCATGGGTCCCAGGCTTCCTTCAGAACCCGGCCTTCACCCTGCCTTTGTCCAATTCATTGGCACACCTGGCAGTTTAGGGCTCTTATGTTTTATCTCAGGAGCTCTAGCTGGGTTTGAATACACCAAATTGTTGAACTCAATGTGACAGGGACCCCACTGATCCTTAGGGACAGTGTCTTGCTGTGATGTGGTTGGAGCTGGTTATCCCAGAAGGGCAGTTGCATGAACACTAGGGGCTTGGGGTTCATGGCGAAGAACAACAAGAAGGCAGTGTTCAGTTAGCTGCTCTCGGCAGAGGCTCCTATGCTAATGACCAGGGCAGTGCAATGGTGTCTGTCAGCTCTCCTGCCCCATGAGAGGCAATGCCCTGTCTCCCAAATGCACTCCAAGAAGGTAACTGTCCCACCCGATATGACCCAGGGGATCCTCAAAACGCAGCAGTCCCTATGGGCTCGGGGCTCCTTCCCCACAGGAGCACTGCTATGCCCACCAGGGTCCACCCCAGTGATGGCATGGACTTCTAAATCTTCAGTTTTTGAACTCGAAATTTACAGCATGTTGACTTGTCATGATTACCTTTATGTGTCATCTTGACTGCGTTATGGGGGTGTCCAGATTCACAACTGTTTCTGTGTATGTCTGTGATGAGTTTCCAGAAGAGATTGGCATTTCCATCCATGGTTTCTTTCTGCCTGGGCATCATCCATTCCATCACAGTTCTGAGTAGAATCCGACGCAGAGGGAGGAAGAATTCCCTCATTTTTACTTCCCATGTGCTTGTTTGAACTGGAACATTGGTCTCCTCCTGCCCTTGTTCTTAGAGTTACATCATAGTCTCTGCAGGTTCTGAGACTAGACACTAGTTCAGAATCAGGCGAGACTTATACCACTGGTTTTCCTGGCTCCCCAACTTGTGAGTGTAGATCATGGGACTTCTCAACATATTTTCTCATGGAAACCAATGTGCTTTGGTTTCTGTTGCTCGAGGGAATCCTGACTAATACATGCAGAAGATTTATCTCTTGTTTAGAGGAAGTGAATAAAGTTGTAGCTCATTTAAAGTCCTGAGTAGCGAAGTGCCATGAAGGAAGTGTCACGTTGTTTGATTGGGACGAGGGCTGGGTGAAGATAATGGGAAGCTGTGGGAGCTTGTGGTCCTGGCTGCACAGGGAGTGCATCTGGGACTCATGTAAATGTTCAGCTATTGTGCCTCAGGAAATCTGTAATTCACTCATGTTGAGGGACAGGAGAAAGCAATGCAAACAACTGTGTCTTTGTGCATGTTAGGGTAGATTTCCTAGGAAAACAATGATCTAATTCACACAGGTAATAGGTAAACACAGAATCCTGTGTCCAGAGAGGCTCCCTGGAGAAACTGCTGTGTGGACAGGAAGCCCCAGACCCTGAGTGCAAACCTGCCTGTAACCTCCATCTTCACCTGCTCCTGGCAACACAAAGCAGAATTATCCATAGTGTGTGCCCCCCGGTGGTGCCGATCGCCTCCTGCAGGGAGGTTTGTGTCTGGGCTCCCAGAGAGGTCCCCTCACCCTGTCTCTTGCACAGTAATATGTGGCCTTGTCCTCGGCCTTCAGGTTGTTCATTTGCAGATAGAGCGTGTTCTTGGAGTTGTCTCTGGAGATGGGGAGTCGGCCCTTTCCTGAGTCTGCGTAGAACGTGCTACTTCCATCATCATAAATATATGTGAGCCACTACACCCCTTTCCTGGAACCTGGCGAACCCAGCTCATTCCATATCTACTGAAGGTGAATCCAGAGGCTACACAGGAGAGTCTCAGGGACCCCCCAGGCTGCACCAGGTCTCGTCCAGACTCCGTCAGCTGCACGTCACACTGGACACCTGCAGACACCAGACATCTTGGTCAGGAAACTGTCACACATCCACTGTTTCTCACTCTTATCCACTCACATACTCAGTGTCTCCCATTCACCATGAATTACCTTTTAAAAGGGCAACCAGGAACACCCAGCCAAGCACAAACTCCATGGTGAGGTGTCTGTTCTGTCCTCATCAGAGAATGGGAACACCTGGGACTCTAGGGGCTGGGGCTCCTCTCCCAGCTTCGGAGTCTGGGATGGGCTGGTTTTATCAGCACAGAGAGGACCCCATTTGCATGTGCTCTGACATATATATCAAGCTCCAGTCTTAGATTTGATTCTTTAAAAGTAAACAACAGTGTTAGGGACGCACTTGTAGTTTAGTTTGTGTAGATGGTGCTTTGACAATATGAATAATTGTATTCAGTGAGTACAGGTGTATTTGCAGTCCTGTGTGCATTTTTACAGGTCTTTCATCAACATAGATCATTTTCACTCTACAAGTATTTTACATACTTTTTGAAGTTTAACGCAAAATACTTTATTCTGTCATTTTCACTTGTATAATTTTGTTATTTATTTTGCATGTATTTTCATGCTGGTGTGTAGAATCACAGGTGGTTTGTTTTTATTTATTTTCTTTGTTCATTTGGCATCCTGCTCTTTTCCTCATTTAAAAAAAACTGGTTCTAATATTTTTTGTGGTATCTCTAGGTTTTTGTTATGTTTAAGATCAATGTCACCTGCAAACAAGTAATTTTCCTTCCTCCTTACTGATTTAAATGTCTTTTATTTTTTTTATCCCCTATTTTTTTTCTGGTTACATCTTCCAGTGGTAGGAGAAGAAAGCTTTTCCCTTCTTTTCTTTTGGGATTTAGCCAGTGTAAGGATTCAATTGACATAAGACCTATCTACAGGAGAGAATAAATTTCATTTTGTAAGTGCATGGCCTTCCTAATGACATGACACCCAGAGAAAGGACAAAGCAGGTGGCACTTGTGTCTTTCAGACAAAAAAAACATTGGGTTTGGCAAGAGTTAAGTTTGGGGTCACCAAGTAAGTAGGTTTGTTTGCATAGCCTTCTTGTCCCTGTATTCTTTATTCTGGTTCTAACGATGGTTCTTCCCTCTTGGTACATGGGAGGGAGATTTATATCCTGCTGTCAAGGGACAGTGGAGAGTCTGAGTGTACTTGGACTCTTTCTCAAGTGACTTTCACCCAAATAAGCAGTGTGACAAGATGACATAGTTTGAGGTGGCATATGGATACTTCACATTATCATGGGGAACACTTATGTTAGGGGTGACCATCATTGCCTGGCTCCTGATTTGACAGGAAAGCCTTCTGCATTTTACCGTTCAATATGCTGTCAGGTGTGGGCTTTTCATAGTGGCCATGATCATGTGGAGGTAATTTCCTTCGGTCCCTTTTTAATTGGGTTCTTTTTAAATGATGAACATGTGTTGAATTTTGTCTAATGTTTTTTTGAATCAATCAATGATGGCTTTGATTCAGTCATTCCCTCTGCTAATGGAGGACATCACATTTATGCATCTGTGTATGTTGAAGGATCCTTGCATCCCTGGAGTGAATCACACTGGATTATGTTGTATGATCCTCTCAATGTTCTGTTGAATTCAGTATGCTCAGATTTTGTGAAGGAATTTTGCATGTATGTTCATTTGCGATAGTGACCTGTAGTTTCCCTTCTTGTGGTGTCTTTCTTTGGTTTTGGTGTGAAAACAATGCTGTCCTCACAAATTTCATTAGGGAGTGCTGTTTTTTTTATCAGTGGTTTGTAATAGTTTGAGAAATATTGGCATTAACTCCTCTTTAAATACTTAGTAGAAGTTTTAATAAAGCCATGGACTCCTAGGCAGATTTTTTGCAGGGTGAGGTTTTAGATAGAGAAATCTTTTTAATTTTTCTTTTGTTCCTTTTGTATTTTTCCATGAAGCAGTCTTGGTGGCCTACGTTATGGCATAAAATGTGTAATTTGTTCCTGGTGATCTAATTGTTGGCCTATAAATACCTAAGTTTTTATTTAATGATCGTTTCCATGTCTTTAGTTCAGTTATGTCTCCTCTTTCAATTCTGATTGCATTTGTTTGAGTCTTCCCTATTTCCCCAGGCTACCTATTTGTTTCAAATTTTACTTACTTTTCCAAATACAAATTTTTATGTAATTGATTTGTTTTCTGTATTTGTGATAGTCTCTATTTTCTGTCTGCTTTATCTTTTTATGGTATTTTTATGTTTATCTTTTTATGTCAATAAAAATGCCAATGAGTTTTTTAAGGAACCTGCAAAATATACAATTCATATGAAAGCACACAACACATGGAAGCCACAAAACAATCATGACGTCGAGAGAACCTGGAGACATCACACTTCTCTCTTTCTAAGTATATTGCAGAGGTACATTAACCACAACAGTGTGCTTCTGGCATCAAATGAGATATTTAGACCAGTGGAGCTCATTACGGAGCCCCGAAGTAGAAGTTTGCAGATGCAGTGAGCAAATCCTCCACGAGATTTCCAACAATGCACAGTGGGGGGAGGATACTGTCTCTTAAACATGGTGTTGACTAGGGGCACCTGTGTGGCTTGGTAGGTTAAGCATCCCACTTCCACTCAGGTCATGATCTCACGGTTTGTGAGTTCGAGCCTCACATCAGGCTCCTGCTGACAGCTCAGGGCCTGGATTCTGTTTCTGCCTCTATCTCTGTGCCTCCCTACTCATGATCTGTCTCTCTCCCTCAAAAACAAAGTAAAAATTAAAAAATAGTATTGATATATACATGCAAAATAATAACATTTGGCCATAATCTTTCTTCATACATATACGTCGACACAAAAAAAATCTCAAAATGGATGAAGGATTAAGAAGAACACTTGAACCTAAATGCCTTCAAAGAAAACATGAAAGATGAATATGATGACATTCACTTGAGAATGATTGATTTGATATAAAAGCAAAGTCACAGAGAACAAAGCATGCAAGGGGGACTACACCATACTAGAAAAGGGGCAAGCAAATATTTGTAGAGCTAGAAGGAAGTCTATGGGCGCGTAGCCCCTCCCTGCCCACTGGGGATCTCCAGATGGATTTGACAAATTGGCTTCCTCATTGGTAAATGGCTGCTTATTTGGTGGATGGAATGATGCTGACTGACTGGACATGCCATTGCCATGACTGTGGTAAAGAATGTAATGCCTGAAATGGTTCCCGGATTTGCCATTCCATTATGGATTTAGCCAGACCAAGGAACTCACTTCAGCACATAGACAAACTACGTACTTGCAAAGACTTGGGAGTGATAATTAGAATTTTATACTCCACATCATCCTTAATCATCACAGAAGCAGACGATGAGGATATGTGGATTAGGGGAACAGATATGGAACATGAAAAACTAGACACAAAATTCCTTCAGGAAAAATCCACCTGGAAATTGGCCTGGAACATCCAGAATAATTGTCCTTGGCCCTTAATGAGATTTGGAATGCTCCAAATAGCAGGCAGGGACTGACCCCCTTTGCAACAGTATTTTAGAAAGGAGTCCTTAACCCTTTCTTCCCTGATTGAGTGAACTTTATGATAACTTATATGACCAAGTTGATGCCATGCATAGCCATGTCCAAGAAGTAACAGGTGCACTTGGGTTATATCATCCATAGACAATAAGAACATGGCCTCTGCCACTGCCTAGCCATGCAACTCTTTCTACAGAATATGGGACGCTCATCACGTCTTCAGAGAGCACCCAGTTCCACCTCGCTGAAAAGGACCTTATGATGAACTGCTAACCGACTACACTGCCATCAGAATTAGGGAAAGATTCTTCTGGATTCATGCCAGCTGCACAGAATAGTTCCAGAAAATGCCATCGTCAAGATCCTGGATGGCCATCCCCATAACGACCATAGGTAAGGATTCCCAGAGCCAATTCCCAGGCTCCAGAAACACATGGCATCACATAGTAGGTCATGGATCAAAAAACTGCATTTCCACCTAGTTTCATTTTCCGGCTCTTTCCTGTCAGGAAAAAAAAAAAACCTTTTTAAAATGGAGCCTACCCTTTCCCCCACTATTAAAAGACTGACTACATTTCCTGCTCTCCCTCTGAACCTCTACGACTGTCTGTCTTCAGACTGCATCTGCCCCATTCACCTGTGTAGTTATCTCAGCAGGTCAGATACAGACCCTTACACCAGTTTTCCAAATCCCGTCTACAGTAAATAATCAGTCTGATTGTCAATCGTTTTGACATCAGGATAGCATGTAAGCCCCCAAAGTCGTGTTATTTCCTGCCAATGCAAGCAGGTGAATGCACCATGTGGATGGACAAATGGAAGGGTGTGGTATCCACAACCAGAACGACAATGTCACTCTGCCTTTCCTTCCACTGCATTGATTGGGACCACAACTTTGATGGAAGCTTCAGGATGGTCCTTTGCTCAGGTGAAGTATTGGGAGAGAATATTTCCCTTTGTATGAAGACAGTCATGGTGCTGGGTTCTCTCTCTCGGTGACATAGCAAGGCAATCTGGTGCCAGATGGTCACTAGGTGCTCCAGCATAACCCCCATGGCACAAACACTGTCCAGATCACAAAATGTTTCATTGGCACTCAGACTACCTGTGCATCAAGTGGCATAGCTCAGCCACTTCCAGCTAAGGCTGCCTAACAGCACAAGTCATATGAGAGTAGACCGAAAATCTGGAGTAGCTCAGTCAGGTGACAAAACCCACCTTATAGCTGCTGAAGGGCTGCAGGCCTCCCGTGTCTCACAAACTTTCAGGAATGCATGATAATTGACCAGTGACAGTGACCCTCAATTGCCCAGACCAGTGGGAACTCATGACAGGCTCTACATGAGCTGGTCAGGCTAACATCTTGGCACTGTTTGGACTGTTAGGAATTCCCAAGGCAGCAGGGTAGAGATGTATAGGTTGAGAGCAGACTGTGGCTGGGACTCCTTGGTCATCGATGCTGAATGGGACATACTGGCTAGCTCAGTCATGACGGAGTCTCCCCTGTGGCCCTTTAGATACCCTCAACTGCCTAGACAGTCTTGGGAATGTGAGCCATCTTATGGACAGCTGGGCATTTACATTTCAGTAGTCAAGTGTAAAGCGCCACCTGTTAGGAGGGGGCTTTAATGCCCGTCAAGTGGGCAGACGGAAAGGAGAAATGGTGTGTTTAATGTCCCCCCTCCTTCAGTAAATCTTGAATTATGGGGTGCAATTTCTCAGTCCTCTATTGCGCACAATATTGATGTGCATATACTGTCTTAATTGGATGTGTGGGGGGTGCAATTTGCAGTCCTACAGACTCCTGATATGTAGCTCCCCCCAGGAAATCCAGGCACTGGGTTTGTTCCCACTGGCCTTGATGGCATGTGAGGGCATTCACATCATTAACAAGACAATGCATGGTCAAAGGGGCCACAGTTGCTAAAAGAGATTCAGTAAAGATTCTTCCAATAGTGACATCAAAGCGATGTTGAGACCCTTCTACTATCCCTACCTTTATACCTAGTAAGCTAAAGGGCACCACACTTTTATTTGGAGGGGTTCCTGGGAAGCACTGTACCTTGGCTTCAGGGTCAATGAGAGAAATAAAGTGTTGTCTGTGTCTGTGTCCTACACGGTAATTACAGAAGTATACAGGCAGTTGTCCCAGGAGGAAGGACATACTCCACAAACCTCCAGGTCCCTAGGCAGGGGCCTTGGCATCTCCCCACCCACTGGGATCCTGGCTCCCCACTACCAGGGCTGTCATGTCCAAAGAAGTGATGGCACCCACCCGAAGGTTAGAAACAGCATTCTCTCGAAGATCCCAAAGAGTCTGATCAAAGTTTCCGACTTGTGTTCAGGCTGTCCTGAGATTAAGTCACTAGGGACCCCTCTTCTCAGAGCTGTGCATAAGGAGAAGTGTGGGCATCATCTCTAGAGCAAGAGATCTGGGTTGAAGTTCCACCCCTTGAAAGGGGCACTGCTGAGACCCTCCTGTGGGCTCCTATCTATGGAGGTGGTGATCCCATCACCATTTGCAGCAAAGAAGTCTTGGGCTTCTTGAAAATTCTCCTTTTCACATCTATGGCATGCATGCTAATGCCTGCTACACTAAAGCTGGTATTTCCATGAATTGTATTGGCACAAGGCTTAAGATCAGAGTGGACCTTCAAGAAGAACTCCTTAGGTTCTGTTGTCAAGTGCCTCTCCTCCAGGTGGAAATGGACAAGGGCTCATGGGCACATGACATAAGGGAAACAAAACAAAACAAAACAAAACAAAACCCAAATCCCACACCCATTGAATTGTCCCCATTCTATCTTAGAGTTGGATTGCATCACCTGGGCTTGACCTCTCCCAGTGGGCCTGTGCTGTCGTGCCATAAAAATCCAAGTCCGGAGAATCAGAGCTTCTTTCTTCCTACCTCTGTGGACTCTGGGGCCCTAGGGAGCCTCTTCCTCAGAGCCTTCCCCTTTTTCCTTGGTGTGTGTCTCTTTCCATGTGCCTTGGGGTGGTTGTCAGAGCCTTTTGATACAGTGAAAAGACTGGAAGCTCCGTAGGTTGTCTCTAAGTAAACAGGCCGTTGATACCTTGAGCTTTTCAGTGATTTATGAATCTGGGGCACTTGGACCAATCCAGACAGCTGTAGTATGTCAAGCGCTTAAAGCAACAGCTTGGAGCCAATTGTGAAGACCCAGTAGAGCCAATCAATATCCTTGTCTCCCTCCCTTTGGACAAATGATTCCAGGAAACCTTGCATTTTCATGATGGTGTAGTGCCTGTCACCATTTCTCTCTTTCACACTGGTCCGTGGATATGTTGGTGTAGTGAAGACCTGGGATAGAAGTTAACTCTTCCCAGACACGTGTGATTAGGCCTCCCATGCTGCAGTGTCCCCATCAACACCTGTCAAATAGGGAGCCATTGTCAGCAGCAGTGAGGAATACAGCCAGTTGGGGGAGGTTGCCTTGGCTGTGTCCTCCGCCCAGGGAGACATGATGCTCCTGGTAGAGTTGCCTCTGTCACTAGGTAGGCATGGCTAAGCAAACACAACACCAGGGTACTGGCTGCAACACAGTGGACCCAGCAACTGGCGTCTTCTTCGACACTAATCTAGGCATATGTTCTTCGGTGTCCAGCAATATCTCACTTGGAGATGAGTAGGAAATCCACACCTCTGGAACCCCAGGATGGTGCCTGATTGTTGGTCTCTGCAGGGAGTCTGACCTTTTATGGCACTGGTAACTTAGGGTAGGGGTTTCTGGCAACACCTGGCATCAGCCCAAAGCAAAGCTACAGACCACCGGCAAGCTCCAGCTCCTTCCCAGAGCAGCTGAGATGTGGGGGTAGGAAACGAGTGAGCCATTTTCAGTGCTAACACATTGTTGGAGGGCACCACCTAGGCCCCCAATCCCATCCCTGGGGACAAATGTGTTGGGGACCCCAGCTGTTGTACAAAATTAAGAACATGTAGACTGTATCCTGCTGCAGGAATAGGGAAGAGCCATTGCTCAGGGGGTGGATAGGCAGCTCCCTAGGCATCTGAGCTCTGGCTTTGGATACATGAGATGCATGGGGCCCTCCTGACTCAAGGTGGGGTTTCCGTGCACCCCCAACAAAGGAAATGGAGGCGCAGGATTTCTGACTCACAGGGCCCAGAAGCAAGGGTACACAAGGACCTTGGGAAGGGCAGGCCTCCTTCCCACAGTCCCAGTGATCAGGGCACAGAAAACAGGGTAGCAAGTACCTGATTACTTGAGAATGCATGGGGCTGAATTCCCTAACTTTTCACAAGGTCACCTCTGTGTGGTTATTCGAGAAGGCTCTCAGAAAACCAGTGGGAATCCTAGGCAGATCCTTATCTAAGGTTAAACTCACTGAAAAGTAGGCAAGAGAAAGAGAGCAGGGATTCACATTCATCGGGCTCCAACTGGATGCCAGATCATCCATAGGCACCTTTCATCAGAAAGGCCTGCCTTTCTGATTCATTTCATTGGGTGCTCCATTCAGTCTCACAGTCTCAGTCTCCCACATTTGGAAATTTTGTCTCCATGGAGGCACAGCTTGTGCTAGGTGGAACCTAATGCCAGTCCCCTTCCCTCACAGCCCACAGACACCCCAGTGTGGAACAGGCAGTGTGGGTGGGTGGTAGCCCTCCATTATCCTGAACCCACATTGGGACTGGGGGAAGACAGATTACCTGGAGAATGAGAAAATGTCAAGTGTTCAAGAGCACAGTTTTGGAGACAACTCATGAATTTGTCCCTGAAAGAGCTTGTGTGAACGTCTCTTAATTCTGGAAGCATATACCTCAGTTCAAGACCCAGATGCTGACTCAGGTCCTCTGCACATAATCTCGGGCTCAGTTTGGGCTCTTGGAAGCTTAGATATATACGTAGAGGCCACAAGCATGCAGTGTTTAAGTCTTATTTCAGCGTTCTGGTCAGTGAGCCATGAGAGATGTGTGTCAGAGCCGTGATGTGCCTGTGGACCCCTGTGTCTCCTGCAGACCCCCGAAACGTGGATGTCAGCTCTGCAGCCTCATTACTGTATTTTCGCACATGTGCCAGTTGGATTGTCTATAGTTGTTCAGCAGTCAGGAGGCTAATTATGGATTGTCGTCAGCAACAATCAGTCCCTTAACTTTCTCGGGGTTGATAATTTGACATTTGTGGCGACACCACAAGGAATGCAGCTATTATGGCTTAAATGGGACCAAAAACCACTCTGAGATATAACAGGGATTCATGAGTTTGCCTCACTGGCCGCATTCTTCTTGGAGGGGTGCACTGCCTGTGCTCCCACCAGTGCCTCGTCCAGTGCACCATGGAGGATCCCAGCTTATGTGGCAATGGCAGTTCCTGTTATTGTTGCATATCCCTCTGTGACTGCACTTCTCTGGGATACAGTCATAATTCAGCTGAGCCACACTGCCAGTGCAGTAGGTGTCCTGACAGAGCTTTCCAGAAGCATACGGGGTACCAGTTCTCACATGACCAATCTCGGTTGTTCCTGTGCTACTATGTGAATTCAGCCGCAAACACCAGAACCCTGATATCTCAGATGGATTGAATCCAACATTCTCTTGCAGCTGAGGGAGATGTGTGACAATCCTACACTGCAGCCTTCCACACGGCACGTCTGTGTGGGAACAGGGTTCAGGGTTGAATTCCCCAGGGTCTTGTGCAGTGTCCATATCGGCTGCTTTTTTGATTTATGGCATAGCAGACATCTTCACCTTTCCAGAATTTTGCAAAGATTTCTTGGCAGCGCATAGTGCGGTCAGTGCAGTTCCCATGATAGCAGCATCCCTCTTCAGTGCATGGGGTTCCGTCTTGCCTATGGAAGTCATCAGGGTACGCCAAGGACACCCCACAACCCTGCCTTCATCCTGTCTGTGTCGAAACCATTGGCCCACCTGGCATCTCAGGGCTCTTGCATTTTATCTCAGGAGCTCTAGTTGGGTTTGAATACACCAGATTGTATGAACTCAGTATGACAGTGATCTCACTGATCCTCTGGGAGAGCATCTCGCTATGCTGTGTTTGGAGCTGGTTATCCCAGAAGGGCAGTTGCATGAACACTAGGGCTTGGAGTTCATGGTGAAGAACAACAAGAAGCAGCGTCCATTTAGCTGCTCTCAGCAGAGGCTCCTATGGTAATGACCAGGGGAGTGCAACGGTGCCTGTCAGCTCTCCTGCCCCATGAAAATGCACTCCAAGAAGGTAACTGTCTCACCCGATATGACTCAGGGATCCTCAAACTGTAGCACTGCCTGTGGGCCACGGGGCTGCTTCTCCCCTGGAGCATTGCTACGCCCACCAGACTCCACCCCAGTGATGGCATGAACTTCTAAACCTTCAGTCTTTCAGCTCCGCGTTTACAGAAGGTTGACTTGTCTTGATTACCTTTATGTGTCATCTTGACTGCGTCATGGGTGCCCAGTTTCCCCACTGTTTCTGTGGATGTCTGGTAACTATTCCAGAAGACACTGGCATTTCTATCCATGGTTTCTGTCTGCCTCGGCATCACCCACTCTGTTAAGGTTCTGAAGAAAATCTGATGCAGAGGGAGGAAGAATTCCCTCATTTTTACTTCCCATGTGCTTGTTTGAACTGGAACAGTGGTCTCCTCTGGCCCTTGTTCTGAGAGTTACATCATCAGCTTTCCACGTTGTGAGACTAGAGAGTAGTTCAGAATTAGATGAGAATTACACCTCTGGTTTTCCTGGGTCTCCAGCATGTGAGAGTGGTAGGTGGGGTTTATCAATGTATTCAATCATGTAAACCAATGTGCTTTGGGCCCTGTGCCTCGGGAGAATCCTAGTAAATGGAGATGAATTATCTCTTCTTTAGAGGAATTGAATAAAGCTGTAGCTCATTTAAAGTCCTGCGTAGCAACAGCCAGGTGGGAAGTGTCATGTTGTTTTATTGGGACAATGGCTGGGTGAGGATAAGGAGGAGCTGTGGGATCCTGTGGTCCTGGCTGCACTGGGACTGCATCTGGGACCCCTGTAAATGTTCAGCTGTTGTGCCTCAGGATATCTGCAATTCACTCATATTGAGGGACAGGAGTAAGCAATGCAAAGAACTGTGTCTTTTGTGCACGTTAGTGTAGTTTTCCTATGACAACAAGTATCTAATTTAGACAGTTAATTGGTAAGCACAGAATCCTGTGTCCAGAGAGCCTCCCTGGGGAAACTGCTGTGTGGAGAGGAAGCCCCTGACCCTGACAGGAAACCTGCCTGTAACCTCCATCTGCACCTGCCTCTGGAAACACAAACCAGAATTGTGCATTGTGTGTGCCCCCCTGGTTGTGCTGATCCCCTCCTGCAGGGAGGTTTGTGTGTGGGCTTCCATTGGGGTCCCCTCTCTGTGTCTCTTGCACAGTAATATGTGGCCGTGTCCTCGGTCTTGAGGTTGTTCATCTGCAGATATAGCGTGTCCTTGGCATTGTCTCTGGAGATGGTGAATCGGCCCTTCACGGAGTCTGCATAGCTTGTGCTCCTTCCGTCATATCTAATATATGCGGCCCACTGCAGCCCCTTCCCTGAAGCCTGGCAGACTCAGTCCTTGCTGTTGCTACTGAAGGTGAATCCAGAGGCTACACAGGTGAGTCTCAGGGACCCTCCAGGCTTCACCAGGTCTCCCCCAGACTCCACCAGCTGCACGTCACACTGGACACCTGCAGACACCAGACATCTTGGTCAGGAAACTGTCACACATCCACTGGTTCTCACTCATACCCACTCACATACTCAGTGTCTCTAATTCACCATGACTTACCTTTCAAAAGAGCAACGAGGAAAATCCAGCCAAGCACAAACTCCATGGTGAGGTGTGTGTGTTCTGTGCTGATCACAGAATGGGAACACCTGGGACTCCTGGGGCTGGGGCTCCTCTCCCAGCTGCAGGCTGCAGAGGGCACTACAGAGGGCTACAGAGAGGGCACTATTTGCATGTCCTCTGACATATATATCAAGATTCAGACTTAGATTTGATTCTGTAAAAGTGA
Source organism: Neofelis nebulosa (assembly GCF_028018385.1). Classification (NCBI taxonomy): domain Eukaryota; kingdom Metazoa; phylum Chordata; class Mammalia; order Carnivora; family Felidae; genus Neofelis; species Neofelis nebulosa. Next base: position 148,585,194 of record NC_080788.1, read on the forward strand.
ACGACAGGGTTGGGGACGCATTTCTACATTAGTTTGTGTGGATGGTGCTGTGAAATTATGAATAATTTTAATTGGTGAGCACAGGTATATTTGCAGGCATGTGTGCAGTTTTACATGTCTTTCATCAACATTGGTCATTTTCGCTCTACAATTATTTTACATCCTTTTTGATATTAATCCCAAATACTTCTTTCTGTGAAATTTTCACTTCTATAATTTTGTTATTTGTTTTGCATATATTTCCACGCTGGTGTGTAGAATCACGGGTGGTTTATTTTTTATTTATTTTTGTTCATTATGTATCCTGCACTTGTCCTCATTTTTAAAAACTGGTTCTAATATTTTTTGTGGTATCTCTAGGCTTTTGTTATGTTTAAGATCATGTCATCTACAGACAGGCAATTTTTCTTCCTTCTCACTGTTTTAAATGTCTTTTATTTCTTTTTATTGCCAAAGTTTGAGTAATTCTTTCAGTTGTAGGAGAAGAATGCTTTTCCCTTCTTCTGGGGTTTCACCTGGTGTAAGGATTCAATTGCCATAAGACTGATCTCAAGGGGAGGATAAATTTCATTTTGAAAGTGCATGGCCTTCCTAATGATATGACACCCAGAGAATGTACAAAGCAGGTGGCACTTGTGACTTTCAGACAACAAAACATTCGATTTGGCAAGAGTTAAGGCAAAGGTGTGGGTTTGGGGGTATTTAATTAGTCAACAAGTAACTAGGTTTGTTTTCACAGCCTTCTTGTCCCTGTGTTCCTTATTCTGGTGCTAAGGATAGTTCTTCCCTCCTGGAACAGGTAAGGGAGTTTTCCCAGGGGAGATTTATTTCGTGCTGTCAAGGGACAAAGGATGGTCTGAGTGTCCTTGGACTGGCTGTTTCTCACATGACTTTCATCCAAATCAGCAATGTGACACGTTGATATGGTTTGAGGCAGCATGTTTATTCTTCACATTATCATGTTGAATACTTACGTTAGGGGTGATCATCATTGTCTGATCTTGATGTAGAAGGAATGGTTTTCGTATTTTTCTGTTCAATATGCTGTCAGATGTCGGCTTTTATAGTGGACATGATCATCTGGAGGTAATTTTCTTCTTTTTTTTCTTTCATTACCATGTTTGTTTTTTTATTTTTTTAAATTTATATCCAAATTAGTTAGCAAATAGTGCAACAATGATTTCAGGAGTTGATTCCTTAGTGCCCCTTACCCATTTAGCCCATTCCTCCTCCCACAACCTCTCCAGCAACCTTCAATTTGTTCTCCACATTTATGAGTCTCTTCTGTTTTGTCCCCCTCCCTGTTTTTATATTATTTTTGTTTTCCTTCCCTTATGTTCATCTGTTTTGTCTCTTAAAGACCTTATATGAGTAAAACCATATGATTTTGTCTTTCTCTGACTGACTCATTTCACTTAGCATGATACCCTCCCGTTCCATCCACATAGTTGCAAATGGCAAGATTTCATTCATTTTGATTGCCGAGTCATACTCCATTGTATTGATATACCACATCTTCTTTATCCATGATGGATTTTTTTGCTTTTTTCTTTTGAGTGTTGAGTTTGATAAGTTCTTTATATATTTTGAATACTAACTCTTTATCTGATATGTCATTTTCAAATATCTTCCCCCATTTGTCAGTTGCCTTTAGTTTTGTTGATGATTTCCTTGCTGTGTAGAACCTGTTTATCTTGATGAGATCCCAATAGTTCATTTTTGCTGTTGTTTCCCATGCCTCTGGGGACAATGTTTAGTAAGAAGTTGCTCTGGTCAAGGTCAAAGACGTTGGTGCCTGTGTCCTCCTCTAGGATTTTTATGGTTTCCTGTCTCACATTTAGGTCTTTCATCCATTTTGAATTTATTTTTGTGTGTATTGTACAAAGTGGTCCAGTTTCATTACAATTCCATGTTGCTGTCCAGTTTTCTCAACACCACTTGTTGAAGGGACTCTCATTTTTCCATTTGATACTCTTTCTTGCTTTGTCGAAGATTAGTTGACCATATAGTTATGGGTCGGTTTCTGGGTTTTACATTCTGTTATGTTAATCTATGTGTGTATTTTTATGCAGGTACTATACTGTCTTGCTGACTATAGCATTGTAATATAGCTTGAAATCCAGAATTGTGATGCCTCCAGTTTTTTTCTTTTTCATGATTGCTTTGCGGATTCAGGGTCTTTTGTGGTTCCATGATAATTTTATTTTTGAAATGTTTTTATTTATTTTTGGGAGAGAGAGAGCATGAGCATGGAAGGGGCAGAGAGAGAGGGAGACACAGAATCTGAAGCAGACTCCAGGCTCTGAGCTGTCAGCACAGAGCCCAATGTGGAGCTCGAACTCACGGACTGTGAGATCATGACCTGAGCCGAAGTCAGACGCTTAACCAACTGAGCCACCCAGGGGCCTCAACCAGTATAAGTTTAGAATTATTGGTTCTAGCTCTGTGAAAAATTCTGGGATTAGTTGAGAGGGATATTTGCTTTGAATTACTTGCATTGAATGTCTAGATTGCTTTGGGTAGTATAAACATTTTAACAATGTTTTTTTCTGAGAGAAAATGGGAGGAGGGGCAGAGGAAGAGGGAAGGAGAATCCCAAGCATTTTCTGTGGTGTCAGTACAGGAACCAATGTGTGGTTCGATCTCAGGAACCATGAGTTCAAGACATGTGCCCAAATCAAGAGTCATGGCTTTAGCCCATGGAGCATGTAAGCACACCAATTATACTCTTAAGTATAGAGAACAAACTGATGGTTACCAGAGGGAAGGTGAATGGAGGGTTTGGGGAAGTAGATGATGGGGATGAAGGGGTGCACTCATAATGAGCACTGGGTGTTGTATGGGAATTTTGAATCACCATATGTTACACATGAATCTAATATTGCATTGCATGTTAACTAACTTGAATTTGAATAAAAAAATCAATGTATGTTAAGTGTCTACAAATGGCCTTGTTGGCATACAGCCCACTAGGAATCATTTATTTCAAAAACTATACTGACAAAAGGAACAGCTAGAATTTTGAGCTAAGGTATGTTCCTTTCCTTCCCCACCCCACCTCAGCAAATGGAGAATCCAGTGCAAGTACCTGGGACTATAGGCGTGTGCCACTGAGTCTGGCTGCAACCCTACGCCAGATTGTTGTAGCCAATACACAGGGTTTCCAGTGCCCAGCTCCTGTTCAGAGGACTCTTTTCCAGAGGGACAGAATGTCAGTGACCCCAAGCTGTTTGCTGTTGATGCCAAGCCCCTGCAGGTGCCACCGAGATGTGGGACTCATTGTATGCAGCCCCACTTCCAGGATGGAGGCTTTGCCCTGGGCACAGTCCACTAGGGATGCTGGGAGCCTGGTCGCCCCAGACCTGACTTATATGGCAGGAGTCTCATGCCACCAGGCAAGCAAGCCACAAGGAAATGAAGGTGCCACCCGCCCCTAAACTGATCCCTCCTTTTGTCCCCACCTGCAGCTTCAGAGTTTTGCTCAGGGCAGGGGGGACCTGGAGCAATCCACTAAACCAAGGTGAAAATCTGTTCTGGTACAACCGAGTTCATTTCCAGCTGAGTGTGAGGAAGGTCTGGGCCTCATGTTGTGGGAGAGTCAGGTGCAGGAGACAAATGGCTTCAGTGGAGGATTCCTAACCTACTCCTGCTCACCAGCAGGAGAGAGCAAGAGCCAGGGACAGTGGAGGGAACAGCTGCTGTCAGAACACATTTGAGATTCTGTTCTCAGCAACTCTCCATTCAGAGGAGTCCGAGGTGGTGAGGTTCAGTCTGTGGAGACTCCATACTTCAGAGCATTGTTGAACATAGGACAACATTCAACATGCAGCAGAGGAATTTATCATGTGGGGGTGGGTCAGAAAGTGATAAAGTCTAACCAAACACTGTCACCTAGGCTGTCACATCTAGGCTGGCTGTGTGAATGTCTCAGGCCACACCACCTCTGTTGTCTTTGAGACTACTTTCATTCCCTCACATCATGTCTTTGAGGTTATCCTAGTTTCAGGTCTGCATCAATAGTGTCACATTTCTGTGGAAAAGCATCCCATTGATGGAAGTTTTATACTTGGTTTATTCCTTTATATTTAGAACGACTTTTGACTTATTCTTAGCTTCTAACACTAAGAAAGATACTATACATATGTACACACCATTTATTTTCAGAGCATGGGATTTCATTCTGGAGAAAATTCTCGGGAGTGGTATTTCCAGGTTACATGTTAAGTCATCCATGTATAATTTCATGAGTAACAGCCAATGATTTTCCAGATCTGGTGTTCATTTTTTATTCCTACCTGCAGTGTTTGAGGCCCCCAGAGTGCTGCATGCTCACCTGGATGGTGTTGCCAGTGTTCCCTTCATACCTGAGCCCTCAGGGTGTGTGCATAAGGCATCTATTGCATTCTTGATTAGAATTTCCTTGCCAATCGATGGTGTGAAGAGACTTTTCCTGTCCTTACTAATGTGTCTACAACCTCTAGGACGGGGTGTTTACTACGCAAGGCTGTGCTTGTTTTATAGAGGGTTGTTTCCTTTCTTCCTATTGACTGTTGAGGGTTCTTAGCATATTCACGATGCAGGTCCTTGGTGGTTATGCAGTTTGTGAATATTGTCTCTTCCTATGTAACTTGTCTTACTGCTATTTCCTCATTGGCAGAAAAAAACATCCGATTTTCACAAAATGTAATTATACCATTTCTACTTAAATAGAATATTTACACTCTAATTATCCGGTAGAATTCACCTGTGAAGCCATGAAGCCCTCGACTTTGTGTGTCAGTAGGTTTTTGATTACTGATTCAATTTATTTTCTCCTTTCAGTCTGTTCAGGTTTCCTGTTTCTTCACATTTAAGTTTAGTTAGTTTATATCATTCTGGTAATTTATCCATGTCTTTCAGATTGACCAATTTTTTGGCATATAAATTCCAAAATATTTTTTTATAATTGTATTTCTCTGGTGTTAGTTGTGATCTCTCCTCTCAAATTTGTGATTATATTTACTTAGTCCTGGAGGAAGATGGCAGTGTAGGAGGACGTTGTGCTCACTGGGTCCTGCTGATCACTTAGATTCCACTCACATCTGCCTAATTTACCCAGGAAACCACCAGAAGACTAGCAGAATGGACTCTCTGGAGCCAAGCATAGACGAGAGGCCCACAGAGTGGATAGGAAGGTTGGAGAGGCAGTCCACGCTACATGGACTGGGTGGAGGGAAAAAGGCAGTGGAGGTGCAGCCAGCCCACCCAGCAAGGCAGAGCCCCCGAATCTGGCTTGCAAAAGCAGAGGGGCTGGATGGAGTGTGTTCTGACAGCCAGTGGGAATTAACATCTGGAATGTTATAATTCAACCGCGCTGCTCAGAGAGCGGGAGGGCTAATGGACAATGGGAGAGAGAGTTGTTGAGCCCCACAGGATAGAGCTCAGCTTGGTGGAGAACAAAGGCACAGGGAAGAGCCATTTCCCTTGCCCACCCCCCAGCCAAAATCCCAAAGGGAACCAGTTCCTGGCACGAACTTGCTTGCACCGCCCAAATACCCAACGCTGTGCTTCTGCAGATCCATCCCTCCAATAGGTATGCCTCCCTACCAGTGCCACAGGGCTCCTCCTGAAGTGGACCACCAAAGGAAAAGCGAGCTGAACCTGCCCCTCCCGCCCCTGTGCATCTTGTGGATCCATCCAGGCTAATATGCAGATCCCATCAAAGCAGCGCCCAAGCCTGGAAGTGTGCAAGTAGCCCAGAGGCCACACCACTCCACAGTGAGTCCTGCCCCTGGGAAAGGGGAAGATAAGGTACACAGTAGTCTGACTGTGGCCCCAGCGGTGGGCTGGGGGCAGATATCCGGTCTGACTTCAGCCCCGCCTACCAATGGAAGTTACTCCAGACAGCACAGGGGAAGAACCCTGCAGTTCCGCGCCACTCCAGGGACTCTCCAAAATGATGAATCGGAAGAATTCTACCCATCAGAAACTACAGGAAATAGCAACAACTAATGAACTGATCAAAAACAATTTAAACAGTATAGTAGAAAATGAATTTAAAATAATAGTCATAAAATTAATCGCTGGTCTTGAAAAAAGTATAGAGAACAGCAGAGAGTCTACTAATACAGAGATCAAGGGACTAAGAAACAGTCAGGAGGAGCTAAAAATGCTATAGATGAGCTGCAAAACAAAATGGAGGCAACCACAGCTCAGATTGAAGAGGCAGAGGAGAGAATAGGTGAATTAGAAGATAAAATTATAGACAAAGAAGAAGCTGAGAAAGAGAGATCAAAAAATCCAGGAGTATGAGGGGAGACTTAGAGAACTATGTGACATAATTAAATGAAATAATATATGCATAATTGGGGTTCTAGAGGAGGAAGAGGCAAAGGTGCTGAAGGTGTACTTGACGGAATTATAGCTGAGAACTTCCTTTATGTGGGGAAGGAAAAAGGCATTGAAATCCAAGAGGCACAGAGAACTGCCTTCAGGTGTAACTTGAATCGATCTTCTTCATGACGTATCATAGTGAAACTGGCAAAATACAAGGATAAAGAGAGAATTCTGGAAGCAGCTAGAGATAAACATGCTTTAACATATAAAGGGAGACCAAAAGACTAGTGACGGATCTCTCTACTGAAACGTGGCAGGCCAGAAAGGAATGGCAAGAAATCTTCAGTGTGATGAACAGAAAAATAATGCAGCTGAGAATCCTTTATCCAGCAAGTCTGTCATGTAGAATAGAAGAAGAGAAAGAGGTCTTCCCAAACAAAGAAAAACTGAAGGAATTCATCACCACTAAACCAGCTCTAAAGAGATCCTAGGGGGGATCATGTGAGACAAAGTACCAGAGACATCACTACAAGTATGAAACCTACATATATCACAATGACTCTAAACCTATATCTTTCTATAATATCACTGAATGTAAATGGACTAAATGCTCCAACCAAAAGACATAGGGTATCAGAATGGATAAAAAAACAAGACCCATCTATTTGCTGTCTACAGTAGACTCATTTTATACCTGAGAATACCTTCAGATTGAAAGTGAGGGGATAGAGAACCAACTATCATGCTATTGGAAGTGAAAAGAAAGCTGGAGTAGCCATACTTACAACAGACAAACTAGACTTTAAAGGCTGTAACAAGAGATGAAGAAGGGCATTATATAATAATTACAGGGTCTATCCATCAGGAAGAGCTAACAATTATAAATGTCTATGAACCAAATACGGGAGCCCACAAATATATAAAACAATCACAAACATAAGCAACCTTATTGATAACAATGTGGTAATTGCAGGGGACTTTAATACTCCACTTACAACAGAGCATAGATCATCTAGACACAGGATCAATAAAGAAACAAGGGCCCTGAACGATACACTGGATCAGATGGACATGACAGATATATGTAGAACTCTGCACCCCAGAGCAACGGAATATACCTTCTTCTTGAGTGCACATGGAACCTTCTCCAAGATAGATCATATACTGGGTCATAAAAGAGCCCTTCATAAGTATACAAGGATTGAGATCATACCATGCATACTTTCAGACCACAATGTGATGAAACTTGAAATCAACCACAAGAAAAAGTCTGGAAAGCCTCCAAAAGCATGGAGGTTAAAGAACACCCTACTAAAGGATGAATGGATCAACCAGGCAATTAGAGAAGAAATTTAAAAATATATGGAAACAAATGAAAATGAAAATTCAACAAACCAAACGCTTTGGGATGCAGCAAGGGCAGTCCTGAGAGGAAAATACATTGCAATCCAGGCCTATGTCAAGAAACAAGAAAAATCCCAAATACAAAATCTAACAGCACATCTAAAGGAAAAGAAGCAGAACAGCAAAGACACCCCAAACCCAGCAGAAGGAGAGAAATAATAAAGATCAGCACAGAAATAAACAATACAGAATCTAAAAAAACTGTAGAGCTAATCAATGAAACCAAGAGTTGTTTATTTTTGAAAAAATAAACAAAATTGATACACCTGGAGCCAGTCTTCTCTAAAAGAAAGGGAGATGACCCAAATAGATAAAATCATGAATGAAAATGGAATTATTACAACCACTCCCTCAGAAACACAGCAATTATCAGGGAATACTATGAAAAATTATATGCCAACAAACTGGACAACCTGGAAGAAATGGACAAATTCCTAAGCAGCCACACACTTCCAAAACTCAAACAGGAAAAAATAGAAAGCTTGAACAGACCCAAAACCAGCGAAGAAACTGAATCAGTTATCAAAAATCTCCCAACAAATAAGAGTTCAGGACCAGATGGCTTCCCAGGGGAATTCTACCAGACATTAAAGCAGAGATAATACTTCTCAATCTATTTCAAAAAATAGAAAGGGAAGGAAAACTTCCAGACTCATTCTATGAAATCAGCATTACTTTGATTCCTAAACCAGACAGAGACCCAGGAAAAAAAGAGTACAGGCCAATATCCCTGATGAATATGGATGCAAAAGTTCTCAATAAGATACAAGCAAATCGAATTCAACAGCATATAAAAATAATTATTTACCATGATCAAGTGGGATTCATCACTGGGCTGCAGCGCTGGTTCAACATTCGCAAATCAATCAATGTGATACATCACATTAATAAAAGAAAAGATAAGAACCATATGATCCTGTCAATCGATGTAGAAAGAGCATTTGACAAAATTCAACATCGTTTCTTAAAAAAAACCCTCAAGACACTCGGGACAGAAGGAACCTACTTAAGCATTGTGAAAGGCATTTATGAAAATCCCACAGCTGATATCATCCTCAATGGGGAAAAACTGAGAGCTTTCTCCCTGAGATCAACAACACGACAGGGATGTCCACTCTCACCGCTGTTGTGTAACATAGTGTTGGAAGTTCTAGCATCAGCAACCAGACAAGAAAAGAAAATCAAGGCCTCAAAATTGGCAAAGATGGAGTTAAGGTTTCACATTTTGCAGATGACATGATATTATATATGGAAAACCTGATGACTCCACCAAAAGTCTGCTAGAACTGATACATGAGTTCAGTAAAATCTCAGGATACAAAATCAGTGTACAGGGGCGCCTGGGTGGCGCAGTCGGTTAAGCGTCCGACTTCAGCCAGGTCACGATCTCGCGGTCCGTGAGTTCGAGCCCCGCGTCAGGCTCTGGGCTGATGGCTCGGAGCCTGGAGCCTGTTTCCGATTCTGTGTCTCCCTCTCTCTCTGCCCCTCCCCCGTTCATGCTCTGTCTCTCTCTGTCCCAAAAATAAATAAAAAACATTAAAAAAAAATTAAAAAACAAAAACAAAAACAAAATCAGTGTACAGAAATCAGTTGCATTCTTACACACTAATAATGAAGCAACAGAAAGACAAATAAAGAAACTGACCCCATTCACAATTGCACCAAGAATCATGTAAACCTAACCAAAGATGTAAAAGATCTGTATGCTGAAAACTATAGAAAGTTTATGAAGGAAATTGAAGAAGATATAAAGAAATGGAAAAACATTCCGTGCTCATGGATTGGAAGAATAAATATTGTTAAAATGTCAATACTACCCAAAGCTATCTACACATTCGATGCAATCCCAATCAAAACCGCACCAGCATTCTTCTCGAAGGTAGAACCAGCAATCCTAAAATTTGTATGGAACCACGAAAGGCCCCAAATAGCCAAAGTAATTTTGAAGAAGAATACCAAAGCGGGTATCACAATCCCAGACTTTACCCTCTACCACAAAGCTATAATCATCAAGACAGCATGGTATTGGCACAAAAAGAGACACATAGACCAATGGAATAGAATAGAAACCCCAAAGATAGACCCACAAAACTAATCTAGACCTGCGAACTAATCTTTGACAAAGCAGGATACAATATCCAATGGAAAAAAAAGAGAGTCTCTTTAACAAATGATGCTGGGAGAACTGAGCAGCAACATGCATAAGGATGAAACTAGACCACTTTTTACACCATTCACAAAAACAAACTAACAATGGATAAAGAACCTGAGTCTGAGACAGGAGACTCAGACTTTCTCCTAGAGGAGAAAGCAGGGAAAAACTCTGACCTCAGCTGCAGCAATTTCTTACTTGACCCAACCCCAAAGGCAAGGGAATTAAAAGCAAAAATGAACTATTGGGACCTCATGAAGATAAAAAGTTTCTGCACCACAAAGTAAACAATCAACAAAACTAAAAGGAAACCAATGGAATGGGAAAGGATATTTGCAAGAGACATATTGGACAAAGGGCTAGTATCCAAAATGTATAGAGAGCTCACCAAAGTCCCCACCTGAAAAACAAATAATCCAGTGAAGAAATGGGCAGAAAACATGAATAGACACTTCTCTAAAGAAGACATCCAGATGGGCATCAGGCACATGAAAAGATGCTCAAAGTCGCTCCTCATCAGGGAAATACAAATCAAAACCACACTGAGATATCACCTCATGCCAGTCAAAGTGGTCAAAATGAACAAAACAGGAGACTATAGATGCTGGAGAGGATGTGGAGAAACGGGAACCCTCTTGCACTGTTGGTGGGAATGGAAACTGGTGCAGCCGCTCTGGAAAACAGTGTGGAGGTTCCTCAAAAAATTAAAAATAGACCTACCCTATGACCCAGCAGTAGCACTGCTAGGAATTTACCCAAGGGGTACAGGAGTGCTGATGCATAGGGGCACTTGTACCCCAACGTTTATAGCAGCACTCTCAACAATAGCTAAATTATGGAAAGAGCCTAAATGTCCATCAACTGACAAATGGATAAAGAAATTGTGGTTTATATACACAATGGAATACTACGTGGCAATGAGAAAGAGTCAAATATGGCCTTTTGTAGCAACATGGATGGAACTGGACAGTGTTATGCTAAGTGAAATAAGTCATACAGATAAGGACATATGTTTTCACTCCTATGTGGATCCTGAAAAACTTAACAGATGACCATGGGGGTGGGGAAGGCAAATAATGGTTGGAGAGGGAGGGAGCCAAAACAGAAGAGACTCTTCAAGACTGAGAACAAACTGAGGGTATATGGGGGGGTGGGACGAGGGGAGGGTGGGTGATGGCCACTGAGGAGGGCACCTGTTGGGATGAGCACTGGGTGTTGTATGGAAACAAATTTGAAAATAAATTTCATATTAAAAAAATGTACTTAGTCCTTTCTCTTTTGTTTTTGCTAAGTATGGCCTCGGTTTATCATTTTTAGTTATGCTTCCAAAACCCAGCTTATAGTTTCATTGATGTGTTCTACTGTTTTTGTTTGTTTCTTTATCATTTATTTCTGGTCTAGTGTTCTTTATTTACCTTCTCCTGCTGGCTTCAGCATTCATTTTCTGTTCATTTCCTAGCTTGTTTAGGTGTAACATGGTTGTGTGTTTGAGATTTTTCTTCTTTCTTGAGTTTGGCCTGTATTGCTATATATTTCCCTCTTCCAACCAGTTTTGCTGCATCCAGATGGTTTGGCACTGGCATGTTTCCGTTTTCGTTTGCTTCCATGTATTTTTTACTGTTTCCTTAATTTCCTGAAAATCTCATACAATCTTTACTACAGTGTCTTTAACTTCATGTATTAGTGGTGTTGCCAAAGGTTTCTTGTGGTTGACTTCAAGTTTCATAGTGTCCTGGTCTGAAAATATGCTTGGTATTATGTCAATCTTTTTGTACTTGTAGAGGGCTGATTTGTGACATAGTATGTGATCTGTTCTGGGGAATGTTCTATGTGCACTCAAAAGGAATGTGTATTCTGCTGTTTAGAATGGAATGTTCTGAATATATCTGTTAAGTCCATTTGGTCCAGTGTGTCTTCCTTAGCCATTGTTTCCTTATTGATTTTCAGCTCAGATGATGTGTCCATTGTTGTAAGTGGAGCATTAAAGTTCTCTATTATTATTATTGTATTATTATCAATTAGTTTCTTTATGTTTCTTATTAACTGATTTATATATATCAGTGGTTACAATTTTAGCATATAAAGATTTAAAGCTTTGTATCTTCTCATTGGATAGACTAGTTTATGATGATATACTGCCTTCCTCATCTCTTGAACAGATTTTGGTTAAAATCTAGTTAGTGTCATACGTGTATGGTGCTACAACTTGCTTTCGACGTCCGTTAGCATGATAAATTGCTATCCCTCCCCTCACTTTCTTTTTTTTTTTTTTTTGTGAATTTAAATATGTTTTTTTTTTTTTTTTTTTTTTTTAATTTTATTTTTTAATATATGAAATTTACTGTCAAATTGGTTTCCATACAACACCCAGTGCTCATCCCAAAAGGTGCCCTCCTCAATACCCATCACCCACCCTGCCCTCCCTCCCACCCCCCATCAACCCTCAGTTTGTTCTCAGTTTTTAACAGTCTCTTATGCTTTGGCTCTCTCCCACTCTAACCTCTTTTTTTTTCCTTCCCCTCCCCCATGGGTTTCTGTTAAGTTTCTCAGGATCCACATAAGAGTGAAACCATATGGTATCTGTCTTTCTCTGTATGGCTTATTTCACTTAGCATCACGCTCTCCAGTTCCATCCATGTTGCTACAAAGGGCCATATTTCATTCTTTCTCATTGCCACGTAGTAACCCTTTGTGTATATAAAACACAATTTCTCAGGGACTCCTTTGAAAATAATTTTATTTCACTTTTTGGAGTTGCTGAGTTCCCGAAGTATACGTTTGAGATGCAATATTTAGTTTTCCTCTTCTTTCCTGCTTCATTTCCCCCATAATTTTATCTTCTATGTCACTTACTCACTCATCTGCTTCTTTCCACCTGAGGTCATTATATACAATCAGTTTCACCTCCCGTTTATAGCATTTGTAACGTTTCAGACTGACAAGTTTTTAGGTCTTTTCTATATGTAGACAGGGTATCCTCCTGTCTTGTTTGCTTTCTTGAAGCACAGCTAGTGTCCGTATGATAGTTTTTAAAAATTCTTTTTACTTATTATAGTTTTTAAAAATTCTGTTTGAGGCATATTTGTTATATGTGTTTTAATTATATCCCTTACAATGACCTTTTATCGTTTATTCTTTTGGAATGCATTCCTCCATCAGTCTGTATGTCTGTCTCTGCATTCTGAAGTTTTTCGGAAAATCCTGTTATGTTTTCTGCTTCTAGAGTAGTGTCTTCATGAGAAGTGTTTACATACTGTTGAGGACCTGATATTCTGGAAGCATTTCTTGCATGTGCTGTGTGCACTGTGCTGTCATGTATTGGCTGCTGTGTCCCTCAAGTCAGTCCTCTGCAGGTTTCTCCTTGCCTCCAGTAGGGAGTTTTTCAACTTTGTCCAGTGTTGTGTTTTAACTAAGTGAGTTTGTTCTGACTGTTAAAAGAGGCTAATTCCTATCTCCCCTAGAAGTGAAGCTTTGCCTCACTATATGGTCAGTAGACTTGGTGCCTGTGGGGGTATATGGTGGTCCTTGGAGGGAGGGGCGTTGTGCTGGTCTGGGTTCCAGGCAGTCTTTTCCTAGTAAGGAAGCATCTGAGTAAGACAAGGGGGGTGGATCTTGGTGTCAGTGGCTCAGCTTCTACTGGGGGGTGCTGTGCTGCTCACTGAACTCTGTCCATGCTGATTGGCGGGGGGAAATATTGGCATCAGCAACCCGTCTAGTCCCTGCAGTTGGAATTCCCAGCCGCCCCTGTTCAGGAAGCCCTCCCACAGAGAGAAAAATCTGTACTCGTTGGTCCCAGTCAGAACCCTGCCTTCACCCTGTCTGTGTCCAAGCCATTGGCCCACCTGGTGGCACAGAGCTCTTATATTTTATATCAGGAGCTCTAGCTGGGTTTCAAAAGTCGAAACTGTATGAACTCAATATTATAGGGACCCCACCGATACTCTGGGAGAGGGTTTTTCTGTGCTGTGGCTGGAGCTGGTTATCCCAGAAGGGCAGTTTCACGAACATTAGGGGCTTGGAGTTCATGGTAAAGAACATCAAGAAGGCAGCGTCCAGTTAGGTGCTCTTAGCAGAGGCTCCAATGCTAATGACCAGGGCAGTGCAATGGTGCCTGTCAGCTCTCGTGTCCCATGAGAGGCAATGCTCCCTCTCCAAAATGCACTCCAAGAAGGGACTGTCTCTCCCTATGCCAGCCAGGGGACCCTCAGATCGCAGTGCCCCCCCATTGGTCTCTGCTCTCCTTCTTCACAGGAGCACTGCCATGCCCACCAGGCTCCACCCCCGTGACAGCATGGACTTCTAAATCTTTAGTCTTTGAACTCCACATTTACAGGAGGTTGACTTCATGATTACCTTATTTTAATCTTGACTGCGTCATGGGTGCCCAGATTAACCACTCCTTCTGAGTATGTCTGATATCTGTTTCCAGAAGAGATTGGCATTTCCATCCATGTTTTCTTTCTGCCTAGGCATCACCCATTCCATTATAGTTCTGAGTAGAACCCGATGCAGAGGGAGGAAGAATTCCCTCATTTTTACTTCCCATGTGCTTGTTTGAACTGGACATTGGTCTCCTCTTGCCCTTGTTCTGAGAGCTACATCATCAGCTCTGCAGGTTCTGAGACTAGAGTATTTCATAATCAGGCGAGAATTACACCATTGGTTTTCCTGGGTCCCCAACTTGTGGCAGTAGATCATGGGACTTCTCAACATATTTTGTCATGGAAACCAATGTGCTTTGGATTCTGTTGCTCAAAGGAATCCTGACTAATACATGGAGATGATTCATCTCTTGTTTAGAGGAATTGAATAAAGCTGTAGCTCATTTAATGTCCTGAGTAGCAAATGCCAGGAGGGAAGTGTCATGTTGTTTGATTGGGACAAGCGATGGGTGAAGATAATGGGGAGCTGTGGGATCCTGTGGTCCTGGCTGCACAGGGAGTGTATCTGGGACTGCTTTAAGGTTCAGCTGTTGTGCCTCAGGAAATCTGTAATTCACTCATGTTGAGGGACAGGAGTAAGCAATGCAAACAACTGTGTCTTTGTGCATGTTAGTGCAGTTTTCCTATGACAACACAGTTGCTAATTCAGAAAGTTAATAGGTAAGCACAGAATCCTGTGTCCAGGAACTGCTGTGTTGAGAGGAAACCCCAGACCCTGACAGGAAACCTGCCTGTATCCTCCAACTGCACCTGCTCCTGGGAACACAAAGCAAAATTGTGCATAGTGTGCGCCCCCTGGTGGTGCTGATCCCCTACCTGCAGGGAGGTTTGTGTCTGGGCTCCCAGTGAGGTCCCCTCACTGTGTCTCTTGCACAGTAATATGTGGCCGTGTCCTCGGTCTTGAGGCTGTTCATCTGCAGATACAGCGTGTTCTTGGCCTTGTCTATGGAGATGGTGAATCGGCCCTTCACGGAGTCTGCGTAGCTTGTGCTACTTCCACTACCACTAATATACGCGACCCACTGCAGCCCCTTCCCTGGAGCCTGGCGGACCCAGTGCATGTAGTAGCTACTGAAGGTGAATCCAGAGGCCACACAGGTGAGTCTCAGGGACCCCCCAGGCTTCACCAGGTCTCCTCCAGACTCCACCAGCTGCTCGTCACACAGGACACCTGCAGACACAAGACATCTTGGTCAGGAAACTGTCACACATTCACTGTTTCGCTCATATCCACTCACAGACTCAGTGTCCCTCGTTCACCATGAATTACCTTTTAAAAGAGCAACCAGGAAAACCCAGCCCAGCACAAACTCCATGGTGAGGTGTGTGTGTTCTGTGCTGATCACAGAATGGGAACACCTGGGACTCCCGGGGCTGGGGCTCCTCTCCCAGCTGCAGGGTTGGAGCTGGACTGGTTTAATCAGCACAGGGAGGGCCCTATTTGCATATCCTCTGACTATATATCAGGCTCCAGACTTAGATTTGTTTCAAATTTAAAACCAGTGTTTGAGAGTCACTTCTAGATCACTTCTTGCAGAAGGGACTGTGACAGTATAAATAATTCTAATCTGTGAACACAGTTATCTTTTCATCTGTGTTTGCCATTTTACATGTCTTTCTCCCAGCACGTCATGTTTGGTGTACTATTTTACTTTTTAGTGAAATTTAATCCTAAATACTTTATTTTGTGCCATATATTTTAATGTGTGTTTATTTTTGTGTGACAGATAGAGGGAAGGAGTGAGAGATCAGAGAGAGAGAAGGGGACAGAGAATCCCAAGCAGGCTCTGCACAATCATTGCAGACCCTGCCTTAGAATTAAACGCAGGAACCATGAGATCATGACCTGAGCCAAAATCAACAGTAGGCCCTTAACGGATTGAGCCACACAGATGCTCCATTTTGCGCCATTTTCAATTGTGTGATTTTGTCATTTTTTTCATATACTATGTTTTAGGTGTGTGGAAATACAACATATTTTTGTATGTTGATTTGTACCCTGAACTTTTCCTGAGTTTATTAGTTCTAATACTTTTTTTATGGAGTTTCTAAGATTTCACTATAAGTTCATGTGATTCTCAAACAAATAATTTTCTTCTTACTGATTTGCATGTCTTTATTTCATTTTCTTACCTAATTTTTATGGGTACATCTTCAACTTGTAGGACCAGAAAGGTTTTTCCTTCTTTGCTTCTGTGTTCTTTGTCTGGTCTAAGGATTCAACTGACATAAGACAGATCTACAGAAGAGAATAAATTTCATTTTGCATGTGCACAAGCTTCCTAATAATATGACATCCAGAGAATGAAGAAAGTAGGTGGCACTTGTGCCTTTTAGAATAAAAAAACAATGGATTTGTGAAGAGTTAACAAGACAGAGATTTGGATTTGGGCAAGTCAATTAGTGAGGAATTAACAAGGCTTGTTTGCACAGCCTTCTTGGTGCTAAAGTTCCCATTTCTAGTGTAAGGATGGTTCTTCCATTCTGGTAGAGGGAAAGGAAGTTTCCCAGGAGAGATTTATTTCCTGCTCTCAAGGGGACAAAGGAGGGTCACAGTTTCCTTAGACTAGCTGTTACTCAAGTGACTTTCCTCCAGATAAGCCATGTGACAAGATGACATACATTGGGTGCCATATTTTACTGTCTTCATGTTACCATGCGGAATACCTATGTAGGGAATGAGAATCCTTGCCCGGCTCCTAATATGACAGGAAAAGCGTCAGTTTTTCACTGTTAAATATGCTGTCAGCTGTGGGCTTTTCATGTACGGCCACAATTTTGTGGAGGTAATTTCTTTCTTTCCCTCAGTTGCTGAGATTTTTTAATAATGACAATTTGTTGAATTTTGTCTCGTTTTATATATATCAATAGATGATGATATAGGTGATCAATAGATGTGACTGCATTGTCACATATGACCCTTTCATTGTGCTGTTGCATTCACTATGCTAGGAGTTTTGCATGTATGTCCATCTGAGATATTGGCCTTTAGTTTCTCTTAAGGTGTCTTTTGATTTCACATCATAGTAAGGTTGGTCTTGTAGATGAGTTGGGGCGTATTCCTTTCTTTTCAGTTTTTGGTAAGAGTCTGAGAGGTATTGGCATTAAATATCCTTTATATTTTGATACAGTTCATAGATAAAGTCCTCTGTTACCAAGCTGAATTTTTTTCTTTAGGGGCGGGATATGATTAGATTATAGATTCAATCTTACTTGCTTTAATTCTGTTAATTTTCTATTTCTTCATGTACAGTCTTGTGGATTGTATAACTCTAGAAACTGCCTAGTTGCCCCTTAGTAATCTAATAATGGGTCTATAATTATCTAGGGATTTTCTGTTATTGTTCTTCACTTCTTTGGTATCAGTTATGTCCCCTCCTTAATTCTGATTGTATCTGTTTGAGTTTTACTTATTTCCTAGTAGAGATGCTTTTTCAATTGCATTTAGCTTTCCAGATATCAATTTCGATTTGTTAATTTTTTGTATTATTACACTCCTTATTCCTTTTATCTGTTCTAATAATTTCTAATGTTAGTTGAGTTAATAAAAATGCCAATGAATGTATCTGGGAAATTCTTATTTATATGGCACCACAAAGCACACAGAAGTGAGAAAGCAATCCTGAGAAAGAAGAACAAACCTGGAGACAGCACACATCCTCCTTTCTAAGTATATTGCAGAGGTACATTGTCTATAACACTGTGCTGCTGGCACAGTCAGACACACAGACCAGTGGAGCAGATTACAGAGACCAGAGTGAAATGTGTCTGGATGCAGTCAGCATATCCTCCATGAGATTTCATAGAATTAAAATTAGGGAAAAAATGGCCTCTATCACAAATGGTTTTGAATTCCAGTGAGTAAAATAATGACACTTGGTCCTTATCTTATACCATACAGATATGTAGACCCCCATTCAGCCCCTTCCCTGGAGTCTGGCAGACGCACCTCATCAATTAGCTACTGAAGGGGAATCTAGAGACTGCACAGGAGAGTCTCAGGAACCCCCTCCCCTGCCAGGCATCATCAGGTCTCCCCCTGACTCCAACAGCCCTACTTCACACAAGACATCTACAGACACAAGTCAGGAAAATGTCACACATCCACTGTTTCTCTCACTCATATCCACTAACATAGTCAGTGTTTCTT
This sequence comes from Neofelis nebulosa, assembly GCF_028018385.1. NCBI lineage: Eukaryota > Metazoa > Chordata > Mammalia > Carnivora > Felidae > Neofelis > Neofelis nebulosa. Next base: position 148,603,657 of record NC_080788.1, read on the forward strand.
GTTCATCATGAATTACTGTTTAAAATAGAACCACGGAAAACCAAAGTGAACCCAAAGTCCATGGTGAGATGTCTGTGTTCTGTTCTGATCACTGAATGTGAACACTTAGGGGCTGAGGCTCTTCTCCCAGCTACAGTTTCAGGGATGGGAGGGTTTAATCAGCATACAGATGTCCTTTGACAATACAGTAAATTTTGCAACAGAATCCTCAAGAAGCCAGTGACCTTTGGCAGGTGTAAGGGATGGGGCAGTGTTTGGTGTCACAATATCTTTCAGGACATTGTGATGTATTAATTTGTGATTTTGCTGCAGTGATTATAAGTACCCATGATAATCCTTATTTTCACATATGCACCCAAACACTTGAGGTAAGAATCAGTATACCACCATTGTACAGGTTAACAGATACACTGCGGCAGAGATGGATTGTGTGCGTGTCCAAGATCACGTATGAGGTGAGAGTAGTCCCAGTATCTGGACCTGTGCTCCCCATCGGAGGACCCATCTGCCTCCTGAACCACATGCAGGACAAGGCTGGACATTCCAGTGAGGTTTGCAGGTTCCTGACCTTCTAGAAGTCCCAGGAGAGTGATGGATGGAAGCCAGGTCCATTCTGTCACAAATTGGAGAGAGTGAGAAGCCTCGACAGAGACTCACAGAGCTGATGTAGATGCCAGGGGTTTTCTACAAACACAAGGGGTCATTTACACATGAACCCTATGTGGACATCAACAGAAACCCTCAATATGGAGCCTCTGGGTGGCTCAGTTGGTTAAGTGTCCGATTTTGACTCAGGTCATGGTCTCACAGTTTATGAGTCTGAGCCTTGTGTCGTGCTCTGTGCTGACAGCTCAGAGCCTGGAGACTGCTTCATATTCGGATACTGTGTCTCCTCTCTCTCTCTTCCCCTTGCCCGCTCGTAGTCTGTCTCTTTCTCCCATACCAATAAATAAAAATTAAAAAAGGAAAGCTTCAATAACGTTAAAATGGTTGAATTTTATTAAAATATGTTGAAGGCAAAACACCTGAGATCAGGAAGGATGATGTTAATTAAAATATTTCTTCATCTATGACATGGAGATCATTATTCTTCTAAACTCTTGTTAATGTGATAATGATCAAAGATGTATTTATCCCAGTGTCTGACCCTGGGAAAATCTGTGTATTCCCCTTATCATGGTTTATTTAAACAGGGAGGACACTTGTGTGTTTCCACAGCTTTTACAAACTCTTTGCTGTGTTTATGTCAGAAGAAGTGTGCAGAGGCTGGATCTGAAAGCCCTTGAGAGGAGACCAGTCCTCAACCAATCTCTTGTCCTGGATCATGAGCTCCCTGGTCTCTGAGTTCCCCCTGGTGGTTGTGATTGCCCCCGGTGGTCCCCGTGCTCCTGTGGTTTCACAGACCCCTGCAGAGTTACAGTGACTCCTTTATTCCCCTCCCCATTTATGCAACATGCAATGGTGAGACCCTTCCATCATGAGCACTGCAGACCCTTCTGTTCACAGGATGACTCCTCCTACATATTTTCCATCTTTGAACCCTTCACTCTGCTTTTTGCCTATAAATATACAGTTATATTTCCTTTAATCATTGGTGAGCAACAATCTTGAATAGTTATCCTTATCAGCTGGCAAGAGTCAGAAGAACTTTTCATTTGATAATCGAGAGAACAAAAGAAAGATTTTTGGGCTCAGAAATTCTACTTTCATGAAACTGGGATAAATGTGCTCAGCTTCAAACATGCACCACCTTTAAGAAAAAAGGAAGTGTCAATCCCAGAGACAAGTTGGAGTCTGAGATTCAGAGCATTCTGTCTTTGAACCTAACGGGTTTCCCCAGATTGATAATCAAATTGTTTCTTGTTGGTGATGCACTTCTAAATTACACTGTATTTCTTCTGGCATGGGAATGTCAGTACCTCTTATGTAATGGTTACCATGCAGAAGCATTCAGAAAATCAAAAATGGTTTTCTAGAAATGCAGGTCGGCTGATGGAGAGGGTTTCACCCCAGGATGGAAGGTACCACGGTCTCACCCTACCCAAGCTACATGGTTAGATTTGGGGTTTTAGAGGTAGTGAAATTTAGGTACGTTTTGGACTTGACTTAATATGTAATGATTTGACATGTTGGAGGATTTGGGGGTGTGGTAATGTGAGTGTCATGTGGGATGGAGGTGAACTTTCCCTGACATCAGTGTGGACTGTGGTCATCTATGTCATTCTTGAACCTGTGTAGAATAACTTATGTGGCCAAAGGGACTTGTCACATGAGATTAATTTTGAGACATTGATATTACTGCCATGTGTATGAGTCTGGGGATGGCGTTCAGGACACAGATGGGCAGTCACCAAGTGTCCGTCTCGGAACTGAGATGAGGAGGTCCTGAAGACAGCACATCTGTGGGAGGGAATACCTTGAGAATTGTGGGATGAAACCCGTCATCACCAGGCACAGACACTTTCTTGCATGAAGTCCATGTCTCCCTCTGAATCTGAGTGTTAACCGAACCCAGGTGGATATGCATGGATGTCCCCCAAATGCTCTGAGGTGAAGAGAAACAGTAAGGAAAGAAACATGAAGAAAGATAACAACAAGGAAAGACATATAAAGGTGTCATTGCCATTGAGAGAGGACTTCTGGGGCTGACATGCATCCTGTTTTATGCAGCCTTGATTGGACGATGTTGGACACTACAAGTGGAGGTCAGAGGCAGCTCTATAAACTGGGCTCTGGGATGTAAGAACAGAATCATAGCCACCCTCAAAGCTGACTGTATTGTGGACTAGTGACATGACTCGGGAGGTCCCTCACCTGAGGGTAAAGAGATGTTCTGGCCACCCTGTGGCCCCTCCACCCTCTGAGGTCACTCCCTCCAGATGTTATATGTTCACAGCTTCTATTGTATGTGAAATGTACCCTCTCTCAGTAAGGCGATGGTCCACTGCTGGTTCTGGGAGGATCCATCCTTGTGACCTTGTCTCTGGTATAAACCTCTTCTCTGTCTTCTAAGATGAAAGCAAAGTTCCCCTTAACATGCAGCTAAAATCCAATATTGTGCCCTCATTTGGATCCAGTTATTTTTTGCTGTAAATCACTAGTGAAATTGTCATCTGTTTGGAAATTCCCTTCAGAAGCAAGTACTGGAATACATGGGTGGTGTCAGGTGGTGTAGACCAGTGGAACAGCCCATGTAAACATGCATCCTCAAGGCTGAGCTTGTTCCCTAGTGAGGAATGGGAAGTACAAGGAATGCCAGGTGACACTCGTCTGTGCTTCTTAAGTACCCAACAGACCTGGGTGAACGGGCCTGCTCCAGGAGCAAGGACGTCTACACCCAGGCAATACATAGATGCCAGCTGTCTAGACAGACTGCGCATGAGATGTGGTCACAGAGGAGCTGGGAAGGGCAGCTGGGGTTTGAATTCCAAGTCACGTGGCACCAACATTGGGAATCATGAGTATGTTTGTTAATTAATGTCCACTACCAGTTAGGGATAAAATGGGTAAATGCAAGTTGTTAGACTCACTGCCCTAGATCCCATTGGTTATGACCATTTGTAACAACATTTGTCCCCTTCCTTTTTTCCCCTGTTTTTTAATGTCTGAAGATTTTATTTATTTACATCTTTGTTAGTTAACATGTAGTGTCGTTTTAGTTTTGGGAATAAAATTTAGTGATTCATCACATACATTAACACCCAGTGCACATCACAACAAGTGACCTACGTAATCTCCATCACCCGTTTAGCTATTTGAATCAGAATTTTTGTGTCCTTTGTGTAAATACCTTGTAGAGAAATTGGTGGGACATAAGGCAATTCTATTTTAACTTTTTAAACTCTTCTCCAGTGTGGTCACACCACTTTGCATGCCCACCAAGAGTATAGGAAGGTTCCTCTGTCTCCACATCCTTGCCCATATCTGTTGTTTCCTGAATTGTTCATTTTAGCCATTCTGACAGGTGTGAGGTGGTATCTTATCATGATTTTGAATCATTTGAATCATCATTTTTTGCTTTTGTTTTCCTTGCCTCTAGAGGCATGTCTATTAAGAATTTGCTGAGGTCGAGGTCAAAGAGGTTTCTGCCTGTTTTCTCTTATAGATATTGAGGCTTTTTGGTCTTACATTTAGGTTTTTCATCCATTTTGAATATATTTTTGTGTTTGCTGTAGGAAAGTGTTCCAGATTCAATCTTCCTCATGTTACTATCCAGTTTTCCCAGCACCATTTGCTGAACAGACTGTTCAGCACATCTGGTTCTCTATTCTGTCCCATTCATGTATGTGTCTATTTTTGTGCCAGTACCATGCTTTCTTGATGATTACAGCTTCGTAATACAGCTTGAAGTCTAGAATTGTGATGCCTCCAGCTTTGGATTTCTCTTTCAACATTGCTCTGCCTATTCGGTGTTTTCTGGTTTTATACAAATTTTCAAATTCTTTGTTCTTTTTCTGTGAAGAATGTTGGTGTTATTTTGGTAAGGATCACATTGAATGTGTAGATTGCTTTGGGTAGTATTGATATTTTACCAATATTTGTTTCCCAATCCATGACCATGGAATGCTCTTCCTTTGTGTCTTGTGTAATTTGCTTCATATGCTTTCTATAGTTTTTAGCATACAGATCTCTAACATCTTTGGTTAGGTTTATTCCTAGGTATGTTATGATTTTTGGTGCAATTGTAAATGGGTCTGATTCCTTAATGTCTCTCTTTTCTGCTTCATTTTTGGTGTATGTATATAGTGCCAATAACTTGATGTTGTCTTTGTATCCTACAACTTTTCTGAGTTTTGTCTCCGCCCTAGAAGTCTTTTGGTGGAACCTTTTGGATTTTCCACATAGAGTATCATGTAATCTTCAAAGAGTGAACGTGTGACTTATTCCTTTCAAATGTCTTCGCGTTTTATTTCTTTTCATTGTTTGATTGCAGAGGCTAAGCCTTCTAGTACTACGTTGAACAAAATTAGTGACAGTGTATATCCCTGTCATGTTCCTGACCATATGTGGAGAGCACTCAGTGTTTCCCCATTGAGGATGACGTTAACAGTGCGTGTTTTGTATATGGCCTTTATGTCGTTGAAGAATTTTCCATCTATCTTTACTTGCTTGATGGTTTTTATCAAGAAAAGATAGTGTAGTTTATCAAATGCTTCTCTGCATTTATTGAAAGGATCATTTGGGTCTTATTCTATTATTGATATGGTGTATAACTTTGATTGATTGTTAATATTGATCCATCCTTGCACCCCAGGAATAAATCCGACTTCATCCTGGTAAATGATTCTTTTAATGTACTGTTGGATTCAATTTGTAAGTATGTTGTTGATAATTTTTGCATCCATGTTCACCTGGGCAATTGGTCTGTAATTCTCCTTTTCTAATTCTTCCTGTTGAAAGTTTGGTAGTTTACATGTTTCTGGGAATTTATTCATTTCTTCCAGATGGCCTAATTGGTTGGTATATAGTTTTTCATAATATTCTCTTATAATTGATTGTATTTCTGGTGTTGGTTGTGATCTGTCCCATGAAATTCATGATTTTGTCTCTTTGGGTCCTTTTTCTTTTCTGTTTGAATAATCTGGTCCAGGAAGTTCAATTTTATTCATTCTTTAAGAAAGCAACCTAAAAGTTTTGTTGATCTGTTCTACTGTTTTTGTTTCTTTCTATGCCATTTATAGGTACCCTATGATTGTTTACCCTCCTCGTCTGACTTTAGGCTTCATTTGCTCTTCCTTTTCTAGCTTCTTTAGGTGTAAAGTGGTTGTGTGTTTAAAATTTTATTTTTATTGCGTTAGGCCTGTACTGCTATATACTTCCATCTTAAATCTGCTTTTGCTGCATCCCACAGTATTTGGACCGTCAACGCTAACATTTTCATTTGCTTCCATGTATTTTTATTTCTTCTTTAGTTTCCTGGTTAACCGCTTTATTCTTCAGTACGATGGTCTTTTACTCCAACTATTAGTGGTGTTTCCAAATTTTTCCCTGTGGTTGACTCCAAGTTTCCTAGTGTTCTGATCTGAAAATATGCATGCCATAGTCTCAATCTTTTTGTACTTGTAGGGGCTGATTTATGACCCAGTGTGTGATCTATTCTGGAGAATGTTCCATGTGCACTCGACAAGAATGTATTCTGCTGCTTTAAGATGGAATGTTTTGAATATATCTGTTAAGTCCATCTGGATGTATGTCATTCAAAGCCATTGTTTCCTTCTTGATTTTCTTCTCACATGATCTGTTCATTGTTGTAAGTGGGGTGTGAAAGTCCCCTACTACTAGTGTATTATTATCCATGAGTTTTTTTATGTCATTAATTGCTTTACATATTTCAGTGCCCCAATTTGTGGTCATAAATATTTACAGTTGTTAGTGCTTCTTGTCGGATAGACCACTTTAGGATATAATGCCCTTCTTCATCTCTTTTTGCAGTCTTTGTATCTTAAATCTAGGTTGCCTGATATGAATATTGTACTAGAGCTTTCTTTTTATGTCCAGTAGCATGATAAATTGTTCTGCAACCCCTCACTTTCAATCAACAGGTATCTCTAGGTCTCAAAGGAGTCTTTTACAGGCAGAATATACATGGATCTTGTTTTTTTAACCCATTCTGATACCCTGTGTCTTTTGACTGGACTTTTTAGTTCATTTACATTCACAGTGATTACTGAAAGATATGATATTAGTGTAATTGTGTTATCACAATGTTTTTGTAAAGTAATTTTTTTTTTCCGGAGATTTTCTCTGTTCCTTTCTAGTGTTTGTTGCTTTTGGTCTTTCTTTCCCACTCAAAGAGTCCCCTTTAGTATTTCTTGCAGGGTTGGGTTAGGGGTCACAGACTCCTTTAGATTTTGTTTGTCTGGGAAGCTCTTTATCTCTCCTTCTTCTCAATGACAAACTTCCTGGATAAAGTATTCTTGCCTGCCTATTTTTTTCCCATTCAGCGCATTGAATGTATGATGACACTCCCTTCTCTCTTGGTAAGTTTCTGTGAAGGGAACTAACCTTATTTGCCTTGCCTTGTTAGGGACTTCTTTTCTCTTGCTGCTTTTAGGATTTTTCCTTTATCTCTATATTATGTCCATTTTCTATGATTTCTCTTGGTAATGGCCTACTTTTGTTGATTTTGATAGGAGTTCTCTGTGCCTTCTGGATTTGGATGTTCATTTCCTTCCTTGGGTTAAGGCAACTTTCAGCTACAATTTGCACAAATAAACCTTCTGTCGCTTTTTCCCTCTCTTCTTTTGGGACTCCTATGAAAGGAATTTTACTACACTGTACAGAGTGGCTGAGTTCTCTAAGTCTACGTCCATAACCCAAGAAGTTAGTTTACCCTCTCTTTTCTGATTCCTTATTTTCCATAATTTTATCTTCTATATCACTTAGTCATTCCTCTGCTGCTTACACCCATTATTATGTGCAGTAAGCATCATGTCTCTTTCATAGCATTTTTAAATTTCACCGTTGACCAGTTTTTATGCCTTTAATCTCTGTGGTATGCATATCCTTGATGTCTTCTATGCTGTTCTCAAGCCCATCCATTATCCTTACTATTGTTGTTTTAAGTTCTGTTTTAGGCATATTCCTTATATCTGTTTTGATCAGATCCCTGGATATGATCCTTTCTTGTTCTCTCTTTGGGGATGAATTCCTCCATATAGTCATATTGTCTAGGTCTCTGTGTTCTTCTGTGTTTTAGAAAACCTGTTATGTTTTCTGCTTCTGAGAGTCATGGCTACATTAAGAAGAGTTCATATGCTGTACGGAGACTGGCGCTTCAGGAAGGGTTTGTGGTGAGTGCTGTGTGCACTGTGTTCTTGCGTTTTGGTGTCTTGGTAAGTGGGCATCACCCAATCCATTACGGTTATGAATAGAATAAAAATAAAAGTGAAGCAAATTCTCTCATTTTTACTTCTTGTGTGCCTGCTTGAGCTGTAACATTGGCTTCGTCTTGCCCTTGGAGTGAAAGTTAAACCATCAGGTCCCCACGTTCTCAGACTTGACACTAGTTTGGAATCAGATGAGAATTACACCACTGATTTACTGGGTATCCAGCATGTGATAGTATATCATGGGACTTCTCAGCCTATTTAGTCATGTAAGCCAATGTGCTATGTGTTCTGTTCCTCAGGATTATCCTGACTAATACATGTAGATGCTTTTTCTCTTGTAGTTTCAAGTATTTGAAGAAAACTGTAACACATATAAAGTTCTGAGAAGCAAAGTGACATGAATGAAGTGTCATGGTGTTTGACTGGGACAAGAGCAGGGTGAGGATAACGAGGAGCTTTGGGATCCTGTGGTCCTAGATGCAAAGTGAGCGCACCTGGGACTCCTGTAAATGTTCAGTGGATGTGCATCAGGATACGTGTAAACCATTGATATTTAGTACAAGGGTAAGCAATTGTAAGAGACTCTATCTCTCATTCATGTGAGTATAGTTTTCCTGGTAAAACAAACTTTGTAAACCAGATCCAAGTAGGTAAGCACAGAATCATGTGTCCAGAGAGGCTTCCTGGGGGAAACTGCTGTATGGAGAGGAAGCCCCAGGCCATGGCACAAAACCTTCCAACAACCCCTACCTGCACTTGCTCCTGGGAACACAAACAGAATGGTGCATAGTGTGCACCCCCTGGCGGTCCTGATCTTCTTCTACAGGGTGGTTTGTGTCTGGGCTCACAGTGACAACCCCTCACTGTGTCCTTGCACAGTAATACATGGCCGTGTCTGCAGACCTCTGACTGCTTAGCTCCATGTAGGCTGTGTTTGTGGATGTGTCTGCTGTCAGAGTGAGTGTGCCCTGGAACTTCTGTGCATAGCTTGTAGAATCATCTTCAGGGTCAATGCTTCCCATCCACTCAAGCCCTTGTGCAGGACCCTGTCGCACCCAGTGCATATAGTAATCAGTGAAGCTGTATCCAGATGCTTTGCAGAAGATCTTCAATGATGCCCCAGGCTTCCTCACTTCAGTCCCAGACTCCGCCAGCAAAACCTGGGAGTGCACGCCTGTAGAGAGGGGACAGGAGTGGATGAAATCAATGTTGACTGGTCCTGGTCCTCTCCTGTGTCCAGGGGCTTGGCTGACCCTTAGCTGTCGCCACTGCCACCAGGTAGAGGATTCTCCAGCTCCAGTCCATTGTGAGGGGATGTGTCTCAGGGTCTCCGGTAGAGGATGGCGTTGTACGGTGATGCTCTCAGGGCACAGACACACCCATACTTAACCTAGTGCTCTGAGGACTATTTGCATAGTCATGAGACAGAGTATTTCATACACAGGACCAGAACCATCTGGAGACGGTCCCAGAGACCGTGTACATTGGGACTCAGAGAGCACCAGTCTAATCCTTGTTTGAGGACATGGGTCCTTGGCCAGGTTCCTGAACTGTGTGCAGAGTGAGCTCCTGCCACTGAGTGATAAGACCTTACAGAAAATTCTCCCCATTGTGGACCAGTATTGAATGAGGCAGAGACCACCTGAACCTGTTGTTGGCTCTGATATCTGAACATCTTATTCCTGGAGAAGCGTGTCTCCAAACTGCTCCACAAAATCGGGTAATAAATGCATCCTGGCTTCCATCTCTTAGATGAAGATATCTACAAGCCCTGGACTAGAAGCGTCAAGTGTCTTCTCACTGCCTGAGTTCATTAAATGCTCTGATGGAACAGGATATTTAAACACCCTTTAGCATCCATCATCCTGCTCATATTTTAGATTGCTTTCTGGAAAAGGAAACACTGGCTTCTGACAGGAAAGCCTTCCTCACCCCTTGTGCACCTACTCACCTGGGGTAGCAGCCTGGTGCTGGGTAGTACTGAAAGCTCCCTGCAGTCTAGGCCCGGCCCTGCAGGGAGGTTCCTGTCAAGACTCACAGGACATTTATTCCAGTGTCTCTACTCCAGCATTACATGGTGGAGGGGAGCAGAATGTGCCACCCCAAATATGCCACTGGAATGAAACATGCTTGAGAAACAGCCAGTGCAGAGACGCACTGACCATCCTTTGTTCCCTAAACAAAATATAAATCTCCTATGTGAAATACATCCTTTTTGTACAAGGAGGGGAGAAATGTCCTTAGCACCAGAAAAAGGAATTTAGGCCCCAGAATGCTGTGCAGAGAAACCTTAGTTCTTCACTATTGTAGTAGCACTAAGCACATTGAAGCTGTCATGTTTTCCCCATTGAGGATGATATTAGTTTTGGGTCATTCATATATGGCTTTTATGATCTCGAGGTATGCTCCTTCTATCCCTACTTTCTTGAGGGTTTTTAGCAAGAAAGGATGCCGTATTTTGTCGAATGCTTTCTGCATCTATGGAGAGGGTCATATGGTTCTTGTCCTTTCTTTTATTGATGTGATGAATCATGTTGTTTTGCAGATATTGAACCAGCCCTGCATCCCAGGTATAAATCCCACTTGGTCGTGGTGAATAATTTTTTTAATGTATTGTAGGATCTGGTAGGCTAATATCTTGCTGAGGATTTTTGCATCCATGTTCATCAGGGAAATTGGTCTATAGTTCTCCTTTGTAGTGTGGTGTCTGTTTGCTTTTGGAATCAAGGTAACTCTGGCTTCAGAAAGAGTTTGGAAGTTTTCCTTACATTTCTATATTTTGGAACAGCTTCAAGACAATAGGTGTTAACTTTTCCTTAAATGTTTGGTAGAATCCCCTGGAAAGCCATCTGGCCCTGGACTCTTGTTTTTGACAGATTTTTGATTACTAATACTATTTCCTTACTGGTTATTGGTCGGTTCAAATTTTTATATTTCTTCCTGTTTCAGTTTGGTAGTGTATATGTTTCTAGGAATTTTCCCATTTCTTCCAGATTGCCCATTTTATTGGCATATAATTGATCATAATATTCTCTTATTATTGTTTTTATTTCTGTTGTGTTGGTTGTGATCTTTCCTCTGTCATTCTTGATTTTACTTATTTGCATCCTTTCCTTTTTCTTTTTGATCAAACTGGCTAGTGGTTTATCAATTTTGTTCATGCTTTCAAAGAACCTGCTTCTGGTTTCATTGATTTGGTCTACTGTTTTGTTTTGTTTTTTTTTTTGGTTTCGGTAGCATTAATTTCTTTTGTAATCTTTATTATTTCCTGTCTTCTGCTGGTTTTGGGTTCTATTTGCTGTTCTTTTTCCAGCTCCTTAAGGTGTAAGGTTAGGTTGTGTATCTGAGATCTTTCTTCCTTTTTTAGGAAGGCCTGGAATGCTATATACTTTCATCTTATGACCACCTTTGCTGCGTCCCAGAGGTTTTGGGTTGTGGTGTTATCATTTTAATTGACTTCCATATACTTTTTAACTTCCTCTTAACTGCTTGGTTAGACCATTCATTCTTTAGTAGGATGTTCTTTATTCTCCAAGTATTTTTACCTTTCGAAATTTTTTCTTGTGGTTGATTTTGAGTTTCACAGCATTGTGGTCTGAAAATATGCACTGTATGATCTTAATCTTTTTGTACTTACTTAGGGCTGATTTGTGTCCCAGTATATGGTCTATTCTGGAGAACGTTCCATGTGCGCTGGAGAAGAATGCATATTCTGATGCTTTAGGATGAAATATTCTGAATATATCTGTTAAGTCCATCTGGTCCAGTGTGTCATTCAAAGCCATTTTTTCCTTGTCAATTTTTTGTTGAGATGATCTGTCCATTGCTGTGAGTGGGGTGTTGAAGTCTCCTAATATTATGGTATTACTATCAGTGAGTTTCTTTATGTTTGTGATTAATTGATTTATATATTTATGTGCTCTCCCATTTGGCACATAAATGTTTACGATTATTAGGTCTTCTTCATCTATAGACCCCTTGATCATGATATAATGCCCTTCTGCATCTCTTGATACAGTATTTTTAAGTCTAGATTGTCTGATATAAGTATGGCTACTCGGGCTTTCTTTTGTTGACCATTAGCATGATAGATGGTTCTCCATCCCTTTATGTTCAATCTGAAGGTGTCTTTATGTCTAAAGTGCATCTCTTGTGAACAGTGTATAGATGGATCTTGTTTTCTTATCCATTCCGTTACCCTATGTCTTTTGATTGGGGCATTGAGTCCACTGAGGTTTAGAGAGAGTACTGAAAGATATGAGTTTATTGCCATGATGATGCTTGTAGAGCTGGAGTTTCTGATGGTGTTCTCTGGTCCTTTCTAATCTTTCTTGTTTTGTATATATATATATATATATATATATATATATATATATATATATATATATTTTTTTTTTTTTTCCATCTTTTGTCCCCTGAGAGAGTCCCCCTTAAAATTTTTTTCAGGGCTGGTTTAGTGGTCAAAAACTCTTTTAATTTTTGTTTGTCTGGGAAAATTTTATCTCACCTTATATTTTGAATGACAGCCTTCCTGGATAAAGAATTCTTGTCTGCATACTTTTCTGATTCAGCACACTGAATAGACTCCGCCACTCCTTTCTGGCCTGCCAAGATTCTGTGGATACGTCTGCTGCAAACTTGATCTGTCTTCCCTTGTATGTTAGGGACTTTTTTGTCCTTGCCGCTTTCATGATTCTCTCCTTGCCTGAGTATTTTGTGAATTTGACTATGATATGCCTTGTTGCTGGCCAGTTTTTGTTGAATCTAATGGGGGTCCTCTGTGCTTCCTGGATTTTGATGTCTGTGTCTTTGCCCAGGTTAGGAAAGTTTTCCGCTATGATCGGCTCACATAACCCTTCTACCCCTATTTCTCTTTCTTCCTCTTCTGGGACCCCTATGATTCTGATGTTCCTTTTTAATGAGTCACTGATTTCTCTAATTCTTAAATCATGCTACTTTGCCTTAATCTCCCTCTTTTTTTCTGTTTCATTATTTTCTATAAGTTTGTCCTCTATATCGCTGATTCTCTGTCCTGCCTCATTCATCCTTACCACAGCTGCATCCATCCGTGATTGAAGTTCAGGTATAGCATTTTTAATTTCATTCTGGCTATTTTTTTTTTACTTCTCTTATCTCTTCAGAAAGGGATTCTAATCTATTTTTGACTCCAGCTAGTATTCTTATTATCATGATTCTAAATTCTGGTTCAGACATCTTGCTTTTACCTGTGTTGGTTAAATCCCTGGCTGTCGTTTCTTCACGGTCTTTCTTTTGGGGTGAATTCCTTTGTTTTGTCATTTTGAAGAGAGAAAAGGAATTAATGAAGTAGAAATATTGAAATAAAACAAAGTTTCAAAAATATTAAAATTAAAAATTAAACACACACACACACACACACACAAATCTAATAGTTAATGCTAGATCCTAGGTGTGTTTTGTTTAGGTGTTGAAAGTGGTTTGACAGATTAGGGGGAAAAAAGGGGGCAAAGTAAATCATTTGAGAATTTGAAACAATGCATACACTGATGTAGAGTAAAATGGGTAGATGGGAGTAAAATAGAATTTGAAATTAATATAGACAAAAGTATAGTATATCGTATAATAAATTAAATAAAAATATTTTTAATAAAAATTATGAATTTTTTGTTCTGTATTTAAGAAAAAAGTAAAGAAATGAAAAAGAGAATAAAGATAAAGAAAGAAAAAAATCATTTGATAATTTGAAAAAGTGAATATACTGTAGTAGACTAAAGTAAAATGATGGAAATAAAATGGAATTTGAAAAAATTTACATAAAACTAAAAAAACATAGTAATGACAATTAAATAAGATTATTTTGTAAATATGAAATTGATTATCAAATAAGTTTCTATACAACACCCAATGCTCATCCCAACAGGTGTCCTCCTCAATACCCATCACCCACCTTCCCCTCCCTCCCACCCCCCATCAACCCTCAGTTTATTCAGTTTTTTAGAGTCCGTGATGGTTTGACTCCCTCCCTCTCTAAGTTTTTTTTTCTTCCCCTTCCCCATGGTCTTCTGTCAAATTTCTCAGGATCCAAATAAGAGTGAAAACATACGGTATCTGTCTTTCTCCATATGACTAATTTCACTCAGCACAACACTCTCCAGATCCATCCACGTTGCTACTAAAGGCCACATTTCATTCTTTCTCAATGTCAGGTAGTATTCCATTTTGAATAAATACCACGATTTCTTTATCCATTCATTAGTTGATGGACATTTATACTCTTTCCATAATTTGGTTATTGTTGAGAGTGATGCTATAAACATTGGGGTACAAGTGCCCCTATGCATCAGCACTCCTGTTTCCTTTGGGTAAATTCCTAGCAGTGCTATTGCTGGGTCATAGGGTAGACTTATTTTTAATTTTTATAGGAGCATTCACACTATATTCCAGAATGGCTGCACCAGTTTGCATTACCACCAACAGTGCAAGAGGGCTCCCATTTCTCAACATCCTCTCCAGCATCTATAGTTTCCTGATTTGTTCATTTTCGCCACTCTGACTGGCATGAGGTGGTATCTCAGTGTGGTTTTCATTTGTATTTCCCTGATGAGGTGTGATGTTGAGCATCTTCTCATGTGCCTGTTGGGTGTCTGGATGTCTTCTTTAGAGAAGTGTCTATTCATGTCTTCTGCCCATTTTGTCACTGGATTATTTGTTTATCAGGTGTGGAGTTTGATGAGTTCTTTATAGATTTTGGATACTAGCCCTTTGTCCGATATGTCATTTGCAAATATCTTTTCCCATTCTGTTGGCTGCCTTTTAATTTGGCTGATTGTTTCCTTTGCAGTGCAGCTTTTTATCTTCATGAAGTCCCAATAGTTCATTTTTGTTCTTAATTCCCTTGCCTCTGGAGATGTGTCAAGTAAGAATTTGCTGTGGCTGAGGTCAGAGAGGTTTTTTCCTGCTCTCTCCTCTAGGGTTTTGATGGTTTCCTGTCTCACATTCAGGTCGTTTATCTGTTTTGAGTTTATTTTTGTGAATGGTGCAAGAAAGTGGTCTAGATTAATTCTTCTGCATGTTGCTGTGCAGTTCCCCCAGCACCATTTGTTAAAGAGACTGTCTTTTTTCCATTGGATATTCTTTCCTGCTTTGTCAAAGATTAGTTGGCCATACATTTGTGGGTCCAAGTCTGGAGTCTCTATTCTATTCCATTGGTCTATGTGTCTGTTTTTGTGCCAATACCATGCTGTCTTGATGATGACAGCTTTGTAGTAGAGGCTAAAGTCTGGGATTGTGATGCCTCCCACTTTGGTCTCCTTCTTCTTCAATATTTGCCTATTCTGGATCTTTTGTGGTTCCATACAACTTTTAGGATTCCTTGCTCTAGCTTCGAGAAGAATGCTGGTGCAATTTCGATTGGGATTGCAATTTCGATTGTGTAGATTGATTTGGGTAGTATTGACATTTTAACAGTATGTATTCTTCCAATCCATGAGCATGGAATGTTTCTACAATTCTTTGCATCTTCTTCAGTTTTCTTCATAAGCTTTCTATAGTTTTCAGCATACAGATCTTTTACATCTTTGGTTAGGTTTATTCTTAGGTATTTTATGAATCCTGGTGCAATTGCGAATGGGATCAGTTTCTTTATTGGTCTTTCTGTTGCTTCACTGTTAGTGTATAAGAATGCAACTGATTTTTGTACATTGCTTTTGTATCTTGCGACTTTTCTGATTTCATGTATCAGTTCTAGCAGACTTTTGGTGGAGTCTATTGGGTTTTCCATGTGTAGTATCATGTCATCTGAAAAAAGTGAAAGCCTGACTTCATCTTCGCCAGTTTTGATACCTTTGATTTCCTTTTGTTGTCTGAATGCTGATGCTAGCACTTGCCACACTATGTTAAACAACAGCAGTGAAATATCTCAATTTTTCACCATTGAGGATGATATTAGCTGTGGGCTTTTCATAAATGGCTTTTATGATGTTCAAGTGTGTTCCTTCTATCCCGAGTGTCTTGATGGTTTTTACTGAGAAAGGATGCTGAATTTTGTCAAATGTTTTCTCTGCATCGATTGACAAGATCTTATGGTTCTTATCTTTTCTTTTATTAATGTGATGTATCACACTAATTGATTTGCGAACGTTGAACCAGGCCTGCAGCCCAGGAATGAATCCCGTCGATCATGGTGAATAATTCTTTTTATATGCTGTTGAATTTGATTTGCTAGTATCTTATTGAGAATATTTGCCTCCATATTCATCAGGGATATTGGGCTGTAGTTGTGTTTGTTGCTGGGTCTCTGTCTGGTTTAGGAATCGAAGTAATGCTGGCTTCATAGGATGGGTCTGGAAGTTTTCCTTCCCTTTCTATTTTTTTGGAACAGCTTGAGAACTAGAGGTATTATCTCTGCTTTAAATGTCTGGTAGAATTCCCCAGGGAAGCCATCTGGTCCTGGACTCTTGTTTGTTTGTTGGGAGAGTTTTAATGACTGATTCAATTTCTTCACTGGTTATGGTCTGTTCAAATTTTCTATTTCTTCCTGTTTGAGTTTTGGAAGTGCATGGGTGCTTAGGAATTTGTCCATTTCTTCCAAGTTGTCCAGTTTGTTGGCATATAAATTTTCATAGTATTCCCTGATCATTGCTTGTATTTCTAAGGGTTTGGTTGTAATAATTCCATTTTCATTCATGATTTTATCTATTTGGGTCATCTCCCTTTTCTTTTTGAGAAGGCTGGCTAGAGGTTTATCAATTTTGTTTATTTTTTAAAAAAAACAACTCTTGGTTTCATTGATGTGCTCTTCAGTTTTTTAGAGTCTATATTGTTTATTTCCACTCTGATATTTATTATTTCTCTTCTTCTGCTGGGTTTAGGGTGTCTTTGCTGTTCTGCTTCTATTTCCTTTATGTGTGCTATTAGATTTGTATTTGGGATTTTTTCCTTGTTTCTTGAGATAGGCTTGGATTACAATGTATTTTCCTCTCAGGACTGCCTTTGCTGCATCCCAAAGCATTTGGATTGTTGTATTTTCTTTTTTGTTAATGTTTATTTATTTTTGAGAGAGACAGAGACAGAATGCGAGTGGGTTAGGGGCAGAGAGAGAGGGAGGCACAGAATCTAAGGCAGGCTCCAGACTCTGAGCTGTCAGCACAGACCCGGACGTGGGGCTCGGACTCACAAGCTGGGAAATTGTCCCCTGAGCCGAAGTTGGAATCTCAACCGACTGAGCCACCTAGGCGCCCCTGGAGTGTTGTATTTTCATTTTCATTTGTTTCCATATATTTTTTAATTTCTTCTCTAATTGCCTGGGTGACCCATTCATTCTTTAGTAGGGTGTTCTTTAACCTCCATGCTTTTGGAAGTGTTCCATACATTTTCCTGTGGTTGATTTCAAGTTTCATAGCATTTTGGTCTGAAACTGTGCATGGTATGATCTGAGTTCTTTTGTACTTATGAAGGGCTGTTTTCTGACCCAGTATGTGATCCATCTTGGAGAAGGTTCCATGTACACTCGAGAAGAAAGTATATTCTGTTGCTTTGGGATGCAGAGTTCTAAATATATGTTATGTCCATCTGATCCAATGTATCATTAAGGGCCCTTGTTTCTTTATTGATCCTGTGTCTAGATGATCTATCCATTATTGTATGTGGGGTGTTAAAGTCCCCTGCAGTGATCACATTCTTATCAATAAGGTTGCTTATGTTTGTAATTATTTTATATATTTGGGTGCTTCCATATTCGGTGCATAGACATTTATAATTGTTAGCTCTTCCTGATGGATAGACCCTGTAATTATTATATAATGCCCTTGTTCACCTCTTGTTACAGCCTTTAATTGAAAGTCTAGTTTGTCTGATATACGTATGGCTACTCCAGCTTTCTTTTGACTTCCAGTAGCATGATAGCTATCCATCCCCTCACTTTCAATCTGAAGGTGTCCTCAGGTCTAAAATGAGTCTCTTGTAGACAGCAAATAGATGGCTCTTTTTTTTTATCCATTATGATACCCTATGTCTTTTGGTTGGAGCAGTTAGTCCATTTACATTCAGTCTTATTATGGAAAGTTATGGGTTTAGAGTCATTGTGGTATCTGTAGGTTTCATGCTTGTAGTGATGTGTCTGGTTCTTTGTGGTCCTTGCAACATTTCACTTACAGAATCTCCCTTAGGATCTCTTGTAGGGCTGGTTTAGTGGTGATGAATTCCTTCCATTTTTGTTTATTTGGGAAGACCTTTATCTTTCCTATTCTGAATGACGGACTTGCTGGATAAAGGATTCTTGGCTGCATTTCTGTTCTTCACATTGAAGATTTCGTGCCATTCCTTTCTGGCCTGCCAAGTTTCAGTAGATAGGTCTGCCACTACTCTTAAGGATCTAACTTTGTAAGTTAGAGCATGTTTATCTCTAGCTGCTTTCAGAATTTTCTCTTTATCCTTGTATTTTGCAAGTTTCATTATGATATATCGTGCAGAAGATCGATTCAAGTTACATCTGAAGGGAGTTCTCTGTGCCTCTTGGATTTCAATGCCTTTTTCCTTCCCCAGATCAGGGAAGTTCTCAGCTATGATTTGTTCAAGTACTCCTTCAGCCCCTTTCTCTCTCTCTTCCTCTTCTGGAATTCCTATGATACAGATATTGTTCCATATGATTGCATCACTTAGTTCTCTAATTCTCCCCTCATACTCCTGGAATTTTTTCTCTCTCTTTTTCTCAGCTTCCTCTTTTTCCATAATTTTATCCTCTAATTCACCTGTTCTCTCCCCTGCCTCTTCAGTCCATGCTATGGCCACCTCCATTTTATTTTGCACCTCATTTATAGTATTTTTTAGCTCCTCATGACTATTTCTTAGTCCCTTGATCTCTGTAGTAATAGATTCTCTGCTTTCTTCTGTGCTTTTTTCAAGCCCAGTGATTACTTTTATGACTATTATTCTAAATTCTTGTTGTGTTGTAGTGCTTAAATCGTTTTTGATCAATTCGTTAGGTGTCGCTACTTCCTGGAGTTTCTTTTGAGGAGAGTTCTTCCGTTTCACCATTTTTGGTAGTCCCTGTGGTGGCTCCAAACTGCAGGGCACTTCCCCTGTGCTGTCTGGTGTCACTTGTGTTGGTGGGCGGGGCTGCAGTCAGACCCATTGTCTGCCCCCAGCCCACCGCTGGGGCCACAGTCACACTGGTGTGTAGCTTATCTTACCCTCTCCCACTGTGGAGTGGTGTGGCCCCTGTCTGTGCTGCTTGCACACTTCCAGGCTTGGGGTGCTGGTTCGATAGGATCTGGCATATTAGCCAGGGTGGATCTGCAATGTGCACAGTGGCGGGAGGGGTAGGCTTAGCTCACTTTGCCATCAGTGGTCCCCTGTGGTAGGGGCCCTGAAGCACCAGGATTGAGGCAGACCCGTCAGAGGGTGGATCCACAGAAGCACAGTGTTGGGTGTTTGCGTGATGCAAGCAAGTTTTGTGACAGGAACTGGTTCCCTTTGGGGTTTCTTCTGGGTGATGGGAGAGGGAGATGGCGCTGGCCACTGCCTTTGTTCCTGCCGAGCTGAGCTCTGTCTTCCGGGACTCATCAACTCTGCCTCCAGGTATCCTCTTACTCTCCCCGCTCTCTGAGAGCAGAGCTGTTGACTTTTAGCATCCCAGATGTTAATCCCCGCTGGCTGTCAGAACTCACAGAGTCCGGCCCCTCCGCTTTTGGAAGCCAGACTTTGGCGGCTGTGCCTTGCCGGGCTGTCTCCCCCTCCACCGCCCTGGCTCCCTCCCTCCCATCTGTATAGCATGCACCGCCTCTCTGCCCTTTCTACCCTCTTCCGTAGGCTTCTTGTGTGTGCTTGGCTCTGGAGAGTCCATTCTGCTAGTCTTCTAGAAGTTTTCTGGGTTATTTAGGCAGATGTGGGTGGAATCTAAGCGATCAGCATGATAAGGTGTTCTCCTAAGCCGCCATCTTCCCCTCTCTCCCCAAAGAGGAATATTTTTAATAGAAATTGAAAGTAAAAATGAAGTTTTGTCTCTTGCCCCCCAAACGCAGGCTATCGGACAGCCAGCGAGGCATCTGAACGCCCTTGGTGTGGTTCAGCTCCTTCTTGGGAAATACCACCTCAGAGGAGATGTAGCGCCATGAGGGACAACCTTGAGAACCTTGGACAGGAGCCAGCACTGCCCAGAATGCAAACAGCAAGAGGGATGCACTTAGGGTGACCTGGCCCTCTGCCAGCCTCATGCCTCTGCTCAGGGACATCTGCCAGTGAGAATGGATAAATGGAGGATCCTCAGCAAAGCCAGATCTAGACCATCTGACAGAACAGAGGGCTGTGCTGGGCAGTCATCACCCTACATCTGGGGGCCACCTGTGGGGTTAGGTAACAGTCACAGGGTGTGGCACTGGGTGACCCTGCACATCAGTTTAGCTGGGGCACACGTGGCAGAGGCAGGCGGGCCCTGTCCAAGCATGCTCACATGGACATAGTAGGGACTTGGACCCAGAGACATGGCTCTATTCAACACATTCCATCTTTCCCTTAGCTACTTGAATACAGATTATACAATTTTAACACCCTGAACTTCTCTACCACTTCCATGTCCTGTGGTACTGCTGGTTCACTTTCTATGGATGACTATTTTTCCTCATTATGGAGACCACTGCTTCCTACTTCCTTGGGATGTGGAGGTAGACATCAATTTTACTTGTGTACGTGTTGAAAAACATTGCTTTGTAATTTTACATGTCTTATTCTGGTTGGCTATTATTTTGCAAGCCATTTGATCCTTTTGGTTGTTACTTTGAAGCTTCCTCTGAGTTTACTGAGGAAACATTTCCCAGTATTCTGTGTCATGATTGGTGAAGTACAAGGTTGTATTTTAGTATTTTCTTATTCCAGCTTGGGAGAACTGAAACTACTGCTGACCACGTGTGAGCCCCAGGATTTTTTTCCCTCTAATCCTTTATTGTGATTCTTTCTGGCTTCTGGAAGTCTCCTCCTATGCATGTGGGGTTCCCTCCTCAGCTGGAGACACAAAGGGGCTGTCTGCTAGTGCCCAAGTTGAGAGGAAGAGTGAATGTCCCCACTAGTTTTAAAATGCCTGCCTTCCTTTTACACAAAAACCAGATAGGGATACCATAACACACCTAAAATCTACATGGGCAAAAATCTCCTTGACCTTGGCCTTGGAAATGATGTTTTGGATATGACTCCAAATGCACAGTCAACGAAGACAAAAATCAGTGAGTGAGAACACATCAAACTAAAAATCTTCTGCTTAGGAAAAGAAACATTCACCAAAGGAAAAGACATTTTACAGGGATGGAAAAAAATTGCAAAACGTGTGTTATGAGGTTCATATCCAAAATTTAAAAAAAGCTCATTTTGCTGAATATTATAACAAGCAACCCAATTTTTAAAAAATGGGGGAGTAGAGGACTTGAAAGGGCATGTTTCCAAAGTCCATGTACAAACGTGCAGCAAGTGCATTAAAAGGTGCTCAACATCACTCATCACCAGAGACATGCAGATCAAAGCCACAATCCCATAACACTTCACACCTGTTATCATGGCTGTTACCATCAGACAAGAGATAACAAATGCTTGTGAGCATGTGGAAATAAGCAAACCTGGTACACTGTCCCTAGTAATGTAAACTGGTGAGGTTACTACTGAAAACAGTATGGAGAGTTCTCAAAAAATTAAAAACAAAAGTATGATTGCGCCCAGCGATCCCATTTCTGAGTGATAAATACAGGGGATGAAGTCACTACATCAGAGATATGTGCACCCCATGTTCATTGCAGTATCATTGTCCATAGCTGAGACACTGAAAAGACCTAACTGCTCATCAAGGGATTAATAAATAAGATGTGAGATTAGATACATAGATGGATGGATACAGAGATAGATACATAGATAGATAGATGATAGATTTCATCCATATAAAAGTTAATCGTGCCATTTGTGACTACATGGATGAAGCTTGAAGACATTATGCTAAGTTAAATTAGTCAGACAGAGAAAGACACATTCTGTATGATCACACTTACATGTGGAGTCTAGAAACATCAAATTCACAGAAACAGAGTGTGCAATGGTGGGTTCCAGGGACTGAGGGGCAGGGAAAATGGGGGCGGGGGGCATTGCTCAGTGTGTCCAAACTTCCAGTTAGAAGATAGACAAAAAGCTTCCATGGGTCTAATGTATAGTAAGATGACAATAATTAATATACATATTGTATATTGAAATTGCTTTATGTTCTTACCATAATTTAGCAGAAGAATGTATTGACTAACTTCAACTTGGTAGACATTTCGCATTATATACATGTACCAAGGCATCACATTGTACACCTTAAAATTACATAATGTTATTATGTCGATTATATCTCAATAAATCTGGGGCCCAAAAAAAAGGTATTCCTAGAAGACATTCCTATACACATTTGGCTAGTAATAATTTAACTATGCGTGGACATGACTGCAAATCATACAATATGTGATATTAACCCTAAAGATGTTTATGCACAGAGAAGATTTCATACAAGTGTGCATGTGTGTGTGTTGGTGGGAATAATTTCATGTGATTCTGTACACTCATAGAAACAACAGCCATAACAACAGGTGTTAGGACACTGGTGCTAAGTAGAGATCGTGGCATTTTTGAAGAAAATTAAAGGCATTATGGCCAGGGGATAGATCATGAGCAATTTGGGATGTAAAACAAAACAAAACAAAACAAAACAAAACAAAACAAAACAAAACAAGAGCGGTGAACACTTTTCCTTATTGTGATTGGAACATAACATAAGATCTGTGTTTTCTTTCCACATCTCACAGCTTTTGTACTCCATTTCCCATATGAATGGCTTCCTTTGTGCTTAGTTGATATTTTGCAGTGACACATTTTCATTTCGTTCTTTGTTCCTTTTGTGCACATTCTTTAGATAGATCCTTTGGGTTTACCATGCCCTTACACGAAACACTCTAAAGCCGTAAGAGTCTATTGTCAACTGATAACTACTTAAATTCAATCCCATGGACAAGTACACTTTAATGGCTCCACACCACTCCCCACTCTACTGATGTCACAGGTCACATCTGTATGTATTGTGTACCCATGAGTATTGATTTATAGTCACACTTGATGCTTTTGTCTTTTGAATCTCACAAAAGAATTGGAAGTGTAGTAGAGGGGTAATGTCAGCCTCATAGCAGCCTAAGATGTCCCTGTGTTGTCTCTGTCACACCCATCCAAAACTTGGCATCCATCCACAAACAAATGTGCATTTTTGGGCCCTGTGGGATCCAGCTCCATATGCCAATGGACCCCTGAATAGTCTTCCCTACACATGCATAGGTGAACATAGCTGAGTGTGGCTATGGAGTCTACAGTGACCCCTGAACCTGCTCCACCTTTCTTGTCTGTGGTCTCCGAGGTTCTGGGAAACAGTCTTAGATGATCACACATGGACTGGAGTCTTTGTGGAAGTCCAACTTTCCAAAGAAAGTGAAAACTCTGACTTTAAATGATATCTTCATTCCCCCCATCCTTGTGCATTGTAGCATTATTTACAAGAACCAAAACACCCTATGTGTCTGCAGACAGAAGAATGGGTAAAAAGAAGTGTGGCATGTAGGTACAGTGGAATTCTATGATTCGTCCGTAAGAAAGAATGAAAATTTGCCCTTTGCGACAACATGGGTGGATCCTGAAGGCATCAGGATAAGTGAAGTAAGTCAGACATGTGGGAAATCAAATAGGTATGTCCTGGTGTAGGACATTACAGGGAAGACATTGCAAAGCAGAACACTGCTTTCTGGCTTTGCTGAAAACAGAAGGCAATTCTTTGCTTGTGTGGTTAATGTGTATCTAGGAGTCACTAACTTCCCTTATCTCATTAACGTATATCTAGGGAGCACTCATCACCCTTATCTGGTTAATATATACCTAGGGGGCACTCGCTTTGCTTATCAATTTAATGTAAATCTAGGGTACACTCAGTTCCCTTATGTAGTTAACGTAAGTCTAGTGGGAACACTAAAGTTCACTTATTTAGTTAATATTTATCTAGTGCAACTAGTTAATATAAATCTAGGGGGTACTGCGCTGATTTAGTTGAAATAAATTTAGGGGAACTCACTGTGATTATCTAGTTAATGTAAATCTAGGGGGCACTTAGTTCCCTTATGTAGTTAATGTAAATCTAGGGATCATTCACTTATCAACTAAATTTTTATGTAGTGGGCACTCATTTAACTACCTAGTTAATGTGAATTTATGGGGCACTCGTTTCACTTATCTAGTTAATGTAAATCTAGGGGGCACTCATTTCCTTGTCTTGTTAATGAAAATCTATGGGACACATTAGGTAAGCACACTTTGCTTATCTAATGAATGTATATCTAGGGCGCATTCAATTTGCTTATCTAGTTAATGTCAGCATAGGGGGAACTCACTTTAATTATCCGGTTAATGTATGTTTAGGGGGCACTCACTTTGCTTATCTAGTAAATGCAAATCTCGGGGGCAAGCTACACTTCCCATATCTAGTTAATGTCAATCTAGGGGACACACTCACTTTGCTTATGTAGTGAATGTAAATCTAGGGGGCAAGCTACACTTCGCCGAGATAGTTAATGTAAATCTAGGGAAACCTCACTTTGTTTATCCAATATATATATATATCTATGGGCACTCTCTTCCTTATCTAGTTAATATAATTCTAGGGGCACTCACCTCACTTACCTCCTTCATGTATATATAGGGGGCACTCACTTCCCTTATGGAGTTAATGTATATGTAGGTGGCACTCACTTCACTTTTGTATTTAATATAAATCTAGGGGACAGGTTAAACTTTGCTTATCTAGTTATGTAAATCTAGTATAACTAGTAATCTAGTATAACTAGTAAATCTAGTATAACTTCACTTATCTAGTTATTCATCTAGGGGGCACTCACTTTGCTTCTCTTGTTAACATACATCTAGAGGGCAGTCACTTTGCCAGTCTAGTTAATGGGTATATAAGGGGTACTCCACTTTGCTTATTTGGTTAATGTATATCTAGGGGGCACTCAGTTTATGGAGTTAATGTATATGTAGGGGGCAAGCTACACTTCACTTACCTAAGTAATATAAATCTAAGGGGCACTCACCTTGCTTATCCAGTTAATGTAAATTTAGGGGACACTCACTTAGCTTATCTAGTTAATGTAAATCTAGGGGGCATGCTACACTTTACTTATTTAGTCAATATAAATCTAATGGGCACCTGCTTAGCTTATCTGATTTGTGTATATCTGAGGGGGCACTCACTTTATCTAGTTAGTAAATCTAGGGGGCACACTACAGTTCACTTATCTAGTTAATATTACTCTAGGGGGCACTCACTTTGCTTAGCTCATTATTGTAGGTTTAGGGGACCCTCACTTCTCTGATCTAGTTAATGTGTATCTAGGGGGACCTCTGTGCACACACAATGAACCTTTGTTTCTTTCCCCTGTTAATCCAGGTCCTGTGAACTTAGTTCTTGGTCCACAAGAACATTTGGTGGAGAATTTCTTCCTCCCCTTCACCTTTCTAGGCTCTAGGTTCAGCCACATTCTGCTTGTCAGCTCAGACCCAGCACTATACTTGAAGCCCACATCACTGTGTGCTGGTGTGTAGACTCCCATCAATTGGTGGGTGTGGCCTGTGGGTGCTAGATCCTCCACAGGACCCATTCTTACTTTATCCTGAAGGTAAACTCACGTTTCCAGCACATGTATGGTGTTAACTGAATAGGTCTGCATCTGTAACACGTGTGTCCAAACAGACAGAAGGGCTGATGTTACTCCACAGTTCACTTAGCATCCTTCTGTAGTTTACTGAGGAGGTGGCCGGGGCACCTGTTTTGCCCTCCTTCCCAAACATTCCTGGACGCATTCTTGCTGGGAACATGCAGTGTGGCTGCACGGGAATTTCAGGAGGTGCTGGGAAAGTATGATTACCTGGTTGCCCTGGAACGTGGAGAATATGTGTACACATGGCAGTCTAATACTTTGTGTAACCATGTGTCTTTGAGACAAAGTGCATGCATGGGGACACATTGGTACAACTTACAAGACTATCTGTACCAACAAGGATTCTAGGTATGAACTGAAGTGAAAATCCTGTTATGTGCTTCATGTGTTTTACATCTATTGGTGAATTATGGGATACATTCTTATTCCAAAGTCATTTATGAAACAGTTACTGTTTAGTTCTGAAAATTTCCTAATGAATTACTATTAAAAAGTTGTATATTTTCAATTCAGAAGAAAATAAACAGACTTTAATATCACTATTATGATTTAAAATACATTCTAGGCACTGTAAAAATAGTAAAAAATGTTTAGAAAAAGGGTCCCTAACTTTCCACAGGCTCAACTCTGCAGGATTTCTAGAAGGTTCTTGGGAGAACCAAAGTGGAAATCCTAGACAGACCCTCATCTAAGGATGAACTCACTGAAAAATAGAGAAAAGAAGGAGAAAAGGGGTTCATATTCATCGTGCTCCCTCGGAATTCCAGAGACATCCATAGGCACTTGTGCCTACCTTTCTGATTGATTTCACTGGGGGCTACTTTCAGCCTCATAGTCTCAGTCTCCCACATTCGGAAATTTGCTCTCCAGAGAGGCACAGCTTGCACTGACTGGGATCGAATCCATGCCTTTTCCCTGACAGCCCACAGACACCCCAGTGTGGGACAGGCAGTATGGGTGGGTGGAAGCCCTCCATCACCCTGAACCCGTAATGGGACCAGGAAATGAGAGATTACCTGAAGAATGAGACAAAGCTCAGTGTGCAAGAGCACAGTTTTGGAGAAAATTCATGAATATGTCCCTAAAGGGGCTTGTGGCAACTTCTCTTATTTCTGGAACCAGAAACCTCAGCCCAAGACACAGCTGCTGACTCAGGTCTTCTGCACAGAGTCTTAGGCACTGTTTGGGCTCTTACAGGCTTACAAAAATACATAGAGGCCACAAGCATGCAGTTTTCAAGTTTTATTTCAGAGTTCTGCTCAGTGACGCATCAGAGACCTGGTGTCAGGTCCATGATGTGCCTGTGGACCCCTGTGTCTCCCACAAACCCCCGGAAACATGGATGTTAGCTGTGCCACCTCATTATTGTATTTTCACAGATGAGCCACATGGTTTGTCTATAGTTGTTTAGGGGTCTGGAGGCTGAATTATGCATTGTCTTGATCAACAGTTTCTTCCGTAACCTTCTGTCTGTTGATAGTTCTGACATTTCCGGCAACACCAAAGAGGAATGCAGCAATTAAGACATAGATTCTAGCAAAGATCACTCTGCGATATACCACGGATTCACGACTTTGCCTGACTGACCGCATTCTTCTTGGAGGGGGTCCACTGTCTGTGCTCCCACCAGTGCCTCGTTCAGTGCACCGTGGAGGATCCCAGCCTACGTGGCAATGGCAGTTCCTGTTATTGTTGCATATCCCTCTGTGACTGCATTTCTCCGGGATACAGTCATAGTTCAGCTGAGCCACACTGCCATTGCAGTAGGTATCCTGACAGAACTTTCCAGGAGCACAGGGGGTACCAGTTCTCACATGACCAATATCGGTTGTTCCTGTGCTACGATGCGAATCCAGCCCAAAACACCAGAACCCTGAGATCTCAGACTGATGAAATCCAACATGCTCTTGCAGCTGAGGGAGATGCGTGACGTTATTACACTGCAGCCTTCCACACTGCATGTCTGTGGAGGAACAGGGTTTAGATTTGAATACCCCTGGGTCTCTTCTGCAGTGTCCATATCGGCTGCCTTTTTGATTTATGGTATAGCAGACATTTTCACCCTTCACAGCATTTCTGCCAAAGATTTCTTGGCAGTGCATAGTGCGGTCAGTGCAGTTTCCATGATAGCAGTAGCCCTCTTCAGTGCACGGGGTTCCATCTTGCATATAGAAGTCATCAGGGCACTCCACGGACCCCCCACGGCAGTATTCTGGAAGATCACATATATTTTGGATTGGTCTGCAGAGTGTCCCAGCATCGGAATAGGTGCAGTTTGTACAGCATCTGCCTGTATTACATTTGCTTCCAGGGGTTAGAATACAATCAGTCGTACAGCAGGGATTGTTGTAGCACTGCTTGAAGGAGCCACAGTCACACTGCTCACCTGGCTCCACTACATAGTTTCCACAACGATCGTGAGTCAGGCTTTTATTGAAATAGGAAAGTCCTGAGTCAAATATGCACTCACAAAAATTATTCACCACTACATGCTGCATATGAATGAAGGAACAGTTACTGAAAGAATCTGTCATAATAGGGTATTGATTCATAATGCAGGTAGACCTCCTCTGGCATGCACAAAACTGATTGTCATAAAAAATACCAATAGATAATGCAATTTTTTGGGCTACTAACACAGACAACAATAAAAAATGTCTGCCTAGAGAAGCAAGCGAGATGATGGATTTTGATCCGCATACCGCATATGTGGCTGGCTGAAACTGAAGTTCATGTGGTGCATCTTTGTTCATAAGTAAAGCTGTATGTGGTTTAAAAGCAACAAACAAGTGTCTTTCAAAGGAGATATGAATCAGACTCCCTGGCACCTGAAAATTGTTCAAGACAACTGGATCTTCCAGATTATAAATGACCATGGAGGAAATATAGTGCCTTACATCAATCCCTTGAAGCATTGAGTCAGTCAAACTAACAAGCCTTATGAGGAATCGGGCACATTTTGACACGTTGTTGAACACACCATACATTGTTTTGGAACCGAGAACAAGTCCTTTCAAAATCCCATGATGGGATGAATACAACTTACTAGAGATCCTGGGGGCTGCACTGATATTTGCTTGAGAGAACAGGGGGTTCCTAACCTCCTTATATCCCAGGTTATAAGTAGGTCCCGTTGCATTGGTGTCTGCCACTATCTGAGAAACAACGTGTTCAAACCGTTGGGAATCGCTGAGGGGTCTGATTTCATAGGCAAGGTCATCCAACTTCATGATACCTTCAAGGCCCCCATAGCACATGTCCATGGTGACCATGCAAAGAGGAATCTCCTCCAGGTAGCCGAGGTAGTAACAGTCTGGAGGGATGAAGGGGTAGTCCATCTGCAAGGCTCCCTGATCATCCTGAGTCATCATCAGCAAATGTCTGGACCAAAAGAGTTTCTTGTGCCTCATGTGGATAACATGGCTCTTGCCCCCAAAATGCAGGCTATAGGACAGCCAGCCAGGCATCTGAACGCCCTTGCCGTGGTGCAACTCCTTCTTGGGAATTACCACCTCAGAAGAGATGTAGCGCCATGAGGGACGACCTTGAGAACCTTGGACAGGAGCCAGCAATGCCCAGAGTGCAAACAGCAAGAGGGGTGCCCTCAGGGTGCCCTGGCCCTCTGCCAGCCTCATGTCCCTGCTCAGGGACATCTGCCAGTGAGAATGGATAAATGGAGGATCCTCAGCAAAGCCAGGTCTAGACCATCAGACAGAACAGAGGGCTGTACCAGGTGGCCAGCACCCTACATCTGGGGGCCACCTGTGGGGTTAGGTAACAGTCACAGGGTGTGGCATTGGGTGACCCTGCTCATCAGTTCACCTGGGGTGGATGTGGGAGAGTCAGGTGGGCCATGGTCAACAGTGCTCACATGGACATGGGTAGGGACTTGGACCCAGAAACACGGCTCTATTCAACACATTCCATCTTTTCTCCTTCTACTTGGATACGGGATATGCAATTATAACACACTGAACTTCTCTATCAATTCCATGTCCTGTGTTACTGCTGGTTCACTTTCTCTGGATGACTGCTTTTCCTCATTATGGAGACCAATGCTTCCTACTTCCATGGGATATGGGGGTAGACTGTCAATTTTACCTTTGTACGTATTGAAAAACATCGCTTTATAATTTTACATGTCTTATTCTGGTTGGCTATTAGTTTGCAAGCCATTTGATCCTTTTGGTTGTTGCTTTGAAGCTTCCTCTGAGTTTACTGAGGAAACATTTCCCAGTATTCTGTGTCATGATTGGTGAAGTACAAGGTTGTATTTTAGTTTTTTCGTATGCCGTCTGGTGAGAACAGAAGGTACTGCTGCACATGTGTGAGCCCCAGGGGATTTCCCCTCTAATCCCTTATTGTGGTTCTTTCCTGGCCTCTGGCAGTCTTCTCCCATGCCTGTGAGTTTCTCTCCTCATGTGGAGATAGATGCAGGGGAGTTGAGGTTACTTTGGCAGCTTGCACCATGGAGGCTGCACATGATCGAAAATGGTATCCACCATGGAACTCCCTTGTTTAAGTACCGTCTAGTCCTTTGAAATCCCCTGGGTTGGGCAGAAACCCTCAGAGTTGGCTTTTGGAGAAGAGTCTGCCTTTTCTCCGGATGGCTGGCCTCCTAAATAAAGCTCAACTTCTTTTCCCACCAAAACTAAAACTTTGAACATTGACCTTTCCAGAAATACTCAGCTGAATTTGGGATTTGATAACAATAAAATGGAGAGTGGAATGGCAGTTGTCTGGGGCTGGCAGGGTGGGGCAATGAGGAGTAGATCTCAAGGGGTATGATTTTCTGTTATGCAAGATGATTAGGTTCTAGAGGGGTCTCCACAACATTACCCTTGTCATTAACAGTACTTTACTGTATGGTTAAACTTTTGTGAAGAGTGTTGGTCTCATGTTCAGTGAGATCCTAACACAAAACAAAAGTGGAAGACACGAATTTTGCTTCTCACATGACAGTATGCTGAACTGCATGGACACACTCTCTACTGATAATGTGAAAATAATTTAAAAACATTTACATAGTTTGAATACTAACCCTGAGGATATGTCATTTACAAATATCTTCTTCCATTCCATAGGTTGCCTTTTAGTTTTGTTGATTTTTTCCCTCACTGTGCAGAAGCGTGCTATTTTGAAGTAGTCCCAATAGTTCATATATGTATGTATTTAATTTTCTTGTTTTATTTTTAATTTAAATTCAAGTCTTCAGTCTTTGAGCTCCACGTTTACGGGAAGTTGTCTTGTCATGATTAACTTTATGGGTTTTCTTGACTGAGTCATGGGTGCCCAGATTCACCACTGTTTCTGTGGATGTCTGTGATGTGTTTCCAGAAGAGACTGGCATTTCCTTCCATGGTTTCTGTCTGGGCATCACCCATTCCATTAAGGTTGTGAATAGAATCTGATGCAGAGGGAGGAAGAATTCCCTCATTTTTACTTCCCATGTGCTTGTTTGAACTGGAACAGTGGTCCCCTCTGGCCCTTGTTATGAGAGTTATATCATCAGATCTCTACGTTCTGAGACTAGACCCTAGTTCAGAATCAGACATATTACACCACTGGTTTTCCTGGGTCTCCAGCTTGTGACAGTAGATCATGGGACTTCCCAACCTCTTTAGTCATGGAAACCAATGTGCTTTGGGTTCTGTTCCTCAGGAGAATCCAGACTAATACATGGAGATGATTTATCTCTTGTTTAGAGGAATTGAATAAAGCTGTAGCTCATGTAACATCCTGAGTAGCAAGTACCA
The DNA here is from genome assembly GCF_028018385.1 of Neofelis nebulosa. Classification (NCBI taxonomy): domain Eukaryota; kingdom Metazoa; phylum Chordata; class Mammalia; order Carnivora; family Felidae; genus Neofelis; species Neofelis nebulosa. The sequence continues at coordinate 148,634,983 of NC_080788.1, forward strand.
GGAGAGAAGTCTCACGTTGTTTGATTGGACAAGGGCTGGGTGAAGATAATGGGGAGCTGTGGGAGCTTGTGGTTCTGGCTGCACAGGGAGTGCATTTGGGACTCCTCTAATGGTTCAGCTGTTGTGCCTCAGGAAATCTGTAATTCACTCATGTTGAGGGACAGGAGTAAGCAATGGAAACATCTGTGTCTTTTGTGCATGTTAGTGCAGTTTTCCTATGACAACAGGTATCTAGTTCAGAGAGTTAATAGGTAAGCACAGAATCCTGTGTCCAGAGAGGCTCCCTGGGGAAACTGCTGCGTGGACAGGAAGCCCCAGACCCTGACAGGAAACCTGCCTGTAACCTCCAACTGCACCTGCTCCTGGCAACACAAAGCAGAATTGTGCATAGTGTGTGCCCCCTGGTGGTGCTGATCCCCTCCTGCAGGGAGGTTTGCGTGTGGGCTCCCAGTGATGTCCCCTCACCAGTCTCTTGCACAGTAATATGTGGCCATGTCTTCGGCCCTCAGGTTCATCTGCAGATACAGCGTGTTCTTGGCGTTGTCTCTGGAGATGGTGAATCGGCCCTTCACGGAATCTGCGTAGTATGTGCCACTTCCATCAGTATCAATCCGTCAGACCCACTGCAGCCCCTTCCCTGGAGCCTGGCGGACCCCGTTCATGCTGGAACTACTGAAGGTGAATCCAGAGGCTACAACGGTGAGTCTCAGGGACCCCCCAGGCTTCACCAGGTCTCCCCCAGACTCCACCAGCTGCACGTCACACTGGACACCTGCAGACGCAAGACATCTTGGTCAGGAAACTGTCACACATCCACTGGTTCTCTCTCATATCCACTCTCTCGTTCACCATGAATTACCTTTTAAAAAAGCAACAAGGAAAACCAAGCCAAGCACATACTCCATGGTGAGGTGTCTGTCTTCTGTCCTGATCACAGAATGGGAACACCTGGGACCCCTGGAGCTGGGGCTCATCTCCCAGCTGCACGGTCGGGCTGGGCTGGTTTCATCAGCACAGAGAGGGCCCTATTTGCATGTCCTCTTACATATATATCACACTGCAGACTTAGATTTGATTCTTTCAAAGTGAATGGCAGCTTTAGGGATGCACTTCTACATTAGGTTGTGTGGATGGTGCTGTGACAATATGAATAATTCTACTCAGTGAGCACAGGTATGTTTGCGGAACTCGTGCATTTTTACATGTCTTTCATCAACAAAGGTCGTTTTCACTCTACAATTATTTTACATAATTTATGAAGTTTAATCCCAAGTACTTTATTCTGTGCCATTTTCAGTTGTATAATTTTGTTATTTGTTTTGCATATATTTCCATGCTGGGGTGTAGAATCATAGGTGGTTTATTTTTATTTATTTTCTTTGTTCATTGTGCTCATTGTGCATCCTGCACTTTTCCTCATTTTAAAAAACTGGTTCTAATATTTTTTGTGGTATCTCCAGGGTTTTGTTATGTTTAAGATCATGTCATCTGCAAACAAGTAATTTTCCTTCCTCCTTACTGATTTAAATGTCTTTTATTTCTTTTTATTGCCAAAGATTGTGGGTACTTCTTCCAGTTGTAGGAGAAGAATACTTTTTCCTTCTTTTCTTCTGGGCTTTCATCCTGTCTAAGGATTCAATTGACATAAGACTGATCTAAAGGGGAGAATAAATTTCATTTTGCAAGTGCCTGGGCCTCCTAATAATATGACACCCAGAGAATGAACAAAGCAGGTGGCACTTGTGACTTACAGACAACAAAACATTGGATTTGGCAAGAGTCAAGGCAAAGGTGTGGTTTTGGGGTATTTAATTAGTCAACAAATAACTAGGTTTGTTTGCACAACCTTCTTGTCCCTGAGTTGCTTATTCTGGTACTAAGGATGGTTCTCCCCTCCTGGTACAGGGAAGGGGAGTTTCCCAAGGGAGATTTATATCCTGCTGTCAAGGGACAAAGGAGGGTCTGAGAGTCCTTGGACTGGCTGTTTCTCCCGTGACTTTCATCCAAATAAGGACTGTGACACGATGATATGGTTTGAGGCAGCATAGATATTCTTCACGTTATCATGTGGAATACTTATGTTGGGGATGAGCATCATTTCCTGGCTCCTGATATGGCAGAAATGCTTTTAGTATTTTATGTTCAATATGCTGTCAGATGTGGGCTTTCATAGTGGCCATGATCATGTGGAGGTAATTTCCTTCTCCTTTTTAATTATTTTTAAATGATGAACATGTGTTTTTTGTTCATGAAAAAACTTTCTCTAATGATTTTATGAATAAATTAAGGATGGCTTTGATTTAATCATTCCCTCTGTTAATGGAGGACATCACATTTTTGCATTTGTGTATGTTGAAGGAAACTTGCATCTCAGGGATGCATCACACTGGATTATCATGTGTGATCCTTTCAGTGTGCTGTTGAATTCAGTAGACTCGGACTTAATCAAGGAATTTTGCAGGTATGTGTATCTGAGACACTGGCCTGTAGTTTCCCTTCTTGTGGTGTGTTTCTCTGGCTTTGTTGTGAGAGTAAAAGTGTCCTCATAAAGTGCATCTGGGAGTGGTCTTTTTCATCAGCAATTTGTAATAGTTTGAGAAGTATTGGCATTAATTATTCTTTAAATATTGTGGAATTTTAATAAAACCTTGTTTTTTTTTGGAGGGTGAAGGTTTATATTAAGGATATCTTCTTACTAATTTTTGTTTTGTTCCTCTGTATTTTGCATGAAAGAATATTGGTGGATCATATAATGCTAGAAAATGTGTAATTTGTTCTTGGTGATCTAATTGTTGACCTATAAATATCTAAGTTTTTCCTTTATGATCCTTTTCATGTGTTTAGTTCAGTTATGTCTCCTTTTTCAGTTCCGATCGCGTTTGTTTGAATCTTACCTATTTCCCTAGGCTACCTATGTTTTTTAAATTTCACTTATCTTTCCAAATTCAAATTTTAATGAAGTTGATTTGTTTTCTGTATTTGTGATAGTCTTTTTTCCTCTGCTGTATCTTTTTATGTTAATTTTATATTTATCTTTTTATCTCAATGAAAATACCAATGCCTTTTTTTTAAAGGAATGTGAAAAATATACTAACTCATATGTAACCACAAAACACATGGAAGTAAAAAAAAGTCATGAAGAGGAGAGAACCTGGAAGAAGGAGAACACTTCTTCCTTCTAAATATATTGCAGACGTACATTAGCTCCAACGGTGTACTGCTGGCATGGAATGAGTCATAGAGACCAGTGGAGCTCATTACGGAGCCAAGATGTAGAATTGTGCAGATGCAGTCAGCAAATCCTGTATGAGATTTCCAACAATGCACAGTGGGGAAAGGATTGTGTCTCTTAAACATGGTGTTGACTAGGGGCGCCTGGGTGGCTCAGTCAGTTAAGCATCCAACTTCCAGTCATGTATTGTTGTCATGATTTGTGGGTTTGAGCCCCACATCAGGCTCTGTGCTGACAGCTCAGAGCCTGGATTCTGTGTCTGCCTCTATCCCTGTGCCTCCCCTGGTCATGATCTGTCTCTCTCCCTCAAAAATAAAAGAAACATTAAAAAATGGTGTTGAGGGGCGCCTGGGTGGCGCAGTCGGTTAAGCGTCCGACTTCAGCCAGGTCACGATCTCGCGGTCTGTGAGTTCGAGCCCCGCGTCAGGCTCTGGGCTGATGGCTCGGAGCCTGGAGCCTGTTTCCGATTCTGTGTCTCCCTCTCTCTCTGCCCCTCCCCCGTTCATGCTCTGTCTCTCTCTGTCCCAAAAGTAAATTAAAAAAAAAAAATGTTGAAAAAAAAATGGTGTTGATATACACATGCAAAATAATGACATTTGGCCGTACTCTTGCATCATACATATACGTCAACACAAAAAAATCTCAAAATGGATTAAAGATTAAGCAGGACACCTGACCCAAAATGCCTTCGAAGAAAACACACAGGATAACCATCATGATATTCTCTTGACAATGATTTATTTGATACAAAAGCAAAATCACAGAGAACCATGGCAGACCAGGGGGACTGCATCAAACTAGAAAGGGGCAAATCAAACAGTAGCAGGGTGAGAAGGCAGTCTATGAAATGGGAGACATTACATTAAAAATATTGAAAAGGAGTTAATATCCAAAATACAGGAGGGACTAGTTCACATCAATAGCAAAAATCACAGTTATAATAATAAATGCATCACCTGATTAAAATTTGGGTCAAACATGTAAATATCCATTTTGCTATTAAGGTTGAAAAAATGTCCATCCAGCATATGACTTGATGTTCATCATCACTAATCATCAGAGAATTCCACCCCCGATCCACTGAGATATCACCTCACAACTGATAGCAAGGCTATTATAAAATAAGGCAAACACAACGAGAACATCTCAAGTGTTGCTGAGGATGTGGAGAACAGGGAATCCTAGAATTCACTTGATGGGAGTGCAACATAGTGTAGCTACTATGGAAAACTGCGGTGCAATAACCCACTAAACTGAGTTCCTAATCTGCTCCCATACAGTTGACTTCATGTCCAGCTGAGTGTGAGGAAGTTCTGGGCCTCATGTTCTGTGGAGAGACAGGTGCAGAGACAGATGGATCCAGTGGATGATTCCTTAACTAATTAAGTAGAATGGACCCCTGGCTGACCGTTTTGTAAGACTTGACTCAGTGTGCCTCCCCACTGGTTGTCTCAGGCTTCCTGAACTGGATGGAGAACAAAAGGAGTGAAGGGTAGAAACTACTCTTTTCTCTCACAGGAACGTGTATATACTGAGAATCCTTGAGAGAAAGTCGTGGAGTTGATGAAGAAGCTGTGGGGTTGCGACAACTACAAGAGTCTTTACGCATGCTCTCTCTTCATGGGCATCAAAGGGAAACCTTAAGGAAAATAAAAGGAGAGAGGAGCTGCTCAAATATATTAAGTTTAGATCACTTGAATGAGTCAGTCTCCTCTGTTTGAAAATCACTTACATCTATTTTAAATGGTGGCCCGTGTACTTGTGAGGCACAGGTCTGATCATATGAGAGTTAATTTATCCCCGAGCTTGGTCTCTGTCAAGGTCGGCACTACTATATGACTGTTCACTCTAAATGTTAGAAGACATCTGTGTTTGTAAATGGTTTAGGAAACAGTGTGTACTGTTTGCTGGTCAGGTTGAAGTTTGCAGGGCATGATGAGAAAGATGCTTCACAGGAAACCTGACCCTGAACCACTGGTTCCAGATATGAATTCTGAGATCTTGGGTGCCCCTGGAGACCTGTGAACCTCCAGGTTCCCTATGTGGCTCCTGGTGTCCTGTGTGTTCCTGATGACCTGAGTGCCCCCAGGTGAACTGAGTGGCAACTAGTGACCTCAACGCCCCATGGACACCTGAGCATCCCCCTGGAGGTCTGAGTGCTCCATGCAGAACTGAGCGACCCTGGTGTCCTCAGCTCCCCCTGGTAACCTGAGCACCCCAGCAGATCTCAGTTACCTCTGCTGTCCTGAATGCCCCCTCGTGACTTTTAGGTAAACTAAGGGCAAATCGCAATTTTTGGGCCGATGCTCAGCTCTCAGAAGTCCTTTGTGGTGTTTGAGCCAGCTCTGTGGCTAGGCCTATCCTGTCCTGTTCACCCTTAGAGGGGTTCTGATTGTGTTGCTGTTAATCCTGGGGGAACCTCCAAGGGTGTGGCCAGCACCTGCTTTATCCCTCTTCCTCTTGCCTAACAAACTGCCTAACTGATTGACATGTGGCTGTTGTGGTCTGGACCCTAGTATGTGATATAGAATATATGATAGTATGTGAACCATCCACTGCATCCACTCTGCTGGGGTCGGTGGATCCAATTCCACCAAAATTCCTGGTTGAGATGGAGAACCCCAAGATGCTGCTAGTGAGGTGCAGAGTGTGCAAGGCACTCACCAGTTGGGCACAACCCCTGCAGCTGCACCTGGGGCAGGACCCCTGGGGACAAGGAGACTCAGCCCGGGCCAGTCACCAGCAGTCACAACCATTCCCATCATCCCACATCTGACATCTGAAACCCTCACCTTTGGGACCTCTCACCAGGCACAAGGAAGGCCCTACAGTCTCTTCTGTTTCTCGAATACAGTTCTGCCTTCCTTAGGGACTTCATCCCTGTCTGAGGAGAGAGCTGTGCGCTCCCACTCCCTGAGACTGGAGTTTACTCTAGATCTTGAGAAGTTTGCCTGTGTGGGAGGGAGCATGTCCTGATAAGTGGACAAAAAGTGAGTCAGGCTCCCTGGTCCTTCCAGGTCCACCTGTGGGCATCTCTTTGTGGATCCGCAGGCTTGTTGGTCCTCGGACAAGGCAACACTTGGTCTATGAATTGTGTTGGAGGCAGGTCAAGTGATGGCCTCACCTTTCTGATCAGATAGTGAACAAATGAGTGGACCACAATTCACTATACTCTATCTGTCCGAAAGATATTTGAAGGGATCCATATTTTCTCCAGAAAACTTTCCAAATCAAGTCTTTAAGTACATTCAATTTTAACAGTCATTCCACACATAACTGCATAGGAAAAATCTATATTGATGTCCAGTCTGGTGTAAATATAACAAGCAAAGGACACTTGTTCCCAGGATCATATTTCTTTTAGTTTCCACACTGATGTATTAACCTCACCTGACAACCACCTGCAAAGCATGGGCACACCTGGAGACTTCTGATCTTGATGGTTCTCTGCTGATGGGGTTTGCTTCCTCAGTCATCTGCAAAGCTTGGAAGCAGTGCCGACATCTTTAAGTGCACAGACACCAAGACATGGACACCTTTCTGTCACCTGCAGATATGATTCCCATGAATGTCTGGTGTCTCCATCTCCTGAGAAATCCCCATCCAACAAAAGGGGCTGTTAACTCAGGGAGGAGGCACAGATGTCACAGAAAAGTGGGGGACTCTTCACTGATATGGACAGAGACCACCAGTATCTGAGGTTAGAAGTTAATGGCACTAAAACAACCACATTAATGAAAATGGATTGGCTGACCTGGACATCATTGGAATCTAAAAATCCAGAGCCTATAGAAATTGCAGAAAATGTGTTCCTAGTCCTGAAGGCATGTGCCAACAGGATAAATGCTCAGTTAACTGAATACACTTCAAATAGAGATCAGAATGCTAGATAGTAGATAGATGATAAGTGGATAGGTGATGGATGATAGAGGGTAGATAGATGATAGATAGATAATAGATACTTTTATGTTATATTAAAGTCATTATAGAGGATTCACATCATGATGAATGTATTTGAATGAAATTATCCACTATTGGCAATATTTTTTAAAAGACCATAATTTCATACGGAAAAGAATATTTGACACCAACTTGAGATATACAAAATAAATAATTATGACTTCAATTTTTTTTTTTAATTTTTTTTAACGGTTTTTTTAAAATTTATTTTTGAGACAGAGAGAGACAGAGCATGAACGGGGGAGGGGCAGAGAGAGAGGGAGACACAGAATCGGAAGCAGGCTCCAGGCTCTGAGCCATCAGCCCAGAGCCCGATGCGGGGCTCGAACTCACGGACCGCGAGATCGTGACCTGAGCTGAAGTCGGACGCTTAACCGACTGAGCCACCCAGGCGCCCCAACTTCAATATTTTGTGAATACAGCTTCCACATGGGGTAACACATGCCTGCTTGTAGATTCCTCCTCCCTCTGGGGCTTTGGCTTCCATTCCCATTTGTTCCCAGCGTCTCCCTTCCCAGGATGTCCTGAGCTCTGGGGTGTGCAGGGACAAGAGCTCTGTCCTGGATCTGGACCATCGTCCCTCTCGCCTAACATTTACAGCTCCTTCCAGGCCCTTGCTCAACCACCAGGCTTCTGCCCACCAGGCTCCATCCCTGCATACACCACCTGCCAGCCTCCTTCTGGACTCTTCCATTCATTTCCTGTGGATTTAACAACAGTTTATTAGGTTGGCAGGTCTCCTAATAAAAATTCGCATTGAGGAAAGAACTGTATAGGTAAAACATGACAGACTCTCTCCACAATAGCCTTGAGTTCATTCCCATGATATTATTTTGCACCCCATCTCAGCCCCTTGACCCCACAGTCTTGCCTTAGAAACTGTCACTTTCATGAACTGAACTAAATCTGTCCCCCCTACACAACTGGTCCATCCTATCTATCTACTCTATATGGTCATCAGATAACCACCAAGCTAAGAAGGAACACAATACAGAGTGTGAAGACATAAGTATTTATAGAAATAATTTTACAAAATTTTATCTAATAATGAAAGTAATGATATATTTACAGGAGTAACTTAAATATGGTAAATGACCATGTTTATTATAAGATTCTATGAGTTTAGATGAACATAATGAAGTTACAGGACAACCGAGTAACCACAGGTCAAAGAAATGTATCCTTCTCAGGTCTATCCAAACCCTTTCCTTTGCACACCAATCAGTTTCCTATCTCTCCCTTTCTCTCTGGGCCTTGCATGTTCTCTGTCTCAAAAATAAATAAACATTACAAAATAAAGATACGTACAGGTCAGTGATATTTAATGGAGAACCCAGAAATAATCCCCTTCATCTTTAGTCAACTGAATTTTGACAAGAGCAGACAACATGACATTGGGGAGCAAATGGTATTTTTAATAAAGGGTGCTAGGCAGCTGGCTATCCATGTGCAGAGGAATGAAATTGCGTCCATATCTCACACCATATACAAACATCAAATCAAAATGGATCAACAGTTTAAATGTAAAATTATGACCCCTGGAAGCAATATATCGAGATAAATCTTCATGACCATTGGGTTTAGCAATGCTGTTAGAGATGACAGCAAAGCACAAGCAAGGAAAGAAAAAGTAGATAAAATTAGGTTTCTCAACATTAGAAACCTTTGTACACCAAAAGATGCTATCCCCAAAGTGAAAAGACAAAGCCTAATGGAAGACAATATTTGCACAGTATTTGTCTGGTAAGAGCCTGTTATGCAGAATGTATAAAGAGTTTTTACAACTCATCAACAAAAAGACAACCCAATTTTTAATATGGACAAAGGATTTGGATATATCTTTCCCCAGTGCAATCATACAAATGGTGAATACCACTTGAAAAGATATTAAACATCAATAGTCCTTATGGAAATGGAGATTTAAACCACAGTGAGATACCCTTTTTCACGCACTAAAAATGCTCTAATCAATACAACTATAAAATAACAAATGTTGGTAAAGATGTTGAGAAATTGGAACCCTTCAACCTTGCTTGTGGAAATGTAAAATGGTGGAGACTATGTGTAAAAGAGTTTGGCAATTCCCCCTCCCAAAAAAAAAAGATAAAAACATAGAATTACCATATGGCCCAACAATACTACTCCTAGATGTATATCTCGAAGATTGAAAACAGTTGTTTAAACAAAGTGCATGTGCACATACATAGCAGTACTGTTCACAATAGCCACATTGTAGAAACTATGCAAATACCTATAGGTGTGTGAATGGATAAACAACCTGGGGCAGACCCTTAAACAGGAATATTATTCTGTCATACAAAGAAATAAAGTAAAATGTTGTGGCTGTAGAGAATACTGGTTTCTCAGAAAGCTATCACAGGACTCCACATCTGCACTTACATCTGGGAATTTAAAGCAAAGCCTTGAGCAGGTATTCATGTTCCTGTATTCATAGCAGCTTCTTCACAACAGCCAAAAGATGGAAGCAACCCAAGTAACTATTCACAGGTGAGTAAATAAACAAAATGTAGTATATACACAATGGAATATGATTCAGCCTTAAAAAGGAAGAGAGTTCTGACACACACCTGCACACCGACTGAACTTGGCAGTCATTATGCTGAGTGAAATGAGCCAGTGACAGAAGGAAAATACACTATGGTTCCACTTAAGTGAGGTGTCCAGAAAAGTCATACTCAGAGACACCAAGTAGAATGTGGCTGTAGGGGCTGAGGGGAAAGGGGAATTGGGATTTAGGGTTTAATAGACACAGAGTTTCCCTAGGGGAACATGACAACGTTCTGGAGATGGATGTACAACAGTGTGAATGCAGTTAATGCCAGACAACTGTATGCTTAAAGTGACTTACGTGGTAAGTGTTATGTTACATACATTTAATCAGAATTTAAAAAGGAATGGGGCGCCTGGGTGGCGCAGTCGGTTAAGCGTCCGACTTCAGCCAGGTCACGATCTCGCGGTCCGTGAGTTCGAGCCCCGCGTCAGGCTCTGGGCTGATGGCTCGGAGCCTGGAGCCTGTTTCCGATTCTGTGTCTCCCTCTCTCTCTGCCCCTCCCCCGTTCATGCTCTGTCTCTCTCTGTCCCAAAAATTAAAAAAAAAAAAAAAAACGTTGGAAAAAAGAATTTAAAAAGGAAGGACTGATACACGTCACAACATGGGTGAATGCAGAAAACATCTTCAGTGACAGAAGCCATCCCGAAAAGGCCACTCAGGAACCATCTTGCTCTTTTTTTTTTAAATTAATTATTTATTGTTGAAAAAGAGAGACAGAGACAGGTCATGATAGGGGGAGGTGTTAGCAAGAGGGAGACACAGAATCTCAAGCAATCTGTAGGCTCTGAGCTGTTAGCACACAGCCAGAAGCAGGTGCTCGAACCCATCAACTTGGAGATCATGACCTGATGTGAACTCAGCCTTTAGCAGACTGAGACCCCAGGAGCCCCAGGAACCACCTTGCTCTTTAAATCCCCCCAGGTTACACAGATAGGGGAATGTCTCAGGAGCACTTCCCCAAAAGAACCCAGATCAGACTGGGAAAAGATGTTTCACAGTGGGCAGGTGGGGACACTTGAAGTGGGCCTGTGGTCTGGGGTCTAATGTGGAAACGCAGGGATTTCCTCATTTGGGGCTCTGTGCTGGTTTCTCGGGAGGGTGTCCCTGTTTGGGGTAAAACGCACCAAAGTATCTCATGTGAAGTGGCAAACGCGGTAAAGAAACGAGCGTCCAGGTAAAGCGTATTTGCGCTGCCGTGACACGTTCAATGCACGTCTGAAATCACAGAGTAAGGTACTCCTGCAAACAACAGTGTCAGCCCCACATGACAGAAGCAAGAGAGGGGTCAAACGCTGTGACCTAGGCCCACGCCCAGACCCAGCTCACCCAGGCGGAGAGGCCACGGGCCCTGCAGGAGGCAGCACGTGAGCCAGAGGCACGTGGGAGGGTTCTATTGGTGGCCACGTGTCTTGGGTGCAGCGGAAGCAGTGGGATTTGGAATTCCGGTTGTCCAGAAGACGCCACTAAGAAGCTGTTAGAACTGCGAAAACCGGGGCGCCTGGGTGGCGCAGTCGGTTAAGCGTCCGACTTCAGCCAGGTCAGGATCTCGCGGTCCGTGAGTTCGAGCCCCGCGTCAGGCTCTGGGCTGATGGCTCGGAGCCTGGAGCCTGTTTCCGATTCTGTGTCTCCCTCTCTCTCTGACCCTCCCCCGTTCATGCTCTGTCTCTCTCTGTCCCAAAAATAAATAAAAACTGTTGAAAAAAAAAAATTAAAAAAAAAAAAAAAAAAAAAAAGAACTGCGAAAACCAATGAAGGGACATCTCACGGAAGTGGACTCGGGAGGCGGGGAGGGGAGGCTGGAAGGCGGAGCCCACCACCCAGGGTCAGGCTCGGGAACAACCCAGGGCTACAGACCCAAGATTAGAACCCTCCGCAGAGAGAAGCCCCAGGCTCAGGCCCCACCAGGGGAAGCTGTGCCCTGCGGCCCCTGCAGGAAACCCACCGCGCCTGCAGCTGGGCCCGGGAGGCGCCTGCCCGCCCTGCAGCCCTGCTTTCCTCCTGCGGACTTCGCTTCAAAACCACGCTCCCAACTTCCTCTTCTCCGCGAAACAGCGTTCCTCTCCGTGTGCTCCCCACACGGCCGCGGTTTTGCCACAGCTTTGTGGGCCCGGATGGCAATTCTCCGCTACTCCTGAAGAAACCCACTTTGGCTGGTAACATAACTGGCGGCGTTATTTCCAAGGGCAACGGAAGGAGAAACGAGGACACTCGCAGGATAGGAGAGCAGCACACACACACCACGTGCACGTGTGCACGCTCCTGACGACCCGTCGGAAAGAGAACGGAAGAGACGGTGCCATTTGCCACCGCGGCAGAAGGAACGACGTGCCCCAGAGGAAATCTCAGCAAGGAGGTGGCAGGCCTGCTGTCCCAGGACAGGGCACTGGGGACAGAAACGGAGGAAGACGCACGAGGGCGGAGAGCTGCTCTGTGCTCCTGGCCGCAGAGGAACCGCCCCTGTGAGCACGTCTGTCCTGCCCGGAGCCATCTGCAGCTCCGGGGTGTCGCACAGAAGTCCCCACGGCGCCGTGGCAGACTCGGGAGGGACACCCCGCCCCGCGCGGAGGCCGAAGGGACCCGCGAGGCCAGAGCGGCGGGAGTGCGAGCTCCGCCAGGGGAGCCCGCTCCTGGACCGCGAACCGCATGAGGCAGCGGCGGGAACCGAGTGGGCGCGGAGCAGGAAGACGGCCGCGCGGCCCCGCCGCCCGGCGCCGGTGAGGTAAGCCCCGCGGGGGACACAGTGTCACCGCGCACGAAGCCGCGCAGGGTCCTTTCCCCCCAGGGTCTGGCGAACACCGCCCCCCTCAGCCTCCAGGTTCCGGAAGCTCCTCTTCCCGGGGCCTGGCTTTCTCCTCGCCTGCTCCTCCCTTGGCGGGAGCTGAGGGGACCGGGTTGTTGTCAGTGTGGACGCGGGACCACGTCCCCCTGAATCCTCCACAGTGGGTCCTGAGGAGACCGGGTTCTTGTCAATGTGGACGCGGGGCCATGTACCTCTGAATCCTCCACAGTGGGTCCTGAGGAGACCGGGTTCTTGTCAGTTTGGACGCAGGGTCACGTCCCCCTGAATCCTCCACAGTGGGCCCTACGAGACCGGGTTCTTGTCAGTGTGGACGCGGGGCCACGTCCCCCTGAATCCTCCACAGTGGGCCCTAGGAGACCGGGTTCTTGTCAGTGTGGATGTGGGGGCACGTCCCCCTGAATCCTCCACAGTGGGTCCTGAGGAGACCGGGTTCTTGTCAGTGTGGACGCGGGGCCATGTCCCCAAGTGTGGACGCAGGGCCACGTCCCCCTGAATCCTCCACAGTGGGCCCTAGGAGACCGGGTTCTTGTCAGTGTGTATGTGGGGCCACGTCCCCCTGAATCCTCCACAGTGGGTCCTGAGGAGACCGGGTTCTTGTCAATGTGGACGCGGGGCCATGTACCTCTGAATCCACCACTGCGGGTCCTGAGGAGACCGGATTCTTGTCAGTGTGGACGCGGGGCTACGTCTTCCTGAATCCTCCACAGCGGGTCCTGAGGACACCGGGTTCTTGTCAGTGTGGACGCAGGGCCACGTCCCCCTGAATCCTCCAGAGCGGGTCCTGAGGAGACCGGTTTCTTGTCAGTGTGGACACGGGGCCACGTCCCCCAGTGTGGACGCGGGGCCACGTCCCCCTGAATCCTCCACAGTGGGTCCTGAGGAGACCGGGTTCTTGTCAGTGTGGACGCGGGGCCACGTCTCCCAGTGTGGACGCGGGGCCACGTCCCCCTGAATCCTCCACAGTGGGTCCTGAGGAGACCGGGTTCTTGTCAGTGTGGACGCGGGGCCATGTACCTCTGAATCCGCCACTGCGGGTCCTGAGGTGACCAGGTTCTTGTCAGTGTGGATGCAGGGTCACGTCCCCCAGTGTGGACGCAGGGCCACATCCCCCTGAATCCTCCACAGTGGGTCCTGAGGAGACCGGGTTCTTGTCAGTGTGGACGCAGAGCCACGTCTTCCTGAATCCTTTACAACAGATCCTGACGAGACCGGGGTCTTGTCGGTTCGGACGTGGGGCCACGTTCCCCTGAATCCTCCACAGCAGTTCCTGATGACACCGGGTTCTTGTCGGGGTGGGCACGGGCCCTCGTCTCCCCGAAGTATCCACAGCGGGTCCTGAGGAGACTGGGTTCTTGTTCGTGTGGACGCAGGACCACGTCCCCCAGTGTGGACGCAGGACCACGTCCCCCTGAATCCTCCACAGTGGGTCCTGACGAAACCGGGTTATTGTTGGTGTGGACACGGGCCCTCATCCCCCCGAAGTCTCCACAGAAGGTCCTGTGGAGACCGGTTTCTTGTCAGTGTGGATGCGGGGCCATGTCCCCCTGAATCCTCCACAGTGGGTCCTGAGGAGACCGGGTTCTTGTCCGTGTGGACGCAGGTCCAGGTCCTCCCGAATCCTCCACAGTGGGTCCTGAAATGCTGGGTTCTTGTTGGTGTGGACACGGGACCTTGTCCGCCCGAAGTCTCCACAACGGATCCTGAGGAGACCGGGTTCTTGTCGGTGAGGACGTGGGCCCTGGTCCACACAGAGTCTCCACAGCGGGTCCTGATGAAACTGGTTCTTGTCACCATGGACGGAGCCCTCATACTGCCGAATCCTCTGCCGCCGGTCCTGAGGGGACCGGGTTCTTGTAGGTTTGGATGTTGGCCCTCATCCTCTCGAATTCTCCACAGTGGGTCCTGAGTAGACCGGGTTCTTGTTGGGGTGGGCACGGGCCCTCGTCTCCCCGAAGTATCTACAGCAGGTCCTGAGGAGACCGGGTTCTTGTCAGTGTGGATGCAGGGCCACGTCCCCCAGTGTGGACGCAGGGCCACGTTCCCCTGAATCCTCCACAGTGGGTCCTGAGGAGACCGGGTTCTTGTCTGTGTGGACGCAAGCCCAGGTCCTCCCGAATCCTCCACAGTGGTTCCTGACGAAACCGGGTTCTTGTCGGTGTGGACACAGGCCCTCGTCTCCCTGAAGTCTCCACAGCGGGACCTGATGAGACCGGGTTCTTGTCGTTTGGACGCGGGCCCTCGTCTTCCCGAATCCTCCACAGCAGGTCCTGTGGAGGCTGAGTTCTTGTCAGTGTGGACGCAGGGCCACGTCCCTCTGAATCCTCTACAGTTGGTCCTGAGGAGACTGGGTCCTTGTCTGTGTGGACGCCGGCCCGGGTCCTCCCGAATCCTCCACAGCGGGTCCTGACGAAACCGGGTTCTTTTCGTTGTGGACCTGGGCCCTCGTGCTCTGGAATCCTCCACAGGGGGTCCTGTTGAAACCGGTTCTTATCAGCATGGATGCATGCCCTCCTCCGCCGGAAGTCTCCACAGTGGGTCCTGAGATCAGGTTCTTGTCACGTGGACAGGAACCTATGTCGTCCTGTTCCCCCACTGTGCATGTAATGGCACAGACTTAAGGTCATAGTGGTCCTTCATGAAGAGCTCCTTAGATGGTGTTGTCAAGGGCCTCTCCTCCAGGTTGGAAATGGTCAAGGATCTTGGGCGCATGACACAAGGCAAAAACAAAGAACAAAAACCCCACACTCTTTGAATTGTCCCCATTCTATCTTAGAGTTGGATGGCGTCACCTGGGCTTGACCTCTCCCAGTGGGCCTGTGCTGCCATGCCATAAAAATCCAAGTCCCAGGAATCAGAGCTTCTTTCTTCCTACCTCTGTGGGCTCTGGGGGCTTGGGGAGTGTCTTCCTCAGAGGCTTCCCCCTTTTTTTTTTGGCCTGTGTCTCCTGCCCTGTGCCTTGGTGTGCTTGTCATGGTCTTTTGATAGAGTGAAAAGTCTGGAGGCTCCTCTAGGGTGTCTCTGTAAACATGCTGTGGATACTTTGAGTTTTTCAGTGAATGATAACTTTGGCAGTCTTGGACCAATCCAGTCACCTGCAGCATGTCAAGTGCTGTAAACAACAGCTTGGAGCCAATGATGAAGACCCAAAAAAGCCAATCAATGTCCTTGTCTCCCTCCCTTTGGACAAATGATTCCAGGAAGCCTTGCATTCCCTTGATGGTATAGTGCCTGTCACCATTTCTGTCTCTCACGCTGGTCCTTGGACATGTAGGTGTAGTGGATCGTGACAGGGGAAATCTGGGATAGAAGTTATTTCTTCCCAGAGTCGTGTTCTGTGGCCTCCCACACTGAGGTGTCCCACTCAACACCTGACAGGTGGGGAGCCATTGGCGACAGCAGCGAGGATTGCAGCCACTAGGGGGAGCTTGCCTTGGCCAAGTCCTCCAACCTGGGTGCCATGATGCTCCTTGTAGATTTGCCTCCATCACTAGCTAGGGCTGGCTAGTCAAGCACAACACCACGGTGCTGGCCGCAACACAGTGGACCAAGCAGCTGGCCTCTTCTTCGACACTAATCTAGGAACACTGCCCTCGGTGTCCACCTCCTTTGGAGGTGAATAAGAAATACACACCCCTGCACCCAGAGTGGTGCCTGCTTGTTGGTCTCTGCAGGGAGTCTGACCTTTTATGGCATTGATAATTTAGGGTGAGGGTTTCTGGCAACACCTGGCATAAGCCCAAATCAAAGCTACAGACCAGCAGCAAGCACCAGCTCCTTCCCACAGCAGCTGAGACGTGAGGGTGAGGAATGAGTGAGCCATTCTTAGGTCTAAGGCATTGTAGGGGGGCATCAGCTAGGCTCCCAATCCCATCCTTGGGGACAAATGTATTGTGGGACCTCAGCTTCTGGACTGAATTAAGAACATGTAGACTGTGACCTGCTGAAGGAAGTGGCAACAGCAAGTCACAGTGGGTGACAGGCAGCTCCCTAGGCATCTGAGCTCTCGCTTGGGGTACATGAGATGTGCGGGCCCCTTGTGACTGAAGGTGGGGTTTCAGTACACCCCCAACAAAGGAAATGGAAGCACAGGATTTATGGCTTACAGAGCCCGGAACAAGAGGGCACAAGGACCCAGGGAAGGGCAGGCCTCCATCCCACATTCGCCATGATCAGGACATAGAAAACAGGGTAGCAAGTACAGGATTTCTTGGGAGCGGATGGGGCTGAATTCGCTAACTTTCACAGGCTCATCTCTGTGTTATTGTAGAAGGTGCTTGGAAAACCAAAGTAGGAACCCTAGGCAGATTCTTATGTAAGGTTAAACTCACAGAAAAGTAGGCAAGAGAAAGAGAGCAGAGATTCACATTTACCAGTCTCCCTCTGGATGCCAGAGTCATCCATAGACACTTGTGCCTACCTTGCTGATTGATGTATGGGGTGCTCCTTTCAGCCTCATGGTCTCAGTCTCCCACATTTGGAAATTTGCTCTCCAGAGAGGCACAGCTTGCGCTAGGTGGAACCTAATGCCAGTCCTCTTCCCTCACAGCCCGCAGACACCCCCGTGTGGACAGGCAGTATGGGTGGGTGGTAGCCCTCCATTATCCTGAGCCCACATGGGACTGGGGGAAGACAGATTACCGGAGAATGAGAAACTTTTCAGTCCACAACAGCGTAGTTTTGGAGAAAACTCATGAAGTTGCTAATAAAGGAGCTTGCGTCACCTTCTCTTAATTTTGGAACCAGACACTTCCGCTCAAGACACAGCTGTGACTCAGGTCCTCTTCCCAGAAACTAAGGCTCAGTTTGGGCTCTTACAGGCTTAAAAACTCCATAAAAGCCACAAGCATGCAGTTTTCAAGTTTTATTTCAGAGTGCTGGTCGGTGACCCATGAGAGACCTGGTGTCAGAGCTGTGATGTGCCTGAGGACCCCTGTGTCTCCCACAGACCCTTGGAAACGTGGATGTCAGCTGTGCCGCCTCAATACTGTATTTTTACAGATGCACCAGATGCATTGTCTATAGTTGTTCAGGGGTCTGGAGGCTAAATTATGGATTGTCTTCTCCAAAAATCTCTTCCTTAACTTTCTCTGTTTATAGTTCTGACATTTCCAGAAACAACAAAGAGGAATGCAGCTATTATGGCGTAAATGTGACCAAAAACCACTCTGAGATATACCATGGATTCATGACTTTGCCTGACTGGCTGAATTCTTCTTGGAGGGGTCCACAGTCTGTGCTCCCACCAGTGCCTTGTCCGTGCATCATGGAGGATCCCAGGCTGTGTGGCAGTGGCAGTTCCTGTTATGGTTGCACATCCCTCTGTGACTGCATTTCTCTGGGATACAGTCGTAATTCAGCTGAGCCCCACTTCCAGTGCAGTAGGTATCCCGACAGAACTTTCAAGAAGCACAGGAAGTACCAGTTCTCACATGACCAATCTGGGTTGTTCCTGTGCTACGATGTGAATCCAGCCCCAAACATCAGAACCCTGGATCTCCGACAGATGGATTCCAACATGTTCTTGCAGCTGAGAGAGATGTGTGACATTCCTACACTGCAGCCTTCCACATGGCACGCCTGTAGGGGAACAGGTTCAGCATTGACTTCCCCGGGGTCTTCTGCAGTGTCCATGTCGGCTGCCTTTGTGATTTATGGTAGAGCAGACATCTTCATCTTTCCCAGAATTTCTGCCAAAGATTTCTTGGCAGTGACTAGTGCGGTCAGTGCAGTTTCCATGATTGCAGCATCCCTCTTCAGTGCCCGCGGTTCCATCTTGCATATGGAAGTCACAGGGTACGCCAAGGTCACCCCATGGCAGAACTCTGGAAGATGACGTATATTTTGGATTGGTCTGCAGGGTGTCCAAGCAGCGGAGTTGGTGCAGTCTGTATAGTGTCTGCCTGTATTACCTTTGCCCCCAGGGGTTCAGATACAATCACGAATACAGCCTACATTGCTGTAGCACTGGTTGAATGAGCTGCAGTCACACTGCTTTCCTAGATCCACTATGTAGTTACCATAATGATAGTGGGTCAGGCTTTTATTTAAATGCACCATTTCAGTGTTGAACAGGCACTTGCCTGTTCCACAATTCATTATGTGCTGCATATGAATGAAGGAACAGTTACTGAAAGCTTCTATTATACCAGTTAATTGGGTCCTAAGGCAGTTGGATCTTTTTTGGCAAGCACATTCATCAGTGTCAATGCACAAGCCAGAATTTCTTGCCATCTGATGTGTTGCTATGACAGACAAGAGTCAATAATGTCTGCCTAAATAACTCAGAATGATGGCATATAACCCACTGGTGGATGGCATATAGAATACACAACTGGAGTGCAATGAACCTCATGGGGCCCATCTCAAATCACATTAAGGGTGAATGTGTTTTAAGAAATCGAAAATACTTTGACTCATCCTATTGAAGAGACAAAAGGACTCTGATGCAACACATAATTGCCCACGTGAGCTTGATGTCTCTCACTATAAATGACCATGAAACCAATAACTTACATCGATACCATGAAATATTGACTCAATTAAGCTAACTAGCCTTATTCGGAATTGGGCACTTTTTTCCATGTGGTTAACACACTATACATTGTTTTGAAACTGAGAGCAAGTCCTTTGAAAATTCCATGATGGGATGAACAGAACTTACTAGAGATCCTTGGGGCTGCACTGGCATTTCCTTGAGGAACAGGGGGTCCCCTGTCCTCCTTATATCCTAGGTTATATGTAGGTCCCATTGCACAGATGTCTGCGACTATCTGAGAAACAAAGTGTTCAAACCATTGGAAATCACCGAGGGGTCTCATTTCATAGGCAAGTTAATCCAACTTCATGATATCTTCAAGGCTGCCATAGCCTGTGTCGATTGTGACCATGGAAAGAGGAATCTCCTCCAGGTAGTCGAGGTAGTAACAGTCTGGAGGCATGAAATTGTAGTCAGGATGCTCCCTGAGCATCCGGAGTCATCATCAGCAGAGTCTGGACCAAAAGAGTTTCTTTCTTCTTTTTTTTTAATTTTTTTCAACGTTTTTTATTTATTTTTGGGACAGAGAGAGACAGAGCATGAACGGGGGAGGGGCAGAGAGAGAGGGAGACACAGAATCGGAAACAGGCTCCAGGCTCTGAGCCATCAGCCCAGAGCCTGACGCGGGGCTCGAACTCACGGACCGCGAGATCGTGACCTGGCTGAAGTCGGACGCTTAACCGACTGCGCCACCCAGGCGCCCCCCAAAAGAGTTTCTTGTGCCGCATGTGCATAACATGTCTCTTGCCCCCAAAACACAGGCTATAGGACAGCCAGCCAGACATCTGAATGCCGTTGCTGTGGTGCGGCTCCTTCTTGGGAATTACCATCTCAGAGGAGATGTAGCACCATGTGGGATGCCCTTGAGAACCCTGCACAGGAGCCAGCACTGCCCAGAGTGCAAACAGCAAGAGGGGCGCCCTCAGGGTGACCTGGCCCTCTGCCAGCCTCATGCCCCTGCTCAGGGACATCTGCCAGTGAGAATGGATAAATGGAGGATCCTCAGCAAAGCCAGGTCTAGACCATCAGACAGAACAGAGGGCTGTGCCAGGTGGCCAGCACCCTGCACCTGGGGGCCACCTGTGGGGTTCGGCAACAGTCCCAGGGTGTGGCATTGTGTGACCCTGCACATCAGTTAAGCTGGGGTGGATGTGGGAGGGTCAGGTGGGCCATGGTCAAGAGTGGTCACATGGACATGGGTAGGGATTTGGACCCAGAGGCATGGCTCTAGTCAACACCTTCAATCTTTCCTCCAGCTACTTGCATATGGGCTATGCAGTTATAAAACCCTGAACTTCTCTACCAAATCCATGTCCTGTGGTACTGCTGGGTCACTTTCTTTGGATGACTACTTTTCCTCATTACAGAGACCACTGCTTTTGCTTCCTTGTGATGTGGAGGTAAACATTGTCAATTTTACCTTTATGGGTGATGCAAAAAATCGCTTTGTAGTTTTGTGTGTCTTATTCTCCTTGGCTATTAGTTGCAAGCCATTTGATCCTTTTGGTTTTTACTTTGAAGGTTCCTCTGAGTTCACTGACGAAAACATTTGTCAGTATTCTGAGTGATGATTGGTGAACTACAAGGTTGTATTTTAGTATTTTCTTATGCCAGCTGGAGAGAACAGAAAGTACTGCTGACCATGTGTGAGCCCCAGGGGTTTTCTCCTCTAATCCCTTATGGGGGTTCTTTCCTGGCCTCTGGCAGTCTCCTCCCATGTAGTTTGGTTCCCTCTTCAGCTGGAGATGGAGGGGAGTTGAGGTTACTTTGCAGGTTGCACCATGGAGTCTGCCTATGATCAAAAGATGGTTTTGACCATGGCACTCCCTTGCTTGATTAAGTACCCTCTACTGCTTTAAAACGCCCTGGGTCAGGGAGAAGCCTCAGAGTTGGCATTTGGACAAGAGTTTGCCTTTTCCCCAGTGGCTGGCCTTCTGAATATAGCTCAAATTCCTTTCCCACGCAAACTAAAACTATGAACATTGACCTTTCCAGTAACAGGCAGCTGAATTTGGGTTTTGATAACAATGAAATGGAGAGTGAAATGCCAGTTTCCAGGGCCTGGCAGGGAGGGTCAGTGAGGAGTAGATCTCAAGGGCTATGATTTTGTGTTATGCAAGATGATTAAGTTCTAGAGGGGTCTCCACATCATTACCCCTGTAATTATCAACACTGTAATGTATGGTTAAAATTTTGTGAAGAGTGTGGGTCTCATGTTCAGTGAGATCTTACCACAATATACAAGTGGAAGACACGAGTTTTGCTTCTCACCCAACAGTGTGCTGAACTGCATGGACACACTCTCTACTGATAATTTGAAAACAATTAAAAAAAACTTATACGTTTTGGAAACTAACCCTGAGGATATGTCATTTACAGATATCTTCTTCCATTCCGTAGGTTGCTTTTTTGTTTTGTTGATTGTTTCCTTCACTGTGCAGAAGCTTGGTATTTTGAGGTAGTCTCTCTCTATATATAATTTTCTTGTATTATATTAATGTAAATTCAAGTCTGTTCACATACAATGTAGTACTGATTTTAGGAGTAGAATTAGAGAACCATCGCATACATATAACACCCAGTTCTCATTTCACCCAGTGCCCTCCTTAATGGCCACATGCCATTTAGCCCACCTCCCCCACTTCCCCTCAGTTTGTTCTCTGTATTTAAGAGTGTCTTCTGGTTTCCTCCCTCTCTGATTTGATTTATTTTATTTTTCCTTTCCATATGTTGTGTTTGTTATATTCCACTAATGTGTTAAATCATAGGATATTTGACTTTTTCTGACTGACTTGTTCCACTTAGCATAATACACTGTAGTTCCATCCACATTATTGTAATTGGCAAGATGTCATTCTTTTTGATGGCTAAGTAATATTGCATTGTATATATTTACCACCTCTCCTTTATGCATTTATGTGTTGATGAGTATTTGGGCTGTTCCACAATTTGTTTTTTGTTGATAAGACTGCCATAAAGATTGGGATGCACGTGCCCCTTCGAATCAGCATTTTGGTATCCTTTGGATACCTTTGGTATCCTTGGATAAATGCAATTGCTTGATCACAGGATAGTGCCGTTTTTAACTTTTTGAGGAATCTCGACACTGTTTTCCAGAGTGGCTGCGCCAGTTTGCATTACCATCAACAGTGCGAAAGTGTTTCTATTTTCTCTGCATCCTTGCTGACATTTTGTGTTTTCTGAATTGTTAATTTTAGTCATTGTGACAGGTGTGAGTTGGTATCTCATTGTGGTTTTGATTTATATTTCACTGATGAAGAGTGTTGTTGAGCATCTTTATTCGTGTCTTTTTGCTATCTGGATGTCTTCTTTGGAAAAATATGTATTCATGTCTTCTGCCCATTTCTTCACTGGATTATTTATTTTTTGAGTGTTGAGTTTGGTAAGTTCTTTATAGATTTTGGATACTAACCCTTTATCTGAGATGTCATTTACAAATATCTCCCCCCATTTTGTCAGTTGCCTTTTAGTTTTGTTGATTTGTTCTTTGCTGTGCAGAAGCTTTTTATCTTGATGAGATCCCAATAGTTTATTTTTGCTGTTGTTTTCCTTGCCTCTGGGGACATGTCTAGTAAGAACTTGTTCTGGCCAAGGTCAAAGAGGTTGGTGCCTGTGTCCTCCTCTAGGATTTTGATGGTTTCCTGTCTCCCATTTAGGTCTTTCATTCAATTTGTATTTATTTTTGTGTGTACTGTAAGAAAGTGGTCCAGGTTCATTATAAGTTCACGATGCTGTCCAGTTTTCCCAACACCAGTTGTTGAAGGGACTTTTTCCATTTGATAGTCTTTCCTGCTCTGTCAAAGATTAGTTGATCATATAGTGATGTGTCCATTTCAGGGTTTTCTAATCTTTTCTATTAATCTATGGTTTTTTTTTTGCCAGTATCATCCTGTCTTGATGACTACAGCATTGTAATATAGCTTGATATCCAGAATTGTGATGCCTCCAGGTTTTTTTCTTTTTCAAGATCTTTGGTTGTTTGGGGTCTTTTGTGGTTCCATGATAATTTTAGAGTTATTTGTTCTAGCTCTGTGAAAAATGCTGGTATTATTTGACAGGAAATTGAATTATTTGCATTGAATGTCTAGATTGCTTTGGATAGTATTATCATTTAACAATGATTTTTCTTTTAATCCATGTGCATGGAATATTTTTCCATTTCTTTGTGTTTTCTTCAATTTCTTCCATAAATGTCCCAGATTTTTCAGAGTACAGATCTTTTACTTCTTTACTTAGGTTTATTTCTAGTATATTATGGTTTTTGGTGTAATTTTAAATGGGATTGATTCCTTAGTTTCTCTTTCTCCTGCTTCATTATTGGTGTATAGAAATGTAACAAATTTCTATATGTTGATTTTGTATGCTACAAATTTACAGGTTTATTGTACCAGTTCTAGCGGGTTTTTTTTTTTTTTGGTTGAGTCTTTCAGGTTTTCTATATATGGTATAAAATTCAACTCCAGAACTGAATAATCCTATTAAAAAATGGCCAGAAGACATGAATAAGCATTTTTCCAAATGCGACCTACAGATTGTCAATAAACACATGAAAAGATGGTCAACATCACTCCTCATCAGGGAAATAGAAATCCAAACTACAATGAAATATCAACTCACACTGGTCAGAAAGGCTGAACTCAACAGCACAAGAAACAACAGGTGTTGGCAAGGATGCAGAGAAAGAGGATCCTTTTGGAGGTGCTGGTGGGAATGCACACTGGCACAGCCACTATGGAAACAGCATGGAGGTTCCTTAGAAAGCTAAAAATACAACTACGTTACGATAGAACAAATGCACTACTAGGTATTTACCCAAAGGATACAAAAATACTAATTTAAGGGAATTGTACCTCGATGTTTATAGCAGTTATGTCACAAACAGCCCAGCTATGGAAACAACCTAGCCCAAGTATGCATTGATTGATGAATAGGATAGAATACGTGGTATATCTACATTACCCCGTCCACACAAACTGGAATATTTCTCAGTGACATAACTGCTATAAACATCGAGGTACAATTCCGTTAAATTAGTATTTTTGTATCCTCAGCCATAAAGGAATGATATTAGCCATTTGTAAGGACAGGGATGGTCCTAGAGAGTATTATATTTACTAAAATATGTCAGAGAAAGACAAATATATGATTTCATCCATATGTAGAATTTAAAAAACAACAAATGGGCAAAGGGACAAATGAGAGAAGAGGCAAACCAAGAAATGGGCGATTTTTTCAATGTTCACTTATTTATTTAGAGAGAGATGGGAGGTGGGGCAGAGGCAGATGGGAAGAGAATCCCAAGGAAACGTCGTGCTGTCAGTGCAGAAACCAAAGTGGGGCTCGATCTCAGGAATGATGAGATCAAGACAAGAGGCCAGATCAAGAGTCGTGGGCCTAACCCATGGAACCACGTAAGCCCCACGAAACAGATACTTAACTATAGGGGAAAAACTGATGGTTACCCTGGGGAGGGTGGGTGGAGAGAGGGGGAGGTAGTTGCTGGGGATTAAGGGGAGCGCTGAAAATGAACACTGGGTGCTGTGTTGCAATGTTGAATCACTATATTTTACACCTGAAAGTAATAGTACATTGCATGTTAACTAACTGGAATTTGAAGAAAAACTCAAATAATGTATTTATAGTGCCTGCAAATGGCCATGTTGGCATACAGCCCATGAAGAAGCATTTATTGCAGAAAATATACTACCAGAAAGAATACCTAGACTATTTGAACTAAGTTATGTTGTTTTCCTTTCCCACCCCAGATCAGCAAGTAGAAACTCCAGTGCAAGTAATTGTGACTATAGGCATGTGCCACTGAGCCTGACTGCAACCTCCCCTCCAGACTGTTGTAGCCAATACACAGGGTTCCCGGTGACCAGCTCCTGTTCAGAGGACTCTTTCCCAGAGGGAAAGGATGTCAGTGACCCTAAGCTGTTTGATGTTGAGGCCAAGCCCCAGCAGGTGCCAATGAGATGTGGGACTCACTCATTGTTGGCAGCCCCACTCCCAGGAAGGAAGCTCTGCCCTGGGCACAGTCCACTAGGGATGCTGGGAACCTGATCACCCCAGACCTGACTTGTATGGCAGGAGTCTCATGCCACCAGGACAAGCAAGCCACAAGGCAGTGAAGCTGCCAGCCACCCCTAAACAGAGCCCTCAGTTTCCAAACTGTTTGGAATCCTGTTTGTCCCTGACACGCCCTGAAGCTGCAGACCTTTGCCAAGAGTATTGCCCAGGGTATGGGGGAGATGGAGCAATCCTCTAAATCAAGGAGCAAATCTGTTCCTATAAACTGACTTCATTTCCAACTGAGTGTGAGGAAGGTCTGGGCCTCTTGTTGTGGGAGAGTCAGGTGAAGGAGCCCAATAGTTTCAGTGGAGGGTTCCGAACCTTCTCCCCCTCACCTGTAGGAGAGAGCCAGAGCCAGGGACAGTGGAGGGAATAGCTCCTGTCAGAACACATATCAGTCTATGGTCTCAACAACTCCCCATTCCGAGGAGTCCGAGGTTGTAGGGTTCAGTCTGTGGAGGCTCCATACATCAGAGGGTGGTTGAACATAGGAGTGCTCTCAAATGAAGCAGACTATCTCATCATGTGGTTTGGGGAAGAAAGAGTTAAGGAATGCCCAACCAAACCACTGTCACCATGGTCTGGCTGTGTGAATGTCCCAGGTCACACCACCTCTGTAATTATGGGACTACCGCCCTTCCCTCCACGTCATGTCTTTGAGTTTCACCTGGTTTCAGGTGTGCATCAGTAGTGTCACATTTCTCTGGCAAAGCCTCCCATTGATGGAAGTTTCATAGTTGGTTTATTCCTTTATATTTAGAAAGACTTTTGCCTTATTCTGAGCTTCTAACACTAAGAAAGATGCTGTAAATATTTACACACCATTTATTTTCTGAGCATGGGATTTCATTTTTCAGGGACAAATACTCGGGAGTGGTATTTCCAGGTTCCTTTTTTTTTTTTTTCAACGTTTTTTTTTTTATTATTTTTGGGACAGAGAGAGACAGAGCATGAACGGGGGAGGGGCAGAGAGAGAGGGAGACACAGAATCGGAAACAGGCTCCAGGCTCCGAGCCATCAGCCCAGAGCCCGACGCGGGGCTCGAACTCACGGACCGCGAGATCGTGACCTGGCTGAAGTCGGACGCTTAACCGGCTGCGCCACCCAGGCGCCCCTCCAGGTTCCTTTTTATCTGAAGCAGGCTCCAGGTTCTGAGCTGTCAGCATAGGGCCTGACAACGGGGCTCAAACCCTAAAATTGTGACACCGAGACCTGAGCTGAAGTGAGACACTTAACTGACTCAACCATCCAGGCACCCCACTGATTTCTTGACTTACAATGTAACTAAAAGTCTTGTTTTTTTCTGGTTTCTCTCATTGTTGACATGTTCCCTATTTGGTCTCTGGTGACTTAGAGTTTTGTCGTTTGTTTTTAAATTTATAGACTCTAGCAAATCATTTTCGTGGCATGGTTTTTCCTAATATATGGAAATTAAGTGGAAATATAGGAAATTGAAGTTCTAATTTCACAAGAGTTGCCATTCTGTGTCTCTTTGGCCAGACTGCTCATCAGATTTGATAGATATGCTCCTGGGGTCAAAAAACACGTTTACCTTTTCAGGTGGTGGGCTTTCTTTTTTTTTTTTTTTTTTTTTTTTTAATGTTTTTTATTTATTTTTGGGACAGAGAGAGACAGAGCATGAACGGGGGAGGGGCAGAGAGAGAGGGAGACACAGAATCGGAAACAGGCTCCAGGCTCCGAGCCATCAGCCCAGAGCCTGACGCGGGGCTCGAACTCACGGACCGCGAGATCGTGACCTGGCTGAAGTCGGACGCTTAACCGACTGCGCCACCCAGGCGCCCCAGGTGGTGGGCTTTCTATATGTCTCAGGAGCCGCTGAGCTCTGTGCACACAACTGAATTCTTGACACAATTTTTCCTTCGCAATGCTATGTGAAACCCTCAAAATCCATTTTTTGCATTGCCAATTTTAGACACTTCATGAATAGAATGCATTGAAGCTCTTGTATCATTTCCTAAAATCATTTTACTCTTGCGTGTTTGGGACTGTAATTTTTCTTCTTCCTTCCAAGGGGAGCTCATATCTGCATTTGTGAGAAGGGTTCCCTTCTCTCCTCACCCTCATCAATATCTGTTGTTTCCTGAGTTGTTAATTGTAGCCATTCTGACAGGTGTGCGGTCATCTCTCATTGTAGTTTTGATTTGTAATTCCATGATAATGAGTGATGTTTAGCGAATGTTCGTGTGTCGGTTAGCCATCTGAATGCTTTGTTTGGAAATGTGTCTCCTCATGTCTTCTGCCCATTTCTCCACTGGATTCTTTGTATTTTGGGTGTTGAGTTTGAGAAGTTTTTTTTTTTTTTATAGATTTTGGATAGTAGGCCTTTATCAGATATGTGGTTTGCAAATACCTTTTTAATTTCTGTAGAATGCCTTTTAGATTAGTTGATTGTTTCTTTAGCTGTGCAGAAGGTTTTTATTTTGATGAGGTCCCAGTAGTTCAAGTTTGCTGTTGTTTCCCTTGCCTCTCTAGACACGTCTAGTAAGAAGTTGCTATGTCCCAAGTCCAGGAGGTTGCTGCCTGTTCTCCTCTAGGATTTGATGGTCTCCTGTCTCACATTTAGGTCTTTCACCCATTTGGATTTATTTTTGTGTATGGAGTAAGAAAGTGGTTCAGTTGCATTCTTCTGCATTCTTCTGGTCCAGTTTTCCCAACACCCTTTGTTGACAAGGCTGTCTTTTTTCCCATTACATAGTCTTTCCTACTTCATTCAAGATGAGGTGGCCATACATTTTTGAGTCCATATCTGGGTTTACTCTTCTGCTCTCTTGATCTATGTGTCTCTTTGTGCTTGTAGCTTACTGTCTTGATAAGTACAGCTTTGTAATATAGCATGAAATCCATAATCATGAAGCCACCGTTTCTTTGTGTAGCAGAGACATTTCAACACTACTTGCTCCTTAAATCCATGAACATGAAGGTGTTTCCACTTCCTTGTGCCATCCTCAGTTTCTTTCACCGTTTTTAGAGTCTTCAGGTTATAGATATTTTAACTCTTTAGGTATCCTATTATATTTGGCGCAGTTGTAAACGGCATGGATAGTTTTTTTATTTTTCTTTCTGTTTCTTCATTATTGCTGTGTAGAAATGCAGCCGATTTCAGTATGTTGATACTGTATCTTGTGACTTTGCTGAATTTGTGTATCAGTTCTTGCAATATTTTGGTGGAGTCTTGAGTTTTTTATATACTGTGTCATGTCATCTGTGAAGAGGGAATGTTTGACTTCTTCCTTTCTAACTTGAATGCCTTTATTTATTTATTTATTTATTTATTTATTTATTTATTTATTTTTGTTGTCTGTTTTTGAGGATAAGACTTTCCCTGCTGTGTTAAGTAGAATGATGGGAGTGGACGTCCCTCTTGTGTTCCTGATAGTAGAGGAAAAAGTTTTTTTCCCCACTGAGGATATTCGCTGTGGGGTTTTCATGTATGGACTTTATGATGTTGAGGTGTGTTTCCTCTACCCCTTGTTGAGGGTTTTGTCAAGAAAGGATGCTGTACTATGTCAAAAATTTTTTTTTCATCTATTGAGAGGGTCATATCATTCGTATCCTTTCTCTGATTGATGGTATGTATTACATTGATTTATTTGTGACTATTGAACCACCCTTACAGCCAAGGAATAAATCCCACCTGGTCACATTAAAGGATCCTTTTAATGTATTGGTGGATTCAATTATCAAGTATTCTCTTTCTTTTTTTTTAACGTTTATTTATTTTTGAGACATAGAGAGACAGAGCATGAATGGGGGAGGGTCAGAGAGAGGGAGACACAGAATCTGAAACAGGCTCCAGGCTCTGAGCTCTCAGCACAGAGCCCGCGCGGGACTCGAACTCACAGAACGCGAGATTACAACCTGAGCCAAAGTCGGACGCTTAACCGACTGAGCCACCCAGGCGCCCCTGCAAGTATTTTCTTGACAATTGTTGCATTCTTGCTCAATAGGGCTAGTGGCCTGTAAGTCTCATTTTTAGTGGGGATTAATCTGTTTTAAAACTGTGATCATACTCATCTTGTAGAATGAATTTGGAAGTTTTCTTTCCATTTCTATTATTTGGAACAGTTTGTGAAGACAGGAATATTCTATTCTACTTAAATAGAATATTTCACACTCTTGTTAAATATCTGGTAGAATTCACCTGTGAACCTATCTGGCCCTGGATTTTTGTGTGTCAGTAGATTTTTGATTAATGATTCAAATTCTTTGCTCATTATCAGTCTGTTCACGTTTTCTCTTTCTTCCTTTTTCAGTTTAGGTAGTCTTCATTATTCTGGGAATTTATCCATTTCTTCCAGATTGCCCAATTTGTTGGCATATAAATCTCCAAACTATTGTCTCATAGATGTATTTCTGTGGTGTCAGTCGCGATGTCTCCTCTCAAATTCTGATTATATTTACTTTCGTCCTTTCTCTTTTGTTTTTGCCAAGTCTGCCCATGGGTTTTCATTTTTATTTATTCTTACAGAAACCAGCTTATAGTTTCATTCATCTGTTCTACTGTTTTTCTTTGTTTCTATATCATTTATTTCTTCTCTAATCTTTTTTGTTTACCTGTTCCTGCTGGCTTTAGGGTTCATTTGTTGTTCTTTTCCTAGTTTCTTTAGTTGTAAAGTGGTTGTGTGTTTGAGACCTTTCTTCTTTCTTGAGTTTGGCCTGTACTGCTATATATTTCACTCTTCCATCAACTTTGCTGCATCCAGTTGTTTTGGAACTGGCATGTTTTCATTTTCATTTGCTTCCATGTATTTTTTATTGCTTCTGCAATTTCCTGAAAATCTCATTCAGCTTTTACTACAATGTTCTTTAACCTAATGTTTTGGTGGTGTTGCCCAAATTTTTCTTGTGGTCGACTTCAAGTTTCATAGTGTTGTGGTTTGAAAATACGCATGGAATGATCTCAGTCTTTTTGTACTTGTAGAGGGCTGATTTGTGACATAGTATGTGATCTGTTCTGGAGAATGTTCCATGCACACTCAAAAAGAATGTGTATTCTGGTGCTTTAGGATGGAATGTTCTGAATATGTCTGTTAAGTCCATTCAGTCCATGTGTCTTTCAAAGCCATTGTTTCCTTATTGATTTTCAGCTTAAATTGTCTTTCCATTGTTGTAAGTGGAGTGTTAACGTTCTCTATTATTACTATTGTCTATTATCAATGAGTTTCTTTATGTTTCTTATTAATTGAGTTATATATTTCAGTGCTTACATTTTTGGGGTATAAATATTTAAAGCTTCAGATCTTCTTGTTGGATAGACCCCTTTATGATGATATACTGCCTTCCTGATCTCTTGTAACAAACTTTGGTTTGAAAACTGGGTAGTGTGATATGAGTGTGGTACTACAACTTTCTTTTGATGTCCATTAGTATGATAAATTGTTTACCCTCCCCTCACTTTCAATCTACAGGTGTTTTAGGTTGAAAATGAGTCAATCGGGGCGCCTGAGTGGCTCCGTCGGTTAAGCGTCTGACTTCAGCTCAGGTCACGATCTCGCGGTCCGTGAGTTCGAGCCCCGCGTCAGGCTCTGGGCGGATGGCTCAGAGCCTGGAGCCTGCTTCCGATTCTGTGTCTCCCTCTCTCTCTGCCCCTCCCCCATTCATGCTCTGTCTCTCTCTGTCCCAAAAATAAATAAACGTTAAAAAAAATTAAAAAAAAAAAAGAAAATGAGTCAATCGTGTGCAGTGTGTAGAAGGATCTTGTATTTGTTTTTATCCATTCTGGTATCCTATGTCTTTTGATTGGAGCATTTTGCCCATGTACATTCACGGTAATTATTGACAGATATAAACTTAGTGCCATACTGTTACCTCCAAAGTCATTGTTTCTGGAGATTTTCTCTGCTTATTTCTAGTCTTTGTTACTTTTAGTCTTCCTTTCCCACTCAAAAGGTCCCCTTTAGTTTCTCGCAGGGCTGATTTAGAGGCCATGAACTCCTTGGGTTTTTGTTTGTCTGGGAAATTCTATCACTCCTTGTATCTGAATGATTGCCTCACTGGAGAAAGTATTCTTAGCTGCATAATTTTCAATTGCGCATGTTGAGGATATGATGCCACTCCCTACTTGCATGAAGGTTTCTGTAGAGACATCTGCCATAGTTTTTTTTTTTTTTTTTTAATCTTCCCTTGTTAGTTAGCAACTTCTTTTGTGTTGATGCTTTTATGGTTTTTCTTTATCTGGATATTTTGCCATTTTCCTATGATATGTCTCAGTGTTGGCCTGCTTTTTATTTTATTTTTTATTTTAATGGGTGTTCTCTTTGCCTCCTAGATATGGATGTCTGTTTCCTTCCCCAGCTTGTGGAAATTTTCACTATAATTCACTCAGCTAAAATGTATCCCCTTTTTCTCCCTCTTATTCTTTTGGGACTCCTTTCAAAAGAATGTTATTACAGTTTATGGAGTTGCTGATTTCCCTAAGTGTACGTTTGTGATGCAACATTTTAATTTTCCTCTTCTTTCCAGCTTCATTTCCCCCATCCTTTGATCTTCTATGTCCCTTCCTCATTCATCTGCTTCTTTCCGCCTTGAGATCATTATATCCAATCAGTTTCACATCTCGGTTACAACATTTAAAATTTCATCCTGACTAGTTTTTAGGTCTTTTCTGTTTGCAGTAAGCGTATCCTTCATGTCTCATATATTTTCCTCAAGCACAGCTTGTATCCTTATGATACTTTGTGAAAATCCTGTTTCATTATGAGAGTTTTTAGAAATTCTGTTTGAGGCACATTAGTTTATGTGTTTTAATTATATCCCTCACAATGACCTTTTATCATTTTTTCTTTTAGGATGAGTTCCTCCATCATGTTGTTGTCTATGTCTCTGCCTTCTTAAATGTTTTAGAAAATCCTGTTATCTTTTCTGCTTCTAGGGTAGTATCTTTATTGAGAAGTGTTCACATACTGTCCATGGCCTGACACTTCATGAAGCATTTGTTTTATGTTCCGTGGCACTGTGCTGTCGTGTTTTGGCTGCTCTGTCCCTCAGGACAGTCCTCTGCGGATTTTCTCCTTGCCTCCAGTGTGGAGTGTTGGACCTTGTCCCCAGTGTTGTGAGTTTTAACTAGGTGAGTTTGGTCTGCTTGTTAAAAGAGGCTAATTCCTATCTCCCCTAGAGGTGAGGATATGCGTCACTGTATGATCAGCTGACTTGGTGCGTGTGGGGGTTTACGGTGGTCTTTGGAGGAAGGGGTGCAGTGGTGGTCTGGTTGCCAGGCACTCTTTCCTAGTAAGCAAGCACTTGATGGGGGCTGGAGTAGGTGGAGCTTGGTGTTAGTGGGTCAGCTTGCACTGGGGATGCTGTGCTGCTGAGTGAAATCTGTCCATGCTGATTGGTGGGAGGAAATATTGGCATCAGCTCCCTCTCTAGTCCCTGGAGTTGGAGTTCCCAGCCTCCCCTGTTCAGGAAGCCCTCACACAGAGAGAACACTTGTGGTTCCCAGGCTTCCGTCAGAATTGCTTTCACCCTGTCTGCGTCCAAGCCATCGGCCCATCTGGTGGCACAGGGCTCTTATGTTTTATCTCAGGAGCTCTAGCTGGGTTTGAAAACTCCAAATTGTGTGAACTCAATATGACAGGGACCCCACTGATCCTCTGGGAGAGGGTCTTGATGTGCTGTGCCTGGAGCTGGCTTACCCCAGATGGACAGTTGCATGAACACTAGGGGCTTGGAGTGCATGGTGGAGAACAACAAGAAGGCAGCGTCCAGCTAGCTGCTCTCAGAAGAGGCTCCTGTGCTAATGATCAGGGAATTTTAATGGTGCCTGTCAGCTCTCCTGTCCTATGAGAGGCAATGCCCCGTCTCCCAAATGCACTCCACAAAGGGAATTTTCTCTCCCCATGCGACCCAGGGAATACTCAGACCACAGTTCCCCTTATGGGCCTCTGCCCTCCTCCACAGGAGCACTGCTGTGCCCACCAGACTCCAGCCCAATGATGGGATCGACTTTTAAATGTTCAGTCTTCGAGCTCCACGTTTACAGGAGGTTGACTTGTCATGATTAACTTTATAGGTTATCTTGACTGCGTCATGGGTGCCCAGATTCACCACTGTTTCTTTGGATGTCTGTGATGTGTTCCAGAAGAGATTGGCATTTCCATCCATGGTTTCTTTCTGCCTGGGCAGCACCCATTCCATTAAGTTTGTGAATAGAATCTGATGCAGATGGAGGATGAATTCCCTCATTTTTACTTCCCATGTGCTTGTTTGAACTGGAATATTGGTCTCCTCTGGCCCTTTTTCTGAGAGTTACATTATCAGCTCTCCACGTTCTGAGACTAGACACTAGTCAGAATCAGACAAGAATTACATCACTGGTTTTCCTGGGTCTTCAGCTTGTGACAGTAGATCATGGGACTTCTCAACATATTTAGTTATGGAAACCAATGACATTGCGTTGTGTTCCTCAGGGGAATCTTGCCTAATACATGGAGATTGTTTGTCTCTCCTTTAGAGTAATTGAATAAAGGTGTAGCTCATTTAAAGTCCTGAGTAGCAAAGGGCTATGAAGAAAGTCTCACGTTGTTTGACTGGGACAAGGGCTGGGTGAGGATAAGGAGGAGCTGTGGGATCCTGTGGTCCTGGCTGCACAGGGAGCGCATCTGGGAATCCTGTAAAGGTGCAGCTGTTGTGCCTTAGGAAATCTGTAAGTCACTCATGTTGAGGGACCAGAGTAAGCAAGTGCAAACAACTGTGTCTTTGTGCATGTTAGTCTAGTTTCCCTATGACAACCCAGTAGCTAATTCAGAGAGTTAATAGGTAAACACAGAATCATATAACCAGGGAGGCTCCCTGGGGAAACTGCTGTGTGGAGAGGAAGCCCCAGACCCTGACAGGAAACCTGCCTGTAACCTCCATCTGCACCTGCGCCTGGGAACACAAAGGAGAATTGTGCATAGTGTGCGCCCCCTGGTGGTGCTGATCCCCTCCAGCAGGGAGGTTTGTGTGTGGGCTCCCAGTGATGTCCCCTCACCGTGTCTCCTACACAGTAATATGTGGCCGTATCCTCGGTCTTGAGGTTGTTCATCTGCAGATACAGCGTGTTCTTGGCGTTGTCTCTGGAGATGGTGAATCGGCCCTTCACGGAGTCTGGGTAGTTTGTGCTACTTCCATCAGCATTAATATATGCGACCCACTGCAGCCCCTTCCCTGGAGCCTGGCGAACCCAGTTCATGTAGTAGCTACTGAAGGTGAATCCAGAGGCCACACAGGTGAGTCTCAGGGACCCCCCAGGCTTCACCAGGTCTCCCCCAGACTCCACCAACTGCACGTCACACTGGACACCTGCAGACACAAGACATGTTGGTCAGGAAACTGTCACACATCCACTCTTTCACTCATATCCATTCACAGACTCAGTGTCCCTCGTTAACCATGAATTACCTTTTAAAAGAGCAACCAGGAAAACCCAGCCCAGCACAAACTCCATGGTGAGGTGTGTGTGTTCTGTGCTAATCACAGAATGGGAACACCTGGGACTCCTGGGCCTGGGGCACGTCTCCCAGCTGCACGGTCGGGCTGGGTTGGTTTTATCAGCACAGAAAGGGCCCCATTTGCATGTCCTCTGACATATATATCAAGCTCCAGACTTAGGTTTGATTTTGTAAAAGTGAATGACATGGTTAGGGATGCACTTCTACATTAGTTTGTGTGGATGGCGGTGTGACAATATGAAGAATTCTTTTTTTTTTTCAGTTTTGGATTTTTACCTTAATTAATGGAGGCTTCGGCATAATCTTTAAGAAATATTTACCTCAGCATGATCACACATTATTTTCTCTTAAAATATTTTAATTTTTAAAATTATTAATTAGTATTTATTTTTAGTTTTAAAAATTAACATCCAAATTAGTTAGCATATAGTGCAACAATGATTTCAGGAGTAGATTCCTTAGTGCCCCTTACCAGTTTAGCCCATCCCCCATCCCACAACCCCTCCTGTAGCCCTCTGTTTGTTCTCCATATTTATGAGTCTCTTGTGCTCTGTCCCCTCCATGTTTTCATATTATTTTTGTTTCCCTTCCCTTATGTTCATCTGTTTTGTCTCTTAAAGTCCTCATATGATTGAAGTCATATGAGTTTTGTCTTTCTCTGACTGACTCATTTCACTTCGCATAATACCGTCTAGTTCCATCCACATAGTTGCAAATGGCAAGATTTCACTCTTTTTGATTGCCGATTAATACTCCATTGTATATATTTACCCCTTCTTCTTTATCCATTCATCCATCGATGGACATTTGGCTCTTTCCATACTTTGGCTATTGTTGATAGTGCTGCTATAAACATGGGGGTGCATGTGTCCCTTTGAAACAGAACACCTGTGTCCCGTGGAGAAATGCCTAGTAGTGCAATTTCTGGGTCATAGGGGAGTTCTATTTTTAGTTTTTTGAGGAATCTCCATACAGTTTTCCAGAGTGGCTGCACCAACTTGCATTGCCCCACAAATTGCAAAAGAGATCTTCTCTCTGCATCCTTGCCAACATCTGTTGTTGACTGAGTTGTTACTGTTAGCCATTCTGACAGGTGTCAAGTGGTATCTCATTAGGGTTTTGATTTGCATTTCCGTGATGATGAGTGATGTGGAGCATTTTTTCATGTGTCGGTTAGCCATCAGGATGTCTTCTTTGGAGAAATGTCTATTCATGTCTTTTTCCCGTTTCTTCACTGGATTTTGTTTTGGGTGTTGAGTTTGATAAATTCTGTATAGATTTTGGATACTAACTCTTTATCTGAGATGTCATTTGCAAATATCTTCTCCCATTCTGTCAGTTGAATTTTAGTTTTGCTGATTGTTGCCTTCACTATGTAGAAACTTTTTATTTTGATGAGGTCCCAGTAGTTCATTTTTGCTTTTTTTCCCCTTGCCTCTGGGGACGTGTTGAGTAGAAAGTTGGTGCGGCCAAGATCAAAGATGTTTTTGCCTGCTTTCTGCTCGAGGATTTTGATGGCTTCCTGACTTACATTGAGGTCTTTCATCCATTTTGAGTTTATTTTTGTGTATGGTGTAAGAAAGTGGTCCTGGTTCATTCTTCTGCACGTCGCTGTTCAGTTTTCCCAGCACCACTTGCTGAAGATAGTGTCTTTATTCCATTGGATAATCTTTCCTGCTTTGTCAAAGATTAGTTGGCCATACATTTGTGGTTCCATGTCTGGATTTTGTATTCTATTCCATTGATCTGAGTGTCTGTTCTTGTTTTTTTTTTTAATATTTTTTGGCATTTATTTATTACTTTTCAGAGACAGAGACAGAGCATGAGCGGGGGAGTGTCAGAGAGAGAGGAAGACACAGAATTCCAAGCAGGCTTCAGGCTCTGAGCTGTCAGCACACAGCCTGATGTGGGATCTAACTCACGAACTGCCAGATCGTGACCTGAGTCAAAGTCGGATGCTTAACAGACTGGTCCACTCAGATGCCCCTGAGTGTCTGTTCTTGTGCCAGTACCATACTGTCTTGATGATTACAGCTTTGAAGTATAGCTTGAAGTTTGGGATTGTGATGCCTCCTGCTTTGGTTTTCTTTTTCAAGATTTCTTTGGCTATTCGGCGGCTTTTCTGGTTCTATACAAATTTTAGGATTATTTTTTCTAGCTCTGTGAAGAATGCTGGTGTCACTTTGATCGGGATTGCATTGAATATGTAGATTACTTTGGGTACTATCAGCATTTTAGCAATATTTGTTCTTCCTATTCAGGAGCATGGAATCTTTTCCCATATTTTGTCTTCTTCAATTTCTTTCATAAGCTTTCTATAGTTTTCAGTATAAAGATTTTTCACCTCTTTGGTTAGATTTATTCCTGGGTATTTTATGGTTTTTGGTGCTACTGTAAATGGGATAGATTCCTTGATTTCTATTTCTGTTGCTTCATTGTTGGTGTATAGGAATGCAACCGATATCTCTGTGTTTATTTTATATCCTGCCACTTTGCTGAATTCATGAATCAATTCTAGCAGTTTTTTGGTGGGGTCTTTAGGGTTTTCCATATAGAGTATCATGTCATCTGTGAAGAGTGAAAGTTTGACCGTCTCCTGGCAATATGGATGCCTTTTATTTCTTTGTGTTGTCTGAGTGCAGAGGCTAAGACTTCCAATACTATGTTGAATAACAGTGGCGAGAGTGGACATCCCTGTCTTGTTCATGACCTTAGGGAGAAAGCTCTCAGTTTTTCCCCATTGAGGATGATATTAGCATTGGGTCGTTCATAGATGGCTTTTATGATCTCGAGGTATGGTCCTTCTATCCCTACTTTCTTGAGGGTTTTTATCAAGAAAAGATGTTGTATTTTGTCAAATGCTTTCTCTGCACCTATGGAGAGGATCATATGTTTCCTGTCCTTTCTTTTATCGATGTGATGAATCACGTGAATTGTTTTACAGATATTGAGCCATCCCTGCATCCCAGGTATAAATCCTGCTTGGT
Organism: Neofelis nebulosa; assembly: GCF_028018385.1. Classification (NCBI taxonomy): domain Eukaryota; kingdom Metazoa; phylum Chordata; class Mammalia; order Carnivora; family Felidae; genus Neofelis; species Neofelis nebulosa. The sequence goes on from NC_080788.1 coordinate 148,672,614, forward strand.
TGTGGTGAATAATTTTTTAATGTATTATTGTTTCTGGTTGGATAATATCTTGTTGAGGATTTTTGCATCCATGTTCATCAGGGAAATTGGTGTATAGTTCTCTTTTTAAGTGTTGTCTGTGTCTGTTTTTGGAATCGACGTAATTCTGGCTTCATAGAAAGAGTTTGGAAGTTTTCCTTCCATTTCTAATTTTTTGAACAGTTTCAAGAGACTAGGTGTTAACTCTCCCTTAAATGCTTGGTAGAATTCCCCTGGAAAGCCATCTGGTTCTGGACTGTTGCCTTTTGGCAGATTTTTGATTACTAATTCGATTTCCTTACCTGTTAAGGGTCGGTTCAAATTTTCTATTTCTTCCTGTTTCAGTTTTGGTACTGTATATGTTTCTAGGAATTTGTCCATTTCTTCCAGATTGCCCATTTTCTTGGCATATAATTGCTCATAACATTCTCTTATTACTGTTTTTATTTCTGTTGTGTTGGTTGTGATCTCTCCTCTGTCATTCTTAATTTTATTTATTTGGGTCCTTTCCTTTTTCTCTTTGATCAAACTGGATAGTGGTTTGTCAATTTTGTTAATTCTTTCAAAGCACCAGCTTTTAGTTTCATTGATGTGTTCTACTGTGTTTTGGTTTCGATAGCACTAATTTCTGCTCTAATCTATAGTATTTCCTGCCTTCTGCTGGTTTTGGGTTTTATTTGCTGTTCCTTTTTCCAGCTCTTTAGTCATAAGGTTAGGTTGTGTATCTGAGATCTTTCTTCCTTCTTTAGGAAGGCCTGGATTGCTATATACTTTCCTCTTATGACCGCCTTTGTTGCATCCTAGAGGTTTGTGTTGTGGTGTTTTCATTTTCATTGACTTCCATATACTCTTTAATTTCTTCTTTAACTGCTTGGTTAGCCCATTCATTCTTTATTAGGTTCTTCAGTCTCTAATTATTTGTTACCTTTCCAAATTTTTTCTTGGGGTTGATTTTGAGTTCATGACATTGTGGTCAGAAAATATGCATGGTATGATCTCGATCTTTGTGTACTTACTTAGGGCTGATTTGTGTCCCAGTATATGGTCTATTCTGTAGAAATTTCCATGTGCACTGGAGAAGAGTGCATATTGTGTTGCTTTAGGATGAAATGTTCTGAATGTATTTGTTAAGTCCTTCTGGTCCAGTGTGTCATTCAAAGCCATTGTTTTCTTGTTGATTTTTTGATCAGGTGATCTGTTTATTGTTGTGAATGGGGTGTTGAAGTCTCCTACTATTATGATATTCTTATCGATGAGTTTCTTTATGTTTGTGATTAATTGATTTCTATATTTGGGTGCTCTCACAATTGGCGCATAAATGTTTACAATTGTTAGGTCTTCTTGGTGGATAGACCCTTTGATTATGAATGATATAATGCCATTCTGCATCTCGTGATGTGGTCTTTATTTTAAAGTCTAGATTGATATCGATATGGCTACTCCGGCTTTCTTTTGTTGAACATTAGCATGATAGATGGTTCTCAATCCCCTTATTTTCAATCTGGAGGCATCTTTAGGTCTAAAGTGGGTCTCTTGTAAAAAGCATATAGATGGATCTTGTTTTCTTCTCCATTCTGTTACCCTATGTCTTTTGATTGGGGCATTGAGTCCATTGATGTTTAGAGTGAGTACTGAAAGATAGGAGTTTATTGCTATTATGATGCTTGTAGAGTTGGAGTTTATGGTGGTGTTCTTTGGTCTTTCTAACCTTTGTTGATTTTGGTATTTATTTATTTATACAGATATATTTTCATGTTTTCTCCCCTCAGAGATTCCCCCTTAAAATTTCTTGCAGGGCTGGTTTAGTGGTCACAAACTCATTTAATTTTTGTTTTATGGGAATCTTTTTATCTCGCCTTCTATTTTGAATGACAGCCTTGCTGGATACAGAATTTTTGGCTGCATATTTTTCCGATTTAGCACACTGAATACATCCCGCCACTCCTTTGTGGCCTGCGAAGTTTCTGTGGATAGGTCTGCTAAACCTGATCTGTCTTCCCTTGTAAGTTATGGACTTTCCCTGTTGGTTTTATGATTCTCTCCTTGCCTGAGTACTTTGTCAATTTGACTATGATGTGCCTTGTTGATGGTCGGTTTTGGTTGAGTCTAATGGGAGTCCTCCGTGCTTCCTGGATTTTGATGTCTGTGTCTTTGCCCAGGTTAGGAAAGTTTTCCGCTATGATTTGCTCACATAACCCTTCCACCCCTATTTCTCTCTTCCACTTCTGGGACCCCTATGATTCTCATGTTTTTCCTTTTTAATGAGTCACTGATTTCTGTAATTCTTAAATCTTGCTCTTTTGCCTTAATCTCTTTTTTTCTGCTTCATTATTCTCTATAAGGTTGTCCTCTATAACCCTGATTCTCTGTTCTGCCTCATCCATCCGTGCCACCGCTGCATCCATCTGTGATTGCAGCTCAGTTATATCATTTTAAATTTCATTCTGGCTATTTTTTACTTCTTTTATCTCTGCAGAAAGGGATTCTAATCTATTTTTGACTGCAGCTAGTATTCTTATTATTGTGATTCTAAATTCGGGTTCGGAAATCTTGCTTGTATCTGTGTTGATTAAATCCCTGGCTGTCGTTTCTTCATGGTCTTTCTTTTGGGGTGAATTCCTTTGTTTTGTCATTTTGAAGAGAGAAAAGGAAATAATGAGGTCGCAAAATTGAAATTAAAAGATAAAATTACAGAAATATTAAAATTAAAAATTAAACACACACACACAGAAATTGAACGGAATATGCTAGATCCTAGGTGTGTTTTGTTCTGGGTGTTGAAAGTGGATTGACAGATTAGAGAAAAAAATGGGAGGGGGAGAAAAAAAAGGAAATAATTTGAGAATTTGAAAAAATGAATACACTGAAGTAGACTAAAATGAGATGATGGGAGTAAAATAGAGTTTGAAAAAATATACAGAAAAGTAAAGAATATGGTAGAAAAAATAAAGAACAATATTTTTAATAAAAATTAAAATAAATGTGATTTTTTTCTTTTTCTGTATTCTAGAAAAAAGAGAGGAAACAAAAAAGAGAGAAAAGATACAAAAAGGAAAAAAAGGAAATTATTTGAAAATTCAAAAAGTGAATACACCGTCGTAGACTAAAATAAAATGATGGAAGTAAAATAGAATTTGAAAAAAATTTACATAAAAGCAATCAATATAGTAAAAAAATTAAAGAAAAATATTGTTAATAGAAATTGAAAGTAAAATGAAGTTTTTCTCATTCTGCATTCAAGAAAAACTACAGAAACGAAGAGAAAAAAAAGAAAGAAAAAATAAAAAGGAAACTGGAAGTTTGATAACGGGAACACACTGAAGTAGAGTAAAAGAAAATGTTGGAAGTAAAATAGAATTTGAAAAAAAAAGTACAGAAATGTAAAAAATATAGTAATAAAAATTAAAGAAAAATATTTTTAATAATAATTGATAAGAAAAATAATTTTTTCTGTTTCTGCCTTGAAGATAAAGAAAAGAAGTGTACAAGAGAAAAAGAAAAAGAAAAAAAAGAAAGAAAATTGACTCGATGAACCTGCTAACAGATTGAAGTAGGACTGAAATTACTTCGTTATCCCCTAGATGTCAGTCTATGTAGCTCTTTATAGTCTATAAAGTAAGCGGCAGTGAGACTTGTGTTCCTGAAGAGCCCTGTTGGCCCAGTTGGGTGGGCCTCAGTGTAATGGCTCCGCTCTCCACTAGATGGCGATTTTAGGCTCCTGGGGTGGATTGTTGTGGTGCTTCTAGGTGCGAATGCACATGCGCGGGAGAGGTGAAAATGGCACCACCCAGCTACCCAGTCTGTTCTCCTGGATCAACAATTGCGCACCCATCCTCTGTCTTCAGCCCTTGTCCACTCCCTGCTCCTTCACTCTCCGTGACCAGGCCCGAGGCCGCACCTCTCTCCCAAGTTTTGTCACAGACGCAGCTGTTTTCCCCGGTCCCTTACATCCAAAGGACCGCAGCTTTGACCCTTTCTGCCCCTCTGTGGGAGGGTCTCACCAAGCAATGGCCCAATGAGCAATGGCCGAATATCAGCAGCACCTAGGAATGCTTGCTGGATCCTGTTGTTGTCGGTGCCCCGAGACTTTGGCCAGGTGCCAGCCCGCCCCAGAAAGAGTTCACGAGAGAGTGTAGCAGCAGCGTTTCGTGGATTATGGACAATCACAACACACGTCTGGCACCAGGCTTCACCCTAAACGACCTTGTTCCAGCACCAGCGAATGTGGCTGTTTTCGGGGGTCTGCTGGGACCAGATGGCTTTGGCAGTCTCCTCCAAATGTCCTTCCAGCAGTGCAACTGCCTCTCCCTGTGTGGCCTGAGAACATCCCGGACCCCACTCTGTTCCTGGGATTCTCCCTTCCCACCAGAGCACCTCCAGATATCGAGCTGTGGAGTTGCAGCCTTTGCACTCCCCTTGTTTACAGTCTTAGTGGTATTTACATAATCTCCTTTCTCCTTTCTCCCTTTTTAGTTTAGTCCCTGTGGCTGTTTCCAATTTTCCACTTTCTCTCCAGCTGCTTTTGTGGAGGGGTGCTTTTCCTTTATTCTCCCCCACTCCCCAGTCTCCGTCCTCTCTCTGCCTGCAAAAGCACCTCCCTTCCTGCAGCTTCGTGCTCCCCAAGGTCCCCTCTCCACGCCAAGTACTGTTGAATTCTGTGGTTCAGGTTGTGCAGATTGTTGTGTTAATCCTCAATCAGTTTTCTAGGTGTGTAGGATGGTTTAGTGTTGGTCTGGCTGTATTCCATGGACGCGAGACACACAAAAATCTTCCACGTTGTTCCGACATCTTGTCTCCTCCCCCATTGACTGCCTGATTTTCAATTGAACATTTGAGGATATTATGCCACTCCCTTCTTTCCTGCAGGTTTCTGTGGACACTTCTGCCATAATCTTTTTTTATCTTCCCGTATTCGTTAGCAAACTCTTCTGTCTTCATGCTTATAGGGTTTTTTTAATCTGTGTATTTTGTGAATTTTACTATGTTATGTCTCAGAGTTGGCCTGCTTTTTTTTTTTTAATTTTAATGGGAGTTCTCTGTGGCTCATAGATGTGGACGTCTGTTTCCTTCACCATTTAGTGGAAATTTTCCACTCCAATGCGCTCAGACAAAGCTTCTCCCCTTTTTTCTCCGTCTTCTTCTTCTGGGACTCCTTTGAAAAGAATTTTATTACACTTTATGGAGTTGCTGATTCCCTAAGTATACGTTTGTGATGCAATATTTTAATTTTCCTCTTCTTTCCTGCTTCATTTCTCACAAAATTTTATCTTCCATGGCACTTACTCATTCGTCTGCTTCTTTCTGCCATGAGTTCATTATATCCAATCAGGTTCACATCTTGGTTACAGCATTTTAAAAGTTTCAGCCTGACTTGGTTTTAGGTCTTTTCCATCTGTACTCAGGGTATCCTCATGTCTTCTAGGCTTTCTCAAGCACAACTAGTATCCTTATGATAGTTTTTAAAAGTTCTGTTTCCTTATGATAGGTATTAAATTCTGTTTGAGTCTTATTATTTATATGTGTTTTAATTATATCCCTGGCAATGTCCTTTTATGGTTTTTTCTTTTGGCATGAATTCCTCTATCACTCTGTATGCCCATGTCTCCTCTTTCTTAAGTGTTTTAGGAAAATCCTGTTATGTTTTCTGCTTCTAGAGTAGTGTCTTTTTTGAGAAATGTTTACATACTGTTAACAACCTGACATTCTGGAAGCATTTCTTGCATGTGCTGTGTGCACTGTGCTGTCTTGTATTGGCTGCTCTGTCCCTCATGTCAGTCCTCTGCAGAGTTCTCCTTGCCTCCAGGGGAGAGTTTTTCAAGTTTGTCCATAGTGTTGTGAGTTTAACTAGGTGAGTTTGGTCTCCTTATTAAAAGAGGCTAATTCCTATTTCCCCTAGAGGTGAAGCAATGCCTCACTCTATGGTCAGTAGACTTGGTGCCTGTGGTGGTATATGGTGGTCTTTGGAGGGAGGGGTGCAATGGTCGTCTGGGTTGTAGGCACTCTTTCCCTAGTAAGGAAGCACCTGAGGAAGGAAAGGTGGGTATGTCTTGGTGTCCGTGGCTCAGTATCTACTGGGGGGTGTTGTGCTGCTCACTGAATTCTGTCCATGATAATTGGTGGGAGGAAATATTGGCATCAGCTCCTTCTCTAGTCCCTGCAGTTGGAGTTTCCAGCCACCCCTGTTCAGGAAGCCCTCACATAGAGAGAACAATCTGTACTCATGGGTCCCAGGCTTCCTTCAGAACCCGGCCTTCACCCTGCCTTTGTCCAATTCATTGGCACACCTGGCAGCTTAGGGCTCTTATGTTTTATCTCAGGAGCTCTAGCTGGGTTTGAATACACCAAATTGTTGAACTCAATGTGACAGGGACCCCACTGATCCTTCGGGACAGTGTGTTGCTGTGATGTGGTTGGAGCTGGTTATCCCAGAAGGGCAGTTGCATGAACACTAGGATCTTGGAGTTCATGGTGAGGAAGAACAAGAAGGGAGCGTTCAGTTAGCTGCTCTCGGCAGAGGCTCCTATGCTAATGACCAGGGCAGTGCAATGGTGCCTGTCAGCTCTCCTGCCCCATGAGAGGCAATGCCCTGTCTCCCAAATGCACTCCAAGAAGGTAACTGTCCCACCCGATATGACCCAGGGGATCCTCAAACCGCAGCAGTCCCTATGGGCCTCTGGGGTCCTTCCCCACAGGAGCACTCCTATGCCCACCAGGGTCCACCCCAGTGATGGCATGGACTTCTAAATCTTCAGTTTTTGAACTCGACATTTACAGCATGTTGACTTGTCATGATTACCTTTATGTGTCATCTTGACTGCGTTATGGGGGTGTCCAGATTCACAACTGTTTCTGTGTATGTCTGTGATGAGTTTCCAGAAGAGATTGGCATTTCCATCCATGGTTTCTTTCTGCCTGGGCATCATCCATTCCATCACAGTTCTGAGTAGAATCCGACGCAGAGGGAGGAAGAATTCCCTCATTTTTACTTCCCATGTGCTTGTTTGAACTGGAACATTGGTCTCCTCCTGCCCTTGTTCTTAGAGTTACATCATAGGCTCTGCAGGTTCTGAGACTAGACACTAGTTCAGAATCAGGCGAGACTTATACCACTGGTTTTCCTGGCTTCCCAACTTGTGACAGTAGATCATGGGACTTCTCAACATATTTTGTCATGGAAATCAATGTGCTTTGGTTTCTGTTGCTTGAGGGAATCCTGACTAATACATGCAGAATATTTATCTCTTGTTTAGAGGAATTGAATAAAGTTGTAGCTCATTTAAAGTCCTGAGTAGCAAAGTGCCATGAAGGAAGTGTCTCGTTGTTTGATTGGGACACGGGCTGGGTGAAGATAATGGGGAGCTGTGGGAGCTTGTGGTCCTGGCTGCACTGGGAGTGCATCTGGGACTCATGTAAATGTTCAGCTATTGTGCCTCAGGAAATCTGTAATTCACTCATGTTGAGGGACAGGAGAAAGCAATGCAAACAACTGTGTCTTTGTGCATGTTAGGGTAGTTTTCCTAGGAAAACAATGATCTAATTCACACAGGTAATAGGTAAACACAGAATCCTGTGTCCAGAGAGGCTCCCTGGAGAAATTGCTGTGTGGAGAGGAAGCCCCAGACCCTGAGTGGAAACCTGCCTGTAACCTCCATCTTCACCTGCTCCTGGCAACACAAAGCAGAATTGTGCATAGTGTGCGCCCCCCGGTGGTGCTGATCGCCTCCTGCAGGGAGGTTTGTGTCCGGGCTCCCAGCGAGGTCCCCTCACCCTGTCTCTTGCACAGTAATATGTGGCCTTGTCCTCGGCCTTCAGGTTGTTCATTTGCAGATAGAGCGTGTTCTTGGAGTTGTCTCTGGAGATGGGGAGTCGGCCCTTTACTGAGTCTGCGTAGTACGTGCTACTTCCATCATCATAAATATATGTGAGCCACTACACCCCATTCCTGGAACCTGACGAACCGAGCTCATTCCATATCTACTGAAGGTGAATCCAGAGGCCACACAGGTGAGTCTCAGCGACCTCCCAGGCTTCACCAGGTCTCCCCCAGACTCCACCAGCTGCACATCACACTGGACACCTGCAGACACCAGACATCTTGGTCAGGAAACTGTCACACATCCACTGGTCTCACTCATATCCACTCACATACTCAGTGTCTCCCATTCACCATGAAATTACCTTTTAAAAGGGCAACCAGGAACACCCAGCCCAGCACAAACTCCATGGTGAGGTGTCTGTTCTGTCCTCATCAGAGAATGGGAACACCTGGGACTCTGGGGGCTGGGGCTCCTCTCCCAGCTTCAGAGTCTGGGATGGGCTGGTTTTATCACCATAGAGAGGACCCCATTTGCATGTGCTCTGACATATATATCAAGCTCCAGTCTTAGATTTGATTCTTTAAAAGTGAACAACAGGGTTAGGGACGCACTTGTAGTTTAGTTTGTGTAGATGGTGCTTTGACAATATGAATAATTGTATTCAGTGAGTACAGGTGTATTTGCAGTCCTGTATGCATTTTTACAGGTCTTTCATCAACATAGATCATTTTCACGCTACAAGTATTTTACATACTTTTTGAAGTTTAACCCAAAATACTTTATTCTGCCATTTTCACTTGTATAATTTTGTTATTTATTTTGCATGTATTTTCATGCTGGTGTGTAGAATCACAGGTGGTTTGTTTTTATTTATTTTCTTTGTTAATTTTGCATCCTGCTCTTTTTCTCATTAAAAAAAACTGGTTCTAATATTTTTTGTGGTATCTCTAGGGTTTTGTTATGTTTAAGATCAATGTCACCTGCAAACAAGTAATTTTCCTTCCTCCTTACTGATTTAAATGTCTTTTATTTTTTTTATTCCCTATTTTTTTCTGGTTATGTCTTCCAGTGGTAGGAGAGGAAAGCTTTTCCCTTCTTTGCTTCTGGGATTTAGCCAGTGATTCAATTGACATAAGACCTTCTACAGGAGAGAATAAATTTCATTTTGTAAGTGCATGGCCTTCCTAATGACATGACACCCAGAGAAAGGACAAAGCAGGTGGCACTTGTGTCTTTCAGACAAAAAAAAACATTGGGTTTGGCAAGAGTTAAGTTTGGGGTCACCAAGTAAGTAGGTTTGTTTGCATAGCCTTCTTGTCCCTGTATTCTTTATTCTGGTTCTAACGATGGTTCTTCCCTCTTGGTACATGGGAGGGAGATTTATATCCTGCTGACAAGGGACAATGGAGAGTCTGAGTGTACTTGGACTCTTTCTCAAGTGACTTTCACCCAAATAAGCCGTGTGACAAGATGACATAGTTTGAGGTGGCATATGTATTCTTCACGTTATCATGGGGAACACTTATGTTAGGGGTGACCATCATTGCCTGGCTCCTGATTTGACAGGAAAGCCTTCTGCATTTTACCGTTCAATATGCTGTTAGGTGTGGGCTTTTCATAGTGGCCATGATCATGTGGAGGTAATTTCCTTCGGTCCCTTTTTAATTGGGTTCTTTTTAAATGATGAACATGTGTTGAATTTTGTCTAATGTTTTTTTGAATCAATCAATGATGGCTTTGATTCAGTCATTCCCTCTGTTAATGGAGGACATCACATTTATGCATCTGTGTATGTTGAAGGATCCTTGCATCCGTGGAGTGAATCACACTGGATTATGTTGTATGATCCTCTCAATGTTCTGTTGAATTCAGTATGCTCAGATTTTGTGAAGGAATTTTGCATGTATGTTCATTTGCGATAGTGACCTGTAGTTTCCCTATTGTGGTGTCTTTCTTTGGTTTTGGTGTGAAAACAATGCTGTCCTCACAAATTTCATTTGGGAGTGCTGTTTTTTTATCAGTGGTTTGTAATAGTTTGAGAAATATTGGCATTAATTCCTCTTTAAACACTTAGTAGAAGTTTTAATAAAGCCATGGACTCCTAGGCAGATTTTTTGGAGGGTGAGTTTTTAGATAGAGAAATCTTATTAATTTTTCTTTTGTTCCTTTTGTATTTTTCCATGAAGCAGTCTTGGTGGCCTACGTTATGGCATAAAATGTGTAATTTGTTCCTGGTGATTTAATTGTTGGCCTATAAATACCTAAGTTTTTCTTTAATGATTTTTTCCATGACTTTAGTTCAGTTGTGTCTCCTCTTTCAATTCTGATTGCATTTGTTTGAGTCTTCCCTGTTTCCCCAGGCTACCTATTTGTTTCAAATTTTACTTACTTTGCCAAATACAAATTTTTATGTAATTGATTTGTTTTCTGTATTTGTGATAGTCTCTATTTTCTGTCTGCTTTATCTTTTTATGGTATTTTTATGTTTATCTTTTTATGTCAATAAAAATGCCAATGAGTTTTTTAAGGAACCTGAAAAATATACAATTCATATGAAAGCACACAACACATGGAAGCAACAAAACAATCATGACGTGGAGAGAACCTGGAGACATCACACTTCTCTCTTTCTAAATATATTGCAGAGGTACATTAACCACAACAGTGTGCTTCTGGCATCAAATGAGATATTTAGACCAGTGGAGCTCATTACGGAGCCCCGAAGTAGAAGTTTGCAGATGCAGTCAGCAAATCCTCCACGAGATTTCCAACAATGCACAGTGGGGGGAGGATAGTGTCTCTTAAACATGGTGTTGACTAGGGGCACCTGTGTGGCTTGGTAGGTTAAGCATCCCACTTCCACTCACGTCATGATCTCACGGTTTGTGGGTTAGAGCCTCACATCAGGCTCCTGCTGACAGCTCAGCGCCTGGATTCTGTTTCTGCCTCTATCTCTGTGCCTCCCTACTCGTGATCTGTCTCTCTCCCTCAAAAACAAAGTAAAAATTAAAAAATAGTATTGATATATACATGCAAAATAATAACATTTGGCCATAATCTTTCTTCATACATATACGTCGACACACAAAAAAAATCTCAAAATGGATGAAGGATTAAGAAGAACACTTGAACCTAAATGCCTTCAAAGCAAACATGAAAGATGAATATGATGACATTCACTTGAGAATGATTGATTTGATATAAAAGCAAAGTCACAGAGAACAAAGCATGCAAGGGGGACTACACCATACTAGAAAAGGGGCAAGCAAATATTTGTAGAGCTAGAAGGAAGTCTATGGGCGGGTAGCCCCTCCTTGCCCACTGGGGCTCTCCAGTTGGATTTGACAAATTGGCTTCCTCATTGGTAAATGGCTGCTTGTTTGGTGGATGGACTGATGCTGTCTGACTGGACATGCCATTGCCACGACTGTGGTAAAGAATGTAATGCCCTGGGGCGCCTGGGTGGCGCAGTCGGTTAAGCGTCCGACTTCAGCCAGGTCACGATCTCGCGGTCTGTGAGTTCGAGCCCCGCGTCAGGCTCTGGGCTGATGGCTCGGAGCCTGGAGCCTGTTTCCAATTCTGTGTCTCCCTCTCTCTCTGCCCCTCCCCCGTTCATACTCTGTCTCTGTCTGTCCCAAAAATAAAAATAAAAAACATTAAAAAAAAAAAAAAGAATGTAATGCCTGAAATGGTTCCTGGATTTGCCATTCCATTATGGATTTAGCCAGACCAAGGAACTCACTTCAGCACGTAGACAAACTACGTACTTGCAAAGACTTGGGGGTGATAATTAGAATTTTATACCCCACATCATCCTTAATCATCACAGAAGCAGACGATGAGGATATGTGGATTAGGGGAACAGATATGGAACATGAAAAACTAGACACAAAATTCCTTCAGGAAAAATCCACCTGGAAACTGGCCTGGAACATCCAGAATCATTGTCCTTGGCCCTTAATGAGATTTGGAATGCTCCAAATAGCAGGCAGGGACTGACCCCCTTTGAAACAGTATTTTAGAAAGGAGTCCTTAACCCTTTCTTCCCTGATTGAGTGAACTTTATGATAACTTATATGACCAAGTTGATGCCATGCATAGCCATGTCCAAGAAGTAACAGGTGCACTTGGGTTATATCATCCATAGACAATAAGAACATGGCCTCTGCCACTGCCTATCCATGCAACCCTTTCTACAGAATATGGGACGCTCATCAGGTCTTCAGAGAGCACCCAGTGCCAGCTCACTGAGAAGGACCTTATGACGAACTGCTAACCGACTACACTGCCATCAGAATTAGGGAAAGATTCTTCTGGATTCATGCCAGCTGCACAAAATAGTTCCAGAAAATGCCATCGTCAAGATCCTGGATGGCCATCCCCACAACGACCATAGGTAAGGATTCCCAGAGCCAATTCCCAGGCTCCGGAAACACATGGCATCACATAGTAGGTCATGGATCAAAAAACTGCATTTCCACCTAGTTTCATTTTCCTGGCTCTTTCCTGTCAGGAAAAAAAAAAAACCTTTTTAAAATGGAGCCTACCCTTTCCCCCACTATTAAAAGACTGACTACATTTCCTGCTCTCCCTCTGAACCTCTATGACTGTCTGTCTTCAGACTGCATCTGCCCCATTCACCTGTGTAGTTATCTCAGCAGGTCAGACACAGACCCTTACAGCAGTTTTCCAAATCCCGTCTACAGTAAATAATCAGTCTGATTGTCAATTGTTTTGACATCAGGATAGCAAGTAAGCCCCCAAAGTAGTGTTATTTCCTGCCAATGCAAGCAGGTGAATGCACCATGTGGATGGACAAATGGAAGGGTGTGGTATCCACAACCAGAACGACAATGTCACTCTGCCTTTCCTTCCACTGCATTGATTGGGACCACAACTTTGATGGAAGCTTCAGGATGGTCCTTTGCTCAGGTGAAGTATTGGGAGAGAATACTTCCCTTTGTATGAAGACAGTCATGTTGCTGGGTTCTCTCTCTTGGTGATATAGCAAGGTAATCTGGTGCCAGATGGTCACTAGGTGCTCCAGCATAACCCCCATGTCACAAACAGTGTCCAGATCCCAAAATGTTTCATTGGCACTCAGACTACCTGTGCATCAAGTGACATAGCTCAGCCACTTCCAGGTAAGGCTGCCTAACAGCACAAGTCATATGAGAGTAGACCAAAAATCTGCAGTAGCCCAGTCAGGTGACAAAATCCACCTTATAGCTGCTGAAGGACTGCAGGCCTCCCATGTCTCACAAACTTTCAGGAATGCATGATAATTGACCAGTGACAGTGACCCTCAATTGCCCAGACCAGTGGGAACTCATGACAGGCTCTACATGAGCTGGTCAGGCTAACATCTTGGCACTGTTTGGACTGTTAGGAATTCCCAAGGCAGCAGGGTGGAGATGTACAGGTTGAGAGCAGACTGTGGCTGGGACTCCTTGGTCATCGATGCTGAATGGGACATACTGTCTAGCTCAGTCATGACAGAGTCTCCCCTGTGGCCCTTGAGATACCCTCAACTGCCTAGACAGTCTTGGGAATGTGAGCCATCTTATGGACAGCTGGGCATTTACATTTCAGTAGTCAACTGTACACCACCACCTGTTAGGAGGGGCTTTAATGCCCGTCAAGTGGGCAGAGTGAAAGGAGAAATGGTGTGTTTAATGTCCCCCCTCCTTCAGCAAATCTTGAATTATGGGGTGCAATTAGTCAGTCCTCTATTGCACACAATATTGATGTGCATATACCGTCTTAATTGGATGTAGGGGGGTGCAATTTGCAGTCCTACACACTCCTGATATGTAGTTCCCCCCAGGAAAGCCAGGCACTGGGTTTGTTCCCACTGGCCTTGATGGCATGTGAGGGCATCCACATCATTAACAAGACAATGCACGGTCAAAGGGGCCACCATTGCTAAAAGGGATTCAGTAAAGATTCTTCCAATAGTGACATCAAAGGGATGTTGAGACCCTTCTACTATCCCTCCCTTTATACCTAGTAAGCTAAAGGGCACCACACTTATATTTGGAGGGGTTCCTGGGAAGCACTGTACCTTGGCTTCAGGGTCAATGAGAGAAATAAAGTGTTGTCTGTGTCTGTGTCCTACACGGTAATTACAGAAGTATACAGGCAGTTGTCCCAGGAGGAAGGACATACTCCACAAACCTCTGGGTCCCTAGGCAGTGGCCTTGGCATCTCCCCACCCACTGGGATCCCAACTCCCCACTACCAGGGCTTTCATGTCCAGAGAAGTGATGGCACCCACCCGAAGGGTAGGAACAGCATTCTCTTGAAGATCCCAAAGAGTCTGATCAAAGTTTCCGACTTGTGTTCAGGCTGTCCTGAGATTAAGTCACTAGGGACCCCTCTTCTCAGAGATGTGCATAAAGAGAAGTGTGGGCATCATCTCTAGAGCAAGATATCTGGGTTGAAGTTCCACCCCTTGAATGGGGCCCTGCTGGGACCCTCCTGTGGGCTCCTATCTATGGAGGTGGTGATCCCATCACCATTTGCAGCAAAGAAGTCTTGGGCTTCTTGAAAATTCTCCTTTTCCCATCTGACTATGGCATGCATGCTAATGCCTGCTACACTAAAGCTGGTATTTCCATGAATTGTATTGGCACAAGGCTTAAGATCAGAGTGGACCTTCAAGAATAACTCCTTAGATTCTGTTGTCAAGTGCCTCTCTTCCAGGTGGAAATGGACAAGGGCTCATGGGCACATGACATAAGGGAAACAAAACAAAACAAAACCCAAATCCCACACCCATTGAATTGTCCCCATTCTACCTTAGAGTTGGATTGCATCACCTGGCCTTGACCTCTCCCAGTGGGCCTGTGCTGTCGTGCCATAAAAATCCAAGTCCGGAGAATCAGAGCTTCTTTCTTCCTACCTCTGTGGACTCTGGGGCCCTAGGGAGCCTCTTCCTCAGAGCCTTCCCCTTTTTCCTTGGTGTGTGTCTCTTGCCATGTGCCTTGGGGTGATTGTCATAGCCTTTTGATACAGTGAAAAGACTGGAGGCTCCGTAGGTTGTCTCTAAGTAAACAGTCCGTTGATACCTTGAGCTTTTAGTGATTTATGAATCTGGGGCACTTGGACCAATCCAGACACCTGTAGTATGTCAAGCGCTTAAAGCAACAGCTTGGAGCCAATTGTGAAGACCCACTAGAGCCAATCAATGTCCTTGTCTCCCTCCCTTTGGACAAATGATTCCAGGAAACCTTGCATTTTCATGATGGTGTAGTGCCTGTCACCATTTCTCTCTTTCACACTGGTCCGTGGATATGTTGGTGTAGTGGTCTTAACAGGGAGGACCTGGGATAGAAGTTAGCTCTTCCCAGACACGTGTGCTGAGGCCTGCCACACTGAGGCGTCCCCCCAACACCTGTCAAATAGGGAGCCATTGTCAGCAGCAGTGAGGAATACAGCCAGTTGGGGGAGGTTGCCTTGGTCATGTCCTCCACCCAGGGAGACATGATGCTCCTGGTAGAGTTGCCTCTGTCACTAGGTAGGCATGGCTAAGCAAGCACAACACCAGGGTACTGGTTGCAACACAGTGGACCCAGCAGCTGGCGTCTTCCCCGACACTAATCTAGGGATATGGTTTTTGGTGTCCAGCAATATCTCACTTGGAGATGAGTAGGAAATACACACCTGTGGAATCCCAGGATGGTGCCTGATTGTTGGTCTCTGCAGGGAGTCTGACCTTTTATGGCACTGGTAACCTAGGGTGGGGGTTTCTGGCAACACCTGGCATCAGCCCAAAGCAAAGCTACACACCACCGGCAAGCTCCAGCTCCTTCCCAGAGCAGCTGAGATGTGGGAGTGAGGAACGAGTGAGCCATTCTCAGTGCTAACACATTGTTGGAGGGCACCACCTAGGCCCCAATCCCATTCCTGGGTACAAATTCGTTGGGTACCCCAGCTGTTGTACAAAATTAAGAACATGTAGACTGTATCCTGCTGAAAGAATAGGCAAGAGCCATTGCTTAGGGGGTGGACAGGTGGCTCCCTAGGTATCTGAGCTCTGGCTTTGGATACATGAGATGCCTGGGGCCCTCTGACTCAAGGTGGCGTTTCCGTGCACCCCTAACAAAGGAAATGGAGGCACAGGATGTATGACTCACAGGGCCCAGAAGCAAGGGTACACAAGGACCTTGGGAAGGGCAGGCCTCCTTTCCACAGTCTCAGTGATCAGGACATAGAAAACAGGGTAGCAAGTACCTGATAACTTGAGAATGGATGGGGCTGAAGTCCCTAACTTTTCACAGGCTCACCTCTGTGTGGTTATGTGAGAAGGCTCTCAGAAAACCAAAGTGGGAAACCTAGGCAGATCCTTATCTAAGGTTAAACTCACTGAAAAGTAGGCAAGAGAAAGAGAGCAGGGATTCACATTTATCGGGCTCCAACTGGGTACCAGGTCATCCATAGGCACTTGTGCCTACCTTTCTTATTCATTTGGTGCTCCTTTAAACCTCATGGTCTCAGTCTCCCACATTTGAAATTTGCTCTCCAGGGAGGCACAGCTTGTGCTAGGTGGAACCTAATGCCAGTCCCCTTCCCTCACAGCCCACAGACACCCCAGTGTGGAACAGGCAGTGTGGGTGGGTGGTAGCTCTCCATTATCCTGAACCCACATTGGGACTGGGGGAAGACAGATTACCTGGAGAATGAGAAAATGTTCAGTGTGCAACCACACAGTTTGGAGACAACTCATGAATTTGTCCCGGAAAGATCTTGTGTGAACGTCTCTTAATTCTGGGAGCATATACCTCAGTTCAAGGCCCAGAAGCTGACTCAGGTCCTCTGCACATAATCTCAGGCTCATTTTGGGCTCTTGGATGCTTAGATATGTACGTAGAGGCCACAAGCATGCAGTTTTTAAGTTTTAATTCAGCGTTCTGATCAGTGAGCCATGAGAGATGTGTGTCAGAGCCGTGATGTGCCTGTGGACCCCTGTGTCTCCTGCAGACCCCCGAAATGTGGATGTCAGCTCTGCAGCCTCATTACTGTATTTTCACACATGTGCCAGTTGGATTGTCTATAGTTGTTCAGCAGTCAGGAGGCTAATTATGGACTGTCGTCAGCAACAATCAGTCCCTTAACTTTCTTGGGGTTGATAACTTGACATTTGTGGTGACACCACAAGGAATGCAGCTATTATGGCTTAAATGGGACCAAAAACCACTCTGAGATATAACAGGGATTCATGAGTTTGCCTCACTGGCCACATTCTTCTTGGAGGGGTGCACTGCCTGTGCTCCCACCAGTACCTCGTCCAGTGCACCATGGAGGATCCCAGCTTATGTGGCAATGGCATTCCCTGTTATTGTCGCATGACCCTCTGTGACTGCATCTCCGGGATGCAGTCATAATTCAGCTGAGCCACACTGCCAGTGCAGTAGGTGTCCTGACAGAGCTTTCCAGAAGCATAGGGGGTACCAGTTCTCACATGACCAATCTCGGTTGTTCCTGTGCTACTATGTGAATTCAGCCGCAAACACCAGAACCCTGAGATCTCAGACAGATGGAATCCAACATGCTCTTGCAGCTAAGGGAAATGTGTGACAATCCTACACTGCAGCCTTCCACACGGCATGTCTGTGTGGGAACAGGGTTCAGCGTTGAATTCCCCAGGGTCTTCTGCAGTGTCCATATCGGCTGCTTTTTTGATTTATGGTATAGCAGACATCTTCACCTTTCCAGAATTTTGCAAAGATTTCTTGGCAGCGCCTAGTGCGGTCAGTGCAGTTCCCATGATAGCAGCAGCCCTCTTCAGTGCATGGGGTTCCATCTTGCCTATGGAAGTCATCAGGGTACGCCAAGGACACCCCACAACCCTGCCTTCATCCTGTGTCGAAACCATTGGCCCACCTGGCATCTCAGGGCTCTTGTGTTTTATCTCAGGAGCTCTAGCTGGGTTTGAATACACCAGATTGTATGAACTCAGTATGACAGTGATCTCACTGATCCTCTGGGAGAGCATCTCGCTATGCTGTGGTTGGAGCTGGTTATCCCAGAAGGGCAGTTGCATGAACACTAGGGCTTGTAGTTCATGGTGAAGAACAAGAAGCAGCGTCCATTTAGCTGCTCTCAGCAGAGGCTCCTATGCTAATGACCAGGGCAGTGCAACGGTGCCTGTCAGCTCTCCTGCCCCATGAAAATGCACTCCAAGAAGGTAACTGTCTCACCCGATGTGACTCAGCGATCCTCAAACTGTAGCACTCCCTGTGGGCCACGGGGCTGCTTCTCCCCTGGAGCACTGCAAGCCCACCAGACTCCACCCCAGTGATGGCATGGACTTCTAAACCTTCAGTCTTTCAGCTCTGTGTTTACAGAAGGTTGACTTGTCTTGATTACCTTTATGTGTCATCTTGACTGCGTCATGGGTGCCCAGTTTCCCCACTGTTTCTGTGGATGTCTGTTAACTATTCCAGAAGACACTGGCATTTCTATCCATGGTTTCTGTCTGCCTCGGCATCACCCACTCTGTTAAGGTTCTGAAGAAAATCTGATGCAGAGGGAGGAAGAATTCCCTCATTTTTACTTCCTATGTGCTTGTTTGAACTGGAACAGTGGTCTCCTCTGGCCCTTGTTCTGAGAGTTACATCATCAGCTTTCCACGTTGTGAGACTAGAGAGTAGTTCAGAATTAGATGAGAATTACACCTCTGGTTTTCCTGGGTCTCCAGCATGTGAGAGTGGTAGGTGGGGTTTATCAATGTATTCAATCATGTAAACCAATGTGCTTTGGGCCCTGTGCCTCGGGAGAATCCTAATAAATGGAGATGAATTATCTCTTCTTTAGAGGAATTGAATAAAGCTGTAGCTCATTTAAAGTCCTGCGTAGCAACAGCCAGGTGGGAAGTGTCATGTTGTTTTATTGGGACAATGGCTGGGTGAGGATAAGGAGGAGCTGTGGGATCCTGTGGTCCTGGCTGCACTGGGAATGCATCTGGGACTCCTGTAAATGTTCAGCTGTTGTGCTTCAGGATATCTGCAATTCACTCATATTGAGGGACAGGAGTAAGCAATGCAAAGAACTGTGTCTTTTGTGCACGTTAGTGTAGTTTTCCTATGACAACAAGTATCTAATTTAGACAGTTAATTGGTAAGCACAGAGTCCTGTGTCCAGAGAGCCTCCCTGGGGAAACTGCTATGTGGAGAGGAAGCCCCTGACCCTGACAGTAAACCTGCCTATAACCTCCATCTGCACCTGCCTCTGGAAACACAAACTAGAATTGTGCATTGTGTGTGCCCCCCTGGCTTGGCTGATCCCCTCCTGCAGGGAGGGTTGTGTCTGGGCTTCCATTGGGGTCCCCTCTCTTTGTCTCTTGCACAGTAATATGTGGCCGTGTCCTCGGTCTTGAGGTTGTTCATCTGCAGATATAGCGTGTCCTTGGCATTGTCTCTGGAGATGGTGAATCGGCCCTTCATGGAATCTGCAAAATATGTGCCACTTCCATCAGTATCAATCCGTCAGACCCACTGCAGCCCCTTTCGTGGAGCCTGGCGAACCCAGCTCATTGGATAGCTACTGAAGGTGAATCCAGAGGCCACACAGGTGAGTCTCAGGGACCCCACAGGCTGCACCAGGTCTCGTCCAGACTCCACCAACTGCACGTCACACTGGACACCTGCAGACACCAGACATCTTGGTCAGGAAACTGTCACACATTCACTGGTTCTCACTCATGCCCACTCACATACTCAGTGTCTCTAATTCACCATGACTTACCTTTCAAAAGAGCAACGAGGAAAATCCAGCCAAGTACAAACTCCATGGTGAGGTGTCTGTGTTCTGTGCTGATCACAGATTGGGAACACCTGGGACTCCTGGGGCTGGGGCTCCTCTCCCAGCTGCAGGCTGCAGAGGGCACTACAGAGGGCTACAGAGAGGGCACTATTTGCATGTCCTCTGACATATATATCAAGATTCAGACTTAGATTTGATTCTGTAAAAGTGAACGACAGGGTTGGGGACGCATTTCTACATTAGTTTGTGTGGATGGTGCTGTGAAATTATGAATAATTTTAATTGGTGAGCACAGGTATATTTGCAGGCACGTGTGCAGTTTTACATGTCTTTCATCAACATTGGTCATTTTCGCTCTACAATTATTTTACATCCTTTTTGATATTAATCCCAAATACTTTTTTCTGTGAAATTTTCATTTCTACAATTTTGTTATTTGTTTTGCATATATTTCCACGCTGGTGTGTAGAATCACGGGTGGTTTATTTTTTATTTATTTATTTTTGTTCATTATGTATCCTGCACTTGTCCTCGTTTTTAAAAACTGGTTCTAATATTTTTTGTGGTATCTCTAGGCTTTTGTTATGTTTAAGATCATGTCATCTGCAAACAGGCAATTTTTCTTCCTTCTCACTGTTTTAAATGTCTTTTATTTCTTTTTATTGCCAAAGTTTGAGTAATTCTTTCAGTTGTAGGAGAAGAATGCTTTTCCCTTCTTCTGGGGTTTCACCTGGTGTAAGGATTCAATTGCCATAAGACTGATCTCAAGGGGAGGATAAATTTCATTTTGCAAGTGCATGGCCTTCCTAATGATATGACGCCCAGAGAATGTACAAAGCAGGTGGCACTTGTGACTTTCAGACAACAAAACATTCGATTTGGCAAGAGTTAAGGCAAAGGTGTGGGTTTGGGGGTATTTAATTAGTCAACAAGTAACTAGGTTTGTTTTCACAGCCTTCTTGTCCCTGTGTTCCTTATTCTGGTGCTAAGGATAGTTCTTCCCTCCTGGAACAGGTAAGGGAGTTTTCCCAGGGGAGATTTATTTCGTGCTGTCAAGGGACAAAGGATGGTCTGAGTGTCCTTGGACTGGCTGTTTCTCACGTGACTTTCATCCAAATCAGCAATGTGACACGTTGATATGGTTTGAGGCAGCATGTTTATTCTTCACGTTATCATGTTGAATACTTATGTTGGGGGTGATCATCATTGTCTGATCTTGATGTAGAAGGAATGGTTTTCGTATTTTTCTGTTCAATATGCTATCAGATGTCGGCTTTCATAGGGGACATGATCATCTGGAGGTAATTTTCTTCTCCTTTTTTTTTCTTTCATTAACATGTTTGTTTTTTTATTTTTTAAAATTTATATCCAAATTAGTTAGCAAATAGTGCAACAATGATTTCAGGAGTTGATTCCTTAGTGCCCCTTACCCATTTAGCCCATTCCTCCTCCCACAACCTCTCCAGCAACCTTCAATTTGTTCTCCGTATTTGAGTCTCTTCTGTTTTGTCCCCCTACCTGTTTTTATATGATTTTTGTTTTCCTTCCCTTATGTTCATCTGTTTTGTCTCTTAAAGACCTTATATGAGTAAAGTCATATGATTTTGTCTTTCTCTGACTGACTCATTTCACTTAGCATGATACCCTCCCGTTCCATCCACATAGTTGCAAATGGCAAGATTTCATTCATTTTGATTGCCGAGTCATACTCCATTGTATTGATATACCACATCTTCTTTATCCATGATGGATTTTTGTTGTTGTTGTTGAGTTTGATAAGTTCTTTATATATTTTGAATACTAACTCTTTATCTGATATGTCATTTTCAAATATCTTCCCCCATTTGTCAGTTGCCTTTAGTTTTGTTGATTATTTCCTTGCTGTGTAGAACCTGTTTATCTTGATGAGATCCCAATAGTTCGTTTTTGCTGTTGTTTCCCATGCCTCTGGGGACAATGTTTAGTAAGAAGTTGCTCTGGTCAAGGTCAAAGACGTTGGTGCCTGTGTCCTCCTCTAGGATTTTTATGGTTTCCTGTCTCACATTTAGGTCTTTCATCCATTTTGAATTTATTTTTGTGTGTATTGTACAAAGTGGTCCAGTTTCATTACAATTCCATGTTGCTGTCCAGTTTTCTCAACACCACTTGTTGAAGGGACTCTCATTTCACCATTTGATACTCTTTCTTGCTTTGTCGAAGATTAGTTGACCATATAGTTATGGGCCGGTTTCTGGGTTTTACAATCTGTTACGTTAATCTATGTGTGTATTTTTATGCAGGTACTATACTGTCTTGCTGACTATAGCATTGTAATATAGCTTGAAATCCAGAATTGTGATGCCTCCAGTTTTTTTCTTTTTCATGATTGCTTTGCGGATTCAGGGTCTTTTGTGGTTCCATGATAATTTTATTTTTGAAATGTTTTTATTTATTTTTGAGAGAGAGAGAGCATGAGCATGGGAGGGGCAGAGAGAGAGGGAGACACAGAATCTGAAGCAGACTCCAGGCTCTGAGCTGTCAGCACAGAGCCCAATGTGGAGCTCGAACTCACGGACTGTGAGATCATGACCTGAGCCAAAGTCAGACGCTTAACCAACTGAGCCACCCAGGGTCCTCAACCAGTATAAGTTTAGAATTGTTGGTTCTAGCTCTGTGAAAAATTCTGGGATTAGTTGAGAGGGATATTTGCTTTGAATTACTTGCATTGAATGTCTAGATTGCTTTGGGTCGTATAAACATTTTAACAATGTTTTTTTTTTCTGAGAGAAAATGGGAGGAGGGGCAGAGGAAGAGGGAAGGAGAATCCCAAGCATTTTCTGTGGTGTCAGTACAGGAACCAATGTGTGGCTCGATCTCAGGAACCATGAGTTCAAGACATGTGCCCAAATCAAGAGTCATGGCTTTAACCCATGGAGCATGTAAGCACACCAATTATACTCTTAAGTATAGAGAACAAACTGATGGTTACCAGAGGGAAGGTGAATGGAGGGTTTGGGGAAGTAGATGATGGGGATGAAGGGGTGCACTCATAATGAGCACTGGGTGTTGTAAGGGAATTTTGAATCACCATATGTTACACATGAATCTAATATTGCATTGCATGTTAACTAACTTGAATTTGAATAAAAAAATCAATGTATGTTAAGTGTCTACAAATGGCCTTGTTGGCATACAGCCCACTAGGAATCATTTATTCCAAAAACTATACTGACAAAAGGAACAGCTAGAATTTTGAGCTAAGGTATGTTCCTTTCCTTCCCCACCCCACCTCAGCAAATGGAGAATCCAGTGCAAGTACCTGGGACTATAGGCGTGTGCCACTGAGTCTGCCTGCAACCCCACGCCAGATTGTTGTAGCCAATACACAGGGTTCCCGGTGCCCAGCTCCTGTTCAGAGGACTCTTTTCCAGAGGGACAGAATGTCAGTGACCCCAAGCTGTTTGCTGTTGATGCCAAGCCCCTGCAGGTGCCACCGAGATGTGGGACTCATTGTATGCAGCCCCACTTCCAGGATGGAGGCTTTGCCCTGGGCACAGTCCACTAGGGATGCTGGGAGCCTGGTCGCCCCAGACCTGACTTATATGGCAGGAGTCTCATGCCACCAGGACAAGCAAGCCACAAGGAAATGAAGGTGCCACCCACCCCTAAACTGATCCCTCCTTTTGTCCCCACCTGCAGCTTCAGAGTTTTGCTCAGGGCAGGGGGGACCTGGAGCAATCCACTAAACCAAGGTGAAAATCTGTTCTGGTACAACCGAGTTCATTTCCAGCTGAGTGTGAGGAAGGTCTGGGCCTCATGTTGTGGGAGAGTCAGGTGTAGGAGACAAATGGCTTCAGTGGAGGATTCCTAACCTACTCCTGCTCACCAGCAGGAGAGAGCAAGAGCCAGGGACAGTGGAGGGAACAGCTGCTGTCAGAACACATTTGAGATTCTGTTCTCAGCAACTCTCCATTCAGAGGAGTCCGAGGTGGTGAGGTTCAGTCTGTGGAGACTCCATACATCAGAGCATTGTTGAACATAGGACAACATTCAACATGCAGCAGAGGAATTTGTCATGTGGGGGTGGGTCAGAAAGTGATAAAGTCTAACCAAACACTGTCGCCTAGGCTGTCACATCTAGGCTGGCTGTGTGAATGTCTCAGGCCACACCACCTCTGTAGTCTTTGAGACTACTTTCATTCCCTCACATCATGTCTTTGAGGTTATCCTAGTTTCAGGTCTGCATCAATAGTGTCACATTTCTGTGGAAAAGCATCCCATTGATGGAAGTTTTATACTTGGTTTATTCCTTTATATTTAGAACGACTTTTGACTTATTCTTAGCTTCTAACACTAAGAAAGATACTATACATATGTACACACCATTTATTTTCAGAGCATGGGATTTCATTCTGGAGAAAATTCTCGGGAGTGGTATTTCCAGGTTACATGTTAAGTCATCCATGTATAATTTCATGAGTAACAGCCAATGATTTTCCAGATCTGGTGTTCATTTTTTATTCCTACCTGCAGTGTTTGAGGCCCCCAGAGTGCTGTATGCCCACCTGGATTGTGTTGCCAGTGTTCCCTTCATACCTGAGCCCTCAGGGTGTGTGCATAAGGCATCTATTGCATTCTTGATTAGAATTTCCTTGCCAATCGATGGTGTGAAGAGACTTTTCCTGTCCTTACTAATGTGTCTACAACCTCTAGGATAGGATGTTTACTACGCAAGGCTGTGCTTGTTTTATAGAGGGTTGTTTCCTTTCTTCCTATTGACTGTCGAGGGTTCTCAGCATATTCACGATGCAGGTCCTTGGTGGTTATGCAATTTGTGAATATTGTCTCTTCCTATGTAACTTGTCTTACTGCTATTTCCTCATTGGCAGAAAAAAACATCCGATTTTCACAAAATGTAATTATACCATTTCTTCTTATGGGTCTTGTGTTCTGAGCTTTAATTTTGGTTTTCATGATGATTAATTGTGACTAATATCTATTTTGTAATGTTTATACTTGAGAGAGAGACAGAAGGTGAGTGGTGGAGAGGCAGAGAGAGGGGAGACACAGAATCTGAAGCAGGCTCCAGGCTGTGAGCTGTCAGCAGAGAGCCTGACAGGATGCTCAAACTCTTGAACTGTGACATCACGACCTGAGCTGAAGTAGATGCTTACAGCGACTGAATCACCCAGGCACCCGACTTATTTCCTGATTTACAATGTAAATAAAAGTCTTTTTTTCTGGTTTCTCTCAATGTTGAATTGTTCCCTAAGTGGTCTCTGGTGACTTAGTGTTTTGTTGTTTAAGTTTATGGACTCCAGTAACTCAGTTTCATGGCATGGTTTTTTGATAAATATATGGTCAATTCTGTTGTCATGCTGTAATTGAACTTCAAATTTCATAAGAGATTCTGTGTGTCTCTCTTTGGACAGATTGCTCATCACATATGATAGATGTGCTCCTGGGGTCAAAAAACGCGTTTACCTTTCCAGGTGTTGGGCTTTCGCTATGTCTCAGGAGCCATTGAGCTCTGTGCACACAACCTAGTTCTTGACACAGGATTTTCCCTTCACAATTCTATGTAAAACTCTGAAAATTCATATTATGCATTGTCACTGTCAGACACTTCATGAATAGAACACACTGCAATGTTATATCATTTCCTGAAACTATTTCCTAAAATTATTTTACTCTTGCATGTTTGGGGGTATGATTTTTCTTTCTCCTTCAAAGGGGAGTTCATATCTGCATTTGTGGAATTCTTCCAGCCTTCTCATCCCCTAATGCTTTTCCAACATGCTGTACAGTGTTTCACTAAGTGCATATTTAGGTTTATTTGTACTCTGCCACATTCGGTGATAGGAGTGTAAGACAGGCTGGATCATATAGCTGGGTTTTTTGGGGTTTTTTTGTTTTTTGTTCGGTTCCCATGTAAGTGATCTGTCATATTGAATATTTATAGAAAAGATAGCCCCTCACTTTCATACACCACTAACAGGGGACATGGTCCTTTTTATTTTATTTATTTTATTTTTTTAATTTTTTTTTCAATGTTTTTATTATTTATTTTTGGGACAGAGAGAGACAGAGCATGAACGGGGGAGGGGCAGAGAGAGAGGGAGACCAGAATCGGAAACAGGCTCCAGGCTCCGAGCTATCAGCCCAGAGCCTGACGCGGGGCTCGAACTCACGGACCGCGAGATCGTGACCTGGCTGAAGTCGGAGGCTTAACCGACTGCGCCACCCAGGCGCCCCCGGTCCTTTTTAAAAGAAAAGGCAAAGGAAGACAAGGGAGCTGAGACACAAGGTTGGGGAAAGAAACCTACAGGCTGGCAGGAAGGGTCATCTCTCCAGACTTTCCAGTTCTGCAGATGTGGGTCCCTGCTGAAGCCCAACTTGGGTCCTTCTGCAGGTGTCTGGACAAGCGGCCCATGAGATATGGGCACATAGGATTTGGAAAGGGTTGCTGTAGTTTGAGTTCCAGCCCGCCTGGCACTGCTGTGAAAATTCATGCATATGTTAACTTATGTCCACGACCAGTTAGGGATAAAATGGGTAAATTCAGGAAGTTAGGCTCACTACCTTAGATTCCATGTTCATGAAAATTTGTGACATTTCTCCCTTCCTTTTTTTTTTTTTTTTTACTACTTTAATTATTAAATTTGTGTTTAAATTTTGGGTAGTTAACATATTGGGTGATATTAATTTCATTAGCAGAATTTACTGATTCATCACTTACATTAACACCCAGTACCCATCACAACGCATGGCCTACTTAAACCCCCTCACCCATTATCCCATCCCCCACACACCTGGCCTCTAGCAACCCTTAGTTTGTTCTCTAACATTAGAGTCTTTTATGTTTTTCTTGCTCTTTTTTCCCTTCGCCTATGTTCCTCTGTTGTGTTTCTTAAAATCCCCATATGAGGAAATCATATGATGTTTGTCTTTCTTTGACTGACTTACTTCGTTTAGCATGATACCCTCTAGCTACATCAACATCTTTGCAAATGGCAAGATTTCATTCTTATTTCTGACTAAGTAATATTCTAGTCTATACATATAGCACATTCATCACTCGGTGGACTTTTGGTCTCTTTCCTCACTTTGGCTCTCATTGGTAATGCTGCTGTAAACATTGGGGTGCATGTACCTCCTCAAATCAGAAGTTTTGTATTCTTTGGGTGAATACCTCATAGATCAATTGCTGGAGTGTAAGGTCGTTTCATTTTTAAGATTTTGAACTGTTTTCTGGAATGGCCACACTATGCATTTTCACCAAGAGTATAAAAGTGTTTTCTTTTCTCCTCAGCCTCATCAATATGTCTTGTTTCCTAGTTGTTAGTTTTAGACTTTCTGACAGTTTGAGGTTGTTTCTCATTGTAGTTTTCATTTGTATTTCCCTGATGATGAGTGATGTTGAGCATCTTTTTGTGTGTCGGTTAGCCATCTGGATGCTTTGTTTGGAAAAGTGTCTAGTCATGTCTTCTGCCCATTTCTTCACTGGATTAGTTGTATTTTTGGTGTTGAGTTTGATACATTATTTATAGATTTTGGATAGTAAGCCTTTATGAGATTTGTCATTTGCAAATACCTTTCTCAATTCTGTAGGTTGCCTTTAGTATAGTTGTTTGTTTCTTTAGCGCAGAAGCTTTTTATTTTGATGAGCCCCAATTTTGAATGTTTGCTATTGTTTCCTTTGCCTTCTGAGATGCGTCTACTAAGAAGTGGCAATGTCCAGTGTCAAAGAATTTGCTGCCTGAGTTCTCCTCTAGGATTTTGATGGTCTCTTGTCTCACGTTTAGGTCTTTCACCCATTTTGAATTTATTTTTGTGTATGGGGTAAGAAAGTGACTCGGTTTCATTCTTCTGCATCTTCTGGTCTGGTGTGCCCAACACCATTTGTTGACAAAATTGTTTTTTTTCCATTACATACTATTTCCTGTTTCAGCCAAGATGAGGGGACCATACATTTGTGAGTCCATATCTGGGTTAACCTTTCTGTTCTATTGACCTGTGTGTCTCTTTTGTGCTTGTAGCATACTGTCTTGATGACTACAGCTTTGTAATATAGCATGAAGTCTTCAATCACGAAGTCTCCTGTTTCTTTGTGTAGCATAGACATGTCAATAATATTTGCTCCTTCAATCCTTAACATTGACTGTGTTTCCATTTCTTTCTGTCATCCTCAGTTTCTTTCATCATGTTATATAGTTTTCAGAGTATAGATCTTTGAACTCTTTAGGTATCCTATTATTTTTCGTACAATAGTAAACGGGATGGATTTCTTTTTCTTTTTCTTTTTTTTTTTTTGATTTGTCTTTCTGTTTCTTCACGATTGCTGTATAGAAATGCAATAGAATTCTGTATGTTGATTTTTTATCTTGTGACTTTGCTGAATTGGTGTATCAGTTCTTGCAATGTTTTGGTGGAGTCTTGGGTTTTCTATGTAGAGTGTCATGTCATCTGTGAAGAGTGGAAGTTTGACTTCTTCCTTTCCAATGTGAATGTCCTTGTTTCTTTTTGTTGTCTGTTTGTGTGCATAAAGCTTCCAGGAATATGTTAGGTAGAATTATGAGAGTGGGCATTCTTGTGTTCGTGACATTAGAGGAAATTTGTTTTCCCAGTGAGGATATTAGCTGTGGGGTTTTCATATATGGACTTTAGGGTGTCGAGGTATTTTTCCTCTATCCCTTGTTGAGGGTTTTTATCAAGAAAGGATGTTTTACTTTGTCAAAAGTTATTATTATGTTTGCCTCGATTGAGAGGGTCATATAGTTGTTATCCTTTCTCTTATTACTGTGATGTATTACAGTGATTTATTTGTGAATATTGAACCACCCTTACAGCCAAGGAGTAAATCCCACCCTATCATGGTAAGTGATATTTAAATGTATTGTTGGATTCGATTGGAAAGTATTTTCTTGAGAATTGTTGCATCCATGCTCATTAGGGCTAACGGCCTGTAAGTCTCGTTTTTAGTGGGGTTTAATCTGGTTTGGAACCATGGTCATACTGACCTTATAGAATGAGTTTGGAAGTTTTCTTTCCGTTTCTATTATTTGGAATAGTTTGAGAAGACTAGAATATTCTATTCTACTTAAATAGAATATTTACACTCTAATTATCCGGTAGAATTCACCTGTGAAGCCATGAAGCCCTCGACTTTGTGTGTCAGTAGGTTTTTGATTACTGATTCAATTTATTTGCTCCTTTCAGTCTGTTCAGGTTTCCTATTTCTTCACATTTAAGTTTAGTTAGTTTATATCATTTATCCATGTCTTTCAGATTGACCAATTTTTTGGCATATAAATTCCAAAATATATTTTTATAATTGTATTTCTTTGGTGTTAGTTGTGATCTCTCCTCTCAAATTTGTGATTATATTTACTTAGTCCTGGAGGAAGATGGCAGTGTAGGAGGACGTTGGGCTCACTGGGTCCTGCTGATCACTTAGATTCCACTCACATCTGCCTAATTTACCCAGGAAACCACCAGAAGACTAGCAGAATGGACTCTCTGGAGCCAAGCATAGACGAGAGGCCCACAGAAGTGGATAGGAAGGTTGGAGAGGCGGTCCACCCTACATGGACTGGGTGGAGGAAAAAAGGCGGTGGAGGTGCAGCCAGCCCACCCAGCAAGGCAGAGCCCCCGAATCTGGCTTGCAAAAACAGAGGGGCTGGGTGGAGTGTGTTCTGACAGCCAGTGGGAATTAACATCTGGAATGTTATAATTCAACCGCTCTGCTCAGAGAGCGAGAGGGCTAAAGGACAATGGGAGAGAGAGTTGTTGAGCCCCACAGGATAGAGCTCAGCTTGGCGGGGAACAAAGGCACAGGGAAGAGCCATTTCCCTTGCCCATCCCCCAGCCAAAATCCCAAAGGGAACCAGTTCCTGGCACGAACTTGCTTGCACCGCACAAATACCCAACGCTGTGCTTCTGCGGACCCATCCCTCCAATGGGTCTCCCTCCCTCCTAGTGCCACAGGGCTCCTCCTGAAGTGGACCACCAAAGGAAAAGCGAGCTGAACCTACCCCTCCCGCCCCTGTGCATCTTGTGGATCCATCCAAGCTAATATGTCAGATCCCATCAAAGCAGTGCCCAAGCCTGGAAGTGTGCAAGTAGCCCAGAGGCCACACCACTCCACAGTGAGTCCTGCCCCTGGGAAAGGGGAAGATAAGGTACACAGTAGTCTGACTGTGGCCCCAGCGGTGGGCTGGGGGCAGATATCCGGTCTGACTGCAGCCCCGCCCACCAATGGAAGTTACTCCAGACAGCACAGGGGAAGAACCCTGCAGTTCTGCGCCACTCCAGGGACTCTCCAAAATGATGAATCTGAAGAATTCTACCCATAAGAAACTACAGGAAATAGCGACAACTAATGAACTGATCAAAAACAATTAAAGCAGTATAGTAGAAAATGAATTTAAAATAGTAGTCATAAAATTAATCGCTGGTCTTGAAAAAAGTATAGAGAACAGCAGAGAATCTACTAATACAGAGATCAAGGGACTAAGAAATAGTCAGGAGGAGCTAAAAATGCTATAAACGAGCTGCAAAACAAAATGGAGGCGACCACAGCTCAGATTGAAGAGGCAGAGGAGAGAATAGGTGAATTAGAAGATAAAATTATAGACAAAGAAGAAGCTGAGAAAGAGAGATCAAAAAATCCAGGTGTATGAGGGGAGACTTAGAGAACTATGTGACATAATTAAATGAAATAACATATGCATAATTGGGATTCTAGTGGAGGAAGAGGCAAATGTGCTGAAGGTGTACTTGAAGGAATTATAGCTGAGAACTTCCTTTATGTGGGGAAGGAAAAAGGCATTGAAATCCAAGAGGCACAGAGAACTCCCTTCAGATGTAACTTGAATCGATCTTCTTCATGACATATCATAGTGAAACTGGCAAAATACAAGGATAAAGAGAGAATTCTGAAAGCAGCTAGAGATAAACATGCTCTAACATATAAAGGGAGACCAAAAGACTAGTGACGGATCTCTCTACTGAAACGTGGCAGGCCAGAAAGGAATGGCAAGAAATCTTCAGTGTGATGAACAGAAAAATAATGCAGCTGAGAATCCTTTATCCAGCAAGTCTGTCATGTAGAATAGAAGAAGAGAAAGAGGTCTTCCCAAACAAAGAAAAACTGAAGGAATTCATCACCACTAAACCAGCTCTAAAGAGATCCTAGGGGGGATCATGTGAGACAAAGTACCAGAGACATCACTACAAGTATGAAACCTACAGATATCACAATGACTCTAAACCTATATCTTTCTGTAATAACACTGAATGTAAATGGACTAAATGCTCCAACCAAAAGACATAGGGTATCAGAATGGATAAAAAAACAAGACCCATCTATTTGCTGTCTACAGCAGACTCATTTTATACCTGAGGATACCTTCAGATTGAAAGTGAGGGGATAGAGAACCAACTATCATGCTATTGGAAGTCAAAAGAAAGCTGGAGTAGCCATACTTATAACAGACAAACTAGACTTTAAAGCTGTAACAAGAGATGAAGAAGGGCATTATATAATAATCACAGGGTCTATCCATCAGGAAGAGCTAACAATTATAAATGTCTATGAACCAAATACGGGAGCCCCCAAATATATAAAACATTCACAAACATAAGCAACCTTATTGATAAGAATGTGGTAATTGCAGGGGACTTTAATACTCCACTTACAACAGAGCATAGATCATCTAGACACAGGATCAATAAAGAAACAAGGGCCCTGAACGATACACTGGTTCAGATGGACTTGACAGATATATGTAGAACTCTGCACCCCAAAGCAACGGAATATACCTTCTTCTTGAGTGCACATGGAACCTTCTCCAAGATAGATCATATACTGGGTCATAAAAGAGCCCTTCATAAGTATACAAGAATTGAGATCATACCATGCATACTTTGAGACCACAATGTGATGAAACTTGAAATCAACCACAAGAAAAAGTCTGGAAAGCCTCCAAAAGCATGGAGGTTAAAGAACACCCTACTAATGAATGAATGGATCAACCAGGCAATTAGAGAAGAAATTTAAAAATATATGGAAAGAAATGAAAATGAAAATTCAACAAACCAAACGCTTTGGGATGCAGCAAGGGTAGTCCTGAGAGGAAAATACATTGCAATCCAGGCCCATCTCAAGAAACAAGAAAAATCCCAAATACAAAATCTAACAGCACATCTAAAGGAAAAGAAGCAGAACAGCAAAGACACCCCAAACCCAGCAGAAAGAGAGAAATAATAAAGATCAGAGCAGAAATAAACAATACGGAATCTAAAAAAACTGTAGAGCTAATCAATGAAACCAAGAGTTGTGGTTTTTTTTGAAAAAATAAACAAAATTGATACACCTGGAGCCAGTCTTCTCTAAAAGAAAGGGAGATGACCCAAATAGATAAAATCATGAATGAAAATGGAATTATTACAACCCCTCCCTCAGAAACACAAGCAATTATCAGGGAATACTATGAAAAATTATATGCCAACAAACTGGACAACCTGGAAGAAATGGACAAATTCCTAAGCACCCACACACTTCCAAAACTCAAACAGGAAAAAATAGAAAGCTTGAACAGACCCAAAACCAGCAAAGAAACTGAATCAGTTATCAAAAATCTCCCAACAAATAAGAGTTCAGGACCAGATGGCTTCCCAGGGGAATTCTACCAGACATTAAAGCAGAGATAATACCTATCCTTCTCAATCTATTCCAAAAAATAGAAAGGGAAGGAAAACTTCCAGACTCATTCTATGAAATCAGCATTACTTTGATTCCTAAACCAGACAGAGACCCAGGAGAAAAAGAGTACAGGCCAATATCCCTGATGAATATGGATGCAAAAGTTCTCAATAAGATACTAGCAAATCGAATTCAACAGCATATAAAAATAATTATTTACCATGATCAAGTGGGATTCATCACTGGGCTGCAGCGCTGGTTCAACATTCGCAAATCAATCAATGTGATACATCACATTAATAAAAGAAAAGATAAGAACCATATGATCCTGTCAATCGATGTAGAAAGAGCATTTGACAAAATTCAACATCGTTTCTTAAAAAAAACCCTCAAGACACTTGGGATAGAAGGAAGCTACTTAAGCATCATAAAAGGCATTTATGAAAATCCCACAGCTGATATCATCCTCATTGGGGAAAAACAGAGCTTTCTCCCTGAGATCAGCAACACGACAGGGATGTCCACTCTCACCGCTGTTGTGTAACATAGTGTTGGAAGTTCTAGCATCAGCAACCAGACAAGAAAAGAAAATCAAGGCATCAAAATTGGCAAAGATGGAGTTAAGGTTTCACATTTTGCAGATGACATGATATTATATATGGAAAACCTGATGACTCCACCAAAAGTCTGCTAGAACTGATACATGAGTTCAGTAAAATCTCAGGATACAAAATCAGTGTACAGAAATCAGTTGCATTCTTATACACTAATAATGAAGCAACATAAAGACAAATAAAGAAACTGAACCTATTCACAATTGCACCAAGAATCATAAAATACCTTGGAATAAACCTAACCAAAGATGTAAAAGATCTGTATGCTGAAAACTATAGAAAGTTTATGAAGGAAATTGAAGAAGATATAAAGAAATGGAAAAACATTCCATGCTCATGGATTGGAAGAATGAATATTGTTAAAATGTCAATACTAACCAGAGCTATCTACACATTCAATGCAATCCCAATCAAAACCGCACCAGCATTCTTCTCGAAGGTAGAACCAGCAATCCTAAAATTTGTATGGAACCACGAAAGGCCCCAAATAGCCAAAGTAATATTGAAGAAGAATTCCAAAGCGGGTATCACAATCCCAGACTTTACCCTCTACCACAAAGCTATAATCATCAAGACAGCATGGTATTGGCACAAAAAGAGACACATAGACCAATGGAATAGAATAGAAACCCCAAAGATAGACCCACAAAACTAATCTAGACCTGCGAACTAATCTTTGACAAAGCAGGATACAATATCCAATGGAAAAAAAAAGAGTCTCTTTAACAAATGATGCTGGGAGAACTGAGCAGCAACATGCATAAGGATGAAACTAGACCACTTTCTTACACCATTCACAGAAACAAACTAACAATGGATAAAGAACCTGAGTCTGAGACAGGAGACTCAGACTTTCTCCTAGAGGAGAAAGCAGGGAAAAACTCTGACCTCAGCTGCAGCAATTTCTTACTTGACCCAACCCCAAAGGCAAAGGAATTAAAAGCAAAAATGAACTATTGGGACCTCATGAAGATAAAAAGCTTCTGCACCACAAAGCAAACAATCAACAAAACTAAAAGGAAACCAATGGAATGGGAAAAGATATTTGCAAGAGACATATTGGACAAAGGGCTAGTATCCAAAGTGTATAAAGAGCTCACCAAACTCCCCACCTGAAAAACAAATAATCCAGTGAAGAAATGGGCAGAAAACATGAATAGACACTTCTCTAAAGAAGACATCCAGATGGACATCAGGCACATGAAAAGATGCTCAAAGTCGCTCCTCATCAGGGAAATACAAATCAAAACCACACTGAGATATCACCTCATGCCAGTCAAAGTGGTCAAAATGAACAAAACAGGAGACTATAGATGCTGGAGAGGATGTGAAGAAACGGGAGCCCTCTTGCACTGTTGGTGGGAATGGAAACTGGTGCAGCCGCTCTGGAAAACAGTGTGGAGGTTCCTCAAAAAATTAAAAATAGACCTACCCTATGACCCAGCAGTAGCACTGCTAGGAATTTACCGAAGGGGTACAGGAGTGCTGATGCATAAGGGCACTTGTACCCCAACGTTTATAGCAGCACTCTCAACAATAGCTAAATTATGCAAAGAGCCTAAATGTCCATCAACTGACAAATGGATAAAGAAATTGTGGTTTATATACACAATGGAATACTACGTGGCAATGAGAAAGAATGAAATATGGCCTTTTGTAGCAACATGGATGGAACTGGAGAGTGTTATGCTAAGTGAAATAAGTCATACAGATAAGGACATATGTTTTCACTTCTATGTGGATCCTGAGAAACTTAACAGACGACCATGGGGGTGGAGAAGGCAAATAATGGTTGGAGAGGGAGGGAGCCAAAACAGAAGAGACTCCTCAAAACTGAGAACAAACCGAGGGTATATGGGGAGTGGGTCGAGGGGAGGGTGGGTGATGGCCACTGAGGAGGGCACCTTTTGGGATGAGCACTGGGTGTTGTATGGAAACAAATTTGAAAATAAATTTCATACTAAAAAAATTTTACTTAGTGCTTTCTCTTTTGTTTTTGCTAAGTATGGCCTCGGTTTATCATTTTTAGTTATGCTTCCAAAACCCAGCTTATAGTTTCATTGATCTGTTCTACTGTTTTTGTTTGTTTCTTTATCATTTATTTCTGGTCTAGTGTTCTTTATTTACCTTCTCCTGCTGGCTTCAGCGTCCATTTTCTGTTCATTTCCTAGCTTGTTTAGGTGTAACATGGTTGTGTGTTTGAGATTTTTCTTCTTTCTTGAGTTTGGCCTGTATTGCTATATATTTCCCTCTTCCAACCAGTTTTGCTGCATCCGTATCATTTGGCACTGGCATGTTTTCGTTTTCATTTGCTTCCACGTATTTTTTACTGTTTCCTTAATTTCCTGAAAATCTCATACAATCTTTACTACAGTGTCTTTAACTTCATGTATTAGTGGTGTTGCCAAAGGTTTCTTGTGGTTGACTTCAAGTTTCATAGTGTCCTGGTCTGAAAATATGCTTGGTATTATGTCAATCTTTTTGTACTTGTAGAGGGCTGATTTGTGACATAGTATGTGACCTGTTCTGGGGAATGTTGTATGTGCACTCAAAAGGAATGTGTATTCTGCTGTTTAGAATGGAATGTTCTGAATATATCTGTTAAGTCCATTTGGTCCAGTGTGTCTTCCTTAGCCATTGTTTCCTTATTGATTTTCAGCTTAGATGATGTGTCCATTGTTGTAAGTGGAGCGTTAAAGTTCTCTATTATTATTATTGTATTATTATCAATTAGTTTCTTTATGTTTCTTATTAACTGATTTATATATATCAGTGATTACAATTTTAGCATATAAAGATTTAAAGCTTTGTATCTTCTCATTGTATAGACCAGTTTATGATGATATACTGCCTTCCTCATCTCTTGAACAGATTTTGGTTAAAATCTAGTTAGTGTCATACGTGTATGGTACTACAACCTTCTTTCGACGTCCGTTAGCATGATAAATTGCTATCCCTCCCCTCACTTTCAATCTACAGGTGTTTGGGTTGAAGATGAGCCTATTGTATGCAGTGTATAGAAGGTCTTGTATTTTTTTATCCATTCTGTTTTCCTATGCCTTTTGATTGGAGCATGTTGCCCTTTTACATTCCCAGTGGTTATTGATAGATATAAACTTAGTGCCATTGTGTTACCTCTCAAGTCACTATTTATGGAGATTTTGTCTGCTTATTTCTAGTCTTTGTTTCTTTTAGTCTTCCTTACCCACTCAAAGAGTCCCATTTAATATTTCTCAAAGGGTTGGTTTAGATGCCACGAACTCCTTTGGTTTTTGTTTGGGAAATTCTCTCTCTCCTTGTATCTGAATGACAGCCTTGATGGGTAAGGATTCTTGGCTGCATATTTTTGAATTGGGCATGTTGAGGATATCATGCCACTCCTTTCTTGCCTGCAGGTTTCTGTGGAGACATCTGCCATAATCTTTTATGTCTTCCCTTTTTAGTTAGCGACTTCTTTTGACTTGCTGCTTTTAGTGTTTTTCTTTCTATGTGTATTTTGCTAATTTTACTGTTATATGTCTCTCTGTTGCCTGCTTTTTTTTATTTTAATGGGAGTTCTCTGTGACTCATAGATGTGGACGACTGTTTCTTTCCCCAGTTTGTGGACATTTTCCACTATAATGCACTCAGATAAAACTTTTCCTTTTTTTCCTCCCACTCGTTTTGCTCAGGGACTCCTTTTTTTTCACTATATGAAGTTTATTGTCAGATTGGTTTCTATACAACACCCAGTGCTCATCCCAAAAGGTGCCCTCCTCAATACCCATCACCCACCCTCCATTCCCTCCCACCCCCCATCAACCCTCAGTGTGTTCTGTTTTTAAGAGTCTCTTACACTTTGGCTCTCTCCCACTCTCACCCCCTTTTTTTTTCCTTCCCCTCCCCCATGGGCTTCTGTTAAGTTTTTCAGGATCCACATAAGAGTGAAACATATGGTATCTGTCTTTTTCTGTATGGCTTATTGCACTTAGCATAACACTCTCCAGTTCCATCCATGTTGTTACAAAAGGCCATATTTCATTCTTTCTCATTGCCACCTAGTACTCCTTTGTGTATATAAACCACAATGTCTCAGGGACTCCTTTGAAAAGAATTTTATTTCACTTTTTGGAGTTGCTGAGTTCCCGAAGTATACGTTTGAGATGCAATATTTAGTTTTCCTCTTCTTTCCTGCTTCATTTCCCCCATAATTTTATCTTCTCTGTCACTTACTCACTCATCTGCTTCTTTCCACCTGAGGTCATTATATACAATCAGTTTCACCTCCCGTTTATAGCATTTGTAACGTTTCAGACTGACAAGTTTTTAGGTCTTTTCTATATGTAGACAGGGTATCCTCCTGTCTTGTTTGCTTTCTTGAAGCACAGCTAGTGTCCTTATGATAGTTTTTAAAAATTATTTTCACTTATTATAGTTTTTAAAAATTCTGTTTGAGGCATATTTGTTATATGTGTTTTAATTATATCCCTTACAATGACCTTTTATCGTTTATTCTTTTGGAATGCATTCCTCCATCAGTCTGTATGTCTGTCTCTGCTTTCTTAAGTTTTTCGGAAAATCCTGTTATGTTTTCTGCTTCTAGAGTAGTGTCTTCATGACAAGTGTTTACATACTGTTGAGGACCTGATATTCTGGAAGCATTTCTTGCATGTGCTGTGTGCACTGTGCTGTCATGTATTGGCTGCTGTGTCCCTCAAGTCAGTCCTCTGCAAGTTTCTCCTTGCCTCCAGTAGGGAGTTTTTCAACTTTGTCCAGAGTTGTGTTTTAACTAAGTGAGTTTGTTCTGACTGTTAAAAGAGGCTAATTCCTATCTCCCCTAGAAGTGAAGCTTTGCCTCACTATATGGTCAGAAGACTTGGTGCCTGTGGGGGTATATGGTGGTCTTTGGAGGGAGGGGCGTGGTGCTGGTCTGGGTTCCAGGCAGTCTTTTCCTAGTAAGGAAGCATCTGAGTAAGACAAGGGGGGTGGATCTTGGTGTCAGTGGCTCAGCTTCTACTGGGGGGTGCTGTGCTGTTCACTGAACTCTGTCCATGCTGATTGGCGGGAGGAAATATTGGCATCAGCAACCCCTCTAGTCCCTGCAGTTGGAGTTCCCAGCCGCCCCTGTTCAGGAAGCCTTCCCACAGAGAGAAAAATCTGTACTCGTTGGTCCCAGTCAGAACCCTGCCTTCACCCTGTCTGTGTCCAAGCCATTGGCCCACCTGGTGGCACAGAGCTCTTATATTTTATATCACGAGCTCTAGCTGGGTTTCCGAAGTCCAAACTGTATGAACTCAGTATTAAAGGGACCCCACCGATCCTCTGGAAGAGGGTTTTTCTGTGTTGTGGCTGGAGCTGGTTATCCCAGAAGGGCAGTTGCATGAACATTAGGGGCTTGGAGTTCATGGTAAAGAACATCAAGAAGGCAGCGTCCAGTTAGGTGCTCTTAGCAGAGGCTCCAATGCTAATGACCAGGGCAGTGCAATGGTGCCTGTCAGCTCTCGTGTCCCATGAGAGGCAATGCCCCCTCTCCCAAATGCACTCCAAGAAGGGACTGTCTCTCTCTATGCCAGCCAGGGTACCCTCAGATCGCAGTGCCCGCCCCATTGGTCTCTGCTCTCCTTCTTCACAGGAGCACTGCCATGCCCACCAGGCTCCACCCCCGTGACAGCATGGACTTCTAAATCTTTAGTCTTTGAACTCCACATTTACAGGAGGTTGACTTCATGATTACCTTATTTTAATCTTGACTGCGTCATGGGTGCCCAGATTAACCACTCCTTCTGAGTATGTCTGATATGTGTTTGCAGAAGAGATTGGCATTTCCATCCATGTTTTCTTTCTGCCTAGGCATCACCCATTCCATTATAGTTCTGAGTAGAACCCGATGCAGAGGGAGGAAGAATTCCCTCATTTTTACTTCCCATGTGCTTGTTTGAACTGGACATTGGTCTCCTCTTGCCCTTGTTCTGAGAGCTACATCATCAGCTCTGCAGTTTCTGAGACTAGAGTATTTCATAATCAGGCGAGAATTACACCATTGGTTTTCCTGGGTCCCCAACTTGTGGCAGTAGATCATGGGACTTCTCAACATATTTTGTCATGGAAACCAATGTGCTTTGGATTCTGTTGCTCAAGGGAATCCTGACTAATACATGGAGATGATTCATCTCTTGTTTAGAGGAATTGAATAAAGCTGTAGCTCATTGAATGTCCTGAGTAGCAAATGCCAGGAGGGAAGAGTCACGTTGTTTGATTGGGACAAGCGATGGGTGAAGATAATGGGGAGCTGTGGGATCCTGTGGTCCTGGCTGCACAGGGAGTGCATCTGGGTCTGCTTTAAGGTTCAGCTGTTGTGCCTCAGGAAATCTGTAATTCACTCATGTTGAGGGACAGGAGTAAGCAATGCAAACAACTGTGTCTTTGTGCATGTTAGTGCAGTTTTCCTATGACAACACAGTTGCTAATTCAGAAAGTTAATAGGTAAGCACAGAATCCTGTGTCCAGGAACTGCTGTGTTGAGAGGAAACCCCAGACCCTGACAGGAAACCTGCATGTATCCTCCAAATGCACCTGCTCCTGGGAACACAAAGGAGAATTGTGCATAGTGTGCGCCCCCTGGTGGTGCTGATCCCCTCCTGCAGGGAGGTTTGTGTCTGGGCTGCCAGCGAGGTCCCCTCACCGTGTCTCTTGCACAGTAATATGTGGCCATGTCCTCATTCTTGAGGTTGTTCATCTGCAGATACAGCGTGTTCTTGGCGTTGTCTCTGGAGATGGTGAATCGGCCCTTCACGGAGTCTGCGTAGTTTGTACTACTTCCATCAGCATAAATGCGTGCGACCCACTGCAGTCCCTTCCCTGGAGCCTGGCGGACCCAGTGCATGTAGTAGCTACTGAAGGTGAATCCAGAGGCCACACAGGTGAGTCTCAGGGACTCCCCCGGCTTCACCAGTTCTCCTCCAGTCTCCTCCAGCTTCTCGTCACACAGTACACCTGCAGACACAAGACATCTTGGTGAGGAAACCGTCACACATCTACTGGTCTCACTCATATCCACTCACATACTCAGTGTCTCTCGTTCACCATGAATTACCTTTTAAAAGAGCAACCAGGAAAACCCAGCCCAGCACAAACTCCATGGTGAGGTGTGTGTGTTCTGTGCTGATCACAGAATGGGAACACCTGGGACTCCCGGGGCTGGGGCTCCTCTCCCAGCTGCAGGGTTGGAGCTGGACTGGTTTAATCAGCACAGGGAGGGCCCTATTTGCATATCCTCTGACTATATATCAGGCTCCAGACTTAGATTTGTTTCAAATTTAAAACCAGTGTTTGAGAGGCATTTCTAGATCACTTCTTGCAGAAGGGACTGTGACAGTATAA
Source organism: Neofelis nebulosa (assembly GCF_028018385.1). NCBI lineage: Eukaryota > Metazoa > Chordata > Mammalia > Carnivora > Felidae > Neofelis > Neofelis nebulosa. The sequence goes on from NC_080788.1 coordinate 148,712,873, forward strand.
ATAATTCTGATCTGTGAACACAGTGATCTTTTCATCTGTGTTTGCCATTTTACATGTCTTTCTCCCAGCACGTCATGTTTGGTATACTATTTTACTTTTTAGTGAAATTTAATCCTAAATACTTTATTTTGTGCCATATATTTTAATGTGTGTTTATTTTTGTGTGACAGATAGAGGGAAGGAGAGAGAGATCAGAGAGAGAGAAGGGGACAGAGAATCCCAAGCAGGCTCTGCACAATCATTGCAGACCCTGCCTTAGAATTAAACTCAGGAAACATGAGATCATGACCTGAGGCAAAATCAACAGTAGGCACTTAACGGATTGAGCCACACAGATGCTCCATTTTGTGCCATTTTCAATTGTGTGATTTTGTTATTTTTTTCATATACTATGTTTAGGTGTGTGGAAATACAACATATTTTTGTATGTAGATTTGTACCCTGAAGTTTTCCTGAGTTTATTAGTTCTAATACTTTTTTTATGGAGTTTCTAAGATTTCACTATAAGTTCAGGTGATTCTCAAACAAATAATTTTCTTCTTCCTGATTTGCATGTCTTTATTTCATTTTCTTACCTAATTTTTATGGGTACATCTTCAACTTGTAGGACCAGAAAGGTTTTTCCTTCTTTGCTTCTGTGTTCTTTGTCTGGTTTAAGGATTCAACTGACATAAGACAGATCTACAGAAGACAATAAATTTCATTTTGCATGTGCACAAGCTTCCAAATAATATGACACCCAGAGAATGAAGAAAGTAGGTGGCCCTTGTGCCTTTTAGAAAAAAAAATGGATTTGCGAAGAGTTAACAAGACAGAGATTTGGGTTTGGGCAAGTCAATTAGTGAGGAATTAACAAGGCTTGTTTGCACAGCCTTCTTGGTGCTAAAGTTCCCATTTCTGGTGTAAGGATGGTTCTTCCATTCTGGTAGAGGGAAAGGAAGTTTCCCAGGAGAGATTTATTTCCTGCTCTCAAGGGGACAAAGGAGGGTCACAGTTTCCTTAGACTAGCTGTTACTCAAGTGACTTTCCTCCAAATAAGCCATGTGACAAGATGACATACATTGGGTGCCATATTTTACTGGTCTTCATGTTACCATGCAGAATACCTATGTAGGGAATGAGAATCCTTGCCCGGCTCCTAACATGACAGGAAAAGCGTCAGTTTTTCACTGTTAAATATGCTGTCAGCTGTGGGCTTTTCAACTACGGCCACAATTTTGTGGAGGTAATTTCTTTCATTCCCTCAGTTGCTGAGATTTTTTAATAATGACAATTTGTTGAATTTTGTCTCGTTTTATATATATCAATAGATGATGATATAGGTGATCAATAGATGTGACTGCATTGTCACATATGACCCTTTCATTGTGCTGTTGCATTCACTATGCTAGGAGTTTTGCATGTATGTCCATCTGAGATATTGGCCTTTAGTTTCTCTTAAGGTGTCTTTTGATTTCACATCATAGTAAGGTTGGTCTTGTAGATGAGTTGGGGCATATTCCTTTCTTTTCAGTATTTGGTAAGAGTCTGAGAGGTATTGGCATTAAATATCCTTTATATTTTGATACAGTTCATAGATAAAGTCCTCTGTTACCAAGCTGAATTTTTTTCTTTAGGGGCGGGATATGATTAGATTATAGATTCAATCTTACTTGCTTTAATTCTGTTAATTTTCTATTTCTTCATGTACAGTCTTGTGGATTGTATAACTCTAGAAACTGCCTAGTTGCCCCTTAGTAATCTAATAATGGGTCTATAATTATCTAGGGATTTTCTGTTATTGTTCTTCACTTCTTTGGTATCAGTTATGTCCCCTCCTTAATTCTGATTGTATCTGTTTGAGTTTTACTTATTTCCTAGTAGAGATGCTTTTTCAATTGCATTTAGCTTTCCAGATATAAATTTCGATTTGTTAATTTTTTGTATTATTACACTCCTTATTCCTTTTATCTGTTCTAATAATTTCTAATGTTAGTTGAGTTAATAAAAATGCCAATGAATGTATCTTGGAAATTCTTATTTATATGGTACCACAAAGCACACGGAAGTGAGAAAACAATCCTGAGAAAGAAGAACAAACCTGGAGACAGCACACGTCCTTCTTTCTAAGTATATTGCATAGGTACATTGTCTATAACACTGTGCTGCTGGCATACAGTCAGACACACAGACCAGTGGAGCAGGTTACAGAGACCAGGATGAACTGTGTCTGGATGCAGTCAGCATATCCTCCATGAGATTTCATAGAATTAAAATTAGGGAAAAAATGGCCTCTTTCACAAATGGTTTTGAATTCCAGTGAGTAAAATAATGACATTTGGTCCTTATCTTATACCATACAGATATGTAGACTCCCATTCAGCTGTGATTGCCCCCTTGTGGTCCCCGTGCTCCTGTTGTTTCACAGATTCCCTGCAGAGATACAGTGACTCCTTTCCTTCCCTCCCCATTTATGCAACATGCAAGGGTGAGACCTTTCCATCATGAGCACTGCAGACCCTTCTGTTCACAGGATGTCTCCTCATACATATTTTCCATCTTTGAACCCTTCACTTTGCTTCTTGCCTATAAATATACAGTTATATTTCCTTTAATCATTGGTGAGGAACAATCTTGAATAGTTATCCTTATCAGCTGGCAAGAGTCAGAAGAACTTTTCATTTGATAATAGAGAGAACAAAAGAAAGATTTTTGGGCTCATAAATTCTACTTTCATGAAACTGGGATAAATGTGCTCAGCTTCAGACATGTACCACCTTTAAGAAAAAAGGAAGTGTCAATGCCAGAGACACGTTGGAGTCTGAGATTCAGAGCATTCTGTCTTTGAACGTAACGGGTTTCCCCAGATTGATAATCAAATTGTTTCTTGTTGGTGATGCACTTCTAAATTACACTGTATTTCTCCTGGGATAGGAATGTCAGTACCTATTATGTTATGGTTACCATGCAGAAGCATTCAGAAAACAAAAATGGTTTTCTAGATATGCAGGTCGGCTGATGGAGAGGGATTCACCCCAGGATGGAAGGTACCACGGTCTCACCCTACCCAAGCTACATGGTTAGATTTGGGGTTTTAGAGGTAGTGAAATTTAAGTACGTTTTGGACTTGACTTAATATTGAATGATTTGACATGTTGGAGGATTTGGGGGTGTGGTAATGTGAGTGTCATGTGGGATGGAGGTGAACTTTCCCTGACATCAGTGTGGACTGTGGTCATCTATGTTATTCTTGAACCTGTGTAGAATAACTTATGTGGCCAAAGGGACTTGTCACATGAGATTAATTTTGACACATTGATATTACTGCCATGTGTATGAGTCTGGGGATGGCGTTCAGGACACAGATGGGCAGTCACCAAATGTCCATCTCGGAACTGAAGATGAGTAGGTCCTGAAGACAGCACATCTGTGGGAGGGAATACCTTGAGAATTGTGGGATGAAACCCCTCATCACCAGGCACAGACACTTTCTTGCATGAAGTTCAAGTCTCCCTCTGGATCTGAGTGTCTAACTGAACCCAGGTGGATATGCATGGATGTCCCCCAAATGCTCTGAGGCGAAGAGAAATGGTAAGGAAAGAAACATGAAGAAAGACAGATAACAACAAGGAAAGACACATAAAGGTGTCATTGCCATTGAGAGAGGACTTCTGGGGATGACATGCATCCTGTTTTCTGCAGCCTTGATTGGACGATGTTGGACACTAGCCAGTGGAGTTCGGGGGCAGCCCTACAAACTGGGCTCTGGGATGTACGACCAGAACCATAGCCACCCTCAAAGCTGACTGTATTGTGGACAAGTGACATGACTCGGGAGGTCCCTCACCTGAGGGTAAAGAGATGTTCTGGCCACCTGTGGCCCCCCCACCCTCTGAGGTCACTCCCTCCAAATGTTATACATTCACAGCTTCTATTGTATGTGAAATGTACCCTCTCTCAGTAAGGCGATGGTCCACTGCTGGTTCTGGGAGGATCCATCCTTGTGACCTTGTCTCTGGTATAAACCTCTTCTCTGTCTTCTAAGAATGAAAGCAAAGTTCCCCTTAACATGCAGCTAAAATCCAATATTGTGCCCTCACTTGGATCCAATTATTTTTTGGTGTAAATCACTAGTGAAATTGTCATCTGTTTGGAAATTCCCTTCAGAAGCAAGTACTGGAATACATGGGTGGTGTCAGGTGGTGTAGACCAGTGGAACAGCACATGGTAACCATGCATCCTCAAGGCTGAGCTTGTTCCCTAGTGAGGAATGGGAAGTACAAGGAATGCCAGGTGACACTAGTCTGTGCTTTCTGAGTACCCAGCAGACCTGGGTGAATGAGCCTGGTCCAGGAGCAAGGACGTCTACACACAGGCAATACATAGATGCCAGCTGTCTAGACAGACTGCCCATGAGACGGGGTCACAGAGAAGCAGGGAAGGGCAGCTGGGGTTTGAATTCCTACTCACGTGGCACCAACATTGGGAATCCTGAGTATGTTTGTTAATTAATGTCCACTACCAGTTAGGGATAAAATGGGTAAATGCAAGTTGTTAGACTCACTGCCCTAGATCCCATTGGTTATGACCATTTGTAACAACATTTGTCCCCTTCCTTTTTTCCCCCTGTTTTTTAATATATGAAGATTTTATTTATTTACATCTTTGTTAGTTAAAATGTAGTGTAGTTTTAGTTTTGGGAATAAAATTTAGTGATTCATCACATACATTAACATCCAGTGCGCATCACAAGTGACCTACATAATCTCCATCACCCGTTTAGCTATTTGAATCAGAATTTTTGTGTCCTTTGTGTAACTACCTTGTAGAGAAATTGGTGGGACATAAGGTAATTCTATTTTAACTTTTTAAACTCTTCTCCAGTGTGGTCACACCACTTGGCATTTCCACCAAGATTATAGGAAGGTTCCTCTGTCTCCACATCCTTGCCCATATCTGTTGTTTCCTGAATTGTTCATTTTAGCCATTCTGACAGGTGTGAGGTGGTATCTTATCATGATTTTGAATTGATTTTCCCCAATGATGAGTGATGTTGAGCATCTTTTCATGTGTCTCTTAACCATCCAGATGTTTTCTTTGGAAAAGTGTCTGCTCATGTCTTTTGACCATTCACTGAATATTTATTTGTTCTTCTGTGTTTGTTAAGTTCTTATAGATTTTGGATACTAACTCTTACCACGTATGTCATTTTCAAATATCTTAACTCCTCTGTCAGTTGCCAATTAGTGTTGTTGACTGTTTCCTCCACTGTGCAGAAGCTTTTTATCTTGATGAGGTCCCAATAGTTCATTTTTTGCTTTTGTTTTCCTTGCCTCTAGAGGCGTGTCTATTAAGAAGTTGCTGAGGTCGAGGTCAAAGAGGTTTCTGCCTGTTTTCTCTTATAGATGTTGATGCTTTTTGGACGTACATTTAGGTTTTTCATCCATTTTGAATATATTTTTGTGTTTGCTGTAGGAAAGTGTGCCAGATTCATTCTTCTGCATGTTACTATCCAGTTTTCCCAGCACCATTTGCTGAACAGACTGTTCAGGAAATCTGGTTCTCTATTCTGTCCCATTCATGTATTTGTCTATTTTTGTGCCAGTACCATGCTTTCTTGATGATTACAGCTTCGTAATACAGCTTGAAGTCTATTGTTCATGTAAGTATAGTGTTCCTGGTAAAACAAACTTTGTAAACCAGACCCGAGTAGGTAAGCATAGAGTCATGTGTCCAGAGAGGCTTTCTGGGGGAAACTGCTGTATGGAGAGGAAGCCCCAGGCCACAAAACCTTCCAACAACCCCTACCTGCACCTGCTCCTGGGAACACAAACAGAATGGTGCATAGTGTGCACCCCCTGGCGGTCCTGATCTTCTTCTACAGGGTGGTTTGTGTCTGGGCTCACACTGACAACCCCTCACTGTGTCCTTGCACAGTAATACATGGCCGTGTCTGCAGACCTCTGACTGCTTAGCTCCATGTAGTCTGTGTTTGTGGATGTGTCTGCTGTCAGAGTGAGTCCGCTCTGGAACTTCTGTGCATAGCTTGTAGAACCATCTTCAGGGTCAATGCTTCCCATCCACTCAAGCCCTTGTGAAGGACCCTGTCGCACCCAGTGCATATAGTAATCAGTGAATCTATATCCAGATACTTTGCAGAAGATCTTCACTGATGCCCCAGGCTTCCTCACTTCAGCCCCAGACTGCACCAGCAAAACCTGGGAGTGCACACCTGTAGAGAGGGGACAAGAGTGGATGAAATCAATGTTGACTGGTCCTGGTCCTCTCCTGTGTCCAGGGACTTGGCTGACCCTTAGCTGTCGCCACTGCCACCAGGTAGAGGATTCTCCAGCTCCAGTCCATTGTGAGGGGATGTGTCTCAGGGTCTCCGGTAGAGGATGGCATTGTACAGTGATGCTCTCAGGGCACAGACACACCCATACTTAACCTAGTGCTCTGAGGACTATTTGCATAGCCATGAGACAGAGTATTTCATACACAGGACCAGAACCATCTGGAGACGGTCCCAGAGACCGTGTACATTGGGACTCAGAGAGCACCAGTCTAATCCTTGTTTGAGGACATGGGTCCTTGGCCAGGTTCCTGAACTGTGTGCAGACTGAGCTCCTGCCACTGAGTGATAAGACCTTACAGAAAATTCTCCCCATTGTGGACCAGTATTGAATGAGGCAGAGACCACCTGAACCTGTTGTTGGCTCTGATATCTGTACGTCTTATTCCTGGATAAGCATGACTCCAAACTGTTGCACAAAATGGGGTAATATATGCATCCTGGCTTCCGTCTCCTAGATGAAAATATCTACAAGCCCTGGACTAGCAGCGTCAAGTGTCTTCTCACTGCCTGAGTTCATTAAATGCTCTGACGGAACAGGATATTTAAACACCCTTTAGCATCCATCATCTTGCTCATATTTTAGATTGCTTTCTGGAAAAGGAAACACTGGCTTCTACAGAAAAGCCTTCCTCACCCCTTGTGAACCTACTCACCTGGGGTAGCAGCCTGGTCCTGGGTAGTACTGAAAGCTCCCTGCAGTCTAGGCCCGGCTCTGCAGGGAGGTTCCTGTCAAGACTCACAGGACATTTATTCCCGTGTCTCTACTCCAGCATTACATGGTGGAGGGGAGCAGAAAATGCCACCCCAAATATGCCACTGTAATGAAACATGCTTGAGAAACAGCCAGTGCAGAGACGCACTGACCATCCTTTGTTCCCTAAACAAAATATAAATCTCCTATGTGAAATACACCCTTTTTGTACCAGGAGGGGAGAAATGTCCTTAGCACCAGAAAAAGGAATTTAGGCTGCAGAATGCTGTGCAGAGAAACCTTAGTTCTTCACTATTGTAGTAACACTAAGCACATTGAAGCTCTCACTTTTTCCCCATTGAGGATGATATTAGTGTTGGGTCATTCATATATGGCTTTTATGATCTCGAGGTATGCTCCTTCTATCCCTACTTTCTTGAGGGTTTTTATCAAGAAAGGATGCCGTATTTTGTCGAATGCTTTCTCTGCATCTATGGAGATGATCATGTGGTTCTTGTCCTTTCTTTTATTGATGTGATGAATCACGTTAATTGCTTTCCAGATATTGAACCAGCCCTGCATCCCAGGTATAAATCCCACTTGGTCGTGATGAATATTTTTTTTAATGTATTGTAGTATGTGGTAGGCTAATATCTTGTTGAGGATTTTTGCATCCATGTTCATCAGGGAAATTGGTCTATAGTTCTCCTTTTTAGTGTGGTCTCTGTCTGCTTTTGGAATCAAGGTAATTCTGGCTTCAGAAAGAGTCTGGAAGTTTTCCTTACATTTCTATATTTTGGAACAGCTTCAAGACAATAGGTATTAACTCTTCCTTAAATGTTTGGTAGAATCCCCTGGAAAGCCATCTGGCCCTGGAGTCTTGTTTTTGACAGATTTTTGTTTACTAATACTGTTTCCTTACTGGTTATGGGTCTGTTCAAATTTTTATATTTCTTCTTGTTTCCGTTTGGTAGTGTATATGTTTCTATAATGTGCCCATTTCTTCCAGATTGCCCATTTTATTGGCATATAATTGATCATAATATTCTCTTATTGTTTTTATTTCTGTTGTGGTGGTTGTGATCTTTCCTCTGTCATTCTTGATTTTACTTATTTGCATCCTTTCCTTTTTCTTTTGGGTCAAACTGGCTAGTGGTTTATCAATTTTGTTCATGCTTTCAAAGAACCTGCTTCCGGTTCCATTGATTTGGTCTACTGTTTTTTTGGTTTCGATACCATTAATTTCTTTTGTAATCTTTATTATTTCCTGTCTTCTGCTGGTTTTGGGTTCTATTGGCTGTTCTTTTTCCAGCTCCTTAAGGTGTAAGGTTAGGTTGTGTATCTGAGATCTTTCTTCCTTCTTTAGGAAGGCCTGGAATGCTATATACTTTCATATTATGACCACCTTTGCTGCGTCCCAGAGGTTTTGGGTTGTGGTGTTATCATTTTAATTGACTTCCATATATTTTTTAACTTCCTCTTAACTGCTTGGTTAGCCCATACATTCTTTAGTCGGATGTTCTTTAGTCTCCAAGTATTTTTTACTTTTCGAAATTTCCTCTTGTGGTTGATTTTGAGTTTCACAGCATTGTGTTCTAAAAATATGCACAGTATGATCTCAATCTTTTTGTACTTACTTAGGGCTGATTTGTGTCCCAGTATATGGTCTATTCTGGAGAACCTTCCATGTGCGCTGTAGAAGAATGCATATTCTGCTGCTTTAGGATGAAATATTCTGAATATATCTGTTAAGCCCATCTGGTCCAGTGTGTCATTGAAAGCCATTCTTTCCTTGTCAATTTTTTGTTGAGATGATCTGTCCATTGCTGTGAGTGGGGTGTTGAAGTCTCCTAATATTATGGTATTACTATCGGTGAGTTTCTTTATGTTTGTGATTAATTGATTTATATATTTGTGTGCTCTCCCATTTGGCACATAAATGTTTACAACTATTGGGTCTTCTTCATCTATAGACCCCTTGATCATGATATAATGCCCTTCTGCATCTCTTGATACAGTATTTTTAAGTCTAGATTGTCTGATATAAGTATGGCTACTCGGGCTTTCTTTTGTTGACCATTAGCATGATAGATGGTTCTCCATCCCCTTATGTTCAATCTGAAGGTGTCTTTAGGTCTAAAGTGGGTCTCTTGTGAACAGCATATAGATGGATCTTGTTTTCTTATCCATTCCGTTACCCTGTGTCTTTTGATTGGGGCATTGAGTCCACTGAGGTTTAGAGTGAGTACTGAAAGATGTGAGTTTATTGCCATGATGATGCTTGTAGATCTGGAGTTTCTGATGGTGTGCTCTGGTCGTTTCTAATCTTTCTTGCTTTATATATATATATATATATATATATATATATATATATATATATATATATATATATTTTTTTTTTTTTTTCCATCTTTTGTCCCCTGAGAGAGTCCCCCTTAAATTTTTTTGCAGGGCTGGTTTAGTGGTCAAAAACTCTTTTAATTTTTGTTTGTCTGGGAAACTTTTATCTCACCTTATATTTTGAATGACAGCCTTCCTGGATAAAGAATTCTTGTCTGCATACTTTTCTGATTCAGCACACTGAATAGACTCCACCACTCCTTTCTGGCCTGCTGAGATTCTGTGGATAGGTGTGCTGAAAACCTGATCTGTCTTCCCTTGTATGTTAGGGACTTTTTTTTCCTTTCTGCTTTCATGATTCTCTCCTTGCCTGAGTATTTTGTGCATTTGACTATGATATGCCTTGTTGCTGGCCAGTTTTTGTTGAATCTAATGGGGGTCCTCTGTGCTTCCTGGATTTTGATGTCTGTGTCTTTCCCCAGGTTAGGAAAGTTTTCTGCTATGATCGGCTCACATAACCCTTCTACCCCTATTTCTCTTTCTTCCTCTTCTGAGACTCCTATGATTCTGATGTTCCTTTTTAATGAGTCACTGGTTTCTCTAATTCTTAAATCATGCCCTTTTGCCTTAATCTCCCTCTTTTTTTTCTGCTTCATTATTTCCTATTAGTTTCTCCTCTATATCGCTGATTCTCTGTTCTGCCTCATCCATCCTTACCACAGCTGCATCCATCCGTGATTGCAGTTCAGGTATAGCATTTTTAATTTCATCCTGGCTATTTGTTTTCTTACTTCTCTTAACTCTTCAGAAAGGGATTCTAATCTATTTTTGACTGCATATAGTGTTCTTATTATCGTGATTCTAAATTCTGGTTCAGACATCTTTCTTGTACCTGTGTTGGTTAAATTCCTGGCTGTCGTTTCTTCGTGGTCTTTCTTTTGGGGTGAATTCCTTTGTTTTGTCATTTTTGAAGAGAGAAAAGTAATTAATGAAGTAGAAATATTGAGATAAAACAAATAAAATTACAAAAATATTAAAATTAAAAATTAAACACACACACACACAAATCTAATAGTTAATGCTTGATCCTAGGTGCGTTTTGTTTCGGTGTTGAAAGTGGTTTGACAGATTAGGGGAAAAAAAGGGGGCAAAGTAAATCATTTGAGAATTTGAAAAAATGAATACACTGATGTAGAGTAAAATGGGTAGATGGGAGTAAAATAGAATTTGAAAATAATATAGACAAAAGTAAAGTATACAGTAGAAAAAATTAAATAAAATATTTTTAATAAAAATTATGAATTTTTTGTTCTGTATTTAAGAAAAAAGTAAAGAAACGAAAAAGAGAATAAAGATAAAGAAAAGAAAAAAAAGAAATAATTTGATAATTTGAAAAAGTGAATATACTGTAGTAGACTAAAGTAAAATGATGGAAATAAAATGGAATTTGAAAAAATTTACACAAAACTAAAAAAAACATACTAATGACAATTAAATAAGATTATTTTGTAAATATGAAATTTATTGTCAAATAGTTTTCTATACAACACCCAATGATCATCCCAACAGGTGCCCTCCTCAATACCCATCACCCACCCTCGCCACCCTCCCACCCCCATCAACCCTCAGTTTATTCAGTTATTAAGAGTCTGTTATGGTTTGACTCCCTCCCTATAACTTTTTTTTCCCCTTCCCATGGTCTTCTGTCAAGTTTCTCAGGATCCAAATAAGAGTGAAAACATACGGTATCTGTCTTTCTCCATATGACTAATTTCACTCAGCACAACACTCTCCAGATCCAACCATGTTGCTACAAAAGGCCACATTTCATTCTTTCTCAGTGTCAGGTAGTATTCCATTTTGAATAGATACCACAATTCCTTTATCCATTCATTAGTTGATGGACATTTAGACTCTTTCCATAATTTGGCTATTGTTCAAAGTGGTGCTATAAATATTGGGGTACAAGTACCCATATGCCTCAGCCCTCCTGTATCCTTTGGGTAAATTCCTAGCAGTGCTATTGCTGGGTCATAGGGTAGACCTATTTTCAATTTTTTAGGAACATCCACACTAGTTTCCAGAAAGGATGCACCAGTTTGCATTCCCACCAACAGTGCAAGAGGGCCTTACATCAAATATAGTGCCTTACATCAATCCCTTGAAGCATTGAGTCAGTCAAACTAACAAGCCTTATGAGGAATTGGGCACATTTTGACATGTCGTTGAACACACTATACATTGTTTTGGAACCGAGAACAAGTCCTTTCAAAATCCCATGATGGGATGAATACAACTTACTAGAGATCCTGGGGGCTGCACTGATATTTGCTTGAGAGAACAGGGGGTTCCTATCCTCATATCCCAGGATATAAGTAGGTCCCGTTGCATTCGTGTCTGCCACTATCTGAGAAACAACGTGTTCAAACCGTTGGGAATCGCTGAGGGGTCTGATTTCATAGGCAAGGTCATCCAACTTCATGATACCTTCAAGGCCCCCATAGCACGTGTCCATGGTGACCATGCAAAGAGGAATCTTCACCAGGTAGCCGAGGTAGTAACAGTCTGGAGGGATGAAGGGGTAGTCCATCTGCAAGGCTCCCTGATCATCCTGAGTCATCATCAGCAACTGTCTGGACCAAAAGAGTTTCTTGTGCCTATGTGGATAACATGGCTCTTGCCCCCAAAATGCAGGCTATAGGACAGCCAGCCAGGCATCTGAACGCCCTTGCTGTGGTGCACCTCCTTCTTGGGAATTACCACCTCAGAAGAGATGTAGCGCCATGAGGGACGACCTTGAGAACCTTGGACAGGAGCCAGCAATGCCCAGAGCGCAAACAGCAAGAGGGGTGCCCTCAGGGTGACCTGGTCCTCTGCCAGCCTCATGCCCCTGCTCAGGGACATCTGCCAGTGAGAATGGATAAATGGAGGATCCTCAGCAAAACCAGGTCTAGACCATCAGACAGAACAGAGGGCTGTACCAGGTGGCCAGCACCCTACACCTCGGGGCCACCTGTGGTGTTAGGTAACAGTCACAGGGTGTGGCATTGGGTGACCCTGCTCATCAGTTCACCTGGGGTGGATGTGGGAGAGTCAGGTGGGCCATGGTCAACAGTGCTCACATGGACATGGGTAGGGACTTGGACCCAGAAACACGGCTCTATTCAGCACATTCCATCTTTTCTCCATCTACTTGGATACGGGATATGCAATTATAACACACTGAACTTCTCTACCAATTCCATATCCTGTGTTACTGCTGGTTCACTTTCTCTGGATGACTGCTTTTCCTCATTATGGAGACCAATGCTTCCTACTTCCATGGGATATGGAGGTAGACTGTCAATTTTACCTTTGTACGTATTGAAAAGCATCGCTTTGTAATGTTACATGTCTTATTCTGGTTGGCTATTAGTTTGCAAGCCATTTGATCCTTTTGGTTTTTGGTTTGAAGCTTCCTCTGTGTTTACTGAGGAAACATTTCCCAGTATTCTGTGTCATTATTGGTGAAGTACAAAGTTGTATTTTAGTATTTTCTTATGCCATCTGGTGAGAACAGAAAGTACTGCTGAACATGTGTGAGCCCCAGGGGATTTCCCCTCTAATCCCTTATTGTGGTTCTTTCTTGGCCTCTGGCAGTCTTCTCCCATGCCTGTGAGTTTCTCTCCTCAGGTGGAGATAGATGCAGGGGAGTTGAGGTTACTTTGGCAGCTTGCACTATGGAGGCCACACATGATTGAAAATGGTATCCACCATGGAACTCCCTTGTTTAAGAACTGTCTAGCCCTTTAAAATCCTCTGGGTTGGGCAGAAACCCTCAGAGTTGGCTTTTGGAGAAGAGTCTGCCTTATCTCCGGGTGGCTGGCCTCCTAAATAAAGCTCAACTTCTTTTCCCACCAAAACTAAAACTTTGAGCATTGACCTTTCCAGAAATACTCAGCTGAATTTGGGATTTGATAACAATAAAATGGAGAGTGGAATGGCAGTTGTCTGGGGCTGGCAGGATGGGGCAATGAGGAGTAGATCTCAAGGGCTATGATTTTCTGTTATGCAAGATGATTAAGTTCTAGAAGGGTCTCCACAACATTACCCCTGTCATTAACAGTACTGTACTGTATGGTTCAAATTTTGTGAAGAGTGATGGTCTCATGTTCATTGAGATCCTAACACAAAACAAAAATGGAAGACACGAATTTTACTTCTCACATGACAGTATGCTGAACTGCATGGACACACTCTCTACTGATAATGTGAAAATAATTTAAAAGCATTTACATAGTTTGAATCCTAACCCTGAGGATATGTCATTTACAAATATCTTCTTCCATTCCATAGGTTGCCTTTTAGTTTTGTTGATTGTTTCCCTCACTGTGCAGAAGTGTGCTATTTTGAGGTAGTCCCAATAGTTCATATATGTATGTATTTAATTTTCTTGTTTTATTTTTAATTTAAATTCAAGTCTTCAGTCTTTGAGCTCCACGTTTACAGGAAGTTGACTTGTCATGATTAACTTTATGGGTTATCTGGACTGAGTCATGGGTGCCCAGATTCACCACTGTTTCTGTGGATATCTGTGATGTGTTTCCAGAAGAGACTGGCATTTCCTTCCATGGTTTCTGTCTGGGCATCACCCATTCCATTAAGGTTGTGAATAGAATCTGATGCAGAGGGAGGAAGAATTCCCTCCTTTTTACTTCCCATGTGCTTGTTTGAACTGGAACAGTGGTCCCCTCAGGCCCTCTTTATGAGAGTTATATAATCAGATCCATACGTTCTGAGGCTAGACCCTAGTTCAGAATCAGATATATTACACCACTGGTTTTCCTGGGTCTCCAGCTTGTGACAGTAGATCATGGGTCTTCCCAACCTCTTTAGTCATGGAAACCAATGTGCTTTGGGTTCTGTTCCTCAGGAGAATCCAGACTAATACATGGAGATGATTTATCTCTTATTTAGAGGAATTGAATAAAGTTGTAGCTAATTTAACGTCCTGAGTAGCAAGTGCCAAGAGGGAGTGTCACGTTGTTTGATTGGACAAGGGCTGGGTGAGGATAATGGGGAGCTCTGGGATCCTGTGGTCCTGGCTGCACAGGGAGTCCATCTGGGACTCCTCTAATGGTACACTCTTGTGCCTCAGGAAATCTGTAATTCACTCATGTTGAGGGACAGAAGCAAGCAATGCAAACAACTGTGTCTTTTGTGCATGTTAGTGCAGTTTTCCTATGACAACAGGTATCTAATTCAGCGAGTTAATAGGTAAGCACAGAATCCTGTGTCCAGAGAGGCTCCCTGGGGAAACTGCTGTGTGGACAGGAAGCCCCAGACCCTGACTGGAAACCTGCCAGTAACCTCCATCTGCACCTGCTCCTGGCAACACAAAGCAGAATTGTGCATAGTGTGCGCCCCCTGGTGGTGCTGATCCCCTCCTGCAGGGAGGTTTGTGTGTGGGCTCCCAGCGAGGTCCCCTCACTCAGTCTCTTGCACCGTAATATGTGGCCATGTCTTCGGCCCTCAGGTTCATCTGCAGATACAGCGTATTCTTGGCGTTGTCTCTGGAGATGGTGAATCGGCCCTTCACGGAGTCTGCATAGCTTGTGCTCCTTCCGTCATATCTAATATATGCGACCCACTGCAGCCCCTTTCCTGGAGCCTGGCGGACCCAGTTCATGTCGTAGCCACTGAAGGTGAATCCAGAGGCCACACAGGTGAGTCTCAGGGACCCCCCCAGGCTTCACCAGGTCTCCCCCAGACTCCACCAGCTGCACGTCACACTGGACACCTGTAGACGCAAGACATCTTGGTCAGGAAACTGTCACACATCCACTGGTTCTCACTCATATCCACTCACATACTCAGTGTCTCTCGTTCACCATGAATTACCTTTTAAAAAAGCAACAAGGAAAACCAAGCCAAGCACATACTCCATGGTGAGGTGTCTGTGTTCTGTCCTGATCACAGAATGGGAACACCTGGGACTCCTGGAGCTGGGGCTCCTCTCCCAGCTGCATGGTCGGGCTGGGCTGGTTTCATCAGCACAGAGAGGGCCCTATTTGCATGTCCTCTTACATATATATCACACTGCAGACTTAGATTTGATTCTTTAAAAGTGAATGGCAGGTTTAGGGATGCACTTCTAATCATCAGAGATGATGCAGAGATGCACTAATCATCAGACAATTCCACCCCCGATCCACTGAGATATCACCTCACAACTGATAGTAAAGCTATTATAAAATAAGGCAAACACAACCAGACATCTCAAGTGTTGCTGAGGATGTGGAGAACAGGCAATCCTAGAATTCACTTGATGGGAGTGCAACATAGTGTAGCTACTATGGAAAACTGCGGTGAAATAACCCACTAAACTGAGTTCCTAATCTGCTCCCATACAGTTGACTTCATGTCCAGCTGAGTGTGAGGAAGGTCTGGGCCTCATGTTCTGTGGAGAGGCAGGTGCAGAGACAGGTGGATCCAGTGGATGATTCCTTAACTACTTCAGTAGAATGGACCCCTGGCTGACCGTTTTGTAAGACTTGACTCAGTGTGCCTCCCCACTGGTTGTCTCTGGCTTCCTGAACTGGATGGAGAAAAAAAGCAGTGAAGAGTAGAAACTACTCTTTTCTCTCACAGGAACGTGTATATACTGAGAATCCTTGAGAGAAAGTCGTGGAGTTGATGAAGATGCTGTGGGGTTTCGACAACCACAAGGGTCTTTACTCATGGTCTCTCTTAATGGGCATCAAAGGAAAATCTTAAGGAAAATAAAAGGAGACAGGAGCTGCTCAAGTATATTAAATTTAGATCACTTGAATGAGTCAGTCTCCTCTGTTTGAAAATCACATCTATTTTAAATGGTGGCCCGTGTACTTGTGAGGCACAGGTGGGTATATGAATTGATTTATCCCCGAGCTTGGTCTCTGTCAAGGTCGGCACTACTATATGACTGTTCACTCTAAATGTTAGAAGACATCTGTGTTTGTAAATGGTTTAGGAAACAGTGTGTACTGTTTGCTGGTCAGGTTGAAGTTTGCAGGGCATGATGAGAAAGATGCTTCACAGGAAACCTGACCCTGTAACACTGGTTCTGGATATGAATTCTGAGATCTTGGGTGCCCCCTGGAGACCTGTGAACCTCCAGGTTCCCTACGTGGCTCCTGGTGTCCTGTGTGTTCCTGATGACCTGAGTGCCCCCAGGTGAACTGAGTGGCAGCTAGTGACCTCAATGCCCTATGGAGACCTGAGCATCCCCCTGGAGGTCTGAGTGCTCCATGCAGAACTGAGCGACCCTGGTGTCCTCAGCTCCCCCTGGTAACCTGAGCACCCCAGCAGATCTCAGTTACCCCTGTTGTCCTGAATGCCCCCTCGTGACTTTTAGGTAACCTCAGGGCAAATCGCAATTTTTGGGCCGATGCCCAGCTCTCAGAAGTCCTTTGTGGTGTTTGAGCCAGCTCTGTGGCTAGGCCTATCCTGTCCTGTTCACCCTTAGAGGCGGTTCTGATTGTGTTGCTGTTAATCCTGGGGGAACCTCCAAGGGGGTGGCCAGCACCTGCTTCATCCCTCTTCCTCTTGCCTAACAAACTGCCTAACTGATGGACATGTGGCTGTTGTGGTCTGGACCCTAGTATGTGATATAGAATATATGATAGTATGTGAACCATCCACTGCATCCACTCTGCTGGGTCGGTGGATCCAATTCCACCAGAAATTCCTGGTTGAGATGGAGAACCCCAAGATGCTGCTAGTGAGGTGCAGAGTGTGCAAGGCACTCACCAGTTGGGCACAACCCCTGCAGCTGCACCTGGGACAGGACCCCTGGGGACAAGGAGACTCAGCCTGGGCCAGTCACCAGCAGTCACAACCATTCCCATCATCCCACATCTGACATCTGAAACCCTCAGCTTTGGGACCTCTCACCAGGCACAAGGAAGGACCTGCAGTCTCTTCTGTTTCTTGAATACAGTTCTGCCTTCCTTAGGGACTTCAGCCCTGTCTGAGGAGAGAGCTGTGGGCTCCCACTCCGCGAGACTGGAGTTTACTCTAGATCTTGAGAAGTTTGCCTGTGTGGGAGGGAGCATGTCCTGATAAGTGGACAAAAAGTGAGTCAGGCTCCCCTTGTCCTTCCAGGTCCACCTGTGGGCATCTCTTTGTGGATCCGCAGGCTTGTTGGTCCTCGGTCAAGGCAACACTTGGTCTATGAATTGTGTTGGAGGCAGGTCAAGTGATGGCCTCACCTTTCTGATCAAATAGTGAACAAATGAGTGGACCACAATTCACTATACTCTATCTGTCCGAAAGATATTTGAAGGGATCCATATTTTCTCCAGAAAACTTTCCAAATCAAGTCTTTAAGTACATTCAATTTTAACAGTCATTCCACACATAACTGCATAGGAAAAATCTATATTGATGTCCAGTCTGGTGTAAATATAACAAGCAAAGGACACTTGTTCCCAGGATCATATTTCTTTTAGTTTCCACACTGATGTATTAACCTCACCTGACAACCACCTGCAAAGCATGGGCACACCTGGAGACTTCTGATCTTGATGGTTCTCTGCTGAGGGGGTTTGCTTCCTCAGTCATCTGCAAAGCTTGGAAGCAGTGCCGACATCTTTAAGTGCACAGACACCAAGACATGGACACCTTTCTGTCACCTGCAGATATGATTCCCATGCATGGCTGGTGTCTCCATCTCCTGAGAAATCCCCATCCAACACAAGGGGCTGTTAACTCAGGGAGGAGGCACAGATGTCACAGAAAAGTGGGGGACTCTTCACTGATATGGACAGAGACCACCAGTATCTGAGGTACGAAGTTAATGGCACTAAAACAACCACATTAATGAAAATGGATTGGCTGACCTGGACATCATTGGAATCTAAAAATCCAGAGCCTATAGAAATTGCAGAAAATGTGTTCCTAGTCCTGAAGGCATGTGCCAAGAGGATAAATGCTGAGTTAACTGAATAGACTTCAAATAGAGATCAGAATGCTAGATAGTAGATAGATGATAAGTGGATAGGTGATGGATGATAGAGGGTAGATAGATGATAGATAGATAATAGATACTTTTATGTTATATTAAAGTCATTATAGAGGATTCACATCATGATGAATGTATTTGAATGAAATTATCCACTATTGGCAATATTTTTTAAAAGACCATAATTTCATACGGAAAAGAATATTTGACACCAACTTGAGATATACAAAATAAATAATTATGACTTCAATATTTTGTGAATACAGCTTCCACATGGGGTAACACATGCCTGCTTGTAGATTCCTCCTCCCTCTGGGGCTTTGGCTTCCATTCCCATTTGTTCCCAGGGTCTCCCTTCCCAGGATGTCCTGAGCTCTGGGGTGTGCAGGGACAAGAGCTCTGTCCTGGATCTGGACCATCGTCCCTCTGGCCTAACATTTACAGCTCCTTCCAGGCCCTTGCTCAACCACCAGGCTTCTGCCCACCAGGCTCCCTCCCTGCCTCCACCACCTGCCAGCCTCCTTCTGGACTCTTCCATTCATTTCCTGTGGATTTAACAACAGTTTATTAGGTAGGCAGGTCTCCTAATAATAATTCGCATTGAGGAAAGAACTGTATAGGTAAAACATGACAGACTCTCTCCACAATAGCCTTGAGTTCATTCCCATGATGTTATTATTTTGCACCCTATCTCAGCCCCTTGACCCCACAGTCTTGCCTTAGAAACTGTCACTTTCATGAACTGAACTAAATCTGTCCCCCCTACACAACTGGTCCATCCTATGTATCTACTCTATATGGTCATCAGACAACCACCAAGCTAAGAAGGAACACAATACAGAGTGTGAAGACATAAGTATTTATAGAAATAATTTTATAAAATTTTATCTAATAATGAAAGTAATGATATATTTACAGGAGTAACTTAAATGTGGTAAATGACCATGTTTATTATAAGATGCTATGAGTTTAGATGAACATAATCAAGTTACAGGACAACCGAGTAACCACAGGTCAAAGAAATGTATCCTTCCCAGGTCTATCCAAACCCTTTCCTTTGCACACCAATCAGTTTCCTATCTCTCCCTTTCTCTCTGGGCCTTGCATGTTCTCTGTCTCAAAAATAAATAAACATTACAAAATAAAGATACGTACAGGTCAGTATTATTTAATGGAGAACCCAGAAATAATCCCCTTCATCTTTAGTCAACTGAATTTTGACAAGAGCAGACAACATGACATTGGGGAGCAAATGGTATTTTTAATAAAGGGTGCTAGGCAGCTGCCTATCCATGTGCAGAGGAATGAAATTGCGTCCATATCTCACACCATATACAAACATCAAATCAAAATGGATCAACAGTTTAAATGTAAAATTATGACCTCTGGAAGCAATATATCGAGATAAATCTTCATGACCATTGGGTTTAGCAATGCTGTTAGAGATGACACCAAAGCACAAGCAAGGAAAGAAAAAGTAGATAAATTTAGTTTTCTCAACATTAGAAACCTTTGTACACCAGAAGATGCTATCCCCAAAGTGAAAAGACAAAGCCTAATGGAAGACAATATTTGCACAGTATTTGTCTGGTAAGAGCCTGTTATGCAGAATGTATAAAGAGTTTTTACAACTCATCCACAAAAAGACAACCCAATTTTTAATATGGACAAAGGATTTGGATATATCTTTCCCCAGTGCAATCATACAAATGGTGAATACCACTTGAAAAGATATTAAACATCAATAGTCCTTATGGAAATGGAGATTTAAACCACAGTGAGATACCCTTTTACACGCACTAAAAATGCTCTAATCAATACAACTATAAAATAACAAATGTTGGTAAAGATGTTGAGAAATTGGAACCCTTCAACCTTGCTTGTGGAAATGTAAAATGGTGGAGACTATGTGTAAAAGAGTTTGGCAATTCCCCCTCCCAAAAAAAAAAAGATAAAAACATAGAATTACCATATGGCCCAACAATACTACTCCTAGATGTATATCTCGAAGATTGAAAACAGTTGTTTAAACAAAGTGCATGTGCACATACATAGCAGTACTGTTCACAATAGCCACATTGTAGAAACTATGCAAATGCCTATCGGTGTGTGAATGGATAAACAACCTGGGGCAGACCCTTAAACAGGAATATTCTGTCATACAAAGAAATAAAGTAAAATGTTGTGGCTGTAGAGAATACTGGTTTCTCAGAAAGCTATCACACAACTCCACATCTGCACTTACATCTGGAAATTTAAAGCAAAGCCTTGAGCAGATATTCATGTTCCCGTATTCATAGCAGCTTCTTCACAACAGCCAAAAGATGGAAGCAACCCAAGTAACTATTCACAGGTGAGTAAATAAACAAAATGTAGTATATACACAATGGAATATGATTCAGCCTTCAAAAGGAAGAGAGTTCTGACACACACCTGCACACCGACTGAACTTGGCAGTCATTATGCTGAGTGAAATGAGCCAGTGACAGAAGGAAAATACACTATGGTTCCACTTAAGTGAGGTGTCCAGAAAAGTCATACTCAGAGACACCAAGTAGAATGTGGCTGTAGGGGCCGAGGGGAAAGGGGAATTGGGATTTAGGGTTTAATAGATACAGAGTTTCCCTAGGGGAACATGACAACGTTCTGGAGATGGATGTACAACAGTGTGAATGCAGTTAATGCCAGACAACTGTATGCTTAAAGTGACTTACGTGGTAAGTGTTATGTTACATACATTTAATCAGAATTTAAAAAGGAAGGACTGATACACGTCACAACATGGGTGAATGCAGAAAACATCCTCAGTGACAGAAGCCATCCAGAAAAGGCCACTCAGGAACCATCTTGCTCTTTTTTTTTTTAATTTATTATTTATTGTTGAAAAAGAGAGACAGAGACAGGTCATGATAGGGGGAGGGGTTAGCAAGAGGGAGACACAGAATCTCAAGCAATCTGTAGGCTCTGAGCTGTTAGCACACAGCCAGAAGCAGGTGCTCGAACCCATCAACTTGGAGATCATGACCTGAATTGACTCGGCCTTTAGCAGACTGAGACCCCAGGTGCCCCAGGAACCACCTTGCTCTTTAAATCCCCCCAGGTTACACAGATAGGGGAAAGTCTCAGGTGTACTTCCCCAAAAGAACCCAGATCAGAATGGGAAAAGACATTTCACAGTGGGGCAGGTGGGGACACTTGAAGTGGGCCTGTGGTCTGGGGTCTAATGTGGAAACGCAGGGATTTCCTCATTTGGGGTTCTGTGGTGGTTTCTCTGGAGGGCGTCCCCGTTTGGGTTAAAACGCACCAAAGTATCTCGTGTGAAGTGGCAAACGCGGTAAAGAAACGAGCGTCCAGGTAAAGCGTATTTGCGCTGCTGTGACACGTTCACTGCACGTCTGAAATCACAGAGTAAGGTACTCCTGCAAACAACCGTGTCAGCCCCACATGACAGAAGCAAGAGAGGGGTCAAACGCTGTGGCGTAGGCCCATGCCCAGACCCAGCTCACCCAGGCGGAGAGGCCACGGGCCCTGCAGGAGGCAGCACGTGAGCCAGAGGCACGTGGGAGGGTTCTATTGGTGGCCACGTGTCTTGGGTGCAGCGGAAACAGTGGGTTTGGAATTCCGGTTGTCCACAAGACGCCACTAAGAAGCTGTTAGAACTGCGAAAAACAATGAAGGGACATCTCACGGAAGTGGACTCGGGAGGCGGGGAGGGGAGGCTGGAAGGCGGAGCCCACCACCCAGGGTCAGGCTCGGGAACAACCCAGGGCTACAGACCCAAGATTACAACCCTCCGCGGAGAGAAGCCCCAGGCTCAGGCCCCACCAGGGGAAGGTGTGCCCCGTGGCCCCTGCAGGAAACCCACCGCCCCTGCAGCTGGGCCCGGGAGGCGCCTGCTCGCCCTGCAGCCCTGCTTTCCTCCTGCGGACTTCGCTTCAAAACCAGGCTCCCAACTTCCTCTTCTCCGCGAAACAGCGTTCCTCTCCGTGTGCTCCCCGCTCGGCCACGGTTTTGCCACAGCTTGCTGGGCCCGGATGGCAATTCTCCGCTACTCCTGAAGAAACCCACTTTGGCTGGTAACATAACTGGCGGCGTTATTTCCAAGGGCAACGGAGGGAGCAACGAGGACACTCACAGGAAAGGAGAGCAGCACACACACCCCATGTGCACGTCTGCACGCTCCTGACGACCCTTCGGAAAGAAAAAGGAAGAGACGGTGCCATCTGCCACCGCTGCAGAAGGAACGACGTGCCCCAGAGGAAATCTCAGCAAGGAGGTGGCAGGCCTGCTGTCCCAGGACAGGGCACTGGGGACAGAAACGGAGGAAGACGCACGCGGGCGGAGAGCTGCTCTGTGCTCCTGGCCGCGGAGGAACCGCCCCTGTGAGCACGTCTGTCCTGCCCGGAGCCATCTGCAGCTCCGGGGTGTCGCACAGAAGTCCCCACGGCGCCGTGGCAGACTCGGGAGGGACACCCCGCCCCGCGCGGAGGCCGAAGGGACCCGCGAGGCCAGAGCGGCGGGAGTGCGAGCTCCGCCAGGGGAGCCCGCTCCTGGACCGCGAACCGCATGAGGCAGCGGCGGGAACCGAGTGGGCGCGGAGCAGGAAGACGGCCACGCGGCCCCGCCGCCCGGCGCCGGTGAGGTAAGCCCCGCGAGGGACACAGTGTCACCGCGCACGAAGCCGCGCAGGGTCCTTTCCCCCCAGGGTCTGGCGAACACCGCCCCCCTCAGCCTCCAGGTTCCGGAAGCTCCTCTTCCTGGGGCCTGGCTTTCTCCTCGCCTGCTCCTCCCTTGGCGGGAGCTGAGGGGACCGGGTTTTTGTCAGTGTGGACGCGGGGCCATGTCCCCCTGAATCCTCCACAGTGGGTCCTGAGGAGACCGGGTTCTTGTCAGTGTTGACGCGGGCCACGTCCCCCAGTGTGGACGCAGGGCCACGTCCCCCTGAATCCTCCACAGTGGGCCCTAGGAGACCGGGTTCTTGTCAGTGTGGACGCGGGGCCACGTCCCCCTGAATCCTCCACAGTGGATCCTGAGGAGACCGGGTTCTTGTCAGTGTGGACGCGGGGCCACGTCCCCCTGAATCCTCCACAGTGGGCCCTAGGAGACCGGGTTGTTGTCAGTGTGGACGCGGGCCCACGTCTCCCAGTGTGGACGCAGGGCCACGTCCCTATGTATCCTCCACAGTGGGCCCTAGGAGACCGGGTTCTTGTCAGTGTGGACGCGGGGCCAGGTCCCCCTGAATCCTCCACAGTGGATCCTGAGGAGACCGGGTTCTTGTCAGTGGACGCGGGGCCACATCCCCCTGAATCCTCCACAGTGGGCCCTAGGAGACCGGGTTCTTGTCAGTGTGGACGCGGGGCCACGTCCCCCAGTGTGGACGCAGGGCCACGTACCCCTGAATCCTCCACAGTGGGTCCTGAGGAGACCGGGTTCTTGTCAGTGTGGATGCAGGGCCACATCCCCCTGAATCCTCTACAGCGGATCCTGACGAAACCAGGGTCTTGTCGGTGTGGACACGGGCCCTCATCCCCCCTGAAGTCTCCACAGAAGGTCCTGTGGAGGGGCGCCTGGGTGGCGCAGTCGGTTAAGCGTCCGACTTCAGCCAGGTGACGATCTCGCGGTCTGTGAGTTTGAGCCCCGCGTCAGGCTCTGGGCTGATGGCTCGGAGCCTGGAGCCTGTTTCCGATTCTGTGACTCCCTCTCTCTCTGCCCCTCCCCCGTTCATGCTCTGTCTCTCTCTGTCCCAAAAATAAATAAAAAACGTTGAAAAAAAAATTTAAAAAAAAAAAAAAAAAAAAGAAGGTCCTGTGGAGACCGGGTTCTTATCAGTGTGGATGCGGGGCCACGTCCCCCTGAATCCTCCACAGTGGGTCCTGAGGAGACCGGGTTCTTGTCAGTGTGGACGCGGGGCCACGTCCCCCTGAATCCTCCACAGTGGGTCCTGAGGAGACCGGGTTCTTGTCAGTGTGGACGCAGGGTCACATCCCCCTTTGTGGACGCAGGGCCACGTCCCCCTGAATCCTCCACAGTGGGTGCTGAGGAGACCGGGTTCTTGTCAGTGTGGACGCGGGGTCACGTCCCCCTGAATCCTCCACAATGGGTCCTGAGGAGACCGGGTTCTTGTCAGTGTGGACGCAGGGTCACGTCCCCCTTTGTGGACGCAGGGCCACGTCCCCCTGAATCCTCCACAGTGGGTCCTGAGGAGACCGGGTTCTTGTCAGTGTGGACGCAGGGACACATCCCCCAGTGTGGATGCAGGGCCACGTCCCCCTGAATCCTCCACAGCGGGTCCTGACGAAACCGGGTTCTTGTCGGTGTGGACACGGGCCCTCATCCCCCCCGAAGTCTCCACAGAAGGTCCTGTGGAGACCGGGATCTTGTCAGTGTGGACACGGGGCCACGTCCCCCTGAATCCTCCACAGTGGGTCCTGAGGAGACCGGGTTCTTGTCAGTGTGGACGCGGGGCCATGTACCTCTGAATCCGCCACTGCGGGTCCTGAGGAGACCGGGTTCTTGTCGGTGTGGACACAGGCCCTCGTCTCCCCGAAGTCTCCACAGCGGGACCTGATGAGACCGGGTTCTTGTCGGTTTGGACGCGGGCCCTCGTCTTCCCGAATCCTCCACAGCGGGTCCTGTGGAGGCTGAGTTCTTGTCATTGTGGACGCAGGGCCACGTCCCTCTGAATCCTCTACAGTGGGTCCTGAGGAGACTGGGTCCTTGTCTGTGTGGACGCCAGCCCGGGTCCTCCCGAATCCTCCACAGCGGGTCCTGACGAAACCGGGTTATTTTCGGTGTGGACCTGGGCCCTGGTCCTCTGGAATCCTCCACAGGGGCCCCTGATGAAACCGGTTCTTATCAGCATGGATGCATGCCCTCCTCCGCCGGAAGTCTCCACAGTGGGTCCTGAGATCAGGTTCTTGTCACGTGGACAGGAACCTATGTCGTCCTGTTCCCCCACTGTGCATGTAATGGCACAGACTTAAGGTCATAGTGGTCCTTCATGAAGAGCTCCTTAGATGGTGTTGTCAAGGGCCTCTCCTCCAGGTTGGAAATGGTCAAGGATCTTGGGTACATGACACAAGGCAAAAACAAAAAACAAAAACCCCACACTCTTTGAATTGTCCCCATTCTTTCTTAGAGTTGGATGGCGTCACCTGGGCTTGACCTCTCCCAGTGGGCCTGTGCTGCCATGCCATAAAAATCCAAGTCCCAGGAATCAGAGCTTCTTTCTTCCTACCTCTGTGGGCTCTGGGGGCTTGGGGAGTGTCTTCCTCAGAGCCTTCCCCCTTTTTTTTTTTTTGGCCTGTGTCTCCTGCCCTGTGCCTTGGTGTGCTTGTCATGGTCTTTTGATAGAGTGAAAAGTCTGGAGGCTCCTCTAGGGTGTCTCTGTAAACAGGCTGTGGATACTTTGAGTTTTTCAGTGAATGATAACTTTGGCAGTCTTGGACCAATCCAGTCACCTGCAGCATGTCAAGTGCTGTAAACAACAACTTGGAGCCAATGATGAAGACCCACAAAAGCCAATCAATGTCCTTGTCTCCCTCCCTTTGGACAAATGATTCCAGGAAGCCTTGCATTTCCATGATGGTATAGTGCCTGTCACCATTTCTGTCTCTCACGCTGGTCCTTGGACATGTAGGTGTAGTGGATCGTGACAGGGGAAATCTGGGATAGAAGTTATTTCTTCCCAGAGTCGTGTTCTGTGGCCTCCCACACTGAGGTGTCCCACTCAACACCTGACAGGTGGGGAGCCATTGGCGACAGCAGCGAGGATTGCAGCCACTAGGGGGAGCTTGCCTTGGCCAAGTCCTCCACCCTGGGTGCCATGATGCTCCTTGTAGATTTGCCTCCATCACTAGCTAGGGCTGGCTAATCAAGCACAACACCACGGTGCTGGCCGCAACACACTGGATCAAGCAGCTGGCGTCTTCTTCGACACTAATCTAGGAACACTGTCCTCGGTGTCCACCTCCTTTGGAGGTGAATAAGAAATACACACCCCTGCACCCAGACTGGTGCCTGCTTGTTGGTCTCTGCAGGGAGTCTGACCTTTTATGGCATTGATAATTTAGGGTGAGGGTTTCTGGCAACACCTGGCATAAGCCCAAATCAAAGCTACAGACCAGCAGCAAGCACCAGCTCCTTCCCACAGCAGGTGAGACGTGAGGGTGAGGAATGAGTGAGCCATTCTTCGGTCTAAGGCATTGTAGGGGGGCATCAGCTAGGCTCCCAATCCCATCCTTGGGGACAAATGTATTGTGGGACCTCAGCTTCTGGACTGAATTAAGAACATGTAGACTGTGACCTGCTGAAGGAAGTGGCAACAGCAAGTCACAGTGGGTGACAGGCAGCTCCCTAGGCATCTGAGCTCTCGCTTGGGGTACATGAGATGTGCGGGCCCCTTGTGACTGAAGGTGGGGTTTCAGTACACCCCCAACAAAGGAAATGGAAGCACAGGATTTATGACTTACAGAGCCCAGAACAAGAGGGCACAAGGACCCAGGGAAGGGCAGGCCTCCATCCCACATTCGCCATGATCAGGACATAGAAAACAGGGTAGCAAGTACAGGATTTCTTGGGAGCGGATGGGGCTGAATTCACTAACTTTAACAGGGTCACCTCTGTGTTATTCTAGAAGGTGCTTGGGAAACCAAAGTGGGAACCCTAGGCAGATTCTTATCTACGGTTAAACTCACTGAAAAGTAGGCAAGAGAAAGAGCGCAGGGATTCACCTTTCCCGGTCTCCCTTTGGATGCCAGAGTCATCCATAGACACTTGTGCCTACCTTTCTGATTGATGTATGGGGTGCTCCTTTCAGCTTCATGGTCTCAGTCTCCCACATTTGGAAATTTGCTCTCCAGAGAGGCACAGCTTGCGCTAGGTGGAACCTAATGGCAGTCCCCTTCCCTCACAGCCTGCAGACACCCCCGTGTGGACAGGCAGTATGTGTGGGTAGTAGCCCTCCATTATCCTGAGCCCACATGGGACTGGGGGAAGACAGATTACCTGGAGAATGAGAAACTTTTCAGTCCACAACAGCATAGTTTTGGAGAAAACTCATGAAGTTGCCAATAAAGGAGCTTGTGTCAACTTCTCTTAATTCTGGAACCAGACACTTCCGCTCAAGACACAGCTCTGACTCAGGTCCTCTTCCCAGAAACTAAGGCTCAGTTTGGGCTCTTACAGGCTTAAAAACTCCATAAAAGCCACAAGCATGCAGTTTTCAAGTTTTATTTCAGAGTGCTGGTCGGTGACCCATGAGAGACCTGGTGTCAGAGCTGTGATGTGCCTGAGGACCCCTGTGTCTCCCGCAGACCCTTGGAAACGTGGATGTCAGCTGTGCCGCCTCAATACTGTATTTTTCCAAATGGACCAGATGCATTGTCTATAGTTGTTCAGGGGTCTGGGGGCTAAATTATGGATTGTCTTCTCCAAAAATCTCTTCCTTAACTTTCTCTGTGTTTATAGTTCTGACATTTCCAGAAAGAACAAAGAGGAATGCAGCTATTATGGCATAAATGTGACCAAAACCCACTCTGAGATATACCATGGATTCATGACTTTGCCTGACTGGCTGAATTCTTCTTGGAGGGGTCCACAGTGTGTGCTCCCACCAGTGCCTTGTCCGTGCATCATGGAGGATCCCAGGCTGTGTGGCAGTGGCAGTTCCTGTTATGGTTGCACATCCCTCTGTGACTGCATTTCTCTGGGATACAGTCGTAATTCAGCTGAGCCCCACTGCCAGTGCAGTAGTTATCCCGACAGAACTATCCAGAAGCACAGGAAGTACCAGTTCTCACATGACCAATCTGGGTTGTTCCTGTGCTACGATGTGAATCCAGCCCCAAACATCAGAACCCTGGATCTCCGACAGATGGAATCCAACATGCTCTTGCAGCTGAGGGAGATGTGTGACATTCCTACACTGCAGCCTTCCACACGGCACGCCTGTATGGGAACAGGTTCAGCGTTGATTTCCCCGGGGTGTTCTGCGGTGTCCATGTCGGCTGCCTTTGTGATTTATGGTATAGCAGACATCTTCATCTTTCCCAGAATTTCTGCCAAAGCTTTCTTGGCAGTGACTAGGGCGGTCAGTGGAGTTTCCATGATAGCAGCAGCCCTCTTCAGTGCACCCGGTTCCATCTTGTATATGGAAGTCATCAGGGTATTCCAAGGTCACCCCATGGCAGAACTCTGGAAGATGACGTATATTTTCGATTGGTCTGCAGAGTGTCCTAGCAGCGGAGTTGGTGCAGTCTGTATAGCATCTGCCTGTATTACATTTGCCCCCAGTGGTTAAGATACAATCACGCATACAGCCTAGATTGCTGTAGCACTGGTTGAATGAGCTGCAGTCACACTGCTTTCCTGGATCCACTATGTAGTTTCCATAATGATAGTGGGTCAGGCTTGTATTTAAATGCACCATTTCAGTGTTGAACATGCACTTGCCTCTTCCACAATTCATTATGTGCTGCATATGAATGAAGGAACAGTTACTGAAAGCTTCCATTATACCAGTTAGTTGGGTCCTAAGGCAGCTGGACCTTTTTTGGCAAGCACATTCATCAGTGTCAATGCACAAGCCACAATTTCTTGCAATCTGATGTGTTGGTATGACAGAAAAGAGTAAATAATGTCTGCCTAAATAACCCAGAATGATGGCATATAAGCCATTGGTGGATGGCATATAGAATATACAACTGGACTGCCATGAACCTCATGGGGCCCATCTCAAATCACATTAAGTGTGAATGTGTTTTAAGAAATCGAAAATACTTTCACTCATACTATTGAAGAGGAAAAAAAGGGGCTCTGATGCAACACATAATTGCCTGTGTGAGCTTGATGTCTCTCACTATAAATGACCATGAAACCAATAACTTACATCAATAGCATGAAATATTGACTCAATTAAGCTAACTAGCCTTACTAGGAATTGGGCACTTTTTTCCACGTGGTTAACACACTATACATTGTTTTAAAACTGAAAGCAAGTCCTTTGAAAATTCTGTGATGGGATGAACAGAACTTACTAGAGATCCTTGGGGCTGCACTGGCATTTCCTTGAGGAACAGGGGGTCCCCTGTCCTCCTTATATCCCAGGTTATAAGTAGGTCCCATTGCACAGATGTCTGCGACTATCTGAGAAACAAAGTGTTCAAACCATTGGAAATCACCGAGGGGTCTCATTTCATAGGCAAGTTAATCCAACCTCATGGTATCTTCAAGGCTGCCATAGCCTGTGTCAATTGTGACCATGGAAAGAGGAATCTCCTCCAGGTAGCTGAGGTAGTAACAGTCTGGAGGCATGAAAGTGTAGTCAGGATGCTCCCTGAGCATCCTGAGTCATCATCAGCAGAGTCTGGACCAAAATAGTTTCTTGTGCCGCATGTACATAACATGTCTCTTGCCCAAAATGCAGGCTATAGGACAGACAGCCAGGCACCTGAATGCCTTTGCTGTGGTGCGGCTCCTTCTTGGGAATTACCACCTCAGAGGAGATGTAGCGCCATGAGGGATGCCCTTGAGAACCCTGCACAGGAGCCAGCACTGCCCAGAGTGCAAAGAGCAAGAGGGGCGCCCTCAGGGTGACCTGGCCCTCTGCCAGCCTCATGCCCCTGCTCAGAGACATCTGCCAGTGAGAATGGATAAATGGAGGATCCTCAGCAAAGCCAGGTCTAGACCATCAGACAGAATAGAGGGCTGTGCCCGGTGGCCAGCACCCTGCTCCTGGGGGCCACCTCTGGGGTTCGGCAACAGTCCCAGGGTGTGGCATTGGGTGACCCTGCACATCAGTTGGGGTGGGGTGGATATGGGAGGGGCAGGTGGGCCATGGTCAAGAGTGGTCACATGGACATGGGTAGGGATTTGGACCCAGAGACATAGCTCTAGTCAACACCTTCAATCTTTCCTCCAGCTACTTGCATATGAGCTATGCAGTTATATCTCCCTTAACTTCTCTACCAATTCCATGTCCTGTGGTACTGCTGGGTCACTTTCTTTGGATGACTACTTTTCCTCATTACAGAGACCACTGCTTTTGCTTCCTTGTGATGTTTAGGTAAACATTGTCAATTTTACCTTTATGGGTGATGCAAAAAAATCTCTTTGTAGTTTTGTGTGTCTTATTCTCCTTGGCTATTAGTTTGCAAGCCATTTGATCCTTTTGGGGTTTGCTTTGAAGGTTCCTCTGAGTTCACTGACGAAAACATTTGTCAGTATTCTGAGTGATGATTGGTGAACTGCAAGGTTGTATTTTAGTATTTTCTTATGCCAGCTGGGGAGAACAGAAAGTACTGCTGACCATGTGTGAGCCCCAGGGGTTTTCTCCTCTAATCCCTTATGGTGGTTCTTTCCTGGCCTCTGGCAGTCTCCTCCCATGTAGTTTGGTTCCCTCTTCAGCTGGAGATGGAGGGGAGTTGAGGTTACTTTGCAGGTTGCACCATGGAGTCTGCCCATGATCAAATGATGGTATTGACCATGGCACTCCCTTGCTTGATTAAGTACCCTCTACTGCTTTAAAACGCCCTGGGTCAGGGAGAAACCTCAGAGTTGGCGTTTGGACAAGAGTTTGCCTTTTCCCCAGTGGCTGGACTTCTGAATTTAGCTCAAATTCCTTTGCCACACAAACTAAAACTTTGAACATTGACCTTTCCAGCAACAGGCAGCTGAATTTGGGTTTTGGTAACAATGAAAGGGAGAGTGGAATGGCAATTGCCAGGGCCTGGCAGGGAGGGTCAATGAGGAGTAGATCTCAAGGGCTATGATTTTGTGTTATGCAAGATGACAAGTTTTAAAGGGGTCTCCACATCATTACCCCTGTAATTATCAATACTGTAATGTATGGTTAAAATTTTGTGAAGAGTCTGGGTCTCATTTTCAGTGATATCTTACCACAATATAAAAGTGGAAGACACGAGTTTTGCTTCTCACACAACAGTGTGCTGAACTGCATGGACACACTCTCTACTGATAATTTGAAAACAATTAAAAAATACTTATATGTTTTGAAAACTAACCCTGAGGATATGTCATTAACAGATATCTTCTTCCATTCCATAGGTTGCTTTTTTGTTTTGTTGATTGTTTCCTTCACTGTGCAGAAGCTTGCTATTTTGAGGTAGTCTCTCTATATATAAAATTTTCTTGTATTATATTAATGTAAATTCAATCTGTTAACATACAGTGTAGTACTGATTTTAGGGGTAGAATGTGGAGAACCATCGCATACATATAACACCCAGTTCTCATTTCACCCAGTGCCCTCCTTAATGGCCACATGTCATTTAGCCCACCTCCCCCACTTCCCCTCAGTTTGTTCTCTGTATTTAAGAGTGTCTTCTGGTTTCCTCCCTCTCTGTTTTGATGTATTTTATTTTTCCTTTCTGTATGTTGTGTTTCTTCTATTCCACTAATGTGTGAAATCATAGGATATTTGACTTTTTCTGACTGACTTGTTCCACTTAGCATAATACACTGTAGTTCCATCCACATTATTGTAATTGGCAAGATGTCATTCTTTTTGATGGCTAAGTAATATTGCATTGTATATATTTACCACCTCTTCTTTATGCATTCATGTGTTGATGAATATTTGGGCTGTTCCACAATTTGTTTTTTGTTGATAAGGCTGTCATAAAGATTGGGATGCACGTGCCCTTTCGAATCAGCATTTTGGTATCCTTTGGATACCTTTGGTATCCTTGGATAAATGCAATTGCTTGATCACAGGATAGAGCCGTTTTTAATTTTCTGAGGAATCTCCACACTGTTTTCCAGAGTGGCTGTGCCAGTTTGCATTACCATCAACAGTGCGAAAGTGTTTCTATTTTCTCTGCATCCTTGCTGACATTTTGTGTTTTCTGAATTGTTAATTTTAGTCATTGTGACAGGTGTGAGTTGGTATCTCATTGTGGTTTTGCTTTATATTTCACTGATGAAGAGTGTTGTTGAGCATCTTTATTCGTGTCTTTTTGCCATCTGGATGTCTTTGGAAAAATATGTATTCATGTCTTCTGCCCATTTCTTCACTGGATTATTTGTTTTTTGAGTGTTGAGTTTGGTAAGTTCTTTATAGATTTTGGATACTAACCCATTGTCTGAGATGTCATACAAATATCTCCCCCCATTTTGTCAGTTGCCTTTTAGTTTTGTTGATTTGTTCTTTGCTGTGCAGAAGCTTTTTATCTTGATGAGATCCCAATAGTTTATTTTTGCTATTGTTTCCCTTGCCTCTGGGGACATGTCTAGTAAGAAATTGTTCTGGCCAAGGTCAAAGAGGTTGGTGCCTGTGTCGTCCTCTAGGATTTTGATGTTTTCCTGTCTCACATTTAGGTCTTTCATTCAATTTGTATTTATTTTGGTGTGTACTGTAAGAAAGTGGTCCAGGTTCATTACAAGTTCACGATGCTGTCCAGTTTTCTCAACACCAGTTTTTAAAGAGACTTTTTCCATTTGATAGTCTTTCCTGCTCTGTCAAAGATTGATCATATAGTGATGTGTCCATTTCAGGGTTTTCTAATCTTTTCCATCAATCTATGTGTCTATTTTTTGCCAGTATCATCCTATCTTGACGACTACAGCATTGTAATATAGCTTGATATCCAGAATTGTGATGCCTCCAGGTTTTTTCTTTTTCAAGATCTTTGGTTATTTGGGGTCTTTTGTGGTTCCATGATAATTTTAGAGTTATTTGTTCTAGCTCTGTGAAAAATGCTGGTATTATTTGACAGGAAATTGAATTATTTGCATTGAATGTCTAGATTGCTTTGGATAGTATTGTCATTTAACAAGGATTTTTCTTTTGATCCATGTGCATGGAATATTTTTTCCATTTCTTTGTGTTTTCTTCAATTTCTTCCATAAATGTCCCAGACTGTTCAGAGTACAGATCTTGTACCTCTTTACTTAGGTTTATTTCTAGTATATTATGGTTTTTGGTGTAATTTTAAATGGGATAGATTCCTTGATTTCTCTTTCTCCTGCTTCATTATTGGTATATAGAAATGTAACAAATTTCTATATGTTGATTTTGTATGCTACAAATTTACAGGTTTATTGTACCAGTTCTAGGGGGTTTTTTTTGGTGGAGTCTTTAAGGTTTCTATATATGGTATAAAGTTCAACTCCAGAACTGAATAATCCTATTAAAAAATGGCCAGAAGACATGAATAAGCATTTTTCCAAATGTGACCTACAGATTGTCAATAAACACATGAAAAGATGGTCAACATCACTCCTCATCAGGGAAATAGAAATCCAAACTACAATGAATTATCAACTCACACTGGTCAGAAAGGCTGAACTCAACAGCACAAGAAACAACAGGTGTTGGTGAGGATGCAGAGAAAGAGGATCCTTTTGGAGGTGCTGGTGGGAATGCACACTGGCACAGCCACTATGGAAAACAGCATGGAGGTTCCTTAGAAAGCTAAAAATACAACTACGTTACGATAGAACAAATGCACTACTAGGTATTTACCCAAAGGATACAAAAATACTAATTTAAGGGAATTGTACCTCTATGTTTATAGCAGGTATGTCACAAACAGCCCAGCTATGGAAACAACCCAGCCGAAGTATGCATTGATTGATGAATGGGTATAGAATACGTGGTATATCTACATAACCCCATCCATGCACACTGGAATATTTCTCAGCCATAAAATGAATGACATTAGCTATTGTTAAGGACAGGGATGGGCCTAGAGAGTATTATATTTACGGAAATAAGTCAGAGAAAGACAAACATATGATTTCATCCATATGTAGAATTTAAGAAACAACAAATGGGCAAAGGGACAAATAAGAGAGAAGAGGCAAACCAAGAAATAGGCGATTTTTTCAATGTTCACTTATTTATTTAGAGAGAGAATGGGAGGTGGGGTAGAGGCAGATGGGAAGAGAATCCCAAGGAAACGTCGTGCTGTCAGTGCAGAAACCAAAGTGGGGCTGGATCTCAGGAATGATGAGATGAACACAAGAGCCCAGATCAAGAGTCGTGGGCCTAACCCATGGAACCACGTAAGCCCCACGAAACAGATACTTACCTATAGGGGAAAAACTGATGGTTACCCTGGGGAGGGTGTGTGGAGGGATGGGGAGGTAGTTGATGGGGATTAAGGGGAGCACTGATAATGAACACTGGGTGCTGTATTGCAATCTTGAATCACTATATTTTACACCTGAAAGTAATAGTACATTGCATATTAACTAACTGGAATTTGAAGAAAAACTCAAATAATGTATTTATAGTGCCTGCAAATGGCCAAGTTGGCATACAGCCCATGAAGAAGCATCAATTGCAGAAAATATACTACCAGAAAGAATACCTAGACTATTTGAACTAAGGTATGTTGTTTTCCTTTCCCACCCCAGATCAGCAAGTAGAAACTCCAGTGCAAGTAACTGTGACTATAGGCATGTGCCCCTGAGCCTGGCTGCAACCTCCCCTCCAGACTGTTGTAGCCAATACACAGGGTTCCCGGTGACTAGCTCCTGTTCAGAGGACTCTTTCCCAGAGGGAAAGGATGTCAGTGACCCTAAGCTGTTTGCTGTTGAGGCCAAGCCCCAGCAGGTGCCACTGTGATGTGCGACTCACTCATTGTTGGCAGCCCCACTCCCAGGAAGGAAGCTCTGCCCTGGGCACAGTCCACTAGGGATGCTGGGAACCTGATCACCCCAGACCTGACTTGTATGGCAGGAGTCTCATGCCACCAGGACAAGCAAGCCACAAGGCAGTGAAGCTGCCAGCCACCCCTAAACAGAGCCCTCAGTTTCCAAACTGTTTGGAATCCTGTTTGTCCCTGACACGCCCTGAAGCTGCAGACCTTTGCCCAGAGTATTGCCCAGGGTAAGGGGGAGATGGAGTAATCCTCTAATACAAGGAGCAAATCTGTTCCTATAGAACTGACTTCATTTCCAGCTAAGTGTGAGGACGAAGGTCTGGGCCTCATGTTGTGGGAGAGTCAGGTGCAGGAGACAGATGGTTTCAGTGGAGGATTCCTAACCTACTCCCCCTCACCTGCAGGAGAGAGCCAGAGCCAGGGACAGTGGAGGGAACAGCTCCTGTCAGAACACATATCAGACTATGGTCTCAACTACTCTCCATTCAGAGGAGTCCGAGGTTGTAGGGTTCAGTCTGTGGAGACGCCATACATCAGAGGGTGGTTGAACATTGTGCTGTCAAATGAAGCAGAGTATATCATCATGTGGTTTGGGAAAGAAAGAGATAAGGAATGCCCAACCAAACCACTGTCACCATGGTCTGGCTGTGTGAATGTCCCAGGTCACACCACCTCTGTAATTATGGGACTCCCGCCCTTCCCTCCACGTCATGTCTTTTAGTTTCACCTGATTTCAGGTGTGCATCAGTAGTGTCACAGTTCTCTGGCAAAGCATCCCATTGATGGAAGTTTTGTAGTTGGTTTATTCCTTTATATTTAGAAAGACTTTTGCCTTATTCTGAGCTTCTAACACTAAGAAAGATGCTGTAAATATTTACACACCATTTATTTTCTGAGCATGGGATTTCATTCTTCAGGGACAAATACTCAGGAGTGGTATTTCCAGGTTCCTTTTTATGTCATCCATGTATAATTTCATAAGCAACAGCCAACGGTTTTCCAGAGCTGGTGTTTGTTTGTCAATCCTTCCTGCATTGTTTGAGGCCCCACATATGCTGGATTCTCTCGTGGATGTTGTTGTCAGAGTTGTTCATACCTGAGCCATTGGGATGTGTGTATAGGGCATCTGTTGCATTCTTGATTTGAATTTCCCTGACAGTCGATGGTGTGAAGAGTCTTCTCCAGTCAGTAACTAATGTGTCTATAACCTCAAGGATAGGATGTCTACTACACAAGGCTGTGCTTGTTTTATGGAGGTTTGTTTCCTTTCTTCCTATTGACTGTTGAGGGTTGTTAGCATATTCAAGATGCAGGTCCCTTGGTGGTTATGCAATTTGTGAATGTTGTCTCTTACTCTGTAACTTATCTTACTATTGGTATTCATGTGGGCAGATAAGCGGAATTGATTTTCACAAAGTCTATTTATACCATTTCTTTTTATGGGTGTTGTGTTCTTAGCTATAGTTTACCTTTCTTGGTGATTGATTGCTTGTGACTAATATTTTTTTTAAATGTTTATTCTTGATAGAGAGAGAGAGACAGAACGTGAGCGGGGAAAAGCAGATAGAGAGGGAGACACAGAATCTGAAGCAGGCTCCAGGTTCTGAGCTGTCATCATAGGGCCTGACAACGGGGCTCAAACCCTCAAATTGTGACACCGAGACCTGAGCTGAAGTGAGACACTTAACTGACTCAACCATCCAGGCACCCCACTGATTTCTTGACTTACAATGTAACTAAAAGCCTTGTTTTTTTTTCTGGTTTCTCTCAATGTTGACATGTTCCCTATCTGGTCTCTGGTGACTTAGAGTTTTGTCGTTTGTTTTTAAATTTATAGACTCTAGCAAATCATTTTCATGGCATGGTTTTTCCTAATATATGGAAATTAAGTAGAAATATAGGGAATTGAAGTTCAAATTTCACAAGAGTTGCTATTCTGTGTCTCTTTGGCCACACTGCTCATCAGATTTGATAGATATGCTCCTGCGGTCAAAAAACACGTTTACCTTTTCAGGTGGTGGGCTTTCTATATGTCTCAGGAGCCGCTGAGCTCTGTGCACACAACTGAGTTCTTGACACAATTTTTCCTTCGCAATTCTATGTGAAACCCTCAAAATCCTTTTTTTGCATTGCCAATTTTAGACACTTCATGAATAGAATGCATTGAAGCTCTTGTATCATTTCCTGAAATTATTTTACTCTTGCGTGTTTGGGACTGTAATTTTTCTTCTTCCTTCCAAGGGGAGCTCATATCTGCATTTGTGGAATTCTTCCAGGCTTCTCATCTCTTAATACTTTTCCAACGTGCTGTGCAATTTTTGACCAAATGAATACTTAGGTTTATTTGTACTCTACCACATTGGGTGATAGGAGCCGCGAGAGAGGCTGCATCATATGGGGTTTTTTTTTGTCCCCTTGTATGTTACCTGTCATATTGAATGTTTATAGAACATATAGCCCCTCACTTTCATGAACCACTAACAGGGGACATGGTTCTCTTCAAGAGACAGGAAAGGAAGACAAGGGAGCTGAGACAGCAAGTCGGGGAAGGAAACCCAGAGCTTCTCAGGAAGCGTCAACTGTCCACACTTTCCAGTTCTGCAGATGTGGGTCCCTGCTGAGGCCAAACCTGGGTTCTTGTGCAGGTGTCTGGACAAGCTGCCCATGATGTGTGGGCACAGGGCAGTTGGGAAGGGCAGCTGTGGTTTGAATTCCAGCCCACCTGGCACTGCTGTCAAAATTCATGAGTTTGTTAATTTATGTCCACCATCAGTTAGGGATATAATGAGTAAATGCAAGACGTTAGACTCACCACCTTAGATTCCATGTTCATGACAATTTGTGACAACAATTCTTCCTTCCTTTTTCCCACTTTTTAAATTTTTTAAGTTTGTGTTTAAATATTTGTTAGTTAACATATTGTGTAATATTAATTTCAGTAGTAGAATTTATTGGTTCATCACTTAGATTAAGACCCAGTACTCATCACAACACGGGGCCTCCTTAATCCCCAACACCCATTATCCCATCCCCCACACACCTGCCCTCCAGCAACCCTCAGTTTGGTCTCTAACCTTAGAGGTTTTTCTTTATGATTTCTTGCTCTTTTTCCCCTTCCCCTAGATCTAAATTCCCCATATGAGGAAATCATATGTTGTTTGTCATCTTTGACTGACTTACTTTGCTTAGCATGATGCCCTGTAGCTGCATCAACATCTTTGCAAATGGCAAGATTTCATTCTTTTTTATGACTGAGTAATATGCCATTCTATACATATAGCAGATTAATCACATGGTGGACTTTTGGTCTCTTTCCTCAGTTTGGCTGTCATAGTTAATGCTGCTGTAAACATTGGGGTGCATGTACTTCCTCAAATCAGAAGTTTTGTATGCTTTGGATGAATTCCTAGTAGAGCAATTGCTGGAGGGTAAGGTTGTTTAATTTTTAGTTTTTAAACTGTTTTCTGGAATGGTCTGGGCACTTTGCATTCCCACCAAGAGTATAAAAGAGTTCCCTTCTCTCCTCATCCTCATCAATATCTGTTGTTTCCTGAGTTGTTAATCGTAGCCATTCTGACAGGTGTGCGGTCATCTCTCATTGTAGTTTTGATTTGTAATTCCCTGATGATGAGTGATGTTGAGCGAATGTTCGTGTGTCGGTTAGCCATCGGAATGCTTTGTTTGGAAAAGTATCTCCTCATGTCTTCTGACCATTTCTTCACTGGATTCTTTGTATTTTGGGTGTTGAGTTTGAGAAGTTTTTTTTATAAATTTTGGATAGTAGGCCTTTATCAGATATGTGGCTTGCAAATACCTTTTTAATTTCTGTAGAATGCCTTTTAGATTAGTTGATTGTTTCTTTAGCTGTGCAGAAGGTTTTTATTTTGATGAGGTCCCAGTAGTTCAAGTTTCCTGTTGTTTCCCTTGCCTCTCTAGACACGTCTAGTAAGAAGTTGCTATGTCCCAAGTCCAGGAGGTTGCTGCCTGTTCTCCTCTAGGATTTGATGGTCTCCTGTCTCACATTTAGGTCTTTCACCCATTTGGATTTATTTTTGTGTATGGAGTAAGAAAGTGGTTCAGTTTCATTCTTCTGCATGTTCTGGTCCAGTTTTCCCACACCCTCTGTTGACAAGGCTGTCTTTTTTCCCATTAAATAGTCTTTCCTACTTCATCCAAGATGAGGTGGCCATACATTTGTGAGTCCATACCTGGGTTTACTCTTCTGTTCTCTTGATCTATGTGTCTCTTTTGTGCTTGTAGCTTACTGTCTTGATAAGTACAGCTTTGTAATATAGCATGAAATCCATAATCATGAAGCCACCGTTTCTTTGTGTAGCAGAGACATTTCAACACTACTTGCTCCTTAAATCCATGAACATGAAGGTGTTTCCATTTCTTTGTGTCATCCTCAGTTTCTTTCACCGTTTTTAGAGTCTTCAGATTATGGATATTTTAACTCTTTAGCTATCCTATTATATTTGGCGCAGTTGTAAACAGCATGGATAGTTTTTTTATTTTTCTTTCTGTTTCTTCATTATTGCTTTGTAGAAATGCAGCCGATTTCAGTATGTTGATACTGTATCTTGTGACTTTGCTGAATTTGTGTATCAGTTCTTGCAATATTTTGGTGGAGTCTTGAGTTTTTTATATACAGTGTCATGTCATCTGTGAAGAGGGAATGTTTGACTTCTTTTCTAACTTGAATGCCTTTATTTATTTATTTATTTATTTATTTATTTATTTATTTATTTTTGTTGTCTGTTTTTGAGGATAATACTTTCACTGCTGTGTTAAATAGAATGATGGGAGTGGACGTCCCTCTTGTGTTCCTGATAGTAGAGGAAAAAGTTTTTTTCCCCACTGAGGATATTAGCTGTGTGGTTTTCATGTATGGACTTTATGATGTTGAGGTGTGTTTCCTCTACCCCTTGTTGAGGGTTTTGTCAAGAAAGGATGCTGTACTATGTCAAAATTTTTTTTTCATCTATTGAGAGGGTCATATCATTCGTATCCTTTCTCTGATTGATGGTATGTATTACATTGATTTATTTGTGACTATTGAACCACCCTTACAGCCAAGGAATAAATCCCACCTGGTCACATTAAAGGATCCTTTTAATGTATTGGTGGATTCAATTTGCAAGTATTCTCTTTCTTTTTTTTTTAACGTTTATTTATTTTTGAGACATGGAGAGACAGAGCATGAATGGGGGAGGGTCAGAGAGAGGGAGACACAGAATCTGAAACAGGCTCCAGGCTCTGAGCTGTCAGCACAGAGCCCGCGCGGGACTCGAACTCACGGAACGCGAGATTACGACCTGAGCCAAAGTCGGACAGTTAACCAACTGAGCCACCCAGGCGCCCCTGCAAGTATTTTCTTGACCATTGTTGTATTCTTGCTCATTAGGGCTAGTGGCCTGTAAGTCTCATTTTTAGTGGGGTTTAATCTGCTTTAAAACTGTGATCATACTCATCTTGTAGAATGAATTTGGAAGTTTTCTTTCCATTTCTATTATTTGGAACAGTTTGTGAAGACAGGAATATTCTATTCTACTTAAATAGACTATTTCCACTCTTGTTAAATATCTGGTAGAATTCACCTGTGAACCTATCTGGCCCTGGATTTTTGTGTGTCAGTAGATTTTTGATTAATGATTCAAATTCTTTGCTCATTATCAGTCTGTTCACGTTTTCTATTTCTTCCTTTTTCAGTTTAGGTAGTCTTCATTATTCTGGGAATTTATCCATTTCTTCCAGATTGCCCAATTTGTTGGCATATAAATCTCCAAACTGTTGTCTCATAGATGTATTTCTGTGGTGTCAGTCGCGATGTCTCCTCTCAAATTCTGATTATATTTACTTTCGTCCCTTCTCTTTTGTTTTTGCCAAGTCTGCCCATGGGTTTATCATTTTTATTTATTCTTACACAAACCAGCTTATAGTTTCATTCATCTGTTCTACTGTTTTTCTTTGTTTCTATATAATTTATTTCTGCTCTAATCTTTTTTGTTTACCTGTTCCTGGTGGCTTTAGGGTTCATTTGTTGTTCTTTTCCTAGTTTCTTTAGTTGTAAAGTGGTTGTGTGTTTGGGACCTTTCTTCTTTCTTGAGTTTGGCCTGTACTGCTATATATTTCACTCTCCCATCAACTTTGCTGCATCCATATGGTTTGGAACTGGCATGTTTTCATTTTCATTTGCTTCCATGTATTTTTTATTGCTTCTGTAATTTCCTGAAAATCTCATTCAGCTTTTACTACAATGTTCTTTAACCTAATGTTTTGGCAGTGTTGCTCAAATTTTTCTTGTGGTCGACTTCAAGGTTCATAGTGTTGTGGTTTGAAAATACGCATGGAATGATCTCAGTATTTTTGTACTTGTAGAGGGCTGATTTGTGACATAGTATGTGATCTGTTCTGGAGAATGTTCCATGCGCACTCAAAAAGAATGTGTATTCTGGTGCTTTAGGATGGAATGTTCTGAATATGTCTGTTAAGTCCATTCAGTCCATGTGTCTTTCAAAGCCATTGTTTCCTTATTGATTTTCAGCTTAAATTGTCTTTCCATTGTTGTAAGTGGAGTGTTAACGTTCTCTATTATTACTATTGTCTATTATCAATGAGTTTCTTTATGTTTCTTATTAATTGAGTTATATATTTCAGTGCTTACATTTTTGGGGTATAAATATTTAAAGCTTCAGATCTTCTTGTTGGATAGACCCCTTTATGATGATATACTGCCTTCCTGATCTCTTGTAACAAACTTTGGTTTGAAAACTGGGTAGTGTGATATGAGTGTGGTACTACAACTTAATTTTGACGTCCGTTAGTATGATACATTGTTTACCCTCCCCTCACTTTCAATCTACAGGTGTTTTAGGTTGAAAATGAGTCAATCGTGTGCAGTGTGTAGAAGGATCTTGTATTTGTTTTTATCCATTCTGTTATCCTATGTCTTTTGATTGGAGCATTTTGCCCATGTACATTCACGGTAATTATTGATAGATATAAACTTAGTGCCATAGTGTTACCTCCAAAGTCATTGTTTCTGGAGATTTTCTCTGCTTATTTCTAGTCTTTGTTACATTTAGTCTTCCTTTCCCACTCACAGGGTCCCCGTTAATTTCTTGCAGGGCTGATTTAGAGGCCATGAACTCCTTGGATTTTTGTTTGTCTGGGAAATTCTATCACTCCTTGTATCTGAATGATTGCCTTACTGGAGAAAGTATTCTTAGCTGCATAATTTTCAATTGCGCATGTTGAGGATATGATGCCACTCCCTACTTGCATGAAGGTTTCTGTAGAGACATCTGCCATAGTTTTTTTTTTTTTTTTAATCTTCCCTTGTTAGTTAGCAACTTCTTTTGTGTTGATGCTTTTATGGTTTTTCTTTATCTGGATATTTTGCCGTTTCCTATCATATGTCTCAGTGTTGGCCTGCTTTTTATTTTAATTTTTATTTTAATGGGTGTTCTCTTTGCCTCCTAGATGTGGATGTCTGTTTCCTTCCCCAGCTTGTGGAAATTTTCACTATAATTCACTCAGCTAAAATGTATCCCCTTTTTCTCCCTCTTATTCTTTTGGGACTCCTTTCAAAAGAATGTTATTACAGTTTATGGAGTTGCTGATTTCCCTAAGTGTACGTTTGTGATGCAATATTTTAATTTTCCTCTTCTTTCCAGCTTCATTTCCCCCATCCTTTGATCTTCTATGTCCCTTCCTCATTCATCTGCTTCTTTCCGCCTTGAGATCATTATATCCAATCAGTTTCACATCTCGGTTACAACATTTAAAATTTCATCCTGACTAGTTTTTAGGTCTTTTCTGTTTGCAGTAAGCGTATCCTTCAAGTCTCATATATTTTCCTCAAGCACAGCTCGTATCCTTATGATACTTTTTGAAAATCCTGTTTCATTATGAGAGTTTTTAGAAATTCTGTTTGAGGCACATTAGTTTATGTGTTTTAATTATATCCCTCACAATGACCTTTTATCATTTTTTCTTTTAGGATGAGTTCCTCCATCATGTTGTTGTCTATGTCTCTGCCTTCTTAAATGTTTTAGAAAATCCTGTTATCTTTTCTGCTTCTAGGGTAGTATCTTTACTGAGCAGTGTTCACATACTGTCCAGGGCCTGACACTTCATGAAGCATTTGTCTTATGTTCCGTGGCACTGTGCTGTCGTGTTTTGGCTGCTCTGTCCCTCAGGACAGTCCTCTGCAGATTTTCTCCTTGCCTCCAGTGGGGAGTGTTGGACTTTGTCCCCAGTGTTGTGAGTTTTAACTCGGTGAGTTTGGTCTGCTTGTTAAAAGAGGCTAATTCCTATCTCCCCTAGAGGTGAGGATATGCGTCACTGTATGATCAGCTGACTTGGTGCGTGTGGGGGTTTACGGTGGTCTTTGGAGGAAGGGGTGCAGTGGTGGTCTGGTTGCCAGGCACTCTTTCCTAGTAAGCAAGCACTTGATGGGGGCTGGAGTAGGTGGAGCTTGGTGTTAGTGGGTCAGCTTGCACTGGGGATGCTGTGCTGCTGAGTGAAATCTGTCCATGCTGATTGGTGGGAGGAAATATTGGCATCAGCTCCTTCTCTAGTCCCTGGAGTTGGAGTTCCCAGCCTCCCCTGTTCAGGAAGCCCTCACACAGAGAGAACACTTGTGGGTCCCAGGCTTCTGTCAGAATTGCTTTCACTCTGTCTGCGTCCAATCCATCGGCCCATCTGGTGGCACAGGGCTCTTATGTTTTATCTCAGGAGCTCTAGCTGGGTTTGAAAACACCAAATTGTGTGAACTCAATATGACAGGGAACCCACTGATCCTCTGGGAGAGGGTCTTGATGTGCTGTGCCTGGAGCTGGCTTACCCCAGATGGACAGTTGCATGAACACTAGGGTCTTGGAGTGCATGGTGGAGAACAACCAGAAGGCAGCGTCCAGCTAGCTGCTCTCAGAAGAGGCTCCTCTGCTAATGATCAGGGAATTTTAATGGTGCCTGTCAGCTCTCCTGTCCTATGAGAGGCAATGCCCCGTCTCCCAAATGCACTCCACAAAGGGAATTTTCTCTCCCCATGCGACCCAGGGAATACCAAGACAACAGTTCCCTTTATGGGCCTCTGCCCTCCTCCACAGGAGCACTGCTGTGCCCACCAGACTCCACCCCAATGATGGGATTGACTTTTAAATCTTCAGTCTTTGAGCTCCACGTTTACAGGAGGTTGACTTGTCATGATTAACTTTATAGGTTATCTTGACTGCGTCATGGGTGCCCAGATTCACCACTGTTTCTGTGGATGTCTGTGATGTGTTCGAGAAGAGATTGGCATTTCCATCCATGGTTTCTTTCTGCCTGGGCACCACCCATTCCATTAAGTTTGTGAATAGAATTTGATGCAGATGGAGGACGAATTCCCTCATTT
Organism: Neofelis nebulosa; assembly: GCF_028018385.1. Taxonomy (NCBI): domain Eukaryota; kingdom Metazoa; phylum Chordata; class Mammalia; order Carnivora; family Felidae; genus Neofelis; species Neofelis nebulosa. Next base: position 148,757,252 of record NC_080788.1, read on the forward strand.
TTACTTCCCATGTGCTTGTTTGAACTGGAATATTGGTCTCCTCTGGCCCTTTTTCTGAGAGTTACATTATCAGCTCTCCACGTTCTGAGACTAGACACTAGTCAGAATCAGACAAGAATTACATCACTGGTTTTCCTGGGTCTTCAGCTTGTGACAGTAGATCATGGGTCTTCTCAACATATTTAGTTATGGAAACCAATGACATTTGGGTTGTGTTCCTCAGGGGAATCTTGACTAATACATGGAGATTGTTTGTCTCTCCTTTAGAGTAATTGAATAAAGCTGTAGCTCATTTAAAGTCCTGAGTAGCAAAGGGCTATGAAGAAAGTGTCACGTTGTTTGACTGGGACAAGGGCTGGGTGAGGATAAGGAGGAGCTGTGGGATCCTGTGGTCCTGGCTGCACAGGGAGCCCATCTGGGAATCCTGTAAATGTGCAGCTGTTGTGCCTCAGGAAATCTGTAAGTCACTCATATTGAGGGACCAGAGTAAGCAAGTGCAAACAACTGTGTCTTTGTGCACGTTAGTCTAGTTTCCCTATGACAACCCAGTAGCTAATTCAGAGAGTTAATAGGTAAACACAGAATCATATAACCAGGGAGGCTCCCTGGGGAAACTGCTGTGTGGAGAGGAAGCCCCAGACCCTGACAGGAAACCTGCCTGTAACCTCCATCTGCACCTGCTCCTGGGAACACAAAGGAGAATTATGCATAGTGTGCGCCCCCTGGTGGTGCTGATCCCCTCCTGCAGGGAGGTTTGTGTGTGGGCTCCCAGTGAGGTCCCGTCACCGTGTCTCTCGTACAGTAATATGTGGCCGTGTCCTCGGTCTTGAGGTTGTTCATCTGCAGATACAGCGTGTTCTTGGCGTCGTCTCTGGAGATGGTGAATCGGCCCTTCACGGAGTCTGCGTAGAATGTGCTACCTCCACTACTACTAATTTCTGCGACCCACTGCAGCCCCTTTCCTGGAGCCTGGCGAACCCAGTTCATGTAGTAGCTACTGAAGGTGAATCCAGAGGCCACACAGGTGAGTCTCAGGGACCCCCCAGGCTTCACCAGGTCTCCTCCAGACTCCACCAGCTGCACGTCACACTGGACACCTGCAGACACAAGACATGTTGGTCAGGAAACTGTCACACATTCACTGTTTCACTCATATCTATTCACAGAGTCAGTGTCCCTCGTTCACCATGAATTACCTTTTAAAAGAGAAACCAGGAACACCCAGCCCAGCACAAACTCCATGGTGAGGTGTGTGTGTTCTGTGCTGATCACAGAATGGGAACACCTGGGACTCCTGGGCCTGGGGCACGTCTCCCAGCTGCACGGTCGGGCTGGGTTGGTTTTATCAGCACAGAGAGGGCCCCATTTGCATGTCCTCTGACATATATATCAAGCTCCAGACTTAGGTTTGATTGTGTAAAAGTGAATGACATGGTTAGGGACGCACTTCTACATTAGTTTGTGTGGATGGCGGTGTGACAATATGAAGAATTCTTTTTTTTTTCAGTTTTGGATTTTTACCTTAATGAGGCTTCGGCATAATGTTTAAGAAACATTTACCTCAACAGCATGATCACGCATTATTTTCTCTTAAAATATTTTAATTTTTTTATTATTAATTAGTATTTATTTTTAGTTTTAAAAATTAACATCCAAATTAGTTAGCATATAGTGCAACAATGATTTCAGGAGTAGATTCCTTAGTGCCCCTTACCAGTTTAGCCCATCCCCCCTCCCACAACCCCTCCAGTAGCCCTCTGTTTGTTCTCCATATTTATGAGTCTCTTATGCTCTGTCCCCTCCATGTTTTCATGTTATTTTGGTTTCCCTTCCCTTATGTTCATCTGTTTTGTCTCTTAAAGTCCTCATATGAGTGAAGTCATATGAGTTTTGTCTTTCTCTGACTCACTCATTTCACTCAGCATAATACCCTCCAGTTCCATCCATATAGTTGCAAATGGCAAGATTTCACTCTTTTTGATTGCCAAGCAATACTCCACTGTATATATTTACCCCTTCTTCTTTATCCATTCATCCATCGATGGACATTTGGCTCTTTCCATACTTTGGCTATTGTTGATAGTGCTGCTATAAACATGGGGGTGCATGTGTCCCTTTGAAACAGAACACCTGTGTCCCCTGGATAAATGCCTAGTAGTGCAATTTCTGGGTCATAGGGGAGTTCTATTTTTAGTTTTTTGAGGAATCTCCATACAGTTTTCCAGAGTGGCTGCACCAACTTGCATTGCCCCCCAGAATGCAAAAGAGATCCTCTCTCTGCATCCTCGCCAACGTCTGTTGTTGCCTGACTTGTTAATGTTAGCCATTCTGACATGTGTCAGGTAGTACCTCATTAGTGTTTTGATTTGCACTTCCGTGATGATGAGTGATGTGGAGCATTTATTCATGTGTCGGTTGGCCATCAGGATGTGTTCTTTGGAGAAGTGTCTATTCATGTCGTTTTCCCGTTTCTTCACTGGATTTTGTTTTGGGTGTTGAGTTTGATAAATTCTTTATAGATTTTGGATACTAACTCTTTATCTGAGATGTCATTTGCAAATATCTTCTCCCATTCTGTCAGTTGAATTTTAGTTTTGCTGATTGTTGCCTTTACTATGCAGAAACTTTTGATTTTGATGAGGTTCCAGTAGTTCATTTTTGTTATTTTTCCCCTTGCCTCCTCTGTCATTTTTGATTTTATTTATATGGGTCCTTTCCTTTTTCTTTTTGATCAAACTGGATAGTGGTTTATCAATTTTGTTAATTCTTTCAAAGCACCAGCTTTTAGTTTCATTGATGTGTTCTACTGTGTTTTGGTTTCGATAGCACTAATTTCTGCTCTAATCTTTAGTATTTCCTGCCTTCTGCTGGTTTTGGGTTTTATTTGCTGTTCCTTTTCCAGCTCTTTAGTCATAAGGTTAGGTTGTGTATCTGAGATCTTTCTTCCTTCTTTAGGAAGGCCTGGATTGCTATACACTTTCCTCTTATGACCGCCTTTGCTGCATCCTAGAGGTTTGCGTTGTGGTGTTATCATTTTCATTGACTTCCATATACTTTTTAATTTCTTCTTTAACTGCTTGGTTAGCCCATGCATTCTTTAGTAGGTTCTTCAGTCTCTAATTATTTGTTACCTTTCCAAATTTTTTCTTTGGTAGATTTTGAGTTCATGGCATTGTGGTCTGAAAATATGCATGGTATGATCTCGATCTTTGTGTACTTACTTAGGGCTGATTTGTGTCCCAGTATATGGTCTATTCTGGAGAAAGATCCATGTGCACTGTAGAAGAGTGCATATTGTGTTGCTTTAGTATGAAATGTTCTGAATATATTTGTTAAGTCCTTCTGGTCCAGTGTGTCATTGAAAGCCATTGTTTTCTTGTTGATTTTTTGATCAGGTGATCTGTTCATTGTTGTGAATGGGGTGTTGAAGTCTCCTACCATTATGGTATTCTTATCGATGAGTTTCCTTATGTTTGTGACTAATTGATTTCTATATTTGGGTGCTCTCACAGTTGGCGCATAAATGTTTACGATTGTTAGGTCTTCTTGGTGGATATATTGTCTGATATCAATATGGCTACTCTGGCTTTCTTTTATTGAACATTAGCATGATAGATGGTTCTCCATCCCCTTATTTTCAATCTGGAGGCATCTTTAGGTCTAAAGTGGGTCTCTTGTAAAAAGCATATAGATGGATCTTGTTTTCTTCTCCATTCTGTTACCCTATGTCTTTTGATTGGGTCATTGAGTCCATTGACATTTAGAGTGAGTACTGAAAGATAGGAGTTTATTGCTATTATGATGCTTGTAGAGTTGGAGTTTATGGTGGTGTTCTTTGGTCTTTCTAACCTTTGTTGATTTTGGTATTTATTTATTTATACAGATATATTTTCATGTTTTCTCCCCTCAGAGATTCCCCCTTAAAATTTCTTGCAGGGCTGGTTTAGTGGTCACAAACTCATTTAATTTTTGTTTGTATGGGAATCTTTTTATCTCGCCTTCTATTTTGAATGACATCCTTGCTGGATACAGAATTCTTGGCTGCATATTTTTCTGATTTAGCACACTGAATACATCCCGCCACTCCTTTGTGGCCTGCCAAATTTCTGTGGATAGGTCTGCTAAACCTGATCTGTCTTCCCTTGTAAGTTATGGACTTTGTTTCCCTGTTGGTTTTATGATTCTCTCCTTGCCTGAGTACTTTGTCAATTTGACTATGATGTGCCTTGTTGATGGTCGGTTTTGGTTGAGTCTAATGGGAGTCCTCCGTGCTTCCTGAATTTTGATGTCTGTGTCTTTGCCCAGGTTAGGAAAGTTTTCCGCTATGATTTGCTCACATAACCCTTCCACCCCTATTTCTCTCTTCCACTTCTGGGACCCCTATGATTCTCATGTTTTTCCTTTTTAATGAGTCACTGGTTTCTGTAATTCTTAAATCTTGCTCTTTTGCCTTAATCTCCCTCTTTTTTTCTGCTTCATTATTCTCTATAAGGTTGTCCTCTATAACCCTGATTCTCTGTTCTGCCTCATCCATCCGTGCCACCGCTGCATCCAACTGTGATTGCAGCTCAGTTATAGCATTTTAAATTTCATTCTGGCTATTTTTTACTTCTTTTATCTCTGCAGAAAAGGATTCTAATCTATTTTTGACTGCAGCTAGTATTCTTATTATTGTGATTCTAAATTCGGGTTCAGACATCTTGCTTGTCTCTGTGTTTGTTAAATCCCTGGCTGTCGTTTCTTCGTGGTCTTTCTTTTGGGGTGAATTCCTTCGTTTTGTCATTTTGAAGGGAGAAAAGGAATTAATGAGGTCGCAAAATTGAAATTAAAAGATAAAATTACAGAAATATTAAAATTAAAAATTAAACACACACACACAAATTGAATGGAATATGCTAGATCCTAGGTGTGTTTTGGTCTGGGTGTTGAAAGTGGTTTGACAGATTAGAGAAAAAAATGGGAGGGGGAGGAAAAAAAAGGAAATAATCTGAGAATTTGAAAAAATGAATACACTGAAGTAGACTAAAATGAGATGATGGGAGTAAAATAGAGTTTGAAAAAATATACAGAAAAGTAAAGAATATAGTAGAAAAAATAAAGAAAAATATAAAAAAAAATTAAAAATAAATGTGATTTTTTTCTTTTTCTGTATTCTAGAAAAAAGAGAGGAAACATAAAAGAGAGAAAAGATACAAAAAGGAAAAAAAGGAAATCATTTGAAAATTCAAGAAGTGAATACACCGTAGTAGACTAAAATAAAATGATGGAAGTAAAATAGAATTTGAAAAAATTTACATAAAAGCAATCAATATAGTAAAAAAATTAAAGAAAAATATTTTTAATAAAAATTGAAAATAAAATGAAGTTTTTTCACATTCTGTATTCCAGAAAAACTACAGAAACGAAGAAGAGAAAAAAAGAAAAAGAAAGAAAAAGTAAAAAGGAAACTGTTTAGAAATTTGAAAACGGGAATACACTGAAGTAGAGTAAAAGAAAATGATGGAAGTAAAATAGAATTTGAAAAAAAATTACAGAAATATAAAAAATATAGTAATAAAAATTAAAGAAAAATATTTTTAATAATAATTGATAATAAAAATATTTTTTTCTGTTTCTGCATTCAAGAAAAAGAAAAGAAGTGTAAAAGAGAAAAAGAAAAAAAAGAAAGAAAATTGACTCGATGAACCTGCTAACAGATTGAAGTAGGACTGAAATTACTTCGTTATTCCCTAGATGTCAGTCTATGTAGCTCTTTATAGTCCATAAAGTAAGCGGCAGTGAGACTTGTGTTCCTGAAGAGCCCTGTTGGCCCAGTTGGGTGGGGCTCAGTGTAATGGCTCCGCTCTCCACTAGATGGCGCTTTTAGGCTCCTGGGGTGGATTGTTGCGGTGCTTGTAGGTGCGAATGCACATGCGCTGGAGAAGTGAAAATGGCGGCACTCAGGTACACAGTCTGTTCTCCTGGATCAGCAATCGCGCACCCATCCTCTGTCTTCAGCCCTTGTCCACTTCTCGCTCCTTCACTCTCCGTGACCAGGCCCCAGGCCACACCTCTCTCCCAAGTTTTGTCACAGACGCGGCTGTTTTCCCCGGTCCCTTATATCCAAAGGACCACAGCTTTGACCTGTTCTGCCCCTCTGTGGGAGGGTCTCACCAAGCAATGTCCGAATGAGCAATGGCCGAATATCGGCTGCAGCTAGGAACGCTTGCTGGACCCTGTTGTCGGTGCCCCGAGACTGTGGCCAGGTGCCAGCCCACCCCAGAAAAAGTTCACGAGAGATTGTAGCAGCAGCGTTTCGTGGATTATGGACAATCACAACACACGTCTGGCACCAGGCTTCACCCTAAACGACCTTGTTCCAGCACCAGCGAATGTGGCCGTTTTCCGGGGTCTGCTGGGACCAGAGGGCTTTGGCAGTCTCCTCCAAATGTCCTTCCAGCAGTGCAACTGCCTCTCCCCATGTGGCCTGAGAACATCCCAGCCCCACTCTGTTCTTGGGATTCTCCCTTCCCACCAGAGCACCTCCAGGTATCGAGCTGTGGAGTTGCAGCCTTTGCACTCTCCTTGTTTACAGTCTTAGTGGAATTTACATACTCTCCTTTCTCCCTTTTTAGTTGAGTCCCTGTGGCTGTTTCCAATTTTCCACGTTTTCTCCAGCTGCTTTTGGGGAGGGGTGCTTTTCCTGTTTTCTCCCCCACTCCCCAGTCTCTGTCCTCTCTCCGCCTGCAAAAGCACCTCCCTTCCTGCAGCTTCGTGCTCCCCAAGGTCCCCTCTCCACGCCATGTACTTGTTGAATTCTGTGGTTCAGGTTGTGCAGATTGTTGTGTTAATCCTCAATCAGTTTTCTAGGTGTGTAGGATGGTTTAGTGTTGGTCTGGCTGTATTTCATGGACGCGAGACACACAAAAATCTTCCACGTTGTTCCGCCATCTTGTCTCCTCCCCCATTGACTGCCTGATTTTCAATTGAACATGTGAGGATATTATGCCACTCCCTTCTTTCCTGCAGGTTTCTGTGGACACTTCTGCCATAGTCTTTTTTTATCTTCCCGTATTCGTTAGCAAACTCTTCTGTCTTCATGCTTATAGGGTTTTTATAATGTGTGTATTTTGTGAATTTTACTATGTTATGTCTCAGTGTCGGCCTGCTTTTTTTTCTAATTTTAATGGGAGTTCTCTGTGACTCATAGATGTGGACGTCTGTTTCCTTGACCATTTAGTGGAAATTTTCCACTCTAATGCACTCAGACAAAACTTCTCCCCTTTTTCTCCCTCTCTTCTTCTTCTGGGACTCCTTTGAAAAGAATTTTATTACACTTTATGGAGTTGCGGATTCCCTAAGTATAAGTATGTGATGCAATATTTTAATTTTCCTCTTCTTTCCTGCTTCATTTCTCACAAAATTTTATCTTCCATGGCACTTACTCATTCCTCTGCTTCTTTCTGCCATGAGTTCATTATATCCAATCAGGTTCACATCTTGGTTACAGCATTTTAAAAGTTTCAGCCTGACCTGGTTTTAGGTCTTTTCCATCTGTAGTCAGGGTATCCTCATGTCTTCTAGGCTTTCTCAAGCATAGCTAGTATTCTTATGATAGTTTTTAAAAGTTCTGTTTCCTTATGATAGGTATTAAATTCTGTTTGAGTCTTATTATTTATATGTGTTTTAATTATATCCCTGGCAATGTCCTTTTATGGTTTTTTCTTTTGGCATGAATTCCTCTATCACTCTGTATGCCCATGTCTCCTCTTTCTTAAGTGTTTTAGGAAAATCCTGTTATGTTTTCTGCTTCTAGAGTAGTGTCTTTTGTGAGAAATGTTTACATACTGTTGACAACCTGACATTCTGGAAGCATTTCTTGCATGTGCTGTGTGCACTGTGCTGTCTTGTATTGGCTGCTCTGTCCCTCAGATCAGTCCTCTGCAGAGTTCTCCTTGCCTCCAGGGGAGAGTTTTTCAACTTTGTCCATAGTGTTGTGAGTTTTAACTAGGTGAGTTTGGTCTCCTTATTAAAAGAGGCTAATTCCTATTTCCCCTAGAGGTGAAGCAATGCCTCACTCTATGGTCAGTAGACTTGGTGCCTGTGGGGGTATATGGTGGTCTTTGGAGGGAGGGGTGCAATGGTGATCTGGGTTGTAGGCACTCTTTCCCTAGTAAGGAAGCACCTGAGGAAGGAAAGGTGGGTATGTCTTGGTGTCAGTGGCTCAGTATCTACCGGGGGGTGTTGTGCTGCTCACTGAATTCTGTCCATGATAATTGGTGGGAGGAAATATTGGCATCAGCTCCTTCTCTAGTCCCTGCAGTTGGAGTTTCCAGCCACCCCTGTTCAGGAAGCCCTCACATAGAGACAACAATCTGTACTCATGGGTCCCAGGCTTCCTTCAGAACCCGGCCTTCACCCTGCCTTTGTCCAATCCATTGGCACACCTGGCAGTTTAGGGCTCTTATGTTTTATCTCAGGAGCTCTAGCTGGGTTTGAATACACCAAATTGTTGAACTCAATGTGACAGGGACCCCACTGATCCTTCGGGACAGTGTGTTGCTGTGATGTGGTTGGAGCTGGTTATCCCAGAAGGGCAGTTGCATGAACACTAGGAGCTTGGAGTTCATGGTGAGGAAGAACAAGAAGGGCGCGTTCAGTTAGCTGCTCTCGGCAGAGGCTTCTATGCTAATGACCAGGGCAGTGCAATGGTTTCTGTCAGCTCTCCTGCCCCATGAGAGGCAATGCCCTGTCTCCCAAATGCACTCCAAGAAGGTAACTTTCCCACCTGATATGACCCAGGGGATCCTCAAACCGCAGCAGTCCCTATGGGCTCGGGGCTCCTTCCCCACAGGAGCACTGCTATGCCCACCAGGGTCCACCCCAGTGATGGCATGGACTTCTAAATCTTCAGTTTTTGAACTCGACATTTACAGCATGTTGACTTGTCATGATTACCTTTATGTGTCATCTTGACTGCGTTATGGGGGTGTCCAGATTCACAACTGTTTCTGTGTATGTCTGTGATGAGTTTCCAGAAGAGATTGGCATTTCCATCCATGGTTTCTTTCTGCCTGGGCATCACCCATTCCATCACAGTTCTGAGTAGAATCCGACGCAGAGGGAGGAAGAATTCCCTCATTTTTACTTCCCATGTGCTTGTTTGAACTGGAACATTGGTCTCCTCCTGCCCTTGTTCTTAGAGTTACATCATAGTCTCTGCAGGTTCTGAGACTAGACACTAGTTCAGAATCAGGCGAGACTTATACCACTGGTTTTCCTGGCTCCCCAACTTGTGAGTGTAGATCATGGGACTTCTCAACATATTTTGTCATGGAAACCAATGAGCTTTGGTTTCTGTTGCTCGAGGGAATCCTGACTAATACATGCAGAAGATTTATCTCTTGTTTAGAGGAAGTGAATAAAGTTGTCGCTCATTTAAAGTCCTGAGTAGCGAAGTGCCATGAAGGAAGTGTCACGTTGTTTGATTGGGACATGGGCTGGGTGAAGATAATGGGGAGCTCTGGGAGCTTGTGGTCCTGGCTGCACAGGGAGTGCATCTGGGACTCATGTAAATGTTCAGCTATTGTGCCTCAGGAAATCTGTAATTCACTCATGTTGAGGGACAGGAGAAAGCAATGCAAACAACTGTGTCTTTGTGCATGTTAGGGTAGATTTCCTAGGAAAACAATGATCTAATTCACACAGGTAATAGGTAAACACAGAATCCTGTGTCCAGAGAGGCTCCCTGGAGAAACTGCTGTGTGGACAGGAAGCCCCAGACCCTGAGAGGAAAGCTGCCTGTAACCTCCATCTTCACCTCCTCCTGGCAACACAAAGCAGAATTATGCATAGTGTGCGCCCCCCGGTGGTGCTGATCGCCTCCTGCAGGGAGGTTTGTGTCTGGGCTCCCAGAGAGGTCCCCTCACCCTGTCTCTTGCACAGTAATATGTGACCTTGTCCTCGGCCTTCAGGTTGTTCATTTGCAGATAGAGCGTGTTCTTGGAGTTGTCTCTGGAGATGGGGAGTCGGCCCTTTACTGAGTCTGCGTAGTACGTGCTACTTCCATCATCATAAATATATGCGAGCCACTACACCCCTTTCCTGGAACCTGGCGAACCCAGCTCATTGCATATCTACTGAAGGTGAATCCAGAGGCTACACAGGAGAGTCTCAGGGACCCCCCAGGCTGCACCAGGTCTCGTCCAGACTCCGTCAGCTGCACGTCACACTGGACACCTGCAGACACCAGACATCTTGGTCAGGAAACTGTCACACATCCACTGTTTCTCACTCTTATCCACTCACATACTCAGTGTCTCCCATTCACCATGAATTACCTTTTAAAAGGGCAACCAGGAACACCCAGCCAAGCACAAACTCCATTGTGAGGTGTCTGTTCTGTCCTCATCAGAGAATGGGAACACCTGGGACTCTAGGGGCTGGGGCTTCTCTCCCAGCTTCGGAGTCTGGGATGGGCTGGTTTTATCACCATAGAGAGGACCCCATTTGCATGTGATCTAACACATATATCAAGCTCCAGTCTTAGATTTGATTCTTTAAAAGTGAACAACAGTGTCAGGGACGCACTTGTAGTTTAGTTTGTGTAGATGGTGCTTTGACAATATGCAAAAAAAAAAGAGAAGAACCATATGATCCTGTCAATCGATGCAGAAAAGGCCTTTGACAAAATCCAGCACCCTTTCTTAATAAAAACCCTTGAGAAAGTCGGGATAGAAGGAACATACTTAAAGATCATAAAAGCCATTTATGAAAAGCCCACAGCTAACATCATCCTCAATGGGGAAAAACTGAGAGCTTTTTCCCTGAGATCAGGAACACGACAGGGATGCCCACTCTCACCGCTGCTGTTTAATATAGTGCTGGAAGTTCTAGCATCAGCAATCAGACAACAAAAGGAAATCAAAGGCATCCAAATTGGCAAAGATGAAGTCAAGCTTTCGCTTTTTGCAGATGACATGATATTATACATGGAAAATCCGATAGACTCCACCAAAAGTCTGCTAGAACTGATACATGAATTCAGCAAAGTTGCCGGATACAAAATCAATGTACAGAAATCAGTTGCATTCTTATACACTAACAATGAAGCAACAGAAAGACAAATAAAGAAACTGATCCCATTCACAATTGCACCAAGAAGCATAAAATACCTAGGAATAAATCTAACCAAAGATGTAAAAGATCTGTATGCTGAAAACTATAGAAAGCTTATGCAGGTAATTGAAGAAGATATAAAGAAATGGAAAGACATTCCCTGCTCATGGATTGGAAGAATAAATATTGTGAAAATGTCGGGGCGCCTGGGTGGCGCAGTCGGTTAGGCGTCCGACTTCAGCCAGGTCACGATCTCGCGGTCCGTGAGTTCGAGCCCCGCGTCAGGCTCTGGGCTGATGGCTCGGAGCCTGGAGCCTGTTTCCGATTCTGTGTCTCCCTCTCTCTCTGCCCCTCCCCCGTTCATGCTCTGTCTCTCTCTGTCCCAAAAATAAAAAAAAAAAAAAAAAAACGTTGAAAAAAAAAAATTAAAAAAAAAAATATTGTGAAAATGTCAATACTACCCAAAGCTATCTACACATTCAATGCAATCCCAATCAAAATTGCACCAGCATTCTTCTCGAAACTAGAACAAGCAATCCTAAAATTCATATGGAACCACAAAAGGCCCCGAATAGCCAAAGTAATTTTGAAGAAGAAGACCAAAGCAGGAGGCATCACAATCCCAGACTTTAGCCTCTACTACAAAGCTGTCATCATCAAGACAGCATGGTATTGGCATAAAAACAGACACATAGACCAATGGAATCGAATAGAAACCCCAGAACTAGACAATATGAATAATTGTATTCAGTGAGTACAGGTGTATTTGCAGTCCTGTGTGCATTTTTACAGGTCTTTCATCAACATAGATCATTTTCACTCTACAAGTATTTTACATTCTTTTTGAAATTTAACCCAAAATACTTTATTCTGTCATTTTCACTTGTATAATTTTGTTATTTATTTTGCATGTATTTTCATGCTGGTGTGTAGAATCACAGGTGGTTTGTTTTTATTTATTTTCTTTGTTCATTTTGCATCCTGCTCTTTTCCTCATTTAAAAAAAACTGGTTCTAATATTTTTTGTGGTATCTCTAGGGTTTTGTTATGTTTAAGATCAATGTCACCTGCAAACAAGTAATTTTCCTTCCTCCTTACTGATTTAAATGTCTTTTATTTTTTTTATTCCCTATTTTTTTCTGGTTACGTCTTCCAGTGGTAGGAGAAGTAAGCTTTTCCCTTCTTTTCTTCTGGGATTTAGCCAGTGTAAGGATTCAATTGACATAAGACCTATCTACAGGAGAGAATAAATTTCATTTTGTAAGTGCATGGCCTTCCTAATGACATGACACCCAGAGAAAGGAAAAAGCAGGTGGCACTTGTGTCTTTCAGACCAAAAAAAAAAAAAACATTGGGTTTGGCAAGAGTTAAGTTTGGGGTCACCAAGTAAGTAGGTTTGTTTGCATAGCCTTCTTGTCCCTGTATTCTATATTCTGGTTCTAACGATAGTTCTTCCCTCTTGGTACATGGGAGGGAGATTTATATCCTGCTGACAAGGGACAATGGAGAGTCTGAGTGTACTTGGACTCTTTCTCAAGTGACTTTCACCCAAATAAGCCGTGTGACAAGATGACATAGTTTGAGGTGGCATATGTATTCTTCACATTATCATGGGGAACACTTATGTTAGGGGTGACCATCATTGCCTGGCTCCTGATTTGACAGGAAAGCCTTCTGCATTTTACCGTTCAATATGCTGTCAGGTGTGGGCTTTTCATAGTGGCCATGATCATGTGGAGGTAATTTCCTTCGGTCCCTTTTTAATTGGGTTCTTTTTAAATGATGAACATGTGTTGAATTTTGTCTAGTGTTTTTTTGAATCAATCAATGATGGCTTTGATTCAGTCATTCCCTCTGTTAATGGAGGACATCACATTTATGCATCTGTGTATGTTGAAGGATCCTTGCATCCCTGGAGTGAATCACACTGGATTATGTTGTATGATCCTCTCAATGTTCTGTTGAATTCAGTATGCTCAGATTTTGTGAAGGAATTTTGCATGTATGTTCATTTGTGATAGTGACCTGTAGTTTCCCTTCTTGTGGTGTCTTTCTTTGGTTTTGGTGTGAAAACAATGCTGTCCTCACAAATTTCATTAGGGAGTGCTGTTTTTTTTATCAGTGGTTTGTAATAGTTTGAGAAATATTGGCATTAACTCCTCTTTAAATACTTAGTAGAAGTTTTAATAAAGCCATGGACTCCTAGGCAGATTTTTTGCAGGGTGAGGTTTTAGATAGAGAAATCTTTTTAATATTTCTTTTGTTCCTTTTGTATTTTTCCATGAAGCAGTCTTGGTGGCCTACGTTATGGCATAAAATGTGTAATTTGTTCCTGGTGATCTAATTGTTGGCCTATAAATACCTAAGTTTTTATTTAATGATCGTTTCCATGTCTTTAGTTCAGTTATGTCTCCTCTTTCAATTCTGATTGCATTTGTTTGAGTCTTCCCTATTTCCCCAGGCTACCTATTTGTTTCAAATTTTACTTACTTTTCCAAATACAAATTTTTATGTAATTGATTTGTTTTCTGTATTTGTGATAGTCTCTATTTTCTGTCTGCTTTATCTTTTTATGTTATTTTTATGTTTATCTTTTTATGTCAATAAAAATGCCAATGAGTTTTTTAAGGAACCTGCAAAATATACAATTCATATGAAAGCACACAACACATGGAAGCCACAAAACAATCATGACGTCGAGAGAACCTGGAGACATCACACTTCTCTCTTTCTAAGTATATTGCAGAGGTACATTAACCACAACAGTGTGCTTCTGGCATCAAATGAGATATTTAGACCAGTGGAGCTCATTACAGAGCCCAGAAGTAGAAGTTTGCAGATGCAGTGAGCAAATCCTCCACGAGATTTCCAACAATGCACAGTGGGGGGAGGATACTGTCTCTTAAACATGGTGTTGACTAGGGGCACCTGTGTGGCTTGGTAGGTTAAGCATCCCACTTCCACTCAGGTCATGATCTCATGGTTTGTGAGTTCGAGCCTCACATCAGGCTCCTGCTGACAGCTCAGGGCCTGGATTCTGTTTCTGCCTCTATCTCTGTGCCTCCCTACTCATGATCTGTCTCTCTCCCTCAAAAACAAAGTAAAAATTAAAAAATAGTATTGATATATACATGCAAAATAATAACATTTGGCCATAATCTTTCTTCATACATATACGTCGACACAAAAAAAATCTCAAAATGGATGAAGGATTAAGAAGAACACTTGAACCTAAATGCCTTCAAAGAAAACATGAAAGATGAATATGATGACATTCACTTGAGAATGATTGATTTGATATAAAAGCAAAGTCACAGAGAACAAAGCATGCAAGGGGGACTACACCATACTAGAAAAGGGGCAAGCAAATATTTGTAGAGCTAGAAGGAAGTCTATGGGCGCGTAGCCCCTCCCTGCCCACTGGGGATCTCCAGATGGATTTGACAAATTGGCTTCCTCATTGGTAAATGGCTGCTTGTTTGGTGGATGGAATGATGCTGACTGACTGCACATGCCATTGCCACGACTGTGGTAAAGAATGTAATGCCTGAAATGGTTCCCGGATTTGCCATTCCATTATGGATTTAGCCAGACCAAGGAACTCACTTCAGCACATAGACAAACTACGTACTTGCAAAGACTTGGGAGTGATAATTAGAATTTTATACTCCACATCATCCTTAATCATCACAGAAGCAGACGATGAGGATATGTGGATTAGGGGAACAGATATGGAACATGAAAAACTAGACACAAAATTCCTTCAGGAAAAATCCACCTGGAAATTGGCCTGGAACATCCATAATCATTGTCCTTGGCCCTTAATGAGATTTGGAATGCTCCAAATAGCAGGCAGGGACTGACCCCCTTTGCAACAGTATTTTAGAAAGGAGTCCTTAACCCTTTCTTCCCTGATTGAGTGAACTTTATGATAACTTATATGACCAAGTTGATGCCATGCATAGCCATGTCCAAGAAGTAACAGGTGCACTTGGGTTATATCATCCATAGACAATAAGAACATGGCCTCTGCCACTGCCTATCCATGCAACCCTTTCTACAGAATATGGGATGCTCATCACGTCTTCAGAGAGCACCCAGTTCCACCTCGCTGAAAAGGACCTTATGACGAACTGCTAACCGACTACACTGCCATCAGAATTAGGGAAAGATTCTTCTGGATTCATGCCAGCTGCACAAAATAGTTCCAGAAAATGCCATCGTCAAGATCCTGGATGGCCATCCCCACAACGACCATAGGTAAGGATTCCCAGAGCCAATTCCCAGGCTCCGGAAACACATGGCATCACATAGTAGGTCATGGATCAAAAAACTGCATTTCCACCTAGTTTCATTTTCCGGCTCTTTCCTGTCAGGAAAAAAAAAACCTTTTTAAAATGGAGCCTACCCTTTCCCCCACTATTAAAAGACTGACTACATTTCCTGCTCTCCCTCTGAACCTCTACGACTGTCTGTCTTCAGACTGCATCTGCCCCATTCACCTGTGTAGTTATCTCAGCAGGTCAGATACAGACCCTTACACCAGTTTTCCAAATCCCGTCTACAGTAAATAATCAGTCTGATTGTCAATCGTTTTGACATCAGGATAGCATGTAAGCCCCCAAAGTCGTGTTATTTCCTGCCAATGCAAGCAGGTGAATGCACCATGTGGATGGACAAATGGAAGGGTGTGGTATCCACAACCAGAACGACAATGTCACTCTGCCTTTCCTTCCACTGCATTGATTGGGACCACAACTTTGATGGAAGCTTCAGGATGGTTCTTTGCTCAGGTGAAGTATTGGGAGAGAATATTTCCCTTTGTATGAAGACAGTCATGGTGCTGGGTTCTCTCTCTCGGTGACATAGCAAGGCAATCTGGTGCCAGATGGTCACTAGGTGCTCCAGCATAACCCCCATGGCACAAACACTGTCCAGATCACAAAATGTTTCATTGGCACTCAGACTACCTGTGCATCAAGTGGCATAGCTCAGCCACTTCCAGCTAAGGCTGCCTAACAGCACAAGTCATATGAGAGTAGACCGAAAATCTGGAGTAGCTCAGTCAGGTGACAAAACCCACCTTATAGCTGCTGAAGGGCTGCAGGCCTCCCGTGTCTCACAAACTTTCAGGAATGCATGATAATTGACCAGTGACAGTGACCCTCAATTGCCCAGAGCAGTGGGAACTCATGACAGGCTCTACATGGGCTGGTCAGGCTAACATCTTGGCACTGTTTGGACTGTTAGGAATTCCCAAGGCAGCAGGGTAGAGATGTATAGGTTGAGAGCAGACTGTGGCTGGGACTCCTTGGTCTTCGATACTGAATGGGACATACTGGCTAGCTCAGTCATGACGGAGTCTCCCCTGTGGCCCTTTAGATACCCTCAACTGCCTAGACAGTCTTGGGAATGTGAGCCATCTTATGGACAGCTGGGCATTTACATTTCAGTAGTCAAGTGTAAAGCGCCACCTGTTAGGAGGGGGCTTTAATGCCCGTCAAGTCGGCAGACGGAAAGGAGAAATGGTGTGTTTAATGTCCCCCCTCCTTCAGTAAATCTTGAATTATGGGGTGCAATTTCTCAGTCCTCTATTGCGCACAATATTGATGTGCATATACTGTCTTAATTGGATGTGTGGGGGCGTGCAATTTGCAGTCCTACAGACTCCTGATATGTAGCTCCCCCCAGGAAATCCAGGCACTGGGTTTGTTCCCACTGGCCTTGATGGCATGTGAGGGCATCCACATCATTAACAAGACAATGCACGGTCAAAGGGGCCACAGTTGCTAAAAGAGATTCAGTAAAGATTCTTCCAATAGTGACATCAAAGCGATGTTGAGACCCTTCTACTATCCCTACCTTTATACCTAGTAAGCTAAAGGGCACCACACTTTTATTTGGAGGGGTTCCTGGGAAGCACTGTACCTTGGCTTCAGGGTCAATGAGAGAAATAAAGTGTCTGTGTCTGTGTCCTACACGGTAATTACAGAAGTATACAGGCAGTTGTCCCAGGAGGAAGGACATACTCCACAAACCTCCAGGTCCCTAGGCAGGGGCCTTGGCATCTCCCCACCCACTGGGATCCTAGCTCCCCACTACCAGGGCTGTCATGTCCAAAGAAGTGATGGCACCCACCCGAAGGTTAGAAACAGCATTCTCTCGAAGATCCCAAAGAGTCTGATCAAAGTTTCCGACTTGTGTTCAGGCTGTCCTGAGATTAAGTCACTAGGGACCCCTCTTCTCAGAGCTGTGCATAAGGAGAAGTGTGGGCATCATCTCTAGAGCAAGAGATCTGGGTTGAAGTTCCACCCCTTGAAAGGGGCACTGCTGGGACCCTCCTGTGGGCTCCTATCTATGGAGGTGGTGATCCCATCACCATTTGCAGCAAAGAAGTCTTGGGCTTCTTGAAAATTCTCCTTTTCACATCTGACTATGGCATGCATGCTAATGCCTGCTACACTAAAGCTGGTATTTCCATGAATTGTATTGGCACAAGGCTTAAGATCAGAGTGGACCTTCAAGAAGAACTCCTTAGGTTCTGTTGTCAAGTGCCTCTCCTCCAGGTGGAAATGGACAAGGGCTCATGGGCACATGACATAAGGGAAACAAAACAAAACCCAAATCCCACACCCATTGAATTGTCCCCTTTCTATCTTAGAGTTGGATTGCATCACCTGGCCTTGACCTCTCCCAGTGGGCCTGTGCTGTTGTGCCATAAAAATCCAAGTCCGGAGAATCAGAGCTTCTTTCTTCCTACCTCTGTGGACTCTGGGGCCCTAGGGAGCCTCTTCCTCAGAGCCTTCCCCTTTTTCCTTGGTGTGTGTCTCTTTCCATGTGCCTTGGGGTGGTTGTCAGAGCCTTTTGATACAGTGAAAAGACTGGAAGCTCCGTAGGTTGTCTCTAAGTAAACAGGCCGTTGATACCTTGAGCTTTTCAGTGATTTATGAATCTGGGGCACTTGGACCAATCCAGACAGCTGTAGTATGTCAAGCGCTTAAAGCAACAGCTTGGAGCCAATTGTGAAGACCCACTAGAGCCAATCAATATCCTTGTCTCCCTCCCTTTGGACAAATGATTCCAGGAAACCTTGCATTTTCATGATTGTGTAGTGCCTGTCACCATTTCTCTCTTTCACACTGGTCCGTGGATATGTTGGTGTAGTGAAGACCTGGGATAGAAGTTAACTCTTCCCAGACACGTGTGATTAGGCCTCCCATGCTGCAGTGTCCCCTTCAACACCTGTCAAATAGGGAGCCATTGTCAACAGCAGTGACGAATACAGCCAGTAGGGGGAGGTTGCCTTGGCTGTGTCCTCCGCCCAGGGAGACATGATGCTCCTGGTAGAGTTGCCTCTGTCACTAGGTAGGCATGGCTAAGCAAACACAACACCAGGGTACTGGCTGCAACACAGTGGACCCAGCAGCTGGCGTCTTCTTCGACACTAATCTAGGCATATGGTCTTCGGTGTCCAGCAATATCTCACTTGGAGATGAGTAGGAAATCCACACCTCTGGAACCCCAGGATGGTGCCTGATTGTTGGTCTCTGCAGGGAGTCTGACCTTTTATGGCACTGGTAACTTAGGGTAGGGGTTTCTGGCAACACCTGGCATCAGCCCAAAGCAAAGCTACAGACCACCGGCAAGCTCCAGCTCCTTCCCAGAGCAGCTGAGATGTGGGGGTAGGAAACGAGTGAGCCATTTTCAGTGCTAACACATTGTTGGAGGGCACCACCTAGGCCCCCAATCCCATCCCTGGGGACAAATGTGTTGGGGACCCCAGCTGTTGTACAAAATTAAGAACATGTAGACTGTATCCTGCTGCAGGAATAGGGAAGAGCCATTGCTCAGGGGGTGGATAGGCAGCTCCCTAGTCATCTGAGCTCTGGCTTTGGATACATGAGATGCATGGGGCCCTCCTGACTCAAGGTGGGGTTTCCGTGCACCCCCAACAAAGGAAATGGAGGCGCAGGATTTCTGACTCACAGGGCCCAGAAGCAAGGGTACACAAGGACCTTGGGAAGGGCAGGCCTCCTTCCCACAGTCCCAGTGATCAGGGCACAGAAAACAGGGTAGCAAGTACCTGATTACTTGAGAATGCATGGGGCTGAATTCCCTAACTTTTCACAAGCTCACCTCTGTGTGGTTATTCGAGAAGGCTCTCAGAAAACCAGTGGGAATCCTAGGCAGATCCTTATCTAAGGTTAAACTCACTGAAAAGTAGGCAAGAGAAAGAGAGCAGGGATTCACATTCATCGGGCTCCAACTGGATGCCAGATCATCCATAGGCACCTTTCATCAGAAAGGCCTGCCTTTCTGATTCATTTCATTGGGTGCTCCATTCAGTCTCACAGTCTCAGTCTCCCACATTTGGAAATTTTGTCTCCATGGAGGCACAGCTTGTGCTAGGTGGAACCTAATGCCAGTCCCCTTCCCTCACAGCCCACAGACACCCCAGTGTGGAACAGGCAGTGTGGGTGGGTGGTAGCCCTCCATTATCCTGAACCCACATTGGGACTGGGGGAAGACAGATTACCTGGAGAATGAGAAAATGTTAAGTGCGCAAGAGCACAGTTTTGGAGACAACTCATGAATTTGTCCCTGAAAGAGCTTGTGTGAATGTCTCTTAATTCTGGAAGCATATACCTCAGTTCAAGACCCAGATGCTGACTCAGGTCCTCTGCACATAATCTCGGGCTCAGTTTGGGCTCTTGGAAGCTTAGATATATACGTAGAGGCCACAAGCATGCAGTGTTTAAGTCTTATTTCAGCGTTCTGGTCAGTGAGCCATGAGAGATGTGTGTCAGAGCCATGATGTGCCTGTGGACCCCTGTGTCTCCTGCAGACCCCCGAAACGTGGATGTCAGCTCTGCAGCCTCATTACTGTATTGTCACACATGTGCCAGTTGGATTGTCTATAGTTGTTCAGCAGTCAGGAGGCTAATTATGGATTGTCGTCAGCAACAATCAGTCCCTTAACTTTCTCGGGGTTGATAATTTGACACTTGTGGCGACACCACAAGGAATGCAGCTATTATGGCTTAAATGGGACCAAAAACCGCTCTGAGATATAACAGGGATTCATCACTTTGCCTCACTGGCCGCCTTCTTCTTGGAGGGGTGCACTGCCTGTGCTCCCACCAGTGCCTCGTCCAGTGCACCATGGAGGATCCCAGCTTATGTGACAATGGCAGTTCCTGTCATTGTCACACGACCCTCTGTGACTGCATTTCTCCGGGATACAGTCATAATTCAGCTGAGCCACACTGCCAGTGCAGTAGGTGTCCTGACAGAGCTTTCCAGAAGCATAGGGGGTACCAGTTCTCACATGACCAATCTCGGTTGTTCCTGTGCTACTATGTGAATTCAGCAGCAAACACCAGAACCCTGATATCTCAGATGGATGGAATCCAACATGCTCTTGCAGCTGAGGGAGATGTGTGACGATCCTACACTGCAGCATTCCACACGGCTCGTCTGTGTGGGAACAGGGTTCAGTGTTGAATTCCCCAGGGTCTTCTGCAGTGTCCATATCGGCTGCTTTTTTGATTTATGGCATAGCAGACATCTTCACCTTTCCAGAATTTTGCAAAGATTTCTTGGCAGCGCCTAGTGCGGTCAGTGCAGTTCCCATAATAGCAGCATCCCTCTTCGGTGCATGGGGTTCATCTTGCCTATGGAAGTCATCAGGGTACGCCAAGGACACCCCACAACCCTGCCTTCATCCTGTCTGTGTCGAATCCATTGGTCCACCTGGCATATCAGGGCTCTTATGTTTTATCTCAGGAGCTCTAGCTGGGTTTGAATACACCAAATTGTATAAACTCAGTATGACAGTGATCTCACTGATCCTCTGGGAGAGCATCTCGCTATGCTGTGGTTGGAGCTGGTTATCCCAGAAGGGCAGTTGCATGAACACTAGGGCTTCGAGTTCATGATGAAGAACAACAAGAAGCAGCGTCCATTTAGCTGCTCTCAGCAGAGGCTCCTATGCTAATGACCAGGGCAGTGCAACGGTGCCTGTCAGCTCTCCTGCCCCATGAAACTGCACTCCAAGAAGGTAACTGTCTCACCCGATGTGACTCAGGGATCCTCAAACTGTAGCACTGCCTGTGGGCCACGGGGCTGCTTCTCCCCTGGAGCACTGCTACGCCCACCAGACTCCACCCCAATGATGGCATGGACTTCTAAACCTTCAGTCTTTGAACTGCACATTTACAGAAGGTTGACTTGTCTTGATTACCTTTATGTGTCATCTTGACTGCGTCATGGGTGCCCAGTTTCCCCACTGTTTCTGTGGATGTCTATTAACTATTCCAGAAGACACTGGCATTTCTATCCATGGTTTCTGTCTGCCTCGGCATCACCCACTCTGTTAAGGTTCTGAAGAAAATCTGATGCAGAGGGAGGAAGAATTCCCTCATTTTTACTTCCCATGTGCTTGTTTGAACTGGAACAGTGGTCTCCTCTGGCCCTTGTTCTGAGAGTTACATCATCAGCTTTCCACGTTGTGAGACTAGAGAGTAGTTCAGAATTAGATGAGAATTACACCTCTGGTTTTCCTGGGTCTCCAGCATGTGAGAGTGGAAGGTGGGGCTTATCAATGTATTCAATCATGTAAACCAATGTGCTTTGGGCCCTGTGCCTCAGGAGAATCCTAATAAATGGAGATGAATTATCTCTTCTTTAGAGGAATTGGATAAAGCTGTAGCTCATTTAAAGTCCTGCGTAGCAACAGCCAGGTGGGAAGTGTCATGTTGTTTTATTGGGACAATGGCTGGGTGAGGATAAGGAGGAGCTGTGGGATCCTGTGGTCCTGGCTGCACTGGGACTGCATCTGGGACCCCTGTAAATGTTCAGCTGTTGTGCCTCAGGATATCTGCAATTCACTCATATTGAGGGACAGGAGTAAGCAATGCAAAGAACTGTGTCTTTTGTGCACGTTAGTGTAGTTTTCCTATGACAACAAGTATCTAATTTAGACAGTTAATTGGTAAGCACAGAAACCTGTGTCCAGAGAGCCTCCCTGGGGAAACTGCTATGTGGAGAGGAAGCCCCTGACCCTGACAGGAAACCTGCCTGTAACCTCCATCTGCACCTGCCTCTGGAAACACAAACCAGAATTGTGCATTGTGTGTGCCCCCCTGGTTGTGCTGATCCCCTCCTGCAGGGAGGTTTGTGTGTGGGCTTCCATTGGGGTCCCCTCTCTGTGTCTCTTGCACAGTAATATGTGGCCGTGTCCTCGGTCTTGAGGTTGTTCATCTGCAGATATAGCGTGTCCTTGGCATTGTCTCTGGAGATGGTGAATCGGCCCTTCACGGAGTCTGCATAGCTTGTGCTCCTTCCGTCATATCTAATATATGCGGCCCACTGCAGCCCCTTCCCTGAAGCCTGGCAGACTCAGTCCTTGCTGTTGCTACTGAAGGTGAATCCAGAGGCTACACAGGTGAGTCTCAGGGACCCTCCAGGCTTCACCAGGTCTCCCCCAGACTCCACCAGCTGCACGTCACACTGGACACCTGCAGAAACCAGACATCTTGGTCAGGAAACTGTCACACATCCACTGGTTCTCACTCATACCCACTCACATACTCAGTGTCTCTAATTCACCATGACTTACCTTTCAAAAGAGCAACGAGGAAAATCCAGCCAAGCACAAACTCCATGGTGAGGTGTGTGTGTTCTGTGCTGATCACAGAATGGGAACACCTGGGACTCCTGGGGCTGGGGCTCCTCTCCCAGCTGCAGGCTGCAGAGGGCACTACAGAGGGCTACAGAGAGGGCACTATTTGCATGTCCTCTGACATATATATCAAGATTCAGACTTAGATTTGATTCTGTAAAAGTGAACGACAGGGTTGGGGACGCATTTCTACATTAGTTTGTGTGGATGGTGCTGTGAAAATATGAATAATTTTAATTGGTGAGCACAGGTATATTTGCAGGCACGTGTGCAGTTTTACTTGTCTTTCATCAACATTGGTCATTTTTGCTCTACAATTATTTTACATCCTTTTTGATATTAATCCCAAATACTTTTTTCTGTGAAATTATCACTTCTGTAATTTTGTTATTTGTTTTGCATATATTTCCACGCTGGTGTGTAGAATCACAGGTGGTTTATTTTTTATTTATTTTTGTTCATTATGTATCCTGCACTTCTCCTCATTTTTAAAAACTGGTTCTAATATTTTTTGTGGTATCTCTAGGCTTTTGTTATGTTTAAGATCATGTCATCTACAAACAGGTAATTTTTCTTCCTTCTCACTGTTTTAAATGTCTTTTATTTCTTTTTATTGCCAAAGTTTGAGTAATTCTTTCAGTTGTAGGAGAAGAATGCTTTTCCCTTCTTCTGGGGTTTCACCTGGTGTAAGGATTCAATTGCCATAAGACTGATCTCAAGGGGAGGATAAATTTCATTTTGCAAGTGCATGGCCTTCCTAATGATATGACACCCAGAGAATGTACAAAGCAGGTGGCACTTGTGACTTTCAGACAACAAAACATTCGATTTGGCAAGAGTTAAGGCAAAGGTGTGGGTTTGGGGGTATTTAATTAGTCAACAAGTAACTAGGTTTGTTTTCACAGCCTTCTTGTCCCTGTGTTCCTTATTCTGGTGCTAAGGATAGTTCTTCCCTCCTGGAACAGGTAAGGGAGTTTTCCCAGGGGAGATTTATTTCGTGCTGTCAAGGGACAAAGGATGGTCTGAGTGTCCTTGGACTGGCTGTTTCTCACATGACTTTCATCCAAATCAGCAATGTGACACGTTGATATGGTTTGAGGCAGCATGTTTATTCTTCACATTATCATGTTGAATACTTACGTTAGGGGTGATCATCATTGTCTGATCTTGATGTAGAAGGAATGGTTTTCATATTTTTCTGTTCAATATGCTGTCAGATGTCGGCTTTCATAGTGGACATGAGCATCTGGAGGTAATTTTCTTCTTTTTTTTCTTTCATTACCATGTTTGTTTTTTTATTTTTTTTAATTTATATCCAAATTAGTTAGCAAATAGTGCAACAATGATTTCAGGAGTTGATTCCTTAGTGCCCCTTACCCATTTAGCCCATTCCTCCTCCCACAACCTCTCCAGCAACCTTCAATTTGTTCTCCACATTTATGAGTCTCTTCTGTTTTGTCCCCCTCCCTGTTTTTATATTATTTTTGTTTTCCTTCCCTTATGTTCATCTGTTTTGTCTCTTAAAGACCTTATATGAGTAAAGCCATATGATTTTGTCTTTCTCTGACTGACTCATTTCACTTAGCATGATACCCTCCCGTTCCATCCACATAGGTGCAAATGGCAAGATTTCATTCATTTTGATTGCCGAGTCATACTCCATTGTATTGATATACCACATCTTCTTTATCCATGATGGATTTTTTTGTTTTTTTCTTTTGAGTGTTGAGTTTGATAAGTTCTTTATATATTTTGAATACTAACTCTTTATCTGATATGTCATTTTCAAATATCTTCCCCCATTTGTCAGTTGCCTTTAGTTTTGTTGATGATTTCCTTGCTGTGTAGAACCTGTTTATCTTGATGAGATCCCAATAGTTCATTTTTGCTGTTGTTTCCCATGCCTCTGGGGACAATGTTTAGTAAGAAGTTGCCCTGGTCAAGGTCAAAGACGTTGGTGCCTGTGTCCTCCTCTAGGATTTTTATGGTTTCCTGTCTCACATTTAGGTCTTTCATCCATTTTGAATTTATTTTTGTGTGTATTGTACAAAGTGGTCCAGTTTCATTACAATTCCATGTTGCTGTCCAGTTTTCTCAACACCACTTGTTGAAGGGACTCTCATTTTTCCATTTGATACTCTTTCTTGCTTTGTCGAAGATTAGTTGACCATATAGTTATGGGTCGGTTTCTGGGTTTTACATTCTGTTATGTTAATCTATGTGTGTATTTTTATGCAGGTACTATACTGTCTTGCTGACTATAGCATTGTAATATAGCTTGAAATCCAGAATTGTGATGCCTCCAGTTTTTTTCTTTTTCATGATTGCTTTGCGGATTCAGGGTCTTTTGTGGTTCCATGATAATTTTATTTTTGAAATGTTTTTATTTATTTTTGGGAGAGAGAGAGCATGAGCATGGGAGGGGCAGAGAGAGAGGGAGACACAGAATCTGAAGCAGACTCCAGGCTCTGAGCTGTCAGCACAGAGCCCAATGTGGAGCTCGAACTCACGGACTGTGAGATCATGACCTGAGCCGAAGCCAGACGCTTAACCAACTGAGACACCCAGGGGCCTCAACCAGTATAAGTTTAGAATTATTGGTTCTAGCTCTGTGAAAAATTCTGGGATTAGTTGAGAGGGATATTTGCTTTGAATTACTTGCATTGAATGTCTAGATTGCTTTGGGTAGTATAAACATTTTAACAATGTTTTTTTCTGAGAGAAAATGGGAGGAGGGGCAGAGGAAGAGGGAAGGAGAATCCCAAGCATTTTCTGTGGTGTCAGTACAGGAACCAATGTGTGGTTCGATCTCAGGAACCATGAGTTCAAGACATGTGCCCAAATCAAGAGTCATGGCTTTAACCCATGGAGCATGTAAGCACACCAATTATACTCTTAAGTATAGAGAACAAACTGATGGTTACCAGAGGGAAGGTGAATGGAGGGTTTGGGGAAGTAGATGATGGGGATGAAGGGGTGCACTCATAATGAGCACTGGGTGTTGTATGGGAATTTTGAATCACCATATGTTACACATGAATCTAATATTGCATTGCATGTTAACTAACTTGAATTTGAATAAAAAAATCAATGTATGTTAAGTGTCTACAAATGGCCTTGTTGGCATACAGCCCACTAGGAATCATTTATTCCAAAAACTATACTGAGAAAAGGAACAGCTAGAATTTTGAGCTAAGGTATGTTCCTTTCCTTCCCCACCCCACCTCAGCAAATGGAGAATCCAGTGCAAGTACCTGGGACTATAGGCGTTTGCCACTGAGTCTGGCTGCAACCCCCACGCCAGATTGTTGTAGCCAATACACAGGGTTCCCACTGCCCAGCTCATGTTCAGAGGACTCTTTTCCAGAGGGACAGAATGTCAGTGACCCCAAGCTGTTTGCTGTTGATGCCAAGCCCCTGCAGGTGCCACCGAGATGTGGGACTCATTGTATGCAGCCCCACTTCCAGGATGGAGGCTTTGCCCTGGGCACAGTCCACTAGGGATGCTGGGAGCCTGGTCGCCCCAGACCTGACTTATATGGCAGGAGTCTCATGACACCAGGACAAGCAAGCCACAAGGAAATGAAGGTGCCACCCGCCCCTAAACTGATCCCTCCTTTTGTCCCCACCTGCAGCTTCAGAGTTTTGCTCAGGGCAGGGGGGACCTGGAGCAATCCACTAAACCAAGGTGAAAATCTGTTCTGGTACAACCGAGTTCATTTCCAGCTGAGTGTGAGGAAGGTCTGGGCCTCATGTTGTGGGAGAGTCAGGTGCAGGAGACAAATGGCTTCAGTGGAGGATTCCTAACCTACTCCTGCTCACCAGCAGGAGAGAGCAAGAGCCAGGGACAGTGGAGGGAACAGCTGCTGTCAGAACACATTTGAGATTCTGTTCTCAGCAACTCTCCATTCAGAGGAGTCCGAGGTGGTGAGGTTCAGTCTGTGGAGACTCCATACATCAGAGCATTGTTGAACATAGGACAACATTCAACATGCAGCAGAGGAATTTGTCATGTGGGGGTGGGTCAGAAAGTGATAAAGTCTAATCAAACACTGTCGCCTAGGCTGTCACATCTAGGCTGGCTGTGTGAATGTCTCAGGCCACACCACCTCTGTTGTCTTTGAGACTACTTTCATTCCCTCACATCATGTCTTTGAGGTTCTCCTAGTTTCAGGTCTGCATCAATAGTGTCACATTTCTGTGGAAAAGCATCCCATTGATGGAAGTTTTATACTTGGTTTATTCCTTTATATTTAGAACGACTTTTGACTTATTCTTAGCTTCTAACACTAAGAAAGATACTATACATATGTACACACCATTTATTTTCAGAGCATGGGATTTCATTCTGGAGAAAGTTCTCGGGAGTGGTATTTCCAGGTTACATGTTAAGTCATCCATGTATAATTTCATGAGTAACAGCCAATGATTTTCCAGATCTGGTGTTCATTTTTTATTCCTACCTGCAGTGTTTGAGGCCCCCAGAGTGCTGCATGCTCACCTGGATGGTGTTGCCAGTGTTCCCTTCATACCTGAGCCCTCAGGGTGTGTGCATAAGGCATCTATTGCATTCTTGATTAGAATTTCCTTGCCAATCGATGGTGTGAAGAGACTTTTCCTGTCCTTACTAATGTGTCTACAACCTCTAGGACGGGATGTTTACTACGCAAGGCTGTGCTTGTTTTATAGAGGGTTGTTTCCTTTCTTCCTATTGACTGTTGAGGGTTCTTAGCATATTCACGATGCAGGTCCTTGGTGGTTATGCAATTTGTGAATATTGTCTCTTCCTATGTAACTTGTCTTACTGCTATTTCCTCATTGGCAGAAAAAAACATCCGATTTTCACAAAATGTAATTATACCATTTCTTCTTATGGGTCTTGTGTTCTGAGCTTTAATTTTGGTTTTCATGATGATTAATTGTGACTAATATCTATTTTGTAATGTTTATACTTGAGAGAGAGACAGAAGGTGAGTGGTGGAGAGGCAGAGAGAGGGGAGACACAGAATCTGAAGGAGGCTCCAGGCTCTGAGCTGTCAGCAGAGAGCCTGACAGGATGCTCAATCTCTTGAACTGTGACATCACGACCTGAGCTGAAGTAGATGCTTACAGCGACTGAATCACCCAGGCACCTGACTTATTTCCTGACTTACAATGTAAAAGTCTTTTTTTCTGGTTTCTCTCAATGTTGAATTGTTCCCTAAGTGGTCTCTGGTGACTTAGTGTTTTGTTGTTTAAGTTTATGGACTCCAGTAACTCAGTTTCATGGCATGGTTTTTTGATAACTATATGGTCAATTCTGTTGTCATGCTGTAATTGAACTTCAAATTTCATAAGAGATTCTGTGTGTGTCTCTTTGGACAGATTGCTCATCACATATGATAGATGTGCTCCTGGGGTCAAAAAACGCGTTTACCTTTCCAGGTGTTGGGCTTTCTCTATGTCTCAGGAGCCATCGAGCTCTGTGCACACAACCTAGTTCTTGACACAGGATTTTCACTTCACAATTCTATGTAAAACCCTGAAAATTCATATTATGCATTGTCACTGTCAGACACTTCATGAATAGAACACACTGCAATGTTATATCATTTCCTGAAACTATTTCCTAAAGTTATTTTACTCTTGCATGTTTGGGGGTATGATTTTTCTTTCTCCTTCAGAGGGGAGTTCATATCTGCATTTGTGGAATTCTTCCAGCCTTCTCATCCCCTAATGCTTTTCCAACATGCTGTACAGTGTTTCACTAAGTGCATCTTTAGGTTTATTTGTACTCTGCCACATTCGGTGATAGGAGTTTAAGACAGGCTGAAACATATAGCTGGGTTTTTGTTTTGTTTTGTTTTTTTTTTTTTTGTTCGGTTCCCATGTAAGTGATCTGTCATATTGAATGTTTATAGAAAAGATAGCCCCTCACTTTCATACACCACTAACAGGGGACATGGTCCTTTTTAAAAGAAAAGGCAAAGGAAGACAAGGGAGCTGAGACACAAGGTTGGGGAAAGAAACCTACAGGCTGGCAGGAAGGGTCATCTCTCCAGACTTTCCAGTTCTGCAGATGTGGGTCCCTGCTGAAGCCCAACTTGGGTTCTTGTGCAGGTGTCTGGACAAGCGGCCCATGAGATATGGGCACATAGGATTTGGAAAGGGTTGTTGTAGTTTGAGTTCCAGCCCACCTGGCACTGCTGTGAAAATTCATGCATATGTTAACTTACGTCCACGACCAGTTAGGGATAAAATGGGTAAATTCAGGAAGTTAGGCTCACTACCTTAGATTCCATGTTCATGAAAATTTGTGACAACATTTCTCGCTTCCTTTTTTTTTTACTACTTTAATTATTAAATTTGTGTTTAAATTTTGGTTAGTTAACATATTGGGTGATATTAATTTCATTAGCAGAATTTACTGATTCATCACTTACATTAACACCCAGTACCCATCACAACGCATGGCCTACTTAAACCCCCTCACCCATTATCCCATCCCCCACACACCTGGCCTCTAGCAACCCTTAGTTTGTTCTCTAACATTAGAGTCTTTTATGTTTTTCTTGCTCTTTTTTCCCTTCGCCTATGTTCCTCTGTTGTGTTTCTTAAAATCCCCATATGAGGAAATCATATGATATTTGTCTTTCTTTGACTGACTTACTTCGCTTAGCATGATACCCTCTAGCTACAGCAACATCTTTCCAAATGGCAAGATTTCATTCTTATTTCTGACTGAGTAATATTCTATTTATTTTTGGGACAGAGAGAGACAGAGCATGAACGGGGGAGGGGCAGAGAGAGAGGGAGACACAGAATCGGAAACAGGCTCCAGGCTCCGAGCCATCGGCCCAGAGCCTGACGCGGGGCTCGAACTCACGGACCGCGAGATCGTGACCTGGCTGAAGTCGGACGCTTAACCGACTGCGCCACCCAGGCGCCCCAATAATATTCTAGTCTATACATATAGCACATTCATCACTCGGTGGACTTTTGGTCTCTTTCCTCACTTTGGCTCTCATTGGTAATGCTGCTGTAAACATTGGGGCGCATGTACCTCCTCAAATCAGAATTTTTGTATTCTTTGGGTGAATACCTCATAGATCAATTGCTGGAGTGTAAGGTCGTTTCATTTTTAAGATTTTGTACTGTTTTCTGGAATGGCCACACTATGCATTTTCACCAAGAGTATAAAAGTGTTTTCTTTTCTCCTCAGCCTCATCAATATGTCTTGTTTCCTAGTTGTTAGTTTTAGACTTTCTGACAGTTTGAGGTTGTTTCTCATTGTGGTTTTCATTTGTATTTCCCTGATGATGAGTGATGTGGAGCATCTTTTTGTGTGTCGGTTAGCCATCTGGATGCTTTGTTTGGAAAAGTGTCTAGTCATGTCTTCTGCCCATTTCTTCACTGGATTAGTTGTATTTTTGGTGTTGAGTTTGATACATTATTTATAGATTTTGGATAGTAAGCCTTTATGAGATTTGTCATTTGCAAATACCTTTCTCAATTCTGTAGGTTGCCTTTTAGTATAGTTGTTTGTTTCTTTAGCGCAGAAGCTTTTTATTTTGATGAGCCCCAATTTTGAATGTTTGCTATTGTTTCCTTTGCCTTCTGAGATGCGTCTACTAAGAAGTGGCGATGTCCAGTGTCAAAGAATTTGCTGTCTGAGTTCTCCTCTAGGATTTTGATGGTCTCTTGTCTCACATTTAGGTATTTCACCCATTTTGAATTTATTTTTGTGTATGGGGTAAGAAAGTGACTCGGTTTCATTCTTCTGCATCTTCTGGTCCGGTGTGCCCAACACCATTTGTTGACAAAATTGTCTTTTTTCCATTACATACTCTTTCCTGTTTCAGCCAAGATGAGGGGACCATACATTTGTGAGTCCATATCTGGGTTTACCTTTCTGTTCTATTGACCTGTGTGTCTCTTTTGTGCTTGTAGCATACTGTCTTGATGACTACAGCTTTGTAATATAGCATGAAGTCTTCAATCACGAAGTCTCCTGTTTCTTTGTGTAGCATAGACATGTCAATAATATTTGCTCCTTCAATCCTTAACATTGACTGTGTTTCCATTTCTTTCTGTCATCCTCAGTTTCGTTCATCATGTTATATAGTTTTCAGAGTATAGATCTTTGAACTCTTTAGGTATCCTATTATTTTTCGTACAATATTAAACGGGATGGATTTCTTTTTCTTTTTTTTTTTGATTTGTCTTTCTGTTTCTTCACGATTGCTGTATAGAAATGCAATAGAATTCTGTATGTTGATTTTTTATCTTGTGACTTTGCTGAATTGGTGTATCAGTTCTTGCAATGTTTTGGTGGAGTCTTGGGTTTTCTATGTAGAGTGTCATGTCATCTGTGAAGAGTGGAAGTTTGACTTCTTCCTTTCCAATTTGAATGTCCTTGTTTCTTTTTGTTGTCTCTTTGTGTGGATAAAGCTTCCAGGAATAAGTTAGGTAGAATTATGAGAGTGGGCATTCTTGTGTTCGTGACATTAGAGGAAATTTGTTTTCCCAGTGAGGATATTAGCTGTGGGGTTTTCATATATGGACTTTAGGGTGTCGAGGTATTTTTCCTCTATCCATTGTTGAGGGTTTTTATCAAGAAAGGATGTTTTATTTGTCAAAAGTTATTATTATTTTTGCCTCGATTGAGAGGGTCATATAGTTGTTATCCTTTCTCTTATTACTGTGATGTATTACAGTGATTTATTTGTGAATATTGAACCACCCTTACAGCCAAGGAGTAAATCCCACCCTATCATGGTAAGTGATATTTTAATGTATTGTTGGATTCGATTGGAAAGTATTTTCTTGAGAATTGTTGCATCCATGCTCATTAGGGCTAATGGCCTGTAAGTCTCGTTTTTAGTGGGGTTTAATCTGGTTTGGAACCATGGTCATACTGACCTTATAGAATGAGTTTGAAAGTTTTCCTTCCGTTTCTATTATTTGGAATAGTTTGAGAAGACGAGAATATTCTATGCTACTTAAATAGAATATTTACACTCTAATTATCCGGTAGAATTCACCTGTGAAGCCATGAAGCCCTCGACTTTGTGTGTCAGTAGGTTTTTGATTACTGATTCAATTTATTTTCTCCTTTCAGTCTGTTCAGGTTTCCTGTTTCTTCACATTTAAGTTTAGTTAGTTTATATCATTCTGGTAATTTATCCATGTCTTTCAGATTGACCAATTTTTTGGCATATAAATTCCAAAATATTTTTTTATAATTGTATTTCTCTGGTGTTAGTTGTGATCTCTCCTCTCAAATTTGTGATTATATTTACTTAGTCCTGGAGGAAGATGGCAGTGTAGGAGGACGTTGTGCTCACTGGGTCCTGCTGATCACTTAGATTCCACTCACATCTGCCTAATTTACCCAGGAAACCACCAGAAGACTAGCAGAATGGACTCTCTGGAGCCAAGCATAGACGAGAGGCCCACAGAGTGGATAGGAAGGTTGGAGAGGCAGTCCACGCTACATGGACTGGGTGGAGGGAAAAAGGCAGTGGAGGTGCAGCCAGCCCACCCAGCAAGGCAGAGCCCCCGAATCTGGCTTGCAAAAGCAGAGGGGCTGGATGGAGTGTGTTCTGACAGCCAGTGGGAATTAACATCTGGAATGTTATAATTCAACTGCGCTGCTCAGAGAGCGGGAGGGCTAAAGGACAATGGGAGAGAGAGTTGTTGAGCCCCACAGGATAGAGCTCAGCTTGGTGGAGAACAAAGGCACAGGGAAGAGCCATTTCCCTTGCCCATCCCCCAGCCAAAATCCCAAAGGGAACCAGTTCCTGGCACGAACTTGCTTGCACCGCCCAAATACCCAACGCTGTGCTTCTGCGGATCCATCACTCCAATAGGTATGCCTCCCTCCCAGTGCCACAGGGCTCCTCCTGAAGTGGACCACCAAAGGAAAAGCGAGCTGAACCTGCCCCTCCCGCCCCTGTGCATCTTGTGGATCCATCCAGGCTAATATGTCAGATCCCATCAAAGCAGCGCCCAAGCCTGGAAGTGTGCAAGTAGCCCAGAGGCCACACCACTCCACAGTGAGTCCTGCCCCTGGGAAAGGGGAAGATAAGGTACACAGTAGTCTGACTGTGGCCCCAGCGGTGGGCTGGGGGCAGATATCCGGTCTGACTTCAGCCCCGCCTACCAATGGAAGTTACTCCAGACAGCACAGGGGAAGAACCCTGCAGTTCCGCGCCACTCCAGGGACTCTCCAAAATGATGAATCGGAAGAATTCTACCCATCAGAAACTACAGGAAATAGCAACAACTAATGAACTGATCAAAAACAATTTAAGCAGTATAGTAGAAAATAAATTTAAAATAATAGTCATAAAATTAATCGCTGGTCTTGAAAAAAGTATAGAGAACAGCAGAGAGTCTACTAATACAGAGATCAAGGGACTAAGAAACAGTCAGGAGGAGCTAAAAATGCTATAAATGAGCTGCAAAACAAAATGAAGGCGACCACAGCTCAGATTGAAGAGGCAGAGGAGAGAATGGGTGAATTAGAAGATAAAATTATAGACAAAGAAGAAGCTGCAAAAGAGAGATAAAAAAATCCAGGAGTATGAGGGGAGACTTAGAGAACTATGTGACATAATTAAATGAAATAATATATGCATAATTGGGGTTCTAGAGGAGTAAGAGGCAAAGGTGCTGAAGGTGTACTTGACGGAATTATAGCTGAGAACTTCCTTTATGTGGGGAAGGAAAAAGGCATTGAAATCCACGAGGCACAGAGAACTGCCTTCAGGTGTAACTTGAATCGATCTTCTTCATGACGTATCATAGTGAAACTGGCAAAATACAAGGATAAAGAGAGAATTCTGAAAGCAGCTAGAGATAAACATGCTTTAACATATAAAGGGAGACCAAAAGACTAGTGACGGATCTCTCTACTGAAACGTGGCAGGCCAGAAAGGAATGGCAAGAAATCTTCAGTGTGATGAACAGAAAAATAATGCAGCTGAGAATCCTTTATCCAGCAAGTCTGTCATGTAGAATAGAAGAAGAGAAAGAGGTCTTCCCAAACAAAGAAAAACTGAAGGAATTCATCACCACTAAACCAGCTCTAAAGAGATCCTAGGGGGGATCATGTGAGACAAAGTACCAGAGACATCACTACAAGTATGAAACCTACAGATATCACAATGACTCTAAACCTATATCTTTCTATAATATCACTGAATGTAAATGGACTAAATGCTCCAACCAAAAGACATAGGGTATCAGAATGGATAAAAGAACAAGACCCATCTATTTGCTGTCTACAGTAGACTCATTTTATACCTGAGAATACCTTCAGATTGAAAGTGAGGGGATAGAGAACCAACTATCATGCTATTGGAAGTGAAAAGAAAGCTGGAGTAGCCATACTTACAACAGACAAACTAGACTTTAAAGGCTGTAACAAGAGATGAAGAAGGGCATTATATAATAATTACAGGGTCTATCCATCAGGAAGAGCTAACAATTATAAATGTCTATGAACCAAATACGGGAGCCCACAAATATATAAAACATTCACAAACATAAGCAACCTTATTGATAACAATGTGGTAATTGCAGGGGACTTTAATACTCCACTTACAACAGAGCATAGATCATCTAGACACAGGATCAATAAAGAAACAAGGGCCCTGAACGATACACTGGATCAGATGGACATGACAGATATATGTAGAACTCTGCACCCCAGAGCAACGGAATATACCTTCTTCTTGAGTGCACATGGAACCTTCTCCAAGATAGATCATATACTGGGTCATAAAAGAGCCCTTCATAAGTATACAAGAATTGAGATCATACCATGCATACTTTCAGACCACAATGTGATGAAACTTGAAATCAACCACAAGAAAAAGTCTGGAAAGCCTCCAAAAGCATGGAGGTTAAAGAACACCCTACTAAAGGATGAATGGATCAACCAGGCAATTAGAGAAGAAATTTAAAAATATATGGAAACAAATGAAAATGAAAATTCAACAAACCAAACGCTTTGGGATGCAGCAAGGGCAGTCCTGAGAGGAAAATACATTGCAATCCAGGCCTATCTCAAGAAACAAGAAAAATCCCAAATACAAAATCTAACAGCACATCTAAAGGAAAAGAAGCAGAACAGCAAAGACACCCCAAACCCAGCAGAAGGAGAGAAATAATAAAGATCAGCACAGAAATAAACAATACAGAATCTAAAAAAACTGTAGAGCTAATCAATGAAAGCAAGAGTTGTTTTTTTTTGAAAAAATAAACAAAATTGATACACCTGGAGCCAGTCTTCTCTAAAAGAAAGGGAGATGACCCAAATAGATAAAATCATGAATGAAAATGGAATTATTACAACCACTCCCTCAGAAACACAGCAATTATCAGGGAATACTATGAAAAATTATATGCCAACAAACTGGACAACCTGGAAGAAATGGACAAATTCCTAAGCAGCCACACACTTCCAAACTCAAACAGGAAAAATAGAAAGCTTGAACAGACCCAAAACCAGCGAAGAAACTGAATCAGTTATCAAAAATCTCCCAACAAATAAGAGTTCAGGACCAGATGGCTTCCCAGGGGAATTCTACCAGACATTAAAGCAGAGATAATACTTCTCAATCTATTTCAAAAAATAGAAAGGGAAGGAAAACTTCCAGACTCATTCTATGAAATCAGCATTACTTTGATTCCTAAACCAGACAGAGACCCAGGAAAAAAAGAGTACAGGCCAATATCCCTGATGAATATGGATGCAAAAGTTCTCAATAAGATACTAGCAAATCGAATTCAACAGCATATAAAAATAATTATTTACCATGATCAAGTGGGATTCATCACTGGGCTGCAGCGCTGGTTCAACATTCGCAAATCAATCAATGTGATACATCACATTAATAAAAGAAAAGATAAGAACCATATGATCCTGTCAATCGATGTAGAAAGAGCATTTGACAAAATTCAACATCGTTTCTTAAAAAAAACCCTCAAGACACTCGGGACAGAAGGAACCTACTTAAGCATCATGAAAGGCATTTATGAAAATCCCACAGCTGATATCATCCTCAATGGGGAAAAACTGAGAGCTTTCTCCCTGAGATCAGCAACACGACAGGGATGTCCACTCTCACCGCTGTTGTGTAACATAGTGTTGGAAGTTCTAGCATCAGCAACCAGACAAGAAAAGAAAATCAAGTCCTCAAAATTGGCAAAGATGGAGTTAAGGTTTCACATTTTGCAGATGACATGATATTATATATGGAAAACCTGATGACTCCACCAAAAGTCTGCTAGAACTGATACATGAGTTCAGTAAAATCTCAGGATACAAAATCAGTGTACAGAAATCAGTTGCATTCTTACACACTAATAATGAAACAACAGAAAGACAAATAAAGAAACTGACCCCAT
Source organism: Neofelis nebulosa (assembly GCF_028018385.1). NCBI lineage: Eukaryota > Metazoa > Chordata > Mammalia > Carnivora > Felidae > Neofelis > Neofelis nebulosa. The sequence continues at coordinate 148,793,430 of NC_080788.1, forward strand.
TCACAATTGCACCAAGAATCATGTAAACCTAACCAAAGACGTAAAAGATCTGTATGCTGAAAACTATAGAAAGTTTATGAAGGAAATTGAAGAAGATATAAAGAAATGGAAAAACATTCCGTGCTCATGGATTGGAAGAATAAATATTGTTAAAATGTCAATACTACCCAAAGCTATCTACACATTCGATGCAATCCCAATCAAAACCGCACCAGCATTCTTCTCGAAGGTAGAACCAGCAATCCTAAAATTTGTATGGAACCACGAAAGGCCCCAAATAGCCAAAGTAATTTTGAAGAAGAATACCAAAGCGGGTATCACAATCCCAGACTTTACCCTCTATCACAAAGCTATAATCATCAAGACAGCATGGTATTGGCACAAAAAGAGACACATAGACCAATGGAATAGAATAGAAACCCCAAAGATAGACCCACAAAACTAATCTAGACCTGCGAACTAATCTTTGACAAAGCAGGATACAATATCCAATGGAAAAAAAAGAGAGTCCCTTTAACAAATGATGCTGGGAGAACTGAGCAGCAACATGCATAAGGATGAAACTAGACCACTTTCTTACACCATTCACAAAAACAAACTAACAATGGATAAAGAACCTGAGTCTGAGACAGGAGACTCAGACTTTCTCCTAGAGGAGAAAGCAGGGAAAAACTCTGACCTCAGCTGCAGCAATTTCTTACTTGACCCAACCCCAAAGGCAAGGGAATTAAAAGCAAAAATGAACTATTGGGACCTCATGAAGATAAAAAGTTTCTGCACCACAAAGTAAACAATCAACAAAACTAAAAGGAAACCAATGGAATGGGAAAGGATATTTGCAAGAGACATATTGGACAAAGGGCTAGTATCCAAAATGTATAGAGAGCTCACCAAAGTCCCCACCTGAAAAACAAATAATCCAGTGAAGAAATGGGCAGAAAACATGAATAGACACTTCTCTAAAGAAGACATCCAGATGGGCATCAGGCACATGAAAAGATGCTCAAAGTCGCTCCTCATCAGGGAAATACAAATCAAAACCACACTCAGATATCACCTCATGCCAGTCAAAGTGGTCAAAATGAACAAAACAGGAGACTATAGATGCTGGAGAGGATGTGGAGAAACGGGAACCCTCTTGCACTGTTGGTGGGAATGCAAACTGGTGCAGCCGCTCTGGAAAACAGTGTGGAGGTTCCTCAAAAACTTAAAAATAGACCTACCCTATGACCCAGCAGTAGCACTGCTAGGAATTTACCGAAGGGGTACAGGAGTGCTGATGCATAGGGGCACTTGTACCCCAACGTTTATAGCAGCACTCTCAACAATAGCTAAATTATGGAAAGAGCCTAAATGTCCATCAACTGACAAATGGATAAAGAAATTGTGGTTTATATACACAATGGAATACTACGTGGCAATGAGAAAGAGTCAAATAAGGCCTTTTGTAGCAACATGGATGGAACTGGACAGTGTTATGCTAAGTGAAATAAGTCATACAGATAAGGACATATGTTTTCACTTCTATGTGGATCCTGAAAAACTTAACAGATGACCATGGGGGTGGGGAAGGCAAATAATGGTTGGAGAGGGAGGGAGCCAAAACAGAAGAGACTCTTCAAGACTGAGAACAAACTGAGGGTATATGGGGGGTGGGACGAGGGGAGGGTGGGTGATGGCCACTGAGGAGGGCACCTGTTGAGATGAGCACTGGGTGTTGTATGGAAACAAATTTGAAAATAAATTTCATATTAAAAAAAATTACTTAGTCCTTTCTCTTTTGTTTTTGCTAAGTATGGCCTCGGTTTATCATTTTTAGTTATGCTTTCAAAACCCAGCTTATAGTTTCTTTGATCTGTTCTACTGTTTATGTTTGTTTCTTTATCATTTATTTCTGGTCTAGTGTTCTTTATTTACCTTCTCCTGCTGGCTTCAGCATTCATTTTCTGTTCATTTCCTAGCTTGTTTAGGTGTAACATGGTTGTGTGTTTGAGATTTTTCTTCTTTCTTGAGTTTGGCCTGTATTGCTATATATTTCCCTCTTCCAACCAGTTTTGCTGCATCCAGATGGTTTGGCACTGGCATGTTTCCGTTTTCATTTGCTTCCACGTATTTTTTACTGTTTCCTTAATTTCCTGAAAATCTCATACAATCTTTACTACAGTGTCTTTAACTTCATGTATTAGTGGTGTTGCCAAAGGTTTCTTGTGGTTGACTTCAAGTTTCATAGTGTCCTGGTCTGAAAATATGCTTGGTATTATGTCAATCTTTTTGTACTTGTAGAGGGCTGATTTGTGACATAGTATGTGATCTGTTCTGGGGAATGTTCTATGTGCACTCAAAAGGAATGTGTATTCTGCTGTTTAGAATGGAATGTTCTGAATATATCTGTTAAGTCCATTTGGTCCAGTGTGTCTTCCTTAGCCATTGTTTCCTTATTGATTTTCAGCTTAGATGATGTGTCCATTGTTGTAAGTGGAGCATTAAAGTTCTCTATTATTATTATTGTATTATTATCAATTAGTTTCTTTATGTTTCTTATTAACTGATTTATATATATCAGTGGTTACAATTTTAGCATATAAAGATTTAAAGCTTTGTATCTTCTCATTGGATAGACCAGTTTATGATGATATACTGCCTTCCTCATCTCTTGAACAGATTTTGGTTAAAATCTAGTTAGTGTCATACGTGTATGGTGCTACAACTTGCTTTCGACGTCCGTTAGCATGATAAATTGCTATCCCTCCCCTCACTTTCAATCTACAGGTGTTTGGGTTGAAGGTGAGCCTATTGTATGCAGTGTATAGAAGGTCTTGTATTTTTTTATCCACTCTGTTTTCCTATGCCTTTTGATTGGAGCATGTTGCCCTTTTACATTCACAGTGATTATTGATAGATATAAACTTAGTGCCATTTTGTTACCTCTCAAGTCACTATTTATGGAGAGTTTCTCTGCTTATTTCTAGTCTTTGTTTCTTTTAGTCTTCCTTACCCACTCAAAGAGTCCCATTTAATATTTCTCAAAGGGTTGGTTTAGATGCCACAAACTCCTTTGGTTTTTGTTTGGGAAATTCTCTCTCTCCTTGTATCTGAATGATAGCCTTGATGGGTAAGGAATCTTGGCTGCATATTTTTGAATTGGGCATGTTGAGGATATCATGCCACTCCTTTCTTGCCTGCAGGTTTCTGTGGAAACATCTGCCATAATCTTTTATGTCATCCCTTTTTAGTTAGCGAATTCTTTTGACTTGCTGCTTTTAGTGTTTTTCTTTCTATGTGTATTTTGCTTATTTTACTGTTATATGTCTCTCTGTTGCCTGCTTTTTTTTTATTTTAATGGGAGTTCTCTGTGACTCATAGATGTGGACGACTGTTTCTTTCCCCAGTTTGTGGACATTTTCCACTATAATGCACTCAGATAAAACTTTTCCTTTTTTTCCTCCCTCTCGTTTTGCTCAGGGACTCCTTTTTTTTCACTATATGAAGTTTATTGTCAGATTGGTTTCTATACAACACCCAGTGCTCATCCCAAAAGGTGCCCTCCTCAATACCCATCACCCACCCTCCCCTCCCTCCCACCCCCCATCAACCCTCAGTGTGTTCTGTTTTTAAGAGTCTCTTACACTTTGGCTCTCTCCCACTCTCACCTCCTTTTTTTTCCTTCCCCTCCCCATGGGTTTCTGTTAAGTTTTTCAGGATCCACATAAGAGTGAAACATATGGTATCTGTCTTTTTCTGTATGGCTTATTGCACTTAGCATAACACTCTCCAGTTCCATCCATGTTGCTACAAAAGGCCATATTTCATTCTTTCTCATTGCCACGTAGTAACCCTTTGTGTATATAAAACACAATTTCTCAGGGACTCCTTTGAAAAGAATTTTATTTCACTTTTTGGAGTTGCTGAGTTCCCGAAGTATACGTTTGAGATGCAATATTTAGTTTTCCTCTTCTTTCCTGCTTCATTTCCCCCATAATTTTATCTTCTCTGTCACTTACTCACTCATCTGCTTCTTTCCACCTGAGGTCATTATATACAATCAGTTTCACCTCCCGTTTATAGCATTTGTAACGTTTCAGACTGACAACTTTTAGGTCTTTTCTATATGTAGACAGGGTATCCTCCTGTCTTGTTTGCTTTCTTGAAGCACAGCTAGTGTCCTTATGATAGTTTTTAAAAATTATTTTCACTTATTATAGTTTTTAAAAGTTCTGTTTGAGGCATATTTGTTATATGTGTTTTAATTATATCCCTTACAATGACCTTTTATCGTTTATTCTTTTGGAATGCATTCCTCCATCAGTCTGTATGTCTGTCTCTGCATTCTTAAGTTTTTCGGAAAATCCTGTTATGTTTTCTGCTTCTAGAGTAGTGTCTTCATGAGAAGTGTTTACATACTGTTGAGGACCTGATATTCTGGAAGCATTTCTTGCATGTGCTGTGTGCACTGTGCTGTCATGTATTGGCTGCTGTGTCCCTCAAGTCAGTCCTTTGCAGGTTTCTCCTTGCCTCCAGTAGGGAGTTTTTCAACTTTGTCCAGTGTTGTGTTTTAACTAAGTGAGTTTGTTTCTGACTGTTAAAAGAGGCTAATTCCTATCTCCCCTAGAAGTGAAGCTTTGCCTCACTATATGGTCAGTAGACTTGGTGCCTGTGGGGGTATATGGTGGTCTTTGGAGGGAGGGGCGTGGTGCTGGTCTGGGTTCCAGGCAGTCTTTTCCTAGTAAGGAAGCATCTGAGTAAGACAAGAGGGGTGGATCTTGGTGTCAGTGGCTCAGCTTCTACTGGGGGGTGCTGTGCTGCTCACTGAACTCTGTCCATGCTGATTGGCGGGGGGAAATATTGGCATCAGCAACCCCTCTAGTCCCTGCAGTTGGAGTTCCCAGCCGCCCCTGTTCAGGAAGCCCTCCCACAGAGAGAAAAATCTGTACTCGTTGGTCCCAGTCAGAACCCTGCCTTCACCCTGTCTGTGTCCAAGCCATTGGCCTACCTGGTGGCACAGAGCTCTTATATTTTATATCAGGAGCTCTAGCTGGGTTTCAAAAGTCGAAACTGTATGAACTCAATATTATAGGGACCCCACCGATCCTCTGGGAGAGGGCTTTTCTGTGCTGTGGCTGGAGCTGGTTATCCCAGAAGGGCAGTTTCACGAACATTAGGGGCTTGGAGTTCATGGTAAAGAACATCAAGAAGGCAGCGTCCAGTTAGGTGCTCTTAGCAGAGGCTCCAATGCTAATGACCAGGGCAGTGCAATGGTGCCTGTCAGCTCTCGTGTCCCATGAGAGGCAATGCCCCCTCTCCAAAATGCACTCCAAGAAGGGACTGTCTCTCCCTATGCCAGCCAGGGGACCCTCAGATCGCAGTGCCCCCCCATTGGTCTCTGCTCTCCTTCTTCACAGGAGCACTGCCATGCCCACCAGGCTCCACCCCCGTGACAGCATGGACTTCTAAATCTTTAGTCTTTGAACTCCACATTTACAGGAGGTTGACTTCATGATTACCTTATTTTAATCTTGACTGCGTCATGGGTGCCCAGATTAACCACTCCTTCTGAGTATGTCTGATATGTGTTTGCAGAAGAGATTGGCATTTCCATCCATGTTTTCTTTCTGCCTAGGCATCACCCATTCCATTATAGTTCTGAGTAGAACCCGATGCAGAGGGAGGAAGAATTCCCTCATTTTTACTTCCCATGTGCTTGTTTGAACTGGACATTGGTCTCCTCTTGCCCTTGTTCTGAGAGCTACATCATCAGCTCTGCAGGTTCCGAGACTAGAGTATTTCATAATCAGGCGAGAATTACACCATTGGTTTTCCTGGGTCCCCAACTTGTGGCAATAGATCATGGGACTTCTCAACATATTTTGTCATGGAAACCAATGTGCTTTGGATTCTGTTGCTCAAGGGAATCCTGACTAATACATGGAGATGATTCATCTCTTGTTTAGAGGAATTGAATAAAGCCGTAGCTCATTTAATGTCCTGAGTAGCAAATGCCAGGAGGGAAGTGTCATGTTGTTTGATTGGGACAAGCGATGGGTGAAGATAATGGGGAGCTGTGGGATCCTGTGGTCCTGGCTGCACAGGGAGTGTATCTGGGACTGCTTTAAGGTTCAGCTGTTGTGCCTCAGGAAATCTGTAATTCACTCATGTTGAGGGACAGGAGTAAGCAATGCAAACAACTGTGTCTTTGTGCATGTTAGTGCAGTTTTCCTATGACAACACAGTTGCTAATTCAGAAAGTTAATAGGTAAGCACAGAATCCTGTGTCCAGGAACTGCTGTGTTGAGAGGAAACCCCAGACCCTGACAGGAAACCTGCCTGTATCCTCCAACTGCACCTGCTCCTGGGAACACAAAGCAAAATTGTGCATAGTGTGCGCCCCCTGGTGGTGCTGATCCCCTACCTGCAGGGAGGTTTGTGTCTGGGCTCCCAGTGAGGTCCCCTCACTGTGTCTCTTGCACAGTAATATGTGGCCGTGTCCTCGGTCTTGAGGCTGTTCATCTGCAGATACAGCGTGTTCTTGGCCTTGTCTATGGAGATGGTGAATCGGCCCTTCACGGAGTCTGCGTAGTTTGTACTACTTCCATCAGTATAAATGCGTGCGACCCACTGCAGCCCCTTCCCTGGAGCCTGGCGGACCCAGTGCATGTAGTAGCTACTGAAGGTGAATCCAGAGGCCACACAGGTGAGTCTCAGGGACCCCCCAGGCTTCACCAGGTCTCCTCCAGACTCCACCAGCTGCTCGTCACACAGGACACCTGCAGACACAAGACATCTTGGTCAGGAAACTGTCACACATCCACTGTCTCACTCATATCCACTCACAGACTCAGTGTCCCTCATTCACCATGAATTACCTTTTAAAAGAGCAACCAGGAAAACCCAGCCCAGCACAAACTCCATGGTGAGGTGTGTGTGTTCTGTGCTGATCACAGAATGGGAACACCTGGGACTCCCGGGGCTGGGGCTCCTCTCCCAGCTGCAGGGTTGGAGCTGGACTGGTTTAATCAGCACAGGGAGGGCCCTATTTGCATATCCTCTGACTATATATCAGGCTCCAGACTTAGATTTGTTTCAAATTTAAAACCAGTGTTTGAGAGTCACTTCTAGATCACTTCTTGCAGAAGGGACTGTGACAGTATAAATAATTCTAATCTGTGAACACAGTTATCTTTTCATCTGTGTTTGCCATTTTACAAGTCTTTCTCCCAGCACGTCATGTTTGGTGTACTATTTTACTTTTTAGTGAAATTTAATCCTAAATACTTTATTTTGTGCCATATATTTTAATGTGTGTTTATTTTTGTGTGACAGATAGAGGGAAGGAGTGAGACATCAGAGAGAGAGAAGGGGACAGAGAATCCCAAGCAGGCTCTGCACAATCATTGCAGACCCTGCCTTAGAATTAAACTCAGGAACCATGAGATCATGACCTGAGCCAAAATCAACAGTAGGCCCTTAACGGATTGAGCCACACAGATGCTCCATTTTGTGCCATTTTCAATTGTGTGATTTTGTCATTTTTTTCATATACTATGTTTAGGTGTGTGGAAATACAACATATTTTTGTATGTAGATTTGTACCCTGAACTTTTCCTGAGTTTATTAGTTCTAATACTTTTTTTATGGAGTTTCTAAGATTTCACTATAAGTTCATGTGATTCTCAAACAAATAATTTTCTTCTTCCTGATTTGCATGTCTTTATTTCATTTTCTTACCTAATTTTTATGGGTACATCTTCAACTTGTAGGACCAGAAAGGTTTTTCCTTCTTTGCTTCTGTGTTCTTTGTCTGGTCTAAGGATTCAACTGACATAAGACAGATCTACAGAAGAGAATAAATTTCATTTTGCATGTGCACAAGCTTCCTAATAATATGACATCCAGAGAATGAAGAAAGTAGGTGGCCCTTGTGCCTTTTAGAATAAAAAAACAATGGATTTGTGAAGAGTTAACAAGACAGAGATTTGGATTTGGGCAAGTCAATTAGTGAGGAATTAACAAGGCTTGTTTGCACAGCCTTCTTGGTGCTAAAGTTCCCATTTCTGGTGTAAGGATGGTTCTTCCATTCTGGTAGAGGGAAAGGAAGTTTCCCAGGAGAGATTTATTTCCTGCTCTCAAGGGGACAAAGGAGGGTCACAGTTTCCTTAGACTAGCTGTTACTCAAGTGACTTTCCTCCAGATAAGCCATGTGACAAGATGACATACATTGGGTGCCATATTTTACTGGTCTTCATGTTACCATGCGGAATACCTATGTAGGGAATGAGAATCCTTGCCCGGCTCCTAATATGACAGGAAAAGCGTCAGTTTTTCACTGTTAAATATGCTGTCAGCTGTGGGCTTTTCATCTACGGCCACAATTTTGTGGAGGTAATTTCTTTCTTTCCCTCAGTTGCTGAGATTTTTTAATAATGACAATTTGTTGAATTTTGTCTCGTTTTATATATATCAATAGATGATGATATAGGTGATCAATAGATGTGACTGCATTGTCACATATGACCCTTTCATTGTGCTGTTGCATTCACTATGCTAGGAGTTTTGCATGTATGTCCATCTGAGATATTGGCCTTTAGTTTCTCTTAAGGTGTCTTTTGATTTCACATCATAGTAAGGTTGGTCTTGTAGATGAGTTGGGGCATATTCCTTTCTTTTCAGTTTCTGGTAAGAGTCTGAGAGGTATTGGCATTAAATATCCTTTATATTTTGATACAGTTCATAAAGTCCTCTGTTACCAAGCTGAATTTTTTTCTTTAGGGGCGGGATATGATTAGATTATAGATTCAATCTTACTTGCTTTAATTCTGTTAATTTTCTATTTCTTCATGTACAGTCTTGTGGATTGTATAACTCTAGAAACTGCCTAGTTGCCCCTTAGTAATCTAATAATGGGTCTATAATTATCTAGGGATTTTCTGTTATTGTTCTTCACTTCTTTGGTATCAGTTATGTCCCCTCCTTAATTCTGATTGTATCTGTTTGAGTTTTACTTATTTCCTAGTAGAGATGCTTTTTCAATTGCATTTAGATTTCCAGATATCAATTTCGATTTGTTAATTTTTTGTATTATTACACTCCTTATTCCTTTTATCTGTTCTAATAATTTCTAATGTTAGTTGAGTTAATAAAAATGCCAATGAATGTATCTGGGAAATTCTTATTTATATGGTACCACAAAGCACACGGAAGTGAGCAAACAATCCTGAGAAAGAAGAACAAACCTGGAGACAGCACACGTCCTTCTTTCTAAGTATATTGCATAGGTACATTGTCTATAACACTGTGCTGCTGGCATACAGTCAGACACACAGACCAGTGGAGCAGGTTACAGAGACCAGAATGAACTGTGTCTGGATGCAGTCAGCATATCCTCCATGAGATTTCATAGAATTAAAATTAGGGAAAAAATGGCCTCTATCACAAATGGTTTTGAATTCCAGTGAGTAAAATAATGACATTTGGTCCTTATCTTATACCATACAGATATGTAGACCCCCATTCAGCCCCTGCCCTGGAGTCTGGCAGATGCACCTCATCAATTAGCTACTGAAGGTGAATCTAGAGACTGCACAGGAGAGTCTCAGGGACCCCCTCCCCTGCCAGGCATCATCAGGTCTCCCCCTGACTCCAACAGCCCTACTTCACACAAGACATCTACAGACACAAGTCAGGAAAATGTCACACATCCACTGTTTCTCTCACTCATATCCACTAACATAGTCAGTGTTTCTTGTTCATCATGAATTACTGTTTAAAATAGAACCACGGAAAACCAAAGTGAACCCAAACTCCATGGTGAGATGTCTGTGTTCTGTTCTGATCACTGAATGTGAACACTTAGGGGCTGGGGCTCTTCTCCCAGCTACAGTTTCAGGGATGGGAGGGTTTAATCAGCATACAGATGTCCTTTGACAATATAGCAAATTTTGCAATAGAATCCTCAAGAAAACAGTGACCCTTGGCAGGTGTAAGGGATGGGGCAGTGTTTGGTGTCACAATATCTTTCAGGACATTGTGATGTATTAATTTGTGATTTTGCTGCAGTGATTATAAGTACCCATGATAATCCTTATCTTCACATATGCACCCAAACACTTGAGGTAAGAATCAGTATACCACCATTGTACAGGTTAACAGATACACTGCGGCAGAGATGGATTGTGTGCGTGTCCAAGATCACGTATGAGGTGAGAGTAGTCCCAGTATCTGGACCTGTGCTCCCCATCGGAGGACCCATCTGCCTCCTGAACCACATGCAGGACAAGGCTGGACATCCCAGTGAGGTTTGCAGGTTCCTGACTTTCTAGAAGTCCCAGGAGAGTGATGGGTGGAAGCCAGTTTTATTCTGTCACAGATATTGGAGAGAGTGAGAAGCCTCAACAGAGACTCACAGAGCTGATGGAAATGCCAGGGGTTTTCTACAAACACAAGGGGTCATTTACACATGAACTCTATGTGGACATCAATGGAAACCCTCAATTATGGGCCTCTGGGTGGCTCAGTTGGTTAAGTGTCCGATTTTGACTCAGGTCATGATCTCACATTTTATGAGTCTGAGCCTTGTGTCGTGCTCTGTGCTGACAGCTCAGAGCCTGGAGACTGCTTCATATTCTGATACTGTGTCTCCTCTCTCTCTCTTCCCCTCCACTGCATGTACTCTGCCTCTCTCCCTCTTAAAAATAAATAAACATTAAAAAAAGAAAGGTTCAATAACGTTAAAATGGTTGAATTTTATAAAAAAAAATGTTGAAGGCAAAACACCTGAGATCAGGAAGGATGATGTTAATTAAAAATATTTCTTCATCTATGAAATGGAGAACATTATTCTTCTAAACTCTTGTTAATGTGAGAATGATCAAAGATGAATTTATCCCAGTGTCTGACCCTGGGAAAATCTGTGTATTCCCCTTATCATGGTTTATTTAAACAGGGAGGACACTTGTGTGTTTCCACAGCTTCTACAAACTCTTTGCTGTGTTTATGTCAGAAGAAGTGTGCAGAGCCTGGATCTGAAAGCCCTTGAGAGGAGACCAGTCCTCAACCAATCTCTTGTCCTGGATCATGAGCTCCCTGGTCTCTGAGTTCCCCCTGGTGGTTGTGATTGCCCCCGGTGGTCCCCGTGCTCCTGTTGTTTCACAGACCCCTGCAGAGTTACAGTGACTCCTTTATTCCCCTCCCCATTTATGCAACATGCAAGGGTGAGACACTTCCATCATGAGCACTGCAGACCCTTCTGTTCACAGGATGTCTCCTCCTACATATTTTCCATCTTTGAACCCTTCACTCTGCTTCTTGCCTATAAAGATACAGTTATATTTCCTTTAATCATTGGTGAGCAACAATCTTGAATAGTTATTCTTATCAGCTGGCAAGTGTCAGAAGAACTTTTCATTTGATAATCGAGAGAACAAAAGAAAGATTTTTGGGCTCAGAAATTCTACTTTCATGAAACTGGGATAAATGTGCTCAGCTTCAAACATGCACCACCTTCAAGAAAAAAGGAAGTGTCAATCCCAGAGACAAGTTGGAGTCTGAGATTCAGAGCATTCTGTCTTTGAACCTAACGGGTTTCCCCAGATTGATAATCAAATTGTTTCTTGTTGGTGATGCACTTCTAAATTACGCTGTATTTCTTCTGGCATAGGAATGTCAGTACCTGTTATGTTATAGTTACCATGCAGAAGCATTCAGAAAACAAAAATGGTTTTCTAGAAATGCAGGTCGGCTGATGGAGAGAGTTTCACCCCAGGATGGAAGGTACCACAGTCTCACCCTACCCAAGCTACATGGTTAGATTTGGGGTTTTAGAGGTAGTGAAATTATGTACGTTTTGGACTTGACTTAATATTGAATGATTTGACATGTTGGAGGATTTGGGGGTGTGGTAATGTGAGTGTCATGTGGGATGGAGGTGAACTTTCCCTGACATCAGTGTGGACTGTGGTCGTCTATGTCATTCTTGAACCTGTGTAGAATAACTTATGTGGCCAAAGGGACTTGTCACATGAGATTAATTTTGACACATTGATATTACTGCCATGTGTATGAGTCTGGGGATGGAGTTCAGGACACAGATGGTCAGTCACCAAATGTCCATCTCGGAACTGAAGATGAGTAGGTCCTGAAGACAGCACATCTGTGGGAGGGAATACCTTGAGAATTGTGGGATGAAACCCGTCATCACCAGGCACAGACACTTTCTTGCATGAAGTTCAAGTCTCCCTCTGGATCTGAGTTTCCAACTGAACCCAGGTGGATAGGCATGGATGTCCCCCAAATGCTCTGAGGTGAAGAGAAACGGTAAGGAAAGAAACATGAAGAAAGACAGATAACAACAAGGAAAGACACATAAAGGTGTCATTGCCATTGAGAGAGGACTTCTGGGGCTTACATGCATCCTGTTTTCTGCAGGCTTGATTGGACGATGTTGGACACTAGCCAGTGGAGGTCGGGGGCAGCCCTACAAACTGGGCTCTGGGATGTACGACCAGAACCATAGCCACCCTAAGCTGACTGTATTGTGGACAAGTGACATGACTCGGGAGGTCCCCACCTGAGGGTAAAGAGATGTTCTGGCCACCCTGTGGCCCCCCACCCTCTGTGGTCACTCCCTCCAAATGTTATACATTCACAGCTTCTATTGTATGTGAAATGTACCCTCTCTCAGTAAGGCGATGGTCCACTGCTGGTTCTGGGAGGATCCATCCTTGTGACCTTGTCTCTGGTATAAACCTCCTCTCTGTCTTCTAAGAATGAAAGCAAAGTTCCCTTTAACATTCTGCTAAAATCCAATATTGTGCCCTCACTTGGATCCAATTATTTTTCGGTGTAAATCACTAGTGAAATTGTCATCTGTTTGGAAATTCCCTTCAGAAGCAAGTACTGGAATACATGGGTGGTGTCAGGTGGTGTAGACCAGTGGAACAGCCCATGTAAACATGCATCCTCAAGGCTGAGCTTGTTCCCTAGTGAGGAATGGGAAGTACAAGGAATGCCAGGTGACACTCGTCTGTGCTTCTTAAGTACCCAACAGACCTGGGTGAACGGGCCTGCTCCAGGAGCAAGGACGTCTACACACAGGCAATACATAGATGCCAGCTGTCTAGACAGACTGCCCATGAGATGTGGTCACAGAGGAACTGGGAAGGGCAGCTGGGGTTTGAATTCCAAGTCACGTGGCACCAACATTGGGAATCCTGAGTATGTTTGTTAATTAATGTCCACTACCAGTTAGGGATAAAATGGGTAAATGCAAGTTGTTAGACTCACTGCCCTAGATCCCATTGGTTATGACCATTTGTAACAACATCTGTCCCCTTCCTTTTTTCCCCTGTTTTTTAATGTCTGAAGATTTTATTTATTTACATCTTTGTTAGTTAGCATGTAGTGTCGTTTTAGTTTTGGGAATAAAATTTAGTGATTCATCACATACATTAACACCCAGTGCACATCACAACAAGTGACCTACGTAATCTCCATCACCCGTTTAGCTATTTGAATCAGAATTTTTGTGTCCTTTGTGTAACTACCTTGTAGAGAAATTGGTGGGACATAAGGTAATTCTATTTTAACTTTTTAAACTCTTCCCCAGTGTGGTCACACCATTTTGCATTCCCACCAAGAGTATAGGAAGGTTCCTCTGTCTCCACATCCTTGCCAATATCTGTTGTTTCCTGAATTGTTCATTTTAGCCATTCTGACAGGTGTGAGGTGGTATCTTATCATGATTTTGAATTGTTTTTCCCCAATGATGAGTGATGTTGAGCATCTTTTCATGTGTCTCTTAGCCATCCAGATGTTTTCTTTGGAAAAGTGTCTGCTCATGTCTTTTGATCATTCACTGGATATTTGTTCTTCTGTGTTTGTTAAGTTCTTACAGATTTTGGATACTAACTCTTACCACGTATGTCATTTTCAAATATCTTCACTCCTCTGTCAGTTGTCACTTAACATTGTTGATTGTTTCCTTCACTGTGCAGAAGCTTTTTATCTTGATGAGGTCCCAATAATTCATTTTTTGCTTTTGTTTTCCTTGCTTCTAGAGGCATGTCTATTAAGAAGTTGCCGAGGTCAAGGTCAAAAAGGTTTCTGCTTGTTTTCTCTTACAGATGTTGATGCTTTTTGGTCTTACATTTAGGTTTTTCATCCATTTTGAATATATTTTTGTGTTTGCTGTAGGAAAGTGTTCCAGATTCAATCTTCCTCATGTTACTATCCAGTTTTCCCAGCACCATTTGCTGAACAGACTGTTCAGCAAATCTGGTTCTCTATTCTGTCCCATTCCTGTATGTGTCTATTTTTGTGCCAGTACCATACTTTCTTGATGATTACAGCTTCGTAATACAGCTTGAAGTCTCTGGTTCATGTAAGTATAGTGTTCCTGGTAAAACACTTTGTAAACCAGACCCGAGTGGGTAAGCACAGAATCATGTGTCCAGAGAGGCTTCCTGGGGGAAACTGCTGTATGGAGAGGAAGCCCCAGGCCATGGCACAAAACCTTCCAACAACGCCTACCTGCACCTGCTCCTGGGAACACAAACAGAATGGTGTATAGGGTGCACCCCCTGGAGGTCCTGATCTTCTTCTACAGGGTGGTTTGTGTCTGGGCTCACAGTGACAACCCCTCACTGTGTCCTTGCACAGTAATACATGGCCGTGTCTGCAGACCTCTGACTGCTTAGGTCCATGTAGGCTGTGTTTGTGGATGTGTCTGCTGTCAGAGTGAGTCCGCTCTGGAACTTCTGTGCATAGCTTGTAGAACCATCTTCAGGGTCAATGCTTCCCATCCACTAAAGCCCTTGTGCAGGAACGTGTCGCACCCAGTGCATATAGTAATCAGTGAAGCTATATCCAGATACTTTGCAGAAGATCTTCACTGATGCCCCAGGCTTCCTCACTTCAGCCCCAGACTGCACCAGCAAAACCTGGGAGTGCACGCCTGTAGAGAGGGGACAAGAGTGGATGAAATCAATGTTGACTGGTCCTGGTCCTCTCCTGTGTCCAGGGACTTGGCTGACCCTTAGCTGTCGCCACTGCCACCAGGTAGAGGATTCTCCAGCTCCAGTCCATTGTGAGGGGATGTGTCTCAGGGTCTCCGGTAGAGGATGGCGTTGTACGGTGATGCTCTCAGGGCACAGACACACCCATACTTAACCTAGTGCTCTGAGGACTATTTGCATAGCCATGAGACAGAGTATTTCATACACAGGACCAGAACCATCTGGAGACGGTCCCAGAGACCGTGTACATTGGGACTCAGAGAGCACCAGTCGAATCCTTGTTTGAGGACATGGGTCCTTGGCCAGGTTCCTGAACTGTGTGCAGACTGAGCTCCTGCCACTGAGTGATAAGACCTTACAGAAAATTCTCCCCATTGTGGACCAGTATTGAATGAGGCAGAGACCACCTGAACCTGTTGTTGGCTCTGATATCTGAACGTCTTATTCCTGGAGAAGTGTGTCTCCAAACTGCTGCACAAAATCGGATAATAAATGCGTCCTGGCTTCCATCTCTTAGATGAAGATATCTACAAGCCCTGGACTAGCAGCGTCTTCAAGTGTCTTCTCACTGCCTGAGTTCATTAAATGCTCTGATGGAACAGGATATTTAAACACCCTTTAGCATCCCTCATCCTACTCATATTTTAGATTGCTTTCTGGAAAAGGAAACACTGGCTTCCGACAGGAAAGCCTTCCTCACCCCTTGTGCACCTACTCACCTGGGGTAGCAGCCTGGTCCTGGGTACTACTGAAAGCTCCCTGCAGTCTAGGCCCGGCTCTGCAGGGAGGTTCCTGTCAAGACTCACAGGACATTTATTCCAGTGTCTCTACTCTAGCATTACATGGTGGAGGGGAGCAGAATATGCCACCCCAAATATGCCACTGGAATGAAACATGCTTGAGAAACAGCCAGTGCAGAGATGCACTGACCATCCTTTGTTCCCTAAACAGAATATAAATCTACTATGTTAAATACACCCTCTTTGTACCAGGAGGGGAGAACTGTCCTTAGCACCAGAAAAAGGAATTTAGGCCCCAGAATGCTGTGCAGAGAAACCTTAGTTCTTCACTATTGTAGTAGCATTAAGCACATTGAAGCTCTCAATTTTTCCCCATTGAGGATATTAGTGTTGGGTCATTCATATATGGCTTTTATGATCTCGAGGTATGCTCCTTCTATCCCTACCTTCTTGAGGATTTTAATCAAGAAAGGATGCCATATTTTGTCAAATGCTTTCTCTGCATCTATGGAGAGGATCATGTGGTTCTTGTCCTTTCTTTAATTGATGTGATGAATCACGTTAATTGTTTTGCAGATGTTGAACCAGCCCTGCATCCTAGGTATAAATCCCACTTGGTCTTGGTGTATAATTTTTTTTTAATGTATTGTAGGATCCGGTAGGCTAATATCTTGTTGAGGATTTTTGCATCCATGTTCATCAAGGAAATTGGTCTATAGTTCTCCTTTTAATGTGGTCTCTGTCTGCTTTTGGAATCAAGGTAATTCTGGCTTCAGAAAGAGTCTGGAAGTTTTCCTTCCATTTCTATATTTTGGAACAGCTTCAAGAGAAGAGATGTTTTGGGGCGCCTGGGTGGCGCAGTCGGTTAAGCGTCCGACTTCAGCCAGGTCACGATCTCGCGGTCTGTGAGTTCGAGCCCCGCGTCAGGCTCTGGGCCGATGGCTCGGAGCCTGGAGCCTGTTTCCGATTCTGTGTCTCCCTCTCTCTCTGCCCCTCCCCCGTTCATGCTCTGTCTCTCTCTGTCCCAAAAAATAAATAAAAAACGTTGAAAAAAAAAAAATTTAAAAAAAAAAAAAAAAAAAAAGAGAAGAGATGTTTACTCTTCCTTAAATATTTGGTAGAATCCCCTGGAAAGCCATCTGGCCCTGGTCTCTTGTTTTTGACAGACTTTTGATTACTAATACTATTTCCTTACTGGTTATGGGTCTGTTCAAATTTTTATATTTCTTCCTGTTTCAGTTTGGTAGTGTGTATGTTTCTAGGAATTTGCCCATTTCTTCCAGATTACCCATTTTATTGGCATATAATTGCTCATAATATTCTCTTACTATTGTTTTTATTTCTGTTGTGTTGGTTGTGATCTTTCCTCTGTCATTCTTGATTTTAGTTATTTGCATCCTTTCCCTTTTCTTTTTGATCAAACTGGCTAGCGGTTTATAATTCAGTTCATTTTTTCAAGGAACCCACTTCCGGTTTCATTGATTTGGTCTACTTTTTTTTGGTTTCAATAGCATTAATTTCTTTTGTAATCTTTATTATTTCCTGTCTTCTGCTGGTTTTGGGTTCTATTTGCTGTTCTTTTTCCAGCACCTTAAGGTGTAAGGTTAGGTTGTGTATCTGAGATCTTTTCTTCCTTCTTTAGGAAGGCCTGGAATGCTATATACTTTCATCTTATGACCAGCTTTGCTGCGACCCAGAGTTTTTGGGTTGTGGTGTTATCATTTTAATTGACTTCCATATACTTTTTAATTTCCTCTTAACTGCTAGGTTAGCCCATTCATTCCTTAGTAGGATGTTCTTTAGTCTCCAGGTATTTTTTACCTTTCCAGTTTTTTTCTTGTGGTTGATTTCCGGTTTCATAGCATTGTGATCTGAAAATATGCACAGTATGATCTTGATCTTTTTGTACTTTTTGTACTTTTTACTAACTTAGGGCTGATTTGTGTCCCAGTATATGGTCTATTCTGGAGAATGTTCCATGTGCACTGGAGAAGAATGCATATTCTGATGATTTAGGATGAAATATTCTGAATATATCTGTTAAGTCCATCTGGTCCAGTGTGTCATTCAAAGCCATTCTT
This sequence comes from Neofelis nebulosa, assembly GCF_028018385.1. NCBI lineage: Eukaryota > Metazoa > Chordata > Mammalia > Carnivora > Felidae > Neofelis > Neofelis nebulosa. The sequence goes on from NC_080788.1 coordinate 148,811,256, forward strand.
TCCTTGTCGATTTTTTGTTGAGATGATCTGTCCTTTGCCGTGAGTGGGGTGTTGAAGTCTCCTAATATTATGGTATTACTATTGGTGAGTTTCTTTATGTTTGTGATTAATTGATTTATATATTTGTGTGCTCTCCCATTTGGCGCATAAATGTTTACAATTATTAGGTCTTCTTCATCTATAGACCCCTTGATCATGATATAATGCCCTTCTGCATCTCTTGATACAGTATTTTTAAGTCTAGATTGTCTGATATAAGTATGGCTACTCGGGCTTTCTTTTGTTGACCATTAGCATGATAGATGGTTCTCCATCCCCTTATGTTCAATCTGAAGGTGTCTTTAGGTCTAAAGTGGGTCTCTTGTGAACAGCATATAGATGGATCTTGTTTTCTTATCCATTCCGTTACCCTGTGTCTTTTGATTGGGGCATTGAGTCCACTGAGGTTTAGAGTGAGTACTGAAAGATATGAGTTTATTGCCATGATGATGCTTGTAGAGCTGGAGTTTCTTTTGTTGTTGTTGTTGTTGTTGTTGTTGTCTACAAGAGACTCATTTTATTTTATTTTATTTTATTTTATTTTTTATTTATTTATTTATTTATTTATTTATTTTTTAATATATGAAATTTACTGTCAAATTGGTTTCCATACAACACCCAGTGCTCATCCCAAAAGGTGCCCTCCTCAATACCCATCACCCACCCTGCCCTCCCTCCCACCCCCCATCAACCCTCAGTTTGTTCTCAGTTTTTAACAGTCTCTTATGCTTTGGCTCTCTCCCACTCTAACCTCTTTTTTTTTTTCCCCTTCCCCTCCCCCATGGGTTTCTGTTACGTTTCTCAGGATCCACATAAGAGTGAAACCATATGGTATCTGTCTTTCTCTGTATGGCTTATTTCACTTAGCATCACACTCTCCAGTTCCATCCACGCTGGTACAAAACGCCATATTTCATTTTTTCTCATTGCCACGTAGTATTCCATTGTGTATATAAACCACAATTTCTTTATCCATTCATCAGTTGATGGACATTTAGGCTCTTTCCATAATTTGGCTATTGTTGAGAGTGCTGCTATCAACATTGGGGTACAAGTGCCCCTATGCATCAGTACTCCTGTATCCCTTGGATAAATTCCTAGCAGTGCTATTGCTGGGTCATAGGGTAGGTCTATTTTTAATTTTCTGAGGAACCTCCACACTGCTTTCCAGAGCGGCTGCACCAATTTGCATTCCCACCAACAGTGCAAGAGGGTTCCTGTCTCTCCACATCCTCTCCAGCATCTATAGTCTCCTGATTTCTTCATTTTGGCCACTCTGACTGGCGTGAGGTGGTATCTGAGTGTGGTTTTGATTTGTATTTCCCTGATGAGGAGCGACGTTGAACATCTTTTCATGTGCCTGTTGGCCATCCGGATGTCTTCTTTAGAGAAGTGTCTATTCATGTTTTCTGCCCATTTCTTCACTGGGTTATTAGAGCTGGAGTTTCTGATGGTGTTCTCTGGTCCTTTCTAAACTTTCTTGCTTTATATATACATATATATATATATATATTTTTTTTTTTCTTTTTTTTTTTTTTTTTTTTCTTTTCCATCTTTTGTCCCCTGAGAGAGTCCCCCTTAAAATTTTTTTCAGGGCTGGTTTAGTGGTCAAAAACTCTTTTAATTTTTGTTTGTCTGGGAAACTTTTATCTCTCCTTCTATTTGGAATGACAGCCTTCCTGGATAAATAATTCTTGTCTGCATACTTTTCTGATTCAGCACACTGAATAGACTCCGCCAATCCTTTCTGGCCTGCCAAGATTCTGTGGATAGGTGTGCTGCAAACCTGATCTGTCTTCCCTTGTATGTTAGGGACTTTTTTTTCCTTTCTGCTTTCATGATTCTCTCCTTGCCTGAGTATTTTGTGCATTTGACTATGATATGCCTTGTTGCTGGCCAGTTTTTGTTGAATCTAATGGGGGTCCTCTGTGCTTCCTGGATTTTGATGTCTGTGTCTTTCCCCAGGTTAGGGAGTTTTCTGCTATGATCGGCTCACATAACCCTTCTACCCCTATTACTCTCTCTTCCTCTTCTGGGACCCCTATGATTCTGATGTTCCTTTTTAATGAGTCACTGATTTCTCTAATTCTTAAATCATGCTCTTTTGCCTTAATCTCCCCCTTTTTTCTGCTTCATTATTTTCTATAAGTTTGTCCTCTATATTGCTGATTCTCTGTTCTGCCTCATCCATCCTTACCACAGCTGCATTCATCTGTGATTGCAGTTCAGGTATAGCATTTTTAATTTGATTCTGGCTATTTTTTTTACTTCTTTTATCTCTTCAGAAAGGGATTCTAATCTATTTTTGACTCCAGCTAGTATTCTTATTATTGTGATTCTAAATTCTGGTTCAGACATCTTGCTTGTACCTGTGGTGGTTAAATCCCTGGCTGCCGTTTCTTCATGGTCTTTTTATGGGGTGAATTCCTTCGTTTTGTCATTTTGAAGAGAGAAAAGGAGTAAATGAAGTAGAAATATTGAAATAAAACAATAAAATTACAAAAATATCAAAATTAAAAATTAAACATACACACACACAAATCTAATAGTTAATGCGAGATCCTAGGTATGTTTTGTTTGGGTGTTGAAAGTGGTTTGACAGATTAGGGGAAAAACAGGGGCAAAGTAAATCATTTGAGAATTTGAAAAAGTGAATACACTGAAGTAGAGTAAAATGGGTAGATGGGAGTAAAATAGAATTTGAAAATAATATACAGAAAAGTAAAGAATATAGTGGAAAAGATTAAAGAAAATATTTTTAATAAAAATTAAAAATAAATATGAATTTTTTGTTCTGTAATTAAGAAAAAAGTAAAGAAATGAAAAAGAGAATAAAGATAACGAAAAGAAAAAAAATCATTTCATAATTTGAAAAAGTAAATATACTGTAGTAGACTAAAGTAAAATGATGGAAATAAAATAGAATTTGAAAAATTTTACATAAAACTAAAAAAAAAACATAGTAATGACAATTAAATAAGATTATTTTGTAAATATGAAATTTATTGTCAAATAGGTTTCTATACAACACCCAATGCTCATCCCAACAGGGGCCCTCCTCAATACCCATCACCCACCCTCCCCTCCCTCCAACCCTCATCAACCCTCAGTTTATTCAGTTTTTAAGAGTCTTTTACGGTTTGACTCCCTCCCTCTCTAACTTTTTTTTCCTTCCCCTTCCCCATGGTCTTCTGTCAAGTTTCTCAGGATCCAAATAAGAGTGAAAACATACGGTATCTGTCTTTCTCCATATGACTAATTTCACTCAGCACAACACTCTGCAGATCCATCCACGTTGCTGCAAAAGGCCACATTTCATTCTTTCTCAATGCCAGGTAGTATTCCATTGTGAATAGATCCCACAATTTCTTTATTCATTCATTAGTTGATGGACATTTAGACCCTTTCCATAATTTGACTATTGTTCAAAGTGGTGCTATAAATATTGGGGTACAAGTGCCCCTATGCATCAGGACTCCTGTATCCTTTGGGTGAATTCCTAGCAGTGCTATTGCTGGGACATAGGGTAGACCTATTTTTAATTTTTTAGGAACATCCACACTATTTTCCAGAATGGCTGCACCAGTTTCCATTCCCACCAACAGTGCAAGAGGGCTCCCGTTTCTTCACATCCTCTCCAGCATGTATAGTCTCCTGATTTGTTCATTTTAGCCACTCAGACTGGCGTGAGGTGGTATCTCAGTGTGGTTTTCATTTGTATTTCCCTGATGAGGAGTGACATTGAGTATCTTCTCATGTGCCTGTTGGGTGTCTGGATGTCTTCTTTATTTATTTATTTTTAAATTTATTTATTTATTTTTTATTTTTTAATATATGAAATTTACTGTCAAATTGGTTTCCATACAACACCCAGTGCTCATCCCAAAAGGTGCCCTCCTCAATACCCATCACCCACCCTGCCCTCCCTCCCACCCCCCATCAACCCTCAGTTTGTTCTCAGTTTTTAACAGTCTCTTATGCTTTGGCTCTCTCCCACTCTAACCTCTTTTTTTTTTTTTCCCTTCCCTTCCCCCATGGGTTTCTGTTACGTTTCTCAGGATCCACATAAGAGTGAAACCATATGGTATCTGTCTTTCTCTGTATGGCTTATTTCACTTAGCATCACACTCTCCAGTTCCATCCACGTTGCTACAAAGGGCCGTATTTCATTCTTTTTCATTGCCACGTAGTACTCCATTGTGTATATAAACCACAATTTCTTTATCCATTCATCAGTTGATGGACATTTAGGCTCTTTCCATAATTTGGCTATTGTTGAGAGTGCTGCTATCAACATTGGGGTACAAGTGCCCCTATGCATCAGTACTCCTGTATCCCTTGGGTAAATTCCTAGCAGTGCTATTGCTGGGTCATAGGGTAGGTATACTTTACCCTATGGATGTCTTCTTTAGAGAAGTGTCTATTCACGTCTTCAGCCCATTTCGTCACTGGATTATTTGTTTATCAGGTGTGGAATTTGATGAGTTCTATATAGATTTTGGATACTAACCCTTTGTCTGATATGTCATTTGCAAATATCTTTTCCCGTTCCGTTGGCTGCCTTTTAATTTGGCTGATTGTTTCCTTTGCAGTGCAGCTTTTTATCTTCATGAAGTCCCAATAGTTCATTTTTGTTCTTAATTCCCTTGCCTCTGGAGATGTGTCAAGTAAGAATTTGCTGTGGCTGAGGTCAGAGAGGTTTTTTCCTGCTCTCTCCTCTAGGGTTTTGATGGTTTCCTGTCTCACATTCAGGTCCTTTATCCGTTTTGAGTTTATTTTTGTGAATGGTGTAAGAAAGTGGTCTAGATTCATTCTTCTGCATGTTGCTGTCCAGTTCTCCCAGCACCATTTGTTAAAGAGACTGTCTTTTTTCCATTGGATATTCTTTCCTGCTTTGTCAAAGATTAGTTGGCCTTACATTTGTGGGTCCAATTCTGGAGTCTCTATTCTATTCCATTGGTCTATGTGTCTGTTTTTGTGCCAATACCATGCTGTCTTGATTATGACAGCTTTGTAGTAGAGGCTAAAGTCTGGGATTGTGATGCCTCCCACTTTGGTCTTCTTCTTCAGTATTTGGCTATTCTGGGTCTTTTGTGGTTCCATACAAGTTTTAGGATTGCTTGCTCTAGCTTCGAGAAGAATGCTGGTGCAATTTCGATTGGGATTGCAATTTCGATTGTGTAGATTGATTTGGGTAGTATTGACATTTTAACAATATTTATTCTTCCAATCCATGAGCATGGAATGTTTCTCCAATTCTTTGCATCTTCTTCAGTTTCCTTCATAAGCTTTCTATAGTTTTCAGCATACAGATCTTTTACATCTTTGGTTAGGTTTATTCCTAGGTATTTTATGAATCTTGGTGCAATTGTGAATGGGATAAGTTTCTCCATTGGTCTTTCTGTTGCTTCACTGTTAGTGTATAAGAATGTAACTGATTTCTGTACATTGCTTTTGTATCTTGCGACTTTTCTGATTTCATGTATCAGTTCTAGCAGACTTTTTGTGCAGTCTATTGGGTTTTCCATGTGTAGTATCATGTCATCTGCAAAAAGTGAAAGCCTGACTTCATCTTTGCCAATTTTGATACCTTTCATTTCCTTTTGTTGTCTGATTGCTGATGCTAGAACTTCCAACAGTATGTTAAACAACAGCAGTCAGAGCGAACATCCCTGTCGTGTTCCTGATCTCAGGTGGAAATATCTCAATTTTTCCCCATTGAGGATGATATTAGCTGTGGGGTTTTCATAAATGGCTTTTATGATGTTCAAGTGTGTTCCTTCTATCCCGAGTGTCTTGAGGGTTTTTATTAAGAAAGGATGCTGAAGATTGTCAAATGCTTTCTCTGCATCAATTGACAAGATCATATGGTTCTTATCTTTTCTTTTATTAATGTGATGTATCACACTGATTGATTTGTGAATGTTGAACCAGGCCTGCAGCCCAGGAATGAACCCGTTGATCATGGTAAATAATTGTTTTTATATGCTGTTGAATTCAATTTGCTAGTATCTTATTGAGAATATTTGCATCCATATTCTTCAAGGATATTGGGCTGTAGTTGTCTTTGTTGTAGGGTCTTTGTCGGGTTTAGGAATCAAAGTAATACTGGCTTCATAGAATGAGTCTGGAAGTTTTCCTTCCCTTTCTATTTTTTTGGAACAGCTTGAGAAGGATAGGTATTATCTCTGCATTAAATGTCAGGTAGAATTCCCCAGGGAAGCCATCTGGTCCTGGACTCTTGTTTGTTGTTATATTTTTAATGACTGATTCAATTTCTTCACTGGTTATGGGTCTGTTCAAATTTTCTATTTCTTCCTGTTTGAGTTTTGGACGTGTGTGGGTGCTTAGGAATTTGTCCATTTCTTCCAGGTTGTCCAGTTTGTTGGCATATAATTTTTCATAGTATTCCCTGATAATTGCTTGTATTTCTAAGGGTTTGGTTGTAATAATTCTATTTTCATTCATGATTTTATCTATTTGGGTCATCTCCCTTTTCTTTTTGAGAAGGCTGGCTAGAGGTTTATAAATTTTGTTTATTTTTTCAAAAAACCAACTCTTGGTTTCATTGATCTGCTCTTCAGTTTTTTAGATTCTATATTGTTTATTTCTGCTCTGATCTTTATTATTTCTCTTCTTCTGCGGGGTTTAGGGTGTCTTTGCCATTCTGCTTCTATTTCCTTTAGGTGTGCTGTTAGATTCTGTATTTGGGATTTTTCTTGTTTCTTGAGATAGGCTTGGATTACAATGTATTTTCCTCTCAGGACTGCCTTTGCTGCATCCCAAATCATTTGGATTGTTGTATTTTCTTTTCTTTTAATGTTTATTTATTGTTGAGAGAGACAGAGACAGAATGCGAGTGAGTTAGAGGCAGAGAGAGAGGGAGGCACACAGTCTAAAGCAGGCTCCAGAATCTGAGCTGTCAGCACAGACCCGGACGTGAGGCTCGGACTCACAAGCTGGGAAATTGTGACCTGAGCCGAAGTTGGAATCTCAACCGACTGAGCCACCTAGGTGCCCCTGGAGTGTTGTATTTTCATTTTCATTTGTTTCCATATATTTTTTAATTTCTTCTCTAATTGCCTGGGTGACCCATTCATTATTTAGTAGGGTGTTCTTTTTTTTTTTTAATTTTTTTTTCAACGTTTTTTATTTATTTTTGGGACAGAGAGAGACAGAGCATGAACAGGGGAGGGGCAGAGAGAGAGGGAGACACAGAATCGGAAACAGGCTCCAGGCTCCGAGCCGTCAGCCCAGAGCCCGACGCGGGGCTCGAACTCACGGACCGCGAGATCGTGACCTGGCTGAAGTCAGACGCTTAACCGACTGCGCCACCCAGGTGCCCCAGTAGGGTGTTCTTTAACCTCCATGCTTTTGCAAGTGTTCTAGACTTTTTCCTGTGGTTGATTTCAAGTTTCATAGCATTTTGGTCTGAAACTGTGCATGTAATGATCTGAGTTCTTTTATACTTATGAAGGGCTGTTTTGTGACACAGTATGTGATCTATCTTGGAGAATGTTCCATGTGCACTCGAGAAGAAAGTATATTCTGTTGCTTGGGATGCAGAGTTCTAAGTATATCTGTTAAGTCCATCTGATCCAATGTATCATTCAGGGCCCTTGTTTGTTTATTGATCCTGTGTCTAGATGATCTATCCATTGTTGTATGTGGGGTGTTAAAGTCCCCTGCAGTGATCATATTCTTATCAATAAGGTTGCTTATGCTTGTAATTATTTTATATATTTGGGTGCTCCCATATTCGGTGCATAGACATTTATAATTGTTAGGTCTTTCTGATGGATAGACCCTGTAATTATTATATAATGCCCTTATTCACCTCTTGTTACAGCCTTTAATTTAAAGTCTAGCTTGTCTGATATACGTATGGCTACTCCAGCTTTCTTTTGACTTCCAGTAGCATGATAGCTATCCATCCCCTCACTTTCAATCTGAAGGTGTCCTCAGGTCTAAAATGAGTCTCTTGTAGACAGCAAATAGATGGCTCTTTTTTTTTAATCCATTATGATACCCTATGTCTTTTGGTTGGAGCAGTTAGTCCATTTACATTCAGTCTTATTATGGAAAGTTATGTGTTTAGAGTCATTGTGATATCTGTAGGTTTCATGCTTGTAGTGATGTCTCTGGTTCTTTGTGGTCCTTGCAACATTTCACTTACAGAATCCCCCTTAGGATCTCTTGTAGGGCTGGTTTCGTGGTGATGATTTCCTTCCATTTTTGTTTGTTTGGGAAGACCTTTATCTTTCCTATTCTGAATGACGGACTTGCTGGATAAAGGATTCTTGGCTGCATTTCTGTTCTTCACATTGAAGACTTCGTGCCATTCCTTTCTGGCCTGCCAAGTTTCAGTAGATAGGTCTGTCACTACTCTTATAGATCTAACTTTGTAAGTTAGAGCATGTTTATCTCTAGCTGCTTTCAGAATTTTCTCTTTATCCTTGTATTTTGCCAGTTTCATTATGATATATCGTGCAGAAGATTGATTCAAGTTACATCTGAAGGGAGTTCTCTGTGCCTCTTGGATTTCAATGCCTTTTTCCTTCCCCAGATCAGGGAAGTTCTCAGCTATGATTTGTTCAACTATACCTTCAGCCCCTTTCTCTCTCTCTTCCTCTTCTGGAATTCCTATGATACAGATATTGTTGCATATGTTTGCATCACTTAGTTCTCTAATTCTCCCCTCATACTCCTGGATTTTTTTCTCTCTCTTTTTCTCAGCTTCCTCTTTTTCCATAATTTTATCCTCTAATTCACCTATTCTCTCCCCTGCCTCTTCAGTCCATGCTACGGCCACCTCCATTTTATTTTGCACCTCATTTATAGTATTTTTTAGCTCCTCATGACTATTTCTTAGTCCCTTGATCTCTGTAGTAATAGATTCTCTGCTTTCTTCTGTGCTTTTTTCAAGACCAGTGATTAGTTTTATGACTATTATTCTAAATTCTTGTTGTGTTGTAGTGCTTAAATCGTTTTTGATCAATTCGTTAGGTGTCGCTACTTCCTGGAGTTTCTTTTGAGGCGAGTTCTTCCATTTCACCATTTTTGGTAGTCCCTGTGGTGGCTCCAAACTGCAGGGCACTTCCCCTGTGCTGTCTGGTGTCACTTGTGTTGGTGGGCGGGGCTGCAGTCAGACCCATTGTCTGCCCCCAGCCCACCGCTGGGGCCACAGTCACACTGGTGTGTACCTTATCTTACCCTCTCCCAGGGGCAAGATTCACTGTGGAGTGGTGTGGCCCCTGTCTGTGCTGCTTGCACACTTCCAGGCTTGGGGTGCTGGTTCGATAGGATCTGGCATATTAGCCAGGGTGGATCCACAAGGTGCACAGTCGTGGGAGGGGTAGGCTTAGCTCACTTTGCAATCAGTGGTCCCCTGTGGTAGGGGCCCTGAAGCACCAGGATTGAGGCAGACCCGTCAGAGGGATGGATCCATAGAAGCACAGTGTTGGGCGTTTGCCTGAGGCAAGCAAGTTTTGTGACAGGAACTGGTTCCCTTTGGGATTTCAGTTGGGGGATGGGAGGGGGAGATGGCGCTGGCCACTGCCTTTGTTCCTGCTGAGCTGAACTCTGTCTTCCGGGACTCATCAACTCTGCCTCCAGGTGTCCTCTTACTCTCCCCGCTCTCTGAGAGCAGAGCTGTTGACTTTTAGCATCCCAGATGTTAAGCCCTGCTGGCTGTCAGAACTCACAGAGTCCGGCCCCTCAGCTTTTTCAAGCCAGACTTTGGGGGCTGTGCCTTTCCGGGTGGTCTCCCCCTCCACTGCCCTGGCTCCCTCCCTCCCGTCCGTATAGCATGCACCTCCTCTCTGCCCTTACTACCCTCTTCCATAGGCTTCTTGTGTGTGCTTGGATCTGGAGAGTCCGTTCTGCTAGTCTTCTGGAAGTTTTCTGGGTTATTTAGGCAGATGTAGGTGGAATCTAAGCGATCAGCATGATAAGGTGTTCTCCTAAGATTCCATCTTCCCCTCTCTCCCCAAATAGGAATATTTTTAATAGAAATTGAAAGTAAAAATGAAGTTTTGTCTCTTGCCCCCCAAACGCAGGCTATCAGACAGTGAGCGAGGTATCTGAACGCCTTGCTGTGGTTCAGCTGCTTCTTGGGAAATACCACCTCAGAGGAGATGTAGCGCCATGAGGGACGACTTTGAGAACCTTGGACAGGAGCCAGCACTGCCCAGAGTGCAAAAAGCAAGAGGGACACCCTCAGGGTGACCTGGCCCTCTGCCAGCCTCATGCCCCTGCTCAGGGACATCTGCCAGTGAGAATGGATAAATGGAGGATCGTCAGCAAAGCCAGATCTAGACCATCTGACAGAACAGAGGGCTGTACCGGGTGGCCAGCACCCTACACCTTGGGGCCACCTGTGGGGTTAGGTAACAGTCACAGGGTGTGGCATTGGGTGACCCTGCTCATCAGTTCACCTGGGGTGGATGTGGGAGAGTCAGGTGGGCCATGGTCAACAGTGCTCACATGGACATGGGTAGGGACTTGGACCCAGAAACACGGCTCTATTCAACACATTCCATCTTTTCTCCTTCTACTTGGATACGGGATATGCAATTATAACACACTGAACTTCTCTACCAATTCCATGTCCTGTGTTACTGCTGGGTCACTTTCTCTGGATGATTGCTTTTCCTCATTATGGAGACCAATGCTTCCTACTTCCATGGGATATGGAGGTAGACTGTCAATTTTACCTTTGTACATATTGAAAAACATCGCTTTGTAATGTTACATGTCTTATTCTGGTTGGCTATTAGTTTGCAGGCCATTTGATCCTTTTGGTTGTTGGTTTGAAGCTTCCTCTGAGTTTACTGAGGAAACATTTCCCAGTATTCTGTGTCATGATTGGTGAAGTACAAAGTTGTATTTTAGTATTTTCTTATGCCGTCTGGTGAGAACAGAAGGTACTGCTGCACATGTGTGAGCCCCAGGGGATTTCCCCTCTAATCCCTTATTGTGGTTCTTTCCTGGCCTCTGGCAGTCTTCTCCCATGCCTGTGAGTTTCTCTCCTCAGGTGGAGATAGATGCAGGGGAGTTGAGGTTACTTTGGCAGCTTGCACCATGGAGGCTGCACATGATCGAAAATGGTATCCACCATGGAACTCCCTTGTTTATGTACCGTCTAGTCCTTTGAAATCCCCTGGGTTGGGCAAAAACCCTCAGAGTTGGCTTTTGGAGAAGAGTCTGCCTTTTCTCCGGGTAGCTGGCCTCCTAAATAAAGCTCAACTTCTTTTCCCACCAAAACTAAAACTTTGAACATTGACCTTTCCAGAAATACTCAGCTGGATTTGGGATTTGAGAACAATAAAATGGAGAGTGGAATGGCAGTTGTCTGGGGCTGGCAGGGTGGGGCAATGAGGAGTAGATCTCAAGGGCTATGATTTTCTGTTATGCAAGATGATTAAGTGCTAGAGGGGTCTCCACAACATTACCCCTGTAATTAACAGTACTGTACTGTATGGTTCAAATTTTGTGAAGACTGTTGGTCTCATGTTCAGTGAGATCCTATCACAAAACAAAAGTGGAAGACACGAATTTTGCTTCTCACATGACAGTATGCTGAACTGCATGGACACACTCTCTACTGATAATGTGAAAATAATTTAAAAACATTTGCATAGTTTGAATACTAACCCTGAGGATATGTCATTTACAAACATCTTCTTCCATTCCATAGGTTGCCTTTTAGTTTTGTTGATTTTTTCCCTCACTGTGCAGAAGCGTGCTATTTTGAAGTATTGCCAATAGTTCATATATGTATGTATTTAATTTTCTTGTTTTATTTTTAATTTAAATTCAAGTCTTCAGTCTTTGAGCTCCACGTTTACAGGAAGTTGACTTGTCATGATTAACTTTATGGGTTTTCTTGACTGAGTCATGGGTGCCCAGATTCACCACTGTTTCTGTGGATGTCTGTGATGTGTTTCCAGAAGAGACTGGCATTTCTTTCCATGGTTTCTGTCTGGGCATCAACTATTCCATTAGAGTTCTGAGTAGAATCTGATGCAGAGGGAGGAAGAATTCCCTCATTTTTACTTCCCACGTGCTTGTTTGAACTGGAACAGTGGTCCCCTCTGGCCCTTGTTATGAGAGTTATATCATCAGATCTCTACGTTCTGAGACTAGACCCTAGTTCAGAATCAGACATATTACACCACTGGTTTTCCTGGGTCTCCAGCTTGTGACAGTAGATCATGGGACTTCCCAACCTCTTTAGTCATGGAAACCAATGTGCTTTGGGTTCTGTTCCTCAGGAGAATCCAGACTAATACATGGAGATGGTTTATCTCTTGTTTAGAGGAATTGAATAAAGCTGTAGCTCATTTAACGTCCTGAGTAGCAAGTGCCAGGAGGGAAGTCTCACGTTGTTTGATTGGGACAAGGGCTGGGTGAAGATAATGGGGAGCTGTGGGAGCTTGTGGTCCTGGCTGCACAGGGAGTGCATCTGGGACTCCTCTAATGGTTCAGCTGTTGTGCCTCAGGAAATCTTTAATTCACTCATGTTGAGGGACAGAAGCAAGCAATGCAAACAACTGTGTCTTTTGTGCATGTTAGTGCAGTTTTCCTATGACAACAGGTGTCTAATTCAGCGAGTTAATAGGTAAGCACAGAATCCTGTGTCCAGAGAGGCTCCCTGGGGAAACAGCTGTGTGGACAGGAAGCCCCAGACCCTGACTGGAAACCTGCATGTAACCTCCAGCTGAGTGTGAGGAAGTTCTGGGCCTCATGTTCTGTGGAGAGGTAGGTGCAGAGACAGATGGATCCAGTGGATGATTCCTTAACTACTTAAGTAGAATGGACCCCTGGCTGACCGTTTTGTAAGACTTGACTCAGTGTGCCTCCCCACTGGTTGTCTCTGGCTTCCTGAACTGGATGGAGAACAAAAGGAGTGAAGGGTAGAAACTACTCTTTTCTCTCACAGGAACGTGTATATACTGAGAATCCTTGAGAGAAAATCGTGGAGTTGATGAAGCCGCTGTGGGGTTTCAACAACCACAAGGGTCTTTACTTATGGTCTCTCTTCATGGGCATCAAAGGAAAACCTTAAGGAAAATAAAAGGAGAGAGGAGCTGCTCAAGTATATTAAATTTAGATCAATTGAATGAGTCAGTCTCCTCTGTTTGAAAATCACTTACATGTATCTTAAATGGTGGCCTGTGTACTTGTGAGGCACAGGTCTGTATATGAGTTGATTTATCCCCGAGCTTGGTCTCTATCAAGGTCGGCACTACTATATGACTGTTCACTCTAAGAGTTATAAGACATCTGTGTTTGTAAATGTTTTAGGAAACAGTGTGTACTGTTTACTGGTCAGGATGAAGCTTGCAGGGCATGATGAGAAAGATGCTTCACAGGAAACCTGTCCCTGAAACACTGGTTCTGGATATGAATTCTGAGATCTTGGGTGCCCCCTGGAGACCTGTGAACCCCCAGGTTCCCTACGTGGCTCCTGGTGTCCTGTTTGTTCCTGATGACCTTAGTGCTCCCAGGTGAACTGAGTGGCAGCTAGTGACCTCAATTCCCCATGGAGACCTGAGCATCTCCCTGGAGGTCTGAGTGCTCCATGCAGAACTGAGCGACCCTGGTGTCCTCAGCTCCCCCTGGTAACCGGAGCACCCCAGGAGATCTCAGTTACCCCTGCTGTCCTGAATGCCCCCTCGCGACTTTTAGGTAACCTCAGGGCAAATCGCAATTTTTGGGCCGATGCTCAGCTCTCAGAAGTCCTTTGTGGTGTTTGAGCCAGCTCTGTGGCTAGGCCTATCCTGTCCTGTTCACCCTTAGAGGGGTTCTGATTGTGTGGCTGTTAATCCTGGGGGAACCTCCAAGGGTGTGGCCAGCACCTGCTTTATCCCTCTTCCTCTTGCCTAACAAACTGCCTAACTGATGGACATGTGGCTCTTGTGGTCTGGACCCTAGTATGTGATATAGAATATATGATAGTATGTGAACCATGCACCACATCCACTCTGCTGGGGTCGGTGGATCCAATTCCACCAGAAATTACTGGTTGAGATGGAGAACCCCAAGATGCTGCTAGTGAGGTGCAGAGTGTGCAAGGCACTCACCAGTTGGGCACAACCCCTGCAGCTGCACCTGGGGCAGGACCCCTGGGGACAAGGAGACTCAGCCTGGGCCAGTCACCAGCAGTCACAACCATTCCCATCATCCCACATCTGACATCTGAAACCCTCAGCTTTGGGACCTCTCACCAGGCACAAGGAAGGCCCTACAGTCTCTTCTGTTTCTCGAATACAGTTCTGCCTTCCTCAGGGACTTCAGCCCTGTCTGAGGAGAGAGCTGTGGGCTCCCACTCCCTGAGATTGGAGTTTACTCTAGATCTTGAGAAGTTTGCCTGTGAGGGAGGGAGCATGTCCTTACAAGTGGACAAAAATTGAGTCAGGCTCCCCTTGTCCTTCCAGGTCCACCTGTGGGCATCTCTTTGTGGATCCACAGGCTTGTTGGTCCTCGCTGAAGACAACACTTGGTCTATGAATTGTGTTGGAGGCAGGTCAAGTGATGGCCTCACCTTTCTGATCAGATAGTGAACAAATGAGTGGACTACAATTCATTATACTCTATCTGTCCAAAAGATATTTGAAGGGATCCATATTTGCTCCAGAAAACTTTCCAAATCAAGTCTTTAAATACATTCCATTTTAACAGTCATTCCTCACATAACTGCATAGGAAAAATCTATATTGCTGTCCAGTCTGGTGTAAATATAACAAGCAAAGGACACTTGTTCCCAGGATCATATTTCTTTTAGTTTCCACACTGATGTATTAACCTCACCTGACAACCATCTGCAAAGCATGGGCACACCTGGAGACTTCTGATCTTGATGGTTCTCTTCTGATGGGGTTTGCTTCCTCAGTCATCTGCAAAGCTTGGAAGCAGTGCCGACATCTTTAAGTGCACAGACACCAAGACATGGACACCTTTCTGTCACCTGCAGATATGATTCCCATGCATGGGTGGTGTCTCCATCTCCTGAGAAATCCGCATCCAACACAAGGGGCTGTTAACTCAGGGAGGAGGCACAGATGTCACAGAAAAGTGGGGGACTCTTCACTGATATGGACAGAGACCACCAGTATCTGAGGTTAGAAGTTAATGGCACTAAAACAACCACATTAATGAAAATGGATTGGCTGACCTGGACATCATTGGAATCTAAAAATTCAGAGCCTATAGACGGGGCGCCTGGGTGGCGCAGTCGGTTAAGCGTCCGACTTCAGCCAGGTCACGATCTCGCGGTCCGCGAGTTTGAGCCCCGCGTCGGGCTCTGGGCTGATGGCTCGGAGCCTGGAGCCTGTTTCCGATTCTATGTCTCCCTCTCTCTCTGCCACTCCCCCGTTCACGCTCTGTCTCTCTCTGTCCCAAAAATAAATAAAAAAAAATAAAATAAAAAATAAAATAAAAAAAAAATAAAAATTCAGAGCCTATAGAAATTGCAGAAAATGTGTTCCTAGTCCTGAAGGCATGTGCCAAGAGGATAAATGCTGAGTTAACTGAATACACTTCAAATAGAGATCAGAATGCTAGATAGTAGATAGATGATAAGTGGATAGGTGATGGATGATAGAGGGTAGATAGATGATAGATAGATAATAGATACTTTTATGTTATATTAAAGTCATTATAGAGGATTCACATCATGATGAATGTATTTGAATGAAATTATCCACTATTGGCAATATTTTTTAAAAGACCATAATTTCATACGGAAAAGAATATTTGACACCAACTTGAGATATACAAAATAAATAATTATGACTTCAATATTTTGTGAATACAGCTTCCACATGGGGTAACACATGCCTGCTTGTAGATTCCTCCTCCCTCTGGGGCTTTGGCTTCCATTCCCATTTGTTCCCAGGGTCTCCCTTCCCAGGATGTCCTGAGCTCTGGGGTGTGCAGGGACAAGAGCTCTGTCCTGGATCTGGACCATCGTCCCTCTGGCCTAACATTTACAGCTCCTTCCAGGCCCTTGCTCAACCACCAGGCTTCTGCCCACCAGGCTCCCTCCCTGCCTCCACCACCTGCCAGCCTCCTTCTGGACTCTTCCATTCATTTCCTGTGGATTTAACAACAGTTTATTAGGTAGGCAGGTCTCCTAATAATAATTCGCATTGAGGAAAGAACTGTATAGGTAAAACATGACAGACTCTCTCCACAATAGCCTTGAGTTCATTCCCATGATGTTATTATTTTGCACCCCATCTCAGCCCCTTGACCCCACAGTCTTGCCTTATAAACTGTCACTTTCATGAACTGAACTAAATCTGTCCCCCCTACACAACTGGTCCATCCTATGTATCTACTCTATATGGTCATCAGACAACCACCAAGCTAAGAAGGAACACAATACAGAGTGTGAAGACATAAGTATTTATAGAAATAATTTTATAAAATTTTATCTAATAATGAAAGTAATGATATATTTACAGGAGTAACTTAAATATGGTAAATGACCATGTTTATTATAAGATTCTATGAGTTTAGATGAACATAATGAAGTTACAGGACAACCGAGTAACCACAGGTCAAAGAAATGTATCCTTCTCAGGTCTATCCAAACCCTTTCCTTTGCACACCAATCAGTTTCCTATCTCTCCCTTTCTCTCTGGGCCTTGCATGTTCTCTGTCTCAAAAATAAATAAACATTACAAAATAAAGATACGTACAGGTCAGTGATATTTAATGGAGAACCCAGAAATAATCCCCTTCATCTTTAGTCAACTGAATTTTGACAAGAGCAGACAACATGACATTGGGGAGCAAATGGTATTTTTAATAAAGTGTGCTAGGCAGCTGCCTATCCATGTGCAGAGGAATGAAATTGCGTCCATATCTCACACCATATACAAACATCAAATCAAAATGGATCAACAGTTTAAATGTAAAATTATGACCTCTGGAAGCAATATATCGAGATAAATCTTCATGACCATTGGGTTTAGCAATGCTGTTAGAGATGACACCAAAGCACAAGCAAGGAAAGAAAAAGTAGATAAAGTTAGTTTTCTCAACATTTGAAACCTTTGTACACCAGAAGATGCTATCCCCAAAGTGAAAAGACAAAGCCTAATGGAAGACAATATTTGCACAGTATTTGTCTTGTAAGAGCCTGTTATGCAGAATGTATTAAGAGTTTTTACAACTCATCAACAAAAAGACAACCCAATTTTTAATATGGACAAAGGATTTGGATATATCTTTCCCCAGTGCAATCATACAAATGGTGAATACCACTTGAAAAGATATTAAACATCAATAGTCCTTATGGAAACGAGCCAGAGGCACGTGTTGAAATATTTAAACCACAGTGAGATACCCTTTTACACGCACTAAAAATGCTCTAATCAATACAACTACAAAACAACAAATGTTGGTAAAGATGTTGAGAAATTGGAACCCTTCAACCTTGCTTGTGGAAATGTAAAATGGTGGAGACTATGTGTAAAAGAGTTTGACAATTCCCCCCTCCCCCCCAAAAAAGATAAAAACATAGAATTACCATATGGCCCAACAATACTACTCCTAGATGTATATCTCGAAGATTGAAAACAGTTGTTTAAACAAAGTGCATGTGCACATACATAGCAGTACTGTTCACAATAGCCACATTGTAGAAACTATGCAAATGCCTATCGGTGTGTGAATGGATAAACAACCTGGGGCAGACCCTTAAACAGGAATATTATTCTGTCATACAAAGAAATAAAGTAAAATGTTGTGGCTGTAGAGAATACTGGTTTCTCAGAAAGCTATCACAGAACTCCACATCTGCACTTACATCTGGAAATTTAAAGCAAAGCCTTGAGCAGGTATTCATGTTCCCGTATTCATAGCAGCTTCTTCACAACAGCCAAAAGATGGAAGCAACCCAAGTAACTATTCACAGGTGAGTAAATAAACAAAATGTAGTATATACACAATGGAATATAATTCAGCCTTCAAAAGGAAGAGAGTTCTGACACACACCTGCACACCGACTGAACTTGGCAGTCATTATGCTGAGTGAAATGAGCCAGTGACAGAAGGAAAATACACTATGGTTCCACTTAAGTGAGGTGTCCAGAAAAGTCATACTCAGAGACACCAAGTAGAATATGGCTGTAGGGGCCGAGGGGAAAGGGGAATTGGGATTTAGGGTTTAATAGATACAGAGTTTCCCTAGGGGAACATGACAACGTTCTGGAGATGGATGTACAACAGTGTGAATGCAGTTAATGCCCGACAACTGTATGCTTAAAGTGACTTACGTGGTAAGTGTTATGTTACATACATTTAATCAGAATTTAAAAAGGAAGGACTGATACACGTCACAACATGGGTGAATGCAGAAAACATCCTCAGTGACAGAAGCCATCCAGAAAAGGCCACTCAGGAACCATCTTGCTCTTTTTTTTTTTTTAACATTTATTATTTATTCTTGAAAAAGAGAGACAGAGACAGGTCATGATAGGGGGAGGGGTTAGCAAGAGGGAGACACAGAATCTCAAGCAATCTGTAGGCTCTGAGCTGTTAGCACACAGCCAGAAGCAGGTGCTCGAAACCATCAACTTGGAGATCATGACCTGAAGTGAACTCGGCCTTTAGCAGACTGAGACCTCAGGTGCCCCAGGAACCACCTTGCTCTTTAAATCCCCCCAGGTTACACAGATAGGGGAAAGTCTCAGGTGCACTTCCCCAAAAGAAACCAGATCAGAATGGGAAAAGACATTTCACAGTGGGGCAGGTGGGGACACTTGAAGTGGGCCTGTGGTCTGGGGTCTAATGTGGAAACGCAGGGATTTCCTCATTTGGGGTTCTGTGGTGGTTTCTCGGGAGGGCGTCCCCGTTTGGGTTAAAACGCACCAAAGTATCTCGTGTGAAGTGGCAAACGCGGTAAAGAAATGAGCGTCCAGGTAAAGCGTATTTGCGCTGCCGTGACACGTTCAATGCACGTCTGAAATCACAGAGTAAGGTACTCCTGCAAACAACCGTGTCAGCCCCACATGACAGAAGCAAGAGAGGGGTCAAACGCTGTGACGTAGGCCCACGCCCAGACCCAGCTCACCCAGGCGGAGAGGCCTCGGGCCCTGCAGGAGGCAGCACGTGAGCCAGAGGCACGTGGGAGGGTTCTATTGGTGGCCACGTGTCTTGGGTGCAGCGGAAGCAGTGGGATTTGGAATTCCGGTTGTCCACAAGACGCCACTAAGAAGCTGTTAGAACTGCGAAAACCAATGAAGGGACATCTCACGGAAGTGGACTCGGGAGGCGGGGAGGGGAAGCTGGAAGGCGGAGCCCACCACCCAGCGTCAGGCTCGGAACAACCCAGGGCTACAGACCCAAGATTACAACCCTCCGCGGAGAGAAGCCCCAGGCTCAGGCCCCACCAGGGGAAGCTGTGCCCTGAGGCCCCTGCAGGAACCCCACCGCCCCTGCAGCTGGGCCCAGGAGGCGCCTGCTCGCCCTGCAGCCCTGCTTTCCTCCTGCGGACTTCGCTTCAAAACCACGCTCCCAACTTCCTCTTCTCAGCGAAACAGCGTTCCTCTCCGTGTGCTCCCCACCCGGCCGCGGTTTTGCCACAGCTTTGTGGGCCCGGATGGCAATTCTCCGCTACTCCTGAAGAAACCCACTTTGGCTGGTAACATAACTGGCGGCGTTATTTCCAAGGGCAACGGAAGGGGAAACGAGGACACTCGCAGGATAGGAGAGCAGCACACACACCACGTGCACGTCTGCACGCTCCTGACGACCCGTCGGAAAGAGAACGGAAGAGACGGTGCCATTTGCCACCGCGGCAGAAGGAACGACGTGCCCCAGAGGAAATCTCAGCAAGGAGGTGGCAGGCCTGCTGTCCCAGGACAGGGCACTGGGGACAGAAACGGAGGAAGACGCACGCGGGCGGAGAGCTGCTCTGTGCTCCTGGCCGCGGAGGAACCGCCCCTGTGAGCACGTCTGTCCTGCCCGGAGCCATCTGCAGCTCCGGGGTGTCGCACAGAAGTCCCCACGGCGCCGTGGCAGACTCGGGAGGGACACCCCGCCCCGCGCGGAGGCCGAAGGGACCCGCGAGGCCAGAGCGGCGGGAGTGCGAGCTCCGCCAGGGGAGCCCGCTCCTGGACCGCGAACCGCATGAGGCAGCGGCGGGAACCGAGTGGGCGCGGAGCAGGAAGACGGCCGCGCGGCCCCGCCGCCCGGCGCCGGTGAGGTAAGCCCCGCGGGGGACACAGTGTCACCGCGCACGAAGCCGCGCAGGGTCCTTTCCCCCCAGGGTCTGGCGAACACCGCCCCCCTCAGCCTCCAGGTTCCGGAAGCTCCTCTTCCCGGGGCCTGGCTTTCTCCTCGCCTGCTCCTCCCTTGGCGGGAGCTGAGGGGACCGGGTTGTTGTCAGTGTGGACGCGGGACCACGTCCCCCTGAATCCTCCACAGTGGGTCCTGAGGAGACCGGGTTCTTGTCAGTGTGGATGCGGGCCACGTCCCCCAGTGTGGACGCAGGGCCACGTCCCCCTGAATCCTCCACTGTGGGTCCTGAGGAGACAGGTTCTTGTCAGTGTGGACGCAGGCCCAAGTCCTCCCGCATCCTCCACAGCAGGTTCTGACGAAACCGGGTCTTGTCGGTGTGGACACGGGCCCTCGTCTCCCCGAAGTCTCCACAGAAGGTCCTGTGGAGACCGGGTTCTTGTCAGTGTGGACGCAGGGCCACGTCCCCCTGAATCCTCCACAGTGGGTCCTGAGGAGACCGGGTTCTTGTCAGTGTGGACGCAGGGCCACGTCCCCAGTATGGATGCAGGGCCACGTCCCCCTGAATCCTCCACAACGGGTCCTGACGAAACCGGGTTCTTGTCGGTGTGGACGCAGGGCCACGTCCCCCTGAATCCTCCACAGTGGGTCCTGAGGAGACCGGGTTCTTGTCAGTGTGGACGCAGGGCCATGTCCCCAGTGTGGACGCAGGGCCTCGTCCCCCTGAATCCTCCACAGTGGGTCCTGACGAAACCGGGTTCTTGTCGGTATGGACACGGGCCCTCATCCCCCCGAAGTCTCCACAGCAGGTCGTGAGGACACCGGGTTCTTGTATGTGTGGACACGGGGCCATATCCCCCTGAATCCTCCCCAGCGGGTCCTGAGGAGATCGGGTTCTTGTCCGTGTGGACCCAGGTCCAGGTCCTTCCGAATCCTCCACAGCGGGTCCTGAAAAGCCGGATTCTTGTTGGTGTGGACACGGGACCTTGTCCGCCCAAAGTCTTCACAACGGATCCTGAGGAGACCTGGTTCTTGTTGGTTCGGACGTGGGCCCTAGTCCACCCCAAGACTCCACAGCGGGTCCTGTAGAGACTGGGTTCTTGTCGGTTTGGATCTGGGACTTCCTCCTCCGAATCCCCCACAGCGGGTCCGGATGAAGCCGGTTCTTGTCAGCATGGACACAGGCCCTAATCCTCCCGAATCCTCCGCAGGGGGTCCTGTGGAGACCAGGTACTTCTGGGTTTGGACGTGGGCCCTAGTCCTCTTGAATCCTTCACAGCGGGTTCTGACGAAACCAGTTCTGGTCAGTGTGGACGCGGGCCCTCCTCCACCGGAAGTCTTCACAGTGGGTCCTGAGATCAGGTTCTTGTCACGTGGACAGGAACCTATGTCGTCCTGTTCCCACACTGTGAATGTAATGGCACAGACTTAAGGTCAGAGTGGTCCTTCATGAAGAGCTCCTTAGATGGTGTTGTCAAGGGTCTCTACTCCAGGTTGGAAATGGTCAAGGATCTGGGCACATGACACAAGGCAAAAACAAAAAACAAAAAACCCACACTCTTTGAATTGTCCCCATTCTAACTTAGAGGTGGATGGCGTCACCTGGGCTTGACCTCTCCCAGTGGGCCTGTGCTGCCATGCCGTAAAAATCCAAGTCCCAGGAATCAGAGCTTCTTTCTTCCTACCTCTGTGGGCTCTGGGGGCTTGGGGAGCGTCTTCCTCAGAGACTTCCCCCCCCCTTTTTATTTGTCTGTGTCTCCTGCCCTGTGCCTTGGCGTGCTTGTCATGATCTTTTGATAGAGTGAAAAGTCTGGAGGCTCCTCTAGGGTGTCTCTGTCAACAGGCTGTGGATACTTTGAGTTTTTCAGTGAATGATGACTTTGGCAGTCTTTGACCAATCCAGCCAGCTGCAGCATGTCAAGTGCTGTAAGCAACAGCTCGGAGCCAATGACGAAGACCCACAAAAGCCAATCAATGTCCTTGTCTCCCTCCCTTTGGACAAATGATTCCAGGAAGCCTTGCATTTCCATGATGGTATAGTGCCTGTCACCATTTCTGTCTTTCACGCTGGTCCTTGGACATGTAGGTGTAGTGGATCGTGACAGGGGAAATCTGGGATAGAAGTTATTTCTTCCCAGAGTCGTGTTCTGTGGCCTCCCACACTGAGGTGTCCCACTCAACACCTGACAAGTGGGGAGCCATTGGTGACAGCAGCGAGGATTGCAGCCACTAGGGGGAGGTTGCCTTGGCCAAGTCCTCCACCCTGGGTGCCATGATGCTCCTTGTAGATTTGCCTCCATCACTAGCTAGGGCTGGCTAATCAAGCACAACACCACGGTGCTGGCCGCAACACACTGGATCAAGCAGCTGGCGTCTTCTTCAACACTAATCTAGGAACACTGTTCTCGGTGTCCTCCTTTGGAGGTGAATAGGAAATACACACCCCTGCACCCAGACTGGTGCCTGCTTGTTGGTCTCTGCAGGGAGTCTGACCTTTCATGGCACTGATAATTTAGGGTGAGGGTTTCTGGCAACACCTGGCATAAGCCCAAATCAAAGCTACAGACCAGCAGCAAGCACCAGCTCCTTCCCACAGCAGGTGAGACGTGAGGGTGAGGAATGAGTGAGCCATTCTTAGGTCTAAGGCATTGTAGGCGGGCATCAGCTAGGCTCCCAATCCCATCCTTGGGGATAAATGTATTGTGGGACTCAGCTTCTGGACTGAATTAAGAACATGTAGACTGTGACCTGCTGAAGGAAGTGGCAACAGCAAGTCACAGTGGGTGACAGGCAGCTCCCTAGGCATCTGAGCTCTCGCTTGGGGTACATGAGATGTGCGGGCCCCTTGTGACTGAAGGTGGGGTTTCAGTACACCCCCAACAAAGGAAATGGAAGCACAGGATTTATGGCTTACAGAGCCCGGAACAAGAGGGCACAAGGACCCAGGGAAGGGCAGGCCTCCATCCCACATTCGCAATGATCAGGACATAGAAAACAGGGTAGCAAGTACAGGATTTCTTGGGAGCGGATGGGGCTGAATTCGCTAACTTTCACAGGCTCACCTCTGTGTTATTCTAGAAGGTGCTTGGGAAACCAAAGTGGGAACCCTAGGCAGATTCTTATCTTCGGTTAAACTCACTGAAAAATAGGCAAGAGAAAGAGAGCAGGGATTCACCTTTCCCGGTCTCCCTCTGGATGCCAGAGTCATCCATAGACACTTGTGCCTACCTTGCTGATTGATGTATAGGGTGCTCCTTTCAGCCTCATGGTCTCCGTCTCCCACATTTGGAAATTTGCTCTCCAGCGAGGCACAGCTTGCGCTAGTGGATCCTAATGCCAGTCCCCTTCCCTCACAGCCCGCAGACACCCCCGTGTAGGGCAGGCAGTATGGGTGGGTGGTAGCCCTCCATTATCCTGAGCCCACATGGGACTGGGGGAAGACAGATTACCTGGAGAATGAGAAACTTTTCAGTCCACAACAGCGTAGTTTTGGAGAAAACTCATGAAGTTGCCAATAAAGGAGCTTGTGTCAACTTTTCTTAATTCTGGAACAAGACGCTTCTGCTCAAGACACAGCTCTGACTCAGGTCCTCTTCCCAGAAACGAAGGCTCAGTATGGGCTCTTACAGGCCTAAAAACTACATAAAAGCCACAAGCATGCAGTTTTCTTTTTTTTTTTTTATTTTTTAATATATGAAATTTACTGTCAAATTGGTTTCCATACAACACCCAGTGCTCATCCCAAAAGGTGCCCTCCTCAATACCCATCACCCACCCTGCCCTCCCTCCCACCCCCCATCAACCCTCAGTTTGTTCTTAGTTTTTAACAGTCTCTTAAGCTTTGGCTCTCTCCCACTCTAACCTCTTTTTTTTTTTTCCCTTCCCCTCCCCCATGGGTTTCTGTTACGTTTCTCAGGATCCACATAAGAGTGAAACCATATGGTATCTGTCTTTCTCTGTATGGCTTATTTCACTTAGCATCACACTCTCCAGTTCCATCCACGTTGCTACAAAAGGCCATATTTCATTCTTTCTCATTGCCACGTAGTATTCCATTGTGTATATACACCACAATTTCTTTATCCATTCATCAGTTGATGGACATTTAGGCTCTTTCCATAATTTGGCGATTGTTGAGAGTGCTGCTATAAACATTGGGGTACAAGTGCCCCTATGCATCAGTACTCCTGTATCCCTTGGATAAATTCCTAGCAGTGCTATTGCTGGGTCATAGGGTAGGTCTATTTTTAATTTTCTGAGGAACCTCCACACTGCTTTCCAGAGCGGCTGCACCAATTTGCATTCCCACCAACAGTGCAAGAGGGTTCCCGTCTCTCCACATCCTCTCCAGCATCTATAGTCTCCTGATTTCTTCATTTTGGCCACTCTGACTGGCGTGAGGTGGTATCTGAGTGTGGTTTTGATTTGTATTTCCCTGATGAGGAGCGACGTTGAGCATCTTTTCATGTGCCTGTTGGCCATCCGGATGTCTTCTTTAGGGAAGTGTCTATTCATGTTTTCTGCCCATTTCTTCACTGGGTTATTTGTTTTTCGGGTGTGGAGTTTGATGAGCTCTTTATAGATTTTGGATACTAGCCCTTTGTCCGATGTGTCATTTGCAAATATCTTTTCCCATTCCGTTGGTTGCCTTTTAGTTTTGTTGGTTGTTTCCTTTGCTGTGCAGAAGCTTTTTATCTTCATAAGGTCCCAGCAATTCACTTTTGCTTTTAATTCCCTTGCCTTTGGGGATGTGCCGAGTAAGAGATTGCTACGGCTGAGGTCAGAGAGGTCTTTTCCTGCTTTCTCCTCTAAGGTTTTGATGGTTTCCTGTCTCACATTCAGGTCCTTTATCCATTTTGAGTTTATTTTTGTGAATGGTGTGAGAAAGTGGTCTAGTTTCAACCTTCTGCATGTTGCTGTCCAGTTCTCCCAGCACCATTTGTTAAAGAGACTGTCTTTTTTCCATTGGATGTTCTTTCCTGCTTTGTCAAAAATGAGTTGGCCATACGTTTGTGGGTCTAGTTCTGGGGTTTCTATTCGATTCCATTGGTCTATGTGTCTGTTTTTATGCCAATACCATGCTGTCTTGATGATGACAGCTTTGTAGTAGAGGCTAAAGTCTGGGATTGTGATGCCTCCTGCTTTGGTCTTCTTCTTCAAAATTACTTTGGCTATTCGGGGCCTTTTGTGGTTCCATATGAATTTTAGGATTGCTTGTTCTAGTTTCGAGAAGAATGCTGGTGCAATTTTGATTGGGATTGCATTGAATGTGTAGATAGCTTTGGGTAGTATTGACATTTTGACAATATTTATTCTTCCAATCCATGAGCAGGGAATGTCTTTCCATTTCTTTATATCTTCTTCAATTACCTGCATAAGCTTTCTATAGTTTTCAGCATACAGATCTTTTACATCTTTGGTTAGATTTATTCCTAGGTATTTTATGCTTCTTGGTGCAATTGTGAATGGGATCAGTTTCTTTATTTGTCTTTCTGTTGCTTCATTGTTAGTGTATAAGAATGCAACTGATTTCTGTACATTGATTTTGTATCCGGCAACTTTGCTGAATTCATGTATCAGTTCTAGCAGACTTTTGGTGGAGTCTATCGGATTTTCCATGTATAATATCATGTCATCTGCAAAAAGCGAAAGCTTGACTTCATCTTTGCCAATTTGGATGCCTTTGATTTCCTTTTGTTGTCTGATTGCTGATGCTAGAACTTCCAGCACTATATTAAACAGCAGCGGTGAGAGTGGGCATCCCTGTCGTGTTCCTGATCTCAGGGAAAAAGCTCTCAGTTTTTCCCCATTGAGGATGATGTTAGCTGTGGGCTTTTCATAAATGGCTTTTATGATCTTTAAGTATGTTCCTTCTATCCCGACTTTCTCAAGGGTTTTTATTAAGAAAGGGTGCTGGATTTTGTCAAAGGCCTTTTCTGCATCGATTGACAGGATCATATGGTTCTTCTCTTTTTTTTTGTTAATGTGATGTATCACGTTGATCGATTTGCGAATGTTGAACCAGCCCTGCATCCCAGGAATGAATCCCACTTGATCATGGTGAATAATTCTTTTTATATGCTGTTGAATTCGATTTGCTAGTATCTTATTGAGAATTTTTGCATCCATATTCATCAGGGATATTGGCCTGTAGTTCTCTTTTTTTCCTGGGTCTCTGTCTGGTTTAGGAATCAAAGTAATACTGGCTTCATAGAATGAGTCTGGAAGTTTTCCTTCCCTTTCTATTTCTTGGAATAGCTTGAGAAGGATAGGTATTATCTCTGCTTTAAACGTCTGGTAGAACTCCCCTGGGAAGCCATCTGGTCCTGGACTCTTATTTGTTGGGAGATTTTTGATAACCGATTCAATTTCTTCGCTGGTTATGGGTCTGTTCAAGCTTTCTATTTCCTCCTGATTGAGTTTTGGAAGAGTGTCGGTGTTTAGGAATTTGTCCATTTCTTCCAGGTTGTCCAATTTGTTGGCATATAATTTTTCATAGTATTCCCTGATAATTGTTTGTATCTCTGAGGGATTGGTTGTAATCATTCCATTTTCATTCATGATTTTATCTATTTGGGTCATCTCCCTTTTCTTTTTGAGAAGCCTGGCTAGAGGTTTGTCAATTTTGTTTATTTTTTCAAAAAACCAACTCTTGGTTTCGTTGATCTGCTCTACAGTTTTTTTAGATTCTATATTGTTTATTTCTGCTCTGATCTTTATGATTTCTCTTCTTCTGCTGGGTTTAGGCTGCCTTTGCTGTTCTGCTTCTATTTCCTTTAGGTGTGCTGTTAGATTTTGTATTTGGGATTTTTCTTGTTTCTTGAGATAGGCCTGGATTGCAATGTATTTTCCTCTCAGGACTGCCTTCGCTGCGTCCCAAAGCGTTTGGATTGTTGTATTTTCATTTTCGTTTGTTTCCATATATTTTTTAATTTCTTCTCTAATTGCCTGGTTGACCCACTCATTCGTTAGTAGGGTGTTCTTTAACCTCCATGCTTTTGGAGGTTTTCCAGACTTTTTCCTGTGGTTGATTTCAAGCTTCATAGCATTGTGGTCTGAAAGTATGCATGGTATAATTTCAATTCTTGTAAACTTATGAAGGGCTGTTTTGTGACCCAGTATATGATCTATCTTGGAGAATGTTCCATGTGCACTCGAGAAGAAAGTATATTCTGTTGCTTTGGGATGCAGAGTTCTAAATATATCTGTCAAGTCCATCTGATCCAATGTATCATTCAGGGCCCTTGTTTCTTTATTGACTGTGTGTCTAGATGATCTATCCATTTCTGTAAGTGGGGTGTTAAAGTCCCCTGCAATGACCACATTCTTATCAATAAGGTTGCTTATGTTTATGAGTAACTGTTTTATATATCTGGGGGCTCCGGTATTTGGCGCATAGACATTTATAATTGTTAGCTCTTCCTGATGGATAGACCCTGTAATTATTATATAATGCCCTTCTTCATCTCTTGTTACAGCCTTTAATTTAAAGTCTAGTTTGTCTGATATAAGTATGGCTACTCCAGCTTTCTTTTGGCTTCCAGTAGCATGATAAATAGTTCTCCATCCCCTCACTCTCAATCTAAAGGTGTCCTCAGATCTCAAATGAGTCTCTTGTAGACAGCAAATAGATGGGTCTTGTTTTTTTATCCATTCTGATACCCTATGTCTTTTGGTTGGCGCATTTAATCCATTTACATTCAGTGTTATTATAGAAAGATACGGGTTTAGAGTCATTGTGATGTCTGTATGTTTTATGCTTGTAGTGATGTCTCTGGTGCTTTGTCTCACAGGATCCCCCTTAGGATCTCTTGTAGGGCTGGTTTCGTGGTGACAAATTCCTTCAGTTTTTGTTTGTTTGGGAAGACCTTTATCTCTCCTTCTATTCTAAATGACAGACTTGCTGGATAAAGGATTCTCGGCTGCATATTTTTTCTGTTTAGCACACTGAAGATATCGTGCCAAGCCTTTCTGGCCTGCCAAGTTTCAAAGGAGAGATCAGTCACGAGTCTTATAGGTCTCCCTTTATATGTGAGGGCACGTTTATCCCTTAAGCATGCAGTTTTCAAGTTTTATTTCAGAGTGCTGGTCGGTGACCCATGAGAGACCTGGTGTCAGAGCTGTGATGTGCCTGAGGACCCCTGTGTCTCCCGCAGACCCTTGGAAACGTGGATGTCACCTGTGCCACCTCAATACTGTATTTTTACAGATGCACCAGATGCATTGTCTATAGTTGTTCAGGGGTCTGGAGGCTAAATTATGGATTGTCTTCTCCAAAAATCTCTTCCTTAACTTTCTCTGTGTTTATAGTTCTGACATTTCCAGAAACAACAAAGAGGAATGCAGCTATTATGGCATAAATGTGACCAAAACCCACTCTGAGATATACCATGGATTCATGACTTTGCCTGACTGGCTGAATTCTTCTTGGAGGGGTCCACAACCTGTGCTCCCACCAGTGCCTTGTCCGTGCACCATGGAGGATCCCAGCCTATGTGGCAGTGGAAGTTCCTGTTATGGTTGCACATCCCTCTGTGACTGCATTTCTCTGGGATACAGTCATAATTCAGCTGAGCCCCACTTCCAGTGCAGTAGGTATCCCGACAGAACTTTCCAGAAGCACAGGAAATACTGGTTCTTACATGAGCAATCTGGGTTGTTCCTGTGCTACGCTGTGAATCCAGCCCCAAACATCAGAACCCTGGATCTCCGACAGATGGAATCCAACATGCCCTTGCAGTTGAGGGAGATGTGTGACATTCCTACACTGCAGCCTTCCACACGGCACACCTGTAGGGGAACAGGTTCAGCATTGAATTCCCCGGGGTCTTCTGCAGTGTCCATGTCGGCTGCCTTTGTGATTTATGGTATAGCAGACATCTTCACCTTTCCCAGAATTTCTGCCAAAGCTTTCTTGGCAGTGAATAGTGTGGTCAGTGCAGTTTCCATGATAGCAGCAGCCCTCTTCAGTGTACGCGGTTCCATCTTGCTTTTGGAAGTTATCAGGGTATGCCAAGGTCACCCCATGGCAGAACTCTGGAAGATCACGTATATTATGGATTGGTCTGCAGGGTGTCCAAGCAGCGGAGTTGGTGCACTCTGTATAGCATCTGCCTGTATTACCTTTGCCCCCAGGGGTTCAGATACAATCACGCATACAGTCTAGATTGCTGTAGCACTGGTTGAATGAGCCGCAGTCACACTGCTTTCCTGGATCCACTATGTAGTTTCCATAATGATAGTGGGTCAGGCTTTTATTTAAATGCACCATTTCAGTGTTGAACATGCACTTGCCTGTTCCACAATTCATTACGTGCTGCATATGAATGAAGGAACAGTTACTGAAAGCTTCCATTATACCAGTTAATTGGGTCCTAATGCAGTTGGACCTTTTTTGGCAAGCACATTCATCAGTGTCAATGCACAAGCCACAATTTCTTGCCATCTGATGTGTTGCTATGACAGACAAGAGTAAATAATGTCTGCCTAAATAACTCAGAATGATGGCATATAAGCCATTGGTGGATGTCATATAGAATATACAACTGGAGTGCCATGAACCTCATGGGGCCCATCTCAAATCACATTAAGGGTGGATGTGTTTTAAGAAATCGAAAATACTTTGACTCATACTATTGAAGAGAAAAAAGGACTCTGATGCAACACATAATTGCCCGTGTGAGCTTGACGTCTCTCAGTATAAATGACCATGAAACCAATAACTTACATCAATACCATGAAATATTGACTCAATTAAGCTAACTAGCCTTACTAGGAATTGGGCACTTTTTTCATATGGTTAACATACTATACATTGTTTTGAAACTGAGAGCAAGTCCTTTGAAAATTCTGTGATGGGATGAACAGAACTTACTAGAGATCCTTGGGGCTGCACTGGCATTTCCTTGAGGAACAGGGGGCCCCCTGTCCTCCTTATATCCTAGGTTATATGTAGGTCCCATTGCACAGATGTCTGCGACTATCTGAGAAACAAAGTGTTCAAACCATTGGAAATCACCGAGGGGTCTCATTTCATAGGCAAGTTAATCCAACTTCATGATATCTCCAAGGCTGCCATAGCCTGTGTCGATTGTGACCATGGAAAGAGGAATCTCCTCCAGGTAGCCGAGGTAGTAACAGTCTGGAGGCATGAAAGTGTAGTCAGGATGCTCCCTGAGCATCCTGAGTCATCATCAGCAGAGTCTGGACCAAAAGATTTTCTTGTGCCGCATGTGCATAACATGTCTCTTGCCCCCAAAATGCAGGCTATAGGACGGACAGCCAGGCATCTGAATGCCCTTGCTGTGGTGCGGCTCCTTCTTGGGAATTACCTTCTCAGAGGAGATGTAGCACCATGAGGGATGCCCTTGAGAACCCTGCACAGGAGCCAGCACTGCCCAGAGTGCAAACAGCAAGAGGGGTGCCCTCAGGGTGACCTGGCCCTCTGCCAGCCTCATGCCCCTGCTCAGAGACATCTGCCAGTGAGAATGGATAAATGGAGGATCCTCAGCAAAGCCAGGTCTAGACCATCAGAGAGAACAGAGGGCTGTGCCAGGTGGCCAGCACCCTGCACCTGGGGGCCACCTGTGTGGTTCGGCAACAGTCCCAGGGTGTGGCATTGTGTGACCCTGCACATCAGTTAAGCTGGGGTGGATGTGGGAGGGTCAGGTGGGCCATGGTCAAGAGTGGTCACATGGACGTGGGTAGGGATTTGGACCCAGAGGCATGGCTCTAGTCAACACCTTCAATCTTTCCTGCACCTACTTGCATATGGGCTATGCAGTTATATCACCCTGAACTTCTCTACCAAATCCATGTCCTGTGGTACTGCTGGGTCACTTTCTTTGGATGACTACTTTTCCTCATTACAGAGACCACTGCTTTTGCTTCCTTGTGATGTGGAGGTAAACATTGTCAATTTTACCTTTATGGGTGATGCAAAAAATCGCTTTGTAGTTTTGTGTGTCTTATTCTCCTTAGCTATTAGTTTGCAAGCCATTTGATTCTTTTGGTTTTTACTTTGAAGGTTCCTCTGAGTTCACTGAGGAAAACATTTGTCAGTATTCTGAGTGATGATTGGTGAACTACAAGGTTGTATTTTAGTATTTTCTTATGTCAGCTGGGGAGAACAGAAAGTACTGCTGACCATGTGTGAGCCCCAGGGGTTTTCTCCTCTAATCCCTTATGGTGGTTCTTTCCTGGCCTCTGGCAATCTCCTCCCATGTAGTTTGGTTCCCTCTTCAGCTGGAGATGGAGGGGAGTTGAGGTTGCTTTGGCAGCTTGCACCATGGAGTCTGCCCATGATCAAAAGATGGTTTTGACCATGGCACTCCCTTGCTTGAATAAGTACCTCTAATGCTTTAAAACGCCCTGGGTCAGGGAGAAACCTCAGAGGTGGCGTTTGGACAAGAGTTTGCCTTCTCCCCAGTGGCTGGCCATCTGAATATAGCTCAAATTCCTTTGCCACCCAAACTAAAACTTTGAACATTGACCTTTCCAGCAACAGGCAGCTGAATTTGGGTTTTGATAATAATGAAATGGAGAGTGAAATGGCAGTTTCCAGGGCCTGGCAGGGAGGGTCAGTGAGGAGTAGATCTCAAGGGCTATGATTTTGTGTAATGCAAGATGATTAACTTCTAGAGGGGTCTCCACATCATTACCCCTGTAATTTACAATACTGTAATGTATGGTTAAAATTTTGTGAAGAGTGTGGGTCTCATGTTAGTGAGATCTTACCACAATATACAAGTGGAAGACACGAGTTTTGCTTCTCACACAACAGTGTGCTGAACTGCATGGACACACTCTCTACTGATAATTTGAAAAAAATTTTAAAAAACTTATATGTTTTGAAAGCTAACCCTGAGGATATGTCATTTACAGATATCTTCTTCCATTCCATAGGTTGTTTTTTTGTTTTGTTGATTGTTTCCTTCACCGTGCAGAAGCTTGCTATTTTGAGGTAGTCTCTCTCTATATATAATTTTCTTGTATTATATTAATGTAAATTCAATCTGTTAACATACAGTGTAGTACTGATTTTAGGGGTGGAATTTAGAGAACCATCGCATACATATAACACCCAGTTCTCATTTCACCCGGTGCCCTCCTTAATGGCCACATGCCATTTAGCCCACCTCCCCCACTTCCCCTCAGTTTGTTCTCTGTATTTAAGAGTGTCTTCTGGTTTCCTCCCTCTCTGTTTTGATTTATTTTATTTTTCCTTTCTGTATGTTGTGTTTCTTATATTCCACTAATGTGTGAAATCATAGGATATTTGACTTTTTCTGACTGACTTGTTCCACTTAGCATAATACACTGTAGTTCCATCCACATTATTGTAATTGGCAAGATGTCATTCTTTTTGATGGCTAAGTAATATTGCATTGTATATATTTACCACCTCTTCTTTATGCATTCATGTGTTGATGAATATTTGGGCTGTTCCACAATTTTTTTTTGTTGATAAGGCTGCCATAAAGATTGGGATGCACGTGCCCTTTCGAATCAGCCTTTTGGTGTCCTTTGGATACCTTTGGTATCCTTGGATAAATGCAATTGCTTGATCACAGGATAGTTCCGTTTTTCATTTTTTGAGGAATCTCCACACTGTTTTCCAGAGTGGCTGTGCCAGTTTGCATTACCATCAACAGTGCGAAAGGGTTTCGCTTTCTCTGCATCCTTGCTGACATTTTGTGTTTTCTGAATTGTTAATTTTAGTCATTGTGACAGGTGTGAGTTGGTATCTGCATTGTGGTTTTGCTTTATATTTCACTGATGAAGAGTGTTGTTGAGCATCTTTATTCATGTCTTTTTTGCCATCTGGATGTCTTCTTTGGAAAAATATGTATTCATGTCTTCTGCCCATTTCTTCACTGGATTATTTGTTTTTTGAGTGTTGAGTTTGGTAAGTTCTTTATAGATTTTGGATACTAACCCATTGTCTGAGATGTCATACAAATATCTCCCCCCATTTTGTCAGTTGCCTTTTAGTTTTGTTGATTTGTTCTTTGCTGTGCAGAAGCTTTTTATCTTGATGAGATCCCAATAGTTTATTTTTGCTATTGTTTCCCTTGCCTCTGGGGACATGTCTAGTAAGAACTTGTTCTGGCCAAGGTCAAAGAGGTTGGTGCCTGTGTCCTCCTCTAGGATTTTGATGGTTTCCTGTCTCACATTTAGGTCTTTCATTCAATTTGTATTTATTTTTGGGTGTACTGTAAGAAAGTGGTCCAGGTTCATTACAAGTTCACGATGCTGTCCAGTTTTCCCAACACCAGTTGTTGAAGGGACTTTTTCCATTTGATAGTCTTTCCTGCTCTGTCAAAGATTAGTTGATCATATAGTGATGTGTCCATTTCAGGGTTTTCTAATCTTTTCCATTAATCTATGTTTTTTTTTTTGCCAGTATCATCCTGTCTTGACGACTACAGCATTGTAATATAGCTTGATATCCAGAATTGTGATGCCTCCAGGTTTTTTTCTTTTTCAAGATCTTTGGTTATTTGGGGTCTTTTGTGGTTCCATGATAATTTTAGAGTTATTTGTTCTAGCTCTGTGAAAAATGCTGGTATTATTTGACAGGAAATTGAATTATTTGCATTGAATGTCTAGGTTGCTTTGGATAGTATTGTCATTTAACAATGATTTTTCTTTTAATCCATGTGCATGGAATATTTTTCCATTTCTTTGTGTTTTCTTCAATTTCTTCCATAAATGTCCCAGACTTTTCAGAGTACAGATCTTTTACTTCTTTACTTAGGTTTATTTCTAGTATATTATGGTTTTTGGTGTAATTTAAAATGGGATAGATTCCTTGGTTTCTCTTTCTCCTGCTTCATTATTGGTGTATAGAAATGTAACAAATTTCTATATGTTGATTTTGTATGCTACAAATTTACAGGTTTATTGTACCAGTTCTAGCGGGTTTTTTTTTTTTTTTTGGTTGAGTCTTTCAGGTTTTCTATATATGGTATAAAATTCAACTCCAGAACTGAATAATCCTATTAAAAAATGGCCAGAAGACATGAATAAGCATTTTTCCAAATGTGACCTACAGATTGTCAATAAACACATGAAAAGATGGTCAACATTACTCCTCATCAGGGAAATAGAAATCCAAACTACAATGAAATATCAACTCACACTGGTCAGAAAGGCTGAACTCAACAGCACAAGAAACAACAGGTGTTGGTGAGGATGCAGAGAAAGAGGATCCTTTTCGAGGTGCTGGTGGGAATGCACACTGGCACAGCCACTATGGAAAAGAGCATGGAGGTTCCTTAGAAAGCTAAAAATACAACTACATTATGATAGAACAAATGCACTACTAGGTATTTACCCAAAGGATACAAAAATGCTAATTTAAGGGAATTGTACCTCTATGTTTATAGCAGCTATGTCATAAACA
This sequence comes from Neofelis nebulosa, assembly GCF_028018385.1. NCBI lineage: Eukaryota > Metazoa > Chordata > Mammalia > Carnivora > Felidae > Neofelis > Neofelis nebulosa. Next base: position 148,845,955 of record NC_080788.1, read on the forward strand.
GCCCAGCTATGGAAACAACCCAGCCGAAGTATGCATTGATTGATGAATGGGTATAGAATACGTGGTATATCTACATAACCCCGTCCACGCACACTGGAATATTTCTCAGCCGCAAAATGAATGACATTAGCTATTGTTAAGGACAGGGATGGGCCTAGAGAGTATTATATTTACTGAAATAAGTCAGAGAAAGACAAATATATGATTTCATCCATATGTAGAATTTAAGAAACAACAAATGGGCAAAGGGACAAATAAGAGAGAAGAGGCAAACCAAGAAATAGGCGATTTTTTCAGTGTTCACTTATTTATTTAGAGAGAGAATGGGAGGTGGGGCAGAGGCAGATGGGAAGAGAATCCCAAGGAAACGTCGTGCTTTCAGTGCAGCAACCAAAGTGGGGCTCGGTCTCAGGAATGATGAGATCAAGACAAGAGCCCAGATCAAGAGTCGTGGGCCTAACCCATGGAACCACGTAAGCCCCACGAAACAGATACTTAACTATAGGGGAAAAACTGATGGTTACCCTGGGGAGGGTGTGTGGAGGGATGGGGAGGTAGTTGATGGGGATTAAGGGGAGCGCTCATAACGAACACTGGGTGCTGTATTGGAATGTTGAATCACTATATTTTACACCTGAAAGTAATATTACATTGCATGTTAACTAACTGGAATTTGAAGAAAAACTCAAATAATGTATTTATAGTGCCTGTAAATGGCCATGTTGGCATACAGCCCATGAAGAAGCATCTATTGCAGAAAATATACTACCAGAAAGAATACCTAGACTATTTGAACTAAGGTATGTTCTTTTCCTTTCCCACCCCAGATCAGCAAGAAGAAACTCCAGTGCAAGTAACTGTGACTATAGGCATGTGCCCCTGAGCCTGGCTGCAACCTCCTCTCCAGACTGTTGTAGCCAATACACACGGTTCCCGGTGACCAGCTCCTGTTCAGAGGACTCTTTCCCAGAGGGACAGGATGTCAGTGACCCTAAGCTGTTTGCTGTTGAGGCCAAGCCCCAGCAGGTGCCTGAGATGTGCGACTCACTCATTGTTGGCAGCCCCACTCCCAGGAAGGAAGCTCTGCCCTGGGCACAGTCCACTAGGGATGCTGGGAACCTGATCACCCCAGACCTGACTTGTATGGCAGGAGTCTCATGCCACCAGGACAAGCAAGCCACAAGGCAGTGAAGCCGCCCCTAAACAGAGCCCTCAGTTTCCAAACTGTTTGGAATCCTGTTTGTCCCCGACATGCCCTGCAGCTGCAGACCTTTGCCCAGAGTATTGCCCAGGGTAAGGGGGAGATGGAGCAATCCTCTAAATCAAGGAGCAAATCTGTTCCTATAGAACTGACTTCATTTCCAGCTAAGTGTGAGGACGAAGGTCTGGGCCTCATGTTGTGGGAGAGTCAGGTGCAGGAGACAGATGGTTTCAGTGGAGGATTCCTAACCTACTCCCCCTCACCTGCAGGAGAGAGCCAGAGCCAGGGACAGTGGAGGGAACAGCTCCTGTCAGAGCACACATCAGAATATGATCTCAACAACTCTCCATTCAGAGGAGTCCGAGGTTGTAGGGTTCAGTCTGTGGAGACTCCATACATCAGAGGGTGGTTGAACATAGTGCTCTCAAATGAAGCAGAGTATCTCATCATGTGGTTTGGGAAAGAAAGAGATAAGGAATGCCCAGCCAAACCACTGTCACCATGGTCTGGCTGTGTGAATGTCCCAGGTCATACCACCTCTGTAATTATGGGACTACAGCCCTTCCCTCCACGTCATGTCTTTGAGTTTCACCTGGTTTCAGGTGTGCATCAGTAGTGTCACATTTCTCTGGCAAAGCATCCCATTGATGGAAGTTTTGTACTTGGTTTATTCTTTTATATTTAGAAAGACTTTTGCCTTATTCTGAGCTTCTAACACTAAGAAAGATGCTATAAATATTTACACACCATTTAATTTCTGAGCATGGGATTTCATTCTTCAGGGACAAATACTCGGGAGTGGTATTTCCAGGTTCCTTTTTATGTCATCCATGTATAATTTCATAAGCAACAGCCAAGGGTTTTCCAGAGCTCGTGTTTGTTTGTCAACCTTCCTGCATTGTTTGAGGCCCCAGGTATGCTGGATGCTCACCTGGATGTTGTTGTCAGTGTTGTTTTCATTCCGGAGCCATTGGGATGTGTGTATAGGGCATCTTTTGCGTTCTTTTTTTTTTTTTTTTTTTTTTTTAATTTTTTTTTTCAACGTTTTTTATTTATTTTTGGGACAGAGAGAGACAGAGCATGAACGGGGGAGGGGCAGAGAGAGAGGGAGACACAGAATCAGAAACAGGCTCCAGGCTCCGAGCCATCAGCCCAGAGCCTGACGCGGGGCTCGAACTCACGGGCCGCGAGATCGTGACCTGGCTGAAGTCGGACGCTTAACCGACTGCGCCACCCAGGCGCCCCAATCTTTTGCGTTCTTGATTTGAATTTCCCTGACAGTCGATGGTGTGAAGAGTCTTCTCCAGTCAGTAACTAATGTGTCTATAACCTCAAGGATAGGATGTCTACTACACAAGGCTGTGCTTGTTTTATGGAGGTTTGTTTCCTTTCTTCCTATTGACTGTTGAGGGTTCTTAGCATATTCAAGATGCAGGTCCCTTGGCGGTTATGCAATTTGTGAATGTTGTCTCTTACTCTGTAACTTATCTTACTATTGGTATTCACGTGGGCAGATAAGCAGAATTGATTTTCACAAAGTCTATTTATACCATTTCTTTTTATGGGTCTTGTGTTCTTAGCTATAGTTTTCCTATTCTTGATGATTGATTGCTTGTGACTAATATTTTTTTAAAATGTTTATTCTTGATAGAGAAACAGAACGTGAGCAGGGAAAAGCAGAGAGAGAGGGAGACACAGAATCTGAAGCAGGCTCCAGGTTCTGAGCTGTCAGCATAGGGCCTGACAACGGGGCTCAAACCCTCAAATTGTGACACCGAGACCTGAGCTGAAGTGAGACACTTAACTGACTCAACCATCCAGGCACCCCACTGATTTCTTGACTTACAATGTAACTAAAAGTCTTGTTTTTTTCTGGTTTCTCTCAATGTTGACGTGTTCCCTATTTGGTCTCTGGTGACTTAGAGTTTTGTCGTTTGTTTTTAAATTTATAGACTCTAGCAAATCATTTTCGTGGCATGGTTTTTCCTAATATATGGAAATTATGTGGAAATATATGAAATTGAAGTTCAAATTTCACAAGAGTTTCCATTCTGTGTCTCTTTGGACAGACTGCCCATCAGATTTGATAGATATGCTCCTGGGGTCCAAAAAACACGTTTACCTTTTCAGGTGGTGGGCTTTCTATATGTCTCAGGAGCCGTTGAGCTCTGTGCACACAACCGAGTTTTTGACACAATTTTTCCTTCACAATTCTATGTGAAACCCTCAAAATCCATTTTTTTGCATTGCCAATTTTAGACACTTCATGAATAGAACACATTGAAACTCTTGTATCATTTGCTAAAATTATTTTACTCTTGCGTGTGTGGGACTGTAATTTTTCTTCTTCCTTCCAAGGGGAGCTCATATCTGCATTTGTGGAATTCTTCCAGGCTTCTCATCTCTTAATACTTTTCCAACGTGCTGTGCAATTTTTGACCAAATGAATACTTAGGTTTATTTGTACTCTACCACATTGGGTGATAGGAGCCGCGAGACAGGCTGCATCATATGGGGTTTTTTTTTCTGTCCCCTTGTATGTTACCTGTCATATTGAATGTTTATAGAACATATAGCCCCTCACTTTCATGAACCACTAACAGGGGACATGGTTCTCTTCAAGAGACAGGAAAGGAAGACAAGGGAGCTGAGACAGCAAGTCGGGGAAGGAAACCCAGAGCTTCTCAGGAAGCGTCAACTGTCCACACTTTGCAGTTCTGCAGATGTGGGTCCCTGCTGAGGCCCAACCTGGGTTCTTGTGCAGGTGTCTGGACAAGCTGCCCATGATGTGTGGGCACAGGGGAGTTGGGAAGGGCAGCTTTGGTTTGAATTCCAGCCCACCTGGCACTGCTGTGAAAATTCATGAGTATGTTAATTTATGTCCACCATCAGTTAGGGATATAATGAGTAAATGCAAGACGTTAGACTCACTACCTTAGATTCCATGTTCATGACAATTTGTGACAACAATTCTCCCTTCCTTTTTTCCACTTTTTAAATTTCTTAAGTTTGTGTTTAAATATTTGTTAGTTAACATATTGTGTAACATTAATTTCAGTAGTAGAATTTATTGGTTCATCACTTAGATTAACACCCAGTACTCATCACAACATGTGGCCTCCTTAATCCCCAACACCCATTATCCCATCCCCCACACACCTGCCCTCCAGCAACCCTCAGTTTGGTCTCCAACCTTAGAGTTTTGGTTTTTTTTATGATTTCTTGCTCTTTTTCCCCTTCCCCTAGATCTAAATTCCCCGTAGGAGGAAATCATATGTTGTTTGTCATCTTTGACTGACTTACTTTGCTTAGCATGATGCCCTGTAGCTGCATCAACATCTTTGCAAATGGCAAGATTTCATTCTTTTTTATGACTGAGTAATATGCCATTCTATACATATAGCAGATTAATCACATGGTGGACTTTTGGTCTCTTTCCTCAGTTTGGCTGTCATAGTTAATGCTGCTGTAAACATTGGGGTGCATGTACTTCATCAAATCAGAAGTTTTGTATGCTTTGGATGAATTCCTAGTAGAGCAATTGCTGGAGTGGAAGGTTGTTTAAGTTTTAGTTTTTAAACTGTTTTCTGGAATGGTCCGGGCACTTTGCATTCCCACCAAGAGTGTAAAAGGGTTCCCTTCTCTCCTCATCCTCATCAATATCTGTTGTTTCCTGAGTTGTTAATTGTAGCCATTCTGACAGGTGTGCAGTCATCTCTCATTGTAGTTTTGATTTGTAATTCCCTGATGATGAGTGATGTTGAGCATATGTTCGTCTGTGTCGGTTAGCCATCTGAATGCTTTGTTTGGAAAAGTATCTCCTCATGTCTTCTGCCCATTTCTCCACTGGATTCTTTGTATTTTGGGTGTTGAGTTTGAGAAGTTTTTTTAATAGTTTTTGGATAGTAAGCCTTTATCAGATATGTGGCTTGCAAATACCTTTTTAATTTCTGTAGAATGCCTTTTAGATTAGTTGATTGTTTCTTTAGCTGTGCAGAAGGTTTTTATTTTGATGAGGTCCCAGTAGTTCAAGTTTGCTTTTATTTCCCTTGCCACTCGAGACACGTCTAGTAAGAAGTTGCTATGTCTGATGTCCAGGAGGTTGCTGCCTGTGTTCTCCTCTAGGATTTTATGGTCTCCTGTCTCACATTTAGATCTTTCACCCATTTAGATTTATTTCTGTGTATAGAGTAAGAAAGTGGTTCGGTTTCATTCTTTTGCATGTTCTGGTCCAGTTTTCCCAACACCCTTTGTTGACAAGACTGTCTTTTTTTCCCATTAAATAGTCTTTCCTACTTCATCCAAGATGAGGTGGCCATACATTTGTGAGTTCATATCTGGGTTTACTCTTCTGTTCTCTTGATCTTTGTGTCTCTTTTGTACTTGTAGCTTACTGTCTTGATAAGTACAGCTTTGTAATATAGCATGAAATCCATAATCATGAAGCCACCGTTTCTTTGTGTAGCAGAGACATTTCAACACTACTTGCTCCTTAAATCCATGAACATGAAGGTGTTTCCACTTCCTTGTGTCATCCTCAGTTTCTTTCACCGTTTTTATAGTCTTCAGATTATGGATATTTCAACTCTTTAGGTATCCTATTCTATTTGGTGCAGTTGTAAACGGGATGGATAGTTTTTTAATTTTTCTTTCTGTTTCTTCATTATTGCTGTGTAGAAATGCAGCCGATTTCCGTATGTTGATACTGTATCTTGTGACTTTGCTGAATTTGTGTATCAGTTCTTGCAATATTTTGGTGGAGTCTTGAGTTTTTTATATAGAGTGTCATGTCATCTGTGAAGAGGGAATGTTTGACTTCTTCTTTTCCAACTTGTATGCCTTTATTTTTTGTTGTTGTCTGTTTTTGAGGATAAGATTTCCGCTGCTGTGTTAAGTAGAATGATGGGTGTGGACATTCCTCTTGTGTTCCTGACAGTAGAGGAAAAGGGTTTTTTTCCCCACTGAGGATATTAGCTGTGGGGTTTTCATGTATGGACTTTATGATGTTGAGGTGTGTTTCCTCTACCCCTTGTTGAGGGTTTTATCAAGAAAGGATGCTGTACTATGTCAATTTTTTTTTTGCATCTATTGAGAGGGTCATATCATTCGTATCCTTTCTCTGATTGATGGTATGTATTACATTGATTTATTTGTGACTATTGAACCACCCTTACAGCCAAGGAATAAATCCCACCTGGTCACGTTAAAGGATCCTTTTAATGTCTTGTTGGATTCAATTTGCAAGTATTTTCTTTCTTTTTTTGTAACGTTTATTTATTTTTGAGACAGAGAGAGACAGAGCATGAATGGGGGAGGGTCAGAGAGAGGGAGACACAGAATCTGAAACAGGCTCCAGGCTCTGAGCTGTCAGCACAGAGCCTGACACGGGGCTCAGATTCACGGACCACAAGATTATGACCCGAGCCAAAGTTGGACGCTTAACCGACTGAGCCACCCAGGCGCCCCTGCAAGTATTTTCTTCACAATTGTTGTATTCTTGCTAATTAGGGCTAGTGGCATGTAAGTCTCATTTTATTGGGGTTTAATCTGGTTTGGAACTGTGATCATACTCATCTTGTAGAATGAATTTGGAAGTTTTCTTTCCATTTCTATTATTTGGAACAGTTTGTGAAGACAGGAATATTCTATTCTACTTAAATAGAATATTTCACACTCTTGTTAAATATCTGGTAGAATTCACCTGTGAACCTATCTGGCCCTGGATTTTTGTGTGTCAGTAGATTTTTGATTAATGATTCAATTTCTTTGCTCATTATCAGTCTGTTCACGTTTTCTATTTCTTCCGTTTTCAGTTTAGGTAGTTTACATTATTTTGGGAATTTATCCATTTCTTCCAGATTGCCCAATTTGTTGGCATATAAATCTCCAAACTATTTTCTCATAGTTGTATTTCTGTGGTGTCAGTCACGATGTCTCCTCTCAAATTCTGATTATATTTACTTTCGTCCTTTCTCTTTTGTTTTTGCCAAGTCTGCCCATGGGTTTTCATTTTTATTTATTCTTACAGAAACCAGCTTATAGTTTCATTCATCTGTTCTACTGTTTTTCTTTGTTTCTATATCATTTATTTCTGCTCTAATCTTTTTTGTTTACCTGTTCCTGCTGGCTTTAGGGTTCATTTGTTCTTTTTCTAGCTCCTTTAGTTGTAAAGTGGTTGTGTGTTTGAGACCTTTCTTCTTTCTTGAGTTTGGCCTGTACTGCTATATATTTCACTCTTCCATCAACTTTGCTGCATCCATATGGTTTGGAACTGGCATGTTTTCATTTTCATTTGCTTCCATGTATTTTTTTATTGCTTCTGTAATTTCCTGAAAATCTCATCCTGCTTTTACTACAATGTTCTTTAACCTAATGTATTGGCAGTGTTGCTCAAATTTTTCTTGTGGTCGACTTCAAGTTTCATAGTGTTGTGGTTTGAAAATACGCATGGAGTTCCATTGTGTAATAGTTAGCACTCTGGACTCTGAAAATACGCATGGAATGATCTCAGTCTTTTTGTACTTGTAGAGGGCTGATTTGTGACATAGTATGTGATCTGTTCTGGAGAATGTTCCATGCGCACTCAAAAAGAATGTGTATTCTGGTGCTTTAGGATGGAATGTTCTGAATATGTCTGTTAAGTCCATTCAGTCCATGTGTCTTTCAAAGCCATTGTTTCCTTATTGATTTTCAGCTTAGATTGTCTTTCCATTGTTGTAAGTGGAGTGTTAATGTTCTCTATTATTACTATTGTCTATTATCAATGAGTTTCTTTATGTTTCTTATTGAGTATATATTTCAGTGCTTACATTTTTGGGGTATAAATATTTAAAGCTTCAGATCTTCTTGTTGGATAGACCCCCTTATGATGATATACTGCCTTCCTGATCTCTTGTAACAAACTTTGGTTTGAAAAGTAGTTAGTGTGATGTGACTATGGTACTACGACTTTCATTTGACGTCCATTAGCATGATAAATTGTTCACCCTCCCCTCACTTTCAATCTACAGGTGTTTTAGGTTGAAAATGAGTCAATCGTGTGCAGTGTGTAGAAGGATCTTGTATTTGTTTTTATCCATTCCGGTATCCTATGTCTTTTGATTGGAGCATTTTGCCCATTTACATTCACAGTAATTATTGATAGATATAAACTTAGTGCCATAGTGTTACCTCCAAAGTCATTGTTTCTGGAGATTTTCTCTGTTTATTTCTAGTCTTTGTTACTTTTAGTCTTCCTTTCCCACTCAAAGTGTCCCCTTTAAATTCTCGCAGGGCTGATTTAGAGACCATGAACTCCTTTGGTTTTTGTTTGTCTGGGAAATTCTATCACTCCTTGTATCTGAATGACTGCCTTACTGGAGAAAGTATTCTTAGCTGCAAAATTTTCAATTGCGCATGTTGAGGATATGATGCCACTCCCTACTTGCATGAAGGTTTCTGTAGAGACATCTGCCATAGTTTTTTTTATTTTTTTTTATTTTTTTTATTTTTTATTTTATTTTTTTTTAAATTTATTTATTTATTTATTTATTTTTTAATATATGAAATTTACTGTCAAATTGGTTTCCATACAACACCCAGTGCTCATCCCAAAAGGTGCCCTCCTCAATACCCATCACCCACCCTGCCCTCCCTCCCACCCCCCATCAACCCTCAGTTTGTTCTCAGTTTTTAAGTCTCTTATGCTTTGGCTCTCTCCCACTCTAACCTCTTTTTTTTTTTTTCCCTTCCCCTCCCCATGGGTTTCTGTTACGTTTCTCAGGATACACATAAGAGTGAAACCATATGGTATCTGTCTTTCTCTGTATGGCCTATTTCACTTAGCATCACACTCTCCAGTTCCATCCATGTTGCTACAAAAGGCCATATTTCATTCTTTCTCATTGCCACGTAGTATTCCATTGTGTATATAAACCACAATTTCTTTATCCATTCATCAGTTGATGGACATTTAGGCTCTTTGCATAATTTGGCGATTGTTGAGAGTGCTGCTATAAACATTGGGGTACAAGTGCCCCTATGCATCAGTACTCCTGTATCCCTTGGATAAATTCCTAGCCGTGCTATTGCTGGGTCATAGGGTAGTTCTATTTTTAATTTTCTGAGGAACCTCCACACTGCTTTCCAGAGCGGCTGCACCAATTTGCATTCCCACCAACAGTGCAAGAGGGTTCCCGTCTCTCCACATCCTCTCCAGCATCTATAGTCTCCTGATTTCTTCATTTTGGCCACTCTGACTGGCGTGAGGTGGTATCTGAGTGTGGTTTTGATTTGTATTTCCCTGATGAGGAGCGACGTTGAGCATCTTTTCATGTGCCTGTTGGCCATCCGGATGTCTTCTTTAGAGAAGTGTCTATTCATGTTTTCTGCCCATTTCTTCACTGGGTTATTTGTTTTTCGGGTGTGGAGTTTGATGAGCTCTTTATAGATTTTGGATACTAGCCCTTTGTCCGATGTGTCATTTGCAAATATCTTTTCCCATTCCGTTGGTTGCCTTTTAGTTTTGTTGGTTGTTTCCTTTGCTGTGCAGAAGCTTTTTATCTTCATAAGGTCCCAGCAATTCACTTTTGCTTTTAATTCCCTTGCCTTTGGGGATGTGCCGAGTAAGAGATTGCTACGGCTGAGGTCAGAGAGGTCTTTTCCTGCTTTCTCCTCTAAGGTTTTGATGGTTTCCTGTCTCACATTCAGGTCCTTTATCCATTTTGAGTTTATTTTTGTGAATGGTGTGAGAAAGTGGTCTAGTTTCAACCTTCTGCATGTTCCTGTCCAGTTCTCCCAGCACCATTTGTTAAAGAGACTGTCTTTTTTCCATTGGATGTTCTTTCCTGCTTTGTCAAAAATGAGTTGGCCATACGTTTGTGGGTCTAGTTCTGGGGTTTCTATTCGATTCCATTGGTCTATGTGTCTGTTTTTATGCCAATACCATGCTGTCTTGATGATGACAGCTTTGTAGTAGAGGCTAAAGTCTGGGATTGTGATGCCTCCTGCTTTGGTCTTCTTCTTCAAAATTACTTTGGCTATTCGGGGCCTTTTGTGGTTCCATATGAATTTTAGGATTGCTTGTTCTAGTTTCGAGAAGAATGCTGGTGCAATTTTGATTGGGATTGCATTGAATGTGTAGATAGCTTTGGGTAGTATTGACATTTTGACAATATTTATTCTTCCAATCCATGAGCAGGGAATGTCTTTCCATTTCTTTATATCTTCTTCAATTACCTGCATAAGCTTTCTATAGTTTTCAGCATACAGATCTTTTACATCTTTGGTTAGATTTATTCCTAGGTATTTTATGCTTCTTGGTGCAATTGTGAATGGGATCAGTTTCTTTATTTGTCTTTCTGTTGCTTCATTGTTAGTGTATAAGAATGCAACTGATTTCTGTACATTGATTTTGTATCCTGCAACTTTGCTGAATTCATGTATCAGTTCTAGCAGACTTTTGGTGGAGTCTATCGGATTTTCCATGTATAATATCATGTCATCTGCAAAAAGCGAAAGCTTGACTTCATCTTTGCCAATTTGGATGCCTTTGATTTCCCTTTGTTGCCTGATTGCTGATGCTAGAACTTCCAGCACTATATTAAACAGCAGCGGTGAGAGTGGGCATCCCTGTCGTGTTCCTGATCTCAGGGAAAAAGCTCTCAGTTTTTCCCCATTGAGGATGATGTTAGCTGTGGGCTTTTCATAAATGGCTTTTATGATCTTTAAGTATGTTCCTTCTATCCCGACTTTCTCAAGGGTTTTTATTAAGAAAGGGTGCTGGATTTTGTCAAAGGCCTTTTCTGCATCGATTGACAGGATCATATGGTTCTTCTCTTTTTTTTTGTTAATGTGATGTATCACGTTGATCGATTTGCGAATGTTGAACCAGCCCTGCATCCCAGGAATGAATCCCACTTGATCATGGTGAATAATTCTTTTTATATGCTGTTGAATTCGATTTGCTAGTATCTTATTGAGAATTTTTGCATCCATATTCATCAGGGATATTGGCCTGTAGTTCTCTTTTTTTCCTGGGTCTCTGTCTGGTTTAGGAATCAAAGTAATACTGGCTTCATAGAATGAGTCTGGAAGTTTTCCTTCCCTTTCTATTTCTTGGAATAGCTTGAGAAGGATAGGTATTATCTCTGCTTTAAACGTCTGGTAGAACTCCCCTGGGAAGCCATCTGGTCCTGGACTCTTATTTGTTGGGAGATTTTTGATAACCGATTCAATTTCTTCGCTGGTTATGGGTCTGTTCAAGCTTTCTATTTCCTCCTGATTGAGTTTTGGAAGAGTGTCGGTGTTTAGGAATTTGTCCATTTCTTCCAGGTTGTCCAATTTGTTGGCATATAATTTTTCATAGTATTCCCTGATAATTGTTTGTATCTCTGAGGGATTGGTTGTAATCATTCCATTTTCATTCATGATTTTATCTATTTGGGTCATCTCCCTTTTCTTTTTGAGAAGCCTGGCTAGAGGTTTGTCAATTTTGTTTATTTTTTCAAAAAACCAACTCTTGGTTTCGTTGATCTGCTCTACAGTTTTTTTAGATTCTATATTGTTTATTTCTGCTCTGATCTTTATGATTTCTCTTCTTCTGCTGGGTTTAGGCTGCCTTTGCTATTCTGCTTCTATTTCCTTTAGGTGTGCTGTTAGATTTTGTATTTGGGATTTTTCTTGTTTCTTGAGATAGGCCTGGATTGCAATGTATTTTCCTCTCAGGACTGCCTTCGATGTGTCCCAAAGCGTTTGGATTGTTGTATTTTCATTTTCGTTTGTTTCCATATATTTTTTAATTTCTTCTCTAATTGCCTGGTTGACCCACTCATTCGTTAGTAGGGTGTTCTTTAACCTCCATGCTTTTGGAGGTTTTCCAGACTTTTTCCTGTGGTTGATTTCAAGCTTCATAGCATTGTGGTCTGAAAGTATGCATGGTATAATTTCAATTCTTGTAAACTTATGAAGGGCTGTTTTGTGACCCAGTATATGATCTATCTTGGAGAATGTTCCATGTGCACTCGAGAAGAAAGTATATTCTGTTGCTTTGGGATGCAGAGTTCTAAATATATCTGTCAAGTCCATCTGATCCAATGTATCATTCAGGGCCCTTGTTTCTTTATTGACTGTGTGTCTAGATGATCTATCCATTTCTGTAAGTGGGGTGTTAAAGTCCCCTGCAATGACCACATTCTTATCAATAGCAGCACTCTCAACAATCGCCAAATTATGGAAAGAGCCTAAATGTCCATCAACTGATGAATGGATAAAGAAATTGTGGTTTATATACACAATGGAATACTACGTGGCAATGAGAAAGAATGAAATATGGCCTTTTGTAGCAACGTGGATGGAACTGGAGAGTGTGATGCTAAGTGAAATAAGCCATACAGAGAAAGACAGATATCATATGGTTTCACTCTTATGTGTATCCTGAGAAACGTAACAGAAACCCATGGGGGAGGGGAAGGGAAAAAAAAAAAAAGAGGTTAGAGTGGGAGAGAGCCAAAGCATAAGAGACTGTTAAAAACTGAGAACAAACTGAGGGTTGATGGGGGGGTGGGAGGGAGGGCAGGGTGGGTGATGGGTATTGAGGAGGGCACCTTTTGGGATGAGCACTGGGTGTTGTATGGAAACCAATTTGACAGTAAATTTCATATATTAAAAAATAAATAAATAAATAAATTAAAAAAAAAATAAGGTTGCTTATGTTTATGAGTAACTGTTTTATATATCTGGGGGCTCCGGTATTTGGCGCATAGACATTTATAATTGTTAGCTCTTCCTGATGGATAGACCCTGTAATTATTATATAATGCCCTTCTTCATCTCTTGTTACAGCCTTTAATTTAAAGTCTAGTTTGTCTGATATAAGTATGGCTACTCCAGCTTTCTTTTGGCTTCCAGTAGCATGATAAATAGTTCTCCATCCCCTCACTCTCAATCTAAAGGTGTCCTCAGATCTAAAATGAGTCTCTTGTAGACAGCAAATAGATGGGTCTTGTTTTTTTATCCATTCTGATACCCTATGTCTTTTGGTTGGCGCATTTAATCCATTTACATTCAGTGTTATTATAGAAAGATACGGGTTTAGAGTCATTGTGATGTCTGTATGTTTTATGCTTGTAGTGATGTCTCTGGTACTTTGTCTCACAGGATCCCCCTTAGGATCTCTTGTAGGGCTGGTTTCGTGGTGACAAATTCCTTCAGTTTTTGTTTGTTTGGGAAGACCTTTATCTCTCCTTCTATTCTAAATGACAGACTTGCTGGATAAAGGATTCTCGGCTGCATATTTTTTCTGTTTAGCACACTGAAGATATTGTGCCAAGCCTTTCTGGCCTGCCAAGTTTCAAAGGAGAGATCAGTCACGAGTCTTATAGGTCTCCCTTTATATGTGAGGGCACGTTTATCCCTTGCTGCTTTCAGAATTTTCTCTTTATCCTTGTATTTTGCCAGTTTCACTATGATATGTCGTGCAGAAGATCGATTCAAGTTACGTCTGAAGGGAGTTCTCTGTGCCTCTTGGATTTCAATGCCTTTTTCCTTCCCCAGTTCAGGGAAGTTCTGAACTATAATTTCTTCAAGTACCCCTTCAGCACCTTTCCCTCTCTCTTCCTCCTCTGGGATACCAATTATGCGTATATTATTTCTTTTTAGTGTATCACTTAGTTCTCTAATTTTCCCCTCATACTCCTGGATTTTTTTATCTCTCTTTCTTTCAGTTTCCTCTTTCTCCATAACTTTATCTTCTAGTTCACCTATTCTCTCCTCTGCCTCTTCAATCCGAGCCGTCGTGGTTTCCATTTTGTTTTGCATTTCGTTTAAAGCGTTTTTTAGCTCCTCGTGACTGTTCCTTAGTCCCTTGATCTCTGTAGCAAGAGATTCTCTGCTGTCCTGTATACTGTTTTCAAGCCCAGCGATTAATTTTATGAGTATTATTCTAAATTCACTTTCTGTTATATTATTTAAATCCTTTTTGATCAGTTCATTAGCTGTTGTTATTTCCTGGAGATTCTTCTGAGGGGAATTCTTCCGTTTGGTCATTTTGGACAGTCCCTGGAGTGGTGAGGACCCGCAGGGCACTTCCCCCGTGCTGTGGTGTATAACTGGAGTTGGTGGGCGGGGCCGCAGTCCGACCTGATGTCTGCCCCCAGCCCCCCGCTGGGGCCACAGTCAGACTGGTGTGTGCCTTCTCTTCCCCTCTCCTAGGGGCGGGATTCACTGTGGGGTGGTGTGGCCCGTCTGGTCTACTTGCACACTGCCAGGCTTGTGGTGCTGGGGAGCTGGTGTATTAGCTGGGGTGGGTAGGCAAGGTGCACGGGGGCGGGAGGGGCAGGCTTAGCTCGCTTCTCCTTAGGTGATCCACTTCAGGAGGGGCCCTGTGGCAGCGGGAGGGAGTCAGATCCGCTGCCGGAGGTTTGGCTCCGCAGAAGCACAGAGTTGGGTGTTTGCGCGGAGCGAGCAAGTTCCCTGGCAGGAACTGGTTCTCTTTGGGATTTTGGCTGGGGGATGGGCGGGGGAGATGGCGCTGGCGAGCGCCTTTGTTCCCCGCCAAGCTGAGCTCTGCCGTCCGGGGGCTCAGCAGCTCTCCCTCCCTTTGTCCTCCAGCCTTCCCGCTTTCTGAGCAGAGCTGTTAACTTCTGACCTCCCAGACGCTAAGTCGCGCTTGCTGTCGGAACACAGTCCGTCCGGCCCCTCCGCTTTTGCCAGCCCGACTCGGGGGCTCTGCTTGGCCGGTGAGCCGCCCCTCCGCCCCGGCTCCCTCCCGCCAGTCCGTGGAGCGCGCACCACCTAGCCGCCCTTCCTACCCTCTTCCGTGGGCCTCTTGTCTGCGCTTGGCTCCGGAGACTCCGTTCTGCTAATCCTCTGGCGGTTTTCTGGGTTCTTTAGGCAGGTGTAGGTGGAATCTAACTGATCAGCAGGACGCGCGGTGAGCCCAGCGTCCTCCTACGCCGCCATCTTCCGGAACTCCCCCATAGTTTTTTTTAAATCTTCCCTTGTTAGTTAGCAACTTCTTTTGTGTTGATGCTTTTATGGTTTTTCTTTATCTGGATATTTTGCCATTTTCCTATGATATGTCTCAGTGTTGGCCTGCTTTTTTTTTTTATTTTTTTTTTTATTTTAATGGGTGTTCTCTCTGCCCTCTAGATGTGGATGTCTGTTTCCTTCCCCGGCTTGTGGAAATTTTCACTATATTCACTCAGCTAAAATGTATCCCCCTTTTTCTCCGTCTTATTCTTTTGGGACTCCTTTCAAAAGAATGTTATTACAGTTTATGGAGTTGCTGATTTCCCTAAGTGTATGTTTGTGATGCAATATTTTACTTTTCCTCTTCTTTCCAGCTTCATTTCCCCCATACTTTTATCTTCTATGTCCCTTCCTCATTCATCTGCTCCTTTCCGCCTTGAGATCATTATATCCAATCAGTTTCACATCTCGGTTACAACATTTAAAATTTCATCCTGACTAGTTTTTAGGTCTTTTCGGTTTGCAGTAAGCGTATCCTTCATGTCTCATATATTTTCCTCAAGCACAGCTAGTATCCTTATGACGCTTTTTGAAAATCCTGTTTCATTATGAGAGTTTTCAGAAATTCTGTTTGAGGCACATTAGTTTATGTGTTTTAATTATATCCCTCACAATGACCTTTTATCATTTTTTCTTTTAGGATGAGTTCCTCCATCATGTTGTTGTCTATGTCTCTGCCTTCTTAAATGTTTTAGAAAAACCTGTTATCTTTTCTGCTTCTAGGGTAGTATCTTTATTGAGCAGTGTTCACATACTGTCCAGGGCCTGACACTTCATGAAGCATTTGTTTTATGTTCCGTGGCACTGTGCTGTCGTGTTTTGGCTGCTCTGTCCCTCAGGACAGTCCTCTGCAGAGTTTCTCCTTGCCTCCAGTGGGGAGTGTTGGACTTTGTGCCCAGTGTTGTGAGTTTTAACTAGGTGAGTTTGGTCTGCTTGTTAAAAGAGGCTAATTCCTATCTCCCCTAGAGGTGAGGATATGCGTCACTTTATGATCAGCTGACTTGGTGCGTGTGGGGGTTTACGGTGGTCTTTGGAGGAAGGGGTGCAGTGGTGGTCTGGTTGCCAGGCACTCTTTCCTAGTAAGCAAGCACTTGATGGGGGCTGGAGTAGGTGGAGCTTGGTGTTAGTGGGTCAGCTTGCACTGGGGATGCTGTGCTGCTGAGTGAAATCTGTCCATGCTGATTGGTGGGAGGAAATATTGGCATCAGCTCCCTCTCTAGTCCCTGGAGTTGGAGTTCCCAGCCTCCCCTGTTCAGGAAGCCCTCACACAGAGAGAACACTTGTGGGTCCCAGGCTTCCGTCAGAATTGCTTTCACCCTGTCTGCGTCCAAGCCATTGGCCCATCTGGTGGCACAGGGCTCTTATGTTTTATGTCAGGAGCTCTAGCTGGGTTTGAAAACTCCAAATTGTGTAAACTCAATATGACAGGGACCCCACTGATCCTCTGGGAGAGGGTCTTGATGTGCTGTGCCTGGAGCTGGTTTACACCAGATGGGCAGCTGCATGAACACTAGGGGCTTGGAGTGCATGGTGAAGAACAACCAGAAGGCAGCGTCCAGCTAGCTGCTCTCAGAAGAGGCTCCTATGCTAGTGATCAGGGAATTTTAATGGTGACTGTCAGTTCTCCTGTCCTATGAGAGCCAATGCCCTGTCTCCCAAATGCACTCCACAAAGGGAATTTTCTCTCCCCATGCGACCCAGGGGATACTCAGACCACAGTTCCCCTTATGGGCCTCTGTCCTCCTCCACAGGAGCACTGCTGTGCCCACCAGACTCCACCCCAATGATGGGATCGACTGTTAAATCTTCAGTCTTTGAGCTCCACGTTTACAGGGGGTTGACTTGTCATGATTAACTTTATAGGTTATCTTGACTGTGTCATGGGTGCCCAGATTCACCACTGTTTCTGTGGATGTCTGTGATGTGTTCGAGAAGAGATTGGCATTTCCATCCATGGTTTCTTTCTGCCTGGGCACCACCCATTCCATTAAGTTTGTGAATAGAATCTGATGCAGATGGAGGACGAATTCCCTCATTTTTACTTCCCATGTGCTTGTTTGAACTGGAATATTGGTCTCCTCTGGCCCGTTTTCTGAGAGTTACATTATCAGCTCTCCACGTTCTGAGACTAGACACTAGTCAGAATCAGACAAGAATTACATGACTGGTTTTCCTGGGTCTTCAGCTGGTGACAGTAGACCATGGGACTTCTCAACATATTTAATTATGGAAACCAATGACCTTTGGGTTCTGTTCCTCAGGGGAATCTTGACTAATACATGGAGATTGTTTGTCTCTCCTTTAGAGTAATTGAATAAAGCTGTAGCTCATTTAAAGTCCTGAGTAGCAAAGGGCTATGAAGAAAGTGTCACGTTGTTTGACTGGGACAAGGGCTGGGTGAGGATAAGGAGGAGCTGTGGGATCCTGTGGTCCTGGCTGCACAGGGAGCCCATCTGGGAATCCTGTAAATGTGCAGCTGTTGTGCCTCAGGAAATCTGTAATTCACTCATGTTGAGGGACCGGAGTAAGCAGGTGCAAACAACTGTGTCTTTGTGCATGTTAGTGTAGTTTCCCTATGACAACCCAGTTGCTAATTCAGAGAGTTAATAGGTAAGCACAGAATCCTGTGTCTAGAGAGGCTCCCTGGAGAAACTGCTGTGTGGAGAGGAAGCCCCAGACCCTGACAGGAAACCTGCCTGTAACGTCCATCTGCACCTGCTCATGGGAACACAAAGCAGAATTGTGCATAGTGTGCGCCCCCTGGTGGTGCTGATCACCCCTGCAGGGAGGTTTGTGTGTGGGCTCCCAGTGAGGTCCCCTCACCGTGTCTCTCGCACAGTAATATGTGGCCGTGTCCTCGGTCTTCAGGCTGTTCATCTGCAGATACAGCGTGTTCTTGGCCTTGTCTATGGAGATGGTGAATCGGCCCTTCACGGAGTCTGCGTAGCCTGTGCTACTTCCATCATATGCAATATATGCGACCCACTGCAGCCCCTTCCCTGGAGCCTGGCGGACCCAGCTCATTGCATAGCTACTGAAGGTGAATCCAGAGGCCACACAGGTGAGTCTCAGGGACCCCCCAGGCTTCACCAGGTCTCCCCCAGACTCCACCAGCTGCTCGTCACACAGGACACCTGCAGACACAAGACATCTTGGTCAGGAAACTGTCACACATCCACTGTCTCACTCATATCTACTCACAGACTCAGTGTCCCTCGTTCACCATGAATTACCTTTTAAAAGAGCAACCAGGAAAATCCAGCCCAGCACAAACTCCATGGTGAGGTGAGTGTGTTCTGTGCTGATCACAGAATGGGAACACCTGGGACTCCTGGGGCTGGGGCACGTCTCCCAGCTGCACGGTCGGGCTGGGTTGGTTTTATCAGCACAGAAAGGGCCCCATTTGCATGTCCTCTGACATATGTATCAAGCTCCAGACTTAGATTTAATTGTGTAAAAGTGAATGACAGGGTTAGGGACGCACTTCTACATTAGTTTGTGTGGATGGCGGTGTGACAATATGAAGAATTCTTTTTTTTTTCAGTTTTGGATTTTTACCTTTATTAATGGAGGCCTCGCATAATCTTTAAGAAACATTTACCTCAACAGCATGATCACGCATTATTTTCTCTTAAAACATTTTAATTTTTTTATTATTAATTAGTATTTATTTTTAGTTTTAAAAATTAACATCCAAATTAGTTAGCATATAGTGCAACAATGATTTCAGGAGTAGATTCTTTAGTGCCCCTTACCAGTTTAGCCCATCCCCCCTCCCACAACCCCTCCAGTAGCCCTCTGTTTGTTCTCCATATTTATGAGTCTCTTATGCTCTGTCCCCTCCATGTTTTCATGTTATTTTGGTTTCCCTTCCCTTATCTTCATCTCTTTTGTCTCTTAAAGCCCTCATATGAGTGAAGTCATATGAGTTTTGTCTTTCTCTGACTGACTCATTTCACTTCTCATAATACCCTCCAGTTCCATCCACATAGTTGCAAATGGCAAGATTTCACTCTTTTTGATTGCCGAGTAATACTCCATTGTGTATATTTACCACTTCTTCTTTATCCATTCATCCATCAATGGACATTTGGCTCTTTCCATACTTAGGCTATTGTTGATAGTGCTGCTATAAACATGGGGGTGCATGTGTCCCTTTGAAACAGAACACCTGTGTCCCGTGGAGAAATGCCTAGTAGTGCAATTGCTGGGTCATAGGGGAGTTCTATTTTTAGTTTTTTGAGAAATCTCCATACAGTTTTCCAGAGTGGCTGCACCAACTTGCATTGCCCCCAAAAATGCAAAAGAGATCCTCTCTCTGCATCCTCGCCAACGTCTGTTGTTGCCTGACTTGTTAATGTTAGCCATTCTGACAGGTGTCAAGTGGTATCTCATTAGGGTTTTGATTTGCATTTCCGTGATGATGAGTGATGTGGAGCATTTTTTCATGTGTCGGTTGGCCATCAGGATGTCTTCTTTGGAGAAGTGTCTATTCATGTCTTTTTCCCGTTTCTTCACTGGATTTTGGTTTGGGTGTTGAGTTTGATAAATTCTTTATAGATTTTGGATACTAACTCTTTATCTGAGATGTCATTTGCAAATGTCTTCTCCCATTCTGTCAGTTGAATTTTAGTTTTGCTGATTGTTGCCTTCACTATGCAGAAACTTTTGATTTTGATGAGGTCCCAGTAGTTCATTTTTGCTATTTTTCCCCTTGCCTCCTCTGTCATTCTTGATTTTTTTTATTTGGGTCCTTTCCTTTTTCTTTTTGATCAAATTGGATAGTGGTTTATCAATTTTGTTAATTCTTTCAAAGCACCAGCTTTTAGTTTCATTGATGTGTTCTACTGTGTTTTGGTTTCGATAGCACTAATTTCTGCTCTAATCTTTAGTATTTCCTGCCTTCTGCTGGTTTTGGGTTTTATTTGCTGTTCCTTTTCCAGCTCTTTAGTCATAAGGTTAGGTTGTGTATCTGAGATCTTTCTTCCTTCTTTAGGAAGGCCTGGATTGCTATATACTTTCCTCTTATGACCGCCTTTGCTGCATCCTAGAGGTTTGCGTTGTGGTGTTATCATTTTCATTGACTTCCATATACTTTTTAATTTCTTCTTTAACTGCTTGGTTAGCCCATTCATTCTTTAGTAGGTCCTTCAGTCTCTAGTTATTTGTTACCTTTCCAAATTTTTTCTTGTGGTTGATTTTGAGTTCATGGCATTGTGGTCTGAAAATATGCATGGTATGATCTCGATCTTTTTGTACTTACTTAGGGCTGATTTGTGTCCCAGTGTATGGTCTATTCTGGAGAAAGTTCCATGTGCACTGTAGAAGAGTGCATATTCTGTTGCTTTAGGATGAAATGTTTTGAATATATTTGTTAAGTCCTTCTGGTCCAGTGTGTCATTGAAAGCCATTGTTTTCTTGTTGATTTTTTGATCAGGTGATCTGTTCATTGTTGTGAATGGGGTGTTGAAGTCTCCTACTATTATGGGATTCTTACTGATGAGTTTCCTTATGTTTGTGATTAATTGATTTCTATATTTGGGTGCTCTCACAGTTGGCGCATAAATGTTTACAATTGTTAAGTCTTCTTGGTGGATAGACCCTTTGATTATGAAGGATATAATGCCATTGTGCATCTCGTGATGCGGTCTTTATTTTAAAGTCTAGATTGATATCAATATGGCTACTCTGGCTTTCTTTTGTTGAACATTAGCATGATAGATGGTTCTCCATCCCCTTGTTTTCAATCTGGAGGCATCTTTAGGTCTAAAGTGGGTCTCTTGTAAAAAGCATATAGATGGGGGCGCCTGGGTGGCGCAGTCGGTTAAGCGTCCGACTTCAGCCACGTCACGATCTCGCGGTCCGTGAGTTCGAGCCCCGCGTCAGGCTCTGGGCTGATGGCTCGGAGCCTGGAGCCTGTTTCCGATTCTGTGTCTCCCTCTCTCTCTGCCCCTCCCCCGTTCATGCTCTGTCTCTCTCTGTCCCAAAAATAAATAAAAAATGTTAAAAAAAAAAAAATTAAAAAAAAAAAAAAAGCATATAGATGGATCTTGTTTTCTTCTCCATTCTGTTACCCTATGTCTTTTGATTGGGGCATTGAGTCCATTGACGTTTAGAGTGAGTACTGAAAGATAGGAGTTTATTGCTATTATGATGCTTGTAGAGTTGGAGTTTATGGTGGTGTTCTTTGGTCTTTCTAACCTTTGTTGATTTTGGTATTTATTTATTTATACAGATATATTTTCATGTTTTCTCCCCTCAGAGATTCCCCCTTAAAATTTCTTGCAGGGCTGGTTTAGTGGTCACAAACTCATTTAATTTTTGTTTGTATGGGAATCTTTTTATCTCGCCTTCTATTTTGAATGACATCCTTGCTGGATACAGAATTCTTGGCTGCATATTTTTCTGATTTAGCACACTGAATACATCCCGCCACTCCTTTGTGGCCTGCCAACTTTCTGTGGATAGGTCTGCTAAACCTGATCTGTCTTCCCTTGTAAGTTATGGACTTTGTTTCCCTGTTGGTTTTATGATTCTCTCCTTGCCTGAGTACTTTGTCAATTTGACTATGATGTGCCTTGTTGATGGTCGGTTTTGGTTGAGTCTAATGGGAGTCCTCCGTGCTTCCTGGATTTTGATGTCTGTGTCTTTGCCCAGGTTAGGAAAGTTTTCCGCTATGATTTGCTCACATAACCCTTCCACCCCTATTTCTCTCTTCCACTTCTGGGACCCCTATGATTCTCATGTTTTTCCTTTTTAATGAGTCACTGATTTCTGTAATTCTTAAATCTTGCTCTTTTGCCTTAATCTCCCTCTTTTTTTCTGCTTCATTATTCTCTATAAGGTTGTCCTCTATAACCCTGATTCTCTGTTCTGCCTCATCCATCCGTGCAACTGCTGCATCCATCTGTGATTGCAGCTCAGTTATAGCATTTTAAATTTCATTCTGGCTATTTTTTACTTCTTTTATCTCTGCAGAAAAGGATTCTAATCTATTTTTGACTGCAGCTAGTATTCTTATTATTGTGATTCTAAATTCGGGTTCAGACATCTTGCTTGTCTCTGTGTTTGTTAAATCCCTGGCTGTCGTTTCTTCGTGGTCTTTCTTTTGGGGTGAATTCCTTCGTTTTGTCATTTTGAAGGGAGAAAAGGAATTAATGAGGTCGCAAAAATGAAATTAAAAGATAAAATCACAGAAATATTAAAATTAAAAATTAAACACACACACACAAATTGAATGGAATATGCTAGATCCTAGGTGTGTTTTGGTCTGGGTGTTGAAAGTGGTTTGACAGATTAGAGAAAAAAATGGGAGGGGGAGGAAAAAAAAAGGAAATAATTTGAGAATTTGAAAAAATGAATACACTGAAGTAGACTAAAATGAGATGATGGGAGTAAAATAGAGTTTGAAAAAATATACAGAAAAGTAAAGAATATAGTAGAAAAAATAAAGAAAAATATAAAAAAAAATTAAAAATAAATGTGATTTTTTTCTTTTTCTGTATTCTAGAAAAAAGAGAGGAAACAAAAAAGAGAGAAAAGATACAAAAAGGAAAAAAAGGAAATCATTTGAAAATTCAAGAAGTGAATACACCGTAGTAGACTAAAATAAAATGATGGAAGTAAAATAGAATTTGAAAAAATTTACATAAAAGCAATCAATATAGTAAAAAAATTAAAGAAAAATATTTTTAATAAAATTGAAAATAAAATGAAGTTTTTTCACATTCTGTATTCCAGAAAAACTACAGAAACGAAGAAGAGAAAAAAAGAAAAAGAAAGAAAAAGTAAAAAGGAAACTGTTTAGAAATTTGAAAACGGGAATACACTGAAGTAGAGTAAAAGAAAATGATGGAAGTAAAATAGAATTTGAAAAAAAATTACAGAAATGTAAAAAATATAGTAATAAAAATTAAAGAAAAATATTTTTAATAATAATTGATAATAAAAATAATTTTTTCTGTTTCTGCATTCAAGAAAAAGAAAAGAAGTGTAAAAGAGAAAAAGAAAAAAGAGAAAGAAAATTGACTCGATGAACCTGCTAACAGATTGAAGTAGGACTGAAATTACTTCGTTATTCCCTAGATGTCAGTCTATGTAGCTCTTTATAGTCTATAAAGTAAGCGGCAGTGAGACTTGTGTTCCTGAAGAGCCCTGTTGGCCCAGTTGGGTGGGACTCAGTGTAATGGCTCCGCTCTCCACTAGATGGCACTTTTAGGCTCCTGGGGTGGATTGTTGCGGTGCTTGTAGGTGCGAATGCACATGCGCTGGAGAAGTGAAAATGGCGGCACTCAGGTACACAGTCTGTTCTCCTGGATCAGCAATCGCGCACCCATCCTCTGTCTTCAGCCCTTGTCCACTTCTCGCTCCTTCACTCTCCGTGACCAGGCCCCAGGCCACACCTCTCTCCCAAGTTTTGTCACAGACGCGGCTGTTTTCCCCGGTCCCTTATATCCAAAGGACCACAGCTTTGACCTGTTCTGCCCCTCTGTGGGAGGGTCTCACCAAGCAATGTCCGAATGAGCAATGGCCGAATATCGGCTGCAGCTAGGAACGCTTGCTGGACCCTGTTGTCGGTGCCCCGAGACTGTGGCCAGGTGCCAGCCCACCCCAGAAAAAGTTCACGAGAGATTGTAGCAGCAGCGTTTCGTGGATTATGGACAATCACAACACACGTCTGGCACCAGGCTTCACCCTAAACGACCTTGTTCCAGCACCAGCGAATGTGGCCGTTTTCCGGGGTCTGCTGGGACCAGAGGGCTTTGGCAGTCTCCTCCAAATGTCCTTCCAGCAGTGCAACTGCCTCTCCCCGTGTGGCCTGAGAACATCCCGGCCCCACTCTGTTCCTGGGATTCTCCCTTCCCACCAGAGCACCTCCAGGTATCGAGCTGTGGAGTTGCAGCCTTTGCACTCCCCTTGTTTACAGTCTTAGTGGAATTTACATACTCTCCTTTCTCCCTTTTTAGTTGAGTCCCTGTGGCTGTTTCCAATTTTCCACGTTTTCTCCAGCTGCTTTTGGGGAGGGGTTCTTTTCCTGTTTTCTCCCCCACTCCCCAGTCTCCGTCCTCTCTCCGCCTGCAAAAGCACCTCCCTTCCTGCAGCTTCGTGCTCCCCAAGGTCCCCTCTCCACGCCACGTACTTGTTGAATTCTGTGGTTCAGGTTGTGCAGATTGTTGTGTTAATCCTCAATCAGTTTTCTAGGTGTGTAGGATGGTTTAGTGTTGGTCTGGCTGTATTTCATGGACGCGAGACACACAAAAATCTTCCACGTTGTTCCGACATCTTGTCTCCTCCCCCATTGACTGCCTGATTTTCAATTGAACATGTGAGGATATTATGCCACTCCCTTCTTTCCTGCAGGTTTCTGTGGACACTTCTGCCATAGTCTTTTTTTATCTTCCCGTATTCGTTAGCAAACTCTTCTGTCTTCATGCTTATAGGGTTTTTTTAATCTGTGTATTTTGTGAATTTTACTATGTTATGTCTCAGTGTCGGCCTGCTTTTTTTCCCTAATTTTAATGGGAGTTCTCTGTGACTCATAGATGTGGACGTCTGTTTCCTTGACCATTTAGTGGAAATTTTCCACTCTAATGCACTCAGACAAAACTTCTCCCCTTTTTCTCCCTCTCTTCTTCTTCTGGGACTCCTTTGAAAAGAATTTTATTACACTTTATGGAGTTGCGGATTCCCTAAGTATAAGTATGTGATGCAGTATTTTAATTTTCCTCTTCTTTCCTGCTTCATTTCTCACAAAATTTTATCTTTCATGGCACTTACTCATTCATCTGCTTCTTTCTGCCTTGAGTTCATTATATCCAATCAGGTTCACATCTTGGTTACAGCATTTTAAAAGTTTCAGCCTGACCTGGTTTTAGGTCTTTTCCATCTGTAGTCAGGGTATCCTCATGTCTTCTAGGCTTTCTCAAGCATAGCTAGTATCCTTATGATAGTTTTTAAAAGTTCTGTTTCCTTATGATAGGTATTAAATTCTGTTTGAGTCTTATTATTTATATGTGTTTTAATTATATCCCTGGCAATGTCCTTTTATGGTTTTTTCTTTTGGCATGAATTCCTCTATCACTCTGTATGCCCATGTCTCCTCTTTCTTAAGTGTTTTAGGAAAATCCTGTTATGTTTTCTGCTTCTAGAGTAGTGTCTTTTTTGAGAAATGTTTACATACTGTTAACAACCTGACATTCTGGAAGCATTTCTTGCATGTGCTGTGTGCACTGTGCTGTCTTGTATTGGCTGCTCTGTCCCTCAGGTCAGTCCTCTGCAGAGTTCTCCTTGCCTCCAGGGGAGAGTTTTTCAACTTTGTCCATAGTGTTGTGAGTTTTATCTAGGTGAGTTTGGTCTCCTTATTAAAAGAGGCTAATTCCTATTTCCCCTAGAGGTGAAGCAATGCCTCACTCTATGGTCAGTAGACTTGGTGCCCGTGGGGGTATATGGTGGTCTTTGGAGGGAGGGGTTCAATGGTGATCTGGGTTGTAGGCACTCTTTCCCTAGTAAGGAAGCACCTGAGGAAGGAAAGATGGGTATGTCTTGGTGTCAGTGGCTCAGTATCTACCGGGGGGTGTTGTGCTGCTCACTGAATTCTGTCCATGATAATTGGTGGGAGGAAATATTGGCATCAGCTCCTTCTCTAGTCCCTGCAGTTGGAGTTTCCAGCCACCCCTGTTCAGGAAGCCCTCACATAGAGAGAACAATCTGTACTCATGGGTCCCAGGCTTCCTTCATAACCCGGCCTTCACCCTGCCTTTGTCCAATTCATTGGCACACCTGGCAGTTTAGGGCTCTTATGTTTTATCTCAGGAGCTCTAGCTGGGTTTGAATACACCAAATTGTTGAACTCAATGTGACAGGGACCCCACTGATCCTTAGGGACAGTGTCTTGCTGTGATGTGGTTGGAGCTGGTTATCCCAGAAGGGCAGTTGCATGAACACTAGGGGCTTGGGGTTCATGGCGAAGAACAACAAGAAGGCAGTGTTCAGTTAGCTGCTCTCGGCAGAGGCTCCTATGCTAATGACCAGGGCAGTGCAATGGTGTCTGTCAGCTCTCCTGCCCATGAGAGGCAATGCCCTGTCTCCCAAATGCACTCCAAGAAGGTAACTGTCCCACCCGATATGACCCAGGGGATCCTCAAACCGCAGCAGTCCCTATGGGCTCGGGGCTCCTTCCCCACAGGAGCACTGCTATGCCCACCAGGGTCCACCCCAGTGATGGCATGGACTTCTAAATCTTCAGTTTTTGAACTCGAAATTTACAGCATGTTGACTTGTCATGATTACCTTTATGTGTCATCTTGACTGCGTTATGGGGGTGTCCAGATTCACAACTGTTTCTGTGTATGTCTGTGATGAGTTTCCAGAAGAGATTGGCATTTCCATCCATGGTTTCTTTCTGCCTGGGCATCACCCATTCCATCACAGTTCTGAGTAGAATCCGACGCAGAGGGAGGAAGAATTCCCTCATTTTTACTTCCCATGTGCTTGTTTGAACTGGAACATTGGTCTCCTCCTGCCCTTGTTCTTAGAGTTACATCATAGTCTCTGCAGGTTCTGAGACTAGACACTAGTTCAGAATCAGGCGAGACTTATACCACTGGTTTTCCTGGCTCCCCAACTTGTGAGTGTAGATCATGGGACTTCTCAACATATTTTGTCAGGGAAACCAATGTGCTTTGGTTTCTGTTGCTCGAGGGAATCCTGACTAATACATGCAGAAGATTTATCTCTTGTTTAGAGGAAGTGAATAAAGTTGTAGCTCATTT
Organism: Neofelis nebulosa; assembly: GCF_028018385.1. Classification (NCBI taxonomy): domain Eukaryota; kingdom Metazoa; phylum Chordata; class Mammalia; order Carnivora; family Felidae; genus Neofelis; species Neofelis nebulosa. The sequence goes on from NC_080788.1 coordinate 148,872,934, forward strand.
AAAGTCCTGAGTAGCGAAGTGCCATGAAGGAAGTGTCACGTTGTTTGATTGGGACACGGGCTGGGTGAAGATAATGGGGAGCTCTGGGAGCTTGTGGTCCTGGCTGCACAGGGAGTGCATCTGGGACTCATGTAAATGTTCAGCTATTGTGCCTCAGGAAATCTGTAATTCACTCATGTTGAGGGACAGGAGAAAGCAATGCAAACAACTGTGTCTTTGTGCATGTTAGGGTAGATTTCCTAGGAAAACAATGATCTAATTCACACAGGTAATAGGTAAACACAGAATCCTGTGTCCAGAGAGGCTCCCTGGAGAAACTGCTGTGTGGACAGGAAGCCCCAGACCCTGAGTGGAAACCTGCCTGTAACCTCCATCTTCACCTGCTCCTGGCAACACAAAGCAGAATTATCCATAGTGTGTGCCCCCCGGTGGTGCTGATCGCCTCCTGCAGGGAGGTTTGTGTCTGGGCTCCCAGAGAGGTCCCCTCACCCTGTCTCTTGCACAGTAATATGTGGCCTTGTCCTCGGCCTTCAGGTTGTTCATTTGCAGATAGAGCGTGTTCTTGGAGTTGTCTCTGGAGATGGGGAGTCGGCCCTTTACTGAGTCTGCGTAGAACGTGCTACTTCCATCATCATAAATATATGTGAGCCACTACACCCCTTTCCTGGAACCTGGCGAACCCAGCTCATTGCATATCTACTGAAGGTGAATCCAGAGGCTACACAGGAGAGTCTCAGGGACCCCCCAGGCTGCACCAGGTCTCGTCCAGACTCCGTCAGCTGCACGTCACACTGGACACCTGCAGACACCAGACATCTTGGTCAGGAAACTGTCACACATCCACTGTTTCTCACTCTTATCCACTCACATACTCAGTGTCTCCCATTCACCATGAATTACCTTTTAAAAGGGCAACCAGGAACACCCAGCCAAGCACAAACTCCATGGTGAGGTGTCTGTTCTGTCCTCATCAGAGAATGGGAACACCTGGGACTCTGGGGGCTGGGGCTCCTCTCCCAGCTTCGGAGTCTGGGATGGGCTGGTTTTATCACCATAGAGAGGACCCCATTTGCATGTGATCTAACACATATATTAAGCTCCAGTCTTAGATTTGATTCTTTAAAAGTGAACAACAGTGTTAGGGACGCACTTGTAGTTTAGTTTGTGTAGATGGTGCTTTGACAATATGAATAATTGTATTCAGTGAGTACAGGTGTATTTGCAGTCCTGTGTGCATTTTTACAGGTCTTTCATCAACATAGATCATTTTCACTCTACAAGTATTTTACATACTTTTTGAAGTTTAACGCAAAATACTTTATTCTGTCATTTTCACTTGTATAATTTTGTTATTTATTTTGCATGTATTTTCATGCTGGTGTGTAGAATCACAGGTGGTTTGTTTTTATTTATTTTCTTTGTTCATTTGGCATCCTGCTCTTTTCCTCATTAAAAAAAACCTGGTTCTAATATTTTTTGTGGTATCTCTAGGGTTTTGTTATGTTTAAGATCAATGTCACCTGCAAACAAGTAATTTTCCTTCCTCCTTACTGATTTAAATGTCTTTTATTTTTTTTATCCCCTATTTTTTTTCTGGTTACATCTTCCAGTGGTAGGAGAAGAAAGCTTTTCCCTTCTTTTCTTTTGGGATTTAGCCAGTGTAAGGATTCAATTGACATAAGACCTATCTACAGGAGAGAATAAATTTCATTTTGTAAGTGCATGGCCTTCCTAATGACATGACACCCAGAGAAAGGACAAAGCAGGTGGCACTTGTGTCTTTCAGACAAAAAAAAACATTGGGTTTGGCAAGAGTTAAGTTTGGGGTCACCAAGTAAGTAGGTTTGTTTGCATAGCCTTCTTGTCCCTGTATTCTTTATTCTGGTTCTAACGATGGTTCTTCCCTCTTGGTACATGGGAGGGAGATTTATATCCTGCTGTCAAGGGACAGTGGAGAGTCTGAGTGTACTTGGACTCTTTCTCAAGTGACTTTCACCCAAATAAGCAGTGTGACAAGATGACATAGTTTGAGGTGGCATATGGATACTTCACATTATCATGGGGAACACTTATGTTAGGGGTGACCATCATTGCCTGGCTCCTGATTTGACAGGAAAGCCTTCTGCATTTTACCGTTCAATATGCTGTCAGGTGTGGGCTTTTCATAGTGGCCATGATCATGTGGAGGTAATTTCCTTCGGTCCCTTTTTAATTGGGTTCTTTTTAAATGATGAACATGTGTTGAATTTTGTCTAATGTTTTTTTGAATCAATCAATGATGGCTTTGATTCAGTCATTCCCTCTGCTAATGGAGGACATCACATTTATGCATCTGTGTATGTTGAAGGATCCTTGCATCCCTGGAGTGAATCACACTGGATTATGTTGTATGATCCTCTCAATGTTCTGTTGAATTCAGTATGCTCAGATTTTATGAAGGAATTTTGCATGTATGTTCATTTGCGATAGTGACCTGTAGTTTCCCTTCTTGTGGTGTCTTTCTTTGGTTTTGGTGTGAAAACAATGCTGTCCTCACAAATTTCATTAGGGAGTGCTGTTTTTTTTATCAGTGGTTTGTAATAGTTTGAGAAATATTGGCATTAACTCCTCTTTAAATACTTAGTAGAAGTTTTAATAAAGCCATGGACTCCTAGGCAGATTTTTTGCAGGGTGAGGTTTTAGATAGAGAAATCTTTTTAATTTTTCTTTTGTTCCTTTTGTATTTTTCCATGAAACAGTCTTGGTGGCCTACGTTATGGCATAAAATGTGTAATTTGTTCCTGGTGATCTAATTGTTGGCCTATAAATACCTAAGTTTTTATTTAATGATCGTTTCCATGTCTTTAGTTCAGTTATGTCTCCTCTTTCAATTCTGATTGCATTTGTTTGAGTCTTCCCTATTTCCCCAGGCTACCTATTTGTTTCAAATTTTACTTACTTTTCCAAATACAAATTTTTATGTAATTGATTTGTTTTCTGTATTTGTGATAGTCTCTATTTTCTGTCTGCTTTATCTTTTTATGGTATTTTTATGTTTATCTTTTTATGTCAATAAAAATGCCAATGAGTTTTTTAAGGAACCTGCAAAATATACAATTCATATGAAAGCACACAACACATGGAAGCCACAAAACAATCATGACGTCGAGAGAACCTGGAGACATCACACTTCTCTCTTTCTAAGTATATTGCAGAGGTACATTAACCACAACAGTGTGCTTCTGGCATCAAATGAGATATTTAGACCAGTGGAGCTCATTACAGAGCCCAGAAGTAGAAGTTTGCAGATGCAGTGAGCAAATCCTCCACGAGATTTCCAACAATGCACAGTGGGGGGAGGATACTGTCTCTTAAACATGGTGTTGACTAGGGGCACCTGTGTGGCTTGGTAGGTTAAGCATCCCACTTCCACTCAGGTCATGATCTCACGGTTTGTGAGTTCGAGCCTCACATCAGGCTCCTGCTGACAGCTCAGGGCCTGGATTCTGTTTCTGCCTCTATCTCTGTGCCTCCCTACTCATGATCTGTCTCTCTCCCTCAAAAACAAAGTAAAAATTAAAAAATAGTATTGATATATACATGCAAAATAATAACATTTGGCCATAATCTTTCTTCATACATATACGTCGACACAAAAAAAATCTCAAAATGGATGAAGGATTAAGAAGAACAGTTGAACCTAAATGCCTTCAAAGAAAACATGAAAGATGAATATGATGACATTCACTTGAGAACGATTGATTTGATATAAAAGCAAAGTCACAGAGAACAAAGCATGTAAGGGGGACTACACCATACTAGAAAAGGGGCAAGCAAATATTTGTAGAGCTAGAAGGAAGTCTATGGGTGCGTAGCCCCTCCCTGCCCACTGGGGATCTCCAGATGGATTTGACAAATTGGCTTCCTCATTGGTAAATGGCTGCTTATTTGGTGGATGGAATGATGCTGACTGACTGGACATGCCATTGCCATGACTGTGGTAAAGAATGTAATGCCTGAAATGGTTCCCGGATTTGCCATTCCATTATGGATTTAGCCAGACCAAGGAACTCACTTCAGCACATAGACAAACTACGTACTTGCAAAGACTTGGGAGTGATAATTAGAATTTTATACTCCACATCATCCTTAATCATCACAGAAGCAGACGATGAGGATATGTGGATTAGGGGAACAGATATGGAACATGAAAAACTAGACAAAAATTCCTTCAGGAAAAATCCACCTGGAAATTGGCCTGGAACATCCAGAATAATTGTCCTTGGCCCTTAATGAGATTTGGAATGCTCCAAATAGCAGGCAGGGACTGACCCCCTTTGCAACAGTATTTTAGAAAGGAGTCCTTAACCCTTTCTTCCCTGATTGAGTGAACTTTATGATAACTTATATGACCAAGTTGATGCCATGCATAGCCATGTCCAAGAAGTAACAGGTGCACTTGGGTTATATCATCCATAGACAATAAGAACATGGCCTCTGCTACTGCCTAGCCATGCAACTCTTTCTACAGAATATGGGACGCTCATCACGTCTTCAGAGAGCACCCAGTTCCACGTCGCTGAAAAGGACCTTATGACGAACTGCTAACCGACTACACTGCCATCAGAATTAGGGAAAGATTCTTCTGGATTCATGCCAGCTGCACAAAATAGTTCCAGAAAATGCCATCGTCAAGATCCTGGATGGCCATCCCCATAACGACCATAGGTAAGGATTCCCAGAGCCAATTCCCAGGCTCCAGAAACACATGGCATCACATAGTAGGTCATGGATCAAAAAACTGCATTTCCACCTAGTTTCATTTTCCGGCTCTTTCCTGTCAGGAAAAAAAAAAAAACTTTTTAAAATGGAGCCTACCCTTTCCCCCACTATTAAAAGAGTGACTACATTTCCTGCTCTCCCTCTGAACCTCTACGACTGTCTGTCTTCAGACTGCATCTGCCCCATTCACCTGTGTAGTTATCTCAGCAGGTCAGACACAGACCCTTACAGCAGTTTTCCAAATCCCGTCTACAGTAAATAATCAGTCTGTTTGTCAATCGTTTTGACATCAGGATAGCATGTAAGCCCCCAAAGTCGTGTTATTTCCTGCCAATGCAAGCAGGTGAATGCACCATGTGGATGGACAAATGGAAGGGTGTGGTATCCACAACCAGAACGACAATGTCACTCTGCCTTTCCTTCCACTGCATTGATTGGGACCACAACTTTGATGGAAGCTTCAGGATGGTCCTTTGCTCAGGTGAAGTATTGGGAGAGAATATTTCCCTTTGTATGAAGACAGTCATGGTGCTGGGTTCTCTCTCTCGGTGACATAGCAAGGCAATCTGGTGCCAGATGGTCACTAGGTGCTCCAGCATAACCCCCATGGCACAAACACTGTCCAGATCACAAAATGTTTCATTGGCACTCAGACTACCTGTGCATCAAGTGGCATAGCTCAGCCACTTCCAGCTAAGGCTGCCTAACAGCACAAGTCATATGAGAGTAGACCGAAAATCTGGAGTAGCTCAGTCAGGTGACAAAACCCACCTTATAGCTGCTGAAGGGCTGCAGGCCTCCCGTGTCTCACAAACTTTCAGGAATGCATGATAATTGACCAGTGACAGTGACCCTCAATTGCCCAGAGCAGTGGGAACTCATGACAGGCTCTACATGGGCTGGTCAGGCTAACATCTTGGCACTGTTTGGACTGTTAGGAATTCCCAAGGCAGCAGGGTAGAGATGTATAGGTTGAGAGCAGACTGTGGCTGGGACTCCTTGGTCATCGATGCTGAATGGGACATACTGGCTAGCTCAGTCATGACGGAGTCTCCCCTGTGGCCCTTTAGATACCCTCAACTGCCTAGACAGTCTTGGGAATGTGAGCCATTTTATGGACAGCTGGGCATTTACATTTCAGTAGTCAAGTGTAAAGCGCCACCTGTTAGGAGGGGGCTTTAATGCCCGTCAAGTGGGCAGACGGAAAGGAGAAATGGTGTGTTTAATGTCCCCCCTCCTTCAGTAAATCTTGAATTATGGGGTGCAATTTCTCAGTCCTCTATTGCGCACAATATTGATGTGCATATACTGTCTTAATTGGATGTGTGGGGGCGTGCAATTTGCAGTCCTACAGACTCCTGATATGTAGCTCCCCCCAGGAAATCCAGGCACTGGGTTTGTTCCCACTGGCCTTGATGGCATGTGAGGGCATTCACATCATTAACAAGACAATGCATGGTCAAAGGGGCCACAGTTGCTAAAAGAGATTCAGTAAAGATTCTTCCAATAGTGACATCAAAGCGATGTTGAGACCCTTCTACTATCCCTACCTTTATACCTAGTAAGCTAAAGGGCACCACACTTTTATTTGGAGGGGTTCCTGGGAAGCACTGTACCTTGGCTTCAGGGTCAATGAGAGAAATAAAGTGTTGTCTGTGTCTGTGTCCTACACGGTAATTACAGAAGTATACAGGCAGTTGTCCCAGGAGGAAGGACATACTCCACAAACCTCCAGGTCCCTAGGCAGGGGCCTTGGCATCTCCCCACCCACTGGGATCCTAGCTCCCCACTACCAGGGCTGTCATGTCCAAAGAAGTGATGGCACCCACCCGAAGGTTAGAAACAGCATTCTCTCGAAGATCCCAAAGAGTCTGATCAAAGTTTCCGACTTGTGTTCAGGCTGTCCTGAGATTAAGTCACTAGGGACCCCTCTTCTCAGAGCTGTGCATAAGGAGAAGTGTGGGCATCATCTCTAGAGCAAGAGATCTGGGTTGAAGTTCCACCCCTTGAAAGGGGCACTGCTGGGACCCTCCTGTGGGCTCCTATCTATGGAGGTGGTGATCCCATCACCATTTGCAGCAAAGAAGTCTTGGGCTTCTTGAAAATTCTCCTTTTCACATCTGACTATGGCATGCATGCTAATGCCTGCTACACTAAAGCTGGTATTTCCATGAATTGTATTGGCACAAGGCTTAAGATCAGAGTGGACCTTCAAGAAGAACTCCTTAGGTTCTGTTGTCAAGTGCCTCTCCTCCAGGTGGAAATGGACAAGGGCTCATGGGCACATGACATAAGGGAAACAAAACAGAACAAAACAAATCAAAATCCAAATCCCACACCCATTGAATTGTCCCCATTCTATCTTAGAGTTGGATTGCATCACCTGGCCTTGACCTCTCCCAGTGGGCCTGTGCTGTCGTGCCATAAAAATCCAAGTCCGGAGAATCAGAGCTTCTTTCTTCCTACCTCTGTGGACTCTGGGGCCCTAGGGAGCCTCTTCCTCAGAGCCTTCCCCTTTTTCCTTGGTGTGTGTCTCTTTCCATGTGCCTTGGGGTGTTTGTCAGAGCCTTTTGATACAGTGAAAAGACTGGAAGCTCCGTAGGTTGTCTCTAAGTAAACAGGCCGTTGATACCTTGACCTTTTCAGTGATTTATGAATCTGGGGCACTTGGACCAATCCAGACAGCTGTAGTATGTCAAGCGCTTAAAGCAACAGCTTGGAGCCAATTGTGAAGACCCACTAGAGCCAATCAATATCCTTGTCTCCCTCCCTTTGGACAAATGATTCCAGGAAACCTTGCATTTTCATGATGGTGTAGTGCCTGTCACCATTTCTCTCTTTCACACTGGTCCGTGGATATGTTGGTGTAGTGAAGACCTGGGATAGAAGTTAACTCTTCCCAGACACGTGTGATTAGGCCTCCCATGCTGCAGTGTCCCCGTCAACACCTGTCAAATAGGGAGCCATTGTCAACAGCAGTGACGAATACAGCCAGTAGGGGGAGGTTGCCTTGGCTGTGTCCTCCGCCCAGGGAGACATGATGCTCCTGGTAGAGTTGCCTCTGTCACTAGGTAGGCATGGCTAAGCAAACACAACACCAGGGTACTGGCTGCAACACAGTGGACCCAGCAACTGGCGTCTTCTTCGACACTAATCTAGGCATATGTTCTTCGGTGTCCAGCAATATCTCACTTGGAGATGAGTAGGAAATCCACACCTCTGGAACCCCAGGATGGTGCCTGATTGTTGGTCTCTGCAGGGAGTCTGACCTTTTATGGCACTGGTAACTTAGGGTAGGGGTTTCTGGCAACACCTGGCATCAGCCCAAAGCAAAGCTACAGACCACCGGCAAGCTCCAGCTCCTTCCCAGAGCAGCTGAGATGTGGGGGTAGGAAACGAGTGAGCCATTTTCAGTGCTAACACATTGTTGGAGGGCACCACCTAGGCCCCCAATCCCATCCCTGGGGACAAATGTGTTGGGGACCCCAGCTGTTGTACAAAATTAAGAACATGTAGACTGTATCCTGCTGCAGGAATAGGGAAGAGCCATTGCTCAGGGGGTGGATAGGCAGCTCCCTAGGCATCTGAGCTCTGGCTTTGGATACATGAGATGCATGGGGCCCTCCTGACTCAAGGTGGGGTTTCCGTGCACCCCCAACAAAGGAAATGGAGGCGCAGGATTTCTGACTCACAGGGCCCAGAAGCAAGGGTACACAAGGACCTTGGGAAGGGCAGGCCTCCTTCCCACAGTCCCAGTGATCAGGGCACAGAAAACAGGGTAGCAAGTACCTGATTACTTGAGAATGCATGGGGCTGAATTCCCTAACTTTTCACAAGGTCACCTCTGTGTGGTTATTCGAGAAGGCTCTCAGAAAACCAGTGGGAATCCTAGGCAGATCCTTATCTAAGGTTAAACTCACTGAAAAGTAGGCAAGAGAAAGAGAGCAGGGATTCACATTCATCGGGCTCCAACTGGATGCCAGATCATCCATAGGCACCTTTCATCAGAAAGGCCTGCCTTTCTGATTCATTTCATTGGGTGCTCCATTCAGTCTCACAGTCTCAGTCTCCCACATTTGGAAATTTTGTCTCCATGGAGGCACAGCTTGTGCTAGGTGGAACCTAATGCCAGTCCCCTTCCCTCACAGCCCACAGACACCCCAGTGTGGAACAGGCAGTGTGGGTGGGTGGTAGCTCTCCATTATCCTGAACCCACATTGGGACTGGGGGAAGACAGATTACCTGGAGAATGAGAAAATGTTAAGTGTGCAAGAGCACAGTTTTGGAGACAACTCATGAATTTGTCCGTGAAAGAGCTTGTGTGAACGTCTCTTAATTCTGGAAGCATATACCTCAGTTCAAGACCCAGATGCTGACTCAGGTCCTCTGCACATAATCTCGGGCTCAGTTTGGGCTCTTGGAAGCTTAGATATATACGTAGAGGCCACAAGCATGCAGTGTTTAAGTCTTATTTCAGCGTTCTGGTCAGTGAGCCATGAGAGATGTGTGTCAGAGCCGTGATGTGCCTGTGGACCCCTGTGTCTCCTGCAGACCCCCGAAACGTGGATGTCAGCTCTGCAGCCTCATTACTGTATTTTCACACATGTGCCAGTTGGATTGTCTATAGTTGTTCAGCAGTGAGGAGGGTAATTATGGATTGTCGTCAGCAACAATCAGTCCCTTAACTTTCTCGGGGTTGATAATTTGACATTTGTGGCGACACCACAAGGAATGCAGCTATTATGGCTTAAATGGGACCAAAAACCACTCTGAGATATAACGGGGATTCATGAGTTTGCCTCACTGGCCGCATTCTTCTTGGAGGGGTGCACTGCCTGTGCTCCCACCAGTGCCTCGTCCAGTGCACCATGGAGGATCCCAGCTTATGTGGCAATGGCAGTTCCTGTTATTGTTGCATATCCCTCTGTGACTGCACTTCTCTGGGATACAGTCATAATTCAGCTGAGCCACACTGCCAGTGCAGTAGGTGTCCTGACAGAGCTTTCCAGAAGCATAGGGGGTACCAGTTCTCACATGACCAATCTCGGTTGTTCCTGTGCTACTATGTGAATTCAGCCGCAAACACCAGAACCCTGATATCTCAGATGGATTGAATCCAACATTCTCTTGCAGCTGAGGGAGATGTGTGACAATCCTACACTGCAGCCTTCCACACGGCACGTCTGTGTGGGAACAGGGTTCAGGGTTGAATTCCCCAGGGTCTTGTGCAGTGTCCATATCGGCTGCTTTTTTGATTTATGGCATAGCAGACATCTTCACCTTTCCAGAATTTTGCAAAGATTTCTTGGCAGCGCATAGTGCGGTCAGTGCAGTTCCCATGATAGCAGCATCCCTCTTCAGTGCATGGGGTTCCGTCTTGCCTATGGAAGTCATCAGGGTACGCCAAGGACACCCCACAACCCTGCCTTCATCCTGTCTGTGTCGAAACCATTGGCCCACCTGGCATCTCAGGGCTCTTATGTTTTATCTCAGGAGCTCTAACTGGGTTTGAATACACCAAATTGTATGAACTCAGTATGACAGTGATCTCACTGATCCTCTGGGAGAGCATCTCGCTATGCTGTGGTTGGAGCTGGTTATCCCAGAAGGGCAGTTGCATGAACACTAGGGCTTGGAGTTCATGGTGAAGAACAACAAGAAGCAGCGTCCATTTAGCTGCTCTCAGCAGAGGCTCCTATGCTAATGACCAGGGCAGTGCAACGGTGCCTGTCAGCTCTCCTGCCCCATGAAAATGCACTCCAAGAAGGTAACTGTCTCACCCGATGTGACTCAGGGATCCTCAAACTGTAGCACTGCCTGTGGGCCACGGGGCTGCTTCTCCCCTGGAGCACTGCTACGCCCACCAGACTCCACCCCTGTGATGGCATGAACTTCTAAACCTTCAGTCTTTCAGCTCCGCGTTTACAGAAGGTTGACTTGTCTTGATTACCTTTATGTGTCATCTTGACTGCGTCATGGGTGCCCAGTTTCCCCACTGTTTCTGTGGATGTCTGGTAACTATTCCAGAAGACACTGGCATTTCTATCCATGGTTTCTGTCTGCCTCGGCATCACCCACTCTGTTAAGGTTCTGAAGAAAATCTGATGCAGAGGGAGGAAGAATTCCCTCATTTTTACTTCCCATGTGCTTGTTTGAACTGGAACAGTGGTCTCCTCTGGCCCTTGTTCTGAGAGTTACATCATCAGCTTTCCACGTTGTGAGACTAGAGAGTAGTTCAGAATTAGATGAGAATTACACCTCTGGTTTTCCTGGGTCTCCAGCATGTGAGAGTGGTAGGTGGGGTTTATCAATGTATTCAATCATGTAAACCAATGTGCTTTGGGCCCTGTGCCTCGGGAGAATCCTAATAAATGGAGATGAATTATCTCTTCTTTAGAGGAATTGAATAAAGCTGTAGCTCATTTAAAGTCCTGCGTAGCAACAGCCAGGTGGGAAGTGTCATGTTGTTTTATTGGGACAATGGCTGGGTGAGGATAAGGAGGAGCTGTGGGATCCTGTGGTCCTGGCTGCACTGGGAGTGCATCTGGGACCCCTGTAAATGTTCAGCTGTTGTGCCTCAGGATATCTGCAATTCACTCATATTGAGGGACAGGAGTAAGCAATGCAAAGAACTGTGTCTTTTGTGCACGTTAGTGTAGTTTTCCTATGACAACAAGTATCTAATTTAGACAGTTAATTGGTAAGCACAGAAACCTGTGTCCAGAGAGCCTCCCTGGGGAAACTGCTGTGTGGAGAGGAAGCCCCTGACCCTGACAGGAAACCTGCCTGTAACCTCCATCTGCACCTGCCTCTGGAAACACAAACCAGAATTGTGCATTTTGTGTGCCCCCCTGGTTGTGCTGATCCCCTCCTGCAGGGAGGTTTGTGTGTGGGCTTCCATTGGGGTCCCCTCTCTGTGTCTCTTGCACAGTAATATGTGGCCGTGTCCTCGGTCTTGAGGTTGTTCATCTGCAGATATAGCGTGTCCTTGGCATTGTCTCTGGAGATGGTGAATCGGCCCTTCACGGAGTCTGCATAGCTTGTGCTCCTTCCGTCATATCTAATATATGCGGCCCACTGCAGCCCCTTCCCTGAAGCCTGGCAGACTCAGTCCTTGCTGTTGCTACTGAAGGTGAATCCAGAGGCTACACAGGTGAGTCTCAGGGACCCTCCAGGCTTCACCAGGTCTCCCCCAGACTCCACCAGCTGCACGTCACACTGGACACCTGCAGACACCAGACATCTTGGTCAGGAAACTGTCACACATCCACTGGTTCTCACTCATACCCACTCACATACTCAGTGTCTCTAATTCACCATGACTTACCTTTCAAAAGAGCAACGAGGAAAATCCAGCCAAGCACAAACTCCATGGTGAGGTGTGTGTGTTCTGTGCTGATCACAGAATGGGAACACCTGGGACTCCTGGGGCTGGGGCTCCTCTCCCAGCTGCAGACTGCAGAGGGCACTACAGAGGGCTACAGAGAGGGCACTATTTGCATGTCCTCTGACATATATATCAAGATTCAGACTTAGATTTGATTCTGTAAAAGTGAACGACAGGGTTGGGGACGCATTTCTACATTAGTTTGTGTGGATGGTGCTGTGAAATTATGAATAATTTTAATTGGTGAGCACAGGTATATTTGCAGGCATGTGTGCAGTTTTACATGTCTTTCATCAACATTGGTCATTTTCGCTCTACAATTATTTTACATCCTTTTTGATATTAATCCCAAATACTTCTTTCTGTGAAATTTTCACTTCTATAATTTTGTTATTTGTTTTGCATATATTTCCACGCTGGTGTGTAGAATCACGGGCGGTTTATTTTTTATTTATTTTTGTTCATTATGTATCCTGCACTTCTCCTCATTTTTAAAAACTGGTTCTAATATTTTTTGTGGTATCTCTAGGCTTTTGTTATGTTTAAGATCATGTCATCTACAAACAGGCAATTTTTCTTCCTTCTCACTGTTTTAAATGTCTTTTATTTCTTTTTATTGCCAAAGTTTGAGTAATTCTTTCAGTTGTAGGAGAAGAATGCTTTTCCCTTCTTCTGGGGTTTCACCTGGTGTAAGGATTCAATTGCCATAAGACTGATCTCAAGGGGAGGATAAATTTCATTTTGCAAGTGCATGGCCTTCCTAATGATATGACACCCAGAGAATGTACAAAGCAGGTGGCACTTGTGACTATCAGACAACAAAACATTCGATTTGGCAAGAGTTAAGGCAAAGGTGTGGGTTTGGGGGTATTTAATTAGTCAACAAGTAACTAGGTTTGTTTTCACAGCCTTCTTGTCCCTGTGTTCCTTATTCTGGTGCTAAGGATAGTTCTTCCCTCCTGGAACAGGTAAGGGAGTTTTCCCAGGGGAGATTTATTTCTTGCTGTCAAGGGACAAAGGATGGTCTGAGTGTCCTTGGACTGGCTGTTTCTCACATGACTTTCATCCAAATCAGCAATGTGACACGTTGATATGGTTTGAGGCAGCATGTTTATTCTTCACATTATCATGTTGAATACTTACGTTAGGGGTGATCATCATTGTCTGATCTTGATGTAGAAGGAATGGTTTTCATATTTTTCTGTTCAATATGCTGTCAGATGTCGGCTTTCATAGTGGACATGAGCATCTGGAGGTAATTTTCTTCTTTTTTTTCTTTCATTACCATGTTTGTTTTTTTATTTTTTTTAATTTATATCCAAATTAGTTAGCAAATAGTGCAACAATGATTTCAGGAGTTGATTCCTTAGTGCCCCTTACCCATTTAGCCCATTCCTCCTCCCACAACCTCTCCAGCAACCTTCAATTTGTTCTCCACATTTATGAGTCTCTTCTGTTTTGTCCCCCTCCCTGTTTTTATATTATTTTTGTTTTCCTTCCCTTATGTTCATCTGTTTTGTCTCTGAAAGACCTTATATGAGTAAAGCCATATGATTTTGTCTTTCTCTGACTGACTCATTTCACTTAGCATGATACCCTCCCTTTCCATCCACATAGTTGCAAATGGAAAGATTTCATTCATTTTGATTGCCGAGTCATACTCCATTGTATTGATATACCACATCTTCTTTATCCATGATGGATTTTTTTGTTTTTTTCTTTTGAGTGTTGAGTTTGATAAGTTCTTTATATATTTTGAATACTCTTTATCTGATATGTCATTTTCAAATATCTTCCCCCATTTGTCAGTTGCCTTTAGTTTTGTTGATGATTTCCTTGCTGTGTAGAACCTGTTTATCTTGATGAGATCCCAATAGTTCATTTTTGCTGTTGTTTCCCATGCCTCTGGGGACAATGTTTAGTAAGAAGTTGCCCTGGTCAAGGTCAAAGACGTTGGTGCCTGTGTCCTCCTCTAGGATTTTTATGGTTTCCTGTCTCACATTTAGGTCTTTCATCCATTTTGAATTTATTTTTGTGTGTATTGTACAAAGTGGTCCAGTTTCATTACAATTCCATGTTGCTGTCCAGTTTTCTCAACACCACTTGTTGAAGGGACTCTCATTTTTCCATTTGATACTCTTTCTTGCTTTGTCGAAGATTAGTTGACCATATAGTTATGGGTCGGTTTCTGGGTTTTACATTCTGTTATGTTAATCTATGTGTGTATTTTTATGCAGGTACTATACTGTCTTGCTGACTATAGCATTGTAATATAGCTTGAAATCCAGAATTGTGATGCCTCCAGTTTTTTTCTTTTTCATGATTGCTTTGCGGATTCAGGGTCTTTTGTGGTTCCATGATAATTTTATTTTTGAAATGTTTTTATTTATTTTTGGGAGAGAGAGAGCATGAGCATGGGAGGGGCAGAGAGAGAGGGAGACACAGAATCTGAATCAGACTCCAGGCTCTGAGCTGTCAGCACAGAGCCCAATGTGGAGCTCGAACTCACGGACTGTGAGATCATGACCTGAGCCGAAGTCAGACGCTTAACCAACTGAGCCACCCAGGGGCCTCAACCAGTATAAGTTTAGAATTATTGGTTCTAGCTCTGTGAAAAATTCTGGGATTAGTTGAGAGGGATATTTGCTTTGAATTACTTGCATTGAATGTCTAGATTGCTTTGGGTAGTATAAACATTTTAACAATGTTTTTTTCTGAGAGAAAATGGGAGGAGGGGCAGAGGAAGAGGGAAGGAGAATCCCAAGCATTTTCTGTGGTGTCAGTACAGGAACCAATGTGTGGTTCGATCTCAGGAACCATGAGTTCAAGACATGTGCCCAAATCAAGAGTCCTGGCTTTAGCCCATGGAGCATGTAAGCACACCAATTATACTCTTAAGTATAGAGAACAAACTGATGGTTACCAGAGGGAAGGTGAATGGAGGGTTTGGGGAAGTAGATGATGGGGATGAAGGGGTGCACTCATAATGAGCACTGGGTGTTGTATGGGAATTTTGAATCACCATATGTTACACATGAATCTAATATTGCATTGCATGTTAACTAACTTGAATTTGAATAAAAAAATCAATGTATGTTAAGTGTCTACAAATGGCCTTGTTGGCATACAGCCCACTAGGAATCATTTATTCCAAAAACTATACTGACAAAAGGAACAGCTAGAATTTTGAGCTAAGGTATGTTCCTTTCCTTCCCCACCCCACCTCAGCAAATGGAGAATCCAGTGCAAGTACCTGGGACTATAGGCGTGTGCCACTGAGTCTGGCTGCAACCCTACGCCAGATTGTTGTAGCCAATACACAGGGTTCCCGGTGCCCAGCTCCTGTTCAGAGGACTCTTTTCCAGAGGGACAGAATGTCAGTGACCCCAAGCTGTTTGCTGTTGATGCCAAGCCCCTGCAGGTGCCACCGAGATGTGGGACTCATTGTATGCAGCCCCACTTCCAGGATGGAGGGTTTTCCCTGGGCACAGTCCACTAGGGATGCTGGGAGCCTGGTCGCCCCAGACCTGACTTATATGGCAGGAGTCTCATGCCACCAGGACAAGCAAGCCACAAGGAAATGAAGGTGCCACCCTAACTGGGTGGATCCCTAAACTGATCCCTTATTTTGTCCCCACCTGCAGCTTCAGAGTTTTGCTCAGGGCAGGGGGGACCTGGAGCAATCCACTAAACCAAGGTGAAAATCTGTTCTGGTACAACCGAGTTCATTTCCAGCTGAGTGTGAGGAAGGTCTGGGCCTCATGTTGTGGGAGAGTCAGGTGCAGGAGACAAATGGCTTCAGTGGAGGATTCCTAACCTACTCCTGCTCACCAGCAGGAGAGAGCAAGAGCCAGGGACAGTGGAGGGAACAGCTGCTGTCAGAACACATTTGAGATTCTGTTCTCAGCAACTCTCCATTCAGAGGAGTCCGAGGTGGTGAGTTTCAGTCTGTGGAGACTCCATACTTCAGAGCATTGTTGAACATAGGACAACATTCAACATGCAGCAGAGGAATTTATCATGTGGGGGTGGGTCAGAAAGTGATAAAGTCTAACCAAACACTGTCGCCTAGGCTGTCACATCTAGGCTGGCTGTGTGAATGTCTCAGGCCACACCACCTCTGTAGTCTTTGAGACTACTTTCATTCCCTCACATCATGTCTTTGAGGTTCTCCTAGTTTCAGGTCTGCATCAATAGTGTCACATTTCTGTGGAAAAGCATCCCATTGATGGAAGTTTTATACTTGGTTTATTCCTTTATATTTAGGACGACTTTTGACTTATTCTTAGCTTCTAACACTAAGAAAGATACTATACATATGTACACACCATTTATTTTCAGAGCATGGGATTTCATTCTGGAGAAAGTTCTCGGGAGTGGTATTTCCAGGTTACATGTTAAGTCATCCATGTATAATTTCATGAGTAACAGCCAATGATTTTCCAGATCTGGTGTTCATTTTTTATTCCTACCTGCAGTGTTTGAGGCCCCCAGAGTGCTGCATGCTCACCTGGATGGTGTTGCCAGTGTTCCCTTCATACCTGAGCCCTCAGGGTGTGTGCATAAGGCATCTATTGCATTCTTGATTTGAATTTCCTTGCCAATCGATGGTGTGAAGAGACTTTTCCTGTCCTTACTAATGTGTCTACAACCTCTAGGATGGGATGTTTACTACGCAAGGCTGTGTTTGTTTTATAGAGGGTTGTTTCCTTTCTTCCTATTGACTGTTGAGGGTTCTTAGCATATTCACGATGCAGGTCCTTGGTGGTTATGCAATTTGTGAATATTGTCTCTTCCTATGTAACTTGTCTTACTGCTATTTCCTCATTGGCAGAAAAAAAACATCCGATTTTCACAAAATGTAATTATACCATTTCTTCTTATGGGTCTTGTGTTCTGAGCTTTAATTTTGGTTTTCAGGATGATTAATTGTGACTAATATCTATTTTGTAATGTTTATACTTGAGAGAGAGACAGAATGTGAGTGGTGGAGAGGCAGACAGAGGGGAGACACAGAATCTGAAGCAGGCTCCAGGCTCTGAGCTGTCAGCAGAGAGCCTGACAGGATGCTCAAACTCTTGAACTGTGACATCACGACCTGAGCTGAAGTAGATGCTTACAGCGACTGAATCACCCAGGCACCCGACTTATTTCCTGATTTACAATGTAAATAAAAGTCTTTTTTTCTGGTTTCTCTCAATGTTGAATTGTTCCCTAAGTGGTCTCTGGTGACTTAGGGTTTTGTTGTTTAAGTTTATGGACTCCAGTAACTCAGTTTCATGGCATGGTTTTTTGATAACTATATGGTCAATTCTGTTGTCATGCTGTAATTGAACTTCAAATTTCATAAGAGATTCTGTGTGTGTCTGTTTGGACAGATTGCTCATCACATATGATAGATGTGCTCCTGGGGTCAAAAAACGCGTTTACCTTTCCAGGTGTTGGGCTTTCTCTATGTCTCAGGAGCCATCGAGCTCTGTGCACACAACCTAGTTCTTGACACAGGATTTTCCCTTCACAATTCTATGTAAAACCCTGAAAATTCATATTATGCATTGTCACTGTCAGACACTTCATGAATAGAACACACTGCAATGTTATATCATTTCCTGAAACTATTTCCTAAAATTATTTTACTCTTGCATGTTTGGGGGTATGATTTTTCTTTCTCCTTCAAAGGGGAGTTCATATCTGCATTTGTGGAATTCTTCCAGCCTCCTCATCCCCTAATGCTTTTCCAGCATGCTGTACAGTGTTTCACTAAGTGCATATTTAGGTTTATTTGTACTCTGCCACATTCGGTGATAGGAGTGTAAGACAGGCTGAACCATATAGCTGGTTTTTGTTGTTGTTGTTGTTGTTGTTGTTCGGTTCCCATGTAAGTGATCTGTCATATTGAATGTTTATAGAAAAGATAGCCCCTCACTTTCATACACCACTAACAGGGGACATGGTCCTTTTTAAAAGAAAAGGCAAAGGAAGACAAGGGAGCTGAGACACAAGGTTGGGGAAAGAAACCTACAGGCTGGCAGGAAGGGTCATCTCTCCAGACTTTCCAGTTCTGCAGATGTGGGTCCCTGCTGAAGCCCAACTTGGGTTCTTGTGCAGGTGTCTGGACAAGCGGCCCATGAGATATGGGCACATAGGATTTAGAAAGGGGTGCTGTAGTTTGAGTTCCAGCCCGCCTGGCACTGCTGTGAAAATTCATGCATATGTTAACTTATGTCCACGACCAGTTAGGGATTAAAATGGGTAAATTCAGGAAGTTAGGCTCACTACCTTAGATTCCATGTTCATGAAAATTTGTGACAACATTTCTCCCTTCCTTTTTTTTTTTTTTTACTACTTTAATTATTAAATTTGTGTCTAAATTTTGGGTAGTTAACATATTGGGTGATATTAATTTCATTAGCAGAATTTACTGACTCATCACTTACATTAACACCCAGTACCCATCACAACGCATGGCCTACTTAAACCCCCTCACCCATTATCCCATCCCCCACACACCTGGCCTCTAGCAACCCTTAGTTTGTTCTCTAACATTAGAGTCTTTTATGTTTTTCTTGCTCTTTTTTCCCTTCACCTATGTTCCTCTGTTGTGTTTCTTAAAATCCCCATATGAGGAAATCATATGATGTTTGTCTTTCTTTGACTGACTTACTTCGCTTAGCATGATACCCTCTAGCTACATCAACATCTTTGCAAATGGCAAGATTTCACTCTTATTTCTGACTGAGTAATATTCTAGTCTATACACATAGCACATTCATCACTCGGTGGACTTTTGGTCTCTTTCCTCACTTTGGCTCTCATTGGTAATGCTGCTGTGAACATTGGGGCGCATGTACCTCCTCAAATCAGAATTTTTGTATTCTTTGGGTGAATACCTCATAGATCAATTGCTGGAGTGTAAGGTCGTTTCATTTTTAAGATTTTGAACTGTTTTCTGGAATGGCCACACTATGCATTTTCACGAAGAGTATAAAAGTGTTTTCTTTTCTCCTCAGCCTCATCAATATGTCTTGTTTCCTAGTTGTTAGTTTTAGACTTTCTGACAGTTTGAGGTTGTTTCTCATTGTAATTTTCATTTGTATTTCCCTGATGATGAGTGATGGTGAGCATCTTTTTGTGTGTCGGTTAGCCATCTGGATGCTTTGTTTGGAAAAGTGTCTAGTCATGTCTTCTGCCCATTTCTTCACTGGATTAGTTGTATTTTTGGTGTTGAGTTTGATACATCATTTATAGATTTTGGATAGTAAGCCTTTATGAGAGTTGTCATTTGCAAACACCTTTCTCAATTCTGTAGGTTGCCTTTTAGTATAGTTGTTTGTTTCTTTAGCGCAGAAGCTTTTTATTTTGATGGAGCCCCAATTTTGAATGTTTGCTATTGTTTCCTTTGCCTTCTGAGATGCGTCTACTAAGAAGTGGCGATGTCCAGTGTCAAAGAATTTGCTGCCTGAGTTCTCCTCTAGGATTTTGATGGTCTCTTGTCTCACGTTTAGGTTTTTCACCCATTTTGAATTTATTTTTGTGTATGGGGTAAGAAAGTGACTCGGTTTCATTCTTCTGCATCTTCTGGTCTGGTGTGCCCAACACCATTTGTTGACAAAATTGTCTTTTTTTCCATTACTTACTCTTTCCTGTTTCAGCCAAGATGAGGGGACCATACATTTGTGAGTCCATATCTGGGTTAACCTTTCTGTTCTATTGACCTGTGTGTCTCTTTTGTGCTTGTGGCATACTGTCTTGATGACTACAGCTTTGTAATATAGCATGAAGTCTTCAATCACGAAGTCTCCTGTTTCTTTGTGTAGCATAGACATGTCAATAATATTTGCTCCTTCAATCCTTAACATTGACTGTGTTTCCATTTCTTTCTGTCATCCTCAGTTTCTTTCATCATGTTATATAGTTTTCAGAGTATAGATCTTTGAACTCTTTAGGTATCCTATTATTTTTCGTACAATATTAAACGGGATGGATTTCTTTTTTTTATTTGTCTTTTTGTTTCCTCACGATTGCTGTATAGAAATGCAATAGAATTCTGTATGTTGATTTTTAATCTTGTGACTTTGCTGAACTGATGTATCAGTTCTTGCAATGTTTTGGTGGAGTCTTGGGTTTTCTATGTAGAGTGTCATGTCATCTGTGAAGAGTGGAAGTTTGACTTCTTCCTTTCCAATTCGGATGTCCTTGTTTCTTTTTGTTGTCTGTTTGTGTGGATAAAGCTTCCAGGAATATGTTAGGTAGAATTATGAGAGTGGGCATTCTTGTGTTCGTGACATTAGAGGAAATTTGTTTTCCCAGTGAGGATA
Source organism: Neofelis nebulosa (assembly GCF_028018385.1). Taxonomy (NCBI): domain Eukaryota; kingdom Metazoa; phylum Chordata; class Mammalia; order Carnivora; family Felidae; genus Neofelis; species Neofelis nebulosa. The sequence goes on from NC_080788.1 coordinate 148,893,400, forward strand.
TTAGCTGTGGGGTTTTCATATATGGACTTTAGGGTGTCGAGGTATTTTTCCTCTATCCCTTGTTGAGGGTTTTTATCAAGAAAGGATGTTTTACTTTGTCAAAAGTTATTATTATGTTTGCCTCGATTGAGAGGGTCATATAGTTGTTATCCTTTCTCTTATTACTGTGATGTATTACAGTGATTTATTTGTGAATATTGAACCACCCTTACAGCCAAGGAGTAAGTCCCACCCTATCATGGTAAGTGATATTTAAATGTATTGTTGGATTCGATTGGAAAGTATTTTCTTGAGAATTGTTGCATCCATGCTCATTAGGGCTAATGGCCTGTAAGTCTCGTTTTTAGTGGGGTTTAATCTGGTTTGGAACCATGGTCATACTGATCTTATAGAATGAGTTTGGAAGTTTTCCTTCCGTTTCTATTATTTGGAATAGTTTGAGAAGACGAGAATATTCTATTCTACTTAAATAGAATATTTACACGCTAATTATCCGGTAGAATTCACCTGTGAAGCCATGAAGCCCTGGAATTTGTGTGTCAGTAGGTTTTTGATTACTGATTCAATTTATTTGCTCCTTTCAGTCTGTTCAGGTTTCCTATTTCTTCACATTTAAGTTTAGTTAGTTTATATCATTCTGGTAATTTATCCATGTCTTTCAGATTGACCAAATTTTTGGCATATAAATTCCAAAATATTTTTTATAATTGTATTTCTCTGGTGTTAGTTGTGCTCTCTCCTCTCAAATTTGTGATTATATTTACTTAGTCCTTGAGGAAGATGGCAGTGTAGGAAGACGTTGGGCTCACTGGGTCCTGCTGATCACTTAGATTCCACTCACATCTGCTTAATTTACCCAGGAAACCACCAGAAGACTAGCACAATGGACTCTCTGGAGCCAAGCATAGACGAGAGGCCCACAGAAGTGGATAGGAAGGTTGGAGAGGCGGTCCATGCTACATGGACTGGGTGGAGGGAAAAAGGCAGTGGAGGTGCAGCCAGCCCACCCAGCAAGGCAGAGCCCCCGAATCTGGCTTGCAAAAGCAGAAGGTCTGGATGGAGTGTGTTCTGACAGCCAGTGGGAATTAACATCTGGAATGTTATAATTCAACTGCGCTGCTCAGAGAGCGGGAGGGCTAAAGTACAATGGGAGAGAGAGTTGTTGAGCCCCACAGGATAGAGCTCAGCTTGGTGGGGAACAAAGGCACAGGGAAGAGCCATTTCCCTTGCCATCCCCCAGCCAAAATCCCAAAGGGAACCAGTTCCTGGCATGAACTTGCTTGCAACGCACAAATACCCAATGCTGTGCTTCTGCGGATCCATCCCTCCAATGGGTCTGCCTCCCTCCCAGTGCCACAGGGCTCCTCCTGAAGTTGACCACCAAAGGAAAAGCGAGCTGAACCTGCCCCTCCCGCCCCTGTGCATCTTGTGGATCCATCCAGGCTAATATGTCAGATCCCATCAAAGCAGCGCCCAAGCCTGGAAGTGTGCAAGTAGCCCAGAGGCCGCACCACTCCACAGTGAGTCCTGCCCCTGGGAAAGGGGAAGATAAGGTACACAGTAGTCTGACTGTGGCCCCAGCGGTGGGCTGGGGGCAGATATCCGGTCTGACTGCAGGCCCGCCCACCAATGGAAGTTACTCCAGACAGCACAGGGGAAGAACCCTGCAGTTCCGCGCCACTCCAGGGACTCTCCAAAATGATGAATCGGAAGAATTCTACCCATCAGAAACTACAGGAAATAGCGACAACTAATGAACTGATCAAAAACAATTTAAGCAGTATAGTAGAAAATGAATTTAAAATAATAGTCATAAAATTAATCGCTGGTCTTGAAAAAAAGTATAGAAGACAGCAGAGAATCTACTACTACAGAGATCAAGGGACTAAGAAACAGTCAGGAGGAGCTAAAAATGCTATAAATGAGCTGGAAAACAAAATGGAGGCGACCACAGCTCAGATTGAAGAGGCAGAGGAGAGAATAGGTGAATTAGAAGATAAAATTATAGACAAAGAAGAAGCTGAGAAAGAGAATTAAAAAATCCAGGAGTGTGAGGGGAGACTTAGAAAACTATGTGACATAATTAAATGAAATATTATATGCATAATTGGGATTCTAGAGGAGGAAGAGGCAAAGGTGCTGAAGGTGTACTTGAAGGAATTATAGCTGAGAACTTCCTTTATGTGGGGGAAGGAAAAATGCATTGAAATCGAAGAGGCACAGAGAACTCCCTTCTGATGTAACTTGAATCGATCTTCTTCATGACATATCATAGTGAAACTGGCAGAATACAAGGATAAAGAGAGAATTCTGAAAGCAGCTAGAGATAAACATGCTCTAACATATAAAGGGAGACCAAAAGACTAGTGACGGATCTCTCTACTGAAACGTGGCAGGCCAGAAAGGAATGGCAAGAAATCTTCAGTGTGATGAACAGAAAAATAATGCAGCTGAGAATCCTTTATCCAGCAAGTCTGTCATGTAGAATAGAAGAAGAGAAAGAGGTCTTCCCAAACAAAGAAAAACTGAAGGAATTCATCACCACTAAACCAGCTCTAAAGAGATCCTAGGGGGGACCATGTGAGACAAAGTACCAGAGACATCACTACAAGTATGAAACCTACAGATATCACAATGACTCTAAACCTATATCTTTCTATAATAACACTGAATGTAAATGGACTAAATGCTCCAACCAAAAGACATAGGGTATCAGAATGGATAAAAAAGCAAGACCCATCTATTTGCTGTCTACAGTAGACTCATTTTATACCTGAGGATACCTTCAGATTGAAAGTGAGGGGATAGAGAACCAACTATCATGCTATTGGAAGTCAAAAGAAAGCTGGAGTAGCCATACTTATAACAGACAAACTAGACTTTAAAGGCTGTAACAAGAGATGAAGAAGGGCATTATATAATAATCACAGGGTCTATCCATCAGGAAGAGCTAACAATTATAAATGTTTATGAACCAAATACGGGAGCCCCCAAATATATATAACAAGCACAATCATAAGGAACCTTATTGATAAGAATGTGGTAATTGCAGGGGACTTTAATACTCCACTTACAACAGAGCATAGATCATCTAGACACAGGATCAATAAAGAAACAAGGGCCCTGAACGAGACACTGGATCAGATGGACTTGATGTAGAACTCTGCACCCCAAAGCAACGGAATATACCTTCTTCTTGAGTGCACATGGAACCTTCTCCAAGATAGATCATGTACTGGGTCATAAAAGAACCCTCCATAAGTATACAAGAATTGAGATCATACCATGCATACTTTCAGACCACAATGTGATGAAACTTGAAATCAACCACAAGAAAAAGTCTGGAAAGCCTCCAAAAGCATGGAGGTTAAAGAACACCCTACTAAAGAATGAATGGATCAACCAGGCAATTAGAGAACAAATGTAAAAATATATGGAAACAAATGAAAATGAAAATTCAATAAACCAAACGCTTTGGGATGCAGCAAGGGCAGTTCTGAGAGGAAAATACATTGCAATCCAGGCCTATCTCAAGAAACAAGAAAAATCCCAAATAGGAAATCTAACAGCACATCTAAAGGAAAAGAAGCAGAACAGCAAAGGCACCCCAAACCCAGCAGAAGGAGAGAAATAATAAAGATCAGAGCAGAAATAAACAATACAGGATCTAAAAAAACTGTAGACCTAATCATTGAAACGAAGAGTTGGGTTTTTTTTTGAAAAAATAAACAAAATTATTACACCTCTAGCCAGTCTTCTCTAAAAGAAAGGGAGATGACCCAAATAGATAAAATCATGAATGAAAATGGAATTATTACAACCACTCCCTCAGAAACACAAGCAATTATCAGGGAATACTATGAAAAATTATATCCCAACAAACTGGACAACCTGGAAGAAATGGACAAATTCCTAAGCAGCCACACACTTCCAAAACTCAAACAGGAAAAAATAGAAAGCTTGAACAGACCCAAAACCAGCGAAGAAACTGAATCAGTTATCAAAAATCTCCCAACAAATAAGAGTTCAGGACCAGATGGCTTCCCAGGGGAATTCTACCAGACATTAAAGCAGAGATAATACTTCTCAATCTATTTCAAAAAATAGAAAGGGAAGGAAAACTTCCAGACTCATTCTATGAAATCAGCATTACTTTGATTCCTAAACCAGACAGAGACCCAGGAAAAAAGAGTACAGGCCAATATCCCTGATGAATATGGATGCAAAATTCTCAATAAGATACTAGCAAATCGAATTCAACAGCATATAAAAATAATTATTTACCATGATCAAGTGGGATTCATCACTGGGCTGCAGCGCTGGTTCAACATTCGCAAATCAATCAATGTGATACATCACATTAATAAAAGAAAAGATAAGAACCATATGATCCTGTCAATCGATGTAGAAAGAGCATTTGACAAAATTCAACATCGTTTCTTAAAAAAAACCCTCAAGACACTCGGGACAGAAGGAACCTACTTAAGCATCGTGAAAGGCATTTATGAAAATCCCACAGCTGATATCATCCTCAATGGGGAAAAACTGAGAGCTTTCTCCCTGAGATCAGCAACACGACAGGGATGTCCACTCTCACCGCTGTTGTGTAACATAGTGTTGGAAGTTCTAGCATCAGCAACCAGACAAGAAAAGAAAATCAAGGCCTCAAAATTGGCAAAGATGGAGTTAAGGTTTCACATTTTGCAGATGACATGATATTATATATGGAAAACCTGATGACTCCACCAAAAGTCTGCTAGAACTGATACATGAGTTCAGTAAAATCTCAGGATACAAAATCAGTGTACAGAAATCAGTTGCATTCTTACACACTAATAATGAAGCAACAGAAAGACAAATAAAGAAACTGACCCCATTCACAATTGCACCAAGAATCATGTAAACCTAACCAAAGATGTAAAAGATCTGTATGCTGAAAACTATAGAAAGTTTATGAAGGAAATTGAAGAAGATATAAAGAAATGGAAAAACATTCCGTGCTCATGGATTGGAAGAATAAATATTGTTAAAATGTCAATACTACCCAAAGCTATCTACACATTCGATGCAATCCCAATCAAAACCGCACCAGCATTCTTCTCGGAGGTAGAACCAGCAATCCTAAAATTTGTATGGAACCACGAAAGGCCCCAAATAGCCAAAGTAATTTTGAAGAAGAATACCAAAGCGGGTATCACAATCCCAGACTTTACCCTCTACCACAAAGCTATAATCATCAAGACAGCATGGTATTGGCACAAAAAGAGACACATAGACCAATGGAATAGAATAGAAACCCCAAAGATAGACCCACAAAACTAATCTAGACCTGCGAACTAATCTTTGACAAAGCAGGATACAATATCCAATGGAAAAAAAAGAGAGTCCCTTTAACAAATGATGCTGGGAGAACTGAGCAGCAACATGCATAAGGATGAAACTAGACCACTTTCTTACACCATTCACAAAAACAAACTAACAATGGATAAAGAACCTGAGTCTGAGACAGGAGACTCAGACTTTCTCCTAGAGGAGAAAGCAGGGAAAAACTCTGACCTCAGCTGCAGCAATTTCTTACTTGACCCAACCCCAAAGGCAAGGGAATTAAAAGCAAAAATGAACTATTGGGACCTCATGAAGATAAAAAGTTTCTGCACCACAAAGTAAACAATCAACAAAACTAAAAGGAAACCAATGGAATGGGAAAGGATATTTGCAAGAGACATATTGGACAAAGGGCTAGTATCCAAAATGTATAGAGAGCTCACCAAAGTCCCCACCTGAAAAACAAATAATCCAGTGAAGAAATGGGCAGAAAACATGAATAGACACTTCTCTAAAGAAGACATCCAGATGGGCATCAGGCACATGAAAAGATGCTCAAAGTCGCTCCTCATCAGGGAAACACAAATCAAAACCACACTCAGATATCACCTCATGCCAGTCAAAGTGGTCAAAATGAACAAAACAGGAGACTATAGATGCTGGAGAGGATGTGGAGAAACGGGAACCCTCTTGCACTGTTGGTGGGAATGCAAACTGGTGCAGCCGCTCTGGAAAACAGTGTGGAGGTTCCTCAAAAACTTAAAAATAGACCTACCCTATGACCCAGCAGTAGCACTGCTAGGAATTTACCGAAGGGGTACAGGAGTGCTGATGCATAGGGGCACTTGTACCCCAACGTTTATAGCAGCACTCTCAACAATAGCTAAATTATGGAAAGAGCCTAAATGTCCATCAACTGACAAATGGATAAAGAAATTGTGGTTTATATACACAATGGAATACTACGTGGCAATGAGAAAGAATGAAATATGGCCTTTTGTAGCAACATGGATGGAACTGGACAGTGTTATGCTAAGTGAAATAAGTCATACAGATAAGGACATATGTTTTCACTCCTATGTGGATTCTGAGAAACTTAACAGACGACCATGGGGGTGGGGAAGGCAAATAATGGTTGGAGAGGGAGGGAGCCAAAACAGAAGAGACTCCTCAAAACTGAGAACAAACTGAGGGTATATGGGGGGTGGGACGAGGGGAGGGTGGGTGATGGCCACTGAGGAGGGCACCTGTTGGGATGAGCACTGGGTGTTGTATGGAAACAAATTTGAAAATAAATTTCATATTAAAAAAAATTACTTAGTCCTTTCTCTTTTGTTTTTGCTAAGTATGGCCTCGGTTTATCATTTTTAGTTATGCTTTCAAAACCCAGCTTATAGTTTCTTTGATCTGTTCTACTGTTTATGTTTGTTTCTTTATCATTTATTTCTGGTCTAGTGTTCTTTATTTACCTTCTCCTGCTGGCTTCAGCGTCCAGTTTCTGTTCATTTCCTAGCTTGTTTAGGTGTAACATGGTTGTGTGTTTGAGATTTTTCTTCTTTCTTGAGTTTGGCCTGTATTGCTATATATTTCCCTCTTCCAACCAGTTTTGCTGCATCCGTATCGTTTGGCACTGGCATGTTTCCGTTTTCATTTGCTTCCATGTATTTTTTACTGTTTCCTTAATTTCCTGAAAATCTCATACAGTCTTTACTACAGTGTCTTTAACTTCATGTATTAGTGGTGTTGCCAAAGGTTTCTTGTGGTTGACTTCAAGTTTCATAGTGTCCTGGTCTGAAAATATGCTTGGTATTATGTCAATCTTTTTGTACTTGTAGAGGGCTGATTTGTGACATAGTATGTGATCTGTTCTGGGGAATGTTCTATGTGCACTCAAAAGGAATGTGTATTCTGCTGTTTAGAATGGAATGTTCTGAATATATCTGTTAAGTCCATTTGGTCCAGTGTGTCTTCCTTAGCCATTGATTCCTTATTGATTTTCAGCTTAGATGATGTGTCCATTGTTGTAAGTGGAGCGTTAAAGTTCTCTATTATTATTATTGTATTGTTATCAATTAGTTTCTTTATGTTTCTTATTAACTGATTTATATATATCAGTGGTTACAATTTTAGCATATAAAGATTTAAAACTTTGTATCTTCTCATTGGATAGACCAGTTTATGATGTATACTGCCTTCCTCATCTCTTGTAACAGATTTTGGTTAAAATCTAGTTAGTGTCATACGTGTATGGTACTACAACTTGCTTTAGACGTCCGTTAGCATGATAAATTGCTATCCCTCCCCTCACTTTCAATCTACAGGTGTATGGGTTGAAGATGAGTCTATTGTATGCAGTGTATAGAAGGTCTTGTATTTTTTTTTATCCATTATGTTTTCCTATGCCTTTTGATTGGAGCATGTTGCCCTTTTACATTCCCAGTGATTATTCATAGATATAAACTTAGTGCCATTGTGTTACCTCTCAAATCACTATTTATGGAGATTTTCTCTGCTTCTTTCTAGTCTTTGTTTCTTTTAGTCTTCCTTACCCACTCAAAGAGTCCCATTTAATATTTCTCAAAGGGTTGGTTAAATGCCACGAACTCCTTTGGTTTTTGTTTGGGAAATTCTCTCTCTCCTTGTATCTGAATGACAGCCTTGATGGGTAAGGATTCTTGGCTGCATATTTTTGAATTGGGCATGTTGAGGATATCATGCCACTCCTTTCTTGCCTGCAGGTTTCTGTGGAGACATCTGCCATAATCTTTTATGTCTTCCCTTTTTAGTTAGCGACTGCTTTTGACTTGCTGCTTTTAGTGTTTTTCTTTCTATGTGTATTTTGCTAATTTTACTGTTATATGTCTTTGTGTAGCCTGACTTTTTTTTATTTTACTGGGAGTTCTCTGTGACTCATAGATGTGGACGACTGTTTCTTTCCCCAGTTTGTGGACATTTTCCACTATAATGCACTCAGATAAAACTTTTCCTTTTTTTTCTCCCTCTCGTTTTGCACAGGGACTCCTTTTTTTTCACTATATGAAGTTTATTGTCAAATTGGTTTCTATACAACACCCAGTGCTCATCCCAAAAGGTGCCCTCCTCAATACCCATCACCCACCCTCCCCTCCCTCCCACCCCCCATCAACCCTCAGTGTGGTCTGTTTTTAAGAGTCTCTTACACTTTGGCTCTCTCCCACTCTCACCTCCTTTTTTTTCCTTCCCCTCCCCATGGGTTTCTGTTAAGTTTTTCAGGATCCACATAAGAGTGAAACATATGGTATCTGTCTTTTTCTGTATGGCTTATTGCACTTAGCATAACACTCTCCAGTTCAATCCATGTTGCTACAAAAGGCCATATTTCATTCTTTCTCATTGCCACGTAGTACTCCTTTGTGTATATAAACCACAATGTCTCAGGGACTCCTTTGAAAAGAATTTTATTTCACTTTTTGGAGTTGCTGAGTTCCCGAAGTATACGTTTGAGATGCAATATTTAGTTTTCCTTTTCTTTCCTGCTTCATTTCCCCCGTAATTTTATCTTCTATGTCACTTACTCACTCATCTGCTTCTTTCCACCTGAGGTCATTATATACAATCAGTTTCACCTCCCGTTTATAGCATTTGTAACGTTTCAGACTGACAAGTTTTTAGGTCTTTTCTATATGTAGACAGGGTATCCTCCTGTCTTGTTTGCTTTCTTGAAGCACAGCTAGTGTCCTTATGATAGTTTTTAAAAATTATTTTCACTTATTATAGTTTTTAAAAGTTCTGTTTGAGGCATATTTGTTATATGTGTTTTAATTATATCCCTTACAATGACCTTTTATCGTTTATTCTTTTGGAATGCATTCCTCCATCAGTCTGTATGTCTGTCTCTGCATTCTTAAGTTTTTCGGAAAATCCTGTTATGTTTTCTGCTTCTAGAGTAGTGTCTTCATGACAAGTGTTTACATACTGTTGAGGACCTGATATTCTGGAAGCATTTCTTGCATGTGCTGTGTGCACTGTGCTGTCATGTATTGGCTGCTGTGTCCCTCAAGTCAGTCCTTTGCAGGTTTCTCCTTGCCTCCAGTAGGGAGTTTTTCAACTTTGTCCAGTGTTGTGTTTTAACTAAGTGAGTTTGTTCTGACTGTTAAAAGAGGCTAATTCCTATCTCCCCTAGAAGTGAAGCTTTGCCTCACTATATGGTCAGTAGACTTGGTGCCTGTGGGGGTATATGGTGGTCTTTGGAGGGAGGGGCGTTGTGCTGGTCTGGGTTCCAGGCAGTCTTTTCCTAGTAAGGAAGCATCTGAGTAAGACAAGGGGGGTGGATCTTGGTGTCAGTGGCTCAGCTTCTACTGGGGGGTGATGTGCTGCTCACTGAACTCTGTCCATGCTGATTGGCGGGGGGAAATATTGGCATCAGCAACCCGTCTAGCCCCTGCAGTTGGAGTTCCCAGCCGCCCCTGTTCAGGAAGCCATCCCACAGAGAGAAAAATCTGTACTCGTTGGTCCCAGTCAGAACCCTGCCTTCACCCTGTCTGTGTCCAAGCCATTGGCCCACCTGGTGGCACAGAGCTCTTATATTTTATATCAGGAGCTCTAGCTGGGTTTCAAAAGTCCAAACTGTATGAACTCAGTATTATAGGGACCCCACCGATCCTCTGGGAGAGGGTTTTTCCGTGCTGTGGCTGGAGCTGGTTATCCCAGAAGGGCAGTTGCATGAACATTAGGGGCTTGGAGTTCATGGTAAAGAACATCAAGAAGGCAGCATCCAGTTAGGTGCTCTTAGCAGAGGCTCCAATGCTAATGACCAGGGCAGTGCAATGGTGCCTGTCAGCTCTCGTGTCCCATGAGAGGCAATGCCCCCTCTCCCAAATGCACTCCAAGAAGGGACTGTCTCTCCCTATGCCAGCCAGGGGACCCTCAGATCGCAGTGCCCCCCCATTGGTCTCTGCTCTCCTTCTTCATAGGAGCACTGCCATGCCCACCAGGCTCCACCCCCGTGACAACATGGACTTCTAAATCTTTAGTCTTTGAACTCCACATTTACAGGAGGTTGACTTCATGATTACCTTATTTTAATCTTTTTTTTTAAATTTTTTTAACGTTTATTTATTTTTGAGACAGAGAGAGACAGAGCGTGAACAGGGGAGGGGCAGAGAGAGAGAGAGGGAGACACAGAATCGGAAGCATACCTTATTTTAATCTTGACTGCGTCATGGGTGCCCAGATTAACCACTCCTTCTGAGTATGCCTGATATGTGTTTCCAGAAGAGATTGGCATTTCCATCCATGTTTTCTTTCTGCCTAGGCATCACCCATTCCATTATAATTCTGAGTAGAACCCGATGCAGAGGGAGGAAGAATTCCCTCATTTTTACTTCCCATGTGCTTGTTTGAACTGGACATTGGTCTCCTCTTGCCCTTGTTCTGAGAGCTACATCATCAGCTCCAGGTTCTGAGACTAGACTATTTCATAATCAGGCGAGAATTACACCATTGGTTTTCCTGGGTCCCCAACTTGTGACAGTAGATCATGGGACTTCTCAACATATTTTGTCATGGAAACCAATGTGCTTTGGATTCTGTTGCTCAAGGGAATCCTGACTAATACATGGAGATGATTCATCTCTTGTTTAGAGGAATTGAATAAAGCTGTAGCTCATTGAATGTCCTGAGTAGCAAATGCCAGGAGGGAAGAGTCACGTTGTTTGATTGGGACAAGCGATGGGTGAAGATAATGGGGAGCTGTGGGATCCTGTGGTCCTGGCTGTACAGGGAGTGCATCTGGGACTGCTTTAAGGTTCAGCTGTTGTGCCTCAGGAAATCTATAATTCACTCATGTTGAGGGACAGGAGTAAGCAATGCAAACAACTGTGTCTTTGTGCATGTTAGTGCAGTTTTCCTATGACAACACAGTTGCTAATTCAGAAAGTTAATAGGTAAGCACAGAATCCTGTGTCCAGGAACTGCTGTGTTGAGAGGAAACCCCAGACCCTGACAGGAAACCTGCCTGTATCCTCCAACTGCACCTGCTCCTGGGAACACAAAGCAAAATTGTGCATAGTGTTCGCCCCCTGGTGGTGCTGATCCCCTCCTGCAGGGAGGTTTGTGTCTGGGCTCCCAGTGAGGTCCCCTCACTGTGTCTTTCGCACAGTAATATGTGGCCGTGTCCTCGGTCTTGAGGCTGTTCATCTGCAGATACAGCGTGTTCTTGGCCTTGTCTATGGAGATGGTGAATCGGCCCTTCACGGAGTCTGCGTAGAATGTGCTACTTCCATCAGTATAAATGCGTGCGACCCACTGCAGCCCCTTCCCTGGAGCCTGGCGGACCCAGTGCATGTAGTAGCTACTGAAGGTGAATCCAGAGGCCACACAGGTGAGTCTCAGGGACCCCCCAGGCTTCACCAGGTCTCTTCCAGACTCCACCAGCTGCTCGTCACACAGGACACCTGCAGACACGAGACATCTTGGTCAGGAAACTGTCACACATCCACTGTCTCACTCATATCCACTCACAGACTCAGTGTCCCTCGTTCACCATGAATTACCTTTTAAAAGAGCAACCAGGAAAACCCAGCCCAGCACAAACTCCATGGTGAGGTGTGTGTGTTCTGTGCTGATCACAGAATGGGAACACCTGGGACTCCCGGGGCTGGGGCTCCTCTCCTAGCTGCAGGGTTGGAGCTGGACTGGTTTAATCAGCACAGGGAGGGCCCTATTTGCATATCCTCTGACTATATATCAGGCTCCAGACTTAGATTTGTTTCAAATTTAAAACCAGTGTTTGAGAGGCACTTCTAGATCACTTCTTGCAGAAGGGACTGTGACAGTATAAATAATTCTAATCTGTGAACACAGTGATCTTTTCATCTGTGTTTGCCATTTTACATGTCTTTCTCCCAGCAGGTCATGTTTGGTATGTTATTTTACTTTTTAGTGAAATTTAATCCTAAATACTTTATTTTGTGCCATATATTTTAATGTGTGTTTATTTTTGCGTGACAGATAGAGGGAAGGAGAGAGAGATCAGAGAGAGAGAAGGGGACAGAGAATCCCAAGCAGGCTCTGCACAATCATTGCAGACCCTGCCTTAGAATAAACTCAGGAACCATGAGATCATGACCTGAGCCAAAGTCAACAGTAGGCACTTAACGGATTGAGCCACACAGATGCTCCATTTTGTGCCATTTTCAATTGTGTGATTTTGTTATTTTTTTCATATACTATGTTTTAGGTGTGTGGAAATACAACATATTTTTGTATGTTGATTTGTATCCTGAACTTTTCCTGAGTTTATTAGTTCTAATACTTTTTTTTATGGAGTTTCTAAGATTTCACTATAAGTTCATGTGATTCTCAAACAATTTTCTTCTTACTGATTTGCATATCTTTATTTCATTTTCTTACCTAATTTTTATGGGTACATCTTCAACTTGTAGGACCAGAAAGGGTTTTCCTTCTTTGCTTCTGTGTTCTTTGTCTGGTCTAAGGATTCAACTGACATAAGACAGATCTACAGAAGAGAATAAATTTCATTTTGCATGTGCACAAGCTTCCTAATAATATGACACCCAGAGAATGAAGAAAGTAGGTGGCAATTGTACCTTTTAGAATAAAAAACAATGGATTTGTGAAGAGTTAACAAGACAGAGATTTGGATTTGGCCAAGTCAATTAGTGAGGAATTAACAAGGCTTGTTTGCACAGCCTTCTTGGTGCCAAAGTTCCCATTTCTGGTGTAAGGATGGTTCTTCCATTCTGGTAGAGGGAAAGGAAGTTTCCCAGGAGAGATTTATTTCCTGCTCTCAAAGGGACAAAGGAGGGTCACAGTTTCCTTAGACTAGCTGTTACTCAAGTGACTTTCCTCCAAATAAGCCATGTGACAAGATGACATACATTGGGTGCCATATTTTACTGGTCTTCATGTTACCATGCGGAATACCTATGTAGGGAATGAGAATCCTTGCCCGGCTCCTAATATGACAGGAAAAGCGTCAGTTTTTCCCTGTTAAATATGCTGTCAGGTGTGGGCTTTTCATCTACGGCCACAATTTTGTGGAGGTAATTTCTTTCTTTCCCTCAGTTGCTGAGATTTTTTAATAATGACAATTTGTTGAATTTTGTCTAGTTTTATATATATCAATAGATGATGATATAGGTAATCAATAGATGTGACTGCATTGTCACATATGACCCTTTCATTGTGCTGTTGCATTCACTATGCTAGGAGTTTTGCATGTATGTCCATCTGAGATATTGGCCTTTAGTTTCTCTTCTTATGGTGTCTTTCGATTTTGCAGCATAGTAAGGTTGGTCTTGTAGATGAGTTGGGGCATATTCCTTTCTTTTCAGTTTTTGGTAAGAGTCTGAGAGGTATTGGCATTAAATATCCTTTATATTTTGATACAATTCATATGTAAAGTCTTCTGTTTCCAAGCTGAATTTTTTTCTTTAGGGGAGGGATATGATTAGATTATAGATTCAATCTTACTTGCTTTAATTCTGTTAATTTTCTATTTCTTCATGTACAGTCTTGTGGATTGTATGACTCTAGAAACTTCCTAGTTGCCCCTTAGTTATCTAATAATGGGTCTATAATTATCTAGGGATTTTCTGTTATTGTTCTTCACTTCTTTGGTGTCAGTTATGTCCCCTCCTTAATTCTGATTGTATCTGTTTGAGTTTTACTTATTTCCTAGTAGAGATGCTTTTTCAATTGCATTTAGCTTTCCAGATATCAATTTCGATTTGTTAATTTTTTTGTATTATTACACTCCTTATTCCTTTTATCTGTTCTAATAATTTCTAATGTTAGTTGAGTTAATAAAAATGCCAATGAATGTATCTGGGCAATTCTTATTTATATGGTACCACAAAGCACACGGAAGTGAGAAAACAATCCTGAGAAAGAAGAACAAACCTGGAGACAGCACACGTCCTTCTTTCTAAGTATATTGCATAGGTACATTGTCTATAACACTGTGCTGCTGGCATACAGTCAGACACACAGACCAGTGGCGCAGGTTACAGAGACCAGGATGAAATGTGTCTGGATGCAGTCAGCATATCCTCCATGAGATTTCATAGAATTAAAATTAGGGAAAAAATGGCCTCTATCACAAACGGTTTTGAATTCCAGTGAGTAAAATAATGACATTTGGTCCTTATCTTATACCTTACAGATATTTAGACTCCCATTCAGCCCCTTCCCTGGAGTCTGGCAGACCCACCTTATCAATTAGCTACTGAAGGTGAATCTAGAGACTGCACAGGAGAGTCTCAGGGACCCCCTCCCCTGCCAGGCATCATCAGGTCTCCCCGTGACTCCAACAGCTCTACATCACACAAGACATCTACAGATACAAGTCAGGAAAATGTCACACATCCACTGTTTCTCTCACTCATATCCACTAACATATTCAGTGTTTCTTGTTCATCATGAATTACTGTTTAAAATCGAACCACGGAAAACCAAAGTGAACCCAAACTCCATGGTGAGATGTCTGTGTTCTGTTCTGATCACTGAATGTGAACACTTAGGGGCTGGGGCTCTTCTCCCAGCTACAGTTTCAGGGATGGGAGGGTTTAATCAGCATACAGATGTCCTTTGACAATATAGTAAATTTTGCAACAGAATCCTCAAGAAGCCAGTGACCTTTGGCAGGTGTAAGGGATGGGGCAGTGTTTGGTGTCACAGTATCTTTCAGAACATTGTGATTTATTAATTTGTGATTTTGCTGCAGTGATTATAAGTACCCACGATAATCCTTAATTTCACATATGAACCCAAACACTTGAGGTAAGAATCAGTATACCACCATTGTACAGGTGAACAGATACACTGCGGCAGAGATGGATTGTGTGCATGTCCAAGATCACGTATGAGGTGAGAGTAGTCCCAGTATCTGGACCTGTGCTCCCCATCGGAGGACCCACCTGCCTCCTGAACCACATGCAGGACAAAGCTGGACATCCCAGTGAGGTTTGCATGTTCCTGACCTTCTAGAAGTCCCAGGAGAGTGATGGATGGAAGCCATGTCTATTCTGTCACAAGTTGGAGAGAGTGAGAAGCCTCGACAGAGACTCACAGAGCTGATGGAGATGCCAGGGGTTTTCTACAAACACAAGGGGTCATTTACACATGAACTCTATGTGGACATCAATGGAAACCCTCAATAATGGGCTCCTGGGTGGCTCAGTTGGTTAAGTGTCCGATTTTGACTCAGGTCATGATCTCACAGTTTATGAGTCTGAGCCTTGTGTCGGGCTCTGTGCTGACAGCTCAGAGCCTGGAGACTGCTTCATATTCAGATACTGTGTCTCTCCTCTCTCTCTTCCCCTCCACCGCACGTACTCTGCCTCTCTCCCTCTTAAAAATAAATAAACATTAAAAAAAGAAAGGTTCAATGAAGTTAAAATGGTTGAATTTTATTAAAATATGTTGAAGACAAAACACCTGAGATCAGGAAGGATGATGTTAATTAAAAATATTTAGGGGGGCCTGGGTGGCGCAGTCGGTTGAGCGTCCGACTTCAGCCAGGTCACGATCTCGCGGTCCGTGAGTTCGAGCCCCGCGTCGGGCTCTGGGCTGATGGCTCGGAGCCTGGAGCCTGTTTCCGATTCTGTGTCTCCCTCTCTCTCTGCCCCTCCCCCGTTCATGCTCTGTCTCTCTCTGTCCCAAAAATAAATAAAAAATGTTGAAAAAAAATTAAAAAAAAATATTTCTTCATCTATGAAATGGAGAACATTATTCTTCTAAACTCTTGTTAATGTGAGAATGATCAAAGATGTATTTATCCCAGTGTCTGACCCTGGGAAAATTTGTGTATTCCCATTATCATGGTTTATTTAAACAGGGAGGACACTTGTGTGTTTCCACAGCTTTTACAAACTCTTTGCTGTGTTCATGTCAGAAGAAGTGTGCAGAGCCTTGATCTGAAAGCCCTTGAGAGGAGACCAGTCCTCAACCAATCTCTTGTCCTGGATCATGAGCTCCCTGGTCTCTGAGTTCCACCTGGTGGTTGTGATTGCCCCCGGTGGTCCCCGTGCTCCTGTTGTTTCACAGACCCCTGCAGAGTTACAGTGACTCCTTTATTCCCCTCCCCATTTATGCAACATGCAATGGTGAGACCCTTCCATCATGAGCACTGCAGACCCTTCTGTTCACAGGATGTCTCCTCCTACATATTTTCCATCTTTGAACCCTTCACTCTGCTTCTTGCGTATAAATATACAGTTATATTTCCTTTAATCATTGGTGAGCAACAATCTTGAATAGTTATCCTTATCAGTTGGCAAGAGTCAGAAGAACTTTTCATTTGATAATCGAGAGAACAAAAGAAAGATTTTTGGGCTCAGAAATTCTACTTTCATGAAACTGGGATAAATGTGCTCAGCTTCAGACATGTACCACCTTCAAGAAAAAAGGAAGTGTCAATCCCAGAGACAAGTTGGAGTCTGAGATTCAGAGCATTCTGTCTTTGAACCTAACGGGTTTCCCAAGATTGATAATCAAATTGTTTCTTGTTGGTGATGCACTTCTAAATTACACTGTATTTCTTCTGGGATAGGAATGTCAGTACCTGTTATGTTATGGTTACCATGCAGAAGCATTCAGAAAACAAAAATGGTTTTCTAGAAATGCAGGTCAGCTGATGGAGAGAGTTTCACCTCAGGATGGAAGGTACCACGGTCTCACCCTACCGAAGCTACATGGTTAGATTTGGGGTTTTAGAGGTAGTGAAATTATGTACGTTTTGGACTTGACTTAATATTTAATGATTTGACATGTTGGAGGATTTGGGGGTGTGGTAATGTGAGTGTCATGTGGGATGGAGGTGAACTTTCCCTGACATCAGTGTGGACTGTGGTCGTCTATGTCATTCTTGAACCTGTGTAGAATAACTTATGTGGCCAAAGGGACTTGTCACATGAGATTAATTTTGACACATTGATATTACTGCCATGTGTATGAGTCTGGGGATGGAGTTCAGGACACAGATGGGCAGTCACCAAATGTCCATCTCGGAACTGAAGATGAGTAGGTCCTGAAGACAGCACATCTGTGGGAGGGAATACCTTGAGAATTGTGGGATGAAACCCCTCATCACCAGGCACAGACACTTTCTTGCATGAAGTTCAAGTCTCCCTCTGGATCTGAGTGTCTAACTGAACCCAGGTGGATATGCATGGATGTCCCCAAAATGCTCTGAGGTGAAGAGAAACGGTAAGGAAAGAAACATGAAGAAAGACAGATAACAGCAAGGAAAGACACATAAAGGAGTCATTGCCATTGAGAGAGGACTTCTGGGGATGACATGCATCCTGTTTTCTGCAGCCTTGATTGGACGATGTTGGACACTAGCCAGTCGAGGTCGGGGCCAGCCCTACAAACTGGGCTCTGGGATGTAAGACCAGAACCATAGCCACCCTAAGCTGACTGTATTATGGACAAGTGACATGACTCGGGAGGTCCCTCACCTGAGGATAAAGAGATGTTCTGGCCACCCTGTGGCCCCCCACCCTCTGTGGTCACTCCCTCCAAATGTTATAAATTCACAGCTTCTATTGTATGTGAAATGTACCCTCTCTCAGTAAGGCGATGGTCCACTGCTGGTTCTGGGAGGATTCCACCTTGTGACCTTGTCTCTGGTATAAACCTCCTCTCTGTCTTCTAAGAATGAAAGCAAAGTTCCCCTTAACATGCAGCTAAAATCCAATATTGTGCCCTCACTTGGATCCAATTATTTTTCGGTTTAAATCACTAGTGAAATTGTCATCTGTTTGGAAATTCCCTTCAGAAGCAAATAGTGGAATACATGGGTGGTGTCAGGTGGTGTAGACCAGTGGAACAGCCCATGTAAACATGCATCCTCAAGGCTGAGCTTGTTCCCTAGTGAGGAATGGGAAGTACAAGGAATGCCAGCTGACACTAGTCTGTGCTTTCTGAGTACCCAGCAGACCTGGGTGAACGGGCCTGTTCCAGGAGCAAGAACTTCTACACACAGGCAATACATAGATGCCAGCTGTCTAGACAGACTGCCCATGAGATGTGGTCACAGAGGAGCTGGGAAGGGCAGCTGGGGTTTGAATTCCAACTTACGTGGCACCAACATTGGGAATCATGAGTATGTTTGTTAATTAATGTCCACTACCCGTTAGGGATAAAATGGGTAAATGCAAGTTGTTAGACTCACTGCCCTAGATCCCATTGGTTATGACCATTTGTAACATTTATCCCCTTCCTTTTTTTCCCCTGTTTTTTAATGTCTGAAGATTTTATTTATTTACATCTTTGTTAGTTAACATGTAGTGTAGTTTTAGTTTTGGGAATAAAATTTAGTGATTCATCATATACGTTAACACCCAGTGCGCATCACAACAAGTGACCTACATAATCTCCATCACCTGTTTTAGCTATTTGAATCAGAATTTTTGTGTCCTTTGTGTAACTACCTTGTAGAGAAATTGGTGGGACCTAAGGTAATTCTATTTTAACTTTTTAAACTCTTCTCCAGTGTGGTCACACCACTTTGCATTCCCACCAAGAGTATAGGAAGGTTCCTCTGTCTCCACATCCTTGCCCATATCTGTTGTTTCCTGAATTGTTCATTTTAGCCATTCTGACAGGTGTGAGGTAGTATATTATCATGATTTTGAATTGTTTTTCCCCAATGATGAGTGATGTTGAGCATCTTTTCATGTGTCTCTTAGCCATCCAGATGTTTTCTTTGGAAAAGTGTCTGCTCATGTGTTTTGATCATTCACTGGATATTTGTTCTTCTGTGTTTGTTAAGTTCTTATAGATTTTGGATACTAACTCTTACCACGTATGTCATTTTCAAATATCTTCACTCCTCTGTCAGTTGCCACTTAGTGTTGTTGACTGTTTCCTTCACTGTGCAGAAGCTTTTTATCTTGATGAGGTCCCAATAGTTCATTTTTTGCTTTTGTTTTCCTTGCCTCTAGAGGCATGTGTATTAAGAAGTTGCCGAGGTCGAGGTCAAAAAGGTTTCTGCATGTTTTCTCTTATAGATGTTGATGATTTTTGGTCTTACATTTAGGTTTTTCATCCATTTTGAATATATTTTTGTGTTTGCTGTAGTAAAGTGTTCCAGATTCAATCTTCCTCATGTTACTATCCAGTTTTCCCAGCACCATATGCTGAACAGACTGTTCAGCAAATCTGGTTCTCTATTCTGTCCCATTCATGTATGTGTCTATTTTTGTGCCAGTACCATACTTTCTTGATGAGTACAGCTTCGTAATACAGCTTGAAGTCTCTTGTTCACGTAAGTATATGGTTCCTGGTAAAACAAACTTTGTAAACCAGACCCGAGTAGGTAAGCACAGAATCCTGTGTCCAGAGAGGCTTTCTGGGGGAAACTGCTGTATGGAGAGGAAGCCCCAGGCCATGGCACAAAACCTTCCAACAACCCCTACCTGCACCTGCTCCTGGGAACACAAACAGAATGGTGCATAGTGTGCACCCCCTGGAGGTCCTGATCTTCTTCTACAGGGTGGTTTGTGTCTGGGCTCACAGTGACAACCCCTCACTGTGTCCTTGCATCATAGTAATACATGGCCGTGTCTGCAGACCTCTGACTGCTTAGCTCCATGTAGGCTGTGTTTGTGGATGTGTCTGCTGTCAGAGTGAGTGTGCCCTGGAACTTCTGTGCATAGCTTGTAGAATCATCTTCAGGGTCAATGCTTCCCATCCACTCAAGCCCTTGTGCAGGAGCCTGTCGCACCCAGTGCATATAGGAATCAGTGAAGCTGTATCCAGATACTTTGCAGAATATCTTCACTGATGCCCCAGGCTCCCTCACTTCAGCCCCAGACTCCACCAGCAAAACCTGGGAGTGCACACCTGTAGAGAGGGGACAAGAGTGGATGAAATCAATTTTGACTGTTCCTGGTCCTCTCCTGTGTCCAGGGACTTGGCTGACCCTTAGCTGTCGCCACTGCCACCAGGTAGAGGATTCTCCAGCTCCAGTCCATTGTGAGGGGATGTGTCTCAGGGTCTCCGGTAGAGGATGGCATTTTACGGTGATGCTCTCAGGGCACAGACACACCCATACTTAACATAGTGCTTTTAGGATTATTTGCATAGTCATGAGACAGAGTATTTCATACACAGGACCAGAACCATCTGGAGACGGTCCCAGAGACCATGTACATTGGGACTCAGAGAGCACCAGTCTAATCCTTGTTTGAGGACATGGGTCCTTGGCCAGGTTCCTGAACTGTGTGCAGACTGAGCTCCTGCCACTGAGTGATAAGACCTTACAGAAAATTCTCCCCATTGTGGACCAGTATTGAACGAGGCAGAGACCACCTGAACCCGTTGTTGGCTCTGATATCTGAACGTCTTATTCCTGGAGAAGCGTGTCTCCAAACTGCTGCACAAAATCGGATAATAAATGCGTCCTGGCTTCCATCTCTTAGATGAAGATATCTACAAGCCCTGGACTAGCAGCGTCTTCAAGTGTCTTCTCACTGCCTGAGTTCATTAAATGCTCTGATGGAACAGGATATTTAAACACCCTTTAGCACCCATCATCCTGCTCATATTTTAGATTGCTTTCTGGAAAAGGAAACACTGGCTCCTGACAGGAAAGCCTTCCTCACCCCTTGTGAACCTACTCACCTGGGGTATCAGCCTGGTGCTGGGTAGTACTGAAACCTCCCTGCAGTCTAGGCCCGGCCCTGCAGGGAGGTTCCTGTCAAGACTCACGGGACATTTATTCCAGTGTCTCTACTCCAGCATTACATGGTGGAGGGGAGCAGAATATGCCACCCCAAATATGCCGCTGGAATGAAACATGCTTGAGAAACAGCCAGTGTAGAGACGCAGTGACCATCCTTTGTTCCCTAAACAGAATATAAATCTCCTATGTGAAGTACACCCTTTTTGTACCAGGAGGGGAGAAATGTCCTTAGCACCAGAAAAAGGAATTTAGGCCCCAGAATGGTGTGCAGAGAAACCTTAGTTCTTCACTATTGTAGTAGCACTAAGCACATTGAAGCTCTCAGTTTTTCCCCATTGAGGATGATATTAGTGTTGGGTCATTCATATATGGCTTTTATGATCTCGAGGTGTGCTCCTTCTATTCCTACTTCTTGAGGGTTTTTATCAAGAAAGGATGCCGTATTTTGTCGAATGCTTTATCAGCATCTATGGAGAGGATCATGTGGTTCTTGTCCTTTCTTTTATTGATGTGATGAATCACATTGTTTTGCAGATATTGAACCAGCCCTGCATCCCAGGTATAAATCCCACTTGGTCTTGGTGTATAATTTTTTTAATGTATTGTAGGATCCGGTAGGCTAATATCTTGTTGAGGATTTTTGCATCCATGTTCATCAAGGAAATTGGTCTATAGTTCTCCTTTTAATGTGGTCTTTGTCTGCTTTTGGAATCAAGGTAATTCTGGCTTCAGAAAGAGTCTGGAAGTTTTCCTTCCATTTTTATATTTTGGAACAGCTTCAAGAGAAGAGGTGTTAACTCTTCCTTAAATGTTTGGTAGAATCCCCTGGAAAGCCATCTGGCCCTGGTCTCTTGTTTTTGACAGACTTTTGATTAGTAATACTATTTCCTTACTGGTTATGGGTCTGTTCAAATTTTTATATTTCTTCCTGTTTCAGTTTTGTAGTGTGTATGTTTCTAGGAATTTGCCCATTTCTTCCAGATTACCCATTTTATTGGCATATAATTGTTCATAATATTCTCTTATTATTATTTTTATTTCTGTTGTGTTGGTTGTGATCTTTCCTCTGTCATTCTTGATTTTAGTTATTTGCATCCTTTCCTTTTTCTTTTTGATCAAACTGGCTAGCGGTTTATAATTCATTTCATTTTTTCAAGGAACCTGCTTCCGGTTTCATTGATTTGGTCTACTTTTTTTTTGGTTTCGATAGCATTAATTTCTTTTGTAATCTTTATTATTTCCTGTCTTCTGCTGGTTTTGGGTTCTATTTTCTGTTCTTTTTCCAGCTCCTTAAGGTGTAAGGTTAGGTTGTGTATCTGAGATCTTTTCTTCCTTCTTTAGGAAGGCCTGGAATGCTATATGCTTTCATCTTATGACCACCTTTGCTGCGACCCAGAGGTTTTGGGTTGTGGTGTTATCATTTTAATTGACTTCCATACACTTTTTAATTTCCTCTTAACTGCTAGATTAGCCCATTCATTCTTTAGTAGGATGTTCTTTAGTCTCCAGGTATTTTTTACCTTTCCAATTTTTTTCTTGTGGTTGATTTCCAGTTTCATAGCATTGTGATCTGAAAATATGCACAGTATGATCTCGATCTTTTTGTACTTTTTGTACTTTTTACTGACTTAGGGCTGCTTTGTGTCCCAGTATATGGTCTATTCTGGAGTACGTTCCATGTGCACTGGAGAAGAATGCATATTCTGATGCTTTAGGATGAAATATTCTGAATATATCTGTTAAGTCCATCTGGTCCAGTGTGTCATTCAAAGCCATTCTTTCCTTGTCGATTTTTTGTTGAGATGATCTGTCCATTGCCATGAGTGGGGTGTTGAAGTCTCCTAATATTATGGTATTACTATCGGTGAGTTTCTTTATGTTTGTGATTAATTGATTTATATATTTGTGTGCTCTCCCATTTGGCGCATAAATGTTTACAATTATTAGGTCTTCTTCATCTATAGACCCCTTGATCATGATATAATGCCCTTCTGCATCTCTTGATACAGTATTTTTAAGTCTAGATTGTCTAAGCATGGCTACTCGGGCTTACTTTTGTTGACCATTAGCATGATAGATGGTTCTCCATCCCCTTATGTTCAATCTGAAGGTGTCTTTAGGTCCAAAGTGGGTCTCTTGTGAACAGCATATAGATGGATCTTGTTTTCTTATCCATTCTGTTGCCCTATGTCTTTTGATTGGGGCATTGAGTCCATCGAGGTTTAGAGTGAGTGTTGAAAGATATGAGTTTATTGCTATCATGATGCGTGTAGAGCTGGAGTTTCTGATGGTGTTCTCTGGTCCTTTCTAATCTTTCTTGCTTTTGATATACATATATATATATTTTTTTTTTTCATCTTTTGTCCCCTGAGAGAGTCCCCCTTAAAAATTTTTTCAGGGCTGGTTTAGTGGTCATAAACTTTTAATTTTTGTTTGTCTGGGAAACTTTTATCTCTCCTTCTATTTTGAATGACAGCCTTCCTGGATAAAGAATTCTTGTCTGCATTCTTTTCTGATTCAGCACACTGAATAGACTCCGCCACTCCTTTCCGGCCTGCCAAGATTCTGTGGATAGGTCTGCTGCAAACTTGATCTGTCTTCCCTTGTATGTTAGGGACTTTTTTGTCCTTTCTGCTTTCATGATTCTCTCCTTGCCTGAGTATTTTGTGAATTTGACTATGATATGCCTTGTTGCTGGTCAGTTTTTGTTGAATCTAATGGGCGTCCTTTGTGCTTCCTGGATTTTGATGTCTGTGTCTTTCCCCAGATTAGGAAAGTTTTCCGCTATGATTGGCTCACATGACCCTTCTACCCCTATTTCTCTTTCTTCCTCTTCTGGGACTCCTATGATTCTGATGTTCCTTTTTAATGAGTCACTGATTTCTCTAATTCTTAAATCATGCTCTTTTACCTTAATCTCCCTCTTTTTTCTGCTTCATTATTTTCTATAAGTTTGTCCTCTATATTGCCGATTCTCTGTTCTGCCTCATCCATCCTTACCACAGCTGCATTCATCTGTGATTGCAGTTCAGGTATAGCATTTTTAATTTCATTCTGGCTATTTTTTTTACTTATTTTATCTCTTCAGAAAAGGATTCTAATCTATTTTTGACTCCAGCTAGTATTCTTATTATCGTGATTCTAAATTCTGTTTCAGACATCTTGCTTGTACCTGTGGTGGTTAAATCCCTGGCTGTCATTTCCTCATGGTCTTTTTATGGGGTGAATTCCTTCGTTTTGTCATTTTGAAGAGAGAAAAGGAATTAATGAAGTAGAAATATTGAAATAAAACAATAAAATTACAAAAATATCAAAATTAAAAATTAAACATGCACACACACAAATCTAATAGTTAATGCTAGATCCTAGGTATGTTTTGTTTGGGTGTTGAAAGTGGTTTGACAGATTAGGGGAAAAACAGGGGGCAAAGTAAATCATTTGAGAATTTGAAAAAATGAATACACTGAAGTAGAGAAAAATGGGTAGATGGGAGTAAAATAGAATTTGAAAATAATATACAGAAAAATAAAGAATATAGTAGAAAAGATTAAAGAAAATATTTTTAATAAAAATTAAAAATAAATATGAATTTTTTGTTCTGTAATTAAGAAAAAAGTAAAGAAATGAAAAAGAGAATAAAGATAACGAAAAGAAAAAAATCATTTGATAATTTGAAAAAGTGAATATAATATAGTAGACTAAAGTAAAATGATGGAAATAAAATAGAATTTGAAAAATTTTACATAAAACTAAAAAAAAAACATAGTAATGACAATTAAATAAGATTATTTTGTAAATATGAAATTTATTGTCAAATAGGTTTCTATACAACACCCAATGCTCATCCCAACAGGGGCTCTCCTCAATACCCATCACCCACCCTCCCCTCCCTCCCAACCTTCATCAACCCTCAGTTCATTCAGTTTTTTAGAGTCTTTTACGGTTTGACTCCCTCCCTCTCTAACTTTTTTTTTCTTCCCCTTCCCCATGGTCTTCTGGCAAGTTTCTCAGGATCCAAATAAGAGTGAAAACATACGGTATCTGTCTTTCTCCATATGACTAATTTCACTCAGCACAACACTCTGCAGATCCATCCACATTGCTGCAAAAGGCCACATTTCATTCTTTCTCAATGCCAGGTAGTATTCCATTGTGAATAGATCCCACAATTTCTTTATTCATTCATTAGTTGATGGACATTTAGACCCTTTCCATAATTTGACTATTCAAAGTGGTGCTATAAATATTGGGGTACAAGTGCCCCTATGCATCAGCACTCCTGTATACTTTGGGTGAATTCCTAGCAGTGCAATTGCTGGGACATAGGGTAGACCTATTTTTAATTTTTTAGGAACATCCACACTACTTTCCAGAATGGCTGCACCAGTTTCCATTCCCACCAACAGTGCAAGAGGGCTCCCATTTCTTCACATCCTCTCCAGCATGTATAGTCTCCTGATTTGTTCATTGTAGACACTCAGACTGGCGTGAGGTGGTATCTCAGTGTGGCTTTCATTTGTATTTCCCTGATGAGGAGCGACATTGAGTATTTTCTCATGTGCCTGTTGGGTGTCTGGATGTCTTCTTTAGAGAAGTGTCTATTCATGTCTTCTGCCCATTTCGTCACTGGATTATTTGTTTATCAGGTGTGGAATTTGATGACTTCTTTATAGATTTTGGATACTAACCCTTTGACTGATATGTCATTTGCAAATATCTTTTCCCATTCCGTTGGCTGCCTTTTAATTTGGCTGATTGTTTCCTTTGCAGTGCAACTTTTTATCTTCATGAAGTCCCAATAGTTCATTTTTGTTCTTAATTCCCTTGCCTCTGGAGATGTGTCAAGTAAGAATTTGCTGTGGCTGAAGTCAGAGAGGTTTTTTCCTGCTCTCTCCTCTACGGTTTTGATGGTTTCCTGTCTCACATTCAGGTCCTTTATCCGTTTTGAGTTTATTTTTGTGAATGGTGTAAGAAAGTGGTCTAGATCAATTCTTCTGCATGTTGCTGTGCAGTTCCCCCAGCACCATTTGTTAAAGAGACTGTCTTTTTTCCATTGGATATTCTTTCCTGCTTTGTCAATGATTAGTTGGCCATACATTTGTGGGTCCAAGTCTGGAGTCTCTATTCTATTCCATTGGTCTATGTGTCTGTTTTTGTGCCAATACCATGCTGTCTTGATTATGACAGCTTTGTAGTAGAGGCTAAAGTCTGGGATTGTGATGTCTCCCACTTTGGTCTTCTTCTTAAATATTTGCCTATTCTGGGTCTTTTGTGGTTCCATACAAGTTTTAGGATTGCTTGCTCTAGCTTCGAGAAGAATGCTGGTGCAATTTCGATTGGGATTGCAATTTCGATTGTGTAGATTGATTGGGGTAGTATTGACATTTTAACAATATTTATTCTTGCAATCCATGAGCATGGAATGTTTCTTCATTTCTTTGCATCTTCTTCAGTTTCATTCATAAGCTTTCTATAGTTTTCAGCACACAGATCTTTTACATCTTTGGTTAGGTTTATTCTTAGGTATTTTATGAATCCTGGTGCAATTGTGAATGGGATAAGTTTCTCCATTGGTCTTTCTGTTGCTTCACTGTTAGTGTATGAGAATGTAACTGATTTCTGTACATTGCTTTTGTATCTTGTGACTTTTCTGATTTCATGTATCAGTTCTCGCAGACTTTTGGTGGAGTCTATTGGGTTTTCCATGTGTAGTATCATGTCATCTGCAAAAAGTGAAAGCCTGACTTCATCTTTGCCAATTTTGATACCTTTGATTTCCTTTTTCTGTCTGATCGCTGATTCTAGAACTTCCAACAGTATGTTAAACAACAGCAGTCAGAGTGAACATCCCTGTCGTGTTCCTGATCTCAGGTGGAAATATCTCAATTTTTCCCCATTGAGGATGATATTAGCTGTGGTTTTTCATAAATGGCTTTTATGATGTTCAAGTGTGTTCCTTCTATCCCTAGTGTCTTGAGGGTTTTTATTAAGAAAGGATGCTGAAGATTGTCAAATGCTTTCTCTGCATCAATTGACAAGATCATATGGTTCTTATCTTTTCTTTTATTAATGTGATGTATCACACTGATTGATTTGTGAATGTTGAACCAGGCCTGCAGCCCAGGAATGAACCCGTTGATCATGGTAAATAATTGTTTTTATATGCTGTTGAATTCAATTTGCTAGTATCTTATTGAGAATATTTGCATCCATATTCTTCAGGGATATTGGGCTGTAGTTGTCTTTGTTGTAGGGTCTTTGTCGGGTTTAGGAATCAAAGTAATACTGGCTTCATAGAATGAGTCTGGAAGTTTTCCTTCCCTTTCTATTTTTGGAACAGCTTGAGAAGGATAGGTATTATCTCTGCATTAAATGGCAGGTAGAATTCCCCAGGGAAGCCATCTGGTCCTGGACTCTTGTTTGTTGGGATATTTTTAATGACTGATTCAATTTCTTCACTGATTATGGGTCTGTTCAAATTTTCTATTTCTTCCTGTTTGAGTTTTGGCCGTGTGTGGGTGCTTAGGAATTTGTCCATTTCTTCCAGGTTGTCCAGTTTGTTGGCATATAATTTTTCATAGTATTCCCTGATAATTGCTTGTATTTCTGAGGGATTGGTTGTAATAATTCGATTTTCATTCATGATTTTATCTATTTGGGTCATCTCCCTTTTCTTTTTGAGAGGCCTGGCTAGAGGTTTATCAATTTTGTTTATTTTTTCAAAAAACCAACTCTTGGTTTCATTGATCTGCTCTTCAGTTTTTTAGATTCTATATTGTTTATTTCTGCTCTGATCTTTATTATTTCTCTTCTTCTGCTGGGTTTAGGGTGTCTTTGCCATTCTGCTTCTATTTCCTTTAGGTGTGCTGTTAGATTCTGTATTTGGGATTTTTCTTGTTTCTTGAGATAGGCTTGGATTACAATGTATTTTCCTCTCAGGACTGCCTTTGCTGCATCCCAAATCATTTGGATTGTTGTATTTTCTTTTCTTTTAATGTTTATTTATTGTTGAGAGAGACAGAGACAGAATGCGAGTGGGTTAGGGGCAGAGAGAGAGGGAGGCACACAATCTAAAGCAGGCTTCAGACTCTGAGCTGTCAGCACAGACCCGGACGTGGGGCTCAGACTCACAAGCTGGGAAATTGTGACCTGAGCCGAAGTTGGAATCTCAACCGACTGAGCCACCTAGGTGCCCCTGGAGTGTTGTATTTTCATTTTCATTTGTTTCCATATATTTTTTAATTTCTTCTCTAATTGCCTGGGTGACCCATTCATTCTTTAGTAGGGTGTTCTTTAACCTCCATGCTTTTGCAAGTGTTCTAGACTTTTTCCTGTGGTTGATTTCAGGTTTCATAGCATTTTGGTCTGAAACTGTGCATGGTATGATCTGAGTTCTTTTATACTTATGAAGGGCTGTTTTGTGACCCAGTATGTGATCTATCTTGGAGAATGTTCCATGTGCACTAGAGAAGAAAGTATATTCTGTTGCTTTGGGATGCAGAGTTCTAAATATATCTGTTAAGTCCATCTGATCCAACGTATCATTCAGGGCCCTTGTTTCTTTATTGATCCTGTGTCTAGATGATCTATCCATTGTTGTATGTGGGGTGTTAAAGTCCCCTGCAGTGATCACATTCTTACCAATAAGGTTGTTTATGCTTGTAATTATTTTATATATTTGGGTGCTTCCATATTCGGTGCATAGACAATTATAATTATTAGCTCTTTCTGATGGATAGAACCTGTAATTATTATATAATGCCCTTGTTCACCTCTTGTTACAGCCTTTTATTTAAAGTCTAGCTTGTCTGATATACGTATGGCTACTCCAGCTTTCTTTTGACTTCCAGTAGCATGATAGCTATCCATCCCCTCACTTTCAATCTGAAGGTGTCCTCAGGTCTAAAATGAGTCTCTTGTAGACAGCAAATAGATGGCTCTTTTTTTTTTATCCATTATGATACCCTATGTCTTTTGGTTGGAGCAGTTAGTCCATTTACATTCAGTCTTATTATGGAAAATTATGTGTTTAGAGTCATTTTGATATCTGTAGGTTTCATGCTTGTAGTGATGTCTCTGGTACTTTGTGGTCCTTGCAACATTTCACTTACAGAATCCCCTTTAGGATCTCTTGTAGAGCTGGTTTAGTGGTGATGAATTCCTTCCATTTTTGTTTATTTGGGAAGACCTTTATCTTTCCTATTCTGAATGACGGACTTGCTGGATAAAGGATTCTTGGCTGCATTTCTGTTCTTCAAATTGAAGATTTCGTGCCATTCCTTTCTGGCCTGCCAAGTTTCAGTAGATAGGTCTCCCACTACTGTTATGGATCTAACTTTGTAAGTTAGAGCATGTTTAGCTCTAGCTGCTTTCAGAATTTTCTCTTTATCCTTGTATTTTGCAAGTTTCATTATGATATACCGTGCAGAAGATCGATTCAAGTTACATCTGAAGGGAGTTCTCTGTGCCTCTTGGATTTCAATGCCTTTTTCCTTCCCCAGATCAGGGAAGTTCTCAGCTATGATTTGTTCAAGTACTCCTTCAGCCCCTTTCTCTCTCTCTTCCTCTTCTGGAATTCCTATGATACAGATATTGTTCCATATGATTGCATCACTTAGTTCTCTAATTCTCCCCTCATACTCCTGGATTTTTTTCTCTCTCTTTTTCTCAGCTTCCTCTTTTTCCATAATTTTATCCTCTAATTCACCTATTCTCTCCCCTGTCTCTTCAGTCCATGCTACGGACACCTCCATTTTATTTTGCACCTCATTTATAGTATTTTTTAGTTCCTCATGACTATTTCTTAGTCCCTTGATCTCTGTAGTAATAGATTCTCTGCTTTCTTCTGTGCTTTTTTCAAGCCCAGTGATTACTTTTATGACTATTATTCTAAATTCTTGTTGTGTTGTAGTGCTTAAATCGTTTTTGATCAATTCGTTAGGTGTCGCTACTTCCTGGAGTTTCTTTTGAGGCGAGTTCTTCCGTTTCACCATTTTTGGTAGTCCCTGTGGTAGCTCCAAACTGCAGGGCACTTCCCCTGTGCTGTCTGGTGTCACTTGTGTTGGTGGGCGGGGCTGCGGTCAGACCCAATGTCTGCCCCCAGCCCACCGCTGGGGCTACAGTCACACTTATCTTACCCTCTCCCAGGGGCAAGATTCACTGTGGAGTGGTGTGGCCCCTGTCTGTGCTGCTTGCACACTTCCAGGCTTGGGGTGCTGGTTCGATAGGATCTGGCATATTAGCCAGGATGGATCCACAAGGTGCACAGTCGTGGGAGGGGTAGGCTTAGCTCACTTTGCAGTCAGTGGTCCCCTGTGGTAGGGGCCCTGAAGCACCAGGATTGAGGCAGACCCGTCAGAGGGATGGATCCATAGAAGCACAGTGTTGGGCGTTTGCCTGAGGCAAGCAAGTTTTGTGACAGGAACTGGTTCCCTTTGGGATTTCAGTTGGGGGATGGGAGGGGGAGATGGCGCTGGCCACTGCCTTTGTTCCTGCTGAGCTGAGCTCTGTCTTCCGGGACTCATCAACTCTGCCTCCAGGTGTCCTCTTAGTCTCCCCGCTCTCTGAGAGCAGATCTGTTGACTTTTAGCATCCCAGATGTTAAGCCCTGCTGGCTGTCAGAACTCACAAGTCCGGCCCTTCAGCTTTTTCAAGCCAGACTTTGGGGGCTGTGCCTTACCGGGTGGTCTCCCCCTCCACCGCCCTGGCTCTCTCCCTCCCGTCCGTATAGCATGCACCTCCTCTCTGCCCTTACTACCCTCTTCCGTAGGCTTCTTGTGTGTGCTTGGCTCTGGAGAGTCCGTTCTGCTAGTCTTCCGGAAGTTTTCGGGGTTATTTAGGCAGATGTGGGTGGAATCTAAGCGATCAGCATGATAAGGTGTTCTCCTAAGCTTCCATCTTCCCCTCTCTCCCCAAATAGGAATATTTTTCATAGAAATTGAAAGTAAAAATGAAGTTTTGTCTCTTGCACCCCAAACGCAGCCTATCAGACAGCCAGCGAGGCATCTGAACGCCTTGCTGTGGTTCAGCTCCTTCTTGGGAAATACCACCTCAGAGTAGATGTAGCGCCATGAGGGACGACTTTGAGAACCTTGGACAGGAGCCAGCACTGCCCAGAGTGCAAAAAGCAAGAGGGACACCCTCAGGGTGACCTGGCCCTCTGCCAGCCTCATGCCCCTGCTCAGGGACATCTGCCAGTGAGAATGGATAAATGGAGGATCGTCAGCAAAGCCAGATCTAGACCATCTGACAGAACAGAGGGCTGTACCAGGTGGCCAGCACCCTACACCTTGGGGCCACCTGTGTGGGTTAGGTAACAGTCACAGGGTGTGGCATTGGGTGACCCTGCTCATCAGTTCACCTGGGGTGGATGTGGGAGAGTCAGGTGGGCCATGGTCAACAGTGCTCACATGGATATGGATAGGGACTTGGACCCAGAAACACGGCTCTATTCAACACATTCCATCTTTTCTCCTTCTACTTGGATACGGGATATGCAATTATAACACACTGAACTTCTCTACCAATTCCATGTCCTGTGGTACTGCTGGGTCACTTTCTCTGGATGACTGCTTTTCCTCATTATGGAGACCAATGCTTCCTACTTCCATGGGATATGGAGGTAGACTGTCAATTTTACCTTCGTACCTACTGAAAAACATCGCTTTGTAATTTTACATGTCTTATTCTGGTTGGCTATTAGTTTGCAAGCCATTTGATCCTTTTGGTTGTTGCCTTGAAGCTTCCTCTGAGTTTATTGAGGAAACATTTCCCAGTATTCTGTGTCATGATTGGTGAAGTACAAGGTTGTATTTTAGTTTTTTCTTATGCCGTCTGGTGAGAACAGAAGGTACTGCTGCACATGTGTGAGCCCCAGGGGATTTCCCCTCTAATCCCTTATTGTGGTTCTTTCCTGGCCTCTGGCAGTCTTCTCCCATGCCAGTGAGTTTCTCTCCTCAGGTGGAGATAGATGCAGGGTAGTTGAGGTTCCTTTGGCAGCTTGCACAATGGAGGCTGCACATGATCGAAAATGGTATCCACCATGGAACTCTCTTGTTTAAGTACCGTCTAGTCCTTTAAAACCCCCTGAGTTGGGTAGAAACCCTCAGAGTTGGCTTTTGGAGAAGAGTCTGCCTTTTCTCCGGGTGGCTGGCCTCCTAAATAAAGCTCAACTTCTTTTCCCACCAAAACTAAAACTTTGAACATTGACCTTTCCAGAAACACTCAGCTGAATTTGGGATTTGATAACAATAAAATGGAGAGTGGAATGGCAGTTGTCACGGGCTGGCAGGGTGGGGCAATGAGGAGTAGATCTCAAGGGCTATGATTTTCTGTTATGCAAGATGATTAAGTTCTAGAGGGGTCTCCACAACATTACCCCTGTAATTAACAGTACTGTACTGTACGGTTCAAATTTTGTGAAGAGAGTTGGTCTCATGTTCAGTGAGACCCTAACACAAAACAAAAGTGGAAGACATGAATTTTGCTTCTCACATGACAGTATGCTGAACGGCATGGACACACTCTCTACTGATAATGTGAAAATAATTTAAAAACATTTGCATAGTTTGAATACTAACCCTGAGGATATGTCATTTACAAACATCTTCTTCCATTCCATAGGTTGCCTTTTACTTTTGTTGATTTTTTCCCTCACTGTGCAGAAGCGTGCTATTTTGAGGTAGTGCCAATAGTTCATATATGTATGTATTTAATTTTCTTGTTTTATTTTTAATTTAAATTCAAGTCTTCAGTCTTTGAGCTCCACGTTTACAGGAAGTTGACTTGTCATGATTAACTTTATGGGTTATCTGGACTGAGTCATGGGTGCCCAGATTAACCACTGTTTCTGTGGATGTCTGTGATGTGTTTCCAGAAGAGACTGGCATTTCCTTCCATGGTTTCTGTCTGGGCATCACCCATTCCATTAAGGTTGTGAATAGAATCTGATGCAGAGGGAGGAAGAATTCCCTCATTTTTACTTCCCACGTGCTTGTTTGAACTGGAACAGTGGTCCCCTCTGGCCCTTGTTATGAGAGTTATATCATCAGATCTCTACATTCTGAGACCAGACCCTAGTTCAGAATCAGACATATTACACCACTGGTTTTCCTGGGTCTCCAGCTTGTGACAGTAGATCATGGGACTTCCCAACCTCTTTAGTCATGGAAACCAATGTGCTTTGGGTTCTATTCCTCAGGAGAATTCAGAATAATACATGGAGATGATTTATCTCTTGTTTAGAGGAATTGTATAAAGCTGTAGCTCATTTAACGTCCTGAGTAGCAAGTGCCAGGAGGGAAGTCTCACGTTGTTTGATTGGGACAAGGGCTGGGTGAAGATAATGGGGAGCTGTGGGAGCTTGTGGTCCTGGCTGCACAGGGAGTGCATTTGGGACTCCTCTAATGGTTCAGCTGTTGTGCCTCAGGAAATCTGTAATTCACTCATGTTGAGGGACAGCAGTAAGCAATGGAAACATCTGTGTCTTTTGTGTATGTTAGTGCAGTTTTCCTATGACAACAGGTATCTAATTCAGCGAGTTAATAGGTAAGCACAGAATCCTGTGTCCAGAGAGGCTTCCTGGGGAAACTGCTGTGTGGACAGGAAGCCCCAGACCCTGACTGGAAACCTGCCTGCAACCTCCATCTGCACCTGCTCCTGGCAACACAACGCAGAATTGTGCATAGTGTACGCCCCCTGGTGGTGCCGATCCCCTCCTGCAGGGAGGTTTGCGTGTGGGCTCCCAGTGATGTCCCCTCACCCAGTCTTTTGCATAGTAATATGTGGCCATGTCTTCGGCCCTCAGGTTCATCTGCAGATACAGCGTGTTCTTGGCGTTGTCTCTGGAGATGGTGAATCGGCCCTTCACGGAATCTGCGTAGTATGTGCCACTTCCATCAGTATCAATCCGTCAGACCCACTGCAGCCCCTTCACTGGAGCCTGGCGGACCCCGTTCATGCTGGAACTACTGAAGGTGAATCCAGAGGCTACAACGGTGAGTCTCAGCGACCACACAGGCTGCACCAGGTCTCCCCCAGACTCCACCAGCTGCACGTCACACTGGACACCTGCAGACGCAAGATATCTTGGTCAGGAAAGTGTCACACATCAACTGGTTCTCACTCATATCCACTCACATACTCAGTGTCTCTCATTCACCATGAATTACCTTTTAAAAAATCAAAAAGGAATACCAAGCCAAGCACATACTCCATGGTGAGGTGTCTGTGTTCTTTCTTGATCACAGAATGGGAACACCTGGGACCCCTGGAGCTGGGGCTCCTCTCCCAGCTGCATGGTCGGGCTGGGCTGGTTTTATCAGCACAGAGAGGGCCCTATTTGCATGTCCTCTTACATATATATCACACTGCAGACTTTGATTCTTTAAAAGTGAATGGCAGGTTTAGGGATGCACTTCTACATTAGTTTGTGTGGATGGTGCTGTGACAATATGAATAATTCTAATCAGTGAACACAGGTATGTTTGCGGAACTCGTGCATTTTTACATGTCTTTCATCAACAAAGGTCATTTTCGTTCTACAATTATTTTACATAATTTATGAAGTTTTATCCCAAGTACTTTATTCTGTGCCATTTTCAGTTGTATAATTTTGTTATTTGTTTTGCATATATTTCCATGCTGGTGTGTAGAATCATAGGTGGTTTATTTTTATTTATTTTCTTTGTTCATTGTGCTCATTGTGCATCCTGCACTTTTCCTCATTTTAAAAAACTGGTTCTAATATTTTTTGTGGTATCTCTAGGGTTTTGTTATGTTTAAGATCATGTCATCTGCAAACAAGTAATTTTCCTTCCTCCTTACTGATTTAAATGTCTTTTATTTCTTCTTATTGCCAAAGTTTGTGGGTACTTCTTCCAGTTGTAGGAGAAGAATGCCTTTCCCTTTTCTTCTGGGTTTTCACCAGGTGTAAGGATTCAATTGACATAAGACTGATCTAAAGGGAAGAATAAATTTAATTTTGCAAGTGCCTGGGCTTGCTAATAACATGACACCCAGAGAATGAAGAAAGCAGGTGGCACTTGTGACTTTCAGACAACGAAATATTGGATTTGGCAAGAGTCAAGGCAAAGGTGTGGTTTTGGGGTATTGAATTAGTCAACAAATAACTAGGTTTGTTTGCACAACCTTCTTGTCCCTGAGTTCCTTATTCTGGTGCTAAGGATGGTTCTCCCCTCCTGGTACAGGGAAGGGGAGTTTCCCAAGGGAGATTTATATCCTGCTGTCAAGGGACAAAGGAGGGTCTGAGTGTCCTTGGACTGGCTGTTTCTCCCGTGACTTTCATCCAAATAAGGACTGTGACACGATGATATGGTTTGAGGCAGCATAGTTATTCTTCACGTTATCATGTGGAATACTTATGTTGGGGATGAGCATCATTTCCTGGCTCCTGATATGGCAGAAATGGTTTTAGTATTTTATGTTCAATATGCTGTCAGGTGTGGGCTTTCATAGTGGCCATGATCATGTGGGGGTAATTTCCTTCTCCTTTTTAATTGAGTTATTTTTAAATGATGAACATGTGTTTTTTGTTCATGAAAAAACTGTATCTAATGATTTTATGAATAAATTAAGGATGGCTTTGAATTAATCATTCCCTCTGTTAATGGAGGACATCACATTTTTGCATTTGTGTTTGTTGAAGGAAACTTGCTTCTCAGGGATGCATCACACTGGATTATCATGTGTGATCCTTTCAGTGTGCTGTTGAATTCAGTAGGCTCGGACTTAATCAAGGAATTTTGCATGTATGTGTATCTGAGACACTGGCCTGTAGTCTCCCTTCTTGTGGTGTGGATCTCAGGCTTTGTTGTGAGAGTAAAGGTGTCCTCATAAAGTTCATCTGGGAGTGGTCTTTTTCATCAGCAATTTGTAATAGTTTGAGAAGTATTGGCATTAATTATTCTTTGAAGATTGTAGAATTTTAATAAAGCCTTGTTTTTCTTGGAGGGTGAAGGTTTATAGTAAGGATATCTTCTTACTAATTTTTGTTTTCTTCATTTTGTATTTTGCATGAAAGAGTCTTGGTGGCTTACATGATGCTAGAAAATGTGCAATTTGTTCTTGGTGATCTAATTGTTGACTTCTAAATATCTAAGTTTTTCCTTTATGATCCTTTTCATGTGTTTAGTTCAGTTATGTCTCCTTTTTCAGTTCCGATCGCTTTTGTTTGAATCTTACCTATTTCCCTAGGCTACCTATGTTTTTTAAATTTCACTTATCTTTCCAAATTCAAGTTTTAATGAAGTTGATTTGTTTTTTGTATTTGTGATAGTCTTTTTTTCTCTGTTTTGTCTCTTTATGTTAATTTTATATTTATGTTTTTATCTCAATGAAAGTACCAATGCCTTTTTTTTAAAGGAATCTGAAAAATATACTATTTCATAGGGAACCACAAAACACATGGAAGTAAAAAAAAAAAGTCATGAAGAGGAGAGAACCTGGAAGAAGGAGAACACTTCTTCCTTCTAAATATATTGCAGACGTACATTAGCTCCAATGGTGTACTGCTGGCATGGAATGAGTCATAGAGACCAGTGGAGCTCATTACGGAGCCAAGATGTAGAATTGTGCAGATGCAGTCAGCAGATCCTCCATGAGTTTTCCAACAATGCACAGTGGGGAAAGGATTGTGTCTCTTAAACATGGTGTTGACTAGGTGCGCCTGGGTGGCTCAGTCAGTTAAGCATCCAACTTCTAGTCATGTATTGTTGTCATGATTTGTGGGTTTGAGCCCCACATCAGGCTCTGTGCTGACAGCTCAGAGCCTGGATTCTGTGTCTGCCTCTATCCCTGTGCCTCCCCTGATCATGATCTGTCTCTCTCCCTCAAAAATAAAAGAAACATTAAAAAATGACGTTGATATACACATGTATAATAATGACATTTGGCTGTAATCTTGCATCATACATATACATCAACACAAAAAAATCTCAAAATGGATTAAAGATTAAGCAGAACACCTGACCCAAAATGCCTTTGAATAAAACACACAGGATAACCATCATGACATTCTCTTGACAATGATTTATTTGATACAAAAGCAAAATCACAGAGAACCATGGCAGACAAGGGGGACTGCATCAAACTAGAAAGGGGGCAAATCAAACAGTAGCAGGGTGAGAAGGCAGTCTATGAAATGGGAGACATTACATTAAAAATATTGAAAAGGAATCAATATCCAAAATACAGGAGGGACTCCTTCACATCAATAGCAAAAATCACAATTATAATCATAATAATAAACACATCACCTGAATAAAATTTGGGTCAAACATGTAAATATCCATTTTGCTATTAAGGTTGAAAAAATGTCCATCCAGAATATGACTTGCTGTTCATCATCACTAATCATCAGAGAATTCCACCCCCGATCCACTGAGATATCACCTCACAACTGATAGCAAGGCTATTTTAAAATAAGGCAAACACAACGAGAACATCTCAAGTGTTGCTGAGGATGTGGAGAACAGGCAATCCTAGAATTCACTTGATGGGAGTGCAACATAGTGTAGCTACTATGGAAAACTGCGGTGAAATAACCCACTAAACTGAGTTCCTAATCTGCTCCCATACAGTTGACTTCATGTCCAGCTGAGTGTGAGGAAGTTCTGGGCCTCATGTTCTGTGGAGAGGCAGGTGCAGAGACAGGTGGATCCAGTGGATGATTCCTTAACTACTTAAGTAGAACGGACCCCTGGCTGACCGTTTTGTAAGACTTGACTCAGTGTGCCTCCCCACTGGTTGTCTCTGGCTTCCTGAACTGGATGGAGAACAAAAGGAGTGAAGGGTAGAAACTACTCTTTTCTCTCACAGGAACGTGTATATACTGAGAATCCTTGAGAGAAAGTCGTGGAGTTGGTGAAGACGCTGTGGGGTTTTGACAACCACAAGGGTCTTTACTCATGGTCTCTCTTCATGGGCATCAAAGGAAAACCTTAAGGAAAATAAAAGGAGAGAGGAGCTGCTCAAATATATTAAATTTAGATCACTTGAATGAGTCAGTCTCCTCTGTTTGAAAATCACTTACATGTATCTTGAATGGTGGCCTGTGTACTTGTGAGGCACAGGTCTGTATATGAGTTGATTTATCCCCGAGCTTGGTCTCTATCAAGGTCAGCACTACTATATGACTGTTCACTCTAAGAGTTAGAAGACATCTGTGTTTGTAAATGTTTTAGGAAACAGTGTGTACTGTTTACTGGTCAGGATGAAGCTTGCAGGGCATGATGAGAAAGATGCTTCACAGGAAACCTGTCCCTGAAACACTGGTTCCGGATATGAATTCTGAGATCTTGGGTGCCCCCTGGAGACCTGTGAACCCCCAGGTTACCTACGTGGCTCATGGTGTCCTGTGTGTTCCTGATGACCTGAGCGCCCCCAGGTGAACTGAGTGGCAACTAGTGACCTCAATGCCCCATGGAGACCTGAGCATCCCCCTGGAGGTCTGAGTGCTCCATGCAGAACTGAGCGATCCTGGTGTCCTCAGCTCCCCCTGGTAACCTGAGCACCCCAGCAGATCTCAGTTACCTCTGCTGTCCTGAATGCCCCCTTGTGACTTTTAGGTAACCTCAGGGCAAATCGCAATTTTTGGGCCCATGCTCAGCTCTCAGAAGTCCTTTGTGGTGTTTGAGCCAGCTCTGTGGCTAGGCCTATCCTGTCCTGTTCACCCTTAGAGGAGGTTCTGATTGTGTGGCTGTTAATCCTGGGGGAACTTCCAAGGGGGTGGCCAGCACCTGCTTCATCCCTCTTCCTCTTGCCTAACAAACTGCCTAACTGATGGACATGTGGCTCTTGTGGTCTGGACCCTAGTATGTAATATAGAATATATGATAGTATGTGAACCATCCACTGCATCCACTCTGCTGGGGTCGGTGGATCCAATTCCACCAGAAATTACTGGTTGAGATGGAGAACCCCAAGATGCTGCTAGTGAGGTGCAGAGTGTGCAAGGCACTCACCAGTTGGGCACAACCCCTGCAGCTGCACCTGGGGCAGGACCCCTGGGGACAAGGAGACTCAACCTGGGCCAGTCACCAGCAGTCACAACCATTCCCATCATCCCACATCTGACATCTGAAACCCTCAGCTTTGGGACCTCTCACCAGGCACAAGGAAGGCCCTACAGTCTCTTCTGTTTCTCGAATACAGTTCTGCCTTCCTCAGGGACTTCAGCCCTGTCTGAGGAGAGAGCTGTGGGCTCCCACTCCCCGAGACTGGAGTTTACTCTAGATCTTGAGAAGTTTGCCTGTGAGGGAGGGAGCGTGTCCTTGTAAGTGGACAAAAATTGAGTCAGGCTCTCCTTGTCCTTCCAGGTCCACCTGTGGGCATCTCTTTGTGGATCCGCAGGCTTGTTGGTCCTCGGTCAAGGCAACACTTGGTGTATGAATTGTGTTGGAGGCAGGTCAAGTGATGGCCTCACCTTTCTGATCAGATAGTGAACAAATGAGTGGATCACAATTCACTATACTCTGTCCAAAAGATATTTGAAGGGATCCATATTTTCTCCAGAAAACTTTCCAAATCTAATCTTTAAATACATTCCATTTTAACAGTCATTCCTCACATAACTGCATAGGAAAAATCTATATTGATGTCCAGTCTGGTGTAAATATAACAAGCAAAGGACACTTGTTCCCAGGATCATATTTCTTTTAGTTTCCACACTGATGTATTAACCTCACGTGACAACTACCTGCAGAGCTTGAGCACACCTGGAGACTTCTGATCTTGATGGTTCTCTGCTGATGGGGTTTGCTTCCTCAGTCATCTGCAAAGCTTGGAAGCAGTGCTGACATCTTTAAGTGCACAGACACCAAGACATGGACACCTTTCTGTCACCTGCAGATATGATTCCCATGCATGGATGGTGTCTCCATCTCCTGAGAAATCCCCATCCAACACAAGGGGCTGTTAACTCAGGGAGGAGGCACAGATGTCACAGAAAAGTGGGGGACTCTTCACTGATATGGCACAGAGACCATCCGTATCTAAGGTAGGAAGTTAATGGCACTAAAACAACCACATTAATGAAAATGGATTGGCTGACCTGGACATCATTGGAATCTAAAAATCCGGAGCCTAAAGAAATTGCAGAAAATGTGTTCATAGTCCTGAAGGCATGTGCCAAGAGGATAAATGCTGAGTTAGCTGAATAGGCTTCAAATAGAGATCAGAATGCTAGATAGTAAATAGATGATAAGTGGATAGGTGATGGATGATAGAGTGTAGATAGATGATAGATAGATAATAGATACTTTTATGTTATATAAAAGTCATTATAGAGGATTCACATCATTATGAATGTATTTGAATGAAATTACCCACTATTGGCAATATTTTTTAAAAGACCATAATTTCATACGGAAAAGAATATTTGACACCAACTTGAGTTATAGAAAAGAAATAATTGTGACTTCAATATTTTCTGAATACAGCTTCCACATAGGGTAGCACATGCCTGCTTGTAGATTCCTCCTCCCTCTGGGGCTTTGGCTTCCATTCCCATTTGTTCCCAGGGTCTCCCTTCTCAGGATGTCCTGAGCTCTGGGATATGCAGGGACAAAAGCTCTGTCCTGGATCTGGACCATCGTCCCTCTGGCCTAACATTTACAGCTCCTTCCAGGCCCTTGCTCAACCACCAGGCTTCTGCCCACCAGGCTCCATCCCTGCATCCTCCACCTGCCAGCCTCCTTCTGGACTCTTCCATTCATTTCCTGTGGATTTAACAACAGTTTGTTAGGTTGGCAGGTCTCCTCATAACACTTCACATTGAGGAAAGAACTGTATAGATAAAACATGACAGACTCTCTACACAATAGCCTTGAGTTCATTCCCATGATGTTATTATTTTGCACCCCATCTCAGCCCCTTGACCCCGCAGTCTTGCATTAGAAACTGTCACTTTCATGAACGGAACTAAATCTGTCCCCCCTACACAACTGGTCCATCCTATCTATCTACTCTATATGGTCATCAGACAACCACCAAGCTAAGAGGGAACACAATACACAGTGTGAAGACATAAGTATTTATAGAAATAATTTTATAAAATTTTATATAATAATCAAAGTAATGAGATATTTACAGAAGTAACTTAAATATGGTAAATGACCATGTTTATTATAAGATTCTATGAGTTTAGATGAACATAATCAAGTTACAGGACAACCAAGTAACCACAGGTCAAAGAAATGTATCATTCTCAGGTCTATCCAAACCCTTTCCTTTGCACACCAATCAGTTTCCTATCTCTCCCTTTCTCTCTGGGCCTCGCGTGTTCTCTGTCTCAAAAATAAATAAACACTACAAAAATTAAGATACGTACAGGTCAGTGATATTTAATGGAGAACCCAGAAATAAGCCCCTTCATCTTTAGTCAACTGAATTTTGACAAGAGCAGACAACATGACATTGGGGAGCAAATGGTCTTTTTAATAAATGGTGCTAGACAGCTGGCTATCCATGTGCAGAGGAATGAAATTGCGTCCATATCTCACACCATATACAAACATCAAATCAAAATGGATCAACAGTTTAAATGTAAAATTATGACCTCTGGAAGCAATATATCGAGATAAATCTCCATGACCATTGGGTTTAGCAATGCTGTTAGAGATGACACCAAAGCACAAGCAAGGAAAGAAAAAGTAGATACATTTAGTTTTCTCAACATTAGAAACCTTTGTACACCAGAAGATGCTATCCCCAAAGTGAAAAGACAAAGCCTAATGGAAGACAATATTTGCAGTATTTGTCTGGTAAGAGCCTGTTATGCAGAATGTATAAAGAGTTTTTACAACTCATCAACAAAAAGACAACCCAATTTTTAATATGGACAAAGGATTTGGATATATCTTTCCCCAGTGCAATCATACAAATGGTGAATACTACTTGAAAAGATATTAAACATCAATAGTCCTTATGGAAATGGAGATTTAAACCACAGTGAGATACCCTTTTACACGCACTAAAAATGCTCTAATCAATACAACTATAAAATAACAAATGTTGGTAAAGATGTTGAGAAATTGGAACCCTTCAACCTTGCTCGTGGAAATGTAAAATTGTGGAGACTATGTGTAAAATAGTTTGGCAATTCCCCCCCCAAAAAAGGATAAAAACATAGAATTATCATATGGCCCAACAATACTACTCCTAGATGTATATCTCGAAGAATTGAAAACAGTTGTTTAAACAAAGTGCATGTGCAGATAAATAGCAGCACTGTTCACAATAGCCAAATTGTAGAAACTATGCAAATGCCTATCGTTTTGTGAATGTATGAACAACCTGGGGCAGACCCTTAAACTGGAATATTATTCTGTCATACAAAGAAATAAATTAAAATGTTGTGACTGTAGAATACTGGTTTCTGAGAAAGCTATCACAGGACTCCACATCTGCACTTACATCTGGAAATTTAAAGCAAAGCCTTGATCATGTATTCATGTTCCCGTATTCATAGCAGCTTCTTCACAACAGCCAAAAGATGGAAGCAAGCCAAGGAACTATTCACAGGTGAGTAAATAAACAAAATGTTGTATATACACAATGGAATATGATTCAGCCTTAAAAAGGAAGAGAGTTCTGACACACACCTGCACACCGACTGAACTTGGCAGTCATTATGCTGAGTGAAATGAGCCAGTGACAGAAGGAAAATACACTATGGTTCCACTTAAGTGAGGTGTCCAGAAAAGTCATACTCAGAGACACCAAGTAGAATATGGCTGTAGGGGCCGAAGGGAAAGGGGAATTGGGATTTAGGTTTTAAGAGATACAGAGTTTCCCTCGGGGAACATGACAACGTTCTGGAGATGGATGTACAACAGTGTGAATGCAGTTAATGCCAGACAACTGTATGCTTAAAGTGACTTATGTGGTAAGTGTTATGTTACATACATTTAATCAGAATTTAAAAGGAACGACTGATACACGTCACAACATGGGTGAATGCAGAAAGCATCCTCAGTGACAGAAGCCATCCAGAAAAGGCCACTCAGGAACCATCTTGCTCTTTT
Organism: Neofelis nebulosa; assembly: GCF_028018385.1. Taxonomy (NCBI): domain Eukaryota; kingdom Metazoa; phylum Chordata; class Mammalia; order Carnivora; family Felidae; genus Neofelis; species Neofelis nebulosa. Next base: position 148,936,462 of record NC_080788.1, read on the forward strand.
TTTTTCTTAACATTTATTATTTATTGTTGAAAAAGAGAGACAGAGACAGGTCATGATAGGGGGAGGGGTTAGCAAGAGGGAGACACAGAATCTCAAGCAATCTGTAGGCTCTGAGCTGTTAGCACACAGCCAGAAGCAGGTGCTCGGACCCATCAACTTGGAGATCACGACCTGAAGTGAACTCGGCCTTTAGCAGACTGAGACCCCAGGCGCCCCAGGAACCACCTTGCTCTTTAAATTCCCCCAGGTTACACAGATAGGGGAAAGTCTCAAGAGCACTTCCCCAAAAGAACCCAGATCAGAATGGGAAAAGACATTTCACAGTGGGGCAGGTGGGGACACTTGAAGTGGGCCTGTGGTCTGGGTTCTAATGTGGAAACGCAGGGATTTCCTCATTTGGGGTTCTGTGGTGGTTTCTCGGGAGGGTGTCCCTGTTTGGGTTAAAACGCACCAAAGTATCTCGTGTGAAGTGGCAAACGCGGCAAAGAAATGAGCCTCCAGGTAAAGCGTATTTGCGCTGCCGTGACACGTTCACTGCACGTCTGAAATCACAGAGTAAGGTACTCCTCCAAACAACAGTGTCAGCCCCAGATGACAGAAGCAAGAGAGGGGTCAAACGCTGTGACTTAGGCCCATGCGCAGACCCAGCTCACCCAGGCGGAGAGGACAGGGGCCCTGCGGGAGGTAGCACGTGAGCCAGAGGCACGTGGGAGGGTTCTATTGGTGGCCACGTGTCTTGGGTGCAGCGGAAGCAGTGGGATTTGGAATTCCGGTTGTCCTGAAGACGCCACTAAGAAGCTGTTAGAACTGCGAAAACCAATGAAGGGACATCTCACGGAAGTGGACTCGGGAGGCGGGGAGGGGAGGCTGGAAGGCGGAGCCCACCACCCAGCGTCAGGCTCGGGAACAACCCAGGGCTACAGACCCAAGATTAGAACCCTCCGCGGAGAGAAGCCCCAGGTTCAGGCCCCACCAGGGGAAGCTGTGCCCTGCGGCCCCTGCAGGAAACCCACCGCCCCTGCAGCTGGGCCCGGGAGGCGCCTGCTCGCCCTGCAGCCCTGCTTTCCTCCTGCGGACTTCGCTTCAAATCCACGCTCCCAACTTCCTCTTCTCCGCGAAACAGCGTTCCTCTCCGTGTGCTCCCCACTCGGCCGCGGTTTTGCCACAGCTTGCTGGGCCCGGATGGCAATTCTCCGCTACTCCTGAAGAAACCCACTTTGGCTGGTAACATAACTGGCGGCGTTATTTCCAAGGGCAACGGAAGGAGAAACGAAGACACTCGCAGGATAGGAGAACAGCACACACACACCACGTGCACGTCTGCACGCTCCTGACGACCCGTCGGAAAGAGAACGGAAGAGACGGTGCCATTTGCCACCGCGGCAGAAGGAACGACGTGCCCCAGAGGAAATCTCAGCAAGGAGGTGGCAGGCCTGCTGTCCCAGGACAGGGCACTGGGGACAGAAACGGAGGAAGACGCACGCGGGCGGAGAGCTGCTCTGTGCTCCTGGCCGCTGAGGAACCGCCCCTGTGAGCACGTCTGTCCTGCCCGGAGCCATCTGCAGCTCCGGGGTGTCGCACAGAAGTCCCCACGGCGCCGTGGCAGACTCGGGAGGGACACCCCGCCCCGCGCGGAGGCCGAAGGGACCCGCGAGGCCAGAGCGGCGGGAGTGCGAGCTCCGCCAGGGGAGCCCGCTCCTGGACCGCGAACCGCATGAGGCAGCGGCGGGAACCGAGTGGGCGCGGAGCAGGAAGACGGCCGCGCGGCCCCGCCGCCCGGCGCCGGTGAGGTAAGCCCCGCGGGGGACACAGTGTCACCGCGCACGAAGCCGCGCAGGGTCCTTTCCCGCCAGGGTCTGGCGAACACCGCCCCCCTCAGCCTCCAGGTTCTGGAAGCTCCTCTTCCCGGGGCCTGGCTTTCTCCTTGCCTGCTCCTCCCTTGGCGGGAGCTGAGGGGACCGGGTTGTTGTCAGTGTGGACGCGGGGCCACGTCCCCCTGAATCCTCCACAGTGGGTCCTGAGGAGACCGGGTTCTTCTCCGTGTGGACGCAGGGCCACGTCCCCCAGTGTGGACCAAGGACCACGTCCCCCTGAATCCTCCACAGCGGGTCCTGACGAAACCGGGTTATTGTTGGTGTGGACACGGGCCCTCATCCCCCCGAAGTCTCCACAGAAGGTCCTGAGGAGACCGGGTTCTTGTCAGTGTGGACGGGGGGCCACGTCCTCCAGTGTGGACGCAGGGCCACGTCCCCCTGAATCCTCCACAGTGGGCCCTAGGAGACAGGGTTCTTGTCAATGTGGACGCAGGGCCACGTCCCCCTGAATCCTCCACAGTGGGTCCTGAGGAGACCGGGTTCCTGTCAGTGTGGACTCGGGGCCACGTTCCCCTGAATCCTCCACAGTGGGTCCTGAGGAGACCGGGTTCCTGTCAGTGTGGACGCGGGGCCACGTCCCCCTGAATCCTCCACAGTGGGTCCAGAGGAGACCGGGTTCTTGTCAGTGTGGACGCAGGGCCACGTCCCCCTGAATCCTCCACAGTGGGTCCTGATGAAACCGGGTTCTTGTCAGTGTGTACGCGGGGCCACCTCCCCCAGTGTGGACGCAGGGCCACGTCCCCCTGAATCCTCCACAGTGGGTCCTGAGGAGACCGGGTTCTTGTCAGTGTGGACGCAGGGCCACGTTCCCCTGAATCCTCCACAGTGGGTCCTGAGGAGACTGGGTCCTTGTCTTTGTGGACGCCGGGCCAGGTCCTCCCGAATCCTCCACAGCGGGTCCTGAAGAAAGCGGGTTCTTGTCGGTGTGGACCTGGGCCCTCCTCCTCTGGAATCCTCCACAGGGGGTCCTGATGAAACCGGTTCTTATCAGCATGGATGCATGCCCTCCTCCGCCCAAAGTCTCCACAGTGGGTCCTGAGGAGATCAGGTTCTTGTCACGTGGACAGGAACCTATGTCGTCCTGTTCCCCCACTGTGAATGTAATGGCACAGACTTAAGGTCAGAGTGGTCCTTCATGAAGAGCTCCTTAGATGGTGTTGTCAAGGGCCTCTCCTCCAGGTTGGAAATGGTCAAGGATCTTGGGCGCATGACACAAGGCAAAAACAAAAAAACAAAAACCCCACACTCTTTGAATTGTCCCCATTCTATCTTAGAGTTGGATGGCATCACCTGGGCTTGACCTCTCCCAGTGGGCCTGTGCTGCCATGCCATAAAAATCCAAGTCCCAGGAATCAGAGCTTCTTTCTTCCTACCTCTGTGGGCTCTGGGGGCTTGGGGAGCATCTTCCTCAGAGACTTCCCCCTTTTTTTTGCCTATGTCTCCTGCCCTGTGCCTTGGCGTGCTTCTCATGGTCTTTTGATAGAGTGAAAAGTCAGGAGGCTCCTCTAGGGTGTCTCTGTAAACAGGCTGTGGATACTTTGAGTTTTTCAGTGAATGATGACTTTGGCAGTCTTGGACCAATCCAGTCACCTGCAGCATGTCAAGCGTTGTAAGCAACAGCTCGAAGCCAATGACGAAGACCCACAAAAGCCAATCAATGTCCTTGTCTCCCTCCCTTTGGACAAATGATTCCAGGAAGCCTTGCATTTCCATGATGGTATAGTGCCTGTCACCATTTCTGTCTCTCACGCTGGTCCTTGGACATGTAGGTGTAGTGGATCGTGACAGGGTAAATCTGGGATAGAAGTTATTTCTTCCCAGAGTCGTGTTCTGTGGCCTCCCACACTGAGGTGTCCCACTCAACACCTGACAGGTGGGGAGCCATTGGCCACAGCAGTGAGGATTGCAGCCACTAGGGGGAGCTTGCCTTGGCCAAGACCTCCACCCTGAGTGCCATGATGCTCCTTGTAGATTTGCCTCCATCACTAGCTAGGCCTGGCTAATCAAGCACAACACCACGGTGCTGGCCGCAACACAGTGGACCAAGCATCTGGCCTCTTCTTCGACACTAATCTAGGAACACTGTCCTCGGTGTCCACCTCCTTTGGAGGTGAATAGGAAATACACACCCCTGTACCCCCAGACTGGTGCCTGCTTGTTGGTCTCTGCAGGGAGTCGGACCTTTTATGGCACTGACAATTTAGGGTGAGGGTTTCTGGCAACACCTGGCATAAGCCCAAATCAAAGCTACAGACCACCAGCAAGCACCAGCTCCTTCCCACAGCAGCTAAGACGTGATGGTGAGGAATGAGTGAGCCATTCTTAGGTCTAAGGCATTGTAGGGGGGCATCAGCTAGGCTCCCAATCCCATCATTGGGGATAAATGTATTGTGGGACCTCAGCTTCTGGACTGAATTAAGAACATGTAGACTGTGACCTGCTGAAGGAAGTGGCAACAGCAAGTCACAGTGGGTGACAGGCAGCTCCCTAGACATCTGAGCTCTCGTTTGGGGTACATGAGATATGTGGGCTCCTTGTGACTGAAGGTAGGGTTTCAGTACACCCCCAACAAAGGAAATGGAAGCACAGGATTTATGACTTACAGAGCCCAGAACAAGAGGGCACAAGGACCCAGGGAAGGGCAGGCCTCCATCCCATATTCGCAATGATCAGGACATAGAAAACAGGGTAGCAATTACAGGATTTCTTGGGAGCGGATGGGGCTGAATTCGCTAACTTTCACAGGCTCACCTCTGTGTTATTCTAGAAGGTGCTTGGGAAACCAAAGTGGAAACCCTAGGCAGATTCTTATCTACGGTTAAACTCACTGAAAAGTAGGCAAGAGAACGAGAGCAGGGATTCACCTTTCCCGGTCTCCCTCTGGATGCCAGAGTCATCCATAGACACTTGTGCCTACCTTGATGATTGATGTATGGGGTGCTCCTTTCAGCCTCATGGTCTCCGTCTCCCACATTTGGAAATTTGCTCTCCAGAGAGGCACAGCTTGCGCTAGGTGGAACCTAATGGCAGTCCCCTTCCCTCACAGCCCGCAGACACCCCCGTGTGGACAGCCAGTATGGGTGGGTGGTAGCCCTCCATTATCCTGAGCCCACATGGGACTGGGGGAAGACAGAGTACCTGGAGAATGAGAAACTTTTCATTCCACAACAGTGTAGTTTTGGAGAAAACTCATGAAGTTGCCAATAAAGGAGCTTGTGTCAACTTCTCTTAATTCTGGAACCGGACACTTCCGCTCAAGACACAGCTCTGACTCAGGTCCTCTTCCCAGAAACTAAGGCTCAGTTTGGGCTCTTACAGGTTTAAAAACTCCATAAAAGCCACAAGCATGCAGTTTTCAAGTTTTATTTCAGAGTGCTGGTCGGTGACCCATGAGAGACCTGGTGTCAGAGCTGTGATGTGCCTGAGGACCCCTCAGTGTGTCTCCCGCAGACCCTTGGAAACGTGGATGTCAGCTGTGCCGCCTCAATACTGTATTTTTCCAGATGCACCAGATGCATTGTCTATAGTTGTTCAAGGGTCTGGAGGCTAAATTATGGATTGTCTCTCCAAAAATCTCTTCCTTAACTTTCTCTGTGTTTATAGTTCTGACATTTCCAGAAACAACAAAGAGGAATGCAGCTATTATGGCATAAATGTGACCAAAAACCACTCTGAGATATACCATGGATTCATGACTTTGCCTGACTGGCTGAATTCTTCTTGGAGGGGTCCACAGTCTGTGCTCCCACCAGTGCCTTGTCCGTGCACCATGGAGGATCCCAGGCTGTGTGGCAGTGGCAGTTCCTGTTATGGTTGCACATCCCTCTGTGACTGCATTTCTCTGGGATATAGTCATAATTCAGCTGAGCCCCACTTCCAGTGCAGTAGTTATCCCGACAGAACTTTCCAGAAGCACAGGAAGTACCAGTTCTCACATGACCGATCTGGTTGTTCCTGTGCTACGATGTGAATCCAGCCCCAAACATCAGAACCCTGGATCTCAGACAGATGGAATCCAACATGTTCTTGCAGCTGAGGGAGATGTGTGACATTCCTACACTGCAGCCTTCCACACGGCACGCCTGTAGGGGAACAGGTTCAGCGTTGACTTCCCCGGGGTCTTCTGCAGTGTCCATGTCGGCTGCCTTTGTGATTTATGGTATAGCAGACATCTTCACCTTTCCCAGAATTTCTGCCAAAGATTTCTTGGCAGTGAATAGTGCAGTCAGTGAAGTTTCCATGATAGCAGCAGCCCTCTTCAGTGCCCGGGGTTCCATCTTGCATATGGAAGTCATCAGGGTATGCCCAGGTCACCCCATGGCAGAACTCTGGAAGATCACGTATATTTTGGATTGGTCTGCAGAGTGTCCTAGCAGCGGAGTTGGTGCAGTTTATATAGCATCTTCCTGTATTACATTTGCCCCCAGGGGTTCAGATACATTCATGCATACAGCCTAGATTGCTGTAGCACTGGTTGAATGAGCCGCAGTCACACTGCTCTCCTGGATCCACTGTGTAGTTTCCATAACGATAGTGGGTCAGGTTTTTATTTAAATGCACCATTTCAGTGTTGAACATGCACTTGCCTGTTCCACAATTCATTATGTGCTGCATATGAATGAAGGAACAGTGACTGAAAGCTTCCATTATACCAGTTAGTTGGGTCCTAAGGCAGCTGGACCTTTTTTGGCAAGCACATTCATCAGTGTCAATGCACAAGCCACAATTTCTTGCAATCTGATGCGTTGGTATGACAGCAAAGAGTAAATAATGTCTGCCTAAATAACCCAGAATGATGGCATATAAGCCATTGGTGGATGGCATATAGAATATACAACTGGACTGCCATGAACCTCATGGGGCCCATCTCAAATCACATTAAGGGTGAATGTGTTTTAAGAAATCGAAAATACTTTGACTCATACTGCTGAAGAGAAAAAAGGACTCTGATGCAACACATAATTGCCCGTGTGAGCTTGATGTCTCTCACTATAAATGACCATGAAACCAATAACTTACATCAATAGCATGAAATATTGACTCAATTAAGCTAACTAGCTTTACTAGGAATTGGGCACTTTTTTCCACGTGGTTAACACAATATACATTGTTTTGAAAATGAGAGCAAGTCCTTTGAAAATTCTGTGATGGGATGAACAGAACTTACTAGAGATCCTTGGGGCTGCACTGGCATTTCCTGGAGGAACAGGGGGTACACTGTCCTCCTTATATCCCGGGTTATAAGTAGGTCCCATTGCACAGATGTCTGCGACTATCTGAGAAACAAAGTGTTCAAATGATTGGAAATCACCGAGGGGTCTCATTTCATAGGCAAGTTAATCCAACTTCATGATATCTTCAAGGCTGCCATAGCCTGTGTCAATTGTGACCATGGAAAAAGGAATCTCCTCCAGGTAGCTGAGGTAGTAACAGTCTGGAGGCATGAAGGGGTAGTCCACCTGCAAGTCTCCGTGAGCATCCTGAGTCATCATCAGCAGAGTCTGGACCAAAATAGTTTCTTGTGCCGCATGTGCATAACATGTCTCTTAACCCCATAACGCAGGCTATAGGACAGACAGCCAGGCATCTGAATGCCTTTGCTGTGGTGCGGCTCCTTCTTGGGAATTACCACACCAGAGGAGATGTAGCGCCATGAGGGATGCCCTTGAGAACCCTGCAGAGGAGCCAGCACTGCCCAGAGTGCAAACAGCAAGAGGGGCGCCCTCAGGGTGACCTGGCCCTCTGCCAGCCTCATGCCACGGCTCAGAGACATCTGCCAGTGAGAATGGATAAATGGAGGATCCTCAGCAAAGCCAGGTCTAGACCATCAGACAGAATAGAGGGCTGCGCCCGGTGGCCAGCACCCTGCACCAGGGGGCCCCCTGTGGGGTTCGGCAACAGTCCCAGGGTGTGGCATTGGGTGACCCTTCACATCAGTTCGGCTGGGGTGGATGTGGGAGGGGCAGGTGGGCCATGGTCAAGAGTGGTCACATGGACATGGGTAGGGATTTGGACCCAGAGGCATGGCTCTAGTCAACACCTTCAATCTTTCCTGAAGCTACTTGCATATGGGCTATGCAGTTATAACACCCTGAACTTCTCTACCAATTCCATGTCCTGTGGTACTGCTGGGTCACTTTCTTTGGATGACTACTTTTCCTCATTACAGAGACCACTGCTTTTGCTTCCTTGTGATGTGGAGGTAAACATTGTCAATTTTACCTTTATGGGTGATGCAAAAAATCGCTTTGTAGTTTTGTGTGTCTTATTCTCCTTGGCTATTAGTTTGCAAGCCATTTGATCCTTTTGGTTTTTGCTTTGAAGGTTCCTCTGAGTTCACTGAGGAAAACATTTGTCAGTATTCTGAGTGATGACTGGTGAACTACAAGGTTGTATTTTAGTATTTTCTTATGCCAGCTGGGAGAACAGAAAGTACTGCTGACCATGTGTGAGCCCCAGGGGTTTTCTCCTCTAATCCCTTATGGGGGTTCTTTCCTGGCCTCTGGCAGTCTCCTCCCATGTAGTTTGGTTCCCTCTTCAGCTGGAGATGCAGGGAAGTTGAGGTTACTTTGCAGCTTGTACCATGGAGTCTGCCCATGATCAAAAGATGGTTTTGACCATGGCACTCCCTTGCTTGATTAAGTACCCTCTACTGCTTTAAAACGCCCTGGGTCAGGGAGAAACCTCAGAGTTGGCGTTTGGACAAGAGTTTGCCTTCTCCCCAGTGGCTGGCCTCCTGAATATAGCTCAAATTCCTTTCCCACCAAAACTAAAACTTTGAACATTGACCTTTCCAGCAACAGGCAGCTGAATTTGGGTTTTGATAACAATGAAATGGAGAGTGAAATGGCAGTTTCCAGGGCCTGGCAGGGAGGGTCAATGTGGACTAGATCTCAAGGGCTATGATTTTGTGTTATGCAAGATGATTAAGTTCTAGAGGGGTCTCCACATCATTACCCCTGTAATTTACAATACTGTAATATATGATTAAAATTTCGTGAAGAGTGTGGGTCTCATGTTCAGTGAGATCTTAACACAATATAAAAGTGGAAGACACGAGTTTTGCTTCTCACACAACAGTGTGCTGAACTGCATGGACACACTCTCTACTGATAATTTGAAAACAATTTAAAAAAAAACTTATACGTTTTCGAAACTAACCCTGAGGATATGTCATCTACAGATATCTTCTTCCATTCCATAGGTTGCTTTTTTGTTTTGTTGATTGTTTCCTTCACTGTGCAGAAGCTTGCTATTTTGAGGTAGTCTCTCTCTATATATAATTTTCTTGTATTATATTAATGTAAATTCAAGTCTGTTAACATACAGTGTAGTACTGATTTTAGGGGTAGAATTTAGAGAACCATCGCATACATATAACACCCAGTTCTCATTTCAACCAGTGTCCTCCTTAATGCCCACATGGCATTTAGCCCACCTCCCCCACTTCCCCTCAGTTTGTTCTCTGTATTTAAGAATGTCTTCTGGTTTCCTCCCTCTCTGATTTGATTTATTTTATTTTTCCTTTCCGTATGTTGTGTTTCTTATATTCCTCTAATGTGTGAAATCATAGGATATTTGACTTTTTATTTCTGACTTGTTCCACTTACCATAATACACTGTAGTTCCATCCACATTATTGTAATTGGCAAGATGTCATTCTTTTTGATGGCTAAGTAATATTGCATTGTATATATTTACCACCTCTTCTTTATGCATTCATGTGTTGATGAATATTTGGGCTGTTCCACAATTTGTTTTTTGTTGATAAGACTGCCATAAAGATTGGGATGCACGTGCCCCTTCGAATCAGCATTTTGGTATCCTTTGGATAACTTTGGTATCCTTGGAGAAATGCAATTGCTTGATCACAGGATAGTTCCGTTTTTCATTTTTTGAGGAATCTGCACACTGTTTTCCAGAGTGGCTGCGCCAGTTTGCATTACCATCAACAGTGCGAAAGGGTTTCGCTTTCTCTGCATCCTTGCTGACATTTTGTGTTTCCTGAATTGTTAATTTTAGTCATTGTGACAGGTGTGAATTGGTATCTCATTGTGGTTTTGCTTTATATTTCACTGATGAAGAGTGTTGTTGAGCATCTTTATTCGTGTCTTTTTGCCCTCTGAATGTCTTCTTTGGAAAAATATGTATTCATGTCTTCTGCCCATTTCTTCACTGGATTATTTGTTTTTTGAGTGTTGAGTTTGGTAAGTTCTTTATAGATTTTGGATACTAACTCTTTATCTGAGATGTCATTTACAAATATCTCCCCCCATTTTGTCAGTTGCCTTTTAGTTTTGTTGATTTGTTCTTTGCTGTGCAGAGCTTTTTATCTTCAGGAGATCCCAATAGTTTATTTTTGCTATTGTTTTCCTTGCCTCTGGGGACATGTCTAGTAAGAACTTGTTCTGGCCAAGGTCAAAGAGGTTGGTGCCTGTGTCCTCCTCTAGGATTTTGATGGTTTCCTGTCTCCCATTTAGGTCTTTCATTCAATTTGTATTTATTTTTGTGTGTACTGTAAGAAAGTGGTCCAGGTTCATTACAAGTTCACAATGCTGTCCAGTTTTCCCAACACCAGTTGTTGAAGGGACTTTTTCCATTTGATAGTCTTTCCTGCTCTGTCAAAGATTAGTTGATCATATAGTGATGTGTCCATTTCAGGGTTTTCTAATCTTTTCCATTAATCTATGTGTATTTTTTTGCCAGTATCATCCTGTCTTGACGACTACAGCATTGTAATATAGCTTGATATCCAGAATTGTGATGCCTCCAGGTTTTTTTTCTTTTTCAAGATCTTTGGTTATTTGGGGTCTTTTGTGGTTCCATGATAATTTTAGAGTTATTTGTTCTAGCTCTGTGAAAAATGCTGGTATTATTTGACAGGAAATTGAATTATTTGCATTGAATGTCTAGATTGCTTTGAATAGTATTGTCATTTAACAATGATTTTTCTTTTAATCCATGTGCATGGAATATTTTTCCATTTCTTTGTGTTTTCTTCAATTTCTTCCATAAATGTCCCAGACTTTTCAGAGTACAGATCTTGTACCTCTTTATTTAAGTTTATTTCTAGTATATTATGGTTTTTGGTGTAAGGTTTTTTTTATTTTATTTTTGAGACAGAGAGAGACAGAGCATGAATGGGGGAGGGTCAGAGACAGGGAGACACAGAATCTGAAACAGGCTCCAGGCTCTGAGCTGTCAGCACAGAGCCCGACGTGGGGCTCGAACTCACAGACCGTGAGATCATGACCTGAACCGAAGTCGGCCGCTTAACAGACTGAGCCACCCAGGGGCCCTTTGGTGTAATTTTAAATAGGATTGATTCCTTGGTTTCTCTTTCTCCTGCTTCATTATTGGTGTATAGAAATGTAACAAATTTCTATATGTTGATTTTGTATGCTACAAATTTACAGGTTTATTGTACCAGTTCTAGCGGGTTTCTTTTTTTTTTGGTGGAGTCTTTCAGGTTTTCTATATATGGTATAAATTTCAACTCCAGAACTGAATAATCCTATTAAAAAATGGCCAGAAGACATGAATAAGCATTTTTCCAAATGCAACCTACAGATTGTCAATAAACACATGAAAAGATGGTCAACATCACTCCTCATCAGGGAAATAGAAATCCAAACTACAATGAAATATCAACTCACACTGGTCAGAAAGGCTGAACTCAACAGCACAAGAAACAACAGGTGTTGGTGAGGATGCAGAGAAAGAGGATTCTTTTGGAGGTGCTGGTGGGAATGCACACTGGCACAGCCACTATGGAAAACAGCATGGAGGTTCCTTAGAAAGCTAAAATATAACTACATTACGATAGAACAAATGCACTACTAGGTATTTACCCAAAGGATACAAAAATACTAACTTAAGGGAATTGTACCTCTCTGTTTATAGCAGTTATGTCACAAACAGCCCAGCTATGGAAACAACCCAGCCGAAGTATGCATTGATTGATGAATGGGTATAGAATACGTGGTATATCTACATAACCCCGTCCACGCACACTGGAATATTTCTCAGCCATAAAAGGAATGACATTAGCTATTGTTAAGGACAGGGATGGGCCTAGAGAGTATTATATTTACTGAAATAAGTCAGAGAAAGACAAATACATGATTTCATCCATATGTAGAATTTAAGAAACAACAAATGGGCAAAGGGACAAATAAGAGAGAAGAGGCAAACCAAGAAATAGGCGATTTTTTCAATGTTCACTTATTTATTTAGAGAGAGAATGGGAGGTGGGGCAGAGACAGATAGGAAGAGAATCCCAAGGAAACGTCGTGCTGTCAGTGCAGAAACCAAAGTGGGGCTCGATCTCAGGAATGATGAGATCAAGACAAGAGCCCAGATCAAGAGTCGTGGGCCTAACCCATGGAACCACGTAAGCCCCACAAAACAGATACTTAACTATAGGGGAAAAACTGATGGTTACCTTGGGGAGGGTGTGTGGAGGGATGGGGAGGTAGTTGATGGGGATTAAGGGGAGCACTGATAATGAACACTGGGTGCTGTATTGCAATGTTGAATCACTATATTTTACACCTGAAAGTAATATTACATTGCATGTTAACTGTAATTTGAAGAAAAATTCAAATAATGTATTTAGAGTGCCTGCAAATGGCCATGTTAGCATACAGCCCATGAAGAAGCATCTATTGCAGAAAATATACTACCAGAAAGAATACCTAGAATATTTGAACTAAGTTATGTTCTTTTCCTTTCCCACCCCAGATCAGCAAGTAGAAACTCCAGTGCAAGTAACTGTGACTATAGGCATGTGCCCCTGAGCCTGGCTGCAACCTCCCCTCCAGACTGTTGTAGCCAATACACACGGTTCCCGGTGACCAGCTCCTGTTCAGAGGACTCTTAGCCAGAGGGACAGGATGTCAGTGACCCTAAGCTGTTTGCTGTTGAGGCCAAGCCCCAGCAGGTGCCACTGAGATGTGGGACTCACTCATTGTTGGCAGCCACACTCCCAGGAAGGAAGCTCTGCCCTGGGCACAGTCCACTAGGGATGCTGGGAACCTGATCACCCCAGACCTGACTTGTATGACAGGAGTCTCATGCCACCAGGACAAGCAAGCCACAAGGCAGTGAAGCTGCCAGCCACCCCTAAACAGAGCCCTCAGTTTCCAAACTGTTTGGAATCCTGTTTGTCCCCGACATGCCCTGCAGCTGCAGACCTTTGCCCAGAGTATTGCCCAGGGTAAGGGGGAGATGGAGCAATCCTTTAAATCAAGGAGCAAATCTGTTCCTATAAACTGACTTCATTTCCAACTGAGTGTGAGGAAATTCTGGGCCTCATGTTGTGGGAGAGTCAGGTGCAGGAGACAGATGGTTTCAGTGGAGGATTCCTAACCTACTCCCCCTCACCTGCAGGAGAGAGCCAGAACCAGGGACAGTGGAGGGAACAGCTCCTGTCAGAACACATATCAGACTATGGTCTCAACAACTCTCCATTCAGAGGAGTCCGAGGTTGTAGGGTTCAGTCTGTGGAGACTCCATACATCAGAGGGTGGTTGAACATAGGAGTGCTGTCAAATGAAGCAGAGTATCTCATCATGTGGTTTGGGAAAGAAAGAGATAAGGAATGCCCAACCAAACCACTGTCATCATGGTCTGGCTGTGTGAATGTCCCAGGTCACACCACCTCTGTAATTATGGGACTACTGCCCTTCCCTCCACATCATGTCTTTGAGTTTCACCTGATTTCAGGTGTGCATCAGTAGTGTCACAGTTCTCTGGCAAAGCCTCCCATTGATGGAAGTTTCGTACTTGGTTTATTCCTTTATATTTAGAAAGACTTTTGCCTTATTCTGAGCTTCTAACACTAAGAAAGATGCTATAAATATTTACACACCATTTATTTTCTTTTTTTTTTTAATTTTTTTTAATTTTTTTTTATTTTTGGGACAGAGAGAGACAGAGCATGAACGGGGGAGGGGCAGAGACAGAGGGAGACACAGAATCGGAAACAGGCTCCAGGCTCTGAGCCATCGGCCCAGAGCCTGACGCGGAGCTCGAACTCACGGACCACGAGATCGTGACCTGGCTGAAGTCGGACGCTTAACCGACTGCGCCACCCAGGCGCCCCACACCATTTATTTTCTGAGCATGGGATTTCATTCTTCAGGGACAAATACTCGGGAGTGGTATTTCCAGGTTCCTTTTTATGTCATCCATGTATAATTTCATAAGCAACAGCCAACGGTTTTCCAGAGCTGGTGTTTGTTTGTCAATCCTTCCTGCATTGTTTGAGGCCCCAGGTATGCTGGATGCTCACCTGGATGTTGTTGTCAGAGTTGTTTTCATTCCGGAGCCATTGGGATGTGTGTATAGGGCATCTATTGCATTCTTGATTTGAATTTCCCTGACAGTCAATGGTGTGAAGAGTCTTCTCCAGTCAGTAACTAATGTGTCTATAACCTCAAGGATAGGATGTCTACTACACAAGGCTGTGCTTGTTTTATGGAGGTTTGTTTCCTTTCTTCCTATTGACTGTTGAGGGTTGTTAGCATATTCAAGATGCAGGTCCCTTGGTGGTTATGCAATTTGTGAATGTTGTCTCTTACTCTGTAACTTATCCTACTATTGGTATTCACGTGGGCAGATAAGCGTATTTGATTTTCACAAAGTCTATTGATACCATTTCTTTTTATGGGTGTTGTGTTCTTAGCTATAGTTTTCCTTTTCTTGATGATTGATTGCTTGTGACTAATATTTTTTTAAAAATGTTTATTCTTGATAGAGAGAGAGAGACAGAACGTGAGCGGGGAAAAGCAGAGAGAGAGGGAGACACAGAATCTGAAGCAGGCTCCAGGTTCTGAGTTGTCAGTATAGGGCCTGACAATGGGGCTCAAACCCTCAAATCGTGACATTGAGTCCTGAGCTGAAGTGAGACATTTAACCGATTCAACCACCCAGGCACCCCACTGATTTCTTGACTTATGATGTAACTAAAAGTCTTGTTTTTTTTCCTGGTTTCTCTCAATGTTGACGTGTTCCCTATCTGGTCTCTGGTGACTTAGAGTTTTGTCGTTTGTTTTTAAATTTATAGACTCTAGCAAATCATTTTCGTGGCATGGTTTTTCCTAATATATGGAAATTAATTGGAAATATATGAAATTGAAGTTCAAATTTCACAACAGTTGCCATTCTGTGTCTCTTTGGCCAGACTGCTCATCAGATTCGATAGATATGCTCCTGGGGTCCAAAAACACGTTTACCTTTTCAGGTGGTGGGCTTTCTATATGTCTCAGGAGCCGCTGAGCTCTGTGCACACAACTGAGTTCTTGACACAATTTTTCCTTCGCAATTCTATGTGAAACCCTCAGAATCCATTTTTTGCATTGCCAATTTTAGACACTTCATGAATAGAATGCATTGAAGCTCTTGTATCATTTCCTAAAATTAATTTACTCTTGCGTGTTTGGGACTGTAATTTTTCTTCTTCCTTCCAAGGGGAGCTCATATCTGCATTTGTGGAATTCTTCCAGGCTTCTCACCTCTTAATACTGTTCCAACGTGCTGTGCAGTTTTTGAACAAAGGAATACTTAGGTTTATTTGTACTCTACCACATTGGGTGATAGGAGCCGCGAGACAGGCTGCATCATATGGGTTTTTTTTTTTGTTGTTGTTGTTCCCTTGTATGTTATCTGTCATATTGAATGTTTATAGAACATCTAGCCCCTCTCTTTCATGAATCACTAACAGGGGACATGATTCTCTTCAAGAGACAGGAAAGGAAGACAAGGGAGCTGAGACAGCAAGTCGGGGAAGGAAACCCAGAGCTTCTCAGGAAGGGTCAACTGTCCACACTTTCCAATTCTGCAGATGTGGGTCCCTGCTGAGGCCCAACCTGGGTTCTTGTGCACGTGTCTGGACAAGCTGCCCATGATGTGTGGGCACAGGGGAGTTGGGAAGGGCAGCTGTGGTTTGAATTCCAGCCCACCTGGCACTGCTGTCAATATTCATGAGTGTGTTAATTTATGTCCACCATCAGTTAGGGACATAATGAGTAAATGCAAGACCTTAGACTCACTACCTCAGATTCCATGTTCATGACAATTTGTGACAACAATTCTTCCTTCCTTTTTCCCACTTTTTAAATTTTTTAAGTTTGTGTTTAAATATTTGTTAGTTAACATATTGTGTAATATTAATTTCAGTAGTAGAATTTATTGGTTCATCACTCACATTAACACCCAGTAGTCATCACAACACGTGGCCTCCTTAATCCCCAACACCCATTATCCCATCCCCCACACACCTGCCCTCCAGCAACCCCCAGTTTGGTCTCTAACCTTAGAGGGTTTTTTTTTATGATTTATTGCTCTTTTTCCCCTTCCCCTAGATCTAAATTCCCCATAGGAGGAAATCATATGGTGTTTGTCATCTTTGACTTACTTACTTTGCTTAGCATGATGCCCTGTAGCTGCATCAACATCTTTGCAAATGGCAAGATTTCATTCTTTTTTATGACTGAGTAAATACACTATTCTATACATATAGCAGATTAATCACATGGTGGACTTTTGGTCTCTTTCCTCAGTTTGGCTGTCATAATTAATGCTGCTGTAAACATTGGGGTGCATGTACTTCCTCAAATCAGAAGTTTTGTATGCTTTGGATGAATTCCTAGTAGAGCAATTGCTGGAGTGGAAGGTTGTTTAATTTTTAGTTTTTAAACTGTTTTCTGGAATGGTCCGGGCACTTTGCACTCCCACCAAGAGTATAAAAGGGTTCCCTTCTCTCCTCACCATCATGAATATCTGTTGTTTCCTGAGTTGTTAATTGTAGCCATTCTGACAGATGTGTGGTTATCTCTCATTGTAGTTTTGATTTGTAATTCCCTGATGATGAGTGATGTTGAGCATATGTTCGTGTGTCAGTTAGCCATCGGAATGCTTTGTTTGGAAAAGTATCTCCTCATGTCTTCTGCCCATTTCTCCACTGGATTGTTTGTATTTTGGGTGTTGAGTTTGAGAAGTTTTTTTTTATAGATTTTGGATAGTAAGCCTTTATCAGATATGTGGTTTGCAAATACCTTTTTAATTTCTGTAGAATGCCTTTTAGATTAGTTGATTGTTTCTTTAGCTGTGCAGAAGGTTTTTATTTTGATGAGGTCCCAGTAGTTCAAGTTTGCTGTTGTTTCCCTTGCCTCTCTAGACACGTCTAGTAAGAAGTTGCTATGTCCGAAGTCCAGGAGGTTGCTGCCTGTTCTCCTCTAGGATTTGATGGTCTCCTGTCTCACATTTAGGTCTTCCACCCATTTGGATTTATTTTTGTGTATGGAGTAAGAAAGTGGTTCAGTTTCATTCTTCTGCATGTTCTGGTCCAGTTTTCCCAACACCCTTTGTTGACAAGGCTGTCTTTTTTCCCATTAAATAGTCTTTCCTACTTCATCCAAGATGAGGTGGCCATACATTTGTGAGTTCATATCTGGGTTTACTCTTCTGTTCTCTTGATCTATGTGTCTCTTTTGTGCTTGTAGCTTACTCTCTTGATAAGTACAGCTTTGTAATATAGCATGAATCCATAATCATGAAGCCACCGTTTCTTTGTGTAGCAGAGACATTTCAACACTACTTGCTCCTTAAATCCATGAACATTGAAGGTGTTTCCACTTCCTTGTGTCATCCTCAGTTTCTTTCACCGTTTTTAGAGTCTTCAGAGTATAGATATTTTAACTTTTTAGGTATCCTATTATATTTGGTGCAATTGTAAACGGGATGGATAGTTTTTTTATTTTTCTTTCTGTTTCTTCATTATTGCTGTGTAGAAATGCAGCCGATTTCCGTATGTTGATACTGTATCTTGTGACTTTGCTGAATTTGTGTATCAGTTCTTGCAATATTTTGGTGGAGTCTTGAGTTTTTTATATAGAGTGTCATGTCATCTGTGAAGAGGGAATGTTTGACTTCTTCTTTTCCAACTTGAATGCCTTTATTTTTTGTTGTTGTCTGTTTTTGAGGATAAGACTTCCACTGCTGTGTTAAGTAGAATGATGGGTGTGGACGTCCCTCTTGTGTTCCTGACAGTAGAGGAAAAGGTTTTTTTCCCCCACTGAGGATATTAGCTGTGCGGTTTTCATGTGCGGACTTTATGATGTTGAGGTGTGTTTCCTCTACCCCTTGTTGAGGGTTTTATCAAGAAAGGATGCTGTACTATGCCAATTTTTTTTTCATCTATTGAGAGGGTCATATCATTCGTATCCTTTCTCTGATTGATGGTATGTATTACATTGATTTATTTGTGACTAATGAACCACCGTTACAGGCAAGGAATAAATCCCACCTGGACACGTTAGAGGATCCTTTTAATGTCTTGTTGGATTCAATTTGCAATTATTTTCTTTCTTTCTTTGTAGCGTTTATTTATTTTTGAGACAGAGAGAGACAGAGCATGTATGGGGGAGGGTCAGAGAGAGGGAGACACAGAATCTGAAACAGGCTCCAGGCTCTGAGCTCTCAGCACAGAATCTGACACCGGGCTCGAACTCACGGACTGCAGGATTACGGCCTGAGCCAAAGTTGGACGCTTAACCGACTGAGCCACTCAGGTGCCCCTGCAAGTATTTTCTTGACAATTGTTGCATTCTTGCTCATTAGGGCTAGTGGCCTGTAAGTCTCATTTTTAGTGGGGTTTAATCTGGTTTGGAACCGTGATCATACTCATCTTATAGAATGAATTTGGAAGTTTTCTTTCCATTTCTATTATTTAGAACAGTTTGTGAAGACAGGAATATTCTATTCTACTTAAATAGAATATTTTACACTCTTCTTAAATATCTGGTAGAATTCACCTGTGAACCTATCTGGCCCTGGATTTTTGTGTGTCAGTAGATTTTTGATTAATGATTCAATTTCTTTGCTCATTATCGGTCTGTTGACGTTTTCTGTTTCTTCCTTTTTCAGTTTAGGTAGTTTACATTATTCTGGGAATTTATCCATTTCTTCCAGATTGCCCAATTTGTTGGCATATAAATCTCCAAACTATTTTCTCATAGATGTATTTCTGTAGTGTCAGTCGCGATATCTCCTCTCAAATTCTGATTATATTTACTTTCGTCCCTTCTCTTTTGTTTTTGCCAAGTCTGCCCATGGGTTTATCATTTTTATTTATTCTTACAAAAACCAACTTATAGTTTCATTCATCTGTTCTACTGTTTTTCTTTGTTTCTATATCATTTATTTCTTCTCTAATCTTTTTTGTTTACCTGTTCCTGCTGGCTTTAGGGTTCATTTGTTCTTTTTCTAGCTCCTTTAGTTGTAAAGTGGTTGTGTGGTTGAGACCTTTCTTCTTTCTTGAGTCTGGCCTGTACTGGTATATATTTCACTCTTCCATCAACTTTGCTGCATCCAGATGGTTTGGAACTGGCATGTTTTCATTTTCATTTGCTTCCATGTATTTTTTATTGCTTCTGTAATTTCCTGAAAATCTCATTCCGCTTTTACTACAATGTTCTTTAACTTATTGTATTGGCGGTGTTGCTCAAATTTTTCTTGTGGTCGACTTCAAGTTTCATAGTGTTGTGGTTTGAAAATACGCATGGAATGATCTTAGTCTTTTTGTATTTGTAGAGGGCTGATTTGTGACATAGTATGTGATCTGTTCTGGAGAATGTTCCATGCGCACTCAAAAAGAATGTGTATTCTGGTGCTTTAGGATGGAATGTTCGAATGTATCAGTTAAGTCCATTCAGTCCATGTGTCTTTCAAAGCCATTGTTTCCTTATTGATTTTCAGCTTAGATTGTCTTTCCATTGTTGTAAGTGAAGTGTTAACGATCTCTGTTATTACTATTGTCTATTATCAATGAGTTTCTTTATGTTTCTTATTAATTGAGTTATATATTTCAGTGCTTACATTTTTGGGGTATAAATATTTAAAGCTTCAGATCTTCTTGTTGGATAGACCCCTTTATGATGATATACTGCCTTCCTGATCTCTTGTAACAAACTTTCTTTTGAAAACTAGTGTGATATGAGTGTGGCACTACAACTTTCTTTTGACGTCCGTTAGCCTGATAAATTGTTCACCCTCCCCTCACTTTCAATCTACAGGTGTTTTAGGTTGCAAATGAGTCAATCGTGTGCAGTGTATAGAAGGATCTTGTATTTGTTTTTATCCATTCCGGTATCCTATGTCTTTTGATTGGAGCATTTTGCCCATTTACATTCACAGTAATTATTGATAGATATAAACTTAGTGCCATAGTGTTACCTCCAAAGTCATTGTTTCTGGAGATTTTCTCTGTTTATTTCTAGTCTTTGTTACTTTTAGTCTTCCTTTCCCACTCAAAGTGTCCCCTTTAATTTCTCGCAGGGCTGATTTAGAGACCATGAACTCCTTTGGTTTTTGTTTGTCTGGGAAATTCTATCACTCCTTGTATCTGAATGACTGCCTTACTGGAGAAAGTATTCTTAGCTGCAAAATTTTCAATTGCGCATGTTGAGGATATGATGCCACTCCCTACTTGCATGAAGGTTTCTGTAGAGACATCTGCCATAGTTTTTTTTTTTAATCTTCCCTTGTTACTTAGCAACTTCTTTTGTGTTGATGCTTTTATGGTTTTTCTTTATCTGGATATTTTGCCATTTTCCTATGATATGTCTCAGTGTTGGCCTGCTTTATTTTTTATTTTATTTTAATGGGTGTTCTCTCTGCCTTCTCGATGTGGATGTCTGTTTCCTTCCCCAGCTTGTGGAAATTTTCACTATATTCCCTCAGCTAAAATGTATCCCCCTTTTTCTCCCTCTTATTCTTTTGGGACTTGCTGATTTCCCTAAGTGTATGTTTGTGATGCAATATTTTAATTTTCCTCTTCTTTCCAGCTTCATTTCCCCCATACTTTTATCTTCTATGTCCCTTCCTCATTCATCTGCTTCTTTCCGCCTTGAGGTCATTATATCCAATCAGTTTTACATCTCGGTTACAACATTTAAAATTTCATCCTGACTAGTTTTTAGGTCTCTTCTGTTTGCAGTAAGGGTATCCCTCATGTCTCATATATTTTCCTCAAGCACAGCTAGCATCCTTATGATACTTTTTGAAAATCCTGTTTCATTATGAGGGTTTTTAGAAATTCTGTTTGAGGCACATTAGTTTATGTGTTTTAATTATATCCCTCACAATGACCTTTTATCATTTTTTCTTTTAGGATGAATTCCTCCACCATGTTGTTGTCTATGTCTCTGCCTTCTTAAATGTTTTAGAAAATCCTGTTATCTTTTCTGCTTCTAGGGTAGTATCTTTATTGAGAAGTGTTCACATACTGTCCAGGGCCTGACACTTCATGAAGCATTTGTTTTATGTTCCGTGGAACTGTGCTTTCGTGTTTTGGCTGCTCTGTCCCTCAGGACAGTCCTCTGCAGAGTTTCTCCTTGCCTCCAGTGGGGAGTGTTGGACTTTGTGCCCAGTGTTGTGAGTTTTAACTAGGTGAGTTTGGTCTGCTTGTTAAAAGAGGCTAATTCCTATCTCCCCTAGAGGTGAAGATATGCGTCACTGTATGATCAGCTGACTTGGTGCGGGGGGGGGGGTTATGGTGGTCTTTGGAGGAAGGGGTGCAGTGGTGGTCTGGTTGCCAGGCACTCTTTCCTAGTAAGCAAGCACTTGATGGGGGCTGGAGTAGGTGGAGCTTGGTGTTAGTGGCTCAGCTTGCACTGGTGATGCTGTGCTGCTGAGTGAAATCTGTCCATGCTGATTGGTGGGAGGAAATATTGGCATCAGCTCCCTCTCTAGTCCCTGGAGTTGGAGTTCCCAGCCTCTCCTGTTCAGGAAGCCCTCACACAGCGAGAACACTTGTGGGTCCCAGGCTTCCATCAGAATTTCTTTTACCCTGTCTGCGTCTAAGCCATTGACCCATCTGGTGGCACCGGGCTCTTATGTTTTATCTCAGGAGCTCTAGCTGGGTTTGAAAACTCCAAATTGTGTGAACTCAATATGACAGGGAACCCACTGATCCTCTGGGAGAGGGTCTTGATGTGCTGTGCCTGGAGCTGGTTTACACCAGATGGGCAGTTGCATGAACACTAGGGGCTTGGAGTACATGGTGAAGAACAACCAGAAGGCAGCATCCAGCTAGCTGCTCTCAGAAGAGGCTCCTATGCTAATGATCAGGGAATTTTAATGGTGACTGTCAGTTCTCCTGTCCTATGAGAGCCAATACCCCGTCTCCCATATGCTCTCCACGAAGGCAATTGTCTCTCCCCATGCGACCCAGGGGATACTCAGACCATAGTTCCCCTTATTGGCCTCTGCCCTCCTCCACAGGAGCACTGCTTTGCCCACCAAACTCCACCCCAATGACGGGATCGACTTTTAAGTCTTCAGTCTTTGAGCTCCACGTTTACAGGAGGTTGACTTGTCATGATTAACTTCATGGGTTATCTTGACTGCGTCATGGGTGCCCAGATTCACCACTGTTTCTGTGGATGTCTGTGATGTGTTCCAGAAGAGATTGGCATTTGCATCCATGGTTTCTTTCTGCTTGGGCACCACCCATTCCATTAAGTTTGCGAATAGAATCTGATGCAGATGGAGGATGAATTCCCTCATTTTTACTTCCCATGTGCTTGTTTAAACTGGAATATTGGTCTTCTCTGGCCCTTTTTCTGAGAGTTACATCATCATCTCTCCATGTTCTGAGACTAGACACTAGTCAGAATCAGACAAGAATTACATCACTGGTTTTCCTGGGTCTTCAGCTTGTGACAGTAGATCATGGGACGACTCAACATATTTAGTTATGGAAACCAATGACCTTTGGGTTGTGTTCCTCAGGGGAATCTTGACTAATACATGGAGATTGTTTGTCTCTCCTTTAGAGTAACTGAATAAAGCTGTAGCTCATTTAAAGTCCTGAGTAGCAAAGGGCTATGAAGAAAGTGTCACGTTGTTTGACTGGGACAAGGGCTGGGTGAGGATAAGGAGGAGCTGTGGGATCCTGTGGTCCTGGCTGCACAGGGAGCCCATCTGGGAATCCTGTAATGGTGCAGCTGTTGTGCCTCAGGAAATCTGTAAGTCACTCATGTTGAGGGACCAGAGTAAGCAAGTGCAAACAACTGTGTCTTTGTGCACGTTAGTCTAGTTTCCCTATGACAACCCAGTAGCTAATTCAGAGAGTTAATAGGTAAACACAGAATCATATAACCAGGGAGGCTCCCTGGGGAAACTGCTGTGTGGAGAGGAAGCCCCAGACCCTGACAGGAAACCTGCTTGTAACCTCCATCTGCACCTGCGCCTGGGAACACAAAGGAGAATTGTGCATAGTGTGCGCCCCCTGGTGGTGCTGATCCTCTCTTGCAGGGAGGTTTGTGTCTGGGCTCCCAGCGAGGTCCCCTCACCGTGTCTCTTGCACAGTAATATGTGGCCGTGTCCTCGGTCTTGAGGTTGTTCATCTGCAGATACAGCGTGTTCTTGGCGTTGTCTCTGGAGATGGTGAATCGGCCCTTCACGGAGTCTGCGTAGCTTGTGCTACTTCCACTACTACTAATATACGCGACCCACTGCAGCCCCTTTCCTGGAGCCTGGCGAACCCAGCTCATTCCATAGCTACTGAAGGTGAATCCAGAGGCCACACAGGTGAGTCTCAGGGACCCGCCAGGCTTCACCAGGTCTCCCCCAGACTCCACCAGCTGCACGTCACACTGGACACCTGCAGACGCAAGACATGTTGGTCAGGAAACTGTCACACATCCACTCTTTCACTCATATCCATTCACAGACTCAGTGTCCCTCGTTCACCATGAATTACCTTTTAAAAGAGCAACCAGGAACACCCAGCCCAGCACAAACTCCATGGTGAGGTGTGTGTGTTCTGTACTGATCACAGAATGGGAACACCTGGGACTCCTGGGGCTGGGGCTCGTCTCCCAGCTGCACGGTCGAGCTGGGTTGGTTTTATCAGCACAGGGAGGGCCCCATTTCCATGTCCTCTGACATATATATCAAGCTCCAGACTTAGGTTTGATTGTGTAAAAGTGAATAACAGGGTTAGGGACGCACTTCTACATTAGTTTGTGTGGATGGCAGTGTGACAATATGAAGAATTTTTTTTTTTCAGTTTTGGATTTTTACCTTAATTAATGGAGGCTTCGGCATAATCTTTAAGAAATATTTACCTCAACAGCATGACCACGCATTATTTTCTCTTAAAATATTTTAATTTTTTTATTATTAATTAGTATTTATTTTTAGTTTTAAAAATTAACATCCAAATTAGTTAGCATATAGTGCAACAATGATTTCAGGAGTAGATTCCTTAGTGCCCCTTACCAGTTTAGCCCATCCCCCCTCCCACAACCCCTCCAGTAGCCCTCTGTTTGTTCTCCATATTTATGAGTCTCTTATGCTCTGTCCCCTCCATGTTTTCATATTATTTTGGTTTCCCTTCCCTTATGTTCATCTGTTTTGTCTCTTAAAGTCCTCATATGAGTGATGTCATGAGTTTTGTCTTTCTCTGACTCATTTCACTTCGCATAATACCCTCCAGTTCCATCCACATAGTTGCAAATGGCAAGATTTCACTCTTTTTGATTGCCAAGTAATACTCCACTGTATATATTTACCCCTTCTTCTTTATCCATTCATCCATCGATGGACATTTGGCTCTTTCCATACTTTGGCTATTGTTGGTAGTGCTGCTATAAACATGGGGGTGCATGTGTCCCTTTGAAACAGAACACCTGTGTCCCCTGGATAAATGCCTAGTAGTGCAATTTCTGGGTCATAAGGGAGTTCTATTTTTAGTTTTTTGAGGAATCTCCATACAGTTTTCCAGAGTGGCTGCACCAACTTGCATTGCCCCCCAAAATGCAAAAGAGATCCTCTCTCTGCATCCTTGCCAACATCTGTTGTTGCCTGAGTTGTTAATGTTAGCCATTCTGACAGGTGTCAGGTATCTCATTAGGGTTTTGATTGGCATTTCCGTGATGATGAGTGATGTGGAGCATGTTTTCATGTGTCAGTTGGACATCTGGATGTCTTCTTTGGAGAAGCGTCTATTCATGTCTTTTGCCCATTTCATCACTGGATTGTGTTTTGGGTGTTGAGTTTGATAAATTCTTTATAGATTCTGGATACTAACTCTTTATCTGAGATGTCATTTGCAAATATCTTCTCCCATTCTGTCAGTTGAATTTTAGTTTTGCTGATTGTTGCCTTCACTATGCAGAAACTTTTGATTTTGATGAGGTCCCAGTAGTTCATTTTTGCTTTTGTTTCCCTTGCCTCTGGGGACGTGTTGAGTAGGAAGTTGGTGCGGCCAAGATCAAAGATGTTTTTGCCTGGTTTCTGCTCGAGGATTTTGATGGATTCCTGACTTACATTGAGGTCTTTCAACCATTTTGAGTTTATTTTTGTGTATGGTGTAAGAAAGTGGTCCAGGTTCATTCTTCTGTATGTCGCTGTGCAGTTTTCCCAGACCACTTGCTGAAGTCACTGTCTTTATTCCATTGGATAGTCTTTCTTGCTTTGTCAAAGATTAGTTGGCTATACATTTGTGGGTCCATTTCTGGATTTTGTATTCTGTTCCATTGATCTGAGTTTTTGTTTTCTTGTTTTTTTAAAAATATTTTTTGGCATTTATGTATTAATTTTCAGAGACAGAGACAGAGCATGAGCGGGGGAGTGTCAGAGAGAGAGGAAGACACAGAATTCCAAGCCGGCTTCAGGCTCATGCCTCAATTCCTGGTGATGAAGATGCATTACTGGAATGAATATATCAACTTTCTTGTCAATACCACTGCACTATGATTCACAAGTTCTCTTTTCATGTATGCTTGGGGAAGGCAACTAAGTTGGGCTCAATACTACTCCAAGTTCTTGAAGCCAACTTACATTCTGTGCCTTCACCCAAGGCTGCACTCTTGTTTAGTATGTTAGTGACTTGTCACTCTATAACCAAAGGAGTCAGAGAGCCCTTGCAGACTCCCCCACCCTCCTAAAGCACCAGCCAGACAGGGCCATACACCCTCCTGTCTTCTTAATGTCCACGGTTGCAAACAGCTACTGCCAATGAGGACTATGTCACAGTGCTTCGAAAATCCCCACAAAGTGTCTTGTCAGTTTTTCACATCCCTCTCACCAGTACAAAAATGCAGTTGCATGAACTTTTAAGGAAAACTGGCTACTGCTTCCCAAGGACCCCTAACTTCATTGCTTTTGCTCTGTCTCTGTGAGCCCCTCACCCCTACCTGATGCTAACACAGATTTCTTTTCGTGGCTTTCAGAGTCATTAACCTACTTTAAAGTGTTAATATTAGCACTGTGCACACCCAAACTCTCAACTGTCTGAATATCAATAACATGTTTCACCTCTCATTCCATGGAAATGGAGTGGCTGCAGGTATCCTGTGACAACCTGTGCCTCTCGGATATGTCCTATAACATTCTTCCCATGAAAATTAGACCTTGGGCCATCAGGCCCCATTGCATGCTTGCACCCCCACAGATGCTGTCTGGATACATTAGGATCCTCACTCACCTCTGTATTCCTCTCTGACAAGTTTGTAATTTCCAGGCCCACCACCTACCTACCAGCTGGCCACTGACCAACCCCTCCATCATCTTGTGTCATGTTAACAGTTTCAAATGGGCTATCCCACTCCTCTCCCTAAAAAGGGAGACCCAGGGCACCTGGGTGGCTCAGTTGATGAGCGTCCTAGTTCAGCTCAGGTCATGATTTCCTGGATTATGAGTTTGAGCACTGCATCGGGCTCTGTCTTGTCTGCTCAGAGCCTGGAGCCTGCTTCAGATTCTGTGTCCCCCTCTCTCTCTGCTCCTCCCAACTCACAGTCTTTCTCTGAAAAATAAATATACATTAAAAAAAATTTAAAAGGGGAGACCCTAGTTCATTCCACACGATTGCCCTCAGCTACAGGAATGGTTTCTGGGACATCTGGTGGTCAAACCTGGGTTCTATTTAAAATTTTTTTTCTTTTACATTTATTTCTTATTGAGAGACAGAGAGACACAGGGCGTGAGCAGGGGAGGGGTCGAGAGATGGGGAGACATAGAATCTGAAGTAGGCTCTAGGCTCTGAGCTGTCAGTCCAGAGCCCGATGTGGGGCTTGAACTCACAAATTGCGAGATCATGACCTGAGCTGAGGTCCATAACTTAACCAACTGAGCCACCCAGGTGCCCCACCCTGAGTTCTATTTTGTGATGGCTTCTGTATGTGGGGAAACATAGGAACCACTCAGGCCAGTGTCCCTACTTGAAGTAGTCCAGGCGTCCTCTCTGCCTGCTGTAAAATCAGTCTAAGCCACTGTGCTCCCAGGTTTTCCCAAGCTTGCACATCTGCAAAGGGAAAGACCGCCACTATTCACAGGCATTCCAGACATACGTTGGAGTCTTCAGGGCTGTTGGCACCCTCTGGAAATCCCACAGGTCCTAACCGCGATGAGTACCAGAGGACAGAGGACATTTTGCCAGCAGGCCTATAATTGCTGCCCTATTATACGCAACTGATCTTTCTGCTAAAATTGCTAACAGTCACTCTCCAGCCCAAACCGTGAGGAGACTGCCACTGTCTCTCCAGCGACTGACAGAGCTCACAAGGCTGTCAAATGCACAGCCAAGATCAGAGGCCCCTGTCTTTCCTTCAGTTTAGAAGCCTGCCTTTTCCCTGACTTGGACTATTGTTTATCATGTAAGTTCCTCACAATGGGAAAAGACAGGTGGACAGATAATGATCAGATGGGGTGTACATCGGGGTTGAGTGGGCCTGCTGAGTCCCCTTTCTTCTCTCCTTTGGTCTTGCACCAACCCCATCAGATGGGATAATTAAGAAACTGAGAGACAGCGGGTTCTTCCCAGGCATCCACTAAACCTCTGATTAAATTATTTCCCAGGGAACTATTGTAAATCTCACCAAGTTTTGTATAATATCACCAGGCCCCAGGGAGTCCCTCTAGCCCCTCCCTGCCCACTGGGGCTCTCCAGATGGATTTGACAAATTGGCTTCCTCTTTCGTTAATGGCCGCATGTTTGGTGGATGGACTGATGCTGTCTGACTCGACATGCCAATGCGATGACTGTGGTGAAGAATATAATGCCTGAAATGGTTCCTGGATTTGCCATTCCATTATGGATTTAGCCAGACCAAGGAACTCACTTCAGCACATAGACATACTACGTACTTACAAAGACTTGGGGGTGATAATTAGAATTTCATACCCTACATCATCCTTAATCATCACAGAAGAGGACGATGAGGATATGTGGATTAGGGGAACAGATATGGAACATGAAAAACTAGACACAAAAGTCCTTCAGGAAAAATCCGCCTGGAAACTGGCCTGGAACATACAGAATCATTGTCTTTGGCCCTTAAAGAGATTGGTAATGCTCCAAATGTCAGGCAGGGACTGACCCCCTTTGCAATAGTATTTTAGAAAGGATTCCTTAACCCTTTATTTACTGATTGAACTTCATGATAACTTATATGATCAAGTTGATGCCATGCATAGCCATGTCCAAGAACTAACAGGTACACTTGGGTCATATCATCCACAGACAATAAGAACATGGCCTCTGCCACAGACTAGCCTGACACCCTTTCTACAGAATATGGGACGCTCATCAGGTCTTCAGAGAGCACCCAGTGCCACCTCGCTGAGAAAGACATACGATGAACTCCTAACCGACTACACTGCCATCAGAATTAGGGAAAGATTCCTCTGGATTCACGCAAGCTACACAAAATAGTTCCAGATCGCCATTGTCAAGACCGTGGATGACCATCCCCATGATGACCATTGGTAAGGATTCCCAGAGCCAATTCCCAGGCTCCAGAAGCACATGGCATCACATAGTAGGTCATGGATCAAAAAGCTGCATTTCCACCTAGTTTTATTTTCCGGCTCTTTCCTGTCAGGAAAAAAAAAAAAACCTTTTAAAATGGAGCCTACCATTTCCCCCACTATTAAAAGACTGACTACATTTCCTGCTCTCCCTCTGAACCTCTATGACTGTCTGTCTTCAGACTGCATCTGCCCCATTCACCTGCGTAGTTATCTCAGCAGGTCAGACACAGACCCCTACACAGGTTTTCCAAGTGCTGTCTACAGTAAATAATCAGTCTGATTGTCAATTTTTTGACATCAGGATAGCAAGTAAGCCCCCAAAGTAGTGTTATTTCCTGCCAATGCAAGCAGGTGAACGCACCATGTGGATGGACAAATGGAAGGGTGTGGTATCCACAACCAGAATGACAATGTCACTCTGCCTTTCCTTCCACTGCATTGATTGGGACCACAACTTTGATGGATGCTTCAGGATGGTCCTTTGCTCAGGTGAAGTATTGGGAGAGAATATTTCCTTTTGTATGAAGACAGTCATGGTGCTGGGTTCTCTCCCTCGGTGACATACCAAAGCAACCTGGTGCCAGATGGTCACTAGGTGCTCCAGGGTAAACCCATGGCACAAACACTTTCCAGATCCCAAAATGTATCATTGGCACTCAGACAACCTGTGCATCAAGTGGCATAGCTCAGCCACTTCCAGGTAAAGCTGCCTAAATGCACAAGTCATATGAAAGTAGACCGAAAATCTGGAGTAGCTCAGTCAGGTGACAAAACCCACCTTATAGCTGCTGAAGGGCTGCAGGCCTCCCATGTCTCACAAACTTTCAGGAATGCATGATAATTGACCAGTGACAGTGACCCTCAATTGCCCAGACCAGTGGGAACTCATGACAGGCTCTACATGAGCTGGTCAGGCTAACATCTTGGCACATTTGGACTGTTAGGAATTCCCAAGGCAGCAGGATAGAGATGTACAGGTTGAGAGCAGACTGTGGCTGGGACTCCTTGGTCATTGATGCTGAATGGGACATACTGGCTAGCTCAGTCATGACAGAGTCTCCACTGTAGCCCTTGAGATACCCTCAACTGCCTAGACAGTCTTGGGAATGTGAGCCATCTTATGGACAGCTGGGCATTTACATTTCAGTAGTCAAGTGTAAAGCGCCACCTGTTAGGAGGGGGCTTTAATGCCCGTCAAGTGGGCAGACTGAAAGGAGAAATGGTGTGTTTAATGTCCCCCCTCCTTCAGTAAATCTTGAATTATGGGCTGCAATTACTCAGTCCTCTATTGCACACAATATTGATGTACATATACTGTCTTAATTGGATGTGTGTGGGGGGGTGCAATTTGAAGTCCTACAGAATCCTGATATGTAGCTCCCCACCAGGAAAACCAGGCACTGGGTTTGTTCCCACTGGCCTTGATGGCATGTGAGGCCATCCACACCATTAGGAAGACAATGCAGGGTCAAAGGGGCCACCGTTGGTAAAAGAGATTCAGTACAGATTCTTCCAATAGTGACATCAAAGGGATGTTGAGACCCTTCTACTATCCCTCCCTTTATACCTGGTAAACTAAAGGGCACCACACTTATATTTGGAGGGGTTCCTGGGAAGCACTGTACCTCGGCTTCAGGGTCAATGAGAGAAATAAAGTGTTGTCTGTGTCTGTGTCCTACAGTGTAATTACAGAAGTGTAGAGGCAGTTGTCTCAGGAGGAAGGACATACTCCACAAACCTCCGGGTCCCTAGGGAGGGCCTTGGCATCTCCCCACCCACTGGGATTCCAGCTCCCCACTACCAGGGCTGTCAGGTCCATGAAGTGATGGCGCCCACCTGAAGGGTAGGAACAGCATTCTCTTGAAGATCCCAAAGAGTCTGATCAAAGTTTCTGACTTGTGTTCAGGCTGTCCTGAGATTAAGTCACTAGGGACCCCTCTTCTCAGAGCTGTGCATAAAGAGAAGTGTGGGCCTCATCTCTAGGGCAAGAGATCTGGGTTGAAGTTCCACCCCTTGAATGGGGCACTGCTGGGACCATCCTGTGGGCTCCTATCTATGGAGGTGGTGATCCCATCAGCATTTGCAGCAAAGAAATCTTGGGCTTCTTGAAAATTCTCCTTTTCACATCTGACTATGGCATGCATGCTAATGCCTGCTATGCTACAGCTGGTATTTCCATGAATTGTATTGGCACAAGGCTTAAGATCAGAGTGGTCCTTCAAGAAGAACTCCTTAGATTCTGTTGTCAAGTGCCTCTCCTCCAGGTGGAAATGGACAAGGGCTCATGGGTGCATGACATAAGGCAAAAAAAAAAAAATTAAAACTCACACCCATTGAATTGTCCCCATTCTATCTTAGAGTTGGATTGCATCACCTGGGCTTGACCTCTCCCAGTGGGCCTGTGCTGTCGTGCCATAAAAATCCAAATCCGGAGAATCAGAGCTTCTTTCTTCCTACCTCTGTGGACTCTGGGGCCCTAGGGAGCCTCTTCCTCAGAGCCTTCCCCTTTTTCCTTGGTGTGTGTCTCTTGCCATGTGCCTTGGGGTGATTGTCATAGCCTTTTGATACAGTGAAAAGACTGGAAGCTCCGTAGGTTGTCTCTAAGTAAACAGGCCATTGATACCTTGAGCTTTTCAGTGATTTATGAATCTGGGGCACTTGGACTAATCCAGACAGCTGTAGTATGTCAAGTGCTTAAAGCAACAGCTTGGAGCCAATTGTGAAGACCCACTAGAGCCAATCAATGTCCTTGTCTCCCTCCCTTTGGACAAATGATTCCAGGAAATCTTGCATTTTCATGATGGTGTAGTGCCTGTCACCATTTCTCTCTTTCACACTGTTCCATGAATATGTTGGTGTAGTGGTCTTGACAGGGAGGACCTGGGATAGAAGTTAGCTCTTCCCAGACACATTTGCTGAGGCCTCCCACACTGAGGTGTCCCCGACAACACCTGTTAAGTAGGGAGCCATTGACAGCAGCAGTGAGGAATGTGGCCAGTAGGGGGAGGTTGCCTTGGTCATGTCCTCCGCCCAGGGAGATATGATGCTCCTGGTCGAGTTGCCTCTGTCACTAGGTAGGCATGGCTAAGCAAGCACAACACCAGGGTACTGGTTGCAACACAGTGGACCCAGCAGCTGGCGTCTTCTTCGACACTAATCTAGGCATATGGTCTTCGGTGTCCAGCAATATCTCACTTGGAGATCAGTAGGAAATACACACCTCTGGAACCCCAGGATGGTGCTTGATTGTTGGTCTCTGCAGGGAGTCTGACCTTTTATGGCATTGGTAACTTATGATGGGAGTTTGTGGCAACACCTGGCATCAGCCCAAAGCAAAGCTACAGACCACCGGCAAGCTCCTGCTCCTTCCCAGAGCAGCTGAGATGTGGGGGTGAGAAACGAGTGAGCCATTCTCAGTGCTAACACATTGTTGGAGGGCACCACCTAGGCCCACAATCCCATCTCTGGGGACAATGTGTTGGGGACCCCAGCTGTTGTACAAAATTAAGAACATATAGACTGTATCCTGCTGAAGGAATAGGCAAGAGACATTGCTCAGGGGGTGGACAGGTGGCTCCCTAGGCATCTGAGCTCTGGCTTTGGATACATGAGATGAATGGAGCCCTCCTGACTCAAGGTGGGGTTTCAGTGCACCCCCAACAAAGGAAATGGAGGCACAGGATTTATGACTCACAGGGCTCAGAAGCAAGCGTGCACAAGGACCTTGGGAAGGGCAGGCCTCCTTCCCACAGTCCCAGTGATCAGGACATAGAAAACAGGGTAGCAAGTACATGATTACTTGAGAATGGATGGGGCTGATGTCCCTAACTTTTCACAGGCTCACCTCTGTGTGGTTATTCGAGAAGGCTCTCAGAAAACCAAAGTGGGAATCCTAGGCAGATCCTTATCTAAGGTTAAACTCACTGAAAAGTAGGCAAGAGAAAAAGAGCAGGGATTCACATTCATCGGGCTCCAACTGGATGCCAGATCATCCATAGGCACTTGTGCCTGCCTTTCTGATTTATTTCATTGGGTGCTCCATTCAGTCTCATGGTCTCAGTCTCCCACATTTGGAAATTTTGTCTCCAGAGAGGCACAGCTTGTGCTAGGTGGAACCTAATGTCAGTCCCCTTCCCTCACAGCCCACAGACACCCCAGTGTGGAACAGGCAGTGTGGGTGGGTGGTAGCCCTCCATTATCCTGAACCCACATTGGGACTGGGGGAAAACAGATTACCTGGAGTTGAATAAATGTTCAGAGTGCAACCACACAGTTTTGGAGACAACTCATGAGTTTGTCCCTGAAAGAGCTTGTGTGAATGTCTCTTAATTCTGGAAGCATATATCTCAGTTCAAGGCCCAGATGCTGACTCAGGTCCTCTGCACATAATCTCGGGCTCAGTTTGGGCTCTTGGAAGCTTAGATATATACGTAGAGGCCACAAGCATGCAGTTTTTAAGTTTTATTTCAGCGTTCTGGTCAGTGAGTCATGAGAGATGTGTGTCAGAGCCTGATGTGCCTGTGGACCCCTGTGTCTCCTGGAGACCCCCGAAACGTGGATGTCAGCTCTGCAGCCTCATTACTGTATTTTCACACATGTGCCAGTTGGATTGTCTATAGTTGTTCAGCAGTCAGGAGGCTAATTATGGATTGTCGTCAGCGACAATCAGTCCCTTAATTTTCTCGGGGTTGATAATTTGACATTTGTGGGACACCACAAGGAATGCAGCTATTATGGCTTAAATGGGACCAAAAACCGCTCTGAGATATCACAGGGATTCATCACTTTGCCTCACTGGCCGCATTCTTCTTGGAGGGGTGCACTGCCTGTGCTCCCACCAGTGCCTCGTCCAGTGCACCATGGAGGGTCCCAGCTTATGTGGCAATGGCAGTTCCTGTTATTGTCGCACGACCCTCTGTGACTGCATTTCTCCGGGATACAGTCATAGTTCAGCTGAGCCACACTTCCAGTGCAGTAGGTGTCCTGACAAAGCTTTCCAGAAGCATAGGGGGTACCAGTTCTCACATGACCAATCTCGGTTGTTCCTGTGCTACTATGTGAAATCAGCCGCAAACACTAGAACCCTGAGATCTCAGATGGTTGGAATCCAACATGTTCTTGCAGCTGAAGGAGATATGTGACAATCCTACACTGCAGCCTTCCACACGGCACGTCTGTGTGGGAACAGCGTTCAGCGTTGAATTCCCCAGGGTCTTCTGCAGAATCCATATCGGCTGCTTTTTTGAATTATGGTATAGCAGACATCTTCACCTTTTCAGAATTTTTGCAAAGATTTCTTGGCAGTGCACAGTGCGGTCAGTGCAGTTCCCATGATAGCAATAGCCCTCTTCAGTGCACGGGGTTCCATCTTGCATATGGAAGTCATCAGGGTATGCCAAGGACACCCCATGGCAGGAATCTGGAAGATCACATATATTTTGGATTGGTCTGCCAAGTGTCCCAGCATCGAAATAGGTGCAGTTTGTATAGCATCTGCCTGTATTACATTTGTCCTGAGGGGTTAAAATACAATCACTCATACAGCATAGATTGCTATAGCACTGCTCTAAGGAGCTCCAGTCACAATGCTTGCCTGGGTCAGCTAAGTACTTTCCAAAATGATTGTGGGTCAGGCTTTTATTTCAATGCACCATTTAGATGTTGAAGAGGCACTTGTCTAATCTGCCACTCATTTTGTGCTGCATATGAATGAAGGAACACTTCCTGAAAGCTTCAGGTATACAAGAGAATTGGGTCCTAATGCAGTTGGACCTTTTCTGGCAAGCATATTCATCAGAGTCAACCCACAAACTAATAACTTTTGCAATCTGATGTGTTGCTATGACAGACAAGAGTAAGTAATATCTGCCTAAATAACCCATCATGATGAGGCTTTGTGGATGGCATATACTAGTTACAACTGGACTGAAATTAACTTCATGGGATCCATTTCGAATCGCAACTAAGGATGAATGTGGTTTAAGAATTCGAAAACCCTTGGACTCATAGTATCGAAAAAAAAAGGACTCTGATGCAACACATATTTGCCCATGTTAGCTGGATATCTCTCATTATAAATAATCCTGAAACCAATATAGTAATTTACATGAATCCCATGAAACAATGAGTCAATTAAGCTAACTAGCCTTATTAGGAATTGGGCACATTTTGACCCGTGGTTGAACACACTATATATTGTTTTGGAACTGAGAGTAAAATTCCATGATGGGATGACTACAACTTACTAGAGATCCTGAGGACTTCACTGGCATTTGCTTGAGGAACAGGGGTCCCTATCCTCCTTATATCCCAGGTTATAAGTAGGTCCCATTGCATTGGTGTCTGCCACTATCTGAGAAACAATGTGTTCAAAGGTTGGGAATCGCTGATGCGTCTGATTTCATAGGCAAGGTCATCCAACTTCATGATACCTTCAAGGCCCTGATAGCACGTGTCCATGGAGACCATGGAAAGAGGAATCTCCTCCAGGTAGCCGAGGTAGTAACAGTCTGGAGGCATGGAGGGGTAGTCCATCTGCAAGTCTCCCTGATCATCCTGAGTGATCAACAGCAGATGTCTGGACCTAAAGGGTTTCTTTGGCCACATGTGGATAATGTGTCTCTTGTCCCAAAACACAGGCTACAGGACAGCCAACCAGTCATCTGAATGCCATTGCCATTGTGCAGCTCCTTCTTTGTAATTACCACCTCAAGGAGATGTAGCGCCCTGAAGGACGACCTTGAGAACCCTGGACAGGAACCAGCATTGCCCAGAATGCAAACTGCAAGAGGGACGCACTCAAGGTGACCTGGCCCTCTGCCACCCTCATGCCCCTGCTCAGGGACATCTGCCAGTGAGAGTGGATAAGTGGAGGATCCTCAGCAAAGTGAGGTCTAGGCCATCTGACAGAACAGAGGGCTGTACCGGGTGGCCAGTCCCCTGCACCTGGGATCCACTTGTGGGGTAAGTAACAGTCCCAGGGTGTGGCATTGTGTGACCCTGCACAACAGTTCAGCTGGGGTGGATGTGGGAGAAGCAGGTGAGCCAGTTCAAGCCGTGCTCACATGGACATAGTAAGGACTTGGACCCAGAGACATGGCTCTATTCAACACATTCCATCTTTCCTCCAGCTAGTGAATATGGGATATGAAAATTTAACACCCTGAACTTCTCTACCAATTCCATGTCCTGTGGTACTGCTGGGTCACTTTCTATGGACGACTGCTTTTCCTCATTATGGAGACTTCCTTGGGATGTGGAGGTGGACATTGTCAATTTTACCTTTATAGGTGACTAAAAAAATACCTTTGTCGTTTTTCATGTCTCATTCTGGTTAGACATTAGTTTTCAAGCTATTTGATCCTTTTGGTTTTGGGTGTGAAGCAGCCTCTGAGTTTACTGAGGAAACATTTCCCAGTATTCTGTCATGATTGGTGAAGTACAAGGTTGTACTTTAGTATTTTTTTATGCCAGCTGGGGAGAACAGAAAGTACTGCTGACCATGTGTGATCCCCAGGGGTTTTCCGCTCTAATCCCTTATTGGGGTTCTTTCCTGGACTCTGGCAGTCTCCCCCCATGCATGTGTGGTTCCCTCCTCAGCTGGAGATGCCAGGGAGTTGAGGTAACTTTGGCAGCTTGCACCGTGGAGTCTGCACATGATCAAAAGACGTTATCAACCATGGAACTCCCTTGTTTGATTAAATATGTTCTATTCCTTTAAAACCCCCTGCATCAGGGAGAAACCTCAGAGATGGCTTTTGGACAGGAGACTGCATTCTCACCAGTGGCTGGCCTTGTGCATAAAGCTCAAATTCCTTTCCTACCAAAACTAAAACTTTGAACGTTGACCTTTCCAGCAACAGGTAGCTGAATTCGGGTTTTGATAACAATAAAACAGAGTGGAGTGGCAGTTGCCAGGGGCTGGCAGAGAGGCGCAATGAGGGTTAGATATCAAGGTGTGTGATATTCTGTTATGCAAGATGACTAAGTTCTAGAGGTCTTCTCCACAACATTATATGTGTAGTTAACAATATTGTACTGTGCTGTTAAAATTTAGTGAAGAGGGTGGATCTCGTTTCAGTGAGATCTTACCACAATACACGAGTTTTTCTTCTCACACAAAGTATGCATGGACACACACTCTGTACTGATAAGTGAAAATAATTTTAAAAAATATACATACTTTGGATCCTAACCCTGGGGATATGCCATTTACAAGTATCTTCTTCCATTCCATAGGTTGTCTTTTAGTTTTGTTTATTGTTTCCTTCACTGTGCAGAAGCTTGCTATTTTGAGGTACTCCCAAGAGTTCATATATGTATGTATTTAATTTTCTTGTAATATTTTTAATTTAAATTTAAGTGTGTTAACCTACAGTGTAGTATTGATTTCAGGTGTAGAATTTAGTGATTCATCACGTACATATAACACCCAGTTCTCATTTCAACAGGTGCCCTCCTTAATGCCTATCTCCCTTTTAGCCCAACTTCCACACTTCCCCTCAGTTTGTTCTCTGTATTTAAGTCTCTTCCTGTTTCTTCCCTCTCTGTTTTTCTCATATTTTCCTTTTCCTTCTTCAATGTTGTGTTTCTTATATTTCACATAAAATGAAATCATATGATATTTGACTTTTTCTTACTGACTTATTTCACTAAGGTTAATACGTTGTTGTTCCACACACATTGTTGTAAATGGCAAGATTTCATTCTTTTTGATGGCTGAGTAATATTCCATTGTATATATTTACCACATCTTCTTTATGCGTTCATCTCCTGATGGATATTTGGGCTCTCCCACAATTTGCTTGTTGTTGATAGGGCTGCTATAAACATTGGGGTCCATGTGCCCCTCAGAATCAGCATTTTGGTATCCTTTGGATAAATACCTAGTAAAACAATTGCTCGATCACAGGATAGTTCTATTTTTAATTTTTTTCTGGAATCTCCACACTATTTTCCAGAATGTCTGCACCAGCTTGCATTCCCACCATGTTAATTTTAGCCATCCTGACAGGTGTGAGGTGTTATCTCATTGTGGTTTTGATTTATGTTCCCTGACGAGGAGTGACAATGAGCCTCATTACACGTGTCTTTTCGCCATCTGGAAGTCTTCTTTGAAAAATGTCTATTCATGTCTTCCGACCATTTCTTCACCAGATTGTTTTTTTCAGTGTCGAGTTTGAGAAGTTCTTTATAGATTTTGGATACTAAGCCTTTATCTGATATGCCAGTGCAAATATCTTCTATTTTGTCAGTTGCCTTTTAGTTTTGTTGATTGTGTCTTTGCTGGACAGAAGCTGTCTATCTTGAGGTCCCAATAGTTCATTTTTCCTTTTGTTTCCCTTGCATCTGGGACATGTCCAGTAAGAAGTTGTTCTGACCGTGGTCAAAGAGTTTGGTGCCTGTGTTTTCCTCTAAGATTTTGATGGTTTCCTGTCTCACATTTAGGTCTTTCATCCATTTTGAATTTGTTTTTGTGTAGATTGTAAGAAAGTGGTCCAGTTCCATTAGAGTTTCCTGTTGCTGTCCAGTTTTCCCAACACCATTTGTTGAAGGGACTGTCATTTTTCTATTTGATACTGTTTCCTGTTTTGTCAAAGATTAGTTGACCATTTATGGGTTTTCTCCTTGTTCCATTAATCTATGTGTCTCTTTTTGTGCCAGGACCGTACTGTCTTGATGACTACAGCATTGTAATATAGCTTGAAATCCAGAATTGTGATGCCTCCATTGTTTTCTTTTTTAGGATCGCTTTGGGTGTTCAAGGTCTTTTGTGGTTCCATGATAATTTTAGAATTATTTGTTTTAGCTCTGTGAGGAATGCTTGTATTATTTGACAGGGATATTTGCATTGAATTATTTGCATTGAATGTCTAGATTGCTTTGGGTAGTATCAACATTTTAACAATGTTTTTTGTTTTAATCCATGTGCATGGAATATTTTTCCATTTCTTTGTGTCTTCTTCAATTTGTACCATAATTGTCCCAGGTTTTTCAGAGTAAAACTCTTGTAACTCTTTAGTGAGGGTTATTTCTAGGTATCTTATGGTTTTTGGTGTAATTGTAAATGGGATAAATTCCTTGACTTCTGTTTCTCCTGCTTCATTATTGTTGTATCAAAATGCACAAATTTCTGTATGTTGATTTTGTATGCTGCAGCTTTACTGGTTTATTGTATCAGTTCTAGTGGTTTTTTTTTTGGTGGAGTTTTTCAGGTGTTCTATATATAGTATAAAATTCAACTCCAAAAATGAATAATCCTATTAAAAATGAGCAGAAGGCATGAATAGACTTTCCAAAATGCAACATACAGATAGCCAATAAACACATGAAAAGATGTTCAACATCACTCATCATCAGGGAAATATAAATCAAAACTACAACGAAATATCAACTCACTCCTGTCAGAATGACTAAACTCAACTACACAAGGAACAATAGGTGTTTGTGAGGATACAGAGAAAGAGGAACACTTTTGCACTGCTTGTGGGAATGGAAAGTGGTGCAGCTTGTCTGGAAAACAGCATGGGCATTCCTCAAAATGCTAAAAATATAACTACCTTATGATTGATCAATTGAACTACTAGGTATTTACCCAAAGGATACAAAAATACAATTTCAAGGGGATTGCAACTCTATGTTTATAGCAGCCCTATCAAAAACAGCCTAGCTCTGGAAACAGTCCAAGTAAGCATTGGCTCATAAATGGATAAAGTATATGTGGTATATCTACACACACACACACACACACATACACACACACACACACACACACACACACTCATACTCATACACTGGAATGTTTCTCAGCCCTGAAAGGAATGACATTTGCTATTTGTAATGATGTGGATGGAGTTAGAGAGTATTATGCTAACTGAAACAAGTGAGAGAAAGACAAATATATGATTTCATTCATATGTAGAATTTAAGAAACTTCAAATGGGAAATGGGACAAAGACGAGAGAAGAGCTACACCAAGAAATAAACTTTTTTCAACGTTTTTAAATTTATGTTGAGATAGAATGGGGGGAGGAGCAGAGGAAGCGGGAAGGAGAATCCCAAGCAGTCTCTTTGCTGTCAGTGCAGAAACCAAAATGGGGCTTGATCTCAGGATCCATGAAATCAAGACAGGAACCCAAATCAAGAGTCTTAGGCTTAACCCATGGAACATATAAACCAAACAAAACAGATTTTTACCTATACAAAACAAACTTATGGTTACCAGAGGGAAGGTGGGAGGAGGTTTGGGGAAGTAGGTGATGGGGTTGCAGGGGCGCACTCATAATGAGCACTGGGTGTTGTATGGAAATGTTGAATCACTATATTTTACACCTGAAAGTAATACTACATTGAATGTTTACTATGTGGAATATGAATAAAATCTCAAATGATATATTTACAGTGTCTGCAAATGGCCTTGTTGGCATACAGCCCATGAAGAAACATTATTCCAGAAAATATACTGACCTACAGAAAAGCTAGAGTTTTGAGCTAAGGTATGTGCCTTACCTTCCCCACCCCAGCTCAACAAATGGAAACTCCAGTGCAAGGAGCTGGGACTATAGGCATGTGCCACTGAGCCTGGCTGCAACCTCCCCTCCAGACTGTTGCAACCAATACCAGGGTTCCTGGTGACCAGCTCCTGTTCAGAGGACTCTTTCCCAGAGGGACAGGATGTCAGCGACCTTAAGCTGTTTGCTGTTGAGGCCAAGCCCCAGCAGGTGCCACTGAGATGTGGGACTCACTCATTGTTTGTAGCCCCACTCCCAGGATGGAAACTCTGCCCTGGGCACAGTCCACTCGGGATTCTGGGAGCCTGGTCGCCCCAGACCTGACTTGTATGGCAGGGGTCTCATGCCAGCAGGACAAGCAAGCCTCAAAGAAGTGCAGCTGCCACTCACCCCTAAACTGAGCCCTTATTTTGTCCCCACCTGCAGCTGCAGAATTTTGCCCAGGGCAGGGGGGAGCTGGAGCAATCCACTAAACCAAGGTGCAAATCTGTTCCAGTACAACTGACTTCATTTACACATGAGGGTGAGGAAGGTCTGGTCCTCATGTTGTGGGAGAGTCAGTTGCAGGAGACAGATGGTTTCAGTGGAGTATTCCTAACCTACTCCTCCTCACCTGCAGGAGAGAGCCAGAGCCAGGGACAGTGGAGGGAACAGCTCCTGTCAGAACACATGTCAGATTATGATCTCAACAACTCTCCATTCAGAGGAGTCCGAGGTTGTAGGGTTTAGTCTGTGGAGAGTTCAAACATGAGAGCATTGTTGAATGCAGGACAGCCTTCAACATGAGGCAGAGGAACTTATCATGTGAGTGTTGGGCAGAATGAGATAAAGAAACCCAACCAAACACTGTCACCCTGGGCTGGCTGTGTGAATTTCCCAGGCCACACCACCTCTGTAGTCTTTGAGACAACTTCCCTTCCCTCATATCATATCTTTGAGGTTCTCCTAGTTTCAATTCTGCATCAATAGCGTCACATTTCTGTGGCAAAGCATCCCATTGATGGAAGTTTCATACTTGGTTTATTCCTTTTTATTTAGAAAGACTTTTGCCTGATTCTTAGCTTCTAACACTAAGATGCTATAAATATTTACACACCATTTATTTTGTGAGCATGGGATTTCACTCTGCAGCAGACACTCGGGAGTGGTATTTTCAGGTTACATGTTAACTCATCCATGTATAATTTCATAAGCAACAGCCAACAGTTTTCCAGAGCTGGTGTTACTGTTTCATTCCTATCTGCAGTGTTTGAGGCCCCACGTGTGCTGGATGCTCACCTGGATGGTGTTGCAAGTGTTCCCTTCATACCTGAGCCCTCAGGATGAGTGCATAGGGCATCTATTGCATTCTTGATTTGAATTTCCTTGACAGTCGATGGTGTGAAGAGTCTTTTCCTGTCCTTACCTAATGTGTCTACAACCTCTAGGATGGGATGTTTACTATGCAAGGCTGTGCTTGTTTTATAGAGGGTTGTTTCCTTTCTTCCCATTGACTGTTAAGGGTTCTTAGCATATTCAGGATGCAAGTCCCTTGGTGGTTATGCAATTTGTGAATATTGTCTCTTCCTCTGTAACTTGTCTTACTGCTATTGATTGTCATGTGTTCAGAAAAAATTATTTGATTTTCACAAAGCCCATTTATACTATTTCTTTTTATGGGCCTTTGGTTCTTAGGTATAATTTTGGTTTTCATAATTATTGATTGCTTGTGACTGATAATTTTTTTTTAAATTTTTATTCTTGAGACAGAGAGAGAGAGAGAGAGTGCAAGTGGGCGAGAGGCAGAGAGGAGACACAATCAGAAGCAGGCTCTAGGCTCCAAGCTGTAAGCATAGAAACTGACACGGGGCTCAAACCCATGAACCATGAGATCGTGAACTGAGCTGAAGTCAGATGCTTAACTGAGCCACGCAGGCACCCTAGTAATTTCTTGATTTACAATATAACTAAAATCTTTTTTTTTTTCTGGTTTCTCTCAATGTTGACTTGTTCCCTAACTGGTCTCTGGTCTCTGTTGTTTGTTTTTAAGTTCATAGTGTGTAGTAACTCATTTTCATGGCATGGTTTTTTCATAATATATGGAAATTCTGTTCTCATGCTGAAATTGAACTCAAGTTTCACAAGATATGCTGTGTGTGTCTTTTTGGCCAGATTTTCGTCAGATTTGATCGATGTGCTCTGCGGTCAAAAAACACGTTAACCTTTCCAGGTTCTGGGGTTTCTATATTTGTCAGGAGCCATTGAGCTTTGTGCCCACAACCAAGTTCATGACTCAAGATTTTTCCTTCACAATTCTATGTGAAAGGCTGACAATTCATTCTGTGCATTGTCACTGTCAGACACTTCATGAATAGAACACACTGAAACTGTTTTATCATTTCCTGAAATTATTTTTTGTTTTGCATGTTTGGGAGTATAAGATTTCTTCTTCCTTCCAAGGGGAGCTCATACAGCATTTGTGGAATTATTCCAGGCTTCTCATCTCCTAATGCTTTTGCAACGTGCTGTACAGTGTTTTACTAAATGCATATTTAGGTTTATTTGTACTCTGCCATTTTGGGTGATAGGAGCCCATGAGACAGGCTGCACCATATGGGTTTTTATTTGTCCCCATGTAAGTGATCGGTCATATTGAACTTTTATAGAACACATAGCCCCTCACTTTCATGCACCAGAAACAGGGGACATGCTTCTTTTCAAAGAGAAGGGAAAGGAATATAAGGGAGCAGAGCCAGAAAAGTCGCAGGAGGAAACCTGGAGCCTGGCAGGAATGGTCATCTCTCCACACTTTCCAGTTCTGCAGATGAGGGTCCCTGCTGTGGTCCAACCTGGGTTCTTGTGCAGGTGTCTGGACAAGTTGCCCATGGGGTGTCGGCACAGTGGAGTTGGGAAGGGCAGCTGTGGTTTGAATTCCAGCCCACCTGGAACCACTGTAAAAGTCATGAGTATGTTAATTAATGTCCACTAGCAGTAAGGGATAAAATGAGTAAATGCAAGAAGTTAGATTCACTACCTTAGATTCCATGTTGATGACAATTTGTGACAATGTTTCTCCCTTCCTTTTTTTCCACTTTTCTAACTTTTTAAGTTTGTGTTTAAATTTTTATTAGATTACATACTGTGTGATATTAATTTCAGTAGTAGAATTCACTGATTTATCACCCACATTCACATCCAGTATGCATCAGAACACTTGGCCTACGTAATCCCCATCATCCATTAACGCATCCCCTACACCCCTGTCCTCCAGCAACCCTCAATTCGTTCTCTATCCTTGGATTCTTTTATATTTTTTCTTGCTCTTTTTTCCCTTTCCCCTATGTTCATCTGCTGTGTTTCTTAAATTCTCCATATAAGGAAATAATATCATGCTTGTCTTTCTTGGACTGCCTTATATCACTTAGCATGATATCCTCTAACTGCATCAACATCTTTGCAAATGGCAAGATTTCATTCTTTTTTATGACCTAATAATATTCTAGTCTATACATATATATATACATATTCATCACTCGGTGGACTTTTGGTCTCTCTCCTCACTTTGGCTCTCATTGTTAATGCTGCTATAAACATTGGGGTGCATGTGCCTCCTCAAATCAGAATTTTTGTATCCTTTGGGTGAATAACTAGTAGAGCAATTACTGGAGTACAAGGTAGTTTCAGTTTTAAGTACTTAAAGTGTTTTCTGGGGGCGCCTGGGTAGCGCAGTCGGTTAAGCGTCCGACTTCAGCTCAGGTCACGATCTCGTGGTCCGTGAGTTCGAGCCCCGCGTCGGGCTCTGGGCTGATGGCTCAGAGCCTGGATCCTGCTTCCGATTCTGTGTCTCCCTCTCTCTCTGCCCCTCCCCCGTTCGTGCTCTGTCTCTCTCTGTCTCAAAAATAAATAAACGTTAAAAAAAATAAATAAAGTGTTTTCTGGAATGGCCACACCCCTTTGCATTCCCACCAAGAGTATAAAAGGGTTCCATTTTCTCCTCATCCTCATCAATATCTTTTGTTTCCTGAGTTGTTAATTTTAGCCATTCTGAGAGTTGTGAGGTCCTATCTCATTATAGTTTGATTTGTATTTCCCTGATGTTGAGTGATGATGAGTATTTTTCATTAGCCATCAGGATGCTTTGTTTGGAAAAGTGTCTAGTCATGTCTTCTGTCCATTTCTTCACTGGATTGTTTGTATTTTGGATGCTGAGTTTGATATGTTGTCTGTAGATTTTGGATAGTAAGGCTTTATGAGATATATCATTTGCAAATACCTTTTTCAATTCTGTAGGTTGCCTTTTAGAGTAGTTGATTGTTTCTTTAGTTGTGCAGAAGCTTTTTATTTGGATGTGCCCCAGTTGTTAATGTTTGCTATTGTTTCCTTTGCCTTCTGAAACACGTCTAGTAAGAAGTTGCGATGTCCGATGTCAAAGAAGTTGCTGCCTGAGTTCTCCTCTAGGATTTTGATGGTCTCCTGTCTCACATTTAGGTCTTTCACCCATTTTGAATTTATTTTTGTGTATGGTATAAGAAAGTGGCTCGGTTTCATTCTTCTGCATGTTCTGGTCCAGTTTTCCCAACACCGTTCGTTGAGAAG
Source organism: Neofelis nebulosa (assembly GCF_028018385.1). Taxonomy (NCBI): domain Eukaryota; kingdom Metazoa; phylum Chordata; class Mammalia; order Carnivora; family Felidae; genus Neofelis; species Neofelis nebulosa. The sequence goes on from NC_080788.1 coordinate 148,981,244, forward strand.
ACTGTCTTTTTTTTTTTCCATTACATAGTCTTTCCTACTTCATTCAAGATGAGGTGACCATACATGTGTGAGTCCATATCTGGGCTTACTATTCTGTTCTATTGATCTGTGTGTCTCTTTTGTGCTTGTAGCATACTGTCTTGATGACTACTGCTTTGTAATATACCATGAAGTCTTCAATCATAAAGTCTCCTGTTTCATTGTGTAGCATAGACATGTCAACAATACTTGCTCCTTCAATCCTGAACATTGACTGTGTTTCCATTTCTTTGTGTCATCCTCAGTTCTTTCATCGTGTTTGTATTTTTCAGAGTATAGATCTTTTAACCGTTTAGTTATCCTATTATTTTTGGTACAATTGTAAAGGGGATGGGATTTTTTTGGATTTGTCTTTCTGTTTCTACATTATTACTATATACAAATGCAATAGATTTTTCCATGTTGATTTTGTATCTTGTTACTTTGCAGAATTTGTGTATCAGTGCTTGCAATATTTTGGTGGATTCTTGGGTTTTCTATATAGAGTGTCATGTCTTTGTAAAGAGTGAATGTTTGAATTCTTTCTTGCCAATTTGAATGCCTTTATTTCTTTTTGTTGTCTGTTTGTGAGGATAGGACTTCCAGTGCTATGTTAAGTAGAATGATGGGAGTGGGCATCCCTCTTGTGTTCCTGACAGTAGAGGAAAAGGTTATTTTCCCTACTGTGGATAGTACCTGTGGGGTTTTCATATATGGTCTTTATGATGTTTAAGTATGTTTCCTCTATGCCTTGTTGAGGGTTTTTATTAAGAAATGTTGCTGTACTTTGTCAAATGCTCTTTTTCACATCTATTGAGAGGATCATATAGTTTTTATTCTTTATCTTATCGATGTGTTGTACGACATTGAGTCATTTGTGAATATTGAACCACCCTTACAACCAAGGAATGAATCCCACTGGATCGTGGTAAATGATAATTTTAACGTATTTCTGGATTCAAGTTGCAATTATTTTCTTGATAATTGTTGCATCCATGCTCATTAGGGCTAGTGGATTTTATTTTTTTTATTTTTTTTAATGTTTATTTATTTTTGAGACAGAGAGAGACAGAGCATGAACAGGGGAGGGGCAGAGAGAGAGGGAGACACAGAATCTGAAACAGGCTCCAGGCTCTGAGCTGTCAGCAGAGAACCCGACGCGGGGCTCGAACTCACGGACTGTGAGATCATGACCTGAGCCGAAGTCGGACGCTTAACTGACCAAGCCACTCAGGCGCCCCAGGGCTAGTGGATTTTAAATCTCCTTTTTAGTGGGGTTTTATTTGATTTGGAATCATGGTCATACTGTTCTTATAGAATGAGTTTGGAAGTTTTCTTTTCATTTCTATTATTTGGAACAGTTTGATAAGACTAGAATATGCTATGCTACTTAAATAGATTATTTACACTCTTCTTTAAATATCAGGTAGAATTCACCTGTGAAGCCATCAGGCCCTGGTCTTTTGTGTTTCAGTAGAGTTTTGATTACAGATCAATTGCTTTGTTCATTATCAGTCAGTTCAGGGTTTCTGTTTCTTCCTATTTCAGTTACTGTAGTTTCCATTACTGTAGGAATTTATCCAGTTCTTCCAGATTGACCAGTTTGTTGGCATATAAATTTCGAAAATATTTTCTTCTAATTGTATTTCTGTGCTATTAGTTGTGATCTCTCATCTTCAATTTGTGGTTATATTGACTTAGTCCTTTCTCTTTTGTTTTTGGTAAATCTGGCCTTGGGTTTATCATTTTTATTTATGATTCCAAAAACCAACTTATATTTTCATTGATCTGTCTAATGTTTTGTTTGTTTCTTTATCATTTGTGTGCTCTAATGTTTTTTATTTACCTTCTGCTGGCTTTAGGGTTCATTTGCTGTTCACTTTCTAGCTTCTTTAGTTGTGAAGTGGTTGTGTGTTTGAGATTTTTCTTCTTTCTTGAGTTTGCCCAGTATTGCTATATATTTCCCTCTTCCAACCATTTTGCTGCATCCAGATGGGGCACTGGCATGTTTTTATTTTAATTTGCATCTATGCATTTTTTATTGCTTATTTAATTTCCTGAAAACCTCATTCATTTTTTACCACAGTGTTCTTTAAGCTTATGTATTAGTGGTGTGCTAAAGTTCTTCTTGTGGTTGACTTCACGTTTCATAGTGTTTGGTATGAAAATGTGCATGTATGATCTCAGTCTTTTTGAGCTTGTAGTGAGCTGATTTATGACATAGTATGTGATCTGTTGTGGAGAATGTTGCATGTGCAGTCAAAAAGAATGAGTATTCTGTTGCTATAGGGTGGAATGTTCTGAATGTATCTGTTAAGTCCATTTGGTCCAGTGTGCCTTTCTAAGCCATTGTCTCCTTATTAATTATGGCTTAGGTGATGTGTCCATTGCTGTAAGTGGAATGTTGAAGTTCTCTATTATTATGCTTGTATTATTATCAATAAGTTTTTTCATGTTTCTTATTAATTGATTTATATATATCATTGCTTACACTTTTGGTGTATAAATATTTAAAGCTTTACATCTTCTTGTTGGATAGACCCCTTCATGATGATGTACTGACTTCCTCATCTCTTGTAACAGACTTTGGTTTAAAATCTAGTTAGTGTGATATGAGTCTGGTACTACACCTTTCTTTTGATGTCCATTAGCCTGATAAATTGTTCTCCCTCCCCTCACTTTCCATCTACAGTGGCTTTAGGTTGAAAATGAGTCTATCGTAGGTAGTGTACAGAAGGTCTTGTATTTTTTTTTTAATCCATTCTGATATCCTATGTCTTTTGATTGGACCATTTTTCCCTTTTACATTCACAGTGATTATTGATAGATATAAACTTTTGCCATTGTGTTATCTCTAAAGTCCCTGTTTCTGGAGATTTTCTCTGCTTATTTCTAGTCTTTGTTTCTTTCAGTCTTCCTTTTCCACTCAAAGAGTCCCCTTTGATAATTCTTGCAGGGCGCTTGTTTAGACGCCATGAACTCCTTTGGTTTTTGCTTTTCTGGGAAATTCTATCTCTTCTTGTATCCGAATGACCCTTTCTGGAGAAAGTATTCTTGCTGCATAATTTTCAACTGTGCATGTTGTGGATTTCATGTTACTCCCTTCATGCCTGAAGGTTTCTGTGGATACATCTTCCATAATCTTTTCTTTTTTCTTCCCTGTTTAGTGACCTCTTTTGTCTTGGTGCTTATAGGGTTTTCCTTTTTCTGTGTATTTTACCAATTTCTCTCTGATATGTCTCAGTGTTGGCCTGCTTTTTTAAAATAATCGCATTCTCTGTGCCTCCTAGATGTGTATGTCTGTTTCCTTCCCCATTTTGGGGTATTTCCCATGGTAATTCACTCAGATAACTCTTCTTCCCTTGTTTTCTCCCTCTCCTTCTTCTGGGACTCCTTTGAAAAGAATTTTAGTACACATTATGGAGTTGCTGAGATCCCTAAGTATATGTTTCTGATGCAGTATTTTAATTTTCCTCTTCCTTTCTGCTTCATTTGCCCCATAATTTTATCTTCTATGTCACTTGCTCATTCATCTGCTTTCCTCCTTGAGGTCATTATATACCATCAGTTTCACATCTTGGTTACAGCATTTAAAATTTCAGCATGACTAGGTTTTAGGTCATTTCTATCTGCAGTAAGGGTTTCCTTCATGTCTCCTATGTTTTCCTCAAGCACAGCAAGTATCCTTATGATAGTTGTTAAAAATTCTTTTTCCTTGTGAGAGTTTTTAGAAATTCTGTTTGAGGCATATTAATTATATGTGCTTTAATAATATCCCTGGCAATGACCTTTTATCGTTTTTTCTTTTGGGATGAATTCCTCCATCAAGGTGTATGTCTATGTCTCTGCTTTCTTAAGTGTTTTAGAAAATCCTGTTTTGTTTTCTGCTTCTAGAGTAGTGTCTTTATTGAGAAGTGTTCAATTGCTGTTGAGGGCTTGACGCTTTAGCAAGCATTTGTTGCATATTCTGTGTGCACTGTGCTGTCGTGTATTGGCTGCTCTGTCCCTCAGCTAAGTCCTCTGCAGAGTTTCTCCTTGTCTCCATTGATGAGTGTTTAGACATTGTCCACGTTGTGAGTTTTAACCAGGTGAGTTTGTCTGCCTGTTAAAAGAGGCTAATTCCTATTTCCCCTAGAGGTGAAGCTATGCCTCACTATATGGTCAGTAGACTTGGTGCCTTTGGGGGTATATGTCGTCTTTTGAGGGAGGGGCGCGGTGCTGATCTGGTTTCCAGGCCCTCTTTCTCTAGTAAGGAAGCACCTGAGGAAGGCAAGTGGGGGTACAGCTTGGTGTCAGTGGCTCAGCTTCTAGTGGGAGGTTCTGTGCTGCTCACTGAATTCTGTCCATGCTGATTGGTGGGAGGAAATATTGGCATCAGCTCCCTGTCTAGTCCCTTGAGTTGGAGTTCCCAGCCTCCCCTGTTCAGGAAGCCCTCACACAGAGAGAACAATCTGTACCTGTGCGTCCCAGGCTTCCATCAGAACCCTGCTTTCACCCTGTCTGTGTCCAAACCATTGGCCCACCTGGTGGCACAGGGCTCTTATGTTTTATCTCAGGAGCTCTAGCTGGGTTTCAAAACTCCAAATTATATGGACTCAATATGACTGGGACCCCAGTGATCCTCTGTGAGAGGGTCTCGCTGTGCTGTGGCTGGAGCTGTTTATCCCAGAAGGGCAGCTGCATTAACACTAGGGGCTTGGAGTTCATGGTGAGGAAGAACAAGGAGGCAACATTCAGTTAGCTGCACTCAGCAGAGGCTCCTATGCTAATGACCATGGCAGTGCAGTGGTGCCTGTCAGCTCTCCTGCCCCACGAGAGACAATACACCCTTTATGAAATGCACCCCGAGAAGGGAAGTGTCTCTCCCCAAGTCTCCCAGGGGATTCTCAGACCACAATTCTCCCTATGCGACTCTGCCCTCCTTCTCCACAGAAGCACAGCTATGCCCACCAGGCTCCATGCAAGTCATGGCATGGACTTTTAAATCTTCAGTCTTTGAACTGCACATTTACAGAAGGTTGACTTGTCATGATTACCTTTATGTGTCATCTTGACTGCATCATGGGTGCCCAGACTCCCCACTGTTTCTGTGGATGTCTGTGTTGTGTTCCAGAAGAGACTGGCATTTGTATCCAAGGTTTCTGTCTGTCTGGGCATCACCCATTCCGTTAAGGTTCTAAATAGAAACTGATGCAGAAGGTGGAGGAATTCCCTCAGTTTTACTTCCCATGTGCGTGTTTGAATTGGAACATTGGTCTCCTCTGGCCCTTGTTCTGAGAGTTACATCATCAGCTCTTCACGTTCTGAGACTAGAAACTAGTTCAGCATCAGATGAGAATTACACCACTGGTTTTCCTGGGTCTCCAGCATGTGAGAGTGGAATGTGGGGCTTATCAATGTATTTAGTCATGGAAACCAATGTACTTTGGTTTCTGTTCCTCGGGAGAATCCTGACTAATACATGGAGATGAATTATCTCTTCTTTAGAGGAATTGGATAAAGCTGTAGCTATTTAAAGTCCTGAGTAGCAAGTGCCAGGAGGGAAGTGTCACGTTGTTTGGGACAAGTGCTGGGTGAAGATAATGGGGGGTCTGGGAGTTCCTGTAGGCCTGGCTGCACAGTGAGTGCATCTGGGACTCCTGTAAAGGTTCAGGTGTTGTGCATCAGGAAATCTGCAATTCACTCATACTGAGGGATAGGAGTAAGCAATGCAAACAACTGTGTCTTTGTGCATATTAGGGTAGTTTTTCTATGACAACACAGTTGCTAATTCAGAGAGTTAATAGATAAACACAGAATGCTGTGACCAGAGAGGCTCCCTAGAGAAACTGCTGTGTGGAGAGGAAGCCCCAGACCCTGACAGGAAACCTGCCTGTAACCTCCATCTGCACCTGCTCATGAGAACACAAAGCAGAATTGTGCCTAGTGTGCGCCCCCTGGTGGTGCTGATGCCCTCCTGCAGGGAGGTTTGTGTGTGGGCTCCCAGTGAGGTCCCCTCATGGTGTGTCTTGCACAGTAATATGTGGCCGTGTCCTCGGTCTTCAGGCTGTTCATCTGCAGATACAGCGTGTTCTTGGCGTTGTCTCTGGAGATGGTGAATCGGCCCTTCACGGAGTCTGCGTAGTATATGCTACTTCCATCATATTTAATATATGCGACCCACTGCAGGCCCTTCCCTGGAGCCTGGCGGACCCAGTTCATGCTATAGCTACTGAAGGTGAATCCAGAGGCCACACAGGTGAGTCTCAGGGACCCCCCAGGCTTCACCAGGTCTCCCCCAGACTCCACCAGCTGCACGTCACACTGGACACCTGCAGACACAAGACATGTTGGTCAGGAAACTGTCACACATCCACTCTTTCTCAGTCATGTCCACTCACATACTCAGTGTCTCTCGTTCACCATGAATTACCTTTTAAAAGAGCAACAAGGAAAACCCAGCCAAGCAAAAACTCCATGTTGAGGTTTCTGTGTTCTGTGCTGATCACAGAATGGGAACACCTGGGACTCCAGGGGCTGGGGCTCCTCTCCCAGCTGCAGGGATGGAGGTGGACTGGTTTAATCAGCACAGGGAGGGCCCTATTTGCATATCCTCTGACTATATATCAAGCTCCAGACTTAGATTTGTTTCAAATTTAAAACCAGTGTTTGAGAGGCACTTCTAGATCACTTCTTGCAGAAGGCGCGGCGATAATATAAATAATTCTAATCTCTGAACACAATGATCTTTTCATCTGTGTTTGCCATTTTACATGTCTTTCTCCCAGCAGGTCATGTTTTGTCTGTTATTTTACTTTTTAGTGAAATTTAATCCTAAATACTTTATTTTGTGCCATATATTTTTAATGTGTGTTTATTTTTGTGTGACAGATAGAAGGAGAGAGAGATCAGAGAGAGAGAAAGGGACAGAGAATCACAAGCAGGCTCTGCACAATCACAGCAGACCCTGCCTCAGAATTAAACTCAGGAAGCATGAGATCATGACCTGAGCCAAAATCAACAGTAGGCACTTAACGGATTGAGCCACACAGGTGCTCCATTTTGTGCCATTTTCAATTGTGTGATGTTGTTAGTTTTTTCATATACTATGTTTTTGGTGTATGGAAACACAACATACTTTTGTTTGTTGATTTGTATCCTGAACTTTTCCTGAGTTTATTAGTTCTGATACTTTTTTTGTGGAGTTTCTAAGGTTTCACTATATGTAAGTTCGTGTGATTCTCAAACAAATAATTTTCTTCTTACTGATTTACATGTCTTTATTTCATTTTCTTACCTAATTTTTATGGGTACATCTGCAACTTGTAGGAGCAGCAAGCTTTTTCCTTCTTTGCTTCTGTGTTCTTTGTCTGGTCTAAGGATTCAATTGACATAAGACAGATCTACAGAAGATAATAAATTTCATTTGCATGTGCACAAGCTTCCTAATAATACGAAACCCAGAGAATGAAGAAAGTAGGTGGCACTTGTGCCTTTTAGAAAAAAAATGGATTTGGGAAGAGTTAACAAGACAGAGATTTGGGCTTGGGCAAGTCAATTAGTGAGGAATTAACAAGGCTTGTTTGCACAGCCTTCTTGGTGCTAAGTTCCCATTTCTGGTGCTAAGGATCGTTCTCCCATTCTGGTATAGGGGAAGAAGTTTCCCAGGAGAGAGTTATTTCCTGCTCTCAGGGGGACAAAGAAGGGTCACAGTTTCCTTAGACTAGCTGTCACTCAAGTGACTTTCCTCCAAATAAGCCATGTGACAAGATGACATACATTGGGTGCCATATTTTACTGGTCTTCATGTTACCATGTGGAATACCTATGTAGGGAAAGAGCATCCTTGCCCGGCTCCTAATGTGACAGGAAAAGCTTCAGTTTTTCACTGTTAAATATGCTGTCAGGTGTGGCCTTTTCATCTATGGCCACGATTTTGTGGAGGTTATTTCTTTCTTTCCCTCAGTTGCTGAGATTTGTTAATAATGACAATTTGTTGAATTTTATCAAGTTTTATATGTATCAATAGATGATGATCCAGATGATCAACAGATGTGACTGCATTGTCACATATGACCCTTTCATTGTGCTGTTGCATTCACTATGCTAGGAGTTTTGTATGTATGTCCATCTGAGATATTGGCCTTTAGTTTCTCTTCTTACGGTGTCTTTCGATTTTGCAGCATAGTATGGTTGGTCTTGTAGATGAATTGGGTCATATTCCTTTCTTTTCAGTTTTTGGTAAGAATCTGAGAGGTATTGTCATTGTCTCTTTTATATTTTGATATAATTCATAGATAAAGCCCTGTGTACTAAGCTGACTTTTTTCATTTGGGGCGGTGTATGATTAGATTATAGATTGAATTTTATTTGTTTTAATTCTGTTAATTTTCTGTTTCTTCATGTACAGTCTTGCGGATTGTTTGTCTCTGGAAATTGCCTAGTTGCCCTTAGTTATCTAATAATGGGTCTATAATTATCTAGGGATTTTCTGTTATTGTTTTTCACTTCTTTGGTATCAGTTATGTCCCCTCAATTCTGATTGTATCTGTTTGAGTTTTACCTATTTCCTAGTAGAGATGCTTTTTCAATTGCATTTAGCTTTCCAGATATCCATTTCAATTTGTTATTTTTTTTTGTGTTATTACACTTTTTATTCCTTTTATCTGTTCTAATAATTTCTAATATTAGTTGAGTTAATAAAAATGCCAATGAATGTATCTGGGAAATTCTTATGTATATGGTACCACAAAACACACAGAAGTGAGAAAACAATCCTGAGAAAGAAGAACAAACCTGGAGACAGCACACATCCTCCTTTCTAAGTATATTGCAGAGGTACATTGTCTATAACACTGTGCTGCTGGCACAGAGTCAGACACACAGACCAGTGGAGCAGATTACAGAGACCAGAGTGAAATGTGTCTGGATGCAGTCAGCAAATCCTCCATGAGATTTCATAGAATTAAAATTAGGGAAAAAATGGCTTCTTTCACAAATGGTTTTGAATTCCAGTGAGTAAAATAATGACATTTGGTCCTTATCTTATACCATACAGATATGTAGACCCCCATTCAGCCCCTTCCCTGGAGTCTGGCAGACCCACCTCATCAATTAGCTACTGAAGGTGAATCTAGAGACTGCACAGGAGAGTCTCAGGGACCCCCTCCCCTGCCAGGCTTCTCAGGTCTCCCCCTGACTCGAACAGCTCTACGTCACACAAGACATCTACAGATACAAGTCAGGAAAATGTCACACACCCACTGTTTCTCTCACTCTTATCCACTATCATAGTCAGTGTTTCTTGTTCATCGTGAATTACTGTTTAAAATAGAACCAAGGAAACCAAAGTGAACCCAAACTCCATGGTGAGATGTCTGTGTTCTGTTCTGATCACTGAATGTGAACACTTAGGGGCTGGGGCTCTTCACCCAGCTACAGTTTCAGGGATGGGAGGGTTTAATCAGCATACAGATGTCCTTTGACAATATAGCAAATTTTGCAATAGAATCCTCAAGAAACCAGTGACCCTTGGCAGGTGTAAGGGATGGGGCAGTGTTTGGTGTCACAATATCTTTCAGAACATTGTGATGTATTAATTTGTGATTTTGCTGCAGTGATTATAAGTACCCATGATAATCCTTATTTTCACATATGCAACCAAACCCTTGAGGTAAGAATCAGTATACCACCATTGTACAGGTTAACAGATACACTGCAGCAGAGACAGAGTGTGTGAATGTCCAAGATCACGTATGAGGTGAGAGTAGTCCCAGTATCTGAACCTGTGCTCCCCATCAGGGGACACACCGGTCTCCTGAAACACATGCAGGACAATGCTGGACATCCCAGTGAGGTTTGCAGGTTCCTGACCTTCTAGAAGTCCCAGGAGAGTGATGGATGGAAGTCAGGTCTATTCTGTCACAAATTGGAGAGAGTGAGAAGCCTCGACAGAGACTCACAGAGCTGATGTAGATGCCAGGGGTTTTCTACAAACACAAGGGGTCATTTACACATGAACCCTATGTGGACATCAACGGAAACCCTCAATATGGAGCCTCTGGGTGGCTCAGTTAGTTAAGTGTCCGATTTTGACTCAGGTCATGGTCTCACAGTTTATGAGTCTGAGCCTTGTGTCGTGCTCTGTGCTGACAGCTCAGAGCCTGGAGACTGCTTCATGTTCTGATACTGTGTCTCCTCTCTCTCTCTCTTCCCCTTGCCCGCTCGTAGTCGGTCTCTCTCTCCCATAACAATAAATAAACATTAAAAAAAGAAAGCTTCAATAACGTTAAAATGGTTGAATTTTATTAAAATATGTTGAAGGCAAAACACCTGAGATCAGGAAGGATGATGTTAATTAAAAATATTTCTTCATCTATGAAATGGAGATCATTATTCTTCTAAACTCTTGTTAATGTGAGAATGATCAAAGATGTATTTATCCCAGTGTCTGACCCTGGGAAAATTTGTGTATTCCCATTATCATGGTTTATTTAAACAGGGAGGACACTTGTGTGTTTCCACAGCTTTTACAAACTCTTTGCTGTGTTCATGTCAGAAGAAGTGTGCAGAGCCTGGATCTGAAAGCCCTTGAGAGGAGACCAGTCCTCAACCAATCTCTTGTCCTGGATCATGAGCTCCGTGGTCTCTGAGTTACCCCTGGTGGTTGTGATTGCCCCCGGTGGTCCCCGTGCTCCTGTTGTTTCACAGACCCCTGCAGAGTTACAGTGACTCCTTTATTCCCCTCCCCATTTATGCAACATGCAATGGTGAGACCCTTCCATCATGAGCACTGCAGACCCTTCTGTTCACAGGATGTCTCCTCCTACATATTTTCCATCTTTGAACCCTTCACTCTGCTTCTTGCCTATAAATATACAGTTATATTTCCTTTAATCATTGGTGAGGAACAATCTTGAATAGTTATCCTTATCAGATGGCAAGAGTCAGAAGAACTTTTCACTTGATAATCGAGAGAACAAAAGAAAGATTTTTGGGCTCAGAAATTCTACTTTCATGAAACTGGGATAAATGTGCTCAGCTTCAGACATGTACCACCTTCAAGAAAAAAGGAAGTGTCAATCCCAGAGACACGTTGGAGTCTGAGATTCAGAGCATTCTGTCTTTGAACCTAACGGGTTTCCCCAGATTGATAATCAAATTGTTTCTTGTTGGTGATGCACTTCTAAATTACACTGTATTTCTTCTTGCATAGGAATGTCAGTACCTGTTATGTTATGGTTACCATGCAGAAGCATTCAGAAAACAAAAATGGTTTTCTAGAAATGCAGGTCGGCTGATGGAGAGAGTTTCACCCCAGGATGGAAGGTACCACAGTCTCACCGTACCCAAGCTACATGGTTAGATTTGGGGTTTTAGAGGTAGTGAAATTTAGGTACGTTTTGGACTTGACTTAATATTGAATGATTTGACATGTTGGAGGATTTGGGGGTGTGGTAATGTGAGTGTCATGTGGGATGGAGGTGAACTTTCCCTGACATCAGTGTGGACTGTGGTCGTCTATGTCATTCTTGAACCTGTGTAGAATAACTTATGTGGCCAAAGGGACTTGTCACATGAGATTAATTTTGAGACATTGATATTACTGCCATGTGTATGAGTCTGGGGATGGAGTTCAGGACACAGATGGGCAGTCACCAAATATCCATCTCTGAACTGAAGATGAGTAGGTCCTGAAGACAGCACATCTGTGGGAGGGAATACCTTGAGAATTGTGGGATGAAACCCCTCATCACCAGGCACAGACACTTTCTTGCATGAAGTCCATGTCTCCCTCTGGATCTGAGTGTCCTACCGAACCCAGGTGGATATGCATGGATGTCCCCCAAATGCTCTGAGGTGAAGAGAAACAGTAAGGAAAGAACCATGAAGAAAGACAGATAACAGCAAGGAAAGACACATAAAGGAGTCATTGTCATTGAGAGAGGACTTCTGGGGATGACATCCATCCTGTTTTCTGCAGCCTTGATGGGACGATGATGGACCCTAGCCAGTGGAGGGCGGAGGCAGCCCTACAAACTGGGCTCTGGGATGTAAGAACAGAACCATAGCCACCCTCAAAGCTGACTGTATTGAAGACAAGTGACATGACTCGGGAGGTCCCTCACCTGAGGGTAAAGAGATGTCCTGGCCACCCTGTGGCCCCTCCACCTTCTGAGGTCACTCCCTCCAGATGTTATACATTCACAGCTTCTATTGTATGTGAAATGTACCCTCTCTCAGTAAGGCGATGGTCCACTGCTGGTTCTGGGAGGATCCATCCTTGTGACCTTGTCTCTGGTATAAACCTCTTCTCTGTCTTCTAAGAATGAATGCAAAATTACCCTTAACATGCAGCTAAAATCCAATATTGTGCCCTCACTTGTATCCAATTATTTTTTGGTGTAAATCACTAGTGAAATTGTCATCTGTTTGAAAATTCCCTTCAGAAGCAAGTACTGGAATACATGGGTGGTGTCAGGTGGTGTAGACCAGTGGAACAGCCCATGTAAAGATGCATCCTCAAGACTGAGCTTGTTCCCTAGAGAGGAATGGGAAGTACAAGGAATGTCAGCTGACACTAGCCTGTGCTTTCTGAGTACCCAGCAGACCTGGGTGTACGAGCCTATTCCAGGAGCAAGGACATCTATACACAGGAATACATAGATGCCAGCTGTCTAGACAGACTGCCCATGAGATGTGGTCACTGGGACCACATGAGGAGCTGGGAAGGGCAGCTGGGGTTTGAATTCCCACTCACGTGGCACCAACATTGGGAATCATGAGTATGTTTGTTAATTAATGTCCATTACCAGTCAGGGATAAAATGGGTAAATGCAAGTTGTTAGACTCACTGCCCTAGATCCCACGAGTTATGACCTGTTGTAACAAATTTTGTCCCTTTCCTTTTTTTCCCTGTTTTTTAATGTCTGAAAATTTTATTTATTTACATCTTTGCTAGTTAACATGTAGTGTAGTTTTAGTTATGGGAATAAAATTTAGTGATTCATCATATACGTTAACACCCAGTGCACATCACTACAAGTGACCTACATAATCTCCATCACCCGTTTAGCTATTTGAATCAGAATTTTTGTGTCCTTTGTGTAAATACCTTGTAGAGAAATTAGTGGGACATAAGGCAATTCTATTTTAACTTTTTAAACTCTTCTCCAGTGTGGTCACACCACTTTGCATTCCCACCAAGAGTATAGGAAGGTTCCTCTGTCTCCACATCCTTGCCAATATCTGTTGTTTCCTGAATTGTTCATTTTAGCCATTCTGACAGGTGTGAGGTGGTATCTTATCATGATTTTGAATTGTTTTTCCCCAATGATGAGTGATGTTGAGCATCTTTTCATGTGTCTCTTAGCCATCCAGATGTTTTCTTTGGAAAAGTGTCTGCTCATGTCTTTTGACCATTCACTGGATATTTGATCTTCTGTGTTTGTTAAGTTCTTACAGATTTTGGATACTAACTCTTACCACGTATGTCATTTTCAAATATCTTCACTCCTCTGTCAGTTGCCACTTAATATTGTTGATTGTTACCTTCACTGTGCAGAAGCTTTGTATCTTGATGAGGTCCCAATAGTTCATTTTTTGCTTTTGTTTTCCTTGCCTCTAGAGGCATGTCTATTAAGAAGTTGCCGAGGTCGCGGTCAAAGCGGTTTCTGCCTGTTTTCTCTTATAGATGTTGTTTTTTGGTCTTACATTTAGGTTTTTCGTCCATTTTGAATATATTTTTGTGTTTGCTGTAGGAAAGTGTGCCAGATTCATTCTTCTGCATGTTACTATCCAGTTTTCCCAGCACCATTTGCTGAACAGACTGTTCAGCACATCTGGTTTTCTATTCTGTCCCATTCATGTATGTGTCTATTTTTGTGCCACTACCATGCTTTCTTGATGATTACAGCTCCGTAATACAGCTTGAAGTCTAGAATTGTGATGCCTCCAGCTTTGGATTTCTTTTTCAACATTGCTCTGCCTATTCGGTGTTTTCTGGTTTTATACAAATTTTAAAATTCTTTGTTCTTTTTCTGTGAAGAATGTTGGTGTTATTTTGGTAAGGATCACATTGAATGTGTAGATTGCTTTGGGTAGTATTGATATTTGAACAATATTTGTTTCCCAATCCATGACCATGGAATGTTCTTCCTTTGTGTCTTGTGTAATTTGCTTCATATGCTTTCTATAGTTTTTAGCATACAGATCTCTAACATCTTTGGTTAGGTTTATTCCTAGGTATGTTATGATTTTTGGTGCAATTGTAAATGGGTCTGATTCCTTAATGTCTCTCTTTTCTGCTTCATTTTTGGTGTATGTATATAGTGCCAATAACTTGATGTTGTCTTTGTATCCTACAACTTTTCTGAGTTTTGTCTCTGCCCTAGAAGTCTTTTGGTGGAATCTTTTGGATTTTCCACATAGAGTATCATGTAATCTGCAAAGAGTGAAAGTTTGACTTACTCCTTTCAAATGTCTATGCCTTTTTTTTCTTTTCATTGTTTGATTGCAGAGGCTAAGCCTTCTCGTACTACGTTGAACAAAATTAGTGACAGTGGATATCCCTGTCATGTCCCTGACCATATGTGGAGAGCACTCAGTGTTTCCCCATTGAGGATGATGTTAACAGTGCGTGTTTTGTATATGGCCTTTATGTCGTTGAAGAATTTTCCATCTATCTTTACTTGCTTGATGGTTTTTATCAAGAAAAGATAGTGTAGTTTATCAAATGCTTCTCTGCATTTATTGAAAGGATCATTTGGGTCTTATTCTATTATTGATATGGTGTATAACTTTGATTGATTGTTAATATTGATCCATCCTTGCACCCCAGGAATAATCCGACTTCATCCTGGTAAATGATTCTTTTAATATACTGTTGGATTCAGTTTCTAAGTATGTTGTTGATAATTTTTGCATCTATGTTCACCTGGGCAATTGGTCTGTAATTCTCCTTTTCTAATTCTTCCTGTTGAAATTTTGGTAGTTTACATGTTTATAGGAATTTATTCATTTCTTCCAGATGGCCTAATTGGTTGGTATATAGTTTTTCATAATATTCTCTTATAATTGATTGTATTTCTGGTGTTGGTTGTGATCTGTCCCATGAAATTCATGATTTTGTCTCTTTGGGTCCTTTTTCTTTTCTGTTTGAATAATCTGGTCCAGGAAGTTCAATTTTATTCATTCTTTCAGAAAGCAACCTAAAAGTTTCGTTGATCTGTTCTACTGTTTTTGTTTCTTTCTATGCCATTTATAGGTACTCTATGATTGTTTACCCTCCTCGTCTGACTTTAGGCTTCATTTGCTCTTCCTTTTCCAGCTTCTTTAGGTGTAAAGTGGATGTGTGTTTAAAATTTTAGTTTTATCGTGTTAGGCCTGTACTGCTATCTACTTCCATCTTAAATCTGCTTTTGCTGCATCCCACAGTATTTGGACCGTCAACGCTAACATTTTCATTTGCTTCCATGTATTTTTATTTCTTCTTTAGTTTCCTGGTTAACCGCTTTATTCTTCAGTACGATGGTGTTTTACTCCAACTATTAGTGGTGTTTCCAAATTTTTCCCTGTGGTTGACTCCAAGTTTCCTAGTGTTCTGCTCTGAAAATATGCATGCCATATCTCAATCTTTTTGTACTCGTAGGGGCTGATTTATGACCCAGTGTGTGATCTATTCTGGAGAATGTTCCATGTGCACTCGACAAGAATGTATTCTGCTGCTTTAAGATGGAATGTTTTGAATATATCTGTTAAGTCCATCTGCACCTGTGTCATTCAAAGCCATTGTTTCCTTCTTGATTTTCTTCTTACACTATCTGCTCATTGTTGTAAGTGGGGTGTCCCCTACTTACAAGTGAAAGTCCCCTACTACTAGTGTATTATTATCAATGAGTTTTTTTATGTCATTAATTGCTTTTCATATTTCAGTGCCCAAATGTGTGATCATAAATATTTACAGTTGTTAGTGCTTCTTGTTGGATAGACCACTTTATGATATAATGCCCTTCTTCATCTCTTTTTGCAGTCTTTGTACTTTAAATCCAGGTTGCCTGATATGAATATGGTACTACAGCTTTCTTTTTATATCCAGTAGCATGATAAATTGTTCTGCAACCCCTCACTTTCAATCAACAGGTATCTCTAGGTCTCAAAGGAGTCTTTTACAGGCAGAATATACATGGATCTTGTTTTTTTAATCCATTCTGATACTCTGTGCCTTTTGACTGGACTTTTTAGTTCATTTACATTCACAGTGATTACTGAAAGATATGATATTAGTGTAATTGTGTTATCACAATGTTTCTGTAAAGTAATTTTTTTTCTGGAGATTTATTCTATTCCTTTCTAATGTTTGTTGCTTTTGGTCTTTCTTTCCCACTCAAAGAGTCCCCTTTAGTATTTCTTGCAGGGTTGGATTAGGGGTCACAGACTCCTTTAGATTTTGTTTGTCTGGGAAGCTCTTTATCTCTCCTTCTTCTCAATGACAAACTTCCTGTATAAGGTATTCTTGCCTGCCTATTTTTTTCCCATATCGCATTGAATGTATGATGACACTCCCTTCTCTCTTGGTAATTTTCTGTGAATGGAACTAACCTTATTTGCCTTCCCTTCTTAGGGACTTTTCTCTTGCTGCTTTTAGGATTTTTCCTTTATCTCTATATTATGTCAATTTTCTATGATTTATTTTGGTAATGGCCTGCTTTTGTTGCTTTTGATAGGAGTTCTCTGTGCCTTCTGGATTTGGATGTTCATATCCTTCCTTGGGATAGGGCAACTTTCAGCTACAATATGCACAAATAAACCTTCTGTCCCTTTTTTCCTCTCTTCTTTTGGGACTCCTATGAAAGGAATTTTACTACACTGTACAGAGTGGCTGAGTTCTCTAAGTCTACATCCATAACCCAAGAAGTTAGTTTACCCTCTCTTTTCTGATTCCTTATTTTCCATAATTTTATCTTCTATATCACTTAGTCATTCCTCTGCTGCTTACACCCATTATTATGTGCAGTAAGCATCATGTCTCTTTCATATCATTTTTAAATTTCATCGTTGACCAGTTTTTATGTCTTTTATCTCTGTGGTATGCATATCCTTGATGTCTTCTATGCTGTTCTCAAGCCCATCCATTATCCTTACTATTGTTGTTTTAAGTTCTGTTTTAGGCCTATTCCTTATTTCTGTTTTGATTAGATCCCTGGATATGATCCTTTCTTGTTCTCTCTTCGGGTATGAATTCCTCCATATTCTCATATTGTCTAGTTCTCTGTCTTCTTCTGTGTTTTAGAAAACCTGTTATGTTTTCTGCTTCTGAGAGTAATGGCTACATTAAGAAGAGTTCATATGCTGTATGGAGACTGGCGTTCAGGAAGGGTTTGTGGTGAGTGCTGTGTGCACTGTGTTCTTGGTTTTTGGTGTCTTGGGAAGTGGGCATCACCCAATCCATTACGGTTATGAATAGAATAAAAATAAAAGTGAAGCAAATTCTCTCATTTTTACTTCTTGTGTGCCTGATTGAGCTGTAACATTGGCTTCCTTTTGCCCTTGGAGTGAAAGTTAAACCATAAGGTCCCCACGTTCTCAGACTTGACACTAGTTTGGAATCAGATGAGAATTACACCATTGACTTTACTGGGTATCCAGCATGTGATAGTATATCATGGGACTTCTCAGCCTATTTAGTCATGTAAGCCAATGTGCTATGTGTTCTGTTCCTCAGGATTATCTTGACTAATACAGGTAGATGCTTTTTCTCTTGTACTTTCAAGTATTTGAAGAAAACTGTAACACATATAAAGTTCTGAGAAGCAAAGTGACATGAATGAAGTGTCATGGTGTTTGACTGGGACAAGAGCAGGGTGAGGATAACGAGGAGCTATGGGATCCTGTGGTCCTAGATGCAAAGTGAGCGCACCTGGGACTCCTGTAAATGTTCAGTTGATGTGCATCAGGATACGTGTAAACCATTGATATGTAGTACAAGGGTAAGCAATTGTAAGAGAATCTATCTCTTGTTCATTTAAGTACAGTGTTCCTGGTAAAACAGACTTTGTAAACCAGACCCAAGTAGGTAAGCACAGAATCATGTGTCCAGAGAGGCTTCCTGGGGGAAACTGCTGTATGGAGAGGAAGCCCCAGGCCACAAAACCTACCAAAAACCCCTACCTGCACCTGCTCCTGGGAACACAAATAGAATGGTGCATAGTGTGCACCCCCTGGCGGTCCTGATCTTCTTCTACAGGGCACTTTGTGTCTGGGCTCACACTGACAACCCCTCACTGTGTCCTTGCACAGTAATACATGGCCGTGTCTTCAGACCTCAGACTGCTTAGCTCCATGTAGGCTGTGTTTGTGGATGTGTCTGCCGTCAGAGTGAGTCTTCCCTGGAACTTCTGTGCATAGCTTGTAGCACCATCTTCATGGTCAATGCCTCCCATCCACTCAAGCCCTTGTGCAGGAGCCTGTTGCACCCAGTACACATAGTAATCAGTGAAGCTGTGTCCAGATGCTTTGCAGAAGATCTTCACTGATGCCCCAGGCTTCCTCACTTCAGCCCCAGACTCCACCAGCAAAACCTGGGAGTGCACACCTGTAGAGAGGGGACAAGAGTGGATGAAATCAATGTTGACTGGTCCTGGTCCTATCCTGTGTCCAGGGACTTGGCTGACCCTTACCTGTAGCCATTGCCACCAGGTAGAGGATTCTCCAGCTCCAGTCCATAGTGAGGGGATGTGTCTCATGGTCTCCGGTAGAGGATGGCGTTGTACGGTGATGCTCTCAGGGCACAGACACACCCGTACTTACCCTAGTGCTTTTAGGACTAGTTGCATAGTCATGAGACAGAGTATTTCATACACAGGACCAGAACCATCTGGAGATCGTCACAGAGACCGTGTACATTGGGACTCAGAGAGCACCAGTCTAATCCTTGTTTGAGGACATGGGTCCTTGGCCAGATTCCTGAACTGTGTGCAGACTGAGCTCCTGCCACTGAGTGATAAGACCTTACAGGAAATTCTCCCCATTGTGGACCAGTATTGAATGAGGCAGAGACCACCTGAACCTGTTGTTGGCTCTGATATCTGAACGTCTTATTCCTGGATAAGCATGACTCCAAACTGTTGCACAAAATGGGGTAATAAATGCGTGCTGGCTTCCATCTCTTAGATGAAGATATCTACAAGCCCTTGACTAGCAGCATCTTCAAGTGTCTTCTCAGTGCCTGAGTTCATTAAATGCTCTGATGGAACAGGATATTTAAACACCCTTTGGAATCCATCATCCTGCTCATATTTTAGATTGCTTTCTGGAAAAGGAAACACTGGCTTCTACAGAAAAGCCTTCCTCACCCCTTGTGCACCTACTAACCTGGGGTAGCAGCCTGGTGCTGGGTAGTACTGAAAGCTCCCTGCAGTCTAGGCCCGGCTCTGCAGGGAAGTTCCTGTCAAGACTCACAGGACATTTATTCCAGTGTCTCTACTCCAGCATTACATGGTGGAGGGGAGCAGAATGTGCCACCCCAAATATGTCGCTGGAATGAAACATGCTTGAGAAACAGCCAGTGCAGAGACGCACTGACCATCCTTTGTTCCCTAAACAGAATATAAATCTCCTATGTGAAATACACCCTTTTTGTACCAGGAGGGGAGAAATGTCCTTAGCACCAGAAAAAGGAATTTTGGCCCCAGAATGCTGTGCAGAGAAACCTTAGTTCTTCACTACTGTAGTAACACTAAGCACATTGAAGCTCTCACTTTTTCCCCATTGAGGATGATATTAGTGTTGGGTCATTCATATATGGCTTTTATGATCTCGAGGTGTGCTCCTTCTATCCGTACTTTCTTGAGGGTTCTTATCAAGAAAGGATGCCGTATTTTGTGGAATGCTTTCTGCATCTATGGAGAGGGTCATATGGTTCTTGTCCTTTCTTTTATTGATGTGATGAATCATGTTGTTTTGCAGATATTGAACCAGCCCGGCATCCCAGGTATAAATCCCACTTGGTCGTGGTGAATACTTTTTTTAATGTATTGTAGGATCTGGTAGGCTAATATCTTCTTGAGGATTTTTGAATCCATGTTCATCAGGGAAATTGGTCTATAGTTCTCCTTTTTAGTGCGGTCTCTGTCTGCTTTTGGAATCAAGGTAATTCTGGCTTACATTTCTATATTTTGGAACAGCTTCAAGACAATAGGTGTTAACTCTTCCTTAAATGTTTGGTAGAATCCCCTGGAAAGCCATCTGGCCCTGGTCTCTTGTTTTTGACAGATTTTTGATTACTAATACTATTTCCTTACTGGTTATGGGTCTGTTCAAATTTTCATATTTCTTCCTGTTTCAGTTTGGTAGTGTATATGTTTCTAGGAATTTTCCCATTTCTTCCAGATTGCCCATTTTATTGGCATATAATTGCTCATAATATTCTCTTATTATTGCTTTTATTTCTGTTGTGTTGGTTGTGATCTTTCCTCTGTCATTCTTTATTTTAGTTATTTGTATCCTTTCCTTTTTCTTTTTGATCAAGCTGGCTAGTGGTTTATCAATTTTGTTCATTTTTCAAAGAACCTGCTTCCGGTTCCATTGATTTGGTCTACTGGTTTTTTTTGTTGTTGTTGTTGTTTCGATAGCATTAATTTCTTTTGTAATCTTTATTATTTCCTGTCTTCTGCTGGTTTTGGGTTCTATTTGCTGTTCTTTTTCCAGCTCCTTAAGGTGTAAGGTTAGGTTGTGTATCTGAGATCTTTCTTCCTTCTTTAGGAAGGCCTGGAATGCTATATACTTTCATCTTATGACCACCTTTGCTGCGTCCCACAGGTTTTGGGTTGTGGTGTTATCATTTTAATTGACTTCCATATACTTTTTAACTTCCTCTTAACTGCTTGGTTAACCCATTCATTCTTTAGTAGGATGTTCTTTAGTCTCCAAGTATTTTTTACCTTTCGAAATTTTTTCTTGTGGTTGATTTTGAGGTTCACAGCATTGTGGTCTGAAACTATGCACTGTATGATCTCAATCTTTTTGTACTTACTTAGGTCTGATTTGTGTCCCAGTATATGGTCTATTCTGGAGAACGTTCCATGTGCGCTGGAGAAGAATGCATATTCTGATGCTTTAGGATGAAATATTCTGAATATATCTGTTAAGTCCATCTGGTCCAGTGTGTCATTCAAAGCCATTCTTTCCTTGTCAATTTTTTGTTGATATGATCTGTCCATTGCTGTGAGTGGGGTGTTGAAGTGTCCTAATATTATGATATTACTATCGGTGAGTTTCTTTATATTTGTGATTAATTGATTTATATATTTGTGTGCTCTCCCATTTGGCACATAAATGTTTACGATTATTAGGTCTTCTTCATCTATAGACCCCTTAATCATGATATAATGCCCTTCTGCATCTCTTGATACAGTATTTTTAAGTCTAGATTGTCTGATATAAGTATGGCTACTCGGGCTTTCTTTTGTTGACCATTAGCATGATAGATGGTTCTCCATCCCCTTATGTTCAATCTGAAGGTGTCTTTAGGTCTAAAGTGGGTCTCTTGTGAACAGCGTATAGATGGATCTTGTTTTCTTATCCATCCCGTTACCCTATGTCTTTTGATTGGGGCATTGAGTCCACTGAGATTTAGAGTGAGTACTGAAAGATATGAGTTTATTGCCATGATGATGCTTGTAGAGCTGGAGTTTCTTTTTTTTTTTAATTTTTTTTTCAACGTTTTTTATTTATTTTTGGGACAGAGAGAGACATAGCATGAACGGGGGAGGGGCAGAGAGAGAGGGAGACACAGAATCGGAAACAGGCTCCAGGCTCTGAGCCATCAGCCCAGAGCCTGACGTGGGGCTCGAATTCACGGACCGCGAGATCGTGACCTGGCTGAAGTCGGACGCTTAACCGACTGCGCCACCCAGGCGCCCCGAGCTGGAGTTTCTGATGGTGTTCTCTGGTCCTTTCTAATCTTTCTTGCTTTTGATATACATACGTGTGTGTGTGTGTGTGTGTGTGTGTGTGTGTGTGTGTGTGTGTGTGTGTATATATATGGGTTTTTTTTTCATCTTTTGTCCCCTCAGAGAGTCCCCCTTAAAATTTTTTTCAGGGCTGGTTTAGTGGTCAAAAACTCTTTTAATTTTTGTTTGTCTGGGAAAATTTTATCTCTCCTTCTATTTTGAATGACAGCCTTCCTGGATAAAGAATTCTTGTCTGCATACTTTTCTGATACAGCACACTGAATAGACTCCGCCACTCCTTTCTGGCCTGCTGAGATTCTGTGGATAGGTCTGCTGCAAACTTGATCTGTCTTCCCTTGTATGTTAGGGACTTTTTTGTCCTTGCTGCTTTCATGATTCTCTCCTTGCCTGAGTATTTTGTGAATTTGACTATGATATGCCTTGTTGCTGGCCAGTTTTTTGAATCTAATGGGGGTCCTCTGTGCTTCCTGGATTTTGATGTCTGTGTCTTTCCCCAGGTTAGGAAAGTTTTCCACTATGATCGGCTCACATAACCCTTCTACCCCTATTTCTCTTTCTTCCTCTTCTGGGACCCCTATGATTCTGATGTTCCTTTTTAATGAGTCACTGATTTCTCTAATTCTTAAATCATGCTCTTTTGCCTTAATCTCCCTCTTTTTTTCTGCTTCATTATTTTCTATAAGTTTGTCCTCTATATCGCTGATTCTCTGTTCTGCCTCATCCATCCTTCCCACGGCTGCATCCATCCGTGATTGCAGTTCAGGTATAACATTCTTAATTTCATTCTGGCTATTTTTTTTCTTCTCTTATCTCTTCAGAAAGGGATTCTAATCTATTTTTGACTCCAGCTAGTATTCTTATTATCGTGATTCTAAATTCTGGTTCAGACATCTTGCTTGTACCTGTGTTGGTTAAATCCCTGGCTCTCGTTTCTTTGTGGTCTTTCTTTTGGGGTGAATTCCTTTGTTTTGTCATTTTGAAGAGAGAAACGGAATTAATGAAGTAGAAATATTGAAATAAAACAAAGTTTCAAAAATATTAAAATTAAAAATTAAACACACACACACACACACACACAAATCTAATAGTTAATGCTAGATCCTAGGTGTGTTTTGTTTAGGTGTTGAAAATAGTTTGACAGATTAGGGAAAAAAAGGGGGCAAAGTAAATCATTTGAGAATTTGAAACAATGCATACACTGATGTAGAGTAAAATGGGTAGATGGGTGTAAAATATAATTTCAAATTAATATAGACAAAAGTAAAGTATATAGTAGAAAAAATTAAATAAAAATATTTTTAATAAAAATTATGAATTTTTTGTTCTGTATTTAAGAAAAAGATAAAGAAATGAAAAAGAGAATAAAGATAAAGAAAAGAAAAAAAACGTTTGATAATTTGAAAAAGTGAATATACTGTAGTAGACTAAAGTAAAATGATGGAAATAAAATGGAATTTGAAAAAATTTACATAAAAGTAAAAAACATAGTAATGACAATTAAATAAGATTATTTTGTAAATATGAAATTGATTGTCAAATAGGTTTCTATACAACACCCAATGCTCATCCCAACAGGTGTCCTCCTCAATACCCATCACCCACCTTCCCCTCCCTCCCACCCTCCATCAACCCTCAGTTTATTCAGTTTTTTAGAGTCCGTTATGGTTTGACTCCCTCCCTCTCTAACTTTTTTTTTCTTCCCCTTCCCCATGGTCTTCTGTCAAGTTCTCAGGATCCAAATAAGAGTGAAAACATACGGTATCTGTCTTTCTCCATATGACTAATTTCACTCAGCACAACACTCTCCAGATCCATCCACGTTGCTACAAAAGGCCACATTTCATTCTTTCTCAATGTCAGGTAGTATTCCATTTTGAATAGATACCACAGTTTCTTTATCCATTCATTAGTTGATGGACATTTAGACTCTTTCCATAATTTGGCTATTGTTGAGAGTGCTGCTATAAACATTGGGGTACAAGTGCCCCTATGCATCAGCACTCCTGTATCCTTTGGGTAAATTCCTAGCAGTGCTACTGCCAGGTCATAGGGTAGACTTATTTTTAATTTTTTAGGAACATTCACACTATTTTCCAGAATGGCTGCACCAGTTTGCATTCCCACCAACAGTGCAAGAGGGATCCTGTTTCTCAACATCCTCTCCAGCATCTATAGTCTCCTGATTTGTTCATTTTAGCCACTCTGACTGGCATAAGGTGGTATCTCAGTGTAGTTTTCATTTTTATTTCCCTGATGAGGTGTGACGTTGAGCATCTTCTCATGTGCCTATTGGCCATCTGGATGTCTTCTTTAGAGAAGTGTCTACTCATGTCTTCTGCCCATTTTGTCACTGGATTATTTGTTATCAGGTGTGGAGTTTGATGAGTTCTTTATAGATTTTGGATACTAGCCCTTTGTCTGATATGTCATTTGCAAATATCTTTTCCCATTCCGTTGGCTGCCTTTTAATTTGGCTGATTGTTTCCTTTGCAGTGCAACTTTTTATCTTCATGAAGTCCCAATAGTTCATTTTTGTTCTTAATTCCCTTGCCTCTGGAGATGTGTCAAGTAAGAATTTGCTGTGGCTGACGTCAGAGAGGTTTTTTCCTGCTCTCTCCTCTAGGGTTTTGATGGTTTCCTGTCTCACATTCAGGTCCTTTATCCGTTTTGAGTTTATTTTTGTGAATGGTGTAAGAAAGTGGTCTAGATTCATTCTTCTGCATGTTGCTGTCCAGTTCTCCCAGCACCATTTGTTAAAGAGACTGTCTTTTCCATTGGATATTCTTTCCTGCTTTGTCAAAGATTAGTTGGCCATACATTTGTGGGTCCAAGTCTGGAGTCTCTATTGTATTCCATTGGTCTATGTGTCTGTTTTTGTGCCAATACCATGCTGTCTTGACGATGACAGCTTTGTAGGAGAGGCTAAA
Source organism: Neofelis nebulosa (assembly GCF_028018385.1). NCBI lineage: Eukaryota > Metazoa > Chordata > Mammalia > Carnivora > Felidae > Neofelis > Neofelis nebulosa. The sequence continues at coordinate 149,006,139 of NC_080788.1, forward strand.
GTCTGGGATTGTGATGCCTCCCACTTTGGTCTTCTTCTTCAATATTTGGCTATTATGGGTCTTTTGTGGTTCCATACAAGTTTTAGGATTGCTTGCTCTAGCTTCAAGAAGAATGCTGGTGCAATTTGGATTGGGATTGCAATTTCGATTGTGTAGATTGATTTGGGTAGTATTGACATTTTAACAATATGTATTCTTCCAATCCATGAGCATGGAATGTTTCTCCATTTCTTTGCATCTTCTTCAGTTTTCTTCAAAAGCTTTCTATAGTTTTCAGCATACAGATCTTTTACATCTTTGGTTAGGTTTATTCTTAGGTATTTTATGAATCTTGGTGCAATTGTGAATGGGATAAATTTCTCCATTGGTCTTTCTATTGCTTCACTGTTAGTGTATAAGAATGTAACTGATTTCTGTACATTGCTTTTGTATCTTGCGACTTTTCTGATTTCATGTATCAGTTCTAGCAGACTTTTGGTGGAGTCTATTGGGTTTTCCATGTGTAGTATCATGCCATCTGCAAAAAGTGAAAGCCTGACTTCATCTTTGCCAATTTTGATACCTTTGATTTCCTTTTGTTGTCTGATTGCTGATGCTAGCACTTCCAACTCTATGTTAAACAACAGCAGTAAAATATCTCAATTTTTCCCCATTGAGGATGATATTAGCTGTGGGGTTTTCATAAATGGCTTTTATGATGTTCAAGTGTGTTCCTTCTATCCCAAGTGTCTTGACGGTTCTTATTAAGAAAGGATGCTGAATTTTGTCAAATGCTTTCTCTGCATCGATTGACAAGATCATATGGTTCTTATCTTTTCTTTTATTAATGTGATGTATCACACTGATTGATTTGAATTGTTGAGCCAGGCCTGCAGCCCAGGAATGAATCCCGTTGATCATGGTGAATAATTCTTTTTATATGCTGTTGAATTTGATTTGCTAGTATCTTATTGAGAATATTTGCATCCATATTCATCTGGGATATTGGGCTGTAGTTGTGTTTGTTGCTGGGTCTCTGTCTGGTTTAGGAATCGAAGTAATGCTGGCTTCATAGAATGAGTCTGGAAGTTTTCCTTCCCTTTCTATTTTTTTTGGAACAGCTTGGGACCTAGAGGTATTATCTCTGCTTTAAATGTCTAGTAGAATTCCCAGGGAAGCCATCTGGTCCTGGACCCTTGTTTGTTGGGAGATTTTTAATGACTGGTTCAATGTCTTCACTGGTTATGGGTCTGTTCGAATTTTGTATTTCTTCCTGTTTGAGTTTTGGAAGTGCATGGGTGCTTAGGAATTTGTCCATTTCTTCCAAGTTGTCCAGTTTGTTGGCATATAAATTTTCATAGTATTCCCTGATAATTGCTTGTATTTCTAAGCGTTTGGTTGTAATACTTCCATTTTCACTCATGATTTTATCTATTGGTGTCATCTCCCTTTTCTTTTTGAGAGGGCTGGCTAGAGGTTTATCAATTTTGTTTATTTTTTCAAAAAACCAACTCTTGGTTTCATTGATCTGCTCTTCAGGTTTTTAGATTCTATATTGTTTATTTCCGATCTGATCTTTATTATTTCTCTTCTTCTGCTGGGTTTAGGGTGTCTTTGCTGTTCTGCTTCTATTTCCTTTATGTGTGCTGTTAGATTTTGTATTTGGGATTTTTTTCTTGTTTCTTGAGATAGGCTTGGATTACAATGTATTTTCCTCTCAGGACTGCCTTTGCTGCATCCCAAAGCATTTGGATTGTTGTATTTTCTTTTTTGTTAATGTTTATTTATTTTTGAGAGAGATAGAGACAGAATGCGAGTGGGTTAGGGTCAGAGAGAGAGGGAGGCACACAATCTAAGGCAGGCTTCAGACTCTGAGCTGTCAGCACAGACCCAGACGTGGGGCTCGGACTCACAAGCTGGGAAATTGTGACCTGAGCCGAAGTTGGAATCTCAACCGACTGAGCCACCTAGGCCCCCCTGGAGTGTTGTATTTTCATTTTCATTTGTTGCCATATATTTTTTTAATTTCTTCTCTAATTGGGTGACCCATTCATTCTTTAGTGGGGTGTTCTTTAACCTCCATGCTTTTGCAAGTGTTCTAGACTTTTTCCTGTGGTTGATTTCAAGTTTCATAGCATTTTGGTCTGAAACTGTGCATATTATGATCTGAGTTCTTTTGTACTTATGAAGGGCTGTTTTATGACCCAGTATGTGATCTATCTTGGAGAATGTTCCATGTGCACTCGAGAAGAAAGTATATTCTGTTGCTTTGGGATGCAGAGTTCTAAATATATCTGTTAAGTCCATCTGATCCAATGTATCATTCAGGGCCCTTGTTTCTTAATTCATCCTGTGTCTAGATGATCTATCCATTGTTGTATGTGGGGTGTTAAAGTCCCCTGCAGTGATCACATTCTTATCAATAAGGTTGCTTATGCTTGTAATTATTTTATGTATTTGGGTGCTACCATATTCGGTGCATAGACATTTATAATTGTTAGCTCTTTCTGATGGATAGACCCTGTAATTATTATATAATGCCCTTGTTCACCTCTTGTTACAGCCTTTAATTTAAAGTCTAGCTTGTCTGATATACGTATGGCTACTCCAGCTTTCTTTTGACTTCCAGTAGCATGATAGCTATCCATCCCCTCACTTTCAATCTGAAGGTGTCCTCAGGTCTAAAATGAGTCTCTTGTAGACAGCAAATAGATGGCTCTTTTTTTTTTATCCATTATGATACCCTATGTCTTTTGGTTGGAGCAGTTAGTCCATTTACATTCAGTCTTATTATGGAAAGTTATGGGTTTAGAGTCATTGTGGTATCTGTAGGTTTCATGCTTGTAGTGATGTGTCTGGTTCTTTGTGGTCCTTGCAACATTTCACTTACAGAATCTCCCTTAGGATCTCTTGTAGGGCTGGTTTAGTGGTGATGAATTCCTTCCATTTTTGTTTATTTGGGAAGACCTTTATCTTTCCTATTCTGAATGACGGACTTGCTGGATAAAGGATTCTTGGCTGCATTTCTGTTCTTCACATTGAAGATTTCGTGCCATTCCTTTCTGGCCTGCCAAGTTTCAGTAGATAGGTCTGCCACTACTCTTAAGGATCTAACTTTGTAAGTTAGAGCATGTTTATCTCTAGCTGCTTTCAGAATTTTCTCTTTATCCTTGTATTTTGCAAGTTTCATTATGATATATCGTGCAGAAGATCGATTCAAGTTACATCTGAAGGGAGTTCTCTGTGCCTCTTGGATTTCAATGCCTTTTTCCTTCCCCAGATCAGGGAAGTTCTCAGCTATGATTTGTTCAAGTACTCCTTCAGCCCCTTTCTCTCTCTCTTCCTCTTCTGGAATTCCTATGATACAGATATTGTTCCATATGATTGCATCACTTAGTTCTCTAATTCTCCCCTCATACTCCTGGAATTTTTTCTCTCTCTTTTTCTCAGCTTCCTCTTTTTCCATAATTTTATCCTCTAATTCACCTGTTCTCTCCCCTGCCTCTTCAGTCCATGCTATGGCCACCTCCATTTTATTTTGCACCTCATTTATAGTATTTTTTAGCTCCTCATGACTATTTCTTAGTCCCTTGATCTCTGTAGTAATAGATTCTCTGCTTTCTTCTGTGCTTTTTTCAAGCCCAGTGATTACTTTTATGACTATTATTCTAAATTCTTGTTGTGTTGTAGTGCTTAAATCGGTTTTGATCAATTCGTTAGGTGGCGCTACTTCCTGGAGTTTCTTTTGAGGTGAGTTCTTCCATTTCACCATTTTTGGTAGTCCCTGTGGTGGCTCCAAACTGCAGGGCACTTCCCCTGTGCTGTCTGGTGTCACTTGTGTTGGTGGGCGGGGCTGCAGTCAGACCCATTGTCTGCCCCCAGCCCACCGCTGGGGCCACAGTCACACTGGTGTGTACCTTATCTTACCCTCTCCCAGGGGCAAGATTCACTGTGGAGTGGTGTGGCCCCTGTCTGTGCTGCTTGCACACTTCCAGGCTTGGGGTGCTGGTTCGATAGGATCTGGCATATTAGCCAGGGTGGATCCACAAGGTGCACAGTCGTGGGAGGGGTAGGCTTAGCTCACTTTGCAATCAGTGGTCCCCTGTGGTAGGGGCCCTGAAGCACCAGGATTGAGGCAGACCCATCAGAGGGATGGATCCATAGAAGCACAGTGTTGGGCGTTTGCCTGAGGCAAGCAAGTTTGGTGACAGGAACTGGTTCCCTTTGGGATTTCAGTTGGGGGATGGGAGGGGGAGATGGCGCTGGCCACTGCCTTTGTTCCTGCTGAGCTGAGCTCTGTCTTCCAGGACTCATCAACTCTGCCTCCACGTGTCCTCTTACTCTTCCCACTCTCTGAGAGCAGAGCTGTTGACTTTTAGCATCCCAGATGTTAATACCTGCTGGCTGTCAGAACTCACAGAGTCCAGCACCTCAGCTTTTTCAATCCAGACTTTGCGGGCTGTGCCTTACCGGGCGGTCTCCCGCTCCACTGCCCTGGCTCCCTCCCTCCCATCCGTATAGCATGCACCTCCTCTCTGCCCTTACTACCCTCTTCCATAGGCTTCTTGTGTGTGCTTGGCTCTGGAGCGTCCGTTCTGCTAGTCTTCTGGAAGTTTTCTGGGTTATTTAGGCAGATGTGGGTGGAATCTAAGCGATCAGCATGATAAGGTGTTCTCCTAAGCTTCCATCTTCCCCTCTCTCCCCAAAGAGGAATATTTTTAATAGAAATTGAAAGTAAAAATGAAGTTTTGTCTCTTGACCCCAAACGCAGGCTATCAGACAGCCAGCGAGGCATCTGAACGCCTTGCTGTGGTTCAGCTCCTTCTTGGGAAATACCACCTCAGAGGAGATGTAGCGCCATGAGGGACCACCTTGAGAACCTTGGACAGGAGCCAGCACTGCCCAGAATGCACACAGCAAGAGGGACGCACTTAGGGTGACCTGGTCCTCTGCCAGCCTCATGCCCCTGCTCAGGGACATCTGCCAGTGAGGATGGATAAATGGAGGATCGTCAGCAAAGCCAGATCTAGACCATCTGACAGAACAGAGGGCTGTACCGGGTGGCCAGCACCCTACACCTTGGGGCCACCTGTGGGGTTACGTAAGTCACAGGGTGTGGCATTGGGTGACCCTGCTCATCAGTTCACCTGGGGTGGATGTGGGAGAGTCAGGTGGGCCATGGTCAACAGTGCTCACATGGACATGGATAGGGACTTGGACCCAGAAACACGGCTCTATTCAACACATTCCATCTTTTCTCCTTCTACTTGGATACGGGATATGCAATTATAACACACTGAACTTCTCTACCAATTCCAAGTCCTGTGGTACTGCTGGGTCACTTTCTCTGGATGACTGCTTTTCCTCATTATGGAGACCAATGCTTCCTACTTCCATGGGATATGGAGGTAGACTGTCAATTTTACCTTTGTACGTATTGAAAAACATCGCTTTGTAATGTTACATGTCTTATTCTGGTTGGCTATTAGTTTGCAAGCCATTTGATTCTTTTGGTTGTTGCTTTGAAGCTTCCTCTGAGTTTACTGAGGGAACATTTCCCAGTATTCTGTGTCATGATTGGTGAAGTACAAGGTTATATTTTAGTTTTTTCTTATGCCATCTGGTGAGAACAGAAATTACTGCTGAACATGTGTGAGCCCCAGGGTATTTCCCCTCTAATCCCTTATTGTGGTTCTTTCCTGGCCTCTGGCAGTCTTCTCCCATGCCTGAGAGTTTCTCTCCTCAGGTGGAGATAGATGCAGGGGAGTTGAGGTTACGTTGGCAGCTTGCACCATGGAGGCTGCACATGATCGAAAATGGTATCCACCATGGAACTCCCTTGTTTAAGTACCGCCTAGTCCTTTAAAACCCCCTGAGTTGGGTAGAAACCCTCAGAGTTGGCTTTTGGAGTAGAGTCTGCCTTTTCTCCTGTTGGCTGGCCTCCTAAATAAAGCTCAACTTCTTTTCCCACCAAAACTAAAACTTTGAACATTGACCTTTCCAGAAATACTCGGGTGAATTTGGGATTTGATAACAATGAAATGGAGAGTGGAATGGCAGTTGTCAGGGGCTGGCAGAGTGGGGCAATGAGGAGTAGATCTCAAGGGCTATGATTTTCTGTTATGCAAGATGATTAAGTTCTAGAGGGGTCTCCACAACATTACCCCTGTAATTAACAGTACTGTACTGTATGGTTCAAATTTTGTGAAGAGTGTTGCTGTCATGTTCAGTGAGATCCTAACACAAAACAAAAGTGTTAGACACGAATTTTGCTTCTCACATGACAGTATGCTGAACGGCATGGACACACTCTCTACTGATAATGTGAAAATAATTTAAAAACATTTGCATAGTTTGAATACTAACCCTGAGGATATGTCATTTACAAATATCTTCTTCCATTCCATAGGTTACCTTTTACTTTTGTTGATTTTTTCCCTCACTGCAGAAGCGTGCTATTTTGAGGTAGTGCCAATAGTTCATATATGTATGTATTTAATTTTCTTGTTTTATTTTTAATTTAAATTCAAGTCTTCAGTCTTTGAGCTCCACGTTTACGGGAAGTTGTCTTGTCATGATTAACTTTATGGGTTTTCTTGACTGAGTCATGGGTGCCCAGATTCACCACTGTTTCTGTGGATGTCTGTGATGTGTTTCCAGAAGAGACTGGCATTTCCTTCCATGGTTTCTGTCTGGGCATCACCCATTCCATTAAGGTTGTGAATAGAATCTGATGCAGAGGGAGGAAGAATTCCCTCATTTTTACTTCCCATGTGCTTGTTTGAACTGGAACAGTGGTCCCCTCTGGCCCTTGTTATGAGAGTTATATCATCAGATCTCTACGTTCTGAGACTAGACCCTAGTTCAGAATCAGACATATTACACCACTGGTTTTCCTGGGTCTCCAGCTTGTGACAGTAGATCATGGGACTTCCCAACCTCTTTAGTCATGGAAACCAATGTGCTTTGGGTTCTGTTCCTCAGGAGAATCAAGACTAATACATGGAGATGATTTATCTCTTGTTTAGAGGAATTGAATAAAGCTGTAGCTCATGTAACATCCTGAGTAGCAAGTACCAGGAGGGAAGTCTCACGTTGTTTGATTGGACAAGGGCTGGGTGAAGATAATGGGGAGCTGTGGGAGCTTGTGGTTCTGGCTGCACAGGGAGTGCATTTGGGACTCCTCTAATGGTTCAGCTGTTGTGCCTCAGGAAATCTGTAATTCACTTATGTTGAGGGACAGGAGTAAGCAATGGAAACATCTGTGTCTTTTGTGCATGTTAGTGCAGTTTTCCTATGACAACAGGTATCTAATTCAGCGAGTTAATAGGTAAGCACAGAATCCTGTGTCCAGAGAGGCTCCCTGGGGAAACTGCTGTGTGGACAGGAAGCCCCAGACCCTGACAGGAAACCTGCCTGTAACCTCCAACTGCACCTGCTCCTGGCAACACAAAGCAGAATTGTGCATAGTGTGCGCCCCCTGGTGGTGCTGATCCCCTCCTGCAGGGAGGTTTGCGTGTGGGCTCCCAGTGATGTCCCCTCACCAATCTCTTGCACAGTAATATGTGGCCATGTCTTCGGCCCTCAGGTTCATCTGCAGATACAGCGTGTTCTTGGCGTTGTCTCTGGAGATGGTGAATCGGCCCTTCACGGAATCTGCGTAGTATGTGCCACTTCCATCAGTATCAATCCGTCAGACCCACTGCAGCCCCTGCCCTGGAGCCTGGCGGACCCCGTTCATGCTGGAACTACTGAAGGTGAATCCAGAGGCTACAACGGTGAGTCTCAGGGACCCCCCAGGCTTCACCAGGTCTCCCCCAGACTCCACCAGTTGCACGTCACACTGGACACCTGCAGACGCAAGATATCTTGGTCAGGAAACTGTCACACATCCACTGGTTCTCTCTCATATCCACTCACATACTCAGTGTCTCTCGTTCACCATGAATTACCTTTTAAAAAAGCAACAAGGAAAACCAAGCCAAGCACATACTCCATGGTGAGGTGTCTGTGTTCTGTCCTGATCACAGAATGGGAACACCTGGGACCCCTGGAGCTGGGGCTCGTCTCCCAGCTGCTTGGTCGGGATGGGCTGGTTTTATCAGCACAGAGAGGGCCCTATTTGCATGTCCTCTTACATATATATCACACTGCAGACTTAGATTTGATTCTTTCAAAGTGGATGGCAGCTTTAGGGATGCACTTCTACATTAGTTTGTGTGGATGGTGCTGTGACAATATGAATAATTCTACTCAGTGAGCACAGGTATGTTTGCGGAACTCGTGCATTTTTACATGTCTTTCATCAACAAAGGTCGTTTTCACTCTACAATTATTTTACATAATTTATGAAGTTTAATCCCAAGTACTTTATTCTGTGCCATTTTCAGTTGTATAATTTTGTTATTTGTTTTGCATATATTTCCATGCTGGTGTGTAGAATCATAGGTGGTTTATTTTTATTTATTTTCTTTGTTCATTGTGCTCATTGTGCATCCTGCACTTTTCCTCATTTTAAAAAACTGGTTCTAATATTTTTTGTGGTATCTCCAGGGTTTTGTTATGTTTAAGATCATGTCATCTGCAAACAAGTAATTTTCCTTCCTCCTTACTGATTTAAATGTCTTTTATTTCTTTTTATTGCCAAAGTTTGTGGGTACTTCTTCCAGTTGTAGGAGAAGAATGCTTTTTCCTTCTTTTCTTCTGGGCTTTCATCCTGTCTAAGGATTCAATTGACATAAGACTGATCTAAAGGGGAGAATAAATTTCATTTTGCAAGTGCCTGGGCCTCCTAATAATATGACACCCAGAGAATGAACAAAGCAGGTGGCACTTGTGACTTACAGACAACCAAACATTGGATTTGGCAAGAGTCAAGGCAAAGGTGTGGTTTTGGGGTATTTAATTAGTCAACAAATAACTAGGTTTGTTTGCACAACCTTCTTGTCCCTGAGTTCCTTATTCTCGTGCTAAGGATGGTTCTCCCCTCCTGGTACAGGGAAGGGGAGTTTCCCAAGGGAGATTTATATCCTGCTGTCAAGGGACAAAGGAGGGTCTGAGAGTCCTTGGACTGGCTGTTTCTCCCGTGACTTTCATCCAAATAAGGACTGTGACACGATGATATGGTTTGAGGCAGCATAGTTATTCTTCACGTTATCATGTGGAATACTTATGTTGGGGATGAGCATCATTTCCTGGCTCCTGATATGGCAGAAATGGTTTTAGTATTTTATGTTCAATACGCTGTCAGGTGTGGGCTTTCATAGTGGCCATGATCATGTGGAGGTAATTTCCTTCTCCTTTTTAATTATTTTTAAATGATGAACATATGTTTTTTGTTCATGAAAAAACTTTCTCTAATGATTTTATGAATAAATTAAGGATGGCTTTGATTTAATCATTCCCTCTGTTAATGGAGGACATCACATTTTTGCATTTGTGTATGTTGAAGGAAACTTGCATCTCAGGGATGCATCACACTGGATTATCATGTGTGATCCTTTCACTGTGCTGTTGAATTTAGTAGGCTCGGACTTAATCAAGGAATTTTGCATGTATGTGTATCTGAGACACTGGCCTGTAGTTTCCCTTCTTGTGGTGTGTTTCTCTGGCTTTGTTGTGAGAGTAAACGTGTCCTCATAAAGTGCATCTGGGAGTGGTCTTTTTCATCAGCAATTTGTAATAGTTTGAGAAGTATTGGCATTAATTATTCTTTAAATATTGTGGAATTTTAATAAAGCCTTGTTTTTTTTTTTGGAGGGTGAAGGTTTATATTAAGGATATCTTCTTACTAATTTTTGTTTTGTTCCTCTGTATTTTGCATGAAAGAATATTGGTGGATCATATAATGTTAGAAAATGTGTAATTTGTTCTTGGTGATCTAATTGTTGACCTATAAATATCTAAGTTTTTCTTTTATGATCCTTTTCATGTGTTTAGTTCAGTTATGTCTCCTTTTTCAGTTCCGATCGCGTTTGTTTGAATCTTACCTATTTCCCTAGGCTACCTATGTTTTTTAAATTTCACTTATCTTTCCAAATTCAAATTTTAATGAAGTTGATTTGTTTTCTGTATTTGTGATAGTCTTTTTTTCTCTGCTGTATCTTTTTATGTTAATTTTATATTTATCTTTTTATCTCAATGAAAATACCAATGCCTTTTTTTTAAAGGAATGTAAAAAATATACTAACTCATATGTAACCACAAAACACATGGAAGTAAAAAAAAGTCACGAAGAGGAGAGAACCTGGAAGAAGGAGAACACTTCTTCCTTCTAAATATATTGCAGACGTACATTAGCTCCAACGGTGTACTGCTGGCATGAAATGAGGCATAGAGACCAGTGGAGCTCATTACGGAGCCAAGATGTAGAATTGTGCAGATGCAGTCAGCAAATCCTCCATGAGGTTTCCAACAATGCACAGTGGGGAAAGGATTGTGTCTCTTAAACATGGTGTTGACTAGGGGCGCCTGGATGGCTCGGTCAGCTAAGCATCCAACTTCCAGTCACGTATTGTTGTCATGATTTGTGGGTTTGAGCCCCACATCAGGCTCTGTGCTGACAGCTCAGAGCCTGGATTCTGTGTCTGCCTCTATCCTGTGCCTCCCCTGATCATGATCTGTCTCTCTCCCTCAAAAATAAAAGAAACATTAAAAAATGGTGTTGATATACACGTGCAAAATAATGACATTTGGCCGTACTCTTGCATCATACATATACGTCAACGCAAAAAAATCTCAAAATGGATTAAAGATTAAGCAGAACAGCTGACCCAAAATGCCTTCGAAGAAAACACACAGGATAACCATCATGACATTCTCTTGACAGTGATTTATTTGATACAAAAGCAAAATCACAGAGAACCATGGCAGACAAGGGGGACTGCATCAAACTAGAAAGGGGGCAAATCAAACAGTAGCAGGGTGAGAAGGCAGTCTATGAAATGGGAGACATTACATTAAAAATATTGAAAAGGAGATAATATCCAAAATACAGGAGGGACTCCTTACCATCAATACCAAAAATCACAATTATAATAATAAATGCATCACCTGATTAAAATTTGGGTCAAACATGTAAATATCCATTTTGCTATTAAGGTTGAAAAAATGTCCATCCAGCATATGACTTGCTGTTCATCATCACTAATCATCAGAGAATTCCACCCCCGATCCACTGAGATATCACCTCACAACTGATAGCAAGGCTATTATAAAATAAGGCAAACACAACAAGAACATCTCAAGTGTTGCTGAGGATGTGGAGAACAGGCAATCCTAGAATCCACTTGATGGGAGTGCAACATAGTGTAGCTACTATGGAAAACTGTGGTGCAATAACCCACTAAACTGAGTTCCTAATCTGCTCCCATACAGTTGACTTCATGTCCAGCTGAGTGTGTGGAAGGTCTGGGCCTCATGTTCTGTGGAGAGGCAGGTGCAGAGACAGGTGGATCCAGTGGATGATTCCTTAACTACTTAAGTAGAATGGACCCCTGGCTGACCGTTTTGTAAGACTTGACTCAGTGTGCCTCCCCACTGGTTGTCTCAGGCTTCCTGAACTGGATGGACAACAAAAGGAGTGAAGGGTAGAAACTACTCTTTCCTCTCACAGGAACGTGTATATACTGAGAATCCTTGAGAGAAAGTCGTGGAGTTGATGAAGAAGCTGTGGGGTTGCGACAACTACAAGAGTCTTTACTCATGCTCTCTCTTCATGGGCATCAAGGGAAAACCTTAAGGAAAATAAAAGGAGAGAGGAGCTGCTCAAATATATTAAGTTTAGATCACTTGAATGAGTCAGTCTCCTCTGTTTGAAAATCACTTACATCTATTTTAAATGGTGGCCCGTGTACTTGTGAGGCACAGGTCTGATCATATGAGAGTTAATTTATCCCCGAGCTTGGTCTCTGTCAAGGTCGGCACTACTATATGACTGTTCACTCTAAATGTTAGGAGACATCTGTGTTTGTAAATGGTTTAGGAAACAGTGTGTACTGTTTACTGGTCAGGATGAAGCTTGCAGGGCATGATGAGAAAGATGCTTCACAGGAAACCTGACCCTGAAACACTGGTTCCGGATATGAATTCTGAGATCTTGGGTGCCCCTGGAGACCTGTGAACCTCCAGGTTCCCTATGTGGCTCCTGGTGTCCTGTGTGTTCCTGATGACCTGAGTGCCCCCAGGTGAACTGAGTGGCAACTAGTGACCTCAACGCCCCATGGACCCCTGAGCATCCCCCTGGAGGTCTGAGTGCTCCATGCAGAACTGAGCGACCCTGGTGTCCTCAGCTCCCCCTGGTAACCTGAGCACCCCAGCAGATCTCAGTTACCTCTGCTGTCCTGAATGCCCCCTTGTGACTTTTAGGTAACCTCAAGGCAAATCGCAATTTTTGGGCCGATGCTCAGCTCTCAGAAGTCCTTTGTGGTGTTTGAGCCAGCTCTGTGGCTAGGCCTATCCTGTCCTGTTCACCCTTAGAGGGGGTTCTGATTGTGTGGCTGTTAATCCTGGGGGAACCTCCAAGGGTGTGGCCAGCACCTGCTTTATCCCTCTTCCTCTTGCCTAACAAACTGCCTAACTGATGGACATGTGGCTCTTGTGGTCTGGACCCTAGTATGTGATATAGAATATATGATAGTATGTGAACCATGCACCACATCCACTCTGCTGGGGTCGGTGGATCCAATTCCACCAGAAATTCCTGGTTGAGATGGAGAACCCCAAGATGCTGCTAGTGAGGTGCAGAGTGTGCAAGGCACTCACCAGTTGGGCACAACCCCTGCAGCTGCACCTGGGACAGGACCCCTGGGGACAAGGAGACTCAGCCTGGGCCAGTCACCAGCAGTCACAACCATTCCCATCATCCCACATCTGACATCTGAAACCTTCAGCTTTGGGACCTCTCACCAGGCACAAGGAAGGCCCTACAGTCTCTTCTGTTTCTTGAATACAGTTCTGCCTTCCATAGGGACTTCAGCCCTGTCTGAGGAGAGAGCTGTGGGCTCCCACTCCGCGAGACTGGAGTTTACTCTAGATCTTGAGAAGTTTGCCTGTGTGGGAGGGAGCATGTCCTGATAAGTGGACAAAAATTGAGTCAGGCTCCCCTGGTCCTTCCAGGTCCACCTGTGGGCATCTCTTTGTGGATCCGCAGGCTTGTTGGTCCACGGTCAAGGCAACACTTGGTCTATGAATTGTGTTGGAGGCAGGTCAACTGATGGCCTCACCTTTCAGATCAGACAGTGAACAAATGAGTGGATCACAATTCACTATACTCTATCTGTCCGAAAGATATTTGAAGGGATCCATATTTTCCCAGAAAACTTTCCAAATCAAGTCTTTAAGTACATTCAATTTTAACAGTCATTCCTCACATAACTGCATAGGAAAAATCTATATTGATGTCCAGTCTGTTGTAAATATAACAAGCAAAGGACACTTGTTCCCAGGATCATATTTCTTTTAGTTTCCACACTGATGTATTAACCTCACCTGACAACTACCTGAAGAGCTTGAGCACACCTGGAGACTTCTGATCTTGATGGTTCTCTGCTGAGGGGGTTTGCTTCCTCAGTCATCTGCAAAGCTTGGAAGCAGTGCCGACATCTTTAAGTGCTCAGACACCAAGACATGGACACCTTTCTGTCACCTGCAGATATGATTCCCATGCATGGCTGGTGTCTCCATCTCCTGAGGAATCCCCATCCAACACAAGGGGCTGTTAACTCAGAGAGGAGGCACAGATGTCACAGAAAAGTGGGGGACTCTTCACTGATATGGCACAGAGACCATCAGTATCTGAGGTTAGATGTTAATGGCACTAAAACAACCACATTAATGAAAATGGATTGGCTGACCTGGACATCATTGGAATCTAAAAATCCGGAGCCTAGAGAAATGGTAGAAAATGTGTTCATAGTCCTGAAGGCATGTGCCAAGAGGATAAATGCTGAGTTAGCTGAATAGACTTCAAATAGAGATCAGAATGCTAGATAGTAAAAGATGATAAGTGGATAGGTGATGGATGATAGAGGGTAGATAGATGATAGATAGATAATAGATACTTTTATGTTATATTAAAGTCATTATAGAGGATTCACATCATTATGAATGTATTATAATGAAATTACCCACTATTGGCAATATTTTTTAAAAGACCATAATTTCATACGGAAAAGAATATTTGACACCAACTTGAGATATACAAAAGAAATAATTATGACTTCAATATTTGTGAATACAGCGTCCACATGGGGTAACACATGCCTGCTTGTAGATTCCTCCTCCCTCTGGGGCTTTGGCTTCCATTCCCATTTGTTCCCAGGGTCTCCCTTCCCAGGATGTCTTGAGCTCTGGGGTGTGCAGGGACAAGAGCTCTGTCCTGGATCTGGACCATCGTCCCTCTGGCCTAACATTTACAGCTCCTTCCAGGCCCTTGCTCAACCACCAGGCTTCTGCCCACCAGGCTCCCTCCCTGCCTCCTCCACCTGCCAGCCTCCTTCTGGACTCTTCCATTCATTTCCTGTGGATTTAACAATAGTTTGTTAGGTTGGCAGGTCTCCTAATAATAATTCGCATTGAGGAAAGAACTGTATAGTTAAAACATGACAGACTCTCTCCACAATAGCCTTGAGTTCATTCCCATGATGTTATTATTTTGCACCCCATCTCAGCCCCTTGACCCCACAGTCTTGCCTTAGAAACTGTCACTTTCATGAACTGAACTAAATCTGTCGCCCCTACACAACTGGTCCATCCTATCTATCTATTCTATATGGTCATCAGACAACCACCAAGCTAAGAAGGAACACAATATACAGTGTGAAGACATAAGTATTTATAGAAATAATTTTATAAAATTTTATCTAATAATGAAAGTAATGATATATTTACAGAAGTAACTTAAATATGGTAAATGACCATGTTTATTATAAGATTCTATGAGTTTAGATGAACATAATCAAGTTACAGGACAACCGAGTAACCACAGGCCAAAGAAATGTATCATTCTCAGGTCCATCCAAACCCTTTTCTTTGCACACCAATCAGTTTCCTATCTCTCCCTTTCTCTCTGGGCCTCTCGTGTTCTCTGTCTCAAAAATAAATAAACACTACAAAATAAAGATACGTACAGGTCAGTGATATTTAATGGAGAACCCAGAAATAATCCCCTTCATCTTTGGTCAACTGAATTTTGACAAGAGCAGACAACATGACATTGGGGAGCAAATGGTCTTTTTAATAAATGGTGCTAGACAGCTGGCTATCCATGTGCAGAGGAATGAAATTGTGTCCATATCTCACACCATATACAAACATCAAATCAAAATGCATCAACAGTTTAAATGTAAAATTATGACCTCTGGAAGCAATATATCGAGATAAATCTTCATGACCATTGGGTTTAGCAATGCTGTTAGAGATGACACCAAAGCACAAGCAAGGAAAGAAAAGTAAATAAATTTAGGTTTCTCAACATTAGAAACCTTTGTACACCAGAAGATGCTATCCCCAAAGTGAAAAGACAAAGCCTAATGGAAGACAATATTTGCACAGTATTTGTCTGGTAAGAGCCTGTTATGCAGAATGTATAAAGAGTTTTTACAACTCATCAACAAAAAGACAACCCAATTTTTAATATGGACAAAGGATTTGGATATATCTTTCCCCAGTGCAATCATACAAATGGTGAATACCACTTGAAAAGATATTAAACATCAATAGTCCTTATGGAAATGGAGATTTAAACCACAGTGAGATACCCTTTTACACGCACTAAGAATGCTCTAATCAATACAACTATAAAATAACAAATATTGGTAAAGATGTTGAGAAATTGGAACCCTTCAACCTTGCTTGTGGAAATGTAAAATGGTGGAGACTATGTGTAAAAGAGTTTGGCAATTCCCCCCCCCAAAAAAAAGATAAAAACATAGAATTACCATATGGCCCAACAATACTACTCCTAGATGTATATCTCGAAGATTGAAAACAGTTGTTTAAACAAAGTGCATGTGCACATACATAGCAGTACTGTTCACAATAGCCACATTGTAGAAACTATGCAAATACCTATCGGTGTGTGAATGGATAAACAACCTGGGGCAGACCCTTAAACAGGAATATTATTCTGTCATACAAAGAAATAAAGTAAAATGTTGTGGCTGTAGAGAATACTGGTTTCTCAGAAAGCTATCACACAACTCCACATCTGCACTTACATCTGGAAATTTAAAGCAAAGCCTTGAGCAGGTATTCATGTTCCTGTATTCATAGCAGCTTGTTCACAACAGCCAAAAGATGGAAGCAACCCAAGTAACTATTCACAGGTGAGTAAATAAACAAAATGTAGTATATACACAATGGAATATGATTCAGCCTTAAAAAGGAAGAGAGTTCTGACACACACCTGCACACCGACTGAACTTGGCAGTCATTATGCTGAGTGAAATGAGCCAGTGACAGAAGGAAAATACACTATGGTTCCACTTAAGTGAGGTGTCCAGAAAAGTCATACTCAGAGACACCAAGTAGAATGTGGCTGTAGGGGCCGAGGGGAAAGGGGAATTGGGATTTAGGGTTTAATAGATACAGAGTTTCCCTAGAGGAACATGACAACGTTCTGGAGATGGATGTACAACAGTGTGAATGCAGTTAATGCCAGACAACTGTATGCTTAAAGTGACTTACGTGGTAAGTGTTATGTTACATACATTTAATCAGAATTTAAAAAGGGAGGATTGATACACGTCACAACATGGGTGAATGCAGAAAACATCTTCAGTGACAGAAGCCATCCCGAAAAGGCCACTCAGGAACCATCTTGCTCTTTTTTTTTTAATTTATTATTTATTGTTGAAAAAGAGAGACAGAGACAGGTCATGATGGGGGAGGGGTTAGCAATAAGGAGACACAGAATCTCAAGCAATCTGTAGGCTCTGAGCTGTTAGCACACAGCCAGAAGCAGGTGCTCGAAACCATCAACTTGGAGATCATGACCTGATGTGAACTCAGCCTTTAGCAGACTGAGACCCCAGGAGCCCCAGGAACCACCTTGCTCTTTAAATCCCCCCAGGTTACACAGATAGGGGAATGTCTCAGGAGCACTTCCCCAAAAGAACCCAGATCAGATTGGGAAAAGATGTTTCACAGTGGGGCAGGTGGGGACACTTGAAGTGGGCCTGTGGTCTGGGGTCTAATGTGGAAACGCAGGGATTTCCTCATTTGGGGTTCTGTGGTGGTTTCTCGGGAGGGTGTCCCTGTTTGGGGTAAAACGCACCAAAGTATCCCATGTGAAGTGGCAAACGCGGTAATGAAACGAGCGTCCAGGTAAAGCGTATTTGCGCTGCCTTGACACGTTCACTGCACGTCTGAAATCACAGAGTAAGGTACTCCTGCAAACAACAGTGTCAGCCCCACATGACAGAAGCAAGAGAGGGGTCAAACGCTGTGACGTAGGCCCACGCTCAGACCCAGCTCACCCAGGCGGAGAGGCCTCGGGCCCTGCAGGAGGCAGCACGTGAGCCAGAGGCACGTGGGAGGGTTCTATTGGTGGCCACGTGTCTTGGGTGCAGCGGAAGCAGTGGGATTTGGAATTCCGGTTGTCCACAAGACGCCACTAAGAAGCTGTTAGAACTGCGAAAACCAATGAAGGGACATCTCACGGAAGTGGACTCGGGAGGCGGGGAGGGGAGGCTGGAAGGCGGAGCCCACCACCCAGGGTCAGGCTCAGGAACAACCCAGGGCTACAGACCCAAGATTACAACCCTCCGCGGAGAGAAGCCCCAGGCTCAGGCCCCACCAGGGGAAGCTGTGCTCTGCGCCCCCTACAGTGCCCGGGAGGCGCCTGCCCGCCCTGCAGCCCTGCTTTCCTCCTGCGGACTTCGCTTCAAAACCACGCTCCCAACTTCCTCTTCTCCGGGAAACAGCGTTCCTCTCCGTGTGCTCCCCGCTCGGCCGCGGTTTCGCCACAGCTTGCTGGGCCCGGATGGCAATTCTCCGCTACTCCTGAAGAAACCCACTTTGGCTGGTAACATAACTGGCGGCGTTATTTCCAAGGGCAACGGAAGGAGCAACGAGGACACTCGCAGGATAGGAGAACAGCACACACACACCACGTGCACGTCTGCACGCTCCTGACGACCCGTCGGAAAGAGAAAGGAAGAGACGGTGCCATTTGCCACCGCAGCGGAAGGAACGACGTGCCCCAGAGGAAATCTCAGCAAGGAGGTGGCAGGCCTGCTGTCCCAGGACAGGGCACTGGGGACAGAAACAGAGGAAGACGCACGCGGGCGGAGAGCTGCTCTGTGCTCCTGGCCGCGGAGGAACCGACCCTGTGAGCACGTCTGTCCTGCCCGGAGCCATCTGCAGCTCCGGGGTGTCGCACAGAAGTCCCCACGGCGCCGTGGCAGACTCGGGAGGGACACCCCGCCCCGCGCGGAGGCCGAAGGGACCCGCGAGGCCAGAGCGGCGGGAGTGCGAGCTCCGCCAGGGGAGCCCGCTCCTGGACCGCGAACCGCATGAGGCAGCGGCGGGAACCGAGTGGGCGCGGAGCAGGAAGACGGCCGCGCGGCCCCGCCGCCCGGCGCCGGTGAGGTAAGCCCCGCGGGGGACACAGTGTCACCGCGCACGAAGCCGCGCAGGGTCCTTTCCCCCCAGGGTCTGGCGAACACCGCCCCTCTCAGCCTCCAGGTTCTGGAAGCTCCTCTTCCCGGGGCCTGGCTTTCTCCTCGCCTGCTCCTCCCTTGGCGGGAGCTGAGGGGACCGGGTTGTTGTCAGTGTGGACGCGGGACCACGTCCCCCTGAATCCTCCACAGTGGGTCCTGAGGAGACTGGGTTCTTGTCAGTGTGGACGCGGGCCACGTCCCCCAGTGTGGACTCAGGGCCACGTCCCCCTGAATCCTCCACAGTGGGCCCTAGGAGACCGGGTTCTTGTCAGTGTGGATGTGGGGCCACGTCCCCCTGAATCCTCCACAGTGGGTCCTGAGGAGACCGGGTTCTTGTCAGTGTGGACGCGGGGTCATGTCCCCAAATGTGGACGCAGGGCCACGTCCCCCTGAATCCTCCACAGTGGGTCCTGAGGAGACCGGGTTCTTGTCAATGTGGACGCGGGGCCATGTACCTCTGAATCCTCCACAGTGGGCCCTACGAGACCGGGTTCTTGTCAGTGTGGACGCGGGGCCACGTCCCCCTGAATCCTCCACAGTGGGCCCTACGAGACCGGGTTCTTGTCAGTGTGGACGCGGGGCCACGTCCCCCTGAATCCTCCACAGCGGGCCCTGAGGAGACCGGGTTCTTGTCCGTGTGGACGCAGGGCCACGTCCCACAGTGTGGACGCAGGGCCACTTCCCCCTGAATCCTCCACAGCGGGTCCTGAGGAAACCATGTTCTTCTCAGTGTGGACGTGGGCACTCATCCACCCGAAGTCTCCACAGCGGGTCCTGACGACACCGGGTTCTTGTCGGGTTGGGCACAGGCCCTCGTCTCCCCGAAGTATCCACAGTGGCTCCTGAGGAGACCGGGTTCTTGTCAGTGTGGACGCAGGGTCACGTCCCCCAGTGTGGACGCAGGGCCACGTCCCCCTGAATCCTCCACAGTGGGCCCTAGGAGACCGGGTTCTTGTCAGTGTGGACGCGGGGCCACGTCCCCTGAATCCTCCACAGTGGGTCCTGAGGACACCGGGTTCTTGTCCGTGTGGACGCAGGTCCAGGTCCTCCCGAATCCTCCATAGCGGGTCCTGAAAAGCCGGATTCTTGTTGGTGTGGACACGGGACCTTGTCCACCCGAAGTCTCCACAACGGATCCTGAGGAGACCGGGTTCTTGTCAGTGTGGACATGGGCCCTGGTCCACACAGAGTCTCCACAGCGGGTCCTGATGAAACTGGTTATTGTCAGCGTGGACACGGGCCCTCATACTCCCGAATCCTCTGCCGCCGGTCCTGAGGGGACCGGGTTCTTGTAGGTTTGGATGTTGGCTCTCGTCCTCTCGAATCCTCCACAGTGGGTCCTGAGGAGACCGGGTTCTTGTCCGTGTACGCCGGGTCATGTACCCCTGAATCGCCACCGCTGGTCCTGAGGAGACCGGGTGCTTGTCAGTGTGGACGTGGGCACTCATCCACCCGAAGTCTCCACAGTGGGTCGTGAGGACACCGGGTTCTTGTCTGTGTGGACGCAGGGCCACGTCCCCCTGAATCCTCCACAGTGGATCCTGACGACACCGGGTTCTTGTCGGGTGGGCACGAGCCCTCATCTCCCCGAAGTATCCACAGCGGGTCCTGAGGAGACCGGGTTCTTGTCAGTGTGGATGCAGGGCCACGTCCCCGAGTGTGGACGCAGGGCCACGTCCCCCTGAATCCTCCACAGTGGGTCCTGAGGACACCGGGTTCTTGTCTGTGTGGACGCAAGCCCAGGTCCTCCCGAATCCTCCACAGCGGTTCCTGACGAAACCGGGTTCTTGTCGGTGTGGACACGGGCCCTCGTCTCTCCGAAGTCTCCACAGCGGGACCGGATGAGACCGGGTTCTTGTCGGTTTGGACGTGGGCACTCGTCCACCCGAATTCTCCACAGCGGGTCGTGAGGACACCGGGTTCTTGTCAGTTTGGACACAGGGCCACGTCCCCCTGAATCCCCCACAATGGGTCCTGACAACACGGGGTTCTTGTCGGGGTGGGCACGGGCCCTCGTCTCCCCAAAATATCCACAGCGGGTCCTGAGGAGACCGGGTTCTTGTCAGTGTGGACGCAGGGCCACGTCCCCAGTGTGGAGGCAGGGCCACGTCCCCCTGAATCCTCCACAGTGGGTCCTGACGACACCGGGTTCTTGTCGGGGTGGGCACGGGCCCTCGTCTCCCCGAAGTATCCACAGCGGGTCCTGAGGAGACCGGGTTCTTGTCAGTGTGGATGCAGGGCCACGTCCCCAGTGTGGAGGCAGGGCCACGTCCCCCTGAATCCTCCACAGTGGGTCCTGACGAAACCGGGTTCTTGTCGGTGTGGACACGGGCCATCATCCCCCCGAAGTCTCCACAGCAGGTCGTGAGGACACCGGGTTCTTGTCTGTGTGGACACGGGGCCATATCCCCCTGAATCCTCCCCAGCGGGTCCTGAGGAGATCGGGTTCTTGTCCGTGTGGACCCAGGTCCAGGTCCTTCCGAATCCTCCACAGCGGGTCCTGAAAAGCCGGATTCTTGTTGGTGTGGACACGGGACCTTGTCCGCCCAAAATCTTCACAACGGATCCTGAGGAGACCTGGTTCTTGTTGGTTCGGACGTGGGCCCTAGTCCACCCCAAGACTCCACAGCGGGTCCTGTAGAGACTGGGTTCTTGTCGGTTTGGATCTGGGACTTCCTCCTCCGAATCCCCCACAGCGGGTCCGGATGAAGCCGGTTCTTGTCAGCATGGACACAGGCCCTAATCCTCCCGAATCCTCCGCAGGGGGTCCTGTGGAGACCAGGTACTTCTGGGTTTGGACGTGGGCCCTAGTCCTCTTGAATCCTTCACAGCGGGTTCTGACGAAACCAGTTCTGGTCAGTGTGGACGCGGGCCCTCCTCCACCGGAAGTCTTCACAGTGGGTCCTGAGATCAGGTTCTTGTCACGTGGACAGGAACCTATGTCGTCCTGTTCCCACACTGTGAATGTAATGGCACAGACTTAAGGTCAGAGTGGTCCTTCATGAAGAGCTCCTTAGATGGTGTTGTCAAGGGTCTCTACTCCAGGTTGGAAATGGTCAAGGATCTGGGCACATGACACAAGGCATAAACAAAAAACAAAAAAACCACACTCTTTGAATTGTCCCCATTCTATCTTAGAGTTGGATGGCGTCACCTGGACTTGACCTCTCCCAGTGGGCCTATGCTGCCATGCCATAAAAATCCAAGTCCCAGGAATCAGAGCTTCTTTCTTCCTACCTCTGTGGGCTCTGGGGGCTTGGGGAGCGTCTTCCTCAGAGCCTTCCCCCCCCCCTTTTTTTTTTTTGCCTGTGTCTCCTGCCCTGTGCCTTGGTGTGCTTGGCATGGTCTTTTGACAGAGTGAAAAGTCTGGAGGCTCCTCTAGGGTGTCTCTGTCAACAGGCTGTGGATACTTTGAGTTTTTCAGTGAATGATGACTTTGGCGGTCTTGGACCAATCCAGTCACCTGCAGCATGTCAAGTGCTGTAAGCAGCAGCTTGGAGCCAATGACGAAGACCCACAAAAGCCAATCAATGTCCTTGTCTCCCTCCCTTTGGACAAATGATTCCAGGAAGCCTTGCATTTCCATGATGGTATAGTGCCTGTCATCATTTCTGTCTCTCACGCTGGTCCTTGGACATGTAAGTGTAGTGGATCGTGACAGGGAAAATCTGGGATAGAAGTTATTTCTTTCCAGAGTCGTGTTCTGTGGCCTCCCACACTGAGGTGTCCCACCCATTACCTGACAGGTGGGGAGCCATTGGTGACAGCAGCTAGGATTGCAGCCACTAGGGGGAGCTTGCCTTGGCCAAGTCCTCCACCCTGGGTGCCATGATGCTCCTTGTAGATTTGCCTCCATCACTAGCTAGGGCTGGCTAATCAAGCACAACACCACGGTGCTGGCTGCAGCACACTGGACCAAGCAGCTGGCATCTTCTTCGACACTAATCTAGGAACACTGTCCTCGGTGTCCACCTCCTTTGGAGGTGAATAGGAAATACACACCCCTGCACCCAGACTGGTGCCTGCTTGTTGGTCTCTGCAGGGAGTCTGACCTTTTATGGCACTGATAATTTAGGGTGAGGGTTTCTGGCAACACCTGGCATACGCCCAAATCAAAGCTACAGACCACCAGCAAGCACCAGCTCCTTCCCACAGCAGCTGACACGTGAGGGTGAGGAATGAGTGAGCTATTCTTAGGTCTAAGGCATTGTAGGGGGGCATCAGCTAGGCTCCCAATCCCATCATTGGGGATAAATGTATTGTGGGACTCAGCTTCTGGACTGAATTAAGAACATGTAGACTGTGACCTGCTGAAGGAAGTGGCAACAGCAAGTCACAGTGGGTGACAGGCAGCTCCCTAGGCATCTGAGCTCTCGCTTGGGGTACATGAGATGTGCGGGCCCCTTGTGACTGAAGGTGGGGTTTCAGTACACCCCCAACAAAGGAAATGGAAGCACAGGATTTATGGCTTACAGAGCCCAGAACAAGAGGGCACAAGGACCCAGGGAAGGGCAGGCCTCCATCCCACATTCGCCATGATCAGGACATAGAAAACAGGGTAGAAAATACAGGATTTCTTGGGAGCGGATGGGGCTGAATTCGCTAACTTTCACAGGCTCACCTCTGTGTTATTCTAGAAGGTTCTTGGGAAACCAAAGTGGGAACCCTAGGCAGATTCTTATCTAAGGTTAAACTCACTGAAAATAGGCAAGAGAAAGAGAGCAGGGATTCACCTTTCCTGGTCTCCCTCTGGATGCCAGAGTCATCCATAGACACTTGTGCCTACCTTGCTGATTGATGTATGGGGTGCTCCTTTCAGCCTCATGGTCTCAGTCTCCCACATTTGGAAATTTGCTCTCCAGCAAGGCACAGCTTGCGCTAGTGGAACCTAATGCCAGCCCCCTTCCCTCATAGCCCGCAGACACCCCCGTGTGGGACAGGCAGTATGGGTGGGTGGTAGCCCTCCATTATCCTGAGCCCACATGGGACTGGGGGAAGACAAATTACCTGGAGAATGAGAAACTTTTCAGTCCACAACAGCGTAGTTTTGGAGAAAACTCATGAAGTTGCCAATGAAGGAACTTGTGTCAACTTCTCTTAATTCTGGTGGAACCAGACACTTCTGCTCAAGACACAGCTGTGACTCAGGTCCTCTTCCGAGAAACTAAGGCTCAGTTTGGGCTCTTACAGGCCTAAAAACTACATAAAAGCCACAAGCATGCAGTTTTCAAGTTTTATTTCAGAGTGCTGGTCGGGGACCCATGAGAGACCTGGTGTCAGAGCTGTGATTTGCCTGAGGACCCCTGTGTCTCCTGCAGACCCTTGGAAACGTGGATGTCAGCTGTGCCGCCTCAATACTGTATTTTTACAGATGCACCAGATGCATTGTCTATAGTTGTTCAGGGGTCTGGAGGCTAAATTATGGATTGTCTTCTCCAAAAATCTCTTCCTTAACTTTCTCTGTGTTTATAGTTCTGACATTTCCAGAAAGAACAAAGAGGAATGCAGCTATTATGGCATAAATGTGACCAAAACCCACTCTGAGATATACCATGGATTCATGACTTTGCCTGACTGACTGACTTCTTCTCGGATGGGTCCACAACCTGTTCTCCCACCAGTGCCTTGTCCGTGCACCATGGAGGATCCCAGCCTATGTGGCAGTGGCAGTTCCTGTTATGGTTGCACATCCCTCTGTGACTGCATTTCTCTGGGATACAGTCATAATTCAGCTGAGCCCCACTGCCAGTGCAGTAGGTATCCCGACAGAACTTTCCAGAAGCACAGGAAATACTAGTTCTCACATGAGCAATCTGGGTTGTTCCTGTGCTACGCTGTGAATCCGGACCCAAACATCAGAACCCTGGATTTCCGACAGATGGAATCCAACATGCCCTTGCAGTTGAGGGAGATGTGTGACATTCCTACACTGCAGCCTTCCACATGGCACGCCTGTATGGGAACAGGTTCAGCATTGACTTCCCCGGGGTCTTCTGCAGTGTCCATGTCGGCTGCCTTTGTGATTTATGGTATAGCAGACATCTTCACCTTTCCCAGAATTTCTGCCAAAGCTTTCTTGGCAGTGAATAGTGCGGTCAGTGCAGTTTCCATGATAGCAGCAGCCCTCTTCAGTGCACGCGGTTCCATCTTGCATATGGAAGTCATCAGGGTATGCCAAGGTCACCCCATGGCAGAACTCTGGAAGATGACGTATATTTTCGATTGGTCTGCAGGGTGTCCAAGCAGCAGAGTTGGTGCAGTCTGTATAGCATCTGCCTGTATTACATTTGCCCCCAGGGGTTCAGATACAATCACGCATACAGCCTAGATTGCTGTAGCACTGGTTGAATGAGCCGCAGTCACACTGCTTTCCTGGATCCACTATGTAGTTTCCATAATGATAGTGGGTCAGGCTTTTATTTAAATGCACCATTTCAGTGTTGAACATGCACTTGTCTGTTCCACAATTCATTATGTGCTGCATATGAATGAAGGAACAGTTGCTGAAAGCTTCCATTATACCAGTTAGTTGGGTCCTAATGCAGTTGGACCTTTTTTGGTAAGCACATTCATCAGTGTCAATGCACAAGCCACAATTTCTTGCCATCTGATGTGTTGCTATGACAGACAAGAGTAAATAACGTCTGCCTAAATAACTCAGAATGATGGCATATAACCCATTGGTGGATGGCATATAGAATATACAACTGGACTGCCATGAACCTCATAGGGCCCATCTCAAATCACATTAAGGGTGAATGTGTTTTAAGAAATCGAAAATACTTTCACTCATACTATTGAAGAGAAAAAAGGACTCTGATGCAACACATAATTGCCCGCATGAGCTTGATGTCTCTCACTATAAATGACCATGAATCCAATAACTTACATCGATACCATGAAATATTGACTCAGTTAAGCTAACTAGCCTTACTAGGAATTGGGCACTTTTTTCACGTGGTTAACATACTATACATTGTTTTGAAACTGAGAGCAAGTCCTTTGAAAATTCTGTGATGGGATGAACAGAACTTACTAGAGATCCTTGGGGCTGCACTGGCATTTCCTTGAGGAACAGGGGGTCCCCTGTCCTCCTTATATCCTAGGTTATAAGTAGGTCCCATTGCACAGATGTCTGCGACTATCTGAGAAACAAAGTGTTCAAACCATTGGAAATCACCGAGGGGTCTCATTTCATAGGCAACTTAATCCAACTTCATGATATCTTCAAGGCTGCCATAGCCTGTGTCGATTGTGACCATGGAAAAAGGAATCTCCTCTAGGTAGCTGAGGTAGTAACAGTCTGGAGGCATGAAAGTGTAGTCAGGATGCTCCCTGAGCACCCTGAGTCATCATCAGAAGAGTCTGGACCAAAAGAGTTTCTTGTGCCGCATGTGTATAACATGTCTCTTGCCCCCAAAACGCAGGCTATAGGACAGACAGCCAGGCATCTGAATGCCCTTGCTGTGGTGCGGCTCCTTCTTGGGGATTACCATCTCAGAGGAGATGTAGCACCATGAGGGATGCCCTTGAGAACCCTGCACAGGAGCCAGCACTGCCCAGAGTGCAAACAGCAAGAGGGGTGCCCTCAGGATGACCTGGCCCTCTGCCAGCCTCATGCCCCTGCTCAGAGACATCTGCCAGTGAGAATGGATAAATGGAGGATCCTCAGCAAAGCCAGGTCTAGACCATCAGAGAGAACAGAGGGCTGTGCCAGGTGGCCAGCAGCCTGCACCTGGGGGCCACCTGTGGGGTTCGGCAACAGTCCCAGGGTGTGGCATTGTGTGACCCTACACATCAGTTAAGCTGGGGTGGATGTGGGAGGGTCAGGTGGGCCATGGTCAAGAGTGGTCACATGGACATGGGTAGGGATTTGGACCCAGAGGCATGGCTCTAGTCAACACCTTCAATCTTTCCTCCAGCTACTTGCATATGGGCTATGCAGTTATAACACCCTGAACTTCTCTACCAATTCCATGTCCTGTGGTACTGCTGGGTCACTTTCTTTGGATGACTACTTTTCCTCATTACAGAGACCACTGCTTTTGCTTCCTTGTGATGTGGAGGTAAACATTGTCAATTTTACCTTTATGGGTGATGCAAAAAATTGCTTTGTAGTTTTGTGTGTCTTATTCTCCTTGGCTATTAGTTTCCAAGCCATTTGATCCTTTTGGTTTTTGCTTTGAAGTTTCCTCTGAGTTCACTGAGGAAAACATTTGTCAGTATTCTGAGTGATGATTGGTGAACTACAAGGTTGTATTTTAGTATTTTCTTATGCCAGCTGGGGAGAACAGAAAGTACTGCTGACCATGTGTGAGCCCCAGGGGTTTTCTCCTCTAATCCCTTATGGGGGTTCTTTCCTGGCCTCTGGCAGTCTCCTCCCATGTAGTTTGGTTCCCTCTTCAGCTGGAGATGGAGGGGAGTTGAGGTTACTTTGCAGCTTTCACCATGGAGTCTGCCCATGATCAAAAGATGGTTTTGACCATGGCACTCCCTTGCTTGATTAAGTACCCTCTACTGCTTTAAAACGCCCTGGGTCAGGGAGAAACCTCAAAGGTGGCGTTTGGACAAGAGTTTGCCTTCTCTCCAGTGGCTGGCCTTCTGAATATAGCTCAAATTCCTTTGCCACCCAAACTAAAACTTTGAACATTGACCTTTCCAGCAACAGGCAGCTGAATTTGGGTTTTGATAACAATGAAATGGAGAGTGAAATGGCAGTTTCCAGGGCCTGGCAGGGAGGGTCAGTGAGGGGTAGATCTCAAGGGCTATGATTTTGTGTTATGCAAGATGATTAAGTTCTAGAGGGGTCTCCACATCATTATCCCTGTAATTAACAATACTGTAAAATATCGTTAAAATTTTGTGAAGAGTGTGGGTCTCATTTTCAGTGAGATCTTACCACAATATACAAGTGGAAGACACGAGTTTTCCTTCTCACACAACAGTGTGCTGAACTGCATGGACACACTCTCTACTGATAATTTGAAAACAATTTTAAAAAACTTACACGTTTTGGAAACTAACCCTGAGGATATGTCATTTACAGATATCTTCTTCCATTCCATAGGTTGTTTTTTTGTTTTGTTGATTGTTTCCTTCACTGTGCAGAAGCTTGCTATTTTGAGGTAGTCTCTCTCTATATATAATTTTCTTGTATTATAGTAATGTACATTCAATCTGTTAACATACAGTGTAGTACTGATTTTAGGGGTAGAATTTAGAGAACCATCGCATACATATAACACCCAGTTCTCATTTCACCCGGTGCCCTCCTTAATGCCCACATGCCATTTAGCCCACCTCCCCCACTTCCCCTCAGTTTGTTCTCTGTATTTAAGAGTGTCTTCTGGTTTCCTCCCTCTCTGATTTGATTTATTTTACTTTTCCTTTCCGTATGTTGTGTTTCTTATATTCCACTAATGTGTGAAATCATAGGATATTTGACTTTTTCTGACTGACTTGTTCCATTTAGCATAATACACTGTAGTTCCATCCACATTATTGTAATTGGCAAGATGTCATTCTTTTTGATGGCTAAGTAATATTGCATTGTATATATTTACCACCTCTTCTTTATGCATTTATGTGTCGATGAGTATTTGGGCTGTTCCACAATTTGTTTTTTGTTGATAAGGCTGCCATAAAGATTGGGATGCATGTGCCCTTTCGAATCAGCCTTTTGGTGTCCTTTGGATACCTTTGGTATCCTTGGATAAATGCAATTGCTTGATCACAGGATAGTTCTGTTTTTAATTTTTTGAGGAATCTCGGCACTGTTTTCCAGAGTGGCTGTGCCAGTTTGCATTACCATCAACAGTGCGAAAGGGTTTCCTTTCTCTGCATCCTTGCTGACATTTTTTGTTTTCTGAATTGTTAATTTTAGTCATTGTGACAGGTGTCAGTTGGTATCTCATTGTGGTTTTGCTTTATATTTCACTGATGAAGAGTGTTGTTGAGCATCTTTATTTGTGTCTTTTTGCCCTCTGAATGTCTTCTTTGGAAAAATATGTATTCATGTCTTCTGCCCATTTCTTCACTGGATTATTTGTTTTTTGAATGTTGAGTTTGGTAAGTTCTTTATAGATTTTGGATACTAACCCTTTGTCTCAGATGTCATTTGCAAATATCTTCCCCGATTTTATCAGTTGCCTTTTAGTTTTGTTGATTTGTTCTTTGCTGCGCAGAGCTTTTTATCTTGAGGAGATTCCAATAGTTTATTTTTGCTATTGTTTCCCTTGCCTCTGGGGACACGTCTAGTAAGAAGTTGCTCTGGCCAAGGTCAAAGAGGTTGGTGCCTGTGTCCTCCTCTAGGATTTTGATGGTTTCCTGTCTCACATTTAGGTCTTTTATTCAATTTGTGTTTATTTTGGGGTGTACTGTAAGAAAGTGGTCCAGGTTCATTACAAGTTCACGATGCTGTCCTGTTTTCCCAACACAAGTTGTTGAAGGGACTTTTTCCATTTGATAGTCTTTCCTGCTCTGTCAAAGATTAGTTGATCATATAGTGATGTGTCCATTTCAGGGTTTTCTAATCTTTTCCATCAATCTATGTTTTTTTTTTTTTTTGCCAGTATCATCCTGTCTTGACGACTACAGCATTGTAATATAGCTTGATATCCAGAATTGTGATGCCTCCAGATTTTTTTCTTTTTCAAGATCTTTGGTTATTTGGGGTCTTTTGTGGTTCCATGATAATTTTAGAGTTATTTGTTCTAGCTCTGTGAAAAATGCTGGTATTATTTGACAGGAAATTGAATTATTTGCATTGAATGTCTAGGTTGCTTTGGATAGTATTGTCATTTAACAATGATTTTTCTTTTTAATTCATGTGCATGGAATATTTTTCCATTTCTTTGTGTTTTCTTCAATTTCTTCCATAAATGTCCCAGACTTTTCAGAGTACAGATCTTTTACTTCTTTACTTAGGTTTATTTCTAGTATATTATGGTTTTTGGTGTAATTTTAAATGGGATAGATTCCTTGGTTTCTCTTTCTCCTGCTTCATTATTGGTGTATAGAAATGTAACAAATTTCTATATGTTGATTTTGTATGCTACAAATTTACAGGTTTATTGTACCAGTTCTAGCGGGGTTTTTTTTTGGTTGAGTCTTTCAGGTTTTCTATATATGGTATAAAATTCAACTCCAGAACTGAATAATCCTGTTAAAAAATGGCCAGAAGACATGAATAAGCATTTTTCCAAATGTGACCTACAGATTGTCAATAAACACATGAAAAGATGGTCAACATCACTCCTCATCAGGGAAATATAAATCCAAACTACAATGAAATATCAACTCACACTGGTCAGAAAGGCTGAACTCAACAGCACAAGAAACAACAGGTGTTGGTGAGGATGCAGAGAAAGAGGATCCTTTTGGAGGTGCTGGTGGGAATGCACCCTGGCACAGCCACTATGGAAAACAGCATGGAGGTTCCTTAGAAAGCTAAAAATACAACTACATTATGATAGAACAAATGCACTACTAGGTATTTACCCAAAGGATACAAAAATACTAATTTAAGGGAATTGTACCTCTATGTTTATAGCAGCTATGTCATAAACAGGCCAGCTATGGAAACAACCCAGCCGAAGTATGCATTGATTGATGAATGGGTATAGAATACGTGGTATATCTACATAACCCCGTCCACGCACACTGGAATATTTCTCAGCCGCAAAAGGAATGACATTAGCTATTGTTAAGGACAGGGATGGGCCTAGAGAGTATTATATTTACTGAAATAAGTCAGAGAAAGACAAATACATGATTTCATCCATATGTAGAATTTAAGAAACAACAAATGGGCAAAGGGACAAATAAGAGAGAAGAGGCAAACCAAGAAATAGGCGATTTTTTCAGTGTTCACTTATTTATTTAGAGAGAGAATGGGAGGTGGGGCAGAGGCAGATGGGAAGAGAATCCCAAGGAAACGTCGTGCTTTCAGTGCAGAAACCAAAGTGGGGCTCGGTCTCAGGAATGATGAGATCAAGACAAGAGCCCAGATCAAGAGTCGTGGGCCTAACCCATGGAACCACGTAAGCCCCACGAAACAGATACTTAACTATAGGGGAAAAACTGCTGGTTACCCTGGGGAGGGTGTGTGGAGGGATGGGGAGGTAGTTGATGGGGATTAAGGGGAGCGCTCATAAAAAACACTGGGTGCTGTATTGCAATGTTGAATCACTATATTTTACACCTGAAAGTAATACTACATTGCATGTTAACTAACTGGAATTTGAAGAAAAACTCAAATAATGTATTTATAGTGCCTGTAAATGGCCATGTTGGCATACAGCCCATGAAGAAGCATTTATTGCAGAAAATATACTACCAGAAAGAATACCTAGAATATTTGTACTAAGGTATGTTCTTTTCCTTTCCCACCCCAGATCAGCAAGAAGAAACTCCAGTGCAAGTAACTGTGACTATAGGCATGTGCCCCTGAGCCTGGCTGCAACCTCCCCTCCAGACTGTTGTAGCCAATACACACGGTTCCCGGTGACCAGCTCCTGTTCAGAGGACTCTTTCCCAGAGGGACAGGATGTCAGTGACCCTAAGCTGTTTGCTGTTGAGGCCAAGCCCCAGCAGGTGCCTGAGATGTGCGACTCACTCATTGTTGGCAGCCACACTCCCAGGAAGGAAGCTCTGCCCTGGGCACAGTCCACTAGGGATGCTGGGAACCTGATCACCCCAGACCTGACTTGTATGGCAGGAGTCTCATGCCAACAGGACAAGCAAGCCACAAGGCAGTGAAGCTGCCAGCCACCCCTAAACAGAGCCCTCAGTTTCCAAACTGTTTGGAATCCTGTTTGTCCCCGACACACCCTGCAGCTCAGACCTTTGCCCAGAGTATTGCCGAGGGTAAGGGGGAGATGGAGCAATCCTCTAAATCAAGGAGCAAATCTGTTCCGATAGAACTGACTTCATTTCCAGCTAAGTTTGAGGAAGAAGGTCTGGGCCTCATGTTGTGGGAGAGTCGGGTGCAGGAGAGAGATGGTTTCAGTGGAGGATTACTAACCTACTCCCCCTCACCTGCAGGAGAGAGCCAGAGTCAGGGACAGTGGAGGGAACAGCTCCTGTCAGAACAAACATCAGATTATGGTCTCAACAACTCTCCATTCAGAGGAGTCCGAGGTTGTAGGGTTCAGTCTGTGGAGACTCCATACATCAGAGGGTGGTTGAACATAGGAGTGCTCTCAAATGAAGCACAGTATCTCATCATGTGGTTTGGGAAACAAAGAGATAAGGAATACCCAACCAAACCACTGTCACCATGGTCTGGCTGTGTGAATGTCCCAGGTCACACCACCTCTGTAATTATGGGACTACTGCCCTTTCTTCCACATCATGTCTTTGAGCTTCACCTGGTTCAGGTGTGCATCAGTAGTGTCACATTTCTCTGGCAAAGCATCCCATTGATGGAAGTTTTGTACTTGGTGTATTCCTTTATATTTAGAAAGACTTTTGCCTTATTCTGAGCTTCTAACACTAAGAAAGATGCTATAAATATTTACACACCATTTATTTTCTGAGCATGGGATTTCATTCTTCAGGGACAAATACTCGGGAGTGGTATTTCCAGGTTCCTTTTTATGTCATCCATGTATAATTTCATAAGCAACAGCCAACGGTTTTCCAGAGCTGGTGTTTGTTTGTCAATCCTTCCTGCATTGTTTGAGGCCCTACGTATGCTGGATGCTCACCTGGATGTTGTTGTCAATGTTGTTTTCATTCTGGGGCCATTGGGATGTGTGTATAGGGCATCTATTGCGTTCTTGATTTGAATTTCCCTGACAGTCGATGGTGTGAAGAGTCTTCTCCAGTCAGTAACTAATGTGTCTATAACCTCAAGGATAGGATGTCTAGTACACAAGGCTGTGCTTGTTTTATGGAGGTTTGTTTCCTTTCTTCCTATTGACTGTTCAGGTTTTTTAGCATATTCAAGATGCAGGTCCCTTGGTGGTTATGCAATTTGTGAATGCTGTCTCTTACTCTGTAACTTACCCTACTATTGGTATTCATGTGGGCAGATAAGCGTATTTGATTTTCACAAAGTCTATTGATACCATTTCTTTTTATGGGTGTTGTGTTCTTAGCTATAGTTTTCCTTTTCTTGATGATTGATTGCTTGTGACTAATATTTTTTTAAAATGTTTATTCTTGATAGAGAGAGAGAGAGAGACAGAACGTGAGCGGGGAAAAGCAGAGAGAGAGGGAGACACAGAATCTGAAGCAGGCTCCAGGTTCTGAGCTGTCAGCATAGGGCCTGACAACGGGGCTCAAACCCTGAAATCGTGACATTGAGACCTGAGCTGAAGTGAGACACTTAACCGATTCAACACCCAGGCACCCCACTGATTTGTTGACTTACAATGTAACTAAAAGTCTTGGTTTTTTTCTGGTTTCTCTCAATGTTGACGTGTTCCCTATTTGGTCTCTGGTGACTTAGAGTTTTGTCGTTTGTTTTTAAATTTATAGACTCTAGCAAATCATTTTCGTGGCATGGTTTTTCCTAATATATGGAAATTATGTGGAAATATATGAAATTGAAGTTCAAATTTCACAAGAGTTGCCATTCTGTGTCTCTTTGGCCAGACTGCTCATCAGATTTGATAGATATGCTCCTGGGGTCCAAAAACACGTTTACCTTTTCAGGTGGTGGGCTTTCTATATGTCTCAGGAGCCGTTGAGCTCTGTGCACACAACCGAGTTTTTGACACAATTTTTCCTTCACAATTCTATGTGAAACCCTCAAAATCCATTTTTTGCATTGCCAATTTTAGACACTTCATGAATAGAACACATTGAAACTCTTGTATCATTTGCTAAAATTATTTTACCCTTGCGTGTGTGGGACTGCAATTTTTCTTCTTCCTTCCAAGGGGAGCTCATATCTCCATTTGTGGAATTCTTCCAGGCTTCTCATCTCTTAATACTTTTCCAACGTGCTGTGCAATTTTTGACCAAATGAATACTTAGGTTTATTTGTACTCTACCACATTGGGTGATAGGAGCCGCGAGACAGGCTGCATCATATGGGTTTTTTTTTGTCCCCTTGTATGTTACCTGTCATATTGAATGTTTATAGAACATATAGCCCCTCATTTTCATGAACCACTAACAGGAGACATGGTTCTCTTCAAGAGATAGGAAAGGAAGACAAGGGAGCTGAGACAGCAAGTCGGGGAAGGAAACCCAGAGCTTCTCAGGAAGCGTCAACTGTCCACACTTTCCAGTTCTGCAGATGTGGGTCCCTGCTGAGGCCCAACCTGGGTTCTTGTGCAGGTGCCGGGACAAGCTGCCCATGATGTGTGGGCACAGGGGAGTTGGGAAGGGCAGCTGTGGTTTGAATTCCAGCCCACCTGGCACTGCTGTGAAAATTCATGAGTATGTTAATTTATGTCCACCATCAGTTAGGGATAAAATGAGTAAATGCAAGACGTTAGAGTCACTACCTTAGATTCCATGTTCATGACAATTTGTGACAACAATTCTCCGTTCCTTTTTTCCACTTTTTAAATTTTTTTTAAATTTGTGTTTAAATATTTGTTGGTTAACATATTGTGTAATATTAATTTCAGTAGTAGAATTTATTGGTTCATCACTTACATTAACACCCAGGACTCATCACAACACGTGGCCTCCTTAATCCCCAACACCCATTATCCCATCCCCCACACACCTGCCCTCCAGCAACCCTCAGTTTGGTCTCTAACCTTAGAGGTTTTTTTTATGATTTCTTGCTCTTTTTCCCCTTCCCCTAGATCTAAATTCCCCATAGGAGGAAATCATATGGTGTTTGTCATCTTTGACTGACTTACTTTGCTTAGCATGATACCCTGTAGCTGCATCAACATCTTTGCAAATGGCAAGATTTCATTCTTTTTTATGACTGAGTAATATGCCATTCCATACATATAGCAGATTAATCACATGGTGGACTTTTGGTCTCTTTCCTCAGTTTGGCTGTCATAGTTAATGCTGCTGTAAACATTGGGGTGCATGTACTTCCTCAAATCAGAAGTTTTGTATGCTTTGGATGAATTCCTAGTAGAGCAATTGCTGGAGTGTAAGGTTGTTTAATTTTTAGTTTTTAAACTGTTTTCTGGAATGGTCCGGGCACATTGCATTCCCACCAAGAGTGTAAAAGGGTTCCCTTCTCTCCTCATCCTCATGAATATCTGTTGTTTCCTGAGTTGTTAATTGTAGCCATTCTGACAGGTGTGCAGTCATCTCTCATTGTAGTTTTGATTTGTAATTCTCTGATGATGAGTGATGTTGAGCATATGTTTATCTGTGTCGGTTAGCCATCGGAATGCTTTGTTTGGAAAAGTATCTCCTCATGTCTTCTGCCCATTTCTCCACTGGATTCTTTGTATTTTGGGTGTTGAGTTTGAGAAGTTTTTTTAATAGATTTTGGATAGTAAGCCTTTATCAGATATGTGGCTTGCAAATACCTTCTTAATTTCTGTAGAATGCCTTTTAGATTAGTTGATTGTTTCTTTAGCTGTGCAGAAGGTTTTTATTTTGATGAGGTCCCAGTAGTTCAAGTTTACTGTTGTTTCCCTTGCCTCTCTAGAAACGTCTAGTAAGAAGTTGCTATGTCCCAAGTCCAGGAGGTTGCTGCCTGTTCTCCTCTAGGATTTGATGGTCTCCTGTCTCACATTTAGGTCTTCCACCCATTTGGATTTATTTTTGTGTATGGAGTAAGAAAGTGGTTCAGTTTCATTCTTCTGCATGTTCCGGTCCAGTTTTCCCAACACCCTCTGTTGACAAGGCTGTCTTTTTTCCCATTACATAGTCTTTCCTACTTCATCCAAGATGAGGTGGCCATACATTTGTGAGTCCATATCTGGGTTTACTCTTCTGTTCTCTTGATCTGTGTGTCTCTTTTGTGCTTGTAGCTTACTGTCTTGATAAGTACAGCTTTGTAATATAGCATGAAATCCATAATCATGAAGCCACCGTTTCTTTGTGTAGCAGAGACATTTCAACACTACTTGCTCCTTAAATCCATGAACATGAAGGTGTTTCCACTTCCTTGTGTCATCCTCAGTTTCTTTCACCGTTTTTAGAGTCTTCAGATTATGGATATTTTAACT
This sequence comes from Neofelis nebulosa, assembly GCF_028018385.1. Classification (NCBI taxonomy): domain Eukaryota; kingdom Metazoa; phylum Chordata; class Mammalia; order Carnivora; family Felidae; genus Neofelis; species Neofelis nebulosa. The sequence continues at coordinate 149,041,888 of NC_080788.1, forward strand.
CTTTAGGTATCCTATTATATTTGGTGCAGTTGTAAACGGGATGGATAGTTTTTTTTTATTTTTCTTTCTGTTTCTTCATTATTGCTGTGTAGAAATGCAGCCGATTTCAGTATGTTGATACTGTATCTTGTGACTTTGCTGAGTTTGTGTATCAGTTCTTGCAATATTTTGGTGGAGTCTTGAGTTTTTTATATAGAGGGTCATGTCATCTGTGAAGAGGGAATGTTTGACTTCTTTTCCAACTTGAATGCCTTTATTTTTTGTTGTCTGTTTTTGAGGATAAGACTTCCACTGCTGTGTTAAGTAGCATGATGGGAGTGGACATCCCTCTTGTGTTCCTGACAGTAGAGGAAAAGGCTTTTTTTCCCCACTGAGGATATTAGCTGTGGTGTTTTCATGTGCGGACTTTATGATGTTGAGGTGTGTTTCCTCTACCCCTTGTTGAGGGTTTTATCAAGAAAGGATGCTGTACTATGTCAATTTTTTTTTGCATCTATTGAGAGGGTCATATCATTCGTATCCTTTCTCTGATTGATGGTATGTATTACACTGATTTATTTGTGACTATTGAACCACCCTTACAGCCAAGGAGTAAATCCCACCTGGTCACGTTAAGGGATCCTTTTAATGTCTTGTTGGATTCAATTTGCAAGTATTTTCTTTCTTTTTTTGGTAACGTTTATTTATTTTTGAGACAGAGAGAGACAGAGCATGAATGGGGGAGGGTCAGAGAGAGGGAGACACAGAATCTGAAACAGGCTCCAGGCTCTGAGCTGTCAGCACAGAGCCTGACACGGGGCTCGAACTCACGAACCGCAAGATTACGACCTGAGCCAAAGTTGGACGCTTAACCGACTGAGCCACCCAGGCGCCCCTGCAAGTATTTTCTTGACAACTGTTGTATTCTTGCTCATTAGGGCTAGTGGCATGTAAGTCTCATTTTTAGTGGGGTTTAATCTGTTTTGGAACCGTGATCATACTGATCTTATAGAATGAATTTGGAAGTTTTCTTTCCATTTCTGTTATTTGGAACAGTTTGTGAAGACAGGAATATTCTATTCTACTTAAATAGAATATTTTACACTCTTCTTAAATATCTGGTAGAATTCACCTGTGAACCTATCTGGCCCTGGATTTTTGTGTGTCAGTAGATTTTTGATTAATGATTCAATTTCTTTGCTCATTATCAGTCTGGTCACGTTTTCTCTTTCTTCCTTTTTCAGTTTAGGTAGTTTACATTATTCTGGGAATTTATCCATTTCTTCCAGATTGCCCAATTTGTTGGCATATAAATCTCCAAACTATTTTCTCATAGTTGTATTTCTGTGGTGTCAGTCGCGATGTCTCCTCTCAAATTCTGATTATGTTTACTTTTGTCCCTTCTCTTTTGTTTTTGCCAAGTCTGCCCATGGGTTTATCATTTTTATTTATTCTTACAAAAACCAACTTATAGCTTAATTCATCTGTTCTACTGTTTTTCTTTGTTTCTATATCATTTATTTCTGCTCTAATCTTTTTTGTTTACCTGTTCCTGCTGGCTTTAGGGTTCATTTGTTCTTTTTCTAGCTCCTTTAGTTGTAAAGTGGTTGTGTGGTTGAGACCTTTCTTCTTTCTTGAGTCTGGCCTGTACTGGTATATATTTCACTCTTCCATCAACTTTGCTGCATCCAGATGGTTTGGAACTGGCATGTTTTCATTTTCATTTGCTTCCATGTATTTTTTTATTGCTTCTGTAATTTCCTGAAAATCTCATTCCGCTTTTACTACAATGTTCTTTAACCTAATGTATTGGCAGTGTTGCTCAAATTTTTCTTGTGGTCGGCTTCAAGTTTCATAGTGTTGTGGTTTGAAAATACGCATGGAGTTCCATTGTGTAATGGTTAGCACTCTGGACTCTGAAAATACGCATGGAATGATCTCAGTCTTTTTGTACTTGTACAGGGCTGATTTGTGACATAGTATGTGATCTGTTCTGGAGAATGTTCCATGCTCACTCAAAAAGAATGTGTATTCTGGTGCTTTAGGATGGAATGTTGTGAATATATCTGTTAAGTCCATTCAGTCCATGTGTCTTTCAAAGCCATTGTTTCCTTATTGATTTTCAGCTTAGATTGTCTTTCCATTGTTGTAAGTGGAGTGTTAACGATCTCTATTATTACTATTGTCTATTATCAGTGAGTTTCTTTATGTTTCTTATTAATTGAGTTATATATTTCAGTGCTTACATTTTTGGGGTATAAATATTTAAAGCTTCAGATCTTCTTGTTGGATAGACCCCTTTATGATGATATACTGCCTTCCTGATCTCTTGTAACAAACTTTGGTTTGAAAACTAGTGTGATATGAGTATGGCACTACAACTTTCTTTTGACGTCCATTAGCCTGATAAATTGTTCACCCTCCCCTCACTTTCAATCTACAGGTGTTTTAGGTTGAAACACCTATGTCTTTTGATTGGACATTTTGTCCATTTACATTCACAGTAATTATTGATAGATATAAACTTAGTGCCATAGTGTTACCTCCAAAGTCATTGTTTCTGGAGATTTTCTCTGCTTATTTCTAGTCTTTGTTACTTTTAGTCTTCCTTTCCCACTCAAAGGGTCCCCTTTAATTTCTCGCAGGGCTGATTTAGAGACCATGAACCCCTTTGGTTTTTGTTTGTCTGGGAAATTCTATCACTCCTTGTATCTGAATGACTGCCTTACTGGAGAAAGTATTCTTAGCTGCAAAATTTTCAATTGCGCATGTTGAGGATATGCTGCCACTCCCTACTTGCATGAAGGTTTCTGTAGAGACATCTGCCATAGTTTTTTTTTTTTAACCTTCCCTTGTTAGTCAGCAACTTCTTTTATGTTGATGCTTTTATGGTTTTTCTTTATCTGGATATTTTGCCATTTTCCTATGATATGTCTCAGTGTTGGCCTGCTTTTTTTTTTATTTTAATGGGTGTTCTCTCTGCCTTCTAGATGTGGATGTCTGTTTCCTTCCCCAGCTTGTGGAAATTTTCACTATAATTCACTCAGCTAAAATGTATCCCCTTTTTCTCCCTCTTATTCTTTTGGGACTCCTTTCAAAAAAATGTTGTTACAGTTTATGGAGTTGCTGATTTCCCTAAGTGTACGTTTGTGATGCAATATTTTAATTTTCCTCTTCTTTCCAGCTTCATTTCCCCCATACTTTTATCTTCTATGTCCCTTCCTCATTCATCTGCTTCTTTCCGCCTTGAGGTCATTATATCCAATCAGTTTCACATCTCGGTTACAACATTTAAAATTTCATCCTGACTAGTTTTTAGGTCTTTTCTGTTTGCTGTAAGGGTATCCCTCATGTCTCATATATTTTCCTCAAGCACAGCTAGTATCCTTATGATACTTTTTGAAAATCCTGTTTCATTATGAGAGTTTTTAGAAATTCTGTTTGAGGCACATTAGTTTATGTGTTTTAATTATATCCCTCACAATGACCTTTTATCATTTTTTCTTTTAGGATGAATTCCTCCATCATGTTGTTGTCTATGTCTCTGCCTTCTTAAATGTTTTAGAAAATCCTGTTATCTTTTCTGCTTCTAGGGTAGTATCTTTATTGAGAAGTGTTCACATACTGTCCAGGGCCTGACACTTCATGAAGCATTTGTTTTATGTTCCGTGGCACTGTGCTGTCGTGTTTTGGCAGCTCTGTCCCTCATGACGGTCCTCTGCAGATTTTCTCCTTGCCTCCAGTGGGGAGTGTTGGACCTTGTGCCCAGTGTTGTGAGTTTTATCTAGGTGAGTTTGGTCTGCTGGTTAAAAGAGGCTAATTCCTATCTCCCCTAGAGGTGAGGATATGCGTCACTGTATGATCAGCTGACTTGGTGCGTGTGGGGGTTTACGGTGGTCTTTGGAGGAAGGGGTGCAGTGGTGGTCTGGTTGCCAGGCACTCTTTCCTAGTAAGCAAGCACTTGATGGGGGCTGGAGTAGGTGGAGCTTGGTGTTAGTGGGTCAGCTTGCACTGGGGATGCTGTGCTGCTGAGTGAAATCTGTCCATGCTGATTGGTGGGAGGAAATATTGGCATCAGCTCCCTCTCTAGTCCCTGGAGTTGGAGTTCCCAGCCTCCCCTGTTCAAGAAGCCCTCACACAGAGAGAACACTTGTGGGTCCCAGGCTTCCGTCAGAATTGCTTTCACCCTGTCTGCGTCCAAGCCATTGGCACATCTGGTGGCACAGGGCTCTTATGTTTTATCTCAGGAGCTCTAGCTGGGTTTGAAAACTCCAAATTGTGTGAACTCAATATGACAGGGACCCCACTGATCCTCTGGGAGAGGGTCTTGATGTGCTGTGCCTGGAGCTGGCTTACCCCGGATGGACAGTTGCATGAAAACTAGGGGCTTGGAGTACATGGTGAAGAACAACAAGAAGGCAGCGTCCAGCTAGCTACTCTCAGAAGAGGCTCCTCTGCTAATGATCAGGGAACTTTAATGGTGCCTGTCAGCTCTCCTGTCCTATGAGAGGCAATGCCCCGTCTCCCAAATGCACTCCACGAAGGGAATTGTCTCTCCCCATGACCCAGGGGATACTCAGACCACAGTTCCCCTTATGGGCCTCTGTCCTCCTCCACAGGAGCACCTCTGTGCCCACCAGTCTCCACCCCAATGATGGGATCGACTTTTAAATCTTCAGTCTTTGAGCTCCACGTTTACAGGAGGTTGACTTGTCATGATTAACTTTATAGGTTATCTTGACTGTGTCATGGGTGCCCAGATTCACCACTGTTTCTGTGTATGTCTGTGATGTGTTCGAGAAGAGATTGGCATTTCCATTCATGGTTTCTTTCTGCCTGGGCACCACCCATTCCATTAAGTTTGTGAATAGAATCTGATGCAGATGGAGGACGAATTCCCTCATTTTTACTTCCCATGTGCTTGTTTGAACTGGAATATTGGTCTCCTCTGGCCCTTTTTCTGAGAGTTACATCATCAGCTCTGCACGTTCTGAGACTAGACACTAGTCAGAATCAGACAAGAATTACATCACTGTTTTTCCTGGGTCTTCAGCTTTTGACAGTAGATCATGGGACTTCTCAACATATTTAGTTATGGAAACCAATGACATTTGGGTTGTGTTCCTCAGGGGAATCTTGACTAATACATGGAGATTGTTTGTCTCTCCTTTAGAGTAATTGAATAAAGCTGTAACTCATTTAAAGTCCTGAGTAGCAAAGGGCTATGAAGAAAGTGTCACGTTGTTTGACTGGGACAAGGGCTGGGTGAGGATAAGGAGGAGCTGTGGGATCCTGTGGTCCTGGCTGCACAGGGAGCGCATCTGGGAATCCTGTAAAGGTGCAGCTGTTGTGCCTCAGGAAATCTGTAATTCACTCATGTTGAGGGACCGGAGTAAGCAAGTGCAAACAACTGTGTCTTTGTGCAAGTTCGTCTAGTTTCCCTATGACAACCCAGTAGCTAATTCAGAGAGTTAATAGGTAAACACAGAATCATATAACCAGGGAGGCTCCCTGGGGAAACTGCTGTGTGGAGAGGAAGCCCCAGACCCTGACAGGAAACCTGCCTGTAACCTCCATCTGCACCTGCTCCTGGCAACACAAAGGAGAATTGTGCATAGTGCGCGCCCCCCGTTGGTGTTGATCCCCTTCTGCAGGGAGGTTTGTGTCTGGGCTCCCAGCGAGGTCCTCTCACCGTGTCTCTTGCACAGTAATATGTGGCCGTGTCCTCGGTCTTGAGGCTGTTCATTTGCAGATACAGCGTGTTCTTGGCGTTGTCTATGGAGATGGTGAATCGGCCCTTCACGGAGTCTGTGTAGCCTGTGCTACTTCCATCATATTTAATATATGCGACCCACTGCAGCCCCTTTCCTGGAGCCTGGCGAACCCAGCTCATTCCATAGCTACTGAAGGTGAATCCAGAGGCCACACAGGTGAGTCTCAGGGACCCCCCAGGCTTCACCAGGTCTCCCCCAGACTCCACCAACTGCACGTCACACTGGACACCTGCAGACACAAGACATGTTGGTCAGGAAACTGTCACACATCCACTCTTTCACTCATATCCACTCACAGACTCAGTGTCCCTCGTTCACCATGAATTACCTTTTAAATTAGCAACCAGGAACACCCAGCCCAGCACAAACTCCATGGTGAGGTGTGTGTGTTCTGTGCTGATCACAGAATGGGAACACCTGGGACTCCTGGGGCTGGGGCTCGTCTCCCAGCTGCACGGTCGGGCTGGGTTGGTTTTATCAGCACAGAAAGGACCCCATTTGCATGTACTCTGACATATATATCAAGCTCCAGACTTAGGTTTGATTGTGTAAAAGTGAATGACAGGGTTAGGGACGCACTTCTACATTAGTTTGTGTGGATGGCAGTGTGACAATATGAAGAATTCTTTTTTTTCAGTAATGGATTTTTCCTTTATTGGAGGCTTCGCATAATCTTTAAGAAACATTTACCTCAACAGCATGATCACGCATGATTTTCTCTTAAGATATTTTAATTTTTTATTATTAATTAGTATTTATTTTTAGTTTTAAAAATTAACATCCAAATTAGTTAGCATATAGTGCAACAATGATTTCAGGAGTAGATTCCTTAGTGCCCCTTACCAGTTTAGCCCATCCCCCCTCCCACAACCCCTCCAGTAGCCCTCTGTTTGTTCTCCATATTTATGAGTCTCTTATGCTCTGTCCCCTCCATGTTTTCATGTTATTTTGGTTTCCCTTCCCTTATGTTCATCTGTTTTGTCTCTTAAAGTCCTCATATGAGTGAAGTCATATGAGTTTTGTCTTTCTCTGACTGACTCATTTCACTCAGCATAATACCCTCCAGTTCCATCCACATAGTTGCAAATGGCAAGATTTCACTCTTTTTGATTGCCAAGTAATACTCCACTGTATATATTTACCCCTTCTTCTTTATCCATTCACCCATCAATGGACATTTGGCTCTTTCCATACTTTGGCTATTGTTGATAGTGCTGCTATAAACATGGGGGTGCATGTGTCCCTTTGAAACAGAACACCTGTGTCCCCTGGATAAATGCCTAGTAGTGCAATTTCTGGGTCATAGGGGAGTTCTATTTTTAGTTTTTTGAGGAATCTCCATACAGTTTTCCAGAGTGGCTGCACCAACTTGCATTGCCCCCCAGAATGCAAAAGAGATCCTCTCTCTGCATCCTCGCCAACGTCTGTTGTTGCCTGAGTTGTTAATGTTAGCCATTCTGACATGTGTCAGGTAGTATCTCATTAGGGTTTTGATTTGCATTTCCGTGATGATGAGTGATGTGGAGCATTTATTCATGTGTCGGTTGGCCATCAGGATGTGTTCTTTGGAGAAGTGTCTATTCATGTCGTTTTCCCGTTTCTTCACTGGATTTTGTTTTGGGTGTTGAGTTTGATAAATTTTTTATAGATTTTGGATACTAACTCTTTATCTGAGATGTCATTTGCAAATATCTTCTCCCATTCTGTCAGTTGAATTTTAGTTTTGCTGATTGTTGCCTTCACTATGCAGAAACTTTTGATTTTGATGAGGTTCCAGTAGTTCATTTTTGTTATTTTTCCCCTTGCCTCCTCTGTCATTTTTGATTTTATTTATATGGGTCCTTTCCTTTTTCTTTTTGATCAAACTGGATAGTGGTTTATCAATTTTGTTAATTCTTTCAAAGCACCAGCTTTTAGTTTCATTGATGTGTTCTACTGTGTTTTGATTTCGATAGCACTAATTTCTGCTCTAATCTTTAGTATTTCCTGCCTTCTGCTGGCTTTGGGTTTTATTTGCTGTTCCTTTTCCAGCTCTTTAGTCATAAGGTTAGGTTGTGTATCTGAGATCTTTCTTCCTTCTTTAGGAAGGCCTGGATTGCTATACACTTTCCTCTTATGACCGCCTTTGCTGCATCCTAGAGGTTTGCGTTGTGGTGTTATCATTTTCATTGACTTCCATATACTTTTTAATTTCTTCTTTAACTGCTTGGTTAGCCCATTCATTCTTTAGTAGGTTCTTCAGTCTTATTTGTTACCTTTCCAAATTTTTTCTTTGGTAGATTTTGAGTTCATGGTATTGTGGTCTGAAACTATGCATGGTATGATCTCGATCTTTGTGTACTTACTTAGGGCTGATTTGTGTCCCAGTATATGGTCTATTCTGGAGAAAGATCCATGTGCACTGTAGAAGAGTGCATATTGTGTTGCTTTAGTATGAAATGTTCTGAATATATTTGTTAAGTCCTTCTGGTCCAGTGTGTCATTGAAAGCCATTGTTTTCTTGTTGATTTTTTGATCAGGTGATCTGTTCATTGTTGTGAATGGGGTGTTGAAGTCTCCTACTATTATGGTATTCTTATCGATGAGTTTCCTTATGTTTGTGACTAATTGATTTCTATATTTGGGTGCTCTCACAGTTGGCGCATAAATGTTTACGATTGTTAGGTCTTCTTGGTGGATAGATTGTCTGATATCAATATGGCTACTCTGGTTTTCTTTTGTTGAACATTAGCATGATAGATGGTTCTCCGTCCCCTTATTTTCAATCTGGAGGCATCTTTAGGTCTAAAGTGGGTCTCTTGTAAAAAGCATATAGATGGATCTTGTTTTCTTCTCCATTCTCTTACCCTATGTCTTTTGATTGGGGCATTGAGTCCATTGACGTTTAGAGTGAGTACTGAAAGATAGGAGTTTATTGCTATTATGATGCTTGTAGAGTTGGAGTTTATGGTGGTGTTCTTTGGTCTTTCTAACCTTTGTTGATTTTGGTATTTATTTATTTATACAGATATATTTTCATGTTTTCTCCCCTCAGAGATTCCCCCTTAAAATTTCTTGCAGGGCTGGTTTAGTGGTCACAAACTCATTTAATTTTTGTTTGTATGGGAATCTTTTTATCTCGCCTTCTATTTTGAATGACATCCTTGCTGGATACAGAATTCTTGGCTGCATATTTTTCTGATTTAGCACACTGAATACATCCCGCCACTCCTTTGTGGCCTGCCAACTTTCTGTGGATAGGTCTGCTAAACCTGATCTGTCTTCCCTTGTAAGTTATGGACTTTGTTTCCCTGTTGGTTTTATGATTCTCTCCTTGCCTGAGTACTTTGTCAATTTGACTATGATGTGCCTTGTTGATGGTCGGTTTTGGTTGAGTCTAATGGGAGTCCTCCGTGCTTCCTGGATTTTGATGTCTGTGTCTTTGCCCAGGTTAGGAAAGTTTTCCGCTATGATTTGCTCACATAACCCTTCCACCCCTATTTCTCTCTTCCACTTCTGGGACCCCTATGATTCTCATGTTTTTCCTTTTTAATGAGTCACTGATTTCTGTAATTCTTAAATCTTGCTCTTTTGCCTTAATCTCCCTCTTTTTTTCTGCTTCATTATTCTCTATAAGGTTGTCCTCTATAACCCTGATTCTCTGTTCTGCCTCATCCATCCGTGCAACTGCTGCATCCATCTGTGATTGCAGCTCAGTTATAGCATTTTAAATTTCATTCTGGCTATTTTTTACTTCTTTTATCTCTGCAGAAAAGGATTCTAATCTATTTTTGACTGCAGCTAGTATTCTTATTATTGTGATTCTAAATTCGGGTTCAGACATCTTGCTTGTCTCTGTGTTCGTTAAATCCCTGGCTGTCGTTTCTTCGTGGTCTTTCTTTTGGGGTGAATTCCTTCGTTTTGTCATTTTGAAGGGAGAAAAGGAATTAATTAGGTCACAAAATTGAAATTAGAAGATAAAATTACAGAAATATTAAAATTAAAAATTAAACACACACACAAATTGAATGGAATATGCTAGATCCTTGGTGTGTTTTGGTCTGGGTGTTGAAAGTGGATTGACAGATTAGAGAAAAAAATGGGAGGGGGAGGAAAAAAAAGGAAATAATCTGAGAATTTGAAAAAATGAATACACTGAAGTAGACTAAAATGAGATGATGGGAGTAAAATAGAGTTTGAAAAAATATACAGAAAAGTAAAGAATATAGTAGAAAAAATAAAGAAAAATATTTTTAAAAAAATTAAAAATAAATGTGATTTTTTTCTTTTTCTGTATTCTAGAAAAAAGAGAGGAAACAAAAAAGAGAGAAAAGATACAAAAAGGAAAAAAGGAAATCATTTGAAAATTCAAGAAGTGAATACACCGTAGTAGACTAAAATAAAATGATGGAAGTAAAATAGAATTTGAAAAAATTTACATAAAAGCAATCAATATAGTAAAAAAATTAAAGAAAAATATTGTTAATAGAAATTGAAAGTAAAATGAAGTTTTTTCTCATTCTGTATTCCAGAAAAACTACAGAAACGAAGAAGAGAAAAAAAGAAAAAGAAAGAAAAAGTAAAAAGGAAACTGTTTAGAAATTTGAAAACGGGAATACACTGAAGTAGAGTAAAAGAAAATGATGGAAGTAAAATAGAATTTGAAAAAAAAATTACAGAAATGTAAAAAATATAGTAATAAAAATTAAAGAAAAATATTTTTAATAATAATTGATAATAAAAATAATTTTTTCTGTTTCTGCATTCAAGAAAAAGAAAAGAAGTGTAAAAGAGAAAAAGAAAAAAAAGAAAGAAAATTGACTAGATGAACCTGCTAACAGATTGAAGTAGGACTGAAATTACTTCGTTATTCCCTAGATGTCAGTCTATGTAGCTCTTTATAGTCCATAAAGTAAGCGGCAGTGAGACTTGTGTTCCTGAAGAGCCCTGTTGGCCCAGTTGGGTGGGACTCAGTGTAATGGCTCCGCTCTCCACTAGATGGCGCTTTTAAGCTCCTGGGGTGGATTGTTGCGGTGCTTGTAGGTGCGAATGCACATGTGCTGGAGAAGTGAAAATGGCGGCACTCGGGAACCCAGTCTGTTCTCCTGGATCAGCAATCGCGCACCCATCCTCTGTCTTCAGCCCTTGTCCACTTCTCACTCCTTCACTCTCCGTGACCAGGCCCCAGGCCGCACCTCTCTCCCAAGTTTTGTCACAGACGCGGCTGTTTTCCCCGGTCCCTTATATCCAAAGGACCACAGCTTTGACCTGTTCTGCCCCTCTGTGGGAGGGTCTCACCAAGCAATGTCCGAATGAGCAATGGCCGAATATCGGCTGCAGCTAGGAACGCTTGCTGGACCCTGTTGTCAGTGCCCCGAGACTGTGGCCGGGTGCCAGCTCACCCCAGAAAAAGTTCACGAGAGATTGTAGCAGCAGCGTTTCGTGAATTATGGACAATCACAACACACGTCTGGCACCAGGCTTCACCCTAAACGACCCTGTTCCAGCACCAGCGAATGTGGCCGTATTCCGGGGTCTGCTGGGACCAGAGGGCTTTGGCAGTCTCCTCCAAATGTCCTTCCAGCAGTGCAACTGCCTCTCCCCGTGTGGCCTGAGAACATCCCGGCCCCACTCTGTTCCTGGGATTCTCCCTTCCCACCAGAGCACCTCCAGGTATCGAGCTGTGGAGTTGCAGCCTTTGCACTCCCCTTGTTTACAGTCTTAGTGGAATTTACATACTCTCCTTTCTCCCTTTTTAGTTGAGTCCCTGTGGCTGTTTCCAATTTTCCACGTTTTCTCCAGCTGCTTTTGGGGAGGGGTGCTTTTCCTGTTTTCTCCCCCACTCCCCAGTCTCCGTCCTCTCTCCGCCTGCAAAAGCACCTCCCTTCCTGCAGCTTCGTGCTCCCCAAGGTTCCCTCTCCACGCCACGTACTTGTTGAATTCTGTGGTTCAGGTTGTGCAGATTGTTGTGTTAATCCTCAATCAGTTTTCTAGGTGTGTAGGATGGTTTAGTGTTGGTCTGGCTGTATTTCATGGACGCGAGACACACAAAAATCTTCCACGTTGTTCCGCCATCTTGTCTCCTCCCCCATTGACTGCCTGATTTTCAATTGAACATGTGAGGATATTATGCCACTCCCTTCTTTCCTGCAGGTTTCTGTGGACACTTCTGCCATAGTCTTTTTTTATCTTCCCGTATTCGTTAGCAAACTCTTCTGTCTTCATGCTTATAGAGTTTTTTTAATCTGTGTACTTTGTGAATTTTACTATGTTATGTCTCAGTGTCGGCCTGCTTTTTTTTTCTAATTTTAATGGGAGTTCTCTGTGGCTCATAGATGTGGACGTCTGTTTCCTTGAACATTTAGTGGAAATTTTCCACTCTAATGCACTCAGACAAAACTTCTCCCCTTTTTCTCCCTCTCTTCTTCTTCTGGGACTCCTTTGAAAAGAATTTTATTACACTTTATGGAGTTGCGGATTCCCTAAGTATAAGTATGTGATGCAATATTTTAATTTTCCTCTTCTTTCCTGCTTCATTTCTCACAAAATTTTATCTTCCATGGCACTTACTCATTCATCTGCTTCTTTCTGCCATGAGTTCATTATATCCAATCAGGTTCACATCTTGGTTACAGCATTTTAAAAGTTTCAGCCTGACCTGGTTTTAGGTCTTTTCCATCTGTAGTCAGGGTATCCTCATGTCTTCTAGGCTTTCTCAAGCATAGCTACTATCCTTATGATAGTTTTTAAAAGTTCTGTTTCCTTATGATAGGTATTAAATTCTGTTTGAGTCTTATTATTTATATGTGTTTTAATTATATCCCTGGCAATGTCCTTTTATGGTTTTTTCTTTTGGCATGAATTCCTCTATCACTCTGTATGCCCATGTCTCCTCTTTCTTAAGTGTTTTAGGAAAATCCTGTTATGTTTTCTGCTTCTAGAGTAGTGTCTTTTTTGAGAAATGTTTACATACTGTTAACAACCTGACATTCTGGAAGCATTTCTTGCATGTGCTGTGTGCACTGTGCTGTCTTGTATTGGCTGCTCTGTCCCTCAGGTCAGTCCTCTGCAGAGTTCTCCTTGCCTCCAGGGGAGAATTTTTCAACTTTGTCCATAGTGTTGTGAGTTTTAACTAGGTGAGTTTGGTCTCCTTATTAAAAGAGGCTAATTCCTATTTCCCCTAGAGGTGAAGCTATGCCTCAGTCTATGGTCAGTAGACTTGGTGCCTGTGGTGGTATATGGTGGTCTTTGGAGGGAGGGGTGCAATGGTCGTCTGGGTTGTAGGCACTCTTTCCCTAGTAAGGAAGCACCTGAGGAAGGAAAGGTGGGTATGTCTTGGTGTCCGTGGCTCAGTATCTACTGGGGGGTGTTGTGCTGCTCACTGAAATCTGTCCATGATAATTGATGGGAGGAAATATTGGCATCAGCTCCTTCTCTAGTCCCCGCAGTTGGAGTTTCCAGCCACCCCTGTTCAGGAAGCCCTCACATAGAGAAAACAATCTGTAATCATGGGTCGCAGGCTTCCTTCAGAACCCGGCCTTCACCCTGCCTTTGTCCAATCCATTGGCACACCTGGCAGCTTAGGGCTCTTATGTTTTATCTCAGGAGCTCTAGCTGGGTTTGAATACACCAAATTGTTGAACTCAATGTGACAGGGACCCCACTGATCCTTAGGGACAGTGTGTTGCTGTGATGTGGTTGGAGCTGGTTATCCCAGAAGGGCAGTTGCATGAACACTAGGAGCTTGGAGTTCATGGTGAGGAATAACAAGAAGGGAGCATTCAGTTAGCTGCTCTCGGCAGAGGCTTCTATGCTAATGACCAGGGCAGTGCAATGGTGTCTTTCAGCTCTCCTGCCCCATGAGAGGCAATGCCCTGTCTCCCAAATGCACTCCAAGAAGGTAACTGTCCCACCCGATATGACCCAGGGGATCCTCAAACCGCAGCAGTCCCTATGGGCTCGGGGCTCCTTCTACACAGGAGCACTGCTATGCCCACCAGGGTCCACCCCAGTGATGGCATGGACTTCTAAATCTTCAGTTTTTGAACTCGACATTTACAGCATGTTGACTTGTCATGATTACCTTTATGTGTCATCTTGACTGCGTTATGGGGGTGTCCAGATTCACAACTGTTTCTGTGTATGTCTGTGATGAGTTTCCAGAAGAGATTGGCATTTCCATCCATGGTTTCTTTCTGCCTGGGCATCACCCATTCCATCACAGTTCTGAGTAGAATCCGACGCAGAGGGAGGAAGAATTCCCTCATTTTTACTTCCCATGTGCTTGTTTGAACTGGAACATTGGTCTCCTCCTGCCCTTGTTCTTAGAGTTACATCATAGGCTCTGCAGGTTCTGAGACTAGACACTAGTTCAGAATCAGGCGAGACTTATACCACTGGTTTTCCTGGCTCCCCAACTTGTGACAGTAGATCATGGGACTTCTCAACATATTTTGTCATGGAAACCAATGTGCTTTGGTTTCTGTTGCTCGAGGGAATCCTGACTAATACATGCAGAAGATTTATCTCTTGTTTAGAGGAAGTGAATAAAGTTGTAGCTCATTTAAAGTCCTGAGTAGCGAAGTGCCATGAAGGAAGTGTCACGTTGTTTGATTGGGACACGGGCTGGGTGAAGAAAAATGGGGAGCTGTGGGAGCTTGTGGTCCTGGCTGCACAGGGAGTGCATCTGGGACTCATGTAAATGTTCAGCTATTGTGCCTCAGGAAATCTGTAATTTACTCATGTTGAGGGACAGGAGAAAGCAATGCAAACAACTGTGTCTTTGTGCATGTTAGGGTAGATTTCCTAGGAAAACAATGATCTAATTCACACAGGTAATAGGTAAACACAGAATCCTGTGTCCAGAGAGGCTCCCTGGAGAAACTGCTGTGTGGACAGGAAGTCCCAGACCCTGAGTGGAAACCTGCCTGTAACCTCCATCTTCACCTGCTCCTGGCAACACAAAGCAGAATTATGCATAGTGTGCGCCCCCCGGTGGTGCTGATCGCCTCCTGCAGGGAGGTTTGTGTCTGGGCTCCCAGAGAGGTCCCCTCACCCTGTCTCTTGCACAGTAACATGTGGCCTTGTCCTCGGCCTGCAGGTTGTTCATTTGCAGATAGAGCGTGTTCTTGGAGTTGTCTCTGGAGATGGGGAGTCGGCCCTTTACTGAGTCTGCGTAGTACGTGCTACTTCCATCATCATAAATATATGTGAGCCACTACACCCCTTTCCTGGAGCCTGGCGAACCCAGCTCATTCCATATCTACTGAAGGTGAATCCAGAGGCTACACAGGAGAGTCTCAGGGACCCCCCAGGCTGCACCAGGTCTCGTCCAGACTCCGTCAGCTGCACGTCACACTGGACACCTGCATACACCAGACATCTTGGTCAGGAAACTGTCACACATCCACTGTTTCTCACTCTTATCCACTCACATACTCAGTGTCTCCCATTCACCATGAATTACCTTTTAAAAGGGCAACCAGGAACACCCAGCCAAGCACAAACTCCATGGTGAGGTGTCTGTTCTGTCCTCATCAGAGAATGGGAACACCTGGGACTCTAGGGGCTGGGGCTCCTCTCCCAGCTTCGGAGTCTGGGATGGGCTGGTTTTATCACCATAGAGAGGACCCCATTTGCATGTGATCTAACACATATATCAAGCTCCAGTCTTAGATTTGATTCTTTAAAAGTGAACAACAGTGTTAGGGACGCACTTGTAGTTTAGTTTGTGTAGATGGTGCTTTGACAATATGAATAATTGTATTCAGTGAGTACAGGTGTATTTGCAGTCCTGTGTGCATTTTTACAGGTCTTTCATCAACATAGATCATTTTCACTCTACAAGTATTTTACATAGTTTTTGAAATTTAACCCAAAATACTTTATTCTGTCATTTTCACTTGTATAATTTTGTTATTTATTTTGCATGTATTTTAATGCTGGTGTGTAGAATCACAGGTGGTTTGTTTTTATTTATTTTCTTTGTTCATTTTGCATCCTGCTCTTTTCCTCATTTAAAAAAACTGGTTCTAATATTTTTTGTGGTATCTCTAGGGTTTTGTTATGTTTAAGATCAATGTCACCTGCAAACAAGTAATTTTCCTTCCTCCTTACTGATTTAAATGTCTTTTATTTTTTTTTATTCCCTATTTTTTTCTGGTTACGTCTTCCAGTGGTAGGAGACGTAAGCTTTTCCCTTCTTTTCTTCTGGGATTTAGCCAGTGTAAGGATTCAATTGACATAAGACCTATCTACAGGAGAGAATAAATTTCATTTTGTAAGTGCATGGCCTTCCTAATGACATGACACCCAGAGAAAGGAAAAAGCAGGTGGCACTTGTGTCTTTCAGACAAAAAAAAAACAACATTGGGTTTGGCAAGAGTTAAGTTTGGGGTCACCAAGTAAGTAGGTTTGTTTGCATAGCCTTCTTGTCCCTGTATTCTTTATTCTGGTTCTAACGATAGTTCTTCCCTCTTGGTACATGGGAGGGAGATTTATATCCTGCTGACAAGGGACAATGGAGAGTCTGAGTGTACTTGGACTCTTTCTCTAGTGACTTTCACCCAAATAAGCAGTGTGACAAGATGATATAGTTTGAGGTGGCATATGTATTCTTCACGTTATCATGGGGAACACTTATGTTAGGGGTGACCATCATTGCCTGGCTCCTGATTTGACAGGAAAGCCTTCTGCATTTTACCGTTCAATATGCTGTCAGGTGTGGGCTTTTCATAGTGGCCATGATCATGTGGAGGTAATTTCCTTCGGTCCCTTTTTAATTGGGTTCTTTTTAAATGATGAACATGTGTTGAATTTTGTCTAATGTTTTTTTGAATCAATTAATGATGGCTTTGATTCAGTCATTCACTCTGTTAATGGAGGACATCACATTTATGCATCTGTGTATGTTGAAGGATCCTTGCATCCCTGGAGTGAATCACACTGGATTATGTTGTATGATCCTCTCAATGTTCTGTTGAATTCAGTATGCTCAGATTTTGTGAAGGAATTTTGCATGTATGTTCATTTGCGATAGTGACCTGTAGTTTCCCTTCTTGTGGTGTCTTTCTTTGGTTTTGGTGTGAAAACAATGCTGTCCTCACAAATTTCATTAGGGAGTGCTGTTTTTTTATCAGTGGTTTGTAATAGTTGAGAAATATTGGCATTAACTCCTCTTTAAATACTTAGTAGAAGTTTTAATAAAGCCATGGACTCCTAGGCAGATTTTTTGCAGGGTGAGGTTTTAGATAGAGAAATATTTTTAATTTTTCTTCTGTTCCTTTTGTATTTTTCCATGAAGCAGTCTTGGTGGCCTACGTTACGGCATAAAATGTGTAATTTGTTCCTGGTGATCTAATTGTTGGCCTATAAATACCTAAGTTTTTATTTAATGATCGTTTCCATGTCTTTAGTTCAGTTATGTCTCCTCTTTCAATTCTGATTGCATTTGTTTGAGTCTTCCCTATTTCCCCAGGCTACCTATTTGTTTCAAATTTTACTTACTTTTCCAAATACAAATTTTTATGTAATTGATTTGTTTTCTGTATTTGTGATAGTCTCTATTTTCTGTCTGCTTTATCTTTTTATGTTATTTTTATGTTTATCTTTTTATGTCAATAAAAATGCCAATGAGTTTTTTAAGGAACCTGCAAAATATACAATTCATATGAAAGCACACAACACATGGAAGCCACAAAACAATCATGACGTCGAGAGAACCTGGAGACATCACACTTCTCTCTTTCTAAGTATATTGCAGAGGTACATTAACCACAACAGTGTGCTTCTGGCATCAAATGAGATATTTAGACCAGTGGAGCTCATTACAGAGCCCAGAAGTAGAAGTTTGCAGATGCAGTGAGCAAATCCTCCACGAGATTTCCAACAATGCACAGTGGGGGGAGGATACTGTCTCTTAAACATGGTGTTGACTAGGGGCACCTGTGTGGCTTGGTAGGTTAAGCATCCCACTTCCACTCAGGTCATGATCTCACGGTTTGTGAGTTCGAGCCTCACATCAGGCTCCTGCTGACAGCTCAGGGCCTGGATTCTGTTTCTGCCTCTATCTCTGTGCCTCCCTACTCATGATCTGTCTCTCTCCCTCAAAAACAAAGTAAAAATTAAAAAATAGTATTGATATATACATGCAAAATAATAACATTTGGCCATAATCTTTCTTCATACATATACGTCGACACAAAAAAAATCTCAAAATGGATGAAGGATTAAGAAGAACAGTTGAACCTAAATGCCTTCAAAGAAAACATGAAAGATGAATATGATGACATTCACTTGAGAATGATTGATTTGATATAAAAGCAAAGTCACAGAGAACAAAGCATGCAAGGGGGACTACACCATACTAGAAAAGGGGCAAGCAAATATTTGTAGAGCTAGAAGGAAGTCTATGGGCGTGTAGCCCCTCCCTGCCCACTGGGGCTCTCCAGATGGATTTGACAAATTGGCTTCCTCATTGGTAAATGGCTGCTTGTTTGGTGGATGGAATGATGCTGACTGACTGCACATGCCATTGCCACGACTGTGGTAAGGAATGTAATGCCTGAAATGGTTCCCGGATTTGCCATTCCATTATGGATTTAGCCAGACCAAGGAACTCACCTCAGCACATAGACAAACTACGTACTTGCAAAGACTTGGGAGTGATAATTAGAATTTTATACTCCACATCATCCTTAATCATCACAGAAGCGGACGATGAGGATATGTGGATTAGGGGAACAGATATGGAACATGAAAAACTAGACACAAAATTCCTTCAGGAAAAATCCACCTGGAAACTGGCCTGGAACATCCAGAATAATTGTCCTTGGCCCTTAATGAGATTTGGAATGCTCCAAATAGCAGGCAGGGACTGACCCCCTTTGCAACAGTATTTTAGAAAGGAGTCCTTAACCCTTTCTTCCCTGATTGAGTGAACTTTATGATAACTTATATGACCAAGTTGATGCCATGCATAGCCATGTCCAAGAAGTAACAGGTGCACTTGGGTTATATCATCCATAGACAATAAGAACATGGCCTCTGCCACTGCCTAGCCATGCAACCCTTTCTACAGAATATGGGACGCTCATCAGGTCTTCAGAGAGCACCCAGTGCCAGCTCACTGAGAAGGACCTTATGACGAACTGCTAACCGACTACACTGCCATCAGAATTAGGGAAAGATTCTTCTGGATTCATGCCAGCTGCACAAAATAGTTCCAGAAAATGCCATCGTCAAGATCCTGGATGGCCATCCCCACAACGACCATAGGTAAGGATTCCCAGAGCCAATTCCCAGGCTCCGGAAACACATGGCATCACATAGTAGGTCATGGATCAAAAAACTGCATTTCCACCTAGTTTCATTTTCCGGCTCTTTCCTGTCAGGAAAAAAAAAAACTTTTTAAAATGGTGCCTACCCTTTCCCCCACTATTAAAAGACTGACTACATTTCTTGCTCTCCCTCTGAACCTCTACGACTGTCTGTCTTCAGACTGCATCTGCCCCATTCACCTGTGTAGTTATCTCAGCAGGTCAGATACAGACCCTTACACCAGTTTTCCAAATCCCGTCTACAGTAAATAATCAGTCTGATTGTCAATCGTTTTGACATCAGGATAGCATGTAAGCCCCCAAAGTCGTGTTATTTCCTGCCAATGCAAGCAGGTGAATGCACCATGTGGATGGACAAATGGAAGGGTGTGGTATCCACAACCAGAACGACAATGTCACTCTGCCTTTCCTTCCACTGCATTGATTGGGACCACAACTTTGATGGAAGCTTCAGGATGGTCCTTTGCTCAGGTGAAGTATTGGGAGAGAATATTTCCCTTTGTATGAAGACAGTCATGGTGCTGGGTTCTCTCTCTCGGTGACATAGCAAGGCAATCTGGTGCCAGATGGTCACTAGGTGCTCCAGCATAACCCCCATGGCACAAACACTGTCCAGATCACAAAATGTTTCATTGGCACTCAGACTACCTGTGCATCAAGTGGCATAGCTCAGCCACTTCCAGCTAAGGCTGCCTAACAGCACGAGTCATATGAGAGTAGACCGAAAATCTGGAGTAGCTCAGTCAGGTGACAAAACCCACCTTATAGCTGCTGAAGGGCTGCAGGCCTCCCGTGTCTCACAAACTTTCAGGAATGCATGATAATTGACCAGTGACAGTGACCCTCAATTGCCCAGACCAGTGGGAACTCATGACAGGCTCTACATGAGCTGGTCAGGCTAACATCTAGGCACTGTTTGGACTGTTAGGAATTCCCAAGGCAGCAGGGTAGAGATGTATAGGTTGAGAGCAGACTGTGGCTGGGACTCCTTGGTCATCGATGCTGAATGGGACATACTGGCTAGCTCAGTCATGACGGAGTCTCCCCTGTGGCCCTTGAGATACCCTCAACTGCCTAGACAGTCTTGGGAATGTGAGCCATCTTATGGACAGCTGGGCATTTACATTTCAGTAGTCAACTGTAAAGCGCCACCTGTTAGGAGGGGGCTTTAATGCCCGTCAAGTGGGCAGACTGAAAGGAGAAATGGTGTGTTTAATGTCCCCCCTCCTTCAGTAAATCTTGAATTATGGGGTGCAATTTCTCAGTCCTCTATTGCGCACAATATTGATGTGCATATACTGTCTTAATTGGATGTGTGGGGGGGTGCAATTTGCAGTCCTACAGACTCCTGATATGTAGCTCCCCCCAGGAAAGCCAGGCACTGGGTTTGTTCCCACTGGCCTTGATGGCATGTGAGGGCATCCACATCATTAACAAGACAATGCACGGTCAAAGGGGCCACAGTTGCTAAAAGAGATTCAGTAAAGATTCTTCCAATAGTGACATCAAAGCGATGTTGAGACCCTTCTACTATCCCTACCTTTATACCTAGTAAGCTAAAGGGCACCACACTTTTATTTGGAGGGGTTCCTGGGAAGCACTGTACCTTGGCTTCAGGGTCAATGAGAGAAATAAAGTGTTGTCTGTGTCTGTGTCCTACACGGTAATCACAGAAGTATACAGGCAGTTGTCCCAGGAGGAAGGACATACTCCACAAACCTCCAGGTCCCTAGGCAGGGGCCTTGGCATCTCCCCACCCACTGGGATCCTAGCTCCCCACTACCAGGGCTGTCATGTCCAAAGAAGTGATGGCACCCACCCGAAGGGTAGAAACAACATTCTCTCGAAGATCCCAAAGAGTCTGATCAAAGTTTCCGACTTGTGTTCAGGCTGTCCTGAGATTAAGTCACTAGGGACCCCTCTTCTCAGAGCTGTGCATAAAGAGAAGTGTGGGCATCATCTCTAGAGCAAGAGATCTGGGTTGAAGTTCCACCCCTTGAAAGGGGCCCTGCTGGGACCCTCCTGTGGGCTCCTATCTATGGAGGTGGTGATCCCATCACCATTTGCAGCAAAGAAGTCTTGGGCTTCTTGAAAATTCTCCTTTTCACATCTGACTATGGCATGCATGCTAATGCCTGCTACGCTACACCTGGTATTTCCATGAATTGTATTGGCACAAGGCTTAAGATCAGAGTGGACCTTCAAGAAGAACTCCTTAGGTTCTGTTGTCAAGTGCCTCTCCTCCAGGTGGAAATGGACAAGGGCTCATGGGCACATGACATAAGGGAAACAAAACAAAACAAAACAAAACAAAACAAACCCCAAATCCCACACCCATTGAATTGTCCCCATTCTATCTTAGAGTTGGATTGCATCACCTGGCCTTGACCTCTCCCAGTGGGCCTGTGCTGTCGTGCCATAAAAATCCAAGTCCGGAGAATCAGAGCTTCTTTCTTCCTACCTCTGTGGACTCCGGGACCCTAGGGAGCCTCTTCCTCAGAGCCTTCCCCTTTTTCCTTGGTGTGTGTCTCTTTCCATGAGCCTTGGGGTGATTGTCAGAGCCTTTTGATACAGTGAAAAGACTGGAAGCTCCGTAGGTTGTCTCTAAGTAAACAGGCCGTTGATACCTTGAGCTTTTCAGTGATTTATGAATCTGGGGCACTTGGACCAATCCAGACAGCTGTAGTATGTCAAGCGCTTAAAGCAACAGCTTGGAGCCAATTGTGAAGACCCACTAGAGCCAATCAATATCCTTGTCTCCCTCCCTTTGGACAAATGATTCCAGGAAACCTTGCATTTTCATGATGGTGTAGTGCCTGTCACCATTTCTCTCTTTCACACTGGTCCGTGGATATGTTGGTGTAGTGAAGACCTGGGATAGAAGTTAACTCTTCCCAGACACGTGTGATTAGGCCTCCCATGCTGCAGTGTCCCCATCAACACCTGTCAAATAGGGAGCCATTGTCAACAGCAGTGGCGAAGACAGCCAGTAGGGGGAGGTTGCCTTGGCTGTGTCCTCCGCCCAGGGAGACATGATGCTCCTGGTAGAGTTGCCTCTGTCACTAGGTAGGCATGGCTAAGCAAACACAACACCAGGGTACTGGCTGCAACACAGTGGACCCAGCAGCTGGCGTCTTCTTCGACACTAATCTAGGCATATGGTCTTCGGTGTCCAGCAATATCTCACTTGGAGATGAGTAGGAAATCCACACCTCTGGAACCCCAGGATGGTGCCTGATTGTTGGTCTCTGCAGGGAGTCTGACCTTTTATGGCACTGGTAACTTAGGGTAGGGGTTTCTGGCAACACCTGGCATCAGCCCAAAGCAAAGCTACAGACCACCGGCAAGCTCCAGCTCCTTCCCAGAGCAGCTGAGATGTGGGGGTAGGAAACGAGTGAGCCATTTTCAGTGCTAACACATTGTTGGAGGGCACCACCTAGGCCCCCAATCCCATCCCTGGGGACAAATGTGTTGGGGACCCCAGCTGTTGTACAAAATTAAGAACATGTAGACTGTATCCTGCTGAAGGAATAGGGAAGAACCATTGCTCAGGGGGTGGATAGGCAGCTCCCTAGGCATCTGAGCTCTGGCTTTGGATACATGAGATGCATGGGGCCCTCCTGACTCAAGGTGGGGTTTCCGTGCACCCCCAACAAAGGAAATGGAGGCGCAGGATTTCTGACTCACAGGGCCCAGAAGCAAGGGTACACAAGGACCTTGGGAAGGGCAGGCCTCCTTCCCACAGTCCCAGTGATCAGGGCACAGAAAACAGGGTAGCAAGTACCTGATTACTTGAGAATGCATGGGGCTGAATTCCCTAACTTTTCACAAGCTCACCTCTGTGTGGTTATTCGAGAAGGCTCTCAGAAAACCAGTGGGAATCCTAGGCAGATCCTTATCTAAGGTTAAACTCACTGAAAAGTAGGCAAGAGAAAGAGAGCAGGGATTCACATTCATCGGGCTCCAACTGGATGCCAGATCATCCATAGGCACCTTTCATCAGAAAGGCCTGCCTTTCTGATTCATTTCATTGGGTGCTCCATTCAGTCTCACAGTCTCAGTCTCCCACATTTGGAAATTTTGTCTCCATGGAGGCACAGCTTGTGCTAGGTGGAACCTAATGCCAGTCCCCTTCCCTCACAGCCCACAGACACCCCAGTGTGGAACAGGCAGTGTGGGTGGGTGGTAGCCCTCCATTATCCTGAACCCACATAGGGACTGGGGGAAGACAGATTACCTGGAGAATGAGAAAATGTTAAGTGTGCAAGAGCACAGTTTTGGAGACAACTCATGAATTTGTCCCTGAAAGAGCTTGTGTGAATGTCTCTTAATTCTGGAAGCATATACCTCAGTTCAAGACCCAGATGCTGACTCAGGTCCTCTGCACATAATCTCGGGCTCAGTTTGGGCTCTTGGAAGCTTAGATATATACGTAGAGGCCGCAAGCATGCAGTGTTTAAGTTTTATTTCAGCGTTCTGGTCAGTGAGCCATGAGAGATGTGTGTCAGAGCCGTGATGTGCCTGTGGACCCCTGTGTCTCCTGCAGACCCCCGAAACGTGGATGTCAGCTCTGCAGCCTCATTACTGTATTTTCACACATGTGCCAGTTGGATTGTCTATAGTTGTTCAGCAGTGAGGAGGGTAATTATGGATTGTCGTCAGCAACAATCAGTCCCTTAACTTTCTCGGGGTTGATAATTTGACATTTGTGGCGACACCACAAGGAATGCAGCTATTATGGCTTAAATGGGACCAAAAACCACTCTGAGATATAACAGGGATTCATGAGTTTGCCTCACTGGCCGCATTCTTGTTGGAGGGGTGCACTGCCTGTGCTCCCACCAGTACCTCGTCCAGTGCACCATGGAGGATCCCAGCTTATGTGGCAATGGCAGTTCCTGTTATTGTCGCATATCCCTCTGTGACTGCATTTCTCCGGGATACAGTCATAATTCAGCTGAGCCACACTGCCAGTGCAGTAGGTGTCCTGACAGAGCTTTCCAGAAGCATAGGGGGTACCAGTTCTCACATGACCAATCTCGGTTGTTCCTGTGCTACTATGTGAATTCAGCCGCAAACACCAGAACCCTGATATCTCAGACGGATTGAATCCAACATTCTCTTGCAGCTGAGGGAGATGTGTGACAATCCTACACTGCAGCCTTCCACACGGCACGTCTGTGTGGGAACAGGGTTCAGCGTTGAATTCCGCAGGGTCTTGTGCAGTGTCCATATCGGCTGCTTTTTTGATTTATGGCATAGCAGACATCTTCACCTTTCCAGAATTTTGCAAAGATTTCTTGGCAGCGCATAGTGCGGTCAGTGCAGTTCCCATGATAGCAGCATCCCTCTTCAGTGCATGGGGTTCCATCTTGCCTATGGAAGTCATCAGGGTACGCCAAGGACACCCCACAACCCTGCTTTCATCCTGTCTGTGTCGAAACCATTGGCCCTCCTGGCATCTCAGGGCTCTTATGTTTTATCTCAGGAGCTCTAGCTGGGTTTGAATACACCAAATTGTATGAACTCAGTATGACAGTGATCTCACTGATCCTCTGGGAGAGCATCTCGCTATACTGTGGTTGGAGCTGGTTATCCCAGAAGGGCAGTTGCATGAACACTAGGGCTTGTAGTTCATGGTGAAGAACAACAAGAAACAGCGTCCATTTAGCTGCTCTCAGCAGAGGCTCCTATGCTAATGACCAGGGCAGTGCAACGGTGCCTGTCAGCTCTCCTGCCCCATGAAAATGCACTCCAAGAAGGTAACTGTCTCATCCGATGTGACTCAGGGATCCTCAAACTGTAGCACTCCCTGTGGGCCACGGGGCTGCTTCTCCCCTGGAGCACTGCTACGCCCACCAGACTCCACGCCAGTGATGGCATGGACTTCTAAACCTTCAGTCTTTGAACTGCACATTTACAGAAGGTTGACTTGTCTTGATTACCTTTATGTGTCATCTTGACTGCGTCATGGGTGCCCAGTTTCCCCACTGTTTCTGTGGATGTCTGTTAACTATTCCAGAAGACACTGGCATTTCTATCCATGGTTTCTGTCTGCCTCGGCATCACCCACTCTGTTAAGGTTCTGAAGAAAATCTGATGCAGAGGGAGGAAGAATTCCCTCATTTTTACTTCCCATGTGCTTGTTTGAACTGGAACAGTGGTCTCCTCTGGCCCTTGTTCTGAGAGTTACATCATCAGCTTTCCACGTTGTGAGACTAGAGAGTAGTTCAGAATTAGATGAGAATTACACCTCTGGTTTTCCTGGGTCTCCAGCATGTGAGAGTGGTAGGTGGGGTTTATCAATGTATTCAATCATGTAAACCAATGTGCTTTGGGCCCTGTGCCTCGGGAGAATCCTAATAAATGGAGATGAATTATCTCTTCTTTAGAGGAATTGAATAAAGCTGTAGCTCATTTAAAGTCCTGCGTAGCAACAGCCAGGTGGGAAGTGTCATGTTGTTTTATTGGGACAATGGCTGGGTGAGGATAAGGAGGAGCTGTGGGATCCTGTGGTCCTGGCTGCACTGGGAATGCATCTGGGACTCCTGTAAATGTTCAGCTGTTGTGCTTCAGGATATCTGCAATTCACTCATATTGAGGGACAGGAGTAAGCAATGCAAAGAACTGTGTCTTTTGTGCACGTTAGTGTAGTTTTCCTATGACAACAAGTATCTAATTTAGACAGTTAATTGGTAAGCACAGAGTCCTGTGTCCAGAGAGCCTCCCTGGGGAAACTGCTATGTGGAGAGGAAGCCCCTGACCCTGACAGGAAACCTGCCTATAACCTCCATCTGCACCTGCCTCTGGAAACACAAACTAGAATTGTGCATTGTGTGTGCCCCCCTGGTTTGGCTGATCCCCTCCTGCAGGGAGGTTTGTGTCTGGGCTTCCATTGGGGTCCCCTCTCTTTGTCTCTTGCACAGTAATATGTGGCCGTGTCCTCGTTCTTGAGGCTGTTCATCTGCAGATATAGCGTGTCCTTGGCATTGTCTCTGGAGATGGTGAATCGGCCCTTCATGGAATCTGCAAAATATGTGCCACTTCCATCAGTATCAATCCGTCAGACCCACTGCAGCCCCTTTCGTGGAGCCTGGCGAACCCAGCTCATTGGATAGCTACTGAAGGTGAATCCAGAGGCCACACAGGTGAGTCTCAGGGACCCCACAGGCTGCACCAGATCTCGTCCAGACTCCACCAACTGCACGTCACACTGGACACCTGCAGACACCAGACATCTTGGTCAGGAAACTGTCACACATCCACTGGTTCTCACTCATGCCCACTCACATACTCAGTGTCTCTAATTCACCATGACTTACCTTTCAAAAGAGCAACGAGGAAAATCCAGCCAAGCACAAACTCCATGGTGAGGTGTGTGTGTTCTGTGCTGATCACAGAATGGGAACACCTGGGACTCCTGGGGCTGGGGCTCCTCTCCCAGCTGCAGGCTGCAGAGGGCACTACAGAGGGCTACAGAGAGGGCACTATTTGCATGTCCTCTGACATATATATCAAGATTCAGACTTAGATTTGATTCTGTAAAAGTGAACGACAGGGTTGGGGACGCATTTCTACATTAGTTTGTGTGGATGGTGCTGTGAAATTATGAATAATTTTAATTGGTGAGCACAGGTATATTTGCAGGCACGTGTGCAGTTTTACATGTCTTTCATCAACATTGGTCATTTTCGCTCTACAATTATTTTACATCCTTTTTGATATTAATCCCAAATACTTTTTTCTGTGAAATTTTCATTTCTACAATTTTGTTATTTGTTTTGCATATATTTCCACGCTGGTGTGTAGAATCACGTGTGGTTTATTTTTTATTTATTTATTTTTGTTCATTATGTATCCTGCACTTGTCCTCATTTTTAAAAACTGGTTCTAATATTTTTTGTGGTATCTCTAGGCTTTTGTTATGTTTAAGATCATGTCATCTGCAAACAGGCAATTTTTCTTCCTTCTCACTGTTTTAAATGTCTTTTATTTCTTTTTATTGCCAAAGTTTGAGTAATTCTTTCAGTTGTAGGAGAAGAATGCTTTTCCCTTCTTCTGGGGTTTCACCTGGTGTAAGGATTCAATTGCCATAAGACTGATCTCAAGGGGAGGATAAATTTCATTTTGCAAGTGCATGGCCTTCCTAATGATATGACGCCCAGAGAATGTACAAAGCAGGTGGCACTTGTGACTTTCAGACAACAAAACATTCGATTTGGCAAGAGTTAAGGCAAAGGTGTGGGTTTGGGGGTATTTAATTAGTCAACAAGTAACTAGGTTTGTTTTCACAGCCTTCTTGTCCCTGTGTTCCTTATTCTGGTGCTAAGGATAGTTCTTCCCTCCTGGAACAGGTAAGGGAGTTTTCCCAGGGGAGATTTATTTCGTGCTGTCAAGGGACAAAGGATGGTCTGAGTGTCCTTGGACTGGCTGTTTCTCACGTGACTTTCATCCAAATCAGCAATGTGACACGTTGATATGGTTTGAGGCAGCATGTTTATTCTTCACGTTATCATGTTGAATACTTATGTTGGGGGTGATCATCATTGTCTGATCTTGATGTAGAAGGAATGGTTTTCGTATTTTTCTGTTCAATATGCTATCAGATGTCGGCTTTCATAGTGGACATGATCATCTGGAGGTAATTTTCTTCTCCTTTTTTTTCTTTCATTAACATGTTTGTTTTTTTTTATTTTTTAAAATTTATATCCAAATTAGTTAGCAAATAGTGCAACAATGATTTCAGGAGTTGATTCCTTAGTGCCCCTTACCCATTTAGCCCATTCCTGCTCCCACAACCTCTCCAGCAACCTTCAATTTGTTCTCCGTATTTGAGTCTCTTCTGTTTTGTCCCCCTACCTGTTTTATATGATTTTTGTTTTCCTTCCCTTATGTTCATCTGTTTTGTCTCTTAAAGACCTTATATGAGTAAAGTCATATGATTTTGTCTTTCTCTGACTGACTCATTTCACTTAGCATGATACCCTCCCGTTCCATCCACATAGTTGCAAATGGCAAGATTTCATTCATTTTGATTGCCGAGTCATACTCCATTGTATTGATATACCACATCTTCTTTATCCATGATGGATTTTTGTTGTTGTTGTTGAGTTTGATAAGTTCTTTATATATTTTGAATACTAACTCTTTATCTGATATGTCATTTTCAAATATCTTCCCCCATTTGTCAGTTGCCTTTAGTTTTGTTGATTATTTCCTTGCTGTGTAGAACCTGTTTATCTTGATGAGATCCCAATAGTTCATTTTTGCTGTTGTTTCCCATGCCTCTGGGGACAATGTTTAGTAAGAAGTTGCTCTGGTCAAGGTCAAAGACGTTGGTACCTGTGTCCTCCTCTAGGATTTTTATGGTTTCCTGTCTCACATTTAGGTCTTTCATCCATTTTGAATTTATTTTTGTGTGTATTGTACAAAGTGGTCCAGTTTCATTACAATTCCATGTTGCTGTCCAGTTTTCTCAACACCACTTGTTGAAGGGACTCTCATTTCACCATTTGATACTCTTTCTTGCTTTGTCGAAGATTAGTTGACCATATAGTTATGGGTCGGTTTCTGGGTTTTACAATCTGTTACGTTAATCTATGTGTGTATTTTTATGCAGGTACTATACTGTCTTGCTGACTATAGCATTGTAATATAGCTTGAAATCCAGAATTGTGATGCCTCCAGTTTTTTTCTTTTTCATGATTGCTTTGCGGATTCAGGGTCTTTTGTGGTTCCATGATAATTTTATTTTTGAAATGTTTTTATTTATTTTTGAGAGAGAGAGAGCATGAGCATGGGAGGGGCAGAGAGAGAGGGAGACACAGAATCTGAAGCAGACTCCAGGCTCTGAGCTGTCAGCACAGAGCCCAATGTGGAGCTCGAACTCACGGACTGTGAGATCATGACCTGAGCCGAAGTCAGACGCTTAACCAACTGAGCCACCCAGGGGCCTCAACCAGCATAAGTTCAGAATTATTGGTTCTAGCTCTGTGAAAAATTCTGGGATTAGTTGAGAGGGATATTTGCTTTGAATTACTTGCATTGAATGTCTAGATTGCTTTGGGTAGTGTAAACATTTTAACAATGTTTTTTTTCTGAGAGAAAATGGGAGGAGGGGCAGAGGAAGAGGGAAGGAGAATCCCAAGCATTTTCTGTGGTGTCAGTACAGGAACCAATGTGTGGCTCGATCTCAGGAACCATGAGTTCAAGACATGTGCCCAAATCAAGAGTCATGGCTTTAACCCATGGAGCATGTAAGCACACCAATTATACTCTTAAGTATAGAGAACAAACTGATGGTTACCAGAGGGAAGGTGAATGGAGGGTTTGGGGAAGTAGATGATGGGGATGAAGGGGTGCACTCATAATGAGCACTGGGTGTTGTAAGGGAATTTTGAATCACCATATGTTACACATGAACCTAATATTGCATTGCATGTTAACTAACTTGCATTTGAATAAAAAAATCAATGTATGTTAAGTGTCTACAAATGGCCTTGTTGGCATACAGCCCACTAGGAATCATTTATTCCAAAAACTATACTGACAAAAGGAACAGCTAGAATTTTGAGCTAAGGTATGTTCCTTTCCTTCCCCACCCCACCTCAGCAAATGGAGAATCCAGTGCAAGTACCTGGGACTATAGGCGTGTGCCACTGAGTCTGGCTGCAACCCCCACACCAGATTGTTGTAGCCAATACACAGGGTTCCCGGTGCCCAGCTCCTGTTCAGAGGACTCTTTTCCAGAGGGACAGAATGTCAGTGACCCCAAGCTGTTTGCTGTTGATGCCAAGCCCCTGCAGGTGCCACCGAGATGTGGGACTCATTGTATGCAGCCCCACTTCCAGGATGGAGGCTTTGCCCTGGGCACAGTCCACTAGGGATGCTGGGAGCCTGGTCGCCCCAGACCTGACTTATATGGCAGGAGTCTCATGACACCAGGACAAGCAAGCCACAAGGAAATGAAGGTGCCACCCACCCCTAAACTGATCCCTCCTTTTGTCCCCACCTGCAGCTTCAGAGTTTTGCTCAGGGCAGGGGGGACCTGGAGCAATCCACTAAACCAAGGTGAAAATCTGTTCTGGTACAACCGAGTTCATTTCCAGCTGAGTGTGAGGAAGGTCTGGGCATCATGTTGTGGGAGAGTCAGGTGTAGGAGACAAATGGCTTCAGTGGAGGATTCCTAACCTACTCCTGCTCACCAGCAGGAGACAGCAAGAGCCAGGGACAGTGGAGGGAACAGCTGCTGTCAGAACACATTTGAGATTCTGTTCTCAGCAACTCTCCATTCAGAGGAGTCCGAGGTGGTGAGGTTCAGTCTGTGGAGACTCCATACATCAGAGCATTGTTGAACATAGGACAACATTCAACATGCAGCAGAGGAATTTGTCATGTGGGGGTGGATCAGAAAGTGATAAAGTCTAACCAAACACTGTCGCCTAGGCTGTCACATCTAGGCTGGCTGTGTGAATGTCTCAGGCCACACCACCTCTGTAGTCTTTGAGACTACTTTCAATCCCTCACATCATGTCTTTGAGGTTATCCTAGTTTCAGGTCTGCATCAATAGTGTCACATTTCTGTGGAAAAACATCCCATTGATGGAAGTTTTATACTTGGTTTATTCCTTTATATTTAGAACGACTTTTGACTTATTCTTAGCTTCTAACACTAAGAAAGATACTATACATATGTACACACCATTTATTTTCAGAGCATGGGATTTCATTCTGGAGAAAATTCTCGGGAGTGGTATTTCCAGGTTACATGTTAAGTCATCCATGTATAATTTCATGAGTAACAGCCAATGATTTTTCAGATCTGGTGTTCATTTTTTATTCCTACCTGCAGTGTTTGAGGCCCCCAGAGTGCTGTATGCCCACCTGGATTGTGTTGCCAGTGTTCCCTTCATACCTGAGCCCTCAGGGTGTGTGCATAAGGCATCTATTGCATTCTTGATTAGAATTTCCTTGCCAATCGATGGTGTGAAGAGACTTTTCCTGTCCTTACTAATGTGTCTACAACCTCTAGGATAGGATGTTTACTACGCAAGGCTGTGCTTGTTTTATAGAGGGTTGTTTCCTTTCTTCCTATTGACTGTCGAGGGTTCTCAGCATATTCACGATGCAGGTCCTTGGTGGTTATGCAATTTGTGAATATTGTCTCTTCCTATGTAACTTGTCTTACTGCTATTTTCTCATTGGCAGAAAAAAACATCCGATTTTCACAAAATGTAATTATTCCATTTCTTCTTATGGGTCTTGTGTTCTGAGCTTTAATTTTGGTTTTCATGATGATTAATTGTGACTAATATCTATTTTGTAATATTTATACTTGAGAGAGAGACAGAAGGTGAGTGGTGGAGAGGCAGAGAGAGGGGAGACACAGAATCTGAAGCAGGCTCCAGGCTGTGAGCTGTCAGCAGAGAGCCTGACAGGATGCTCAAACTCTTGAACTGTGACATCACGACCTGAGCTGAAGTAGATGCTTACAGCGACTGAATCACCCAGGCACCCGACTTATTTCCTGATTTACAATGTAAATAAAAGTCTTTTTTTCTGGTTTCTCTCAATGTTGAATTGTTCCCTAAGTGGTCTCTGGTGACTTAGTGTTTTGTTGTTTAAGTTTATGGACTCCAGTAACTCAGTTTCATGGCATGGTTTTTTGATAAATATATGGTCAATTCTGTTGTCATGCTGTAATTGAACTTCAAATTTCATAAGAGATTCTGTGTGTCTCTCTTTGGACAGATTGCTCATCACATATGATAGATGTGCTCCTGGGGTCAAAAAACGCGTTTACCTTTCCAGGTGTTGGGCTTTCGCTATGTCTCAGGAGCCATCGAGCTCTGTGCACACAACCTAGTTCTTGACACAGGATTTTCCCTTCACAATTCTATGTAAAACCCTGAAAATTCATATTATGCATTGTCACTGTCAGACACTTCATGAATAGAACACACTGCAATGTTATAGCATTTCCTGAAACTATTTCCTAAAATTATTTTACTCTTGCATGTTTGGGGGTATGATTTTTCTTTCTCCTTCAAAGGGGAGTTCATATCTGCATTTGTGGAATTCTTCCAGCCTTCTCATCCCCTAATGCTTTTCCAACATGCTGTACAGTGTTTCACTAAGTGCATATTTAGGTTTATTTGTACTCTGCCACATTCGGTGATAGGAGTGTAAGACAGGCTGGATCATATAGCTGGGTTTTTTGGGTTTTTTTTTGTTTTTTGTTCGGTTCCCATGTAAGTGATCTGTCATATTGAATATTTATAGAAAAGATAGCCCCTCACTTTCATACACCACTAACAGGGGACATGGTCCTTTTTATTTTTATTTATTTTTTTTTTTAATTTTTTTTTCAACGTTTTTATTATTTATTTTTGGGACAGAGAGAGACAGAGCATGAACGGGGGAGGGGCAGAGAGAGAGGGAGACACAGAATCGGAAACAGGCTCCAGGCTCCGAGCTATCAGCCCAGAGCCTGACGCGGGGCTCGAACTCACGGACCGCGAGATCGTGACCTGGCTGAAGTCAGAGGCCTAACCGACTGCGCCACCCAGGCGCCCCCAGTCCTTTTTAAAAGAAAAGGCAAAGGAAGACAAGGGAGCTGAGACACAAGGTTGGGGAAAGAAACCTACAGGCTGGCAGGAAGGGTCATCTCTCCAGACTTTCCAGTTCTGCAGATGTGGGTCCCTGCTGAAGCCCAACTTGGGTCCTTCTGCAGGTGTCTGGACAAGCGGCCCATGAGATATGGGCACATAGGATTTGGAAAGGGTTGCTGTAGTTTGAGTTCCAGCCCGCCTGGCACTGCTGTGAAAATTCATGCATATGTTAACTTATGTCCACGACCAGTTAGGGATAAAATGGGTAAATTCAGGAAGTTAGGCTCACTACCTTAGATTCCATGTTCATGAAAATTTGTGACATTTCTCCCTTCCTTTTTTTTTTTTTTTTACTACTTTAATTATTAAATTTGTGTTTAAATTTTGGGTAGTTAACATATTGGGTGATATTAATTTCATTAGCAGAATTTACTGATTCATCACTTACATTAACACCCAGTACCCATCACAACGCATGGCCTACTTAAACCCCCTCACCCATTATCCCATCCCCCACACACCTGGCCTCTAGCAACCCTTAGTTTGTTCTCTAACATTAGAGTCTTTTATGTTTTTCTTGCTCTTTTTTCCCTTCGCCTATGTTCCTCTGTTGTGTTTCTTAAAATCCCCATATGAGGAAATCATATGATGTTTGTCTTTCTTTGACTGCCTTACTTCGCTTAGCATGATACCCTCTAGCTACATCAACATCTTTGCAAATGGCAAGATTTCATTCTTATTTCTGACTAAGTAATATTCTAGTCTATACATATAGCACATTCATCACTCGGTGGACTTTTGGTCTCTTTCCTCACTTTGGCTCTCATTGGTAATGCTGCTGTAAACATTGGGGTGCATGTACCTCCTCAAATCAGAAGTTTTGTATTCTTTGGGTGAATACCTCATAGATCAATTGCTGGAGTGTAAGGTCGTTTCATTTTTAAGATTTTGAACTGTTTTCTGGAATGGCCACACTATGCATTTTCACCAAGAGTATAAAAGTGTTTTCTTTTCTCCTCAGCCTCATCAATATGTCTTGTTTCCTAGTTGTTAGTTTTAGACTTTCTGACAGTTTGAGGTTGTTTCTCATTGTAGTTTTCATTTGTATTTCCCTGATGATGAGTGATGTTGAGCATCTTTTTGTGTGTCGGTTAGCCATCTGGATGCTTTGTTTGGAAAAGTGTCTAGTCATGTCTTCTGCCCATTTCTTCACTGGATTAGTTGTATTTTTGGTGTTGAGTTTGATACATTATTTATAGATTTTGGATAGTAAGCCTTTATGAGATTTGTCATTTGCAAATACCTTTCTCAATTCTGTAGGTTGCCTTTTAGTATAGTTGTTTGTTTCTTTAGCGCAGAAGCTTTTTATTTTGATGAGCCCCAATTTTGAATGTTTGCTATTGTTTCCTTTGCCTTCTGAGATGCGTCTACTAAGAAGTGGCAATGTCCAGTGTCAAAGAATTTGCTGCCTGAGTTCTCCTCTAGGATTTTGATGGTCTCTTGTCTCACGTTTAGGTCTTTCACCCATTTTGAATTTATTTTTGTGTATGGGTTAAGAAAGTGACTCGGTTTCATTCTTCTGCATCTTCTGGTCTGGTGTGCCCAACACCATTTGTTGACAAAATTGTCTTTTTTCCATTACATACTATTTCCTGTTTCAACCAAGATGAGGGGACCATACATTTGTGAGTCCATATCTGGGTTAACCTTTCTGTTCTATTGACCTGTGTGTCTCTTTTGTGCTTGTAGCATACTGTCTTGATGACTACAGCTTTGTAATATAGCATGAAGTCTTCAATCACGAAGTCTCCTGTTTCTTTGTGTAGCATAGACATGTCAATAATATTTGCTCCTTCAATCCTTAACATTGACTGTGTTTCCATTTCTTTCTGTCATCCTCAGTTTCTTTCATCATGTTATATAGTTTTCAGAGTATAGATCTTTGAACTCTTTAGGTATCCTATTATTTTTCATACAGTAGTAAACGGGATGGATTTCTTTTTCTTTTTCTTTTTTTTTTTTGATTTGTCTTTCTGTTTCTTCACGATTGGTGTATAGAAATGCAATAGAATTCTGTATGTTGATTTTTTATCTTGTGACTTTGCTGAATTGGTGTATCAGTTCTTGCAATGTTTTGGTGGAGTCTTGGGTTTTCTATGTAGAGTGTCATGTCATCTGTGAAGAGTGGAAGTTTGACTTCTTCCTTTCCAATGTGAATGTCCTTGTTTCTTTTTGTTGTCTGTTTGTGTGCATAAAGCTTCCAGGAATATGTTAGGTAGAATTATGAGAGTGGGCATTCTTGTGTTCGTGACATTAGAGGAAATTTGTTTTCCCAGTGAGGATATTAGCTGTGGGGTTTTCATATATGGACTTTAGGGTGTCGAGGTATTTTTCCTCTATCCCTTGTTGAGGGTTTTTATCAAGAAAGGATGTTTTAGGGGCGCCTGGGTGGCGCAGTCGGTTAAGCGTCCGACTTCAGCCAGGTCACGATCTCGCGGTCCGTGAGTTCGAGCCCCGCGTCAGGCTCTGGGCTGATGGCTCTGGGCTGATGGCTCTGGGCTGATGGCTCGGAGCCTGGAGCCTGTTTCCGATTCTGTGTCTCCCTCTCTCTCTGCCCCTCCCCCGTTCATGCTCTGTCTCTCTCTGTCCCAAAAAATAAATAAAAAACGTTGAAAAAAAAAATTGTTTAAAAAAAAAAAAGAAAGGATGTTTTACTTTGTCAAAAGTTATTATTATTTTTGCCTCGATTGAGAGGGTCATATAGTTGTTATCCTTTCTCTTATTACTGTGATGTATTACAGTGATTTATTTGTGAATATTGAACCACCCTTACAGCCAAGGAGTAAATCCCACCCTATCATGGTAAGTGATATTTAAATGTATTGTTGGATTCGATTGGAAAGTATTTTCTTGAGAATTGTTGCATCCATGCTCATTAGGGCTAACGGCCTGTAAGTCTCGTTTTTAGTGGGGTTTAATCTGGTTTGGAACCATGGTCATACTGACCTTATAGAATGAGTTTGGAAGTTTTCTTTCCGTTTCTATTATTTGGAATAGTTTGAGAAGACTAGAATATTCTATTCTGCTTAAATAGAATATTTACACTCTAATTATCCGGTAGAATTCACCTGTGAAGCCATGAAGCCCTCGACTTTGTGTGTCAGTAGGTTTTTGATTACTGATTCAATTTATTTTCTCCTTTCAGTCTGTTCAGGTTTCCTATTTCTTCACATTTAAGTTTAGTTAGTTTATATCATTCTGGTAATTTATCCATGTCTTTCAGATTGACCAATTTTTTGGCATATAAATTCCAAAATATTTTTTTATAATTGTATTTCTCTGGTGTTAGTTGTGCTCTCTCCTCTCAAATTTGTGATTATATTTACTTAGTCCTGGAGGAAGATGGCAGTGTAGGAGGACGTTGGGCTCACTGGGTCCTGCTGATCACTTAGATTCCACTCACATCTGCCTAATTTACCCAGGAAACCACCAGAAGACTAGCAGAATGGACTCTCTGGAGCCAAGCATAGACGAGAGGCCCACAGAAGTGGATAGGAAGGTTGGAGAGGCGGTCCACGCTACATGGACTGGGTGGAGGGAAAAAGGCGGTGGAGGTGCAGCCAGCCCACCCAGCAAGGCAGAGCCCCCGAATCTGACTTGCAAAAGCAGAGGGGCTGGGTGGAGTGTGTTCTGACAGCCAGTGGGAATTAACATCTGGAATGTTATAATTCAACCGCTCTGCTCAGAGAGCGAGAGGGCTAAAGGACAATGGGAGAGAGAGTTGTTGAGCCCCACAGGATAGAGCTCAGCTTGGCGGGGAACAAAGGCACAGGGAAGAGCCATTTCCCTTGCCCATCCCCCAGCCAAAATCCCAAAGGGAACCAGTTCCTGGCACGAACTTGCTTGCACCGCACAAATACCCAATGCTGTGCTTCTGCGGACCCATCCCTCCAATGGGTCTCCCTCCCTCCTAGTGCCACAGGGCTCCTCCTGAAGTGGACCACCAAAGGAAAAGCGAGCTGAACCTACCCCTCCCGCCCCTGTGCATCTTGTGGATCCATCCAGGCTAATATGTCAGATCCCATCAAAGCAGTGCCCAAGCCTGGAAGTGTGCAAGTAGCCCAGAGGCCACACCACTCCACAGTGAGTCCTGCCCCTGGGAAAGGGGAAGATAAGGTACACAGTAGTCTGACTGTGGCCCCAGCGGTGGGCTGGGGGCAGATATCCGGTCTGACTGCAGCCCCGCCCACCAATGGAAGTTACTCCAGACAGCACAGGGGAAGAACCCTGCAGTTCCGCGCCACTCCAGGGACTCTCCAAAATGATGAATCTGAAGAATTCTACCCATAAGAAACTACAGGAAATAGCGACAACTAATGAACTGATCAAAAACAATTTAAGCAGTATAGTAGAAAATGAATTTAAAATAGTAGTCATAAAATTAATCGCTGGTCTTGAAAAAAGTATAGAGAACAGCAGAGAATCTACTAATACAGAGATCAAGGGACTAAGAAACAGTCAGGAGGAGCTAAAAATGCTATAAATGAGCTGCAAAACGAAATGGAGGCGACCACAGCTCAGATTGAAGAGGCAGAGGAGAGAATAGGTGAATTAGAAGATAAAATTATAGACAAAGAAGAAGCTGAGAAAGAGAGATCAAAAAATCCAGGAGTATGAGGGGAGACTTAGAGAACTATGTGACATAATTAAATGAAATAATATATGCATAATTGGGATTCTAGTGGAGGAAGAGGCAAATGTGCTGAAGGTGTACTTGAAGGAATTATAGCTGAGAACTTCCTTTATGTGGGGAAGGAAAAAGGCATTGAAATCCAAGAGGCACAGAGAACTCCCTTCAGATGTAACTTGAATCGATCTTCTTCATGACATATCATAGTGAAACTGGCAAAATACAAGGATAAAGAGAGAATTCTGAAAGCAGCTAGAGATAAACATGCTCTAACATATAAAGGGAGACCAAAAGACTAGTGACGGATCTCTCTACTGAATCGTGGCAGGCCAGAAAGGAATGGCAAGAAATCTTCAGTGTGATGAACAGAAAAATAATGCAGCTGAGAATCCTTTATCCAGCAAGTCTGTCATGTAGAATAGAAGAAGAGAAAGAGGTCTTCCCAAACAAAGAAAAACTGAAGGAATTCATCACCACTAAACCAGCTCTAAAGAGATCCTAGGGGGGATCATGTGAGACAAAGTACCAGAGAAATCACTACAAGTATGAAACCTACAGATATCACAATGACTCTAAACCTATATCTTTCTGTAATAACACTGAATGTAAATGGACTAAATGCTCCAACCAAAAGACATAGGGTATCAGAATGGATAAAAAAACAAGACCCATCTATTTGCTGTCTACAGCAGACTCATTTTATACCTGAGGATACCTTCAGATTGAAAGTGAGGGGATAGAGAACCAACTATCATGCTATTGGAAGTCAAAAGAAAGCTGGAGTAGCCATACTTATAACAGACAAACTAGACTTTAAAGCTGTAACAAGAGATGAAGAAGGGCATTATATAATAATCACAGGGTCTATCCATCAGGAAGAGCTAACAATTATAAATGTCTATGAACCAAATACGGGAGCCCCCAAATATATAAAACATTCACAAACATAAGCAACCTTATTGATAAGAATGTGGTAATTGCAGGGGACTTTAATACTCCACTTACAACAGAGCATAGATCATCTAGACACAGGATCAATAAAGAAACAAGGGCCCTGAACGATACACTGGTTCAGATGGACTTGACAGATATATGTAGAACTCTGCACCCCAAAGCAACGGAATATACCTTCTTCTTGAGTGCACATGGAACCTTCTCCAAGATAGATCATATACTGGGTCATAAAAGAGCCCTTCATAAGTATACAAGAATTGAGATCATACCATGCATACTTTGAGACCACAATGTGATGAAACTTGAAATCAACCACAAGAAAAAGTCTGGAAAGCCTCCAAAAGCATGGAGGTTAAAGAACACCCTACTAATGAATGAATGGATCAACCAGGCAATTAGAGAAGAAATTTAAAAATATATGGAAAGAAATGAAAATGAAAATTCAACAAACCAAACGCTTTGGGATGCAGCAAGGGTAGTCCTGAGAGGAAAATACATTGCAATCCAGGCCCATGTCAAGAAACAAGAAAAATCCCAAATACAAAATCTAACAGCACATCTAAAGGAAAAGAAGCAGAACAGCAAAGACACCCCAAACCCAGCAGAAAGAGAGAAATAATAAAGATCAGAGCAGAAATAAACAATACGGAATCTAAAAAAACTGTAGAGCTAGTCAATGAAACCAAGAGTTGTGTTTTTTTTTGAAAAAATAAACAAAATTGATACACCTGGAGCCAGTCTTCTCTAAAAGAAAGGGAGATGACCCAAATAGATAAAATCATGAATGAAAATGTAATTATTACAACCACTCCCTCAGAAACACAAGCAATTATCAGGGAATACTATGAAAAATTATATGCCAACAAACTGGACAACCTGGAAGAAATGGACAAATTCCTAAGCACCCACACACTTCCAAAACTCAAACAGGAAAAAATAGAAAGCTTGAACAGACCCAAAACCAGCAAAGAAACTGAATCAGTTATCAAAAATCTCCCAACAAATAAGAGTTCAGGACCAGATGGCTTCCCAGGGGAATTCTACCAGACATTAAAGCAGAGATAATACCTATCCTTCTCAATCTATTCCAAAAAATAGAAAGGGAAGGAAAACTTCCAGACTCATTCTATGAAATCAGCATTACTTTGATTCCTAAACCAGACAGAGACCCAGGAAAAAAAGAGTACAGGCCAATATCCCTGATGAATATGGATGCAAAAGTTCTCAATAAGATACTAGCAAATCGAATTCAACAGCATATAAAAATAATTATTTACCATGATCAAGTGGGATTCATCACTGGGCTGCAGCGCTGGTTCAACATTCGCAAATCAATCAATGTGATACATCACATTAATAAAAGAAAAGATAAGAACGATATGATCCTGTCAATCGATGTAGAAAGAGCATTTGACAAAATTCAACATCGTTTCTTAAAAAAAACCCTCAAGACACTTGGGATAGAAGGAACCTACTTAAGCATCATAAAAGGCATTTATGAAAATCCCACAGCTGATATCATCCTCATTGGGGAAAAACAGAGCTTTCTCCCTGAGATCAGCAACACGACAGGGATGTCCACTCTCACCGCTGTTGTTTAACATAGTGTTGGAAGTTCTAGCATCAGCAACCAGACAAGAAAAGAAAATCAAGGCCTCAAAATTGGCAAAGATGGAGTTAAGGTTTCACATTTTGCAGATGACATGATATTATCTATGGAAAACCTGATGACTCCACCAAAAGTCTGCTAGAACTGATACATGAGTTCAGTAAAATCTCAGGATACAAAATCAGTGTACAGAAATCAGTTGCATTCTTATACACTAATAATGAAGCAACAGAAAGACAAATAAAGAAACTGAACCTATTCACAATTGCACCAAGAATCATAAAATACCTTGGAATAAACCTAACCAAAGATGTAAAAGATCTGTATGCTGAAAACTATAGAAAGTTTATGAAGGAAATTGAAGACGATATAAAGAAATGGAAAAACATTCCATGCTCATGGATTGGAAGAATGAATATTGTTAAAATGTCAATACTAACCAGAGCTATCTACACATTCAGTGCAATCCCAATCAAAACCGCACCAGCATTCTTCTCGAAGGTAGAACCAGCAATCCTAAAATTTGTATGGAACCACGAAAGGCCCCAAATAGCCAAAGTAATTTTGAAGAAGAATTCCAAAGCGGGTATCACAATCCCAGACTTTACCCTCTACCACAAAGCTATAATCATCAAGACAGCATGGTATTGGCACAAAAAGAGACACATAGACCAATGGAATAGAATAGAAACCCCAAAGATAGACCCACAAAACTAATCTAGACCTGCGAACTAATCTTTGACAAAGCAGGATACAATATCCAATGGAAAAAACAAGAGTCTCTTTAGCAAATGATGCTGGGAGAACTGAGCAGCAACATGCATAAGGATGAAACTAGACCACTTTCTTACACCATTCACAGAAACAAACTAACAATGGATAAAGAACCTGAGTCTGAGACAGGAGACTCAGACTTTCTCCTAGAGGAGAAAGCAGGGAAAAAGTCTGACCTCAGCTGCAGCAATTTCTTACTTGACCCAACCCCAAAGGCAAAGGAATTAAAAGCAAAAATGAACTATTGGGACCTCATGAAGATAAAAAGCTTCTGCACCACAAAGCAAACAATCAACAAAACTAAAAGGAAACCAATGGAATGGGAAAAGATATTTGCAAGAGACATATTGGACAAAGGGCTAGTATCCAAAGTGTATAAAGAGCTCACCAAACTCCCCACCTGAAAAACAAATAATCCAGTGAAGAAATGGGCAGAAAACATGAATAGACACTTCTCTAAAGAAGACATCCAGATGGGCATCAGGCACATGAAAAGATGCTCAAAGTCGCTCCTCATCAGGGAAATACAAATCAAAACCACACTGAGATATCACCTCATGCCAGTCAAAGTGGTCAAAATGAACAAAACAGGAGACTATAGATGCTGGAGAGGATGTGAAGAAACGGGAGCCCTCTTGCACTGTTGGTGGGAATGGAAACTGGTGCAGCCGCTCTGGAAAACAGTGTGGAGGTTCCTCAAAAAATTAAAAATAGACCTACCCTATGACCCAGCAGTAGCACTGCTAGGAATTTACCGAAGGGTTACAGGAGTGCTGATGCATAAGGGCACTTCTACCCCAACGTTTATAGCAGCACTCTCAACAATAGCTAAATTATGGAAAGAGCCTAAATGTCCATCAACTGACAAATGGATAAAGAAATTGTGGTTTATATACACAATGGAATACTACGTGGCAATGAGAAAGAATGAAATATGGCCTTTTGTAGCAACATGGATGGAACTGGACAGTGTTATGCTAAGTGAAATAAGTCATACAGATAAGGACATATGTTTTCACTTCTATGTGGATCCTGAGAAACTTAACAGACGACCATGGGGGTGGAGAAGGCAAATAATGGTTGGAGAGGGAGGGAGCCAAAACAGAAGAGACTCCTCAAAACTGAGAACAAACTGAGGGTATATGGGGAGTGGGTCGAGGGGAGGGTGGGTGATGGCCACTGAGGAGGGCACCTTTTGGGATGAGCACTGGGTGTTGTATGGAAACAAATTTGAAAATAAATTTCATACTAAAAAAAATTTACTTAGTCCTTTCTCTTTTGTTTTTGCTAAGTATGGCCTCGGTTTATCATTTTTAGTTATGCTTCCAAAACCCAGCTTATAGTTTCATTGATCTGTTCTACTGTTTTTGTTTGTTTCTTTATCATTTATTTCTGGTCTAGTGTTCTTTATTTACCTTCTCCTGCTGGCTTCAGCGTCCATTTTCTGTTCATTTCCTAGCTTGTTTAGGTGTAACATGGTTGTGTGTTTGAGATTTTTCTTCTTTCTTGAGTTTGGCCTGTATTGCTATATATTTCCCTCTTCCAACCAGTTTTGCTGCATCCGTATCATTTGGCACTGGCACGTTTTCGTTTTCATTTGCTTCCACGTATTTTTTACTGTTTCCTTAATTTCCTGAAAATCTCATACAATCTTTACTACAGTGTCTTTAACTTCATGTATTATTGGTGTTGCCAAAGGTTTCTTGTGGTTGACTTCAAGTTTCATAGTGTCCTGGTCTGAAAATATGCTTGGTATTATGTCAATCTTTTTGTACTTGTAGAGGGCTGATTTGTGACATAGTATGTGATCTGTTCTGGGGAATGTTCTATGTGCACTCAAAAGGAATGTGTATTCTGCTGTTTAGAATGGAATGTTCTGAATATATCTGTTAAGTCCATTTGGTCCAGTGTGTCTTCCTTAGCCATTGTTTCCTTATTGATTTTCAGCTTAGATGATGTGTCCATTGTTGTAAGTGGAGCGTTAAAGTTCTCTATTATTATTATTGTATTATTATCAATTAGTTTCTTTATGTTTCTTATTAACTGATTTATATATATCAGTGGTTACAATTTTAGCATATAAAGATTTAAAGCTTTGTATCTTCTCATTGGATAGACCAGTTTATGATGATATACTGCCTTCCTCATCTCTTGAACAGATTTTGGTTAAAATCTAGTTAGTGTCATACGTGTATGGTACTACAACCTTCTTTCGACGTCCGTTAGCATGATAAATTGCTATCCCTCCCCTCACTTTCAATCTACAGGTGTTTGGGTTGAAGATGAGCCTATTGTATGCAGTGTATAGAAGGTCTTGTATTTTTTTATCCATTCTGTTTTCCTATGCCTTTTGATTGGAGCATGTTGCCCTTTTACATTCCCAGTGGTTATTGATAGATATAAACTTAGTGCCATTGTGTTACCTCTCAAGTCACTATTTATGGAGATTTTGTCTGCTTATTTCTAGTCTTTGTTTCTTTTAGTCTTCCTTACCCACTCAAAGAGTCCCATTTAATATTTCTCAAAGGGTTGGTTTAGATGCCACGAACTCCTTTGGTTTTTGTTTGGGAAATTCTCTCTCTCCTTGTATCTGAATGACAGCCTTGATGGGTA
Source organism: Neofelis nebulosa (assembly GCF_028018385.1). Taxonomy (NCBI): domain Eukaryota; kingdom Metazoa; phylum Chordata; class Mammalia; order Carnivora; family Felidae; genus Neofelis; species Neofelis nebulosa. Next base: position 149,085,207 of record NC_080788.1, read on the forward strand.
AGGATTCTTGGCTGCATATTTTTTAATTGGGCATGTTGAGGATATCATGCCACTCCTTTCTTGCCTGCAGGTTTCTGTGGAGACATCTGCCATAATCTTTTATGTCTTCCCTTTTTAGTTAGCGACTTCTTTTGACTTGCTGCTTTTAGTGTTTTTCTTTCTATGTGTATTTTGCTAATTTTACTGTTATATGTCTCTCTGTTGCCTGCTTTTTTTATTTTAATGGGAGTTCTCTGTGACTCATAGATGTGGACGACTGTTTCTTTCCCCAGTTTGTGGACATTTTCCACTATAATGCACTGAGATAAAACTTTTCCTTTTTTTCCTCCCACTCGTTTTGCTCAGGGACTCCTTTTTTTTCACTATATGAAGTTTATTGTCAGATTGGTTTCTATACAACACCCAGTGCTCATCCCAAAAGGTGCCCTCCTCAATACCCATCACCCACCCTCCATTCCCTCCCACCCCCCATCAACCCTCAGTGTGTTCTGTTTTTAAGAGTCTCTTACACTTTGGCTCTCTCCCACTCTCACCTCCTTTTTTTTCCTTCCCCTCCCCCATGGGCTTCTGTTAAGTTTTTCAGGATCCACATAAGAGTGAAACATATGGTATCTGTCTTTTTCTGTATGGCTTATTTCACTTAGCATAACACTCTCCAGTTCCATCCATGTTGCTACAAAAGGCCATATTTCATTCTTTCTCATTGCCACGTAGTACTCCTTTGTGTATATAAACCACAATGTCTCAGGGACTCCTTTGAAAAGAATTTTATTTCACTTTTTGGAGTTGCTGAGTTCCCGAAGTATACGTTTGAGATGCAATATTTAGTTTTCCTCTTCTTTCCTGCTTCATTTCCCCCATAATTTTATCTTCTATGTCACTTACTCACTCATCTGCTTCTTTCCACCTGAGGTCATTATATACAATCAGTTTCACATCCCGTTTATAGCATTTGTAACGTTTCAGACTGACAAGTTTTTAGGTCTTTTCTATATGTAGACAGGGTATCCTCCTGTCTTGTTTGCTTTCTTGAAGCACAGCTAGTGTCCTTATGATAGTTTTTAAAAATTATTTTCACTTATTATAGTTTTTAAAAATTCTGTTTGAGGCATATTTGTTATATGTGTTTTAATTATATCCCTTACAATGACCTTTTATCGTTTATTCTTTTGGAATGCATTCCTCCATCAGTCTGTATGTCTGTCTCTGCTTTCTTAAGTTTTTCGGAAAATCCTGTTATGTTTTCTGCTTCTAGAGTAGTGTCTTCATGACAAGTGTTTACATACTGTTGAGGACCTGATATTCTGGAAGCATTTCTTGCATGTGCTGTGTGCACTGTGCTGTCATGTATTGGCTGCTGTGTCCCTCAAGTCAGTCCTCTGAAAGTTTCTCCTTGCCTCCAGTAGGGAGTTTTTCAACTTTGTCCAGTGTTGTGTTTTAACTAAGTGAGTTTGTTCTGACTGTTAAAAGAGGCTAATTCCTATGTCCCCTAGAAGTGAAGCTTTGCCTCACTATATGGTCAGAAGACTTGGTGCCTGTGGGGGTATATGGTGGTCTTTGGAGGGAGGGGCGTGGTGCTGGTCTGGGTTCCAGGCAGTCTTTTCCTAGTAAGGAAGCATCTGAGTAAGACAAGGGGGGTGGATCTTGGTGTCAGTGGCTCAGCTTCTACTGGGGGGTGCTGTGCTGTTCACTGAACTCTGTCCATGCTGATTGGCGGGAGGAAATATTGGCATCAGCAACCCGTCTAGTCCCTGCAGTTGGAGTTCCCAGCCGCCCCTGTTCAGGAAGCCCTCCCACAGAGAGAAAAATCTGTACTCGTTGGTCCCAGTCAGAACCCTGCCTTCACCCTGTCTGTGTCCAAGCCATTGGCCCACCTGGTGGCACAGAGCTCTTATATTTTATATTACGAGCTCTAGCTGGGTTTCCGAAGTCCAAACTGTATGAACTCAGTATTAAAGGGACCCCACCGATCCTCTGGGAGAGGGTTTTTCTGTGTTGTGGCTGGAGCTGGTTATCCCAGAAGGGCAGTTGCATGAACATTAGGGGCTTGGAGTTCATGGTAAAGAACATCAAGAAGGCAGCGTCCAGTTAGGTGCTCTTAGCAGAGGCTCCAATGCTAATGACCAGGGCAGTGCAATGGTGCCTGTCAGCTCTCGTGTCCCATGAGAGGCAATGCCCCCTCTCCCAAATGCACTCCAAGAAGGGACTGTCTCTCTCTATGCCAGCCAGGGTACCCTCAGATCGCAGTGCCCGCCCCATTGGTCTCTGCTCTCCTTCTTCACAGGAGCACTGCCATGCCCACCAGGCTCCACCCCCGTGACAGCATGGACTTCTAAATCTTTAGTCTTTGAACTCCACATTTACAGGAGGTTGACTTCATGATTACCTTATTTTAATCTTGACTGCATCATGGGTGCCCAGATTAACCACTCCTTCTGAGTATGTCTGATATGTGTTTGCAGAAGAGATTGGCATTTCCATCCATGTTTTCTTTCTGCCTAGGCATCACCCATTCCATTATAGTTCTGAGTAGAACCCGATGCAGAGGGAGGAAGAATTCCCTCATTTTTACTTCCCATGTGCTTGTTTGAACTGGACATTGGTCTCCTCTTGCCCTTGTTCTGAGAGCTACATCATCAGCTCTGCAGTTTCTGAGACTAGAGTATTTCATAATCAGGCGAGAATTACACCATTGGTTTTCCTGGGTCCCCAACTTGTGGCAGTAGATCATGGGACTTCTCAACATATTTTGTCATGGAAACCAATGTGCTTTGGATTCTGTTGCTCAAGGGAATCCTGACTAATACATGGAGATGATTCATCTCTTGTTTAGAGGAATTGAATAAAGCTGTAGCTCATTGAATGTCCTGAGTAGCAAATGCCAGGAGGGAAGAGTCACGTTGTTTGATTGGGACAAGCGATGGGTGAAGATAATGGGGAGCTGTGGGATCCTGTGGTCCTGGCTGCACAGGGAGTCCATCTGGGTCTGCTTTAAGGTTCAGCTGTTGTGCCTCAGGAAATCTGTAATTCACTCATGTTGAGGGACAGGAGTAAGCAATGCAAACAACTGTGTCTTTGTGCATGTTAGTGCAGTTTTCCTATGACAACACAGTTGCTAATTCAGAAAGTTAATAGGTAAGCACAGAATCCTGTGTCCAGGAACTGCTGTGTTGAGAGGAAACCCCAGACCCTGACAGGAAACCTGCATGTATCCTCCAAATGCACCTGCTCCTGGGAACACAAAGGAGAATTGTGCATAGTGTGCGCCCCCTGGTGGTGCTGATCCGCTCCTGCAGGGAGGTTTGTGTCTGGGCTGCCAGCGAGGTCCCCTCACCGTGTCTCTTGCACAGTAATATGTGGCCATGTCCTCATTCTTGAGGTTGTTCATCTGCAGATACAGCGTGTTCTTGGCGTTGTCTCTGGAGATGGTGAATCGGCCCTTCACGGAGTCTGCGTAGTTTGTACTACTTCCATCAGCATAAATGCGTGCGACCCACTGCAGTCCCTTCCCTGGAGCCTGGCGGACCCAGTGCATGCTATAGATACTGAAGGTGAATCCAGAGGCCACACAGGTGAGTCTCAGGGACTCCCCCGGCTTCACCTGTTCTCCTCCAGTCTCCTCCAGCTTCTCGTCACACAGTACACCTGCAGACACAAGACATCTTGGTGAGGAAACCGTCACACATCTACTGGTCTCACTCATATCCACTCACATACTCAGTGTCTCTCGTTCACCATGAATTACCTTTTAAAAGAGCAACCAGGAAAACCCAGCCCAGCACAAACTCCATGGTGAGGTGTGTGTGTTCTGTGCTGATCACAGAATGGGAACACCTGGGACTCCCGGGGCTGGGGCTCCTCTCCCAGCTGCAGGGTTGGAGCTGGACTGGTTTAATCAGCACAGGGAGGGCCCTATTTGCATATCCTCTGACTATATATCAGGCTCCAGACTTAGATTTGTTTCAAATTTAAAACCAGTGTTTGAGAGGCACTTCTAGATCACTTCTTGCAGAAGGGACTGTGACAGTATAAATAATTCTGATCTGTGAACACAGTGATCTTTTCATCTGTGTTTGCCATTTTACATGTCTTTCTCCCAGCACGTCATGTTTGGTATACTATTTTACTTTTTAGTGAAATTTAATCCTAAATACTTTATTTTGTGCCATATATTTTAATGTGTGTTTATTTTTGTGTGACAGATAGAGGGAAGGAGAGAGAGATCAGAGAGAGAGAAGGGGACAGAGAATCCCAAGCAGGCTCTGCACAATCATTGCAGACCCTGCCTTAGAATTAAACTCAGGAACCATGAGATCATGACCTGAGGCAAAATCAACAGTAGGCACTTAACGGATTGAGCCACACAGATGCTCCATTTTGTGCCATTTTCAATTGTGTGATTTTGTTATTTTTTTCATATACTATGTTTTAGGTGTGTGGAAATACAACATATTTTTGTATGTAGATTTGTACCCTGAACTTTTCCTGAGTTTATTAGTTCTAATACTTTTTTTATGGAGTTTCTAAGATTTCACTATAAGTTCAGGTGATTCTCAAACAAATAATTTTCTTCTTCCTGATTTGCATGTCTTTATTTCATTTTCTTACCTAATTTTTATGGGTACATCTTCAACTTGTAGGACCAGAAAGGTTTTTCCTTCTTTGCTTCTGTGTTCTTTGTCTGGTTTAAGGATTCAACTGACATAAGACAGATCTACAGAAGACAATAAATTTCATTTTGCATGTGCACAAGCTTCCAAATAATATGACACCCAGAGAATGAAGAAAGTAGGTGGCCCTTGTGCCTTTTAGAAAAAAAAATGGATTTGCGAAGAGTTAACAAGACAGAGATTTGGGTCTGGGCAAGTCAATTAGTGAGGAATTAACAAGGCTTGTTTGCACAGCCTTCTTGGTGCTAAAGTTCCCATTTCTGGTGTAAGGATGGTTCTTCCATTCTGGTAGAGGGAAAGGAAGTTTCCCAGGAGAGATTTATTTCCTGCTCTCAAGGGGACAAAGGAGGGTCACAGTTTCCTTAGACTAGCTGTTACTCAAGTGACTTTCCTCCAAATAAGCCATGTGACAAGATGACATACAGTGGGTGCCATATTTTACTGGTCTTCATGTTACCATGCAGAATACCTATGTAGGGAATGAGAATCCTTGCCCGGCTCCTAACATGACAGGAAAAGCGTCAGTTTTTCACTGTTAAATATGCTGTCAGCTGTGGGCTTTTCAACTACGGCCACAATTTTGTGGAGGTAATTTCTTTCTTTCCCTCAGTTGCTGAGATTTTTTAATAATGACAATTTGTTGAATTTTGTCTCGTTTTATATATATCAATAGATGATGATATAGGTGATCAATAGATGTGACTGCATTGTCATATATGACCCTTTCATTGTGCTGTTGCATTCACTATGCTAGGAGTTTTGCATGTATGTCCATCTGAGATATTGGCCTTTAGTTTCTCTTAAGGTGTCTTTTGATTTCACATCATAGTAAGGTTGGTCTTGTAGATGAGTTGGGGCATATTCCTTTCTTTTCAGTATTTGGTAAGAGTCTGAGAGGTATTGGCATTAAATATCCTTTATATTTTGATACAGTTCATAGATAAAGTCCTCTGTTACCAAGCTGAATTTTTTTCTTTAGGGGCGGGATATGATTAGATTATAGATTCAATCTTACTTGCTTTAATTCTGTTAATTTTCTATTTCTTCATGTACAGTCTTGTGGATTGTATAACTCTAGAAACTGCCTAGTTGCCCCTTAGTTATCTAATAATGGGTCTATAATTATCTAGGGATTTTCTGTTATTGTTCTTCACTTCTTTGGTATCAGTTATGTCCCCTCCTTAATTCTGATTGTATCTGTTTGAGTTTTACTTATTTCCTAGTAGAGATGCTTTTTCAATTGCATTTAGCTTTCCAGATATCAATTTCGATTTGTTAATTTTTTGTATTATTACACTCCTTATTCCTTTTATCTGTTCTAATAATTTCTAATGTTAGTTGAGTTAATAAAAATGCCAATGAATGTATCTGGGCAATTCTTATTTATATGGTACCACAAAGCACACAGAAGTGAGAAAACAATCCTGAGAAAGAAGAACAAACCTGGAGACAGCACACGTCCTTCTTTCTAAGTATATTGCATAGGTACATTGTCTATAACACTGTGCTGCTGGCATACAGTCAGACACACAGACCAGTGGAGCAGGTTACAGAGACCAGGATGAAATGTGTCTGGATGCAGTCAGCATATCCTCCATGAGATTTCATAGAATTAAAATTAGGGAAAAAATGGCCTCTTTCACAAATGGTTTTGAATTCCAGTGAGTAAAATAATGACATTTGGTCCTTATCTTATACCATACAGATATGTAGACTCCCATTCAGCTGTGATTGCCCCCTTGTGGTCCCCGTGCTCCTGTTGTTTCACAGATTCCCTGCAGAGATACAGTGACTCCTTTATTCCCCTCCCCATTTATGCAACATGCAAGGGTGAGACCTTTCCATCATGAGCACTGCAGACCCTTCTGTTCACAGGATGTCTCCTCCTACATATTTTCCATCTTTGAACCCTTCACTTTGCTTCTTGCCTATAAATATACAGTTATATTTCCTTTAATCATTGGTGAGGAACAATCTTGAATAGTTATCCTTATCAGCTGGCAAGAGTCAGAAGAACTTTTCATTTGATAATAGAGAGAACAAAAGAAAGATTTTTGGGCTCATAAATTCTACTTTCATGAAACTGGGATAAATGTGCTCAGCTTCAGACATGTACTACCTTTAAGAAAAAAGGAAGTGTCAATGCCAGAGACACGTTGGAGTCTGAGATTCAGAGCATTCTGTCTTTGAACGTAACGGGTTTCCCCAGATTGATAATCAAATTGTTTCTTGTTGGTGATGCACTTCTAAATTACACTGTATTTCTCCTGGGATAGGAATGTCAGTACCTATTATGTTATGGTTACCATGCAGAAGCATTCAGAAAACAAAAATGGTTTTCTAGATATGCCGGTCGGCTGATGGAGAGGGATTCACCTCAGGATGGAAGGTACCACGGTCTCACCCTACCCAAGCTACATGGTTAGATTTGGGGTTTTAGAGGTAGTGAAATTTAGGTACGTTTTGGACTTGACTTAATATGTAATGATTTGACATGTTGGAGGATTTGGGGGTGTGGTAATGTGAGTGTCATGTGGGATGGAGGTGAACTTTCCCTGACATCAGTGTGGACTGTGGTCATCTATGTCATTCTTGAACCTGTGTAGAATAACTTATGTGGCCAAAGGGACTTGTCACATGAGATTAATTTTGAGACATTGATATTACTGCCATGTGTATGAGTCTGGGGATGGCGTTCAGGACACAGATGGGCAGTCACCAAATGTCCATCTCGGAACTGAAGATGAGTAGGTCCTGAAGACAGCACATCTGTGGGAGGGAATACCTTGAGAATTGTGGGATGAAACCCCTCATCACCAGTCACAGACACTTTCTTGCATGAAGTTCAAGTCTCCCTCTGGATCTGAGTGTCTAACTGAACCCAGGTGGATATGCATGGATGTCCCCAAAATGCTCTGAGGCGAAGAGAAATGGTAAGGAAAGAAACATGAAGAAAGACAGATAACAACAAGGAAAGACACATAAAGGTGTCATTGCCATTGAGAGAGGACTTCTGGGGATGACATGCATCCTGTTTTCTGCAGGCTTGATTGGACGATGTTGGACACTAGCCAGTGGAGTTCGGGGGCAGCCCTACAAACTGGGCTCTGGGATGTACGACCAGAACCATAGCCACCCTCAAAGCTGACTGTATTGTGGACAAGTGACATGACTCGGGAGGTCCCTCACCTGAGGGTAAAGAGATGTTCTGGCCACCTGTGGCCCCCCCACCCTCTGAGGTCACTCCCTCCAAATGTTATACATTCACAGCTTCTATTGTATGTGAAATGTACCCTCTCTCAGTAAGGCGATGGTCCACTGCTGGTTCTGGGAGGATCCATCCTTGTGACCTTGTCTCTGGTATAAACCTCTTCTCTGTCTTCTAAGAATGAAAGCAAAGTTCCCCTTAACATGCAGCTAAAATCCAATATTGTGCCCTCACTTGGATCCAATTATTTTTTGGTGTAAATCACTAGTGAAATTGTCATCTGTTTGGAAATTCCCTTCAGAAGCAAGTACTGGAATACATGCGTGGTGTCAGGTGGTGTAGACCAGTGGAACAGCACATGGTAACCATGCATCCTCAAGGCTGAGCTTGTTCCCTAGTGAGGAATGGGAAGTACAAGGAATGCCAGGTGACACTAGTCTGTGCTTTCTGAGTACCCAGCAGACCTGGGTGAATGAGCCTGGTCCAGGAGCAAGGACGTCTACACACAGGCAATACATAGATGCCAGCTGTCTAGACAGACTGCCCATGAGACGGGGTCACAGAGAAGCAGGGAAGGGCAGCTGGGGTTTGAATTCCTACTCACGTGGCACCAACATTGGGAATCCTGAGTATGTTTGTTAATTAATGTCCACTACCAGTTAGGGATAAAATGGGTAAATGCAAGTTGTTAGACTCACTGCCCTAGATCCCATTGGTTATGACCATTTGTAACAACATTTGTCCCCTTCCTTTTTTCCCCCTGTTTTTTAATATATGAAGATTTTATTTATTTACATCTTTGTTAGTTAAAATGTAGTGTAGTTTTAGTTTTGGGAATAAAATTTAGTGATTCATCACATACATTAACATCCAGTGCGCATCACAAGTGACCTACATAATCTCCATCACCCGTTTAGCTATTTGAATCAGAATTTTTGTGTCCTTTGTGTAACTACCTTGTAGAGAAATTGGTGGGACATAAGGTAACTCTATTTTAACTTTTTAAACTCTTCTCCAGTGTGGTCACACCACTTGGCATTTCCACCAAGATTATAGGAAGGTTCCTCTGTCTCCACATCCTTGCCCATATCTGTTGTTTCCTGAATTGTTCATTTTAGCCATTCTGACAGGTGTGAGGTGGTATCTTATCATGATTTTGAATTGATTTTCCCCAATGATGAGTGATGTTGAGCATCTTTTCATGTGTCTCTTAACCATCCAGATGTTTTCTTTGGAAAAGTGTCTGCTCATGTCTTTTGACCATTCACTGAATATTTATTTGTTCTTCTGTGTTTGTTAAGTTCTTATAGATTTTGGATACTAACTCTTACCACGTATGTCATTTTCAAATATCTTCACTCCTCTGTCAGTTGCCAATTAGTGTTGTTGACTGTTTCCTCCACTGTGCAGAAGCTTTTTATCTTGATGAGGTCCCAATAGTTCATTTTTTGCTTTTGTTTTCCTTGCCTCTAGAGGCGTGTCTATTAAGAAGTTGCTGAGGTCGAGGTCAAAGAGGTTTCTGCCTGTTTTCTCTTATAGATGTTGATGCTTTTTGGTCGTACATTTAGGTTTTTCATCCATTTTGAATATATTTTTGTGTTTGCTGTAGGAAAGTGTGCCAGATTCATTCTTCTGCATGTTACTATCCAGTTTTCCCAGCACCATTTGCTGAACAGACTGTTCAGGAAATCTGGTTCTCTATTCTGTCCCATTCATGTATTTGTCTATTTTTGTGCCAGTACCATGCTTTCTTGATGATTACAGCTTCGTAATACAGCTTGAAGTCTATTGTTCTTGTAAGTATAGTGTTCCTGGTAAAACAAACTTTGTAAACCAGACCCGAGTAGGTAAGCATAGAGTCATGTGTCCAGAGAGGCTTCCTGGGGGAAACTGCTGTATGGAGAGGAAGCCCCAGGCCACAAAACCTTCCAACAACCCCTACCTGCACCTGCTCCTGGGAACACAAACAGAATGGTGCATAGTGTGCACCCCCTGGCGGTCCTGATCTTCTTCTACAGGGTGGTTTGTGTCTGGGCTCACACTGACAACCCCTCACTGTGTCCTTGCACAGTAATACATGGCCGTGTCTGCAGACCTCTGACTGCTTAGCTCCATGTAGTCTGTGTTTGTGGATGTGTCTGCTGTCAGAGTGAGTCCGCTCTGGAACTTCTGTGCATAGCTTGTAGAACCATCTTCAGGGTCAATGCTTCCCATCCACTCAAGCCCTTGTGCAGGACCCTGTCGCACCCAGTGCATATAGTAATCAGTGAATCTATATCCAGATACTTTGCAGAAGATCTTCACTGATGCCCCAGGCTTCCTCACTTCAGCCCCAGACTGCACCAGCAAAACCTGGGAGTGCACACCTGTAGAGAGGGGACAAGAGTGGATGAAATCAATGTTGACTGGTCCTGGTCCTATCCTGTGTCCAGGGACTTGGCTGACCCTTACCTGTCGCCACTGCCACCAGGTAGAGGATTCTCCAGCTCCAGTCCATTGTGAGGGGGTGTGTCTCAGGGTCTCCGGTAGAGGATGGCATTGTACGGTGATGCTCTCAGGGCACAGACACACCCATACTTAACCTAGTGCTCTGAGGACTATTTGCATAGCCATGAGACAGAGTATTTCATACACAGGACCAGAACCATCTGGAGACGGTCCCAGAGACCGTGTACATTGGGACTCAGAGAGCACCAGTCTAATCCTTGTTTGAGGACATGGGTCCTTGGCCAGGTTCCTGAACTGTGTGCAGACTGAGCTCCTGCCACTGAGTGATAAGACCTTACAGAAAATTCTCCCCATTGTGGACCAGTATTGAATGAGGCAGAGACCACCTGAACCTGTTGTTGGCTCTGATATCTGTACGTCTTATTCCTGGATAAGCATGACTCCAAACTGTTGCACAAAATGGGGTAATATATGCATCCTGGCTTCCGTCTCCTAGATGAAAATATCTACAAGCCCTGGACTAGCAGCGTCAAGTGTCTTCTCACTGCCTGAGTTCATTAAATGCTCTGACGGAACAGGATATTTAAACACCCTTTAGCATCCATCATCTTGCTCATATATTAGATTGCTTTCTGGAAAAGGAAACACTGGCTTCTACACAAAAGCCTTCCTCACCCCTTGTGAACCTACTCACCTGGGGTAGCAGCCTGGTCCTGGGTAGTACTGAAAGCTCCCTGCAGTCTACGCCTGGCTCTGCAGGGAGGTTCCTGTCAAGACTCACAGGACATTTATTCCCGTGTCTCTACTCCAGCATTACATGGTGGAGGGGAGCAGAATATGCCACCCCAAATATGCCACTGGAATGAAACATGCTTGAGAAACAGCCAGTGCAGAGACGCACTGACCATCCTTTGTTCCCTAAACAAAATATAAATCTCCTATGTGAAATACACCCTTTTTGTACCAGGAGGGGAGAAATGTCCTTAGCACCAGAAAAAGGAATTTAGGCTGCAGAATGCTGTGCAGAGAAACCTTAGTTCTTCACTATTGTAGTAACACTAAGCACATTGAAGCTCTCACTTTTTCCCCATTGAGGATGATATTAGTGTTGGGTCATTCATATATGGCTTTTATGATCTCGAGGTATGCTTCTTCTATCCCTACTTTCTTGAGGGTTTTTATCAAGAAAGGATGCCGTATTTTGTCGAATGCTTTCTCTGCATCTATGGAGAGGATCATGTGGTTCTTGTCCTTTCTTTTATTGATGTGATGAATCACGTTAATTGCTTTGCAGATATTGAACCAGCCCTGCATCCCAGGTATAAATCCCACTTGGTCGTGATGAATATTTTTTTTAATGTATTGTAGTATGTGGTAGGCTAATATCTTGTTGAGGATTTTTGCATCCATGTTCATCAGGGAAATTGGTCTATAGTTCTCCTTTTTAGTGTGGTCTCTGTCTGCTTTTGGAATCAAGGTAATTCTGGCTTCAGAAAGAGTCTGGAAGTTTTCCTTACATTTCTATATTTTGGAACAGCTTCAAGACAATAGGTATTAACTCTTCCTTAAATGTTTGGTAGAATCCCCTGGAAACCCATCTGGCCCTGGAGTCTTGTTTTTGACAGATTTTTGTTTACTAATACTGTTTCCTTACTGGTTATGGGTCTGTTCAAATTTTTATATTTCTTCTTGTTTCCGTTTGGTAGTGTATATGTTTCTATAATGTGCCCATTTCTTCCAGATTGCCCATTTTATTGGCATATAATTGCTCATAATATTCTCTTATTGTTTTTATTTCTGTTGTGTTGGTTGTGATCTTTCCTCTGTCATTCTTGATTTTACTTATTTGCATCCTTTCCTTTTTCTTTTGGGTCAAACTGGCTAGTGGTTTATCAATTTTGTTCATTTTTCAAAGAACCTGCTTCCGGTTTCATTGATTTGGTCTACTGTTTTTTTGGTTTCGATACCATTAATTTCTTTTGTAATCTTTATTATTTCCTGTCTTCTGCTGGTTTTGGGTTCTATTGGCTGTTCTTTTTCCAGCTCCTTAAGGTGTAAGGTTAGGTTGTGTATCTGAGATCTTTCTTCCTTCTTTAGGAAGGCCTGGAATGCTATATACTTTCATATTATGACCACCTTTGCTGCGTCCCAGAGGTTTTGGGTTGTGGTGTTATCATTTTAATTGACTTCCATATATTTTTTAACTTCCTCTTAACTGCTTGGTTAGCCCATACATTCTTTAGTCGGATGTTCTTTAGTCTCCAAGTATTTTTTACTTTTCGAAATTTCTTCTTGTGGTTGATTTTGAGTATCACAGCATTGTGTTCTAAAAATATGCACAGTATGATCTCAATCTTTTTGTACTTACTTAGGGCTGATTTGTGTCCCAGTATATGGTCTATTCTGGAGAACCTTCCATGTGCGCTGGAGAAGAATGCATATTCTGCTGCTTTAGGATGAAATATTCTGAATATATCTGTTAAGCCCATCTGGTCCAGTGTGTCATTCAAAGCCATTCTTTCCTTGTCAATTTTTTGTTGAGATGATCTGTCCATTGCTGTGAGTGGGGTGTTGAAGTCTCCTAATATTATGGTATTACTATCGGTGAGTTTCTTTATGTTTGTGATTAATTGATTTATATATTTGTGTGCTCTCCCATTTGGCACATAAATGTTTACAACTATTGGGTCTTCTTCATCTATAGACCCCTTGATCATGATATAATGCCCTTCTGCATCTCTTGATACAGTATTTTTAAGTCTAGATTGTCTGATATAAGTATGGCTACTCGGGGTTTCTTTTGTTGACCATTAGCATGATAGATGGTTCTCCATCCCCTTATGTTCAATCTGAAGGTGTCTTTAGGTCTAAAGTGGGTCTCTTGTGAACAGCATATAGATGGATCTTGTTTTCTTATCCATTCCGTTACCCTGTGTCTTTTGATTGGGGCATTGAGTCCACTGAGGTTTAGAGTGAGTACTGAAAGATGTGAGTTTATTGCCATGATGATGCTTGTAGATCTGGAGTTTCTGATGGTGTGCTCTGGTCGTTTCTAATCTTTCTTGCTTTTGATATATATATATATATATATATATATATATATATATATATATATATATATATTTTTTTTTTTTTTTTTTCCATCTTTTGTCCCTGAGAGAGTCCCCCTTAAATTTTTTTGCAGGGCTGGTTTAGTGGTCAAAAACTCTTTTAATTTTTGTTTGTCTGGGAAACTTTTATCTCACCTTATATTTTGAATGACAGCCTTCCTGGATAAAGAATTCTTGTCTGCATACTTTTCTGATTCAGCACACTGAATAGACTCCACCACTCCTTTCTGGCCTGCTGAGATTCTGTGGATAGGTGTGCTGCAAACCTGATCTGTCTTCCCTTGTATGTTAGGGACTTTTTTTTCCTTTCTGCTTTCATGATTCTCTCCTTGCCTGAGTATTTTGTGCATTTGACTATGATATGCCTTGTTGCTGGCCAGTTTTTGTTGAATCTAATGGGGGTCCTCTGTGCTTCCTGGATTTTGATGTCTGTGTCTTTCCCCAGGTTAGGAAAGTTTTCCGCTATGATCGGCTCACATAACCCTTCTACCCCTATTTCTCTTTCTTCCTCTTCTGAGACTCCTATGATTCTGATGTTCCTTTTTAATGAGTCACTGGTTTCTCTAATTCTTAAATCATGCCCTTTTGCCTTAATCTCCCTCTTTTTTTTCTGCTTCATTATTTCCTATTAGTTTCTCCTCTATATCGCTGATTCTCTGTTCTGCCTCATCCATCCTTACCACAGCTGCATCCATCCGTGATTGCAGTTCAGGTATAGCATTTTTAATTTCATTCTGGCTATTTGTTTTCTTACTTCTCTTAACTCTTCAGAAAGGGATTCTAATCTATTTTTGACTGCATATAGTGTTCTTATTATCGTGATTCTAAATTCTGGTTCAGACATCTTTCTTGTACCTGTGTTGGTTAAATTCCTGGCTGTCGTTTCTTCGTGGTCTTTCTTTTGGGGTGAATTCCTTTGTTTTGTCATTTTTGAAGAGAGAAAAGGAATTAATGAAGTAGAAATATTGAGATAAAACAAATAAAATTACAAAAATATTAAAATTAAAAATTAAACACACACACACACAAATCTAATAGTTAATGCTTGATCCTAGGTGCGTTTTGTTTCAGTGTTGAAAGTGGTTTGACAGATTAGGGGAAAAAAAGGGGGCAAAGTAAATCATTTGAGAATTTGAAAAAATGAATACACTGATGTAGAGTAAAATGGGTAGATGGGAGTAAAATAGAATTTGAAAATAATATAGACAAAAGTAAAGTATACAGTAGAAAAAATTAAATAAAATATTTTTAATAAAAATTATGAATTTTTTGTTCTGTATTTAAGAAAAAAGTAAAGAAACGAAAAAGAGAATAAAGATAAAGAAAAGAAAAAAAAGAAATAATTTGATAATTTGAAAAAGTGAATATACTGTAGTAGACTAAAGTAAAATGATGGAAATAAAATGGAATTTGAAAAAATTTACACAAAACTAAAAAAAACATACTAATGACAATTAAATAAGATTATTTTGTAAATATGAAATTTATTGTCAAATAGTTTTCTATACAACACCCAATGATCATCCCAACAGGTGCCCTCCTCAATACCCATCACCCACCCTCGCCACCCTCCCACCCCCATCAACACTCAGTTTATTCAGTTATTAAGAGTCTGTTATGGTTTGACTCCCTCCCTATAACTTTTTTTTTCCCCTTCCCATGGTCTTCTGTCAAGTTTCTCAGGATCCAAATAAGAGTGAAAACATACGGTATCTGTCTTTCTCCATATGACTAATTTCACTCAGCACAACACTCTCCAGATCCAACCATGTTGCTACAAAAGGCCACATTTCATTCTTTCTCAATGTCAGGTAGTATTCCATTTTGAATAGATACCACAATTCCTTTATCCATTCATTAGTTGATGGACATTTAGACTCTTTCCATAATTTGGCTATTGTTCAAAGTGGTGCTATAAATATTGGGGTACAAGTACCCATATGCCTCAGCCCTCCTGTATCCTTTGGGTAAATTCCTAGCAGTGCTATTGCTGGGTCATAGGGTAGACCTATTTTCAATTTTTTAGGAACATCCACACTAGTTTCCAGAAAGGATGCACCAGTTTGCATTCCCACCAACAGTGCAAGAGGGCCTTACATCAAATATAGTGCCTTACATCAATCCCTTGAAGCATTGAGTCAGTCAAACTAACAAGCCTTATGAGGAATTGGGCACATTTTGACATGTCGTTGAACACACTATACATTGTTTTGGAACCGAGAACAAGTCCTTTCAAAATCCCATGATGGGATGAATACAACTTACTAGAGATGCTGGGGGCTGCACTGATATTTGCTTGAGAGAACAGGGGGTTCCTATCCTCATATCCCAGGTTATAAGTAGGTCCCGTTGCATTCGTGTCTGCCACTATCTGAGAAACAACGTGTTCAAACCATTGGGAATCGCTGAGGGGTCTGATTTCATAGGCAAGGTCATCCAACTTCATGATACCTTCAAGGCCCCCATAGCACGTGTCCATGGTGACCATGCAAAGAGGAATCTCCACCAGGTAGCCGAGGTAGTAACAGTCTGGAGGGATGAAGGGGTAGTCCATCTGCAAGGCTCCCTGATCATCCTGAGTCATCATCAGCAACTGTCTGGACCAAAAGAGTTTCTTGTGCCTATGTGGATAACATGGCTCTTGCCCCCAAAATGCAGGCTATAGGACAGCCAGCCAGGCATCTGAACGCCCTTGCTGTGGTGCAACTGCTTCTTGGGAATTACCACCTCAGAAGAGATGTAGCGCCATGAGGGACGACCTTGAGAACCTTGGACAGGAGCCAGCAATGCCCAGAGCGCAAACAGCAAGAGGGGTGCCCTCAGGGTGACCTGGTCCTCTGCCAGCCTCATGCCCCTGCTCAGGGACATCTGCCAGTGAGAATGGATAAATGGAGGATCCTCAGCAAAACCAGGTCTAGACCATCAGACAGAACAGAGGGCTGTACCAGGTGGCCAGCACCCTACACCTCGGGGCCACCTGTGGGGTTAGGTAACAGTCACAGGGTGTGGCATTGGGTGACCCTGCTCATCAGTTCACCTGGGGTGGATGTGGGAGAGTCAGGTGGGCCATGGTCAACAGTGCTCACATGGACATGGGTAGGGACTTGGACCCAGAAACACGGCTCTATTCAGCACATTCCATCTTTTCTCCATCTACTTGGATACGGGATATGCAATTATAACACACTGAACTTCTCTACCAATTCCATGTCCTGTGTTACTGCTGGGTCACTTTCTCTGGATGACTGCTTTTCCTCATTATGGAGACCAATGCTTCCTACTTCCATGGGATATGGAGGTAGACTGTCAATTTTACCTTTGTACATATTGAAAAGCATCGCTTTGTAATGTTACATGTCTTATTCTGGTTGGCTATTAGTTTGCAAGCCATTTGATCCTTTTGGTTTTTGGTTTGAAGCTTCCTCTGTGTTTACTGAGGAAACATTTCCCAGTATTCTGTGTCATTATTGGTGAAGTACAAAGTTGTATTTTAGTATTTTTCTTATGCCATCTGGTGAGAACAGAAAGTACTGCTGAACATGTGTGAGCCCCAGGGGATTTCCCCTCTAATCCCTTATTGTGGTTCTTTCTTGGCCTCTGGCAGTCTTCTCCCATGCCTGTGAGTTTCTCTCCTCATGTGGAGATAGATGCAGGGGAGTTGAGGTTACTTTGGCAGCTTGCACTATGGAGGCCGCACATGATCGAAAATGGTATCCACCATGGAACTCCCTTGTTTAAGAACTGTCTAGCCCTTTAAAATCCTCTGGGTTGGGCAGAAACCCTCAGAGTTGGCTTTTGGAGAAGAGTCTGCCTTAGCTCCGGGTGGCTGGCCTCCTAAATAAAGCTCAACTTCTTTTCCCACCAAAACTAAAACTTTGAACATTGACCTTTCCAGAAATACTCAGCTGAATTTGGGATTTGATAACAATAAAATGGAGAGTGGAATGGCAGTTGTCAGGGGCTGGCAGGATGGGGCAATGAGGAGTAGATCTCAAGGGCTATGATTTTCTGTTATGCAAGATGATTAAGTTCTAGAAGGGTCTCCACAACATTACCCCTGTCATTAACAGTACTGTACTGTATGGTTCAAATTTTGTGAAGAGTGATGGTCTCATGTTCATTGAGATCCTAACACAAAACAAAAATGGAAGACACGAATTTTACTTCTCACATGACAGTATGCTGAACTGCATGGACACACTCTCTACTGATAATGTGAAAATAATTTAAAAGCATTTACATAGTTTGAATCCTAACCCTGAGGATATGTCATTTACAAATATCTTCTTCAATTCCATAGGTTGCCTTTTAGTTTTGTTGATTGTTTCCCTCACTGTGCAGAAGTGTGCTATTTTGAGGTAGTCCCAATAGTTCATATATGTATGTATTTAATTTTCTTGTTTTATTTTTAATTTAAATTCAAGTCTTCAGTCTTTGAGCTCCACGTTTACGGGAAGTTGACTTGTCATGATTAACTTTATGGGTTATCTGGACTGAGTCATGGGTGCCCAGATTCACCACTGTTTCTGTGGATGTCTGTGATGTGTTTCCAGAAGAGACTGGCATTTCCTTCCATGGTTTCTGTCTGGGCATCACCCATTCCATTAAGGTTGTGAATAGAATCTGATGCAGAGGGAGGAAGAATTCCCTCATTTTTACTTCCCACGTGCTTGTTTGAACTGGAACAGTGGTCCCCTCTGGACCTTGTTATGAGAGTTATATCATCAGATCTCTACATTCTGAGACTAGACCCTAGTTCAGAATCAGACATATTGCACCACTGGTTTTCCTGGGTCTCCAGCTTGTGACAGTAGATCATGGGACTTCCCAACCTCTTTAGTCATGGAAACCAATGTGCTTTGGGTTCTGTTCCTCAGGAGAATCCAGACTAATACATGGAGATGATTTATCTCTTGTTTAGAGGAATTGAATAAAGCTGTAGCTCATTTAACGTCCTGAGTAGCAAGTGCCAGGAGGGAAGTCTCACGTTGTTTGATTGGGACAAGGGCTGGGTGAAGTTAATGGGGAGCTGTGGGATCCTGTGGTCCTGGCTGCACAGGGAGTGCATTTGGGACTCCTCTAATGGTTCAGCTGTTGTGCCTCAGGAAATCTGTAATTCACTCATGTTGAGGGACAGGAGTAAGCAATGAAACATCTGTGTCTTTTGTGCATGTTAGTGCAGTTTTCCTATGACAACAGGTATCTAATTCAGAGAGTTCATAGGTAAGCACAGAATCCTGTGTCCAGAGAGGCTGTGTGGACAGGAAGCCCCAGACCCTGACAGGAAACCTGCCTGTAACCTCCATCTGCACCTGCTCCTGGCAACACAAAGCAGAATTGTGCATAGTGTGCGCCCCCTGGTGGTGCTGATCCCCTCCTGCAGGGAGGTTTGTGTGTGGGCTCCCAGTGATGTCCCCTCACCCAGTCTCTTGCACAGTAATATGTGGCCATGTCTTCGGCCCTCAGGTTCATCTGCAGATACAGCGTGTTCTTGGCATTGTCTCTGGAGATGGTGAATCGGCCCTTCACGGAATCTGCGTAGTATGTGCCACTTCCATCAGTATCAATCCGTCAGACCCACTGCAGCCCCTTCCCTGGAGCCTGGCGGACCCCGTTCATGCTGGAACTACTGAAGGTGAATCCAGAGGCTACAACGGTGAGTCTCAGGGACCCCACAGGTTGCACCAGGTCTCCCCCAGACTCCCCCAGCTGCACGTCACACTGGACACCTGCAGACGCAAGACATTTTGGTCAGGAAACTGTCACACATCCACTGGTTCTCTCTCATATCCACTCACATACTCAGTGTCTCTCGTTCACCATGAATTACCTTTTAAAAAAGCAACAAGGAAAACCAAGCCAAGCACATACTCCATGGTGAGGTGTCTGTGTTCTGTCCTGATCACAGAATGGGAACACCTGGGACCCCTGGAGCTGGGGCTCCTCTCCCAGCTGCACGGTCGGGATGGGCTGGTTTTATCAGCACAGAGAGGGCCCTATTTGCATGTCCTCTTACATATATATCACACTGCAGACTTAGATTTGATTCTTTCAAAGTGAATGGCAGCTTTAGGGATGCACTTCTACATTAGTTTGTGTGGATGGTGCTGTGACAATATGAATAATTCTACACAGTGAGCACAGGTATGTTTGCGGAACTCGTGCATTTTTACATGTCTTTCTTTTTTTTTTTTTAATATATGAAATTTACTGTCAAATTGGTTTCCATACAACACCCAGTGCTCATCCCAAAAGGTGCCCTCCTCAATACCCATCACCCACCCTGCCCTCCCTCCCACCCCCCATCAACCCTCAGTTTGTTTTCAGTTTTTAACAGTCTCTTATGCTTTGGCTCTCTCCCACTCTAACCTCTTTTTTTTTTCCCTTCCCCTCCCCCATGGGTTTCTGTTACGTTTCTCAGGATCCACATAAGAGTGAAACCATATGGTATCTGTCTTTCTCTGTATGGCTTATTTCACTTAGCATCACACTCTCCAGTTCCATCCACGTTGCTACAAAAGGCCATATTTCATTCTTTCTCATTGCCATGTAGTATTCCATTGTGTATATAAACCACAATTTCTTTATCCATTCATCAGTTGATGGACATTTAGGCTCTTTCCATAATTTGGCGATTGTTGAGAGTGCTGCTATAAACATTGGGGTACAAGTGCCCCTATGCATCAGTACTCCTGTATCCCTTGGATAAATTCCTAGCAGTGCTATTGCTGGGTCATAGGGTAGGTCTATTTTTAATTTTCTGAGGAACCTCCACACTGCTTTCCAGAGCGGCTGCACCAATTTGCATTCCCACCAACAGTGCAAGAGGGTTCCCGACTCTCCACATCCTCTCCAGCATCTATAGTCTCCTGATTTCTTCATTTTGGCCACTCTGACTGGCGTGAGGTGGTATCTGAGTGTGGTTTTGATTTGTATTTCCCTGATGAGGAGCGACGTTGAACGTCTTTTCATGTGCCTGTTGGCCATCCGGATGTCTTCTTTAGAGAAGTGTCTATTCATGTTTTCTGCCCATTTCTTCACTGGGTTATTTGTTTTTCGGGTGTGGAGTTTGATGAGCTCTTTATAGATTTTGGATACTAGCCCTTTGTCCGATGTGTCATTTGCAAATATATTTTCCCATTCCGTTGGTTGCCTTTTAGTTTTGTTGGTTGTTTCCTTTGCTGTGCAGAAGCTTTTTATCTTCATAAGGTCCCAGTAATTCACTTTTGCTTTTAATTCCCTTGCCTTTGGGGATGTGCCGAGTAAGAGATTGCTACGGCTGAGGTCAGAGAGGTCTTTTCCTGCTTTCTCCTCTAAGGTTTTGATGGTTTCCTGTCTCACATTCAGGTCCTTTATCCATTTTGAGTTTATTTTTGTGAATGGTGTGAGAAAGTGGTCTAGTTTCAACCTTCTGCATGTTGCTGTCCAGTTCTCCCAGCACCATTTGTTAAAGAGACTGTCTTTTTTCCATTGGATGTTCTTTCCTGCTTTGTCAAAAATGAGTTGGCCATACGTTTGTGGGTCTAGTTCTGGGGTTTCTATTCGATTCCATTGGTCTATGTGTCTGTTTTTATGCCAATACCATGCTGTCTTGATGATGACAGCTTTGTAGTAGAGTCTAAAGTCTGGGATTGTGATGCCTCCTGCTTTGGTCTTCTTCTTCAAAATTGCTTTGGCTATTCGGGGCCTTTTGTGGTTCCATATGAATTTTAGGATTGCTTGTTCTAGTTTCGAGAAGAATGCTGGTGCAATTTTGATTGGGATTGCATTGAATGTGTAGATAGCTTTGGGTAGTATTGACATTTTGACAATATTTATTCTTCCAATCCATGAGCAGGGAATGTCTTTCCATTTCTTTATATCTTCTTCAATTACCTGCATAAGCTTTCTATAGTTTTCAGCATACAGATCTTTTACATCTTTGGTTAGATTTATTCCTAGGTATTTTATGCTTCTTGGTGCAATTGTGAATGGGATCAGTTTCTTTATTTGTCTTTCTGTTGCTTCATTGTTAGTGTATAAGAATGCAACTGATTTCTGTACATTGATTTTGTATCCAGCAACTTTGCTGAATTCATGTATCAGTTCTAGCAGACTTTTGGTGGAGTCTATCGGATTTTCCATGTATAATATCATGTCATCTGCAAAAAGCGAAAGCTTGACTTCATCTTTGCCAATTTGGATGCCTTTGATTTCCTTTTGTTGTCTGATTGCTGATGCTAGAACTTCCAGCACTATATTAAACAGCAGCGGTGAGAGTGGGCATCCCTGTCGTGTTCCTGATCTCAGGGAAAAAGCTCTCAGTTTTTCCCCATTGAGGATGATGTTAGCTGTGGGCTTTTCATAAATGGCTTTTATGATCTTTAAGTATGTTCCTTCTATCCCGACTTTCTCAAGGGTTTTTATTAAGAAAGGGTGCTGGATTTTGTCAAAGGCCTTTTCTGCATCGATTGACAGGATCATATGGTTCTTCTCTTTTTTTTTGTTAATGTGATGTATCACGTTGATCGATTTGCGAATGTTGAACCAGCCCTGCATCCCGGGAATGAATCCCACTTGATCATGGTGAATAATTCTTTTTATATGCTGTTGAATTCGATTTGCTAGTATCTTATTGAGAATTTTTGCATCCATATTCATCAGGGATATTGGCCTGTAGTTCTCTTTTTTTCCTGGGTCTCTGTCTGGTTTAGGAATCAAAGTAATACTGGCTTCATAGAATGAGTCTGGAAGTTTTCCTTCCCTTTCTATTTCTTGGAATAGCTTGAGAAGGATAGGTATTATCTCTGCTTTAAACGTCTGGTAGAACTCCCCTGGGAAGCCATCTGGTCCTGGACTCTTATTTGTTGGGAGATTTTTGATAACCGATTCAATTTCTTCGCTGGTTATGGGTCTGTTCAAGCTTTCTATTTCCTCCTGATTGAGTTTTGGAAGAGTGTGGGTGTTTAGGAATTTGTCCATTTCTTCCAGGTTGTCCAATTTGTTGGCATATAATTTTTCATAGTATTCCCTGATAATTGTTTGTATCTCTGAGGGATTAGTTGTAATCATTCCATTTTCATTCATGATTTTATCTATTTGGGTCATCTCCCTTTTCTTTTTGAGAAGCCTGGCTAGAGGTTTGTCAATTTTGTTTATTTTTTCAAAAAACCAACTCTTGGTTTCGTTGATCTGCTCTACAGTTTTTTTAGATTCTATATTGTTTAT
The DNA here is from genome assembly GCF_028018385.1 of Neofelis nebulosa. NCBI lineage: Eukaryota > Metazoa > Chordata > Mammalia > Carnivora > Felidae > Neofelis > Neofelis nebulosa. Next base: position 149,107,850 of record NC_080788.1, read on the forward strand.
TTCTTCTCTGATCTTTATGATTTCTCTTCTTCTGCTGGGTTTAGGCTGCCTTTGCTGTTCTGCTTCTATTTCCTTTAGGTGTGCTGTTAGATTTTGTATTTGGGATTTTTCTTGTTTCTTGAGATAGGCCTGGATTGCAATGTATTTTCCTCTCAGGACTGCCTTCGCTGCGTCCCAAAGCGTTTGGATTGTTGTATTTTCATTTTCGTTTGTTTCCATATATTTTTTAATTTCTTCTCTAATTGCCTGGTTGACCCACTCATTCTTGAGTAGGGTGTTCTTTAACCTCCATGCTTTTGGAGGTTTTCCAGACTTTTTCCTGTGGTTGATTTCAAGCTTCATAGCATTGTGGTCTGAAAGTATGCATGGTATAATTTCAATTCTTGTAAACTTATGAAGGGCTGTTTTGTGACCCAGTATATGATCTATCTTGGAGAATGTTCCATGTGCACTCGAGAAGAAAGTATATTCTGTTGCTTTGGGATGCAGAGTTCTAAATATATCTGTCAAGTCCATCTGATCCAATGTATCATTCAGGGCCCTTGTTTCTTTATTGACTGTGTGTCTAGATGATCTATCCATTTCTGTAAGTGGGGTGTTAAAGTCCCCTGCAATGACCACATTCTTATCAATAAGGTTGCTTATGTTTATGAGTAACTGTTTTATATATCTGGGGGCTCCGGTATTTGGCGCATAGACATTTATAATTGTTAGCTCTTCCTGATGGATAGACCCTGTAATTATTATATAATGCCCTTCTTCATCTCTTGTTACAGCCTTTAATTTAAAGTCTAGTTTGTCTGATATAAGTATGGCTACTCCAGCTTTCTTTTGGCTTCCAGTAGCATGATAAATAGTTCTCCATCCCCTCACTCTCAATCTAAAGGTGTCCTCAGATCTCAAATGAGTCTCTTGTAGACAGCAAATAGATGGGTCTTGTTTTTTTATCCATTCTGATACCCTATGTCTTTTGGTTGGCGCATTTAATCCATTTACATTCAGTGTTATTATAGAAAGATACGGGTTTAGAGTCATTGTGATGTCTGTATGTTTTATGCTTGTAGTGATGTCTCTGGTACTTTGTCTCACAGGATCCCCCTTATGATCTCTTGTAGGGCTGGTTTCGTGGTGACAAATTCCTTCAGTTTTTGTTTGTTTGGGAAGACCTTTATCTCTCCTTCTATTCTAAATGACAGACTTGCTGGATAAAGGATTCTCGGCTGCATATTTTTTCTGTTTAGCACACTGAAGATATCGTGCGAAGCCTTTCTGGCCTGCCAAGTTTCAAAGGAGAGATCAGTCACGAGTCTTATAGGTCTCCCTTTATATGTGAGGGCACGTTTATCCCTTGCTGCTTTCAGAATTTTCTCTTTATCCTTGTATTTTGCCAGTTTCACTATGATATGTCGTGCAGAAGATCGATTCAAGTTACGTCTGAAGGGAGTTCTCTGTGCCTCTTGGATTTCAATGCCTTTTCCTTCCCCAGTTCAGGGAAGTTCTCAGCTATAATTTCTTCAAGTACCCCTTCAGCACCTTTCCCTCTCTCTTCCTCCTCTGGGATACCAATTATGGGTATATTATTTCTTTTTAGTGTATCACTTAGTTCTCTAATTTTCCCCTCATACTCCTGGATTTTTTTATCTCTCTTTCTTTCAGCTTCCTCTTTCTCCATAACTTTATCTTCTAGTTCACCTATTCTCTCCTCTGCCTCTTCAATCGGAGCCGTCGTGGTTTCCATTTTGTTTTGCATTTCGTTTAAAGCGTTTTTCAGCTCCTCGTGACTGTTCCTTAGTCCCTTGATCTCTGTAGCAAGAGATTCTCTGCTGTCCTGTATACTGTTTTCAAGCCCAGCGATTAATTTTATGACTATTATTCTAAATTCACTTTCTGTTATATTATTTAAATCCTTTTTGATCAGTTCATTAGCTGTTGTTATTTCCTGGAGATTCTTCTGAGGGGAATTCTTCCGTTTGGTCATTTTGGATAGTCCCTGGAGCGGTGAGGACCTGCAGGGCACTTCCCCCGTGCTGTGGTGTATAACTGGAGTTGGTGGGCGGGGCCGCAGTCCGACCTGATGTCTGCCCCCAGCCCACCGCTGGGGCCACAGTCAGACTGGTGTGTGCCTTCTCTTCCCCTCTCCTAGGGGCGGGATTCACTGTGGGGTGGTGTGGCCCGTCTGGTCTACTTGCACACTGCCAGGCTTGTGGTGCTGGGGAGCTGGCATATTAGCTGGGGTGGGTAGGCCAGGTGCACGGGGCGGGAGGGGAAGGCTTACTCGCTTCTCCTTAGGTGATCCACTTCAGGAGGGGCCCTGTGGCAGAGGGAGGGAGTCAGATCCACTGCAGGAGGTGTGGCTCTACAGAAGCACAGAGTTGGGTGTTTGCGCGGAGCGAGCAAGTTCCCTGGCAGGAACTGGTTCTCTTTGGGATTTTGGCTGGGGGATGGGCGGGGGAGATGGCGCTGGCGAGCGCCTTTGTTCCCCGCCAAGCAGAGCTCTGCCGTCCGGGGGCTCAGCAGCTCTCCCTCCCTTTGTCCTCCAGCCTTCCCGCTTTCTGAGCAGAGCTGTTCACTTACGACCTCCCAGAAGCTAAGTCGCGCTTGCTGTCGGAACACAGTCCGTCCGGCCCCTCCTCTTTTGCCAGCCCTACTCCGGGGCTCTGCTTGGCCGGCGAGCTGCCCCTCCGCCCCTGCTCCCTCCCGCCAGGCCGTGGAGCGCGCACCGCCTCGCCGCCCTTCCTACCCTCTTCCGTGGGCCTCTCGTCTGCGCTTGGCTCCGGAGACTCCGTTCTGCTAATCCTCTGGCGGTTTTCTGGGTTCTTTAGGCAGGTGTAGGTGGAATCTAAGTGATCAGCAGGACGCGCGGTGAGCCCAGCGTCCTCCTACGCCACCATCTTCAGGAACTCCCCTACATGTCTTTCATCAACAAAGGTCATTTTCGCTCTACAATTATTTTACATAATTTATGAAGTTTAATCCCAAGTACTTTATTCTGTGCCATTTTCAGTTGTATAATTTTGTTATTTGTTTTGCATATATTTCCATGCTGGGGTGTAGAATCATAGGTGGTTTATTTGTATTTATTTTCTTTGTTCATAGTGCTCATTGTGCATCCTGCACTTTCCCTCATTTTAAAAAACTGGTTCTAATATTTTTTCAGGTATCTCTAGGGTTTTGTTATGTTTAAGATCATGTCATCTGCAAACAAATAATTTTCTTTCCTCCTTACTGATTTAAATGTCTTTGATTTCTTTTTATTGCCAAAGTTTGTGGGTACTTCTTCCAGTTGTAGGAGAAGAATGCTTTTTCCTTCTTTTCTTCTGGGCTTTCATCCTGTCTAAGGATTCAATTGACATAAGACTGATCTAAAGGGGAGAATAAATTTCATTTTGCAAGTGCCTGGGCCTCCTAATAATATGACACCCAGAGAATGAACAAAGCAGGTGGCACTTGTGACTTACAGACAACAAAACATTGGATTTGGCAAGAGTCAAGGCAAAGGTGTGGTTTTGGGGTATTGAATTAGTCAACAAATAACTAGGTTTGTTTGCACAACCTTCTTGTCCCTGAGTTCATTATTCTGGTACTAAGGATGGTTCTCCCCTCCTGGTACAGGGAAGGGGAGTTTCCCAAGGGAGATTTGTATCCTGCTGTCAAGGGACAAAGGAGGGTCTGAGAGTCCTTGGACTGGCTGTTTCTCCCATGACTTTCATCCAAATAAGGACTGTGACACGATGATATGGTTTGAGGCAGCATAGTTATTCTTCACGTTATCATGTGGAATACTTATGTTGGGGATGAGCATCATTTCCTGGCTCCTGATATGGCAGAAATGCTTTTAGTATTTTATGTTCAATATGCTGTCAGATGTGGGCTTTCATAGTGGCCATGATCATGTGGAGGTAATTTCCTTCTCCTTTTTAATTGAGTTATTTTTAAATGATGAACATGTGTTTTTTGTTCATGAAAAAACTTTCTCTAATGATTTTATGAATAGATTAAGGATGGCTTTGATTTAATCATTCCCTCTGTTAATGGAGGACATCACATTTTTGCATTTGTGTATGTTGAAGGAAACTTGCATCTCAGGGATGCATCACACTGGATTATCATGTGTGATCCTTTCAGTGTGCTGTTGAATTCAGTAGACTCGGACTTAATCAAGGAATTTTTCAGGTATGTGTATCTGAGACACTGGCCTGTAGTTTCCCTTCTTGTGGTGTGTTTCTCTGGCTTTGTTGTGAGAGTAAAAGTGTCCTCATAAAGTGCATCTGGGAGTGGTCTTTTTCATCAGCAATTTGTAATAGTTTGAGAAGTATTGGCATTAATTATTCTTTAAATATTGTGGAATTTTAATAAAGCCTTGTTTTTTTTTTTGGAGGGTGAAGGTTTATATTAAGGATATCTTCTTACTAATTTTTGTTTTGTTCCTCTGTATTTTGCATGAAAGTGTATTGGTGGATCATATAATGCTAGAAAATGTGTAATTTGTTCTTGGTGATCTAATTGTTGACCTATAAATATCTAAGTTTTTCCTTTATGATCCTTTTCATGTGTTTAGTTCAGTTATGTCTCCTTTTTCAGTTCCGATCGCATTTGTTTGAATCTTACCTATTTCCCTAGGCTACCTATGTTTTTTAAATTTCACTTATCTTTCCAAATTCAAATTTTAATGAAGTTGATTTGTTTTCTGTATTTGTGATAGTCTTTTTTTCTCTGCTGTATCTTTTTATGTTAATTTTATATTTATCTTTTTATCTCAATAAAAATACCAATGCCTTTTTTTTAAAGGAATGTGAAAAATATACTAACTCATATGTAACCACAAAACACATGGAAGTAAAAAAAAATCATGAAGAGGAGAGAACCTGGAAGAAGGAGAACACTTCTTCCTTCTAAATATATTGCAGACATACATTAGCTCCAACGGTGTACTGCTGGCATGAAATGAGGCATAGAGACCAGTGGAGCTCATTACGGAGCCAAGATGTAGAATTGTGCAGATGCAGTCAGCAAATCCTCCATGAGGTTTCCAACAATGCACAGTGGGGAAAGGATTGTGTCTCTTAAACATGGTGTTGACTAGGGGCGCCTGGGTGGCTCAGTCAGCTAAGCATCCAACTTCCAGTCACGTATTGTTGTCATGATTTGTGGGTTTGAGCCCCACATCAGGCTCTGTGCTGACAGCTCAGAGCCTGGATTCTGTGTCTGCCTCTATCCTGTGCCTCCCCTGATCATGATCTGTCTCTCTCCCTCAAAAATAAAAGAAACATTAAAAAATGGTGTTGATATACACGTGCAAAATAATGACATTTGGCCGTACTCTTGCATCATACATATACGTCAACGCAAAAAAATCTCAAAATGGATTAAAGATTAAGCAGAACAGCTGACCCAAAATGCCTTCGAAGAAAACACACAGGATAACCATTATGACATTCTCTTGACAATGATTTATTTGATACAAAAGCAAAATCACAGAGAACCATGGCAGACAAGGGGGACTGCATCAAACTAGAAAGGGGGCAAATCAAACAGTAGCAGGGTGAGAAGGCAGTCTATGAAATGGGAGACATTACATTAAAAATATTGAAAAGGAGTTAATATCCAAAATACAGGAGGGACTAGTTCACATCAATAGCAAAAATCACAGTTATAATAATAAACGCATCACCTGATTAAAATTTGGGTCAAACATGTAAATATCCATTTTGCAATTAAGGTTGAAAAAATGTCCATCCAGCATATGACTTGCTGTTCATCATCACTAATCATCAGAGAATTCCACCCCCGATCCACTGAGATATCACCTCACAACTGATAGCAAGGCTATTATAAAATAAGGCAAACACAACGAGAACATCTCAAGTGTTGCTGAGGATGTGGAGAACAGGCAATCCTAGAATCCACTTGATGGGAGTGCAACATAGTGTAGCTACTATGGAAAACTGTGGTGCAATAACACACTAAACTGAGTTCCTAATCTGCTCCCATACAGTTGACTTCATGTCCAGCTGAGTGTGAGGAAGGTCTGGGCCTCATGTTCTGTGGAGAGGCAGGTGCAGAGACAGGTGGATCCAGTGGATGATTCCTTCACTACTTAAGTAGAATGGACCCCTGGCTGACCGTTTTGTAAGACTTGACTCAGTGTGCCTCCCCACTGGTTGTCTCAGGCTTCCTGAACTGGATGGACAACAAAAGGAGTGAAGGGTAGAAACTACTCTTTCCTCTCACAGGAACGTGTATATACTGAGAATCCTTGAGAGAAAGTCGTGGAGTTGATGAAGAAGCTGTGGGGTTGCGACAACTACAAGAGTCTTTACTCATGCTCTCTCTTCATGGGCATCAAGGGAAAACCTTAAGGAAAATAAAAGGAGAGAGGAGCTGCTCAAATATATTAAGTTTAGATCACTTGAATGAGTCAGTCTCCTCTGTTTGAAAATCACTTACATCTATTTTAAATGGTGGCCCGTGTACTTGTGAGGCACAGGTCTGATCATATGAGAGTTAATTTATCCCCGAGCTTGGTCTCTGTCAAGGTCGGCACTACTATATGACTGTTCACTCTAAATGTTAGGAGACATCTGTGTTTGTAAATGGTTTAGGAAACAGTGTGTACTGTTTACTGGTCAGGATGAAGCTTGCAGGGCATGATGAGAAAGATGCTTCACAGGAAACCTGACCCTGAAACACTGGTTCCGGATATGAATTCTGAGATCTTGGGTGCCCCTGGAGACCTATGAACCTCCAGGTTCCCTATGTGGCTCCTGGTGTCCTGTGTGTTCCTGATGACCTGAGTGCCCCCAGGTGAACTGAGTGGCAACTAGTGACCTCAACGCCCCATGGACCCCTGAGCATCCCCCTGGAGGTCTGAGTGCTCCATGCAGAACTGAGCGACCCTGGTGTCCTCAGCTCCCCCTGGTAACCTGAGCACCCCAGCAGATCTCAGTTACCTCTGCTGTCCTGAATGCCCCCTTGTGACTTTTAGGTAACCTCAAGGCAAATCGCAATTTTTGGGCCGATGCTCAGCTCTCAGAAATCCTTTGTGGTGTTTGGGCCAGCTCTGTGGCTAGGCCTATCCTGTCCTGTTCACCCTTAGAGGGGGTTCTGATTGTGTGGCTGTTAATCCTGGGGGAACCTCCAAGGGTGTGGCCAGCACCTGCTTTATCCCTCTTCCTCTTGCCTAACAAACTGCCTAACTGATGGACATGTGGCTCTTGTGGTCTGGACCCTAGTATGTGATATAGAATATATGATAGTATGTGAACCATCCACTGCATCCACTCTGCTGGGGTCGGTGGATCCAATTCCACCAGAAATTACTGGTTGAGATGGAGAACCCCAAGATGCTGCTAGTGACGTGCAGAGTGTGCAAGGCCCTCACCAGTTGGGCACAACCCCTGCAGCTGCACCTGGGACAGGACCCCTGGGGACAAGGAGACTCAGCCTGGGCCAGTCACCAGCAGTCACAACCATTCCCATCATCCCACATCTGACATCTGAAACCTTCAGCTTTGGGACCTCTCACCAGGCACAAGGAAGGCCCTACAGTCTCTTCTGTTTCTTGAATACAGTTTTGCCTTCCTTAGGGACTTCAGCCCTGTCTGAGGAGAGAGCTGTGGGCTCCCACTCCGCGAGACTGGAGTTTACTCTAGATCTTGAGAAGTTTGCCTGTGTGGGAGGGAGCATGTCCTGATAAGTGGACAAAAATTGAGTCAGGCTCCCCTGGTCCTTCCAGGTCCACCTGTGGGCATCTCTTTGTGGATCCGCAGGCTTGTTGGTCCACGGTCAAGGCAACACTTGGTCTATGAATTGTGTTGGAGGCAGGTCAACTGATGGCCTCACCTTTCTGATCAGACAGTGAACAAATGAGTGGATCACAATTCACTATACTCTATCTGTCCGAAAGATATTTGAAGGGATCCATATTTTCTCCAGAAAACTTTCCAAATCAAGTCTTTAAGTACATTCAATTTTAACAGTCATTCCTCACATAACTGCATAGGAAAAATCTATATTGATGTCCAGTCTGGTGTAAATATAACAAGCAAAGGACACTTGTTCCCAGGATCTTATTTCTTTTAGTTTCCACACTGATGTATTAACCTCACCTGACAACTACCTGCAGAGCTTGAGCACACCTGGAACTTCTGATCTTGATGGTTCTCTGCTGAGGGGGTTTGCCTCCTCAGTCATCTGCAAAGCTTGGAAGCAGTGCCGACATCTTTAAGTGCTCAGACACCAAGACATGGACACCTTTCTGTCACCTGCAGATATGATTCCCATGCATGGCTGGTGTCTCCATCTCCTGAGGAATCCCCATCCAACACAAGGGGCTGTTAACTCAGGGAGGAGGCACAGATGTCACAGAAAAGTGGGGGACTCTTCACTGATATGGCACAGAGACCATCAGTATCTGAGGTTAGATGTTAATGGCACTAAAACAACCACATTAATGAAAATGGATTGGCTGACCTGGACATCATTGGAATCTAAAAATCCGGAGCCTAGAGAAATGGTAGAAAATGTGTTCATAGTCCTCAAGGCATGTGCCAAGAGGATAAATGCTGAGTTAGCTGAATAGACTTCAAATAGAGATCAGAATGCTAGATAGTAAAAGATGATAAGTGGATAGGTGATGGATGATAGAGGGTAGATAGATGATAGATAGATAATAGATACTTTTATGTTATATTAAAGTCATTATAGAGGATTCACATCATTATGGATGTATTATAATGAAATTACGCACTATTGGCAATATTTTTTAAAAGACCATAATTTCATACGGAAAAGAATATTTGTCACCAACTTGAGATATACAAAAGAAATAATTATGACTTCAATATTTGTGAATACAGCGTCCACATGGGGTAACACATGCCTGCTTGTAGATTCCTCCTCCCTCTGGGGCTTTGGCTTCCATTCCCATTTGTTCCCAGGTCTCCCTTCCTAGGATGTCTTGAGCTCTGGGGTGTGCAGGGACAAGAGCTCTGTCCTGGATCTGGACCATCGTCCCTCTGGTTAACATTTACAGCTCCTTCCAGGCCCTTGCTCAACCACCAGGCTTCTGCCCACCAGGCTCCCTCCCTGCCTCCTCCACCTGCCAGCCTCCTTCTGGACTCTTCCATTCATTTCCTGTGGATTTAACAATAGTTTGGTGGCGCCTGGGTGGCGTAGTCGGTTAAGCGTCCGACTTCAGCCAGGTCACGATCTCGCGGTCCGTGAGTTCGAGCCCCGCGTCAGGCTCTGGGCTGATGGCTCAGAGCCTGGAGCCTGTTTCCGATTCTGTGTCTCCCTCTCTCTCTGCCCCTCCCCATTCACGCTCTGTCTCTCTCTGTCCAAAAATAAATAAAAAACGTTGAAAAAAAATTAAAAAAAAAAACAAAAAAAAAACCAACAATAGTTTGTTAGGTTGGCAGGTCTCCTAATAATAATTCGCATTGAGGAAAGAACTGTATAGGTAAAACATGACAGACTCTCTCCACAATAGCCTTGAGTTCATTCCCATGATGTTATTATTTTGCACCCCATCTCAGTCCCTTGACCCCACAGTCTTGCCTTAGAAACTGTCACTTTCATGAACTGAACTAAATCTGTCCCCCCTACACAACTGGTCCATCCTATCGATCTATTCTATATGGTCATCAGACAACCACCAAGCTAAGAAGGAACACAATACAGAGTGTGAAGACATAAGTATTTATAGAAATAATTTTATAAAATTTTATCTAATAATGAAAGTAATGATATATTTATAGAAGTAACTTAAATATGGTAAATGGCCATGTTTATTATAAGATTCTATGAGTTTAGATGAACATAATCAAGTTACAGGACAACCGAGTAACCACAGGCCAAAGAAATTTATCATTCTCAGGTCCATCCAAACCCTTTTCTTTGCACACCAATCAGTTTCCTATCTCTCCCTTTCTCTCTGGGCCTCGCGTGTTCTCTGTCTCAAAAATAAATAAACACTACAAAATAAAGATACGTACAGGTCAGTGATATTTAATGGAGAACCCAGAAATAAGCCCCTTCATCTTTGGTCAACTGAATTTTGACAAGAGCAGACAACATGACATTGGGGAGCAAATGGTCTTTTTAATAAATGGTGCTAGACAGCTGGCTATCCATGTGCAGAGGAATGAAATTGTGTCCATATCTCACACCATATACAAACATCAAATCAAAATGCATCAACAGTTTAAATGTAAAATTATGACCTCTGGAAGCAATATATCGAGATAAATCTTCATGACCATTGGGTTTAGCAATGCTGTTAGAGATGACACCAAAGCACAAGCAAGGAAAGAAAAGTAGATAAATTTAGGTTTCTCAACATTAGAAACCTTTGTACACCAGAAGATGCTATCCCCAAAGTGAAAAGACAAAGCCTAATGGAAGACAATATTTGCACAGTATTTGTCTGGTAAGAGCCTGTTATGCAGAATGTATAAAGAGTTTTTACAACTCATCAACAAAAAGACAACCCAATTTTTAATATGGACAAAGGATTTGGATATATCTTTCCCCAGTGCAATCATACAAATGGTGAATACCACTTGAAAAGATATTAAACATCAATAGTCCTTATGGAAATGGAGATTTAAACCACAGTGAGATACCCTTTTACACGCACTAAAAATGCTCTAATCAATACAACTATAAAATAACAAATGTTGGTAAATATGTTGAGAAATTAGAACCCTTCAACCTTGCTTGTGGAAATGTAAAATGGTGGAGACTATGTGTAAAAGAGTTTGGCAATTCCCCCACCCCCCCCAAAAAAAGATAAATACATAGAATTACCATATGGCCCAACAATACTACTCCTAGATGTATATCTCGAAGATTGAAAACAGTTGTTTAAACAAAGTGCATGTGCACATACATAGCAGTACTGTTCACAATAGCCACATTGTAGAAACTATGCAAATACCTATCGGTGTGTGAATGGATAAACAACCTGGGGCAGACCCTTAAACAGGAATATTATTCTGTCATACAAAGAAATAAAGTAAAATGTTGTGGCTGTAGAGAATACTGGTTTCTCAGAAAGCTATCACACAACTCCACATCTGCACTTACATCTGGAAATTTAAAGCAAAGCCTTGAGCAGGTATTCATGTTCCTGTATTCATAGCAGCTTGTTCACAACAGCCAAAAGATGGAAGCAACCCAAGTAACTATTCACAGGTGAGTAAATAAACAAAATGTAGTATATACACAATGGAATATGATTCAGCCTTCAAAAGGAAGAGAGTTCTGACACACACTTGCACACCGACTGAACTTGGCAGTCATTATGCTGAGTGAAATGAGCCAGTGACAGAAGGAAAATACACTATGGTTCCACTTAAGTGAGGTGTCCAGAAAAGTCATACTCAGAGACACCAAGTAGAATGTGGCTGTAGGGGCCGAGGGGAAAGGGGAATTGGGATTTAGGGTTTAATAGATACAGAGTTTCCCTAGGGGAACATGACAACGTTCTGGAGATGGATGTACAACAGTGTGAATGCAGTTAATGCCAGACAACTGTATGCTTAAAGTGACTTACGTGGTAAGTGTTATGTTACATACATTTAATCAGAATTTAAAAAGGAAGGACTGATACACGTCACAACATGGGTGAATGCAGAAAACATCCTCAGTGACAGAAGCCATCCAGAAAAGGCCACTCAGGAACCATCTTGCTCTTTTTTTTTTTTAATTTATTATTTATTGTTGAAAAAGAGAGACAGAGACAGGTCATGATAGGGGGAGGGGTTAGCAAGAGGGAGGCACAGAATCTCAAGCAATCTGTAGGCTCTGAGCTGTTAGCACACAGCCCGAAGCAGGTGCTCGAACCCATCAACTTGGAGATCATGACTGATGTGAACTCAGCCTTTAGCAGACTGAGACCCCAGGAGCCCCAGGAACCACCTTGCTCTTTAAATCCCCCCAGGTTACACAGATAGGGGAATGTCTCAGGAGCACTTCCCCAAAAGAACCCACATCAGATTGGGAAAAGATGTTTCACAGTGGGGCAGGTGGGGACACTTGAAGTGGGCCTGTGGTCTGGGGTCTAATGTGGAAACGCAGGGATTTCCTCATTTGGGGTTCTGTGGTGGTTTCTCGGGAGGGTGTCCCTGTTTGGGGTAAAACGCACCAAAGTATCTCATGTGAAGTGGCAAACGCGGTAAAGAAACGAGCGTCCAGGTAAAGCGTATTTGCGCTGCTGTGACACGTTCACTGCACGTCTGAAATCACAGAGTAAGGTACTCCTGCAAACAACAGTGTCAGCCCCACACGACAGAAGCAAGAGAGGGGTCAAACGCTGTGACCTAGGCCCACGCCCAGACCCAGCTCACCCAGGCAGAGAGGCCACGGGCCCTGCAGGAGGCAGCACGTGAGCCAGAGGCACGTGGGAGGGTTCTATTGGTGGCCACGTGTCTTGGGTGCAGCGGAAGCAGTGGGATTTGGAATTCCGGTTGTCCAGAAGACGCCACTAAGAAGCTGTTAGAACTGCGAAAACCAACGAAGGGACATCTCAAGGAAGTGGACTCGGGAGGCAGGGAGGGGAGGCTGGAAGGCGGAGCCCACCACCCAGGGTCAGGCTCAGGAACAACCCAGGGCTACAGACCCAAGATTACAACCCTCCGCGGAGAGAAGCCCCAGGCTCAGGCCCCACCAGGGAAGCTGTGTCCAGCGGTCCCTGCAGGAAACCCACCGCGCCTGCAGCTGGGCCCGGGAGGCGCCTGCTCGCCCTGCAGCCCTGCTTTCCTCCTGCGGACTTCGCTTCAAAACCACGCTCCCAACTTCCTCTTCTCCGCGAAACAGCGTTCCTCTCCGGGTGCTCCCCGCTCGGCCGCGGTTTTGCCACAGCTTGCTGGGCCCGGATGGCAATTCTCCGCTACTCCTGAAGAAACCCACTTTGGCTGGTAACATAACTGGCGGCGTTATTTCCAAGGGCAAAGGAAGGAGCAACGAGGACACTCGCAGGATAGGAGAGCAGCACACACACACCACGTGTACGTCTGCACGCTCCTGACGACCCGTCGGAAAGAGAACGGAAGAGACGGTGCCATTTGCCACCGCGGCAGAAGGAACGACGTGCCCCAGAGGAAATCTCAGCAAGGAGGTGGCAGGCCTGCTGTCCCAGGACAGGGCACTGGGGACAGAAACGGAGGAAGACGCACGCGGGCGGAGAGCTGCTCTGTGCTCCAGGCCGCGGAGGAACCGCCCCTGTGAGCACGTCTGTCCTGCCCGGAGCCATCTGCAGCTCCGGGGTGTCGCACAGAAGTCCCCACGGCGCCGTGGCAGACTCGGGAGGGACACCCCGCCCCGCGCGGAGGCCGAAGGGACCCGCGAGGCCAGAGCGGCGGGAGTGCGAGCTCCGCCAGGGGAGCCCGCTCCTGGACCGCGAACCGCATGAGGCAGCGGCGGGAACCGAGTGGGCGCGGAGCAGGAAGACGGCCGCGCGGCCCCGCCGCCCGGCGCCGGTGAGGTAAGCCCCGCGGGGGACACAGTGTCACCGCGCACGAAGCCGCGCAGGGTCCTTTCCCCCCAGGGTCTGGCGAACACCGCCCCCCTCAGCCTCCAGGTTCCGGAAGCTCCTCTTCCCTGGGCCTGGCTTTCTCCTCGCCTGCTCCTCCCTTGGCGGGAGCTGAGGGGACCGGGTTGTTGTCAGTGTGGACGCGGAACCACGTCCCCCTGAATCCTCCACAGTGGGTCCTGAGGAGACCGGGTTCTTGTCGGTGTGGACGCGGGCCACGTCCCCCAGTGTGGACGCAGGGTCACGTCCCCCTGAATCCTCCACAGTGGGCCCTAGGAGACCGGGTTCTTGTCAGTGTGGATGTGGGGCCATGTCCCCCTGAATCCTCCACAGTGGGTCCTGAGGAGACCGGGTTCTTGTCAGTGTGGACGCGGGGCCAAGTCCCCAAGTGTGGACGCAGGGCCACGTCCCCCTGAATCCTCCACAGTGGGTCCTGAGGAGACCGGGTTCTTGTCAGTGTGAACGCGGGGCCACGTCCCCCTGAATCCTCCACAGTGGGCCCTAGGAGACTGGGTTCTTGTCAGTGTGGACGCGGGGCCACGTCCCCCTGAATCCTCCACAGTGGGTCCTGACGACACCGGGTTCTTGTCGGGGTTGGCACGGGCCCTCGTCTCCCCAAAGTATCCACAGTGGGTCCTGAGGAGACCGGGTTCTTGTCAGTGTGGACGCAGGGCCACGTCCCCAGAGTGGAGGCAGGGCCACGTCCCCCTGAATCCTCCACAGCGGGTCCTGACGAAACCGGGTTCTTGTCGGTGTGGACACGGGCCCTCATCCCCCCGAAGTCTCCACAGTGGGTCGTGAGGACACCGGGTTCTTGTCTGTGTGGACGCAGGGCCACGTCCCCCTGAATCCTCCACAGTGGGTCCTGACGACACCGGGTTCTTGTCGGGGTTGGCACGGGCCCTCGTCTCCCCAAAGTATCCACAGCGGGTCCTGAGGAGACCGGGTTCTTGTCAGTGTGGACGCAGGGCCACGTCCCCAGTGTGGAGGCAGGGCCACGTCCCCCTGAATCCTCCACAGCAGGTCCTGACGAAACCGGGTTCTTGTCGGTGTGGACACAGGCCCTCATCCCCCCGAAGTCTCCAGAGTGGGTCGTGAGGACACCGGGTTCTTGTCTGTGTGGACGCGGGGCCACATCCCCCTGAATCCTCCCCAGCGGGTCCTGAGGAGACCGGGTTCTTGTCCGTGTGGACGCAGGTCCAGGTCCTTCCGAATCCTCCACAGCAGGTCCTGAAAAGCCGGATTCTTGTTGGTGTGGACACGGGACCTTGTCGGGCCGAAGTCTTCACAACGGATCCTGAGGAGACCAGGTTCTTGTCCGTTCGGACGTGGGCCCTAATCCACCCCGAGACTCCACAGCGGGTCCTGTAGAGACTGGGTTCTTGTCGGTTTGGACCTGGGACTTCGTCCTCCGAATCCCCCACAGTGGGTCCGGATGAAGCCGGTTCTTGTCAGCATGGACACAGGCCCTAGTCCTCCCGAATCCTCCGCAGGGGGTCCTGTGGAGACCAGGTACTTCTGGGTTTGGACGTGGGCCCTAGTCCTCTTGAATCCTTCACAGCGGGTTCTGACGAAACCAGTTCTGGTCGGTGTGGACGCGGGCCGTCCTCCACTGGACGTCTTCACAGTGGGTCCTGAGATCAGGTTCTTGTCACGTGGACATGAAACTATGTCGTCCTGTTCCCCCACTGTGCATGTAATGGCACAGACTTAAGGTCAGAGTGGTCCTTCATGAAGAGCTCCTTAGACGGTGTTGTCAAGGGTCTCTACTCCAGGTTGGAAATGGTCAAGGATCTGGGCACATGACACAAGGCAAAAACAAAAAACAAAAACCCCACACTCTTTGAATTGTCCCCATTCTATCTTAGAGGTGGATGGCGTCACCTGGGCTTGACCTCTCCCAGTGGGCCTGTGCTGCCATGCCGTAAAAATCCAAGTCCCAGGAATCAGAGCTTCTTTCTTCCTACCTCTGTGGGCTCTGGGGGCTTGGGGAGCGTCTTCCTCAGAGACTTCCCCCCCCTTTTTTTTTGTCTGTGTCTCCTGCCCTGTGCCTTGGCATGCTTGTCATGGTCTTTTGATAGAGTGAAAAGTCTGGAGGCTCCTCTAGGGTGTCTCTGTCAACAGGCTGTGGATACTTTGAGTTTTTCAGTGAATGATGACTTTGGCAGTCTTTGACCAATCCAGCCAGCTGCAGCATGTCAAGTGCTGTAAGCAACAGCTCGGAGCCAATGACGAAGACCCACAAAAGCCAATCAATGTCCTTGTCTCCCTCCCTTTGGACAAATGATTCCAGGAAGCCTTGCATTTCCATGATGGTATAGTGCCTGTCATCATTTCTGTCTCTCATGCTGGTCCTTGGACATGTAGGTGTAGTGGATCGTGACAGGGGAAATCTGGGATAGAAGTTATTTCTTCCCAGAGTCGTGTTCTGTGGCCTCCCACACTGAGGTGTCCCACTCAACACCTGACAAGTGGGGAGCCATTGATGACAGCAGCGAGGATTGCAGCCACTAGGGGGAGGTTGCCTTGGCCAAGTCCTCCACCCTGGGTGCCATGATGCTCCTTGTAGATTTGCCTCCATCACTAGCTAGGGCTGGCTAATCAAGCACAACACCACGGTGCTGGCCGCAACACAGTGGACCAAGCAGCTGGCGTCTTCTTCAACACTAATCTAGGAACACTGTTCTCGGTGTCCACCTCCTTTGGAGGTGAATAGGAAATACACACCCCTGCACCCAGACTGGTGCCTGCTTGTTGGTCTCTGCAGGGAGTCTGACCTTTCATGGCACTGATAATTTAGGGTGAGGGTTTCTGGCAACACCTGGCATAAGCCCAAATCAAAGCTACAGACCAGCAGCAAGCACCAGCTCCTTCCCACAGCAGCTGAGACGTGAGGGTGAGGAATGAGTGAGCCATTCTTAGGTCTAAGGCATTGTAGGGGGGCATCAGCTAGGCTCCCAATCCCATCCTTGGGGATAAATGTATTGTGGGACCTCAGCTTCTGGACTGAATTAAGAACATGAAGACTGTGACCTGCTGAAGGAAGTGGCAACAGCAAGTCACAGTGGGTGACAGGCAGCTCCCTAGGCATCTGAGCTCTCTCTTGGGGTACATGAGATGTGCGGGCCCCTTGTGACTGAAGGTAGGGTTTCAGTACACCCCCAACAAAGGAAATGGAAGCACAGGATTTATGGCTTACAGAGCCCGGAACAAGAGGGCACAAGGACCCAGGGAAGGGCAGGCCTCCATCCCACATTCGCAATGATCAGGACATAGAAAACAAGGTAGCAAGTACAGGATTTCTTGGGAGCGGATGGGGCTGAATTCGCTAACTTTCACAGGCTCACCTCTGTGTTATTCTAGAAGGTGCTTGGGAAACCAAAGTGGGAACCCTAGGCAGATTCTTATCTACGGTTAAACTCACTGAAAAGTAGGCAAGAGAAAGAGAGCAGGGATTCACCTTTCCTGGTCTCCCTCTGGATGCCAGAGTCATCCATAAACACTTGTGCCTACCTTTCTGATTGATGTATGGGGTGCTCCTTTCAGCCTCATGGTCTCAGTCTCCCACATTTGGAAATTTGCTCTCCAGCGAGGCACAGCTTGCGCTAGTGGATCCTAATGCCAGTCCCCTTCCCTCACAGCCCGCAGACACCCCCGTGTGGGGCAGGCAGTATGGGTGCGTGGTAGCCCTCCATTATCCTGAGCCCACATGGGACTGGGGGAAGATAGATTACCGGAGAATGAGAAACTTTTCAGTCCACAACAGCATAGTTTTGGAGAAAACTCATGAAGTTGCCAATAAAGGAGCTTGTGTCAACTTCTCTTAATTCTGGAACCAGACACTTCTGCTCAAGACACAGCTCTGACTCAGGTCCTCTTCCGAGAAACGAAGGCTCAGTATGGGCTCTTACAGGCCTAAAAACTACATAAAAGCCACAAGCATGCAGTTTTCAAGTTTTATTTCAGAGTGCTGGTCGGTGACCCATGAGAGACCTGGTGTCAGAGCTGTGATGTGCCTGAGGACCCCTGTGTCTCCCGCAGACCCTTGGAAATGTGGATGTCAACTGTGCCGCCTCAATACTGTATTTTTACAGATGCACCAGATGCATTGTCTATAGTTGTTCAGGGGTCTGGAGGCTAAATTATGGATTGTCTTCTCCAAAAATCGCTTCCTTAACTTTCTCTGTGTTTATAGTTCTAACATTTCCAGAAACACAAAGAGGAATGCAGCTATTATGGCATAAATGTGACCAAAACCCACTCTGAGATATACCATGGATTCATGACTTTGCCTGACTGGCTGAATTCTTCTCGGAGGGGTCCACAACCTGTGCTCCCACCAGTGCCTTGTCCGTGCACCATGGAGGATCCCAGCCTATGTGGCAGTGGCAGTTCCTGTTATGGTTGCACATCCCTCTGTGACTGCATTTCTCTGGGATACAGTCATAATTCAGCTGAGCCCCACTGCCAGTGCAGTAGGTATCCCGACAGAACTTTCCAGAAGCACAGGAAATACTGCTTCTTACATGAGCAATCTGGGTTGTTCCTGTGCTACGCTGTGAATCCAGCCCCAAACATCAGAACCCTGGATCTCCGACAGATGGAATCCAACATGCCCTTGCAGTTGAGGGAGATGTGTGACATTCCTACACTGCAGCCTTCCACACGGCACACCTGTATGGGAACAGGTTCAGCATTGAATTCCCCGGGGTCTTCTGCAGTGTCCATGTCGGCTGCCTTTGTGATTTATGGTATAGCAGACATCTTCACCTTTCCCAGAATTTCTGCCAAAGCTTTCTTGGCAGTGAATAGTGCGGTCAGTGCAGTTTCCATGATAGCAGCAGCCCTCTTCAGTGCACGCGGTTCCATCTTGCATATGGAAGTTATCAGGGTATGCCAAGGTCACCCCATGGCAGAACTCTGGAAGATCACGTATATTATGGATTGGTCTGCAGGGTGTCCAAGCAGCGGAGTTGGTGCAGTCTGTATAGCATCTGCCTGTATTACCTTTGCCCCCAGGGGTTCAGATACAATCACGCATACAGCCTAGATTGCTGTAGCACTGGTTGAATGAGCCGCAGTCACACTGCTTTCCTGGATCCACTATGTAGTTTCCATAATGATAGTGGGTCAGGCTTTTATTTAAATGCACCATTTCAGTGTTGAACATGCACTTGCCTGTTCCACAAGTCATTATGTGCTGCATATGAATGAAGGAACAGTTACTGAAAGCTTCCATTATACCAGTTAATTGGGTCCTAATGCAGTTGGACCTTTTTTGGCAAGCACATTCATCAGTGTCAATGCACAAGCCACAATTTCTTGCCATCTGATGTGTTGCTATGACAGACAAGAGTAAATAATGTCTGCCTAAATAACTCAGAATGATGGCATATAAGCCATTGGTGGATGTCATATAGAATATACAACTGGAGTGCCATGAACCTCATGGGGCCCATCTCAAATCACATTAAGGGTGGATGTGTTTTAAGAAATCGAAAATACTTTGACTCATACTATTGAAGAGAAAAAAGGACTCTGATGCAACACACAATTGCCCGTGTGAGCTTGACGTCTCTCAGTATAAATGACCATGAAACCAATAACTTACATCAGTACCATGAAATATTGACTCAATTAAGCTAACTAGCCTTACTAGGAATTGGGCACTTTTTTCATATGGTTAACATACTATACATTGTTTTGAAACTGAGAGCAAGTCCTTTGAAAATTCTGTGATGGGATGCACAGAACTTACTAGAGATCCTTGGGGCTGCACTGGCATTTCCTTGAGGAACAGGGGGTCCCCTGTCCTCCTTATATCCTAGGTTATATGTAGGTCCCATTGCACAGATGTCTGCGACTATCTGAGAAACAAAGTGTTCAAACCATTGGAAATCACCGAGGGGTCTCATTTCATAGGCAAGTTAATCCAACTTCATGATATCTTCAAGGCTGCCATAGCCTGTGTCGATTGTGACCATGGAAAGAGGAATCTCCTCCAGGTAGCCGAGGTAGTAACAGTCTGGAGGCATGAAAGTGTAGTCAGGATGCTCCCTGAGCATCCTGAGTCATCATCAGCAGAGTCTGGACCAAAAGATTTTCTTGTGCTGCATGTGCATAACATGTCTCTTGCCCCCAAAATGCAGGCTATAGGACGGACAGCCAGGCATCTGAATGCCCTTGCTGTGGTGCGGCTCCTTCTTGGGAATTATCATCTCAGAGGAGATGTAGCACCATGAGGGATGCCCTTGAGAACCCTGCACAGGAGCCAGCACTGCCCAGAGTGCAAACAGCAAGAGGGGTGCCCTCAGGGTGACCTGGCCCTCTGCCAGCCTCATGCCCCTGCTCAGAGACATCTGCCAGTGAGAATGGATAAATGGAGGATCCTCAGCAAAGCCAGGTCTAGACCATCAGAGAGAACAGAGGGCTGTGCCAGGTGGCCAGCACCCTGCACGTGGGGGCCACCTGTGGGGTTCGGCAACAGTCCCAGGGTGTGGCATTGTGTGACCCTGCACATCAGTTAAGCTGGGGTGGATGTGGGAGGGTCAGGTGGGCCATGGTCAAGAGTGATCACATGGACATGGGTAGGGATTTGGACCCAGAGGCATGGCTCTAGTCAACACCTTCAATCTTTCTTCCACCTACTTGCATATGTGCTATGCAGTTATATCACCCTGAACTTCTCTACCAAATCCATGTCCTGTGGTACTGCTGGGTCACTTTCTTTGGATGACTACTTTTCCTCATTACAGAGACCACTGCTTTTGCTTCCTTGTGATGTGGAGGTAAACATTGTCAATTTTACCTTTATGGGTGATGCAAAAAATCTCTTTGTAGTTTTGTGTGACTTATTCTCCTTGGCTATTAGTTTGCAAGCCATTTGATCCTTTTGGTTTTTACTTTGAAGGTTCCTCTGAGTTCACTGAGGAAAACATTTGTCAGTATTCTGAGTGATTATAGGTGAACTACAAGGTTGTATTTTAGTATTTTCTTATGCCAGCTGGGGAGAACAGAAAGTACTGCTGACCATGTGTGAGCCCCAGGGGTTTTCTCCTCTAATCCCTTATGGTGGTTCTTTCCTGGCCTCTGGCAGTCTCCTCCCATGTAGTTTGGTTCCCTCTTCAGCTGGAGATGGAGGGGAGTTCAGGTTGCTTTGGCAGCTTGCACCATGGAGTCTGCCCATGATCAAAAGATGGTTTTGACCATGGCACTCCCTTGCTTGAATAAGTACCTCTACTGCTTTAAAACACCCTGGGTCAGGGAGAAACCTCAGAGGTGGCGTTTGGACAAGAGTTTGCCTTCTCTCCAGTGGCTGGCCTTCTGAATATAGCTCAAATTCCTTTGCCACCCAAACTAAAACTTTGAACATTGACCTTTCCAGCAACAGGCAGCTGAATTTGGGTTTTGATAATAATGAAATGGAGAGTGAAATGGCAGTTTCCAGGGCCTTGCAGGGAGGGTCAGTGAGGAGTAGATCTCAAGGGCTATGATTTTGTGTTATGCAAGATGATTAACTTCTAGAGGAGTCTCCACATCATTACCCCTGTAATTTACAATACTGTAATGTATGGTTAAAATTTTGTGAAGAGTGTGGATCTCATGTTAGTGAGATCTTACCACAATATAAAAGTGGAAGACACGAGTTTTGCTTCTCACACAACAGTGTGCTGAACTGCATGGACACACTCTCTACTGATAATTTGAAAACAATTAAAAAAAAACTTATATGTTTTGAAAACTAACCCTGAGGATATGTCATTTACAGATATCTTCTTCCATTCCATAGGTTGTTTTTTTGTTTTGTTGATTGTTTCCTTCACCGTGCAGAAGCTTGCTATTTTGAGGTAGTCTCTCTCTATATATAATTTTCTTGTATTATATTAATGTAAATTCAATCTGTTAACATACAGCGTAGTACTGATTTTAGGGGTGGAATTTAGAGAACCATCGCATACATATAACACCCAGTTCTCATTTCACCCAGTGCCCTCCTTAATGGCCACATGCCATTTAGCCCACCTCCCCCACTTCCCCTCAGTTTGTTCTCTGTATTTAAGAGTGTCTTCTGGGGGCGCCTGGGTGGCGCAGTCGGTTAAGCGTCCGACTTCAGCCAGGTCACGATCTCGCGGTCCGTGAGTTCGAGCCCCGCGTCGGGCTCTGGGCTGATGGCTCGGAGCCTGGAGCCTGTTTCCGATTCTGTGTCTCCCTCTCTCTCTGCCCCTCCCCCGTTCATGCTCTGTCTCTCTCTGTCCCAAAAATAAAAAAAAAAAAAACAAAACGTTGAAGAGTGTCTTCTGGTTTCCTCCCTCTCTGTTTTGATTTATTTTATTTTTCCTTTCTGTATGTTGTGTTTCTTATATTCCACTAATGTGTGAAATCATAGGATATTTGACTTTTTCTGACTGACTTGTTCCACTTAGCATAATACACTGTAGTTCCATCCACATTATTGTAATTGGCAAGATGTCATTCTTTTTGATGGCTAAGTAATATTGCATTGTATATATTTACCACCTCTTCTTTATGCATTCATGTGTTGATGAATATTTGGGCTGTTCCACAATTTGTTTTTTGTTGATAAGGCTGCCATAAAGATTGGGATGCACGTGCCCTTTCGAATCAGCCTTTTGGTGTCCTTTGGATACCTTTGGTATCCTTGGATAAATGCAATTGCTTGATCACAGGATAGTTCCGTTTTTCATTTTTTGAGGAATCTCCACACTGTTTTCCAGAGTGGCTGTGCCAGTTTGCATTACCATCAACAGTGCGAAAGGGTTTCGCTTTCTCTGCATCCTTGCTGACATTTTGTGTTTTCTGAATTGTTAATTTTAGTCATTGTGACAGGTGTCAGTTGGTATCTCATTGTGGTTTTGCTTTATATTTCACTGATGAAGAGTGTTGTTGAGCATCTTTATTCATGTCTTTTTTGCCATCTGGATGTCTTCTTTGGAAAAATATGTATTCGTGTCTTCTGCCCATTTCTTCACTGGATTATTTGTTTTTTGAGTGTTGAGTTTGGTAAGTTCTTTATAGATTTTGGATACTAACCCATTGTCTGAGATGTCATACAAATATCTCCCCCCATTTTGTCAGTTGCCTTTTAGTTTTGTTGATTTGTTCTTTGCTGTGCAGAAGCTTTTTATCTTGATGAGATCCCAATAGTTTATTTTTGCTATTGTTTCCCTTGCCTCTGGGGACATGTCTAGTAAGAAATTGTTCTGGCCAAGGTCAAAGAGGTTGGTGCCTGTGTCCTCCTCTAGGATTTTGATGGTTTCCTGTCTCACATTTAGGTCTTTCATTCAATTTGTATTTATTTTTGTGTGTACTGTAAGAAAGTGGTCCAGGTTCATTACAAGTTCACGATGCTGTCCAGTTTTCCCAACACCAGTTGTTGAAGGGACTTTTTCCATTTGATAGTCTTTCCTGCTCTGTCAAAGATTAGTTGATCATATAGTGATGTGTCCATTTCAGGGTTTTCTAATCTTTTCCATCAATCTATGTGTCTATTTTTTTCCAGTATCATCCTGTCTTGACGACTACAGCATTGTAAGATAGCTTGATATCCGAATTGTGTAGTCTCCAGGTTTTTTTCTTTTTCAAGATCTTTGGTTATTTGGGGTCTTTTGTGGTTCCATGATAATTTTAGAGTTATTTGTTCTAGCTCTGTGAAAAATGCTGGTATTAATTTGACAAGAAATTGAATTATTTGCATTGAATGTCTAGGTTGCTTTGGATAGTATTGTCATTTAACAATGATTTTTCTTTTAATCCATGTGCATGGAATATTTTTCCATTTCTTTGTGTTTTCTTCAATTTCTTCCATAAATGTCCCAGACTTTTCAGAGTACAGATCTTTTACTTCTTTACTTAGGTTTATTTCTAGTATATTATGGTTTTTGGTGTAATTTTAAATGGGATTGATTCCTTGGTTTCTCTTTCTCCTGCTTCATTATTGGTGTATAGAAATGTAACAAATTTCTATATGTTGATTTTGTATGCTACAAATTTACAGGTTTTTGTACCAGTTCTAGCGGGTTTTTTTTTTTTTTGGTTGAGTCTTTCAGGTTTTCTATATATGGTATAAAATTCAACTCCAGAACTGAATAATCCTATTAAAAAATGGCCAGAAGACATGAATAAGCATTTTTCCAAATGTGACCTACAGATTGTCAATAAACACATGAAAAGATGGTCAACATTACTCCTCATCAGGGAAATATAAATCCAAACTACAATGAAATATCAACTCACACTGGTCAGAAAGGCTGAACTCAACAGCACAAGAAACAACAGGTGTTGGTGAGGATGCAGAGAAAGAGGATCCTTTTCGAGGTGCTGGTGGGAATGCACACTGGCACAGCCACTATGGAAAACAGCATGGAGGTTCCTTAGAAAGCTAAAAATACAACTACATTATGATAGAACAAATGCACTACTAGGTATTTACCCAAAGGATACAAAAATGCTAATTTAAGGGAATTGTACCTCTATGTTTATAGCAGCTATGTCACAAACAGCCCAGCTATGGAAACAACCCAGCCGAAGTATGAATTGATTGATGAATGGGTATAGAATACGTGGTATATCTACATAACCCCGTCCACGCACACTGGAATATTTCTCAGCCGCAAAAGGAATGACATTAGCTATTGTTAAGGACAGGGATGGGCCTAGAGAGTATTATATTTACTGAAATAAGTCAGAGAAAGACAAATATATGATTTCATCCATATGAAGAATTTAAGAAACAACAAATGGGCAAAGGGACAAATAAGAGAGAAGAGGCAAACCAAGAAATAGGCGATTTTTTCAATGTTCACTTATTTATTTAGAGAGAGAATGGGAGGTGGGGCAGAGGTAGATGGGAAGAGAATCCCAAGGAAACGTCGTGCTGTCAGTGCAGAAACCAAAGTGGGGCTCGATCTCAGGAATGATGAGATCAAGACAAGAGCCCAGATCAAGAGTCGTGGGCCTAACCCATGGAACCACGTAAGCCCACAAAACAGATACTTAACTATAGGGGAAAAACTGCTGGTTACCCTGGGGAGGGTGTGTGGAGGGATGGGGAGGTAGTTGATGGGGATTAAGGGGAGCGCTCATAACGAACACTGGGTGCTGTATTGCAATGTTGAATCACTATATTTTACACCTGAAAGTAATATTACATTGCATGTTAACTAACTGGAATTTGAAGAAAAACTCAAATAATGTATTTATAGTGCCTGTAAATGGCCATGTTGGCATACAGCCCATGAAGAAGCATCTATTGCAGAAAATATACTACCAGAAAGAATACCTAGACTATTTGAACTAAGTTATGTTGTTTTCCTTTCCCACCCCAGATCAGCAAGAAGAAACTCCAGTGCAAGTAACTGTGATTATAGGCATGTGCCACAGAGCCTGGCTGCAACCTCCCCTCCAGACTGTTGTAGCCAATACACACGGTTCCCGGTGACCAGCTCCTGTTCAGAGGACTCTTTCCCAGAGGGACAGGATGTCAGTGACCCTAAGCTGTTTGCTGTTGAGGCCAAGCCCCAGCAGGTGCCTGAGATGTGCGACTCACTCATTGTTGGCAGCCACACTCCCAGGAAGGAAGCTCTGCCCTGGGCACAGTCCACTAGGGATGCTGGGAACCTGATCACCCCAGACCTGACTTGTATGGCAGGAGTCTCATGCCAACAGGACAAGTAAGCCACAAGGCAGTGAAGCTGCCAGCCACCCCTAAACAGAGCCCTCAGTTTCCAAACTGTTTGGAATCCTGTTTGTCCCCGACATGCCCTGCAGCTGCAGACCTTTGCCCAGAGAATTGCCCAGGGTAAGGGGGAGATGGAGCAATCCTCTAAATCAAGGAGCAAATCTGTTCCTATAGAACTGACTTCATTTCCAGCTAACTGTGAGGAAGAAGGTCTGGGCCTCATGTTGTGGGAGAGTCAGGTGCAGGAGACAGATGGTTTCAGTGGAGGATTCCTAACCTACTCCCCCTCACCTGCAGGAGAGAGCCAGGGACAGTGGAGGGAACAGCTCCTTTCAGAACACACATCAGAGTATGATCTCAACAAGTCTCCATTCAGAGGAGTCCGAGGTTGTAGGGTTCAGTCTGTGGAGACTCCATACATCAGAGGGTGGTTGAACATAGGAGTGCTGTCAAATGAAGCAGAGTATCTCATCATGTGGTTTAGGAAAGAAAGAGATAAGGAATGCCCAACCAAACCACTGTCACCATGGTCTGGCTGTGTGAATGTCCCAGGTCACACCACCTCTGTAATTATGGGACTCCCGCCCTTCCCTCCACATCATGTCTTTGAGTTTCACCTGGTTTCAGGTGTGCATCAGTAGTGTCACATTTCTCTGGCAAAGCATCCCATGGATGGAAGTTTTGTACTTGGTTTATTCCTTTATATTTAGAAAGACTTTTGCCTTATTCTGAGCTTCTAACACTAAGAAAGATGCTATAAATATTTACACACCATTTATTTTCTGAGCATGGGATTTCATTCTTCAGGGACAAATACTCGGGAGTGGTATTTCCAGGTTCCTTTTTATGTCATCCATGTATAATTTCATAAGCGACAGCCAACGGTTTTCCAGAGCTCATGTTTCTTTGTCAACCTTCCTGCATTGTTTGAGGCCCCAGGTATGCTGGATGCTCACCTGGATGTTGTCACTGTTGTTTTCATTCTGGAGCCATTGGGATGTGTGTATAGGGCATCCTTTGCATTCTTGATTTGAATTTCCCTGACAGTCGATAGTGTGAAGAGTCTTCTCCAGTCAGTAACTAATGTGTCTATAACCTCAAGGATAGGATGTCTACTACACAAGGCTGTGCTTGTTTTATGGAGGTTGGTTTCCTTTCTTCCTATTGACTGTTGAGGGTTCTTAGCATATTCAAGATGCAGGTCCCTTGGTGGTTATGCAATTTGTGAATGTTGTCTCTTACTCTGTAACTTATCTTACTATTGGTATTCATGTGGGCAGATAAGCGGAATTGATTTTCACAAAGTCTATTTATACCATTTCTTTTTATGGGTCTTGTGTTCTTAGCTATAGTTTTCCTTTCTTGGTGATTGATTGCTTATGACTAATATTTTTAAAAAATGTTTATTCTTGATATATATATATATAGAGAGAGAGAGAGACAGAACGTGAGCGGGGAAAAGCAGAGAGAGGGAGACACAGAATCTGAAGCAGGCTCCCAGTTCTGAGCTGTCAGCTTAGGGGCTGACAACGGGGCTCAAACCCTCAAATTGTGACACCGAGACCTGAGCTGAAGTGAGACACTTAACTGACTCAACCATCCAGGCACCCCACTGATTTCTTGACTTACAATGTAACTAAAAGTCTTGTTTTTTTCTGGTTTCTCTCAATGTTGACGTGTTCCCTATTTGGTCTCTGGTGACTTAGAGTTTTGTCGTTTGTTTTTAAATTTATAGACTCTAGCAAATCATTTTCGTGGCATGGTTTTTCCTAATATATGGAAATTATGTGGAAATATATGAAATTGAAGTTCAAATTTCACAAGAGTTGCCATTCTGTGTCTCTTTGGCCAGACTGCTCATCAGATTTGATAGATATGCTCCTGGGGTCCAAAAAAAACGTTTACCTTTTCAGGTGGTGGGCTTTCTATATGTCTCAGGAGCCGTTGAGCTCTGTGCACACAACCGAGTTTTTGACACAATTTTTCCTTCACAATTCTATGTGAAACCCTCAAAATCCATTTTTTGCATTGCCAATTTTAGACACTTCATGAATAGAACAAATTGAAACTCTTGTATCATTTGCTAAAATTATTTTACTCTTGCGTGTGTGGGACTGTAATTTTTCTTCTTCCTTCCAAGGGGAGCTCATATCTGCATTTGTGGAATTCTTCCAGGCTTCTCATCTCTTAATACTTTTCCAACGTGCTGTGCAATTTTTGACCAAATGAATACTTAGGTTTATTTGTACTCTACCACATTGGGTGATAGGAGCCGCGAGACAGGCTGCATCATATGGGTTTTTTTTTTGTCCCCTTGTATGTTACCTGTCATATTGAATGTTTATAGAACATATAGCCCCTCACTTTCATGAACCACTAACAGGGGACATTGTTCTCTTCAAGAGATAGGAATGGAAGACAAGGGAGCTGAGAAAGAAAGTCGGGGAAGGAAACCCAGAGCTTCTCAGGAAGCGTCAACTGTCCACACTTTGCAGTTCTGCAGATGTGGGTCCCTGCTGAGGCCCAACCTGGGTTCTTGTGCAGGTGTCTGGACAAGCTGCCCATGATGTGTGGGCACAGGGGAGTTGGGAAGGGCAGCTTTGGTTTGAATTCCAGCCCACCTGGCACTGCTGTGAAAATTTATGAGTGTGTTAATTTATGTCCACCATCAGTTAGGGATATAATGAGTAAATGCAAGACGTTAGAGTCACTACCTTAGATTCCATGTTCATGACAATTTGTGACAACAATTCTCCCTTCCTTTTTTCCACTTTTTAAATTTTTTAAGTTTGTGTTTAAATATTTGTTAGTTAACATATTGTGTAATATTAATTTCAGTAGTAGAATTTATTGGTTCATCACTTACATTAACACCCAGTACTCATCACAACACGTGGCCTCCTTAATCCCCAACACCCATTATCCCATCCCCCACACACCTGCCCTCCAGCAACCCTCAGTTTGGTCTCTAACCTTAGAGTTTTTTTTTTTAATGATTTCTTGCTCTTTTTCCCCTTCCCCTAGATCTAAATTCCCCGTAGGAGGAAATCATATGTTGTTTGTCATCTTTGACTGACTTACTTTGCTTAGCATGATGCCCTGTAGCTGCATCAACATCTTTGCAAATGGCAAGATTTCATTCTTTTTTATGACTGAGTAATATGCCATTCTATACATATAGCAGATTAATCACATGGTGGACTTTTGGTCTCTTTCCTCAGTTTGGCTGTCATAGTTAATGCTGCTGTAAACATTGGGGGGGCATGTACTTCCTCAAATCAGAAGTTTTGTATGCTTTGGATGAATTCCTAGTAGAGCAATTGCTGGAGTGGAAGGTTGTTTAATTTTTAGTTTTTAAACTGTTTTCTGGAATGGTCCGGGCACTTTGCATTCCCACCAAGAGTGTAAAAGGGTTCCCTTCTCTCCTCATCCTCATCAATATCTGTTGTTTCCTGAGTTGTTAATTGTAGCCATTCTGACAGGTGTGCAGTCATCTCTCATTGTAGTTTTGATTTGTAATTCTCTGATGATGAGTGATGTTGAGCATATGTTCGTCTGTGTCGGTTAGCCATCTGAATGCTTTGTTTGGAAAAGTATCTCCTCATGTCTTCTGCCCATTTCTTCACTGGATTCTTTGTATTTTGGGTGTTGAGTTTGAGAAGTTCTTTTAATAGATTTTGGATAGTAGGCCTTCATCAGATATGTGGCTTGCAAATACCTTTTTAATTTCTGTAGAATGCCTTTTAGATTAGTTGATTGTTTCTTTAGCTGTGCAGAAGGTTTTTATTTTGATGAGGTCCCAGTAGTTCAAGTTTGCTGTTGTTTCCCTTGCCTCTCTAGACACGTCTAGTAAGAAGTTGCTATGTCCCAAGTCCAGGAGGTTGCTGCCTGTTCTCCTCTAGGATTTGATGGTCTCCTGTCTCACATTTAGGTCTTTCACCCATTTGGATTTATTTTTGTGTATGGAGTAAGAAAGTGGTTCAGTTTCATTCTTCTGCATGTTCTGGTCCAGTTTTCCCAACACCCTCTGTTGACAAGGCTGTCTTTTTTCCCATTACATAGTCTTTCCTACTTCATCCAAGATGAGGTGGCCATACATTTTTGAGTCCATATCTGGGTTTACTCTTCTGCTCTCTTGATCTATGTGTCTCTTTGTGCTTGTAGCTTACTGTCTTGATAAGTACAGCTTTGTAATATAGCATGAAATCCATAATCATGAAGTCTCCCGTTTCTTTGTGTAGCACAGACATTTCAACACTACTTGCTCCATAAATCCATGAACATGAAGGTGTTTCCACTTCCTTGTGTCATCCTTAGTTTCTTTCACCATTTTTAGAGTCTTCAGGTTATAGATATTTTAACTCTTTAGGTATCCTATTATATTTGGTGCAATTGTAAACGGGATGGATAGTTTTTTTTATTTTTCTTTCTGTTTCTTCATTATTGCTGTGTAGAAATGCAGCCGATTTCAGTATGTTGATACTGTATCTTGTGACTTTGCTGAATTTGTGTATCAGTTCTTGCAATATTTTGGTGGAGTCTTGAGTTTTTTATATAGAGTGTCATGTCATCTGTGAAGAGGGAATGTTTGACTTCTTCTTTTCCAACTTGTATGCCTTTATTTTTTGTTGTCTGTTTTTGAGGATAAGATTTCCGCTGCTGTGTTAAGTAGAATGATGGGTGTGGACATTCCTCTTGTGTTCCTGACAGTAGAGGAAAAGGTTTTTTTTCCCCACTGAGGATATTAGCTGTGGGGTTTTCATGTATGGATTTTATGATCTTGAGGTGTGTTTCCTCTACCCCTTGTTGAGGGTTTTATCAAGAAAGGATGCTGTACTATGTCAATTTTTTTTTGCATCTATTGAGAGGGTGATATCATTCGTATCCTTTCTCTGATTGATGGTATGTATTACATTGATTTATTTGTGACTATTGAACCACCCTTACAGCCAAGGAATAAATCCCACCTGGTCACGTTAAAGGATCCTTTTAATGTCTTGTTGGATTCAATTGGCAAGTATTTTCTTTCTTTTTTTGTAACGTTTATTTATTTTTGAGACAGAGAGAGACAGAGCATGAATGGGGGAGGGTCAGAGAGAGGGAGACGCAGAATCTGAAACAGGCTCCAGGCTCTGAGCTGTCAGCACAGAGCCTGACACGGGGCTTAGATTCACGGACCGCAAGATTACGACCCGAGCCAAAGTTGGACGCTTAACCGACTGAGCCACCCAGGCGCCCCTGCAAGTATTTTCTTGACAATTTTATTCTTGCTAATTAGGGCTAGTGGCATGTAAGTCTCATTTTTAGTGGGGTTTAATCTGGTTTGGAACTGTGATCATACTCATCTTGTAGAATGAATTTGGAAGTTTTCTTTCCATTTCTATTATTTGGAACAGTTTGTGAAGACAGGAATATTCTATTCTACTTAAATAGAATATTTTACACTCTTCTTAAATATCTGGTAGAATTCACCTGTGAACCTCTGTGGCCCTGGATTTTTGTGTGTCAGTAGATTTTTGATTAATGATTCAATTTCTTTGCTCATTATCAGTCTGTTCACGTTTTCTATTTCTTCCGTTTTCAGTTTAGGTAGTTTACATTATTTTGGGAATTTATCCATTTCTTCCAGATTGCCCAATTTGTTGGCATATAAATCTCCAAACTATTTTCTCATAGTTGTATTTCTGTGGTGTCAGTCGCAATGTCTCCTCTCAAATTCTGATTATATTTACTTTCGTCCTTTCTCTTTTGTTTTTGCCAAGTCTGCCCATGGGTTTTCATTTTTATTTATTCTTACAGAAACCAGCTTATAGTTTCATTCATCTGTTCTACTGTTTTTCTTTGTTTCTATATCATTTATTTCTTCTCTAATCATTTTGTTTACCTGTTCCTGCTGGCTTTAGGGTTCATTTGTTCTTTTTCTAGCTCCTTTAGTTGTAAAGTGGTTGTGTGTTTGAGACCTTTCTTCTTTCTTGAGTTTGGCCTGTACTGCTATATATTTCACTCTTCCATCAACTTTGCTGCATCCATATGGTTTGGAATTGGCATGTTTTCATTTTCATTTGCTTCCATGTATTTTTTTATTGCTTCTGTAATTTCCTGAAAATCTCATTCCGCTTTTACTACAATGTTCTTTAATCTAATGTATTGGCAGTGTTGCTCAAATTTTTCTTGTGGCCGACTTCAAGTTTCATAGTGTTGTGGTTTGAAAATACGCATGGAGTTCCATTGTGTAATGGTTAGCACTCTGGACTCTGAAAATACGCATGGAATGATCTCAGTCTTTTTGTACTTGTAGAGGGCTGATTTGTGACATAGTATGTGATCTGTTCTGGAGAATGTTCCATGCGCACTCAAAAAGAATGTGTATTCTGGTGCTTTAGGATGGAATGTTCTGAATATGTCTGTTAAGTCCATTCAGTCCATGTGTCTTTCAAAGCCATTGTTTCCTTATTGATTTTCAGCTTAGATTGTCTTTCCATTGTTGTAACTGGAGTGTTAATGTTCTCTATTATTACTATTGTCTATTATCAATGAGTTTCTTTATGTTTCTTATTGAGTATATATTTCAGTGCTTACATTTTTGGGGTATAAATATTTGAAGCTTCAGATCTTCTTGTTGGATAGACCCCTTTATGATGATATGCTGCCTTCCTGATCTCTTGTAACAAACTTTGGTTTGAAAAGTAGTTAGTGTGATGTGACTATGGTACTACGACTTTCTTTTGACGTCCATTAGCATGATAAATTGTTCACCCTCCCCTCACTTTCAATCTACAGGTGTTTTAGGTTGAAAATGAGTCAATCGTGTGCAGTGTGTAGAAGGATCTTGTATTTGTTTTTATCCATTCCGGTATCCTATGTCTTTTGATTGGAGCATTTTGCCCATTTACATTCACAGTAATTATTGATAGATATAAACTTAGTGCCATAGTGTTACCTCCAAAGTCATTGTTTCTGGAGATTTTCTCTGTTTATTTCTAGTCTTTGTTACTTTTAGTCTTCCTTTCCCACTCAAAGGGTCCCCTTTAATTTCTCGCAGGGCTGATTTAGAGGCCATGAACTCCTTTGGTTTTTGTTTGTCTGGGAAATTCTATCACTCCTTGTATCTGAATGACTGCCTTACTGGAGAAAGTATTCTTAGCTGCAAAATTTTCAATTGCGCATGTTGAGGATGTGATGCCACTCCCTACTTGCATGAAGGTTTCTGTAGAGACATCTGCCATAGTTTTTTTTAAATCTTCCCTTGTTAGTTAGCAACTTCTTTTGTGTTGATGCTTTTATGGTTTTTCTTTATCTGGATATTTTGCCATTTTCCTATGATATGTCTCAGTGTTGGCCTGCTTTTTTTTTTATTTTTTTTATTTTAATGGGTGTTCTCTCTGCCCTCTAGATGTGGATGTCTGTTTCCTTCCCCAGCTTGTGGAAATTTTCACTATATTCACTCAGCTAAAATGTATCCCCCTTTTTCTCCGTCTTATTCTTTTGGGACTCCTTTCAAAAGAATGTTATTACAGTTTATGGAGTTGCTGATTTCCCTAAGTGTATGTTTGTGATGCGATATTTTACTTTTCCTCTTCTTTCCAGCTTCATTTCCCCCATCCTTTGATCTTCTATGTCCCTTCCTCATTCATCTGCTTCTTTCCGCCTTGAGATCATTATATCCAATCAGTTTCACATCTCGGTTACAACATTTAAAATTTCATCCTGACTAGTTTTTAGGTCTTTTCTGTTTGCAGTAAGCATATCCTTCATGTCTCATATATTTTCCTCAAGCACAGCTAGTATCCTTATGATGCTTTTTGAAAATCCTGTTTCATTATGAGAGTTTTCAGAAATTCTGTTTGAGGCACATTAGTTTATGTGTTTTAATTATATCCCTCACAATGACCTTTTATCATTTTTTCTTTTAGGATGAGTTCCTCCATCATGTTGTTGTCTATGTCTCTGCCTTCTTAAATGTTTTAGAAAATCCTGTTATCTTTTCTGCTTCTAGGGTAGTATCTTTATTGCAGTGTTCACATACTGTCCAGGGCCTGACACTTCATGAAGCATTTGTTTTATGTTCCGTGGCACTGTGCTGTCGTATTTTGGCTGCTCTGTCCCTCAGGACAGTCCTCTGCAGAGTTTCTCCTTGCCTCCAGTGGGGAGTGTTGGACTTTGTGCCCAGTGTTGTGAGTTTTAACTAGGTGAGTTTGGTCTACTTGTTAAAAGAGGCTAATTCCTATCTCCGCTAGAGGTGAGGATATGCGTCACTGTATGATCAGCTGACTTGGTGCGTGTGGGGGCTTACGGTGGTCTTTGGAGGAAGGGGTGCAGTGGTGGTCTGGTTGCCAGGCACTCTTTCCTAGTAAGCAAGCACTTGATGGGGGCTGGAGTAGGTGGAGCTTGGTGTTAGTGGCTCAGCTTGCACTGGGGATGCTGTGCTGCTGAGTGAAATCTGTCCATGCTGATTGGTGGGAGGAAATATTGGCATCAGCTCCCTCTCTAGTCCCTGGAGTTGGAGTTCCCAGCCTCCCCTGTTCAGGAAGCCCTCACACAGAGAGAACACTTGTGGGTCCCAGGCTTCCGTCAGAATTTCTTTCACCCTGTCTGCGTCCAAGCCATTGGCCCATCTGGTGGCACAGGGCTCTTATGTTTTATCTCAGGAGCTCTAGCTGGGTTGGAAAACTCCAAATTGTGTGAACTCAATATGACAGGGACCCCACTGATCCTCTGGGAGAGGGTCTTGATGTGCTGTGCCTGGAGCTGGTTTACACCAGATGGGCAGCTGCATGAACACTAGGGGCTTGGAGTGCATGGTGAAGAACAACCAGAAGGCAGCGTCCAGCTAGCTGCTCTCAGAAGAGGCTCCTATGCTAATGATCAGGGAATTTTAATGGTGACTGTCAGTTCTCCTGTCCTATGAGAGCCAATGCCCCGTCTCCCAAATGCACTCCACAAAGGGAATTTTCTCTCCCCATGCGACCCAGGGGATACTCAGACCACAGTTCCCCTTATGGGCCTCTGCCCTCCTCCACAGGAGCACTGCTGTGCCCACCAGTCTCCACCCCAATGATGGGATCGACTTTTAAATCTTCAGTCTTTGAGCTCCACGTTTACAGGGGGTTGACTTGTCATGATTAACTTTATAGGTTATCTTGACTGTGTCATGTGTGCCCAGATTCACCACTGTTTCTGTGTATGTCTGTGATGTGTTCGAGAAGAGATTGGCATTTCCATCCATGGTTTCTTTTTGCCTGGGCACCACCCATTCCATTAAGTTTGTGAATAGAATCTGATGCAGATGGAGGACGAATTCCCTCATTTTTACTTCCCATGTGCTTGTTTGAACTGGAATATTGGTCTCCTCTGGCCCATTTTCTGAGAGTTACATTATCAGCTCTCCATGTTCTGAGACTAGACACTAGTCAGAATCAGACAAGAATTACATCACTGGTTTTCCTGGGTCTTCAGCTGGTGACAGTAGACCATGGGACTTCTCAACATATTTAATTATGGAAACCAATGATCTTTGGGTTCTGTTCCTCAGGGGAATCTTGACTAATACATGGAGATTGTTTGTCTCTCCTTTAGAGTAATTGAATAAAGCTGTAGCTCATTTAAAGTCCTGAGTAGCAAAGGGCTGTGAAGAAAGTGTCACGTTGTTTGACTGGGACAAGGGCTGGGTGAAGATAAGGAGGAGCTGTGGGATACTGTGGTCCTGGCTGCACAGGGAGCGCATCTGGGAATCCTGTAAATGTGCAGCTGTTGTGCCTCAGGAAATCTGTAATTCACTCATGTTGAGGGACCAGAGTAAGCAAGTGCAAACAACTGTGTCTTCGTGCATGTTAGTCTAGTTTCCCTATGACAACCCAGTTGCTAATTCAGAGAGTTAATAGGTAAGCACAGAATCCTGTGTCCAGAGAGGCTCCCTGGAGAAACTGCTGTGTGGAGAGGAAGCCCCAGACCCTGACAGGAAACCTGCCTGTAACCTCCATCTGCACCTGCGCCTGGGAACACAAAGGAGAATTGTGCATAGTGTGCGCCCCCTGGTGGTGCTGATCCCCTCCAGCAGGGAGGTTTGTGTGTGGGCTCCCAGTGAGGTCCCCTCACCGTGTCTCTCGCACAGTAATATGTGGCTGTGTCGTCGGTCTTGAGGTTGTTCATCTGCAGATACAGCGTGTTCTTGGCGTTGTCTCTGGAGATGGTGAATCGGCCCTTCACGGAGTCTGCATAGTATGTGCTACCTGTATTACCAATTGCTGCGACCCACTGCAGCCCTTTTCCTGGAGCCTGGCGGACCCAGTGCATGTCGTAGCCACTGAAGGTGAATCCAGAGGCCACACAGGTGAGTCTCAGGGACCCCCCAGGCTTCACCAGGTCTCCCCCAGACTCCACCAGCTCCTCGTCACACAGGACACCTGCAGACACAAGACATCTTGGTCAGGAAACTGTCACACATCCACTGTTTCACTCATATCCATTCACAGACTCAGTGTCCCTCCTTCACCATGAATTACCTTTTAAAAGAGCAACCAGGAACACCCAGCCCAGCACAAACTCCATGGTGAGGTGTGTGTGTTCTGTGCTGATCACAGAATGGGAACACCTGGGACTCCTGGGGCTGGGGCTCGTCTCCCATCTGCACGGTCGGGCTGGGTTGGTTTTATCAGCACAGAAAGGGCCCCATTTGCATGTCCTCTGACATATATATCAAGCTCCAGACTTAGATTTAATTGTGTAAAAGTGAATGACAGGGTTAGGGACGCACTTCTACATTAGTTTGTGTGGATGGCGGTGTGACAATATGAAGAATTTTTTTTTTCAATTTTGGATTTTTACCTTTATTAATGGAGGCTTCGCATAATCTTTAAGAAACATTTACCTCAACAGCATGATCACGCATTATTTTCTCTTAAAACATTTTATTTTTTTTATTAATTAGTATTTATTTTTAGTTTTAAAAATTAACATCCAAATTAGTTAGCATATAGTGCAACAATGATTTCAGGAGTAGATTCCTTAGTGCCCCTTACCAGTTTAGCCCATCCCCCCTCCCACAACCCCTCCAGTAGCCCTCTGTTTGTTCTCCATATTTATGAGTCTCTTATGCTCTGTCCCCTCCATGTTTTCATGTTATTTTCGTTTCCCTTCCCTTATGTTCATCTCTTTTGTCACTTAAAGTCCTCATATGAGTGAAGTCATATGAGTTTTGTCTTTCTCTCACTGACTCATTTCACTTCGCATAATACCCTCCAGTTCCATCCACATAGTTGCAAATGGCAAGATTTCACTCTTTTTGATTGCCGAGTAATACTCCATTGTGTATATTTACCACTTCTTCTTTATCCATTCATCCATCAATGGACATTTGGCTCTTTCCATACTTAGGCTATTGTTGATAGTGCTGCTATAAACATGGGGGTGCATGTGTCCCTTTGAAACAGAACACCTGTGTCCCATGGAGAAATGCCTAGTAGTGCAATTGCTGGGTCATAGGGGAGTTCTATTTTTAGTTTTTTGAGAAATCTCCATACAGTTTTCCAGAGTGGCTGCACCAACTTGCATTGCCCCCAAAAATGCAAAAGAGATCCTCTCTCTGCATCCTTGCCAACGTCTGTTGTTGCCTGACTTGTTACTGTTAGCCATTCTGACAGGTGTCAAGTGGTATCTCATTAGGGTTTTGATTTGCATTTCCGTGATGATGAGTGATGTGGAGCATTTTTTCATGTGTCGGTTGGCCATCAGGATGTCTTCTTTGGAGAAGTGTCTATTCATGTCTTTTTCCCGTTTCTTCACTGGAGTTTGGTTTGGGTGTTGAGTTTGATAAATTCTTTATAGATTTTGGATACTAACTCTTTATCTGAGATGTCATTTGCAAATGTCTTCTCCCATTCTGTCAGTTGAATTTTAGTTTTGCTGATTGTTGCCTTCACTATGCAGAAACTTTTGATTTTGATGATGTCCAGTAGTTCATTTTTGCTATTTTTCCCCTTGCCTCCTCTGTCATTCTTGATTTTATTTATTTGGGTCCTTTCCTTTTTCTTTTTGATCAAATTGGATAGTGGTTTATCAATTTTGTTAATTCTTTCAAAGCACCAGCTTTTAGTTTCATTGATTTGTTCTACTGTGTTTTGGTTTCGATAGCACTAATTTCTGCTCTAATCTTTAGTATTTCCTGCCTTCTGCTGGTTTTGGGTTTTATTTGCTGTTCCTTTTCCAGCTCTTTAGTCATAAGGTTAGGTTGTGTATCTGAGATCTTTCTTCCTTCTTTAGGAAGGCCTGGATTGCTATATACTTTCCTCTTATGACCGCCTTTGCTGCATCCTAGAGGTTTGCGTTGTGGTGTTATCATTTTCATTGACTTCCATATCCTTTTTAATTTCTTCTTTAACTGCTTGGTTACCACATTCATTCTTTAGTAGGTCCTTCAGTCTCTAGTTATTTTTTACCTTTCCAAATTTTTTCTTGTGGTTGATTTTGAGTTCATGGCATTGTGGTCTGAAAATATGCATGGTATGATCTCGATCTTTTTGTACTTACTTAGGGCTGATTTGTGTCCCAGTGTATGGTCTATTCTGGAGAAAGTTCCATGTGCGCTGTAGAAGAGTGCATATTCTGTTGCTTTAGGATGAAATGTTCTGAATATATTTGTTAAGTCCTTCTGGTCCAGTGTGTCATTGAAAGCCATTGTTTTCTTGTTGATTTTTTGATCAGGTGATCTGTTCATTGTTGTGAATGGGGTGTTGAAGTCTCCTACTATTATGGGATACTTACTGATGAGTTTCCTTATGTTTGTGATTGATTTCTATATTTGGGTGCTCTCACAGTTGGCGCATAAATGTTTACAATTGTTAAGTCTTCTTGGTGGATAGACCCTTTGATTATGAATGATATAATGCCATTCTGCATCTCTTGATGCACTCTTTATTTTAAAGTCTAGATTGTCTGATATCAATATGGCTACTCCGGCTTTCTTTTGTTGAACATTAGCATGATAGATGGTTCTCCATCCCCTTGTTTTCAATCTGGAGGTGCCTTTAGGTCTAAAGTGGGTCTCTTGTAAAAAGCATATAGATGGACCTTGTTTTCTTCTCCATTCTGTTACCCTATGTCTTTTGATTGGGGCATTGAGTCCATTGACGTTTAGAGTGAGTACTGAAAGATAGGAGTTTATTGCTATTATGATGCTTGTAGAGTTGGAGTTTATGGTGGTGTTCTTTGGTCTTTCTAACCTTTGTTGATTTTGGTATTTATTTATTTATACAGATATATTTTCATGTTTTCTCCCCTCAGAGATTCCCCCTTAAAATTTCTTGCAGGGCTGGTTTAGTGGTCACAAACTCATTTAATTTTTGTTTGTATGGGAATCTTTTTATCTCGCCTTCTATTTTGAATGACATCCTTGCTGGATACAGAATTCTTGGCTGCATATTTTTCTGATTTAGCACACTGAATACATCCCGCCACTCCTTTGTGGCCTGCCAACTTTCTGTGGATAGGTCTGCTAAACCTGATCTGTCTTCCCTTGTAAGTTATGGACTTTGTTTCCCTGTTGGTTTTATGATTCTCTCCTTGCCTGAGTACTTTGTCAATTTGACTATGATGTGCCTTATTGATGGTCGGTTTTGGTTGAGTCTAATGGGAGTCCTCTGTGCTTCCTGGATTTTGATGTCTGTGTCTTTGCCCAGGTTAGGAAAGTTTTCCGCTATGATTTGCTCACATAACCCTTCCACCCCTATTTCTCTCTTCCACTTTTGGGACCCCTATGATTCTCATGTTTTTCCTTTTTAATGAGTCACTGATTTCTGTAATTCTTAAATCTTGCTCTTTTGCCTTAATCTCCCTCTTTTTTTCTGCTTCATTATTCTCTATAAGGTTGTCCTCTATAACCCTGATTCTCTGTTCTGCCTCATCCATCCGTGCCACCGCTGCATCCAACTGTCATTGCATCTCAGTTATAGCATTTTAAATTTCATTCTGGCTATTTTTTACTTCTTTTATCTCTGCAGAAAAGGATTCTAATCTATTTTTGACTGCAGCTAGTATTCTTATTATTGTGATTCTAAATTCGGGTTCAGACATCTTGCTTGTCTCTGTGTTGGTTAAATCCCTGGCTGTCGTTTCTTCGTGGTCTTTCTTTTGGGGTGAATTCCTTCGTTTTGTCATTTTGAAGGGAGAAAAGGAATTAATAAGGTCACAAAATTGAAATTAAAAGATAAAATTACAGAAATATTAACATTAAAAATTAAACACACACACAAATTGAACGGAATATGCTAGATTCTAGGTGTGTTTTGGTCTGGGTGTTGAAAGTGGTTTGACAGATTAGAGAAAAAAATGGGAGGGGGAGGAAAAAAAAGGAAATAATTTGAGAGTTTGAAAAAATGAATACACTGAAGTAGACTAAAATGAGAGGATGGGAGTAAAATAGAGTTTGAAGAAATACACAGAAAAGTAAAGAATATAGTAGAAAAAATAAAGAACAATATTTTTAATAAAAATTAAAAATAAATGTGATTTTTTTCTTTTTCTGTATTCTAGAAAAAAGAGAGGAAACAAAAAAGAAAAGATACAAAAAGGAAAAA
This sequence comes from Neofelis nebulosa, assembly GCF_028018385.1. Lineage (NCBI taxonomy): Eukaryota > Metazoa > Chordata > Mammalia > Carnivora > Felidae > Neofelis > Neofelis nebulosa. The sequence continues at coordinate 149,147,652 of NC_080788.1, forward strand.
AAGGAAATCATTTGAAAATTCAAGAAGTGAATACACCATAGTAGACTAAAATAAAATGATGGAAGTAAAATAGAATTTGAAAAAATTTACATAAAAGCAATCAATATAGTAAAAAAATTAAAGAAAAATATTTTTAATAAAATTGAAAGTAAAATGAAGTTTTTTCTCATTCTGTATTCCAGAAAAACTACAGAAACAAAGAAGAGAAAAAAAGAAAAAGAAAGAAAAAGTAAAAAAGAAACTGTTTGGAAATTTGAAAACGGGAATACACTGAAGTAGAGTAAAAGAAAATGATGGAAGTAAAATAGAATTTGAAAAAAAATTACAGAAATGTAAAAAATATAGTAATAAAAATTAAAGAAAAATATTTTTAATAATAATTGATAATAAAAATAATTTTTTCTGTTTCTGCATTCAAGAAAAAGAAAAGAAGTGTAAAAGAGAAAAAGAAAAAAAAGAAAGAAAATTGACTCGATGAACCTGCTAACAGATTGAAGTAGGACTGAAGTTACTTCGTTATTCACTAGATGTCAGTCTGTGTAGCTCTTTATAGTCCATAAAGTAAGCGGCAGTGAGACTTGTGTTCCTGAAGAGCCCTGTTGGCCCAGTTGTGTGGGGCTCAGTGTAATGGCTCCGCTCTCCACTAGATGGCGCTTTTAGGCTCCTGGGGTGGATTGTTGCGGTGCTTGTAGGTGCGAATGCACATGCGCGGGAGAAGTGAAAATGGCGCCACTCAGGTACCCAGTCTGTTCTTCTGGATCAGCAATCGCGCACCCATCCTCTGTCTTCAGCCCTTGTCCACTCCTCGCTCCTTCACTCTCCGTGACCAGGCCCCAGGCCGCACCTCTCTCCCAAGTTTTGTCACAGACGTGGCTGTTTTCCCCGGTCCCTTATATCCAAAGGACCACAGCTTTGACCTGTTCTGCCCCTCTGTGGGAGGGTCTCACCAAGCAATGTCCGAATGAGCAATGGCCGAATATCGGCTGCAGCTAGGAACGCTTGCTGGACCCTGTTGTTGTCGGTGCCCCGAGACTGTGGCCAGGTGCCAGCCCACCCCAGAAAAAGTTCACGAGAGAGTGTAGCAGCAGCGTTTCGTGGATTATGGACAATCACAACACACGTCTGGCACCAGGCTTCACCCTAAACGACCTTGTTCCAGCACCAGCGAATGTGGCCGTTTTCCGGGGTCTGCTGGGACCAGATGGCTTTGGCAGTCTCCTCCAAATGTCCTTCCAGCAGTGCAACCGCCTCTCCCCGTGTGGCCTGAGAACATCCCGGCCCCACTCTGTTGGGATTCTCCCTTCCCACCAGAGCACCTCCAGGTATCGAGCTGTGGAGTTGCAGCCTTTGCACTCCCCTTGTTTACAGTCTTAGTGGAATTTACATACTCTCCTTTCTCCTTTCTCCCTTTTAGTTTAGTCCCTGTGGCTGTTTCCAATTTTCCACTTTATCTCCAGCTGCTTTTGGGGAGGGGTGCTTTTCCTGTTTTCTCCCCCACTCCCCAGTCTCCGTCCTCTCTCCGCCTGCAAAAGCACCTCCCTTCCTGCAGCTTCGTGCTCCCCAAGGTCCCCTCTCCACGCTACGTACTGTTGAATTCTGTGGTTCAGGTTGTGCAGATTGTTGTGTTAATCCTCAATCAGTTTTCTAGGTGTGTAGGATGGTTTAGTGTTGGTCTGGCTGTATTTCATGGACGCGAGACACACAAAAATCTTCCACCTTGTTCTGCCATCTTGTCTCCTCCCCCATTGACTGCCTGATTTTCAATTGAACATGTGAGGATATTATGCCACTCCCTTCTTTCCTGCAGGTTTCTGTGGACACTTCTGCCATAGTCTTTTTTTATCTTCCCGTATTCGTTAGCAAACTCTTCTGTCTTCATGCTTATAGGGTTTTTTTAATCTGTGTATTTTGTGAATTTTACTATGTTATGTCTCAGAGTTGGCCTTTTTTTTTTTAATTTTAATGGGAGTTCTCTGTGGCTCATAGATGTGGACGTCTGTTTCCTTCACCATTTAGTGGAAATTTTCCACCTAATGCACTCAGACAAAACTTCTCCCCTTTTTTGTCCCTCTCTTCTTCTTCTGGGACTCCTTTGAAAATAATTTTATTACACTTTATGGAGTTGCTGATTCCCTAAGTATATGTTTGTGATGCAATATTTTAATTTTCCTCTTCTTTCCTGCTTCATTTCTCACAAAATTTTATCTTCCATGGCACTTACTCATTCATCTGCTTCTTTCTGCCATGAGTTCATTATATCCAATCAGGTTCACATCTTGGTTACAGCATTTTAAAAGTTTCAGCCTGACCTTGTTTTAGGTCTTTTCCATCTGTACTCAGGTTATCCTCATGACTTCTAGGCTTTCTCAAGCACAGCTAGTATCCTTATGATAATTTTTAAAAGTTCTGTTTCCTTATGATAGGTATTAAATTGTGTTTGAGGCTTATTATTTATATGTTGTTTAATTATATCCCTGGCAATGTCCTTTTATGGTTTTCTCTTTTGGAATGAATTCCTCCATCACTCTGTATGTCCATGTTTCCTCTTTCTTAAGTGTTTTAGGAAAATCCTGTTATGTTTTCTGCTTCTAGAGTAGTGTCTTTTGTGAGAAATGTTTACATACTGTTGACAACCTGACATTCTGGAAGCATTTCTTGCATGTGCTGTGTGCACTGTGCTGTCTTGTATTGGCTGCTCTGTCCCTCAGATCAGTCCTCTGCAGAGTTCTCCTTGCCTCCAGGGGAGAGTTTTTCAACTTTGTCCATAGTGTTGTGAGTTTTAACTAGGTGAGTTTGGTCTCCTTATTAAAAGAGGCTAATTCCTATTTCCCCTAGAGGTGAAGCTATGCCTCACTCTGGTCAGTAGACTTGGTGCCTGTGGGGGTATATGGTGGTCTTTGGAGGGAGGGGTGCAATGGTGATCTGGGTTGTAGGCACTCTTTCCCTAGTAAGGAAGCACCTGAGGAAGGAAAGGTGGGTATGTCTTGGTGTCCGTGGCTCAGTATCTACTGGGGGGTGTTGTGCTCCTCACTGAATTCTGTCCATGATAATTGGTGGGAGGAAATATTGGCATCAGCTCCTTCTCTAGTCCCTGCAGTTGGAGTTTCCAGCCACCCCTGTTCAGGAAGGCCTCACATAGAACAATCTGTACTCATGGGTCCCAGGCTTCCTTCAGACTCCGGCATTCACCCTGCCTTTGTCCAATCCATTGGCACACCTGGCAGCTTAGGGCTCTTATGTTTTATGTCAGGAGCTCTAGCTGGGTTTGAATACACCAAATTGTTGAACTCAATGTGACAGGGACCCCACTGATCCTTAGGGACAGTGTGTTGCTGTGATGTGGTTGGAGCTGGTTATCCCAGAAGGGCAGTTGCATGAACACTAGGAGCTTGGAGTTCATGGTGAGGAAGAACAAGAAGGGCGCGTTCAGTTAGCTGCTCTCGGCAGAGGCTCCTATGCTAATGACCAGGGCAGTGCAATGGTGCCTGTCAGCTCTCCTGCCCCATGAGAGGCAATGCCCTGTTTCCCAAATGCACTCCAAGAAGGTAACTGTCCCACCCGATATGACCCAGGGGATCCTCAAACCGCAGCAGTCCCTATGGGCCTCGGGGCTCCTTCCCCACAGGAGCACTGCTATGCCCACCAGGGTCCACCCCAGTGATGGCATGGACTTCTAAATCTTCAGTTTTTGAACTCGACATTTACAGCATGTTGACTTATCATGATTACCTTTATGTGTCATCTTGACTGCGTTATGGGGGTGTCCAGATTCACAACTGTTTCTGTGTATGTCTGTGATGAGTTTCCAGAAGAGATTGGCATTTCCATCCATGGTTTCTTTCTGCCTGGGCATCACCCTTTCCATCACAGTTCTGAGTAGAATCCGACGCAGAGGGAGGAAGAATTCCCTCATTTTTACTTCCCATGTTCTCGTTTGAACTGGAACAGTGGTCCCCTCTGGCCCTTTTTATGAGAGTTATATCATCAGATCCCTACGTTCTGAGGCTAGACCCTAGTTCAGAATCAGACATATTACACCACTGGTTTTCCTGGGTCTCCAGCTTGTGACAGTAGATCATGGGACTTCCCAACCTCTTTAGTCACGGAAACCAATGTGCTTTGGGTTCTGTTCCTCAGGAGAATCCAGACTAATATATGGATATGATTTATCTCTTATTTAGAGGAATTGAATAAAGTTGTAGCTAATTTAACGTCCTGAGTAACAAGTGCCAAGAGGGAGTGTCACGTTTTTTGATTGGACAAGGGCTGGGTGAGGATAATGGGGAGCTGTGGGATCCTGTGGTCCTGGCTGCACAGGGAGTGCATCTGGGACTGATTTAAGGTTCAGCTGTTGTGCCTCAGGAAATCTGTAATTCACTCATGTTGAGGGACAGGAGTAAGCAATGGAAACGTCTGTGTCTTTTGTGCATGTTAGTGCAGTTTTCCTATGACAACAGGTATCTAATTCAGAGAGCTAATAGGTAAGCACAGAATCCTGTGTCCAGAGAGGCTCCCTGGGGAAACTGCTGTGTGGACAGGAAGCCCCAGACCCTGACAGGAAACCTGCCTGTAACCTCCATGTGCACCTGCTCCTGGCAACACAAAGCAGAATTGTGGATAGTGTGTGCCCCCTGGTGGTGCTGATCCCCTCCTGCAGGGAGGATTGTGTGTGGGCTCCCAGCGAGGTCCCCTCACCCAGTCTCTTGCACCGTAATATGTGGCCATGTCTTCGGCCCTCAGGTTCATCTGCAGATACAGCGTATTCTTGGCGTTGTCTCTGGAGATGGTGAATCGGCCCTTCACGGAGTCTGCATAGCTTGTGCTCCTTCCGTCATATCTAATATATGCGACCCACTGCAGCCCCTTCCCTGGAGCCTGGCGGACCCAGTTCATGTCATAGCCACTGAAGGTGAATCCAGAGGCCACACAGGTGAGTCTCAGGGACCCCCCAGGCTTCACCAGGTCTCCCCCAGACTCCACCAGCTGCACGTCACACTGGACACCTGTAGACGCAAGTCATCTTGGTCAGGAAACTGTCACACATCCACTGGTTCTCACTCATATCCACTCACATACTCAGTATCTCTCGTTCACCATGAATTACCTTTTAAAAAAGCAACAAGGAAAACCAAGCCAAGCACATACTCCATGGTGAGGTGTCTGTGTTCTGTCCTAATCACAGAATGGGAACACCTGGGACTCCTGGAGCTGGGGCTCCTCTCCCAGCTGCACGGTCGGGCTGGGCTGGTTTCATCAGCACAGAGAGGGCCCTATTTGCATGTCCTCTTACATATATATCACACTGCAGACTTAGATTTGATTTTTTAAAAGTGAATGGCAGGTTAAGGGATGCACTTCTAATCATCAGAGATGATGCAGAGATGCACTAATCATCAGACAATTCCACCCCCGATCCACTGAGATATCACCTCACAACTGATAGTAAAGCTATTATAAAATGAGGCAAACACAACCAGAACATCTCAAGTGTTGCTGAGGATGTGGAGACCAGGCAATCCTAGAATTCACTTGATGGGAGTGCAACATAGTGTAGCTACTATGGAAAACTGCGGTGAAATAACCCACTAAACTGAGTTCCTAATCTGCTCCCATACAGTTGACTTCATGTCCAGCTGAGTGTGAGGAAGGTCTGGGCCTCATGTTCTGTGGAGAGGCAGGTGCAGAGACAGGTGGATCCAGTGGATGATTCCTTAACTACTTCAGTAGAATGGACCCCTGGCTGACCGTTTTGTAAGACTTGACTCAGTGTGCCTCCCCACTGGTTGTCTCTGGCTTCCTGAACTGGATGGAGAAAAAAAGCAGTGAAGAGTAGAAACTACTCTTTTCTCTCACAGGAACGTGTATATACTGAGAATCCTTGAGAGAAAGTCGTGGAGTTGATGAAGATGCTGTGGGGTTTCGACAACCACAAGGGTCTTTACTCATGGTCTCTCTTCATGGGCATCAAAGGAAAACCTTAAGGAAAATAAAAGGAGAGAGGAGCTGCTCAAGTATATTAAATTTAGATCACTTGAATGAGTCAGTCTCCTCTGTTTGAAAATCACTTACATCTATTTTAAATGGTGGCCCGTGTACTTGTGAGGCACAGATCTGTATATGAATTGATTTATCCCCGAGCTTGGTCTCTGTCAAGGTCGGCACTACTATATGACTGTTCACTCTAAATGTTAGAAGACATCTGTGTTTGTAAATGGTTTAGGAAACAGTGTGTACTGTTTACTGGTCAGGATGAAGCTTGCAGGGCATGATGAGAAAGATGCTTCACAGGAAACCTGACCCTGTAACACTGGTTCTGGATATGAATTCTGAGATCTTGGGTGCCCCCTGGAGACCTGTGAACCTCCAGGTTCCCTACGTGGCTCCTGGTGTCCTGTGTGTTCCTGATGACCTGAGTGCCCCCAGGTGAACTGAGTGGCAGCTAGTGACCTCAGTGCCCTATGGAGACCTGAGCATCCCCCTGGAGGTCTGAGTGCTCCATGCAGAACTGAGCGACCCTGGTGTCCTCAGCTCCCCCTGGTAACCTGAGCACCCCAGCAGATCTCAGTTACCCCTGTTGTCCTGAATGCCCCCTCGTGACTTTTAGGTAACCTCAGGGGAAATCGCAATTTTTGGGCCGATGGTCAGCTCTCAGAAGTCCTTTGTGGTGTTTGAGCCAGCTCTGTGGCTAGGCCTATCCTGTCCTGTTCACCCTTAGAGGGGGTTCTGATTGTGTTGCTGTTAATCCTGGGGGAACCTCCAAGGGGGTGGCCAGCACCTGCTTCATCCCTCTTCCTCTTGCCTAACAAACTGCCTAACTCTTGGACATGTGGCTCTTGTGGTCTGGACCCTAGTATGTGATATAGAATATATGATAGTATGTGAACCATCCACTGCATCCACTCTGCTGGGGTCGGTGGATCCAATTCCACCAGAAATTACTGGTTGAGATGGAGAACCCCAAGATGCTGCTAGTGACGTGCAGAGTGTGCAAGGCCCTCACCAGTTGGGCACAACCCCTGCAGCTGCACCTGGGACAGGACCCCTGGGGACAAGGAGACTCAGCCTGGGCCAGTCACCAGCAGTCACAACCATTCCCATCATCCCACATCTGACATCTGAAACCCTCACCTTTGATACCTCTCACCAGGCACAAGGAAGGCCCTGCAGTCTCTTCTGTTTCTCGAATACAGTTCTGCCTTCCTTAGGGACTTCAGCCCTGTCTGAGGAGAGAGCTGTGGGCTCCCACTCCGCGAGACTGGAGTTTACTCTAGATCTTGAGAAGTTTGCCTGTGTGGGAGGGAGCATGTCCTGATAAGTGGAAAAAAATTGAGTCAGGCTCCCTGGTCCTTCCAGGTCCACCTGTGGGCATCTCTTTGTGGATCCGCAGGCTTGTTGGTCCTCGGTCAAGGCAACACTTGGTCTATGAATTGTGTTGGAGGCAGGTCAAGTGATGGCCTCACCTTTCTGATCAGATAGTGAACAAATGAGTGGACCACAATTCACTATACTCTATCTGTCCGAAAGATATTTGAAGGGATCCATATTTTCTCCAGAAAACGTTCCAAATCAAGTCTTTAAGTACATTCAATTTTAACAGTCATTCCACACATAACTGCATAGGAAAAATCTATATTGATGTCCAGTCTGGTGTAAATATAACAAGCAAAGGACACTTGTTCCCAGGATCATATTTCTTTTAGTTTCCACACTGATGTATTAACCTCACCTGACAACTACCTGCAGAGCTTGAGCACACCTGGAGACTTCTGATCTTGATGGTTCTCTGCTGATGGGGTTTGCTTCCTCAGTCATCTGCAAAGCTTGGAAGCAGTGCCGACATCTTTAAGTGCACAGACACCAAGACATGGACACATTTCTGTCACCTGCAGATATGATTCCCATGCATGGCTGGTGTCTCCATCTCCTGAGAATTCCCCATCCAACACAAGGAGCTGTTAACTCAGGGAGGAGGCACAGATGTCACAGAAAAGTGGGGGACTCTTCACTGATATGGACAGAGACCGTCAGTATCTGAGGTAAGAAGTTAATGGCACTAAAACAACCACATTAATGAAAATGGATTGGCTGACCTGGACATCATTGGAATCTAAAAATCCGGAGCCTAAAGAAATTGCAGAAAATGTGTTCATAGTCCTGAAGGCATGTGCCAAGAGGATAAATGCTGGGTTAGCTGAATAGACTTCAAATAGAGATCAGAATGCTAGATAGTAAATAGATAAGAGGATAAGTGATGGATGATAGAGGGTAGATAGATGATAGATAGATAGATAATTTTATGTTATATTAAAGTCATTATAGAGGATTCACATCATGATGAATGTATTCGAATGAAATTATCCACTATTGGCAATATTTTTTTAAAAGACCATAATTTCATACGGAAAAGAATATTTGACACCAACTTGAGATATACAAAAGAAATAATTATGACTTCAATTTTTTCTGAATACAGCTTCCACATGGGGTAGCACATGCCTGCTTGTAGATTCCTCCTCCCTCTGGGGCTTTGGCTTCCATTCCCATTTGTTCCCAGCGTCTCCCTTCCCAGGATGTCCTGAGCTCTGGGATGTGCAGGGACAAGAGCTCTGTCCTGGATCTGGACCATCGTCCCTCTGGCCTAACATTTACAGCTCCTTCCAGGCCCTTGCTCAACCACCAGGCTTCTGCCCACCAGGCTCCCTCCTTGCCTCCACCACCTGCCAGCCTCCTTCTGGACTCTTCCATTCATTTCCTGTGGATTTAACAACAGTTTATTAGGTTGGCAGGTCTCCTAATAATAAGTCGCATTGAGGAAAGAACTGTATAGGTAAAACATGACAGACTCTCTCCACAATAGCCTTGAGTTCATTCCCATGATATTATTTTGCACCCCATCTCAGCCCCTTGACCCCACAGTCTTGCATTAGAAACTGTCACTTTCATGAACTGAACTAAATCTGTCCCCCCTACACAACTGGTCCATCGTATCTACTCTATATGGTCATCAGACAACCACCAAGCTAAGAAGGAACACAATACAGAGTGTGAAGACATAAGTATTTATGGAAATAATTTTATAAAATTTTATCTAATAATGAAAGTAATGAGATATTTACAGAAGTAACTTAAATATGGTAAATGACCATGTTTATTATAAGATTCTATGAGTTTAGATGAACATAATCAAGTTACAGGACAACCGAGTAACCACAGGTCAAAGAAATGTATCCTTCTCAGGTCTATCCAAACCCTTTCCTTTGCACACCAATCAGTTTCCTATCTCTCCCTTTCTCTCTGGGCCTTGCATGTTCTCTGTCTCAAAAATAAATAAACATTACAAAATAAAGATACGTACAGGTCAGTGATATTTAATGGAGAACCCAGAAATAATCCCCTTCATCTTTAGTCAACTGAATTTTGACAAGAGCAGACAACATGACATTGGGGAGCAAATGGTCTTTTTAATAAATGGTGCTAGACAGCTGGCTATCCATGTGCAGAGGAATTAAATTGCGTCCATATCTCACACCATATACAAACATCAAATCAAAATGGATCAACAATTTAAATGTAAAATTATGACCCCTGGAAGCAATATATCGAGATAAATCTTCATGACCATTGGGTTTAGCAATGCTGTTAGAGATGACACCAAAGCACAAGCAAGGAAAGAAAAAGTAGATAAATTTAGGTTTCTCAACATTAGAAACCTTTGTACACCAGAAGATGCTATCCCCAAAGTGAAAAGACAAAGCCTAATGGAAGACAATATTTGCACAGTATTTGTCTGGTAAGAGCCTGTTATGCAGAATGTATAAAGAGTTTTTACAACTCATCAACAAAAAGACAACCCAATTTTTAATATGGACAAAGGATTTGGATATATCTTTCCCCAGTGCAATCATACAAATGGTGAATACCACTTGAAAAGATATTAAACATCAATAGTCCTTATGGAAATGGAGATTTAAACCACAGTGAGATACCCTTTTACACGCACTAAAAATGCTCTAATCAATACAACTATAAAATAACAAATGTTGGTAAAGATGTTGAGAAATTGGAACCCTTCAACCTTACTTGTGGAAATGTAAAATGGTGGAGACTATGTGTAAAAGAGTTTGGCAATTCCCGCCCCCCCAAAAAAAGATAAAAACATAGAATTACCATATGGCCCAACAATACTACTCCTAGATGTATATCTCGAAGAATTGAAAACAGTTGTTTAAACAAAGTGCATGTGCACATACATAGCAGTACTGTTCACAATAGCCACATTGTAGAAACTATGCAAATACCTATCGGTGTGTGAATGGATAAACAACCTGGGGCAGACCCTTAAACAGGAATATTATTCTGTCATACAAAGAAATAAAGTAAAATGTTGTGGCTGTAGAGAATACTGGTTTCTCAGAAAGCTATCACACAACTCCACATCTGCACTTACATCTGGAAATTTAAAGCAAAGCCTTGAGCAGGTATTCATGTTCCCGTATTCATAGCAGCTTCTTCACAACAGCCAAAAGATGGAAGCAACCCAAGTAACTATTCACAGGTGAGTAAATAAACAAAATGTAGTATATACACAATGGAATATGATTCAGCCTTCAAAAGGAAGAGAGTTCTGACACACACCTGCACACCGACTGAACTTGGCAGTCATTATGCTGAATGAAATGAGCCAGTGACAGAAGGAAAATACACTATGGTTCCACTTAAGTGAGGTGTCCAGAAAAGTCATACTCAGATACACCAAGTAGAATGTGGCTGTAGGGGCCGAGGGGAAAGGGGAATTGGGATTTAGGGTTTAATAGATACAGAGTTTCCCTAGGGGAACATGACAACGTTCTGGAGATGGATGTACAACAGTGTGAATGCAGTTAATGCCAGACAACTGTATGCTTAAAGTGACTTACGTGGTAAATGTTATGTTACGTACATTTAATCAGAATTTAAAAAGGAAGGACTGATACACGTCACAACATGGGTGAATGCAGAAAACATCCTCAGTGACAGAAGCCATCCAGAAAAGGCCACTCAGGAACCATCTTGCTCTTTTTTTTTAAATTTATTATTTATTGTTGAAAAAGAGAGACAGAGACAGGTCATGATAGGGGGAAGGGTTAGCAAGAGGGAGACACAGAATCTCAAGCAATCTCTAGGCTCTGAGCTGCTGGCACACAGCCAGAAGCAGGTGCTGGTACCCATCAACTTCAAGATCACGACCTGATGTGAACTCGGCGTTTAGCAGACTGAGACCCCAGGAGCCCCAGGAACCACCTTGCTCTTTAAATCCCCCCAGGTTGCACAGATAGGGGAAAATCTCAGGAGCACTTCCCCAAAAGAACCCAGATCAGAATGGGAAAAGACATTTCACAGTGGGGCAGGTGGGGACACTTGAAGTGGGCCTGTGGTCTGGGGTCTAATGTGGAAACGCAGGGATTTCCTCATTTGGGGTTCTGTGGTGGTTTCTCGGGACGGTGTCCCTGTTTGGGGTAAAACGCACCAAAGTATCTCATGTGAAGTGGCAAACGCGGTAAAGAAACGAGCGTCCAGGTAAAGCGTATTTGCGCTGCTGTGACACGTTCACTGCACGTCTGAAATCACAGAGTAAGGTACTCCTGCAAACAACAGTGTCAGCCCCACATGACAGAAGCAAGAGAGGGGTTAAACGCTGTGACCTAGGCCCATGCCCAGACCCAGCTCACCCAGGCGGAGAGGCCACGGGCCCTGCAGGAGGCAGCACGTGAGCCAGAGGCACGTGGGAGGGTTCTATTGGTGGCCACGTGTCTTGGGTGCAGCGGAAGCAGTGGGATTCGGAATTCCGGTTGTCCAGAAGACGCCACTAAGAAGCTGTTAGAAAAGCGAAAACCAATGAAGGGACATCTCACGGAAGTGGACTCGGGAGGCGGGGAGGGGAGGCTGGAAGGCGGAGCCCACCACCCAGGGTCAGGCTCTGGAACAACTCAGGGCTACAGACCCAAGATTAGAACCCTCCGCAGAGAGAAGCCCCAGGCTCAGGCCCCACCAGGGGAAGCTGTGCCCTGAGGCCCCTGCAGGAAACCCACCGCGCCTGCAGCTGGGCCCGGGAGGCGCCTGCCCGCCCTGCAGCCCTGCTTTCCTCCTGCGGACTTCCCTTCAAAACCATGCTCCCAACTTCCTCTTCTCCGCGAAACAGCGTTCCTCTCCGTGTGCTCCCCACTCGGCCGCGGTTTTGCCACAGCTTGCTGGGCCCGGATGGCAATTCTCCGCTACTCCTGAAGAAACCCACTTTGGCTGGTAACATAACTGGCGGCGTTATTTCCAAGGGCAACGGAAGGAGAAACGGGGACACTCGCAGGATAGGAGAGCAGCACACACACACCACGTGCACGTCTGCACGCTCCTGACGACCCGTCGGAAAGAGAACGGAAGAGACGGTGCCATTTGCCACCGTGGCAGAAGGAACGACGTGCCCCAGAGGAAATCTCAGCAAGGAGGTGGCAGGCCTGCTGTCCCAGGACAGGGCACTGGGGACAGAAACGGAGGAAGACGCACGCGGGCGGAGAGCTGCTCTGTGCTCCTGGCCGCGGAGGAACCGACCCTGTGAGCACGTCTGTCCTGCCCGGAGCCATCTGCAGCTCCGGGGTGTCGCACAGAAGTCCCCACGGCGCCGTGGCAGACTCGGGAGGGACACCCCGCCCCGCGCGGAGGCCGAAGGGACCCGCGAGGCCAGAGCGGCGGGGGTGCGAGCTCCGCCAGGGGAGCCCGCTCCTGGACCGCGAACCGCATGAGGCAGCGGCGGGAACCGAGTGGGCGCGGAGCAGGAAGAGGGCCGCGCGGCCCCGCCGCCTGGCGCCGGTGAGGCAAGCCCCGCGGGGGACACAGTGTCACCGCGCACGAAGCCGCGCAGGGTCCTTTCCCCCCAGGGTCTGGCGAACACCGCCCCCCTCAGCCTCCAGGTTCCGGAAGCTCCTCTTCCCGGGGCCTGGCTTTCTCCTCGCCTGCTCCTCCCTTGGGGGGACCTGAGGGGACCGGGTTGTTGTCAGTGTGGACGCGGAACGACGTCCCCCTGAATCCTCCACAGTGGGTCCTGAGGAGACCGGATTCTTGTCGGTGTGGACGCGGGCCACGTCCCCCATTGTGGACGCAGGGCCACGTCCCCCTGAATCCTCCACAGTGGGCCCTAGGAGACCGGGTTCTTGTCAGTGTGGATGTGGGGCCACGTCCCCCTGTTTCCTCCACAGTGGGTCCTGAGGAGACCGGGTTCTTGTCAGTGTGGACGCGGGGCCATGTCCCCAAGTGTGGACGCAGGGCCACTTTCCCCTGAATCCTCCACAGTGGGTCCTGAGGAGACCGGGTTCTTGTCAATGTGGATGCGGGGCCACGTCCGCCAGTGTGGACGCAGGGCCACGTCCCCCTGAATCCTCCACAGTGGGTCCTGAGGAGACCGGATTCTTGTCAGTGTGGACGCGGGGCCACGTCCCCCAGTGTGGACGCAGGGCCACTTCCCCCTGAATCCTCCACAGTGGGCCCTAGGAGACCGCGTTCTTGTCAGTGTGGATGTGGGGCCACGTCCCCCTGAATCCTCCACACTGGGTCCTGAAGAGACCGGATTCTTGTCCGTGTGGACACAGGTCCATGTCCTCCCGAATCCTCCACAGCAGGTCCTGAAATGCTGGGTTCTTGTTGGTGTGGACACAGGACCTTGTCCGCCCGAAGTCTCCACAACGGATCCTGAGGAGACCGGGTTCTTGTCATGTGGACTTGGGCCCTGGTCCACACAGAGTCTCCACAGCGGGTCCTGATGAAACTGGTTCTTGTCAGCGTGGACACGGGCCCTCATACTCCCGAATCCTCTGACGCCGGTCCTGAAGGGACCAGGTTCTTGTAGGTTTGGATGTGGGCCCTCGTCCTCTCGAATCCTCCACAGTGGGTCCTGAGGAGACCGGGTTCTTGTCCGTGTACGCCGGGTCATGTACCCCTGAATCCGCCACCGCTGGTCCTGAGGAGGCCAGGTGCTTCTCAGTGTGGGCGTGGGCACTCGTCCACCCGAAGTCTCCACAGCGGGTCCTGAGGAGACCGGGTTCTTGTCAGTGTGGACGTGGGCACTCGTCCACCTGAAGTCTCCACAGCGGGTCGTGAGGACACCGGGTTCTTGTCTGTGTGGATGCAGGGCCACGTCCCCCTGAATCCTCCACAGTGGGTCCTGACGACACAGGGTTCTTGTCGGGGTTGGCATGGGCCCTCGTCTCCCCGAAGTATCCACAGCGGGTCCTGAGGAGACTGGGTTCTTGTCAGTGTGGACGCAGGGCCACATCCCCCAGTGTGGACGCAGGGCCACGTCCCCCTGAATCCTCCACAGTGGGTCCTGACGACACGGGGTTCTTGCCGGGGTGGGCACGGGCCCTCGTCTCCCGGAAGTATCCACAGCAGGTCCTGAGGAGACCGGGTTCTTGTCAGTGTGACGCAGGGCTACGTTCCCCTGAATCCTCCACAGTGGGTCCTGACGACACCGGGTTCTTGTCAGGGTGGGCACGGGCCCTCATCTCCCCGAACTCTCCACAGTGGGTTCTGAGGAGACCGGGTTCTTGTCAGTGTGGACGCAGGGCCACGTTCCCTTGAATCCTCCACAGTGGGTTCTGAGGAGACTGGGTCCTTGTCTGTGTGGACGCCAGCCCAGGTCCTCCCGAATCCTCCACAATGGGTCCTGACGAAACCGGGTTCTTGTCGGTGTGGACGCAGGGCCACGTTCCCTTGAATCCTCCACAGTGGGTCCTGAGGAGACCGGGTCCTTGTCTGTGTGGACGCAGGCCCAGGTTCTCCTGAATCCTCCACAATGGGTCCTGACGAAACCGGGTTCTTGTCGGTGTGGACCTGAGCCCTCGTCCTCTGGAATCCTCCACAGGGGGTCCTGATGAAACCGGTTCTTATCAGCATGGATGCATTCCCTCCTCCCTGGGAAGTCTCCACAGTGGGTCCTGAGGAGATCAGGTTCTTGTCACGTGGACAGGAACCTATGTCGTCCTGTTCCCCCACTGTGCATGTAATGGCACAGACTTAAGATCAGAGTGGTCCTTCATGAAGAGCTCCTTAGACGGTGTTGTCAAGGGTCTCTCCTCCAGGTTGGAAATGGTCAAGGATCTTGGGCGCATGACACAAGGCAAAAACAAAAAACAAAACCCCCACACTCTTTGAATTGTCCCCATTCTATCTTAGAGGTGGATGACGTCACCTGGGCTTGACCTCTCCCAGTGGGCCTGTGCTGCCATGCCATAAAAATCCAAGTCCAAGGAATCAGAGCTTCTTTCTTCCTACCTCTGTGGGATCTGGGGGCTTGGGTAGCGTCTTCCTCAGAGCCTTCCCCCTTTTTTTTTTGCCTGTGTCTCCTGCCCTGTGCCTTGGTGTGCTTGTCATGGACTTTTGATAGAGTGAAAAGTCTGGAGGCTCCTCTAGGGTGTCTCTGTCAACAGGCTGTGGATACTTTGAGTTTTTCAGTGAATGATGACTTTGGCAGTCTTTGACCAATCCAGCCAGCTGCAGCATGTCAAGTGCTGTAAGCAACAGCTCGGAGCCAATGACGAAGACCCACAAAAGCAAATCAATGTCCTTGTCTCCCTCCCTTTGGACAAATGATTCCAGGAAGCCTTGCATTTCCATGATGGTATAGTGTCTGTCATCATTTCTGTCTCTCATGCTGGTCCTTGGACATGTAGGTGTAGAGGATCGTGACAGGGGAAATCTGGGATAGAAGTTATTTCTTCCCAGAGTCGTGTTCTGTGGCCTCCCACACTGAGGTGTCCCACTCAACACCTGACAGTGGGGAGCCATTGGTGACAGCAGCGAGGATTGCAGCCACTAGGGGGAGGTTGCCTTGGCCAAGTCCTCCACCCTGGGTGCCATGATGCTCCTTGTAGATTTGCCTCCATCACTAGCTAGGGCTGGCTAATCAAGCACCACACCACGGTGCTGGCCGCAACACAGTGGACCAAGCAGCTGGCGTCTTCTTCAACACTAATCTAGGAACACTGTTCTCGGTGTCCACCTCCTTTGGAGGTGAATAGGAAATACACACCCCTGCACCCAGACTGGTGCCTGCTTGTTGGTCTCTGCAGGGAGTCTGACCTTTCATGGCACTGATAATTTAGGGTGAGGGTTTCTGGCAACACCTGGCATAAGCCCAAATCAAAGCTACAGACCAGCAGCAAGCACCAGCTCCTTCCCACAGCAGCTGAGACGTGAGGGTGAGGAATGAGTGAGCCATTCTTAGGTCTAAGGCATTGTAGGGGGGCATCAGCTAGGCTCCCAATCCCATCCTTGGGGATAAATGTATTGTGGGACCTCAGCTTCTGGACTGAATTAAGAACATGTAGACTGTGACCTGCTGAAGGAAGTGGCAACAGCAAGTCACAGTGGGTGACAGGCAGCTCCCTAGGCATCTGAGCTCTCGCTTGGGGTACATGAGATGTGCGGGCCCCTTGTGACTGAAGGTAGGGTTTCAGTACACCCCCAACAAAGGAAATGGAAGCACAGGATTTATGGCTTACAGAGCCCGGAACAAGAGGGCACAAGGACCCAGGGAAGGGCAGGCCTCCATCCCACATTCGCAATGATCAGGACATAGAAAACAGGGTAGCAAGTACAGGATTTCTTGGGAGCGGATGGGGCTGAATTCGCTAACTTTCACAGGCTCACCTCTGTGTTATTCTAGAAGGTGCTTGGGAAACCAAAGTGGGAACCCTAGGCAGATTCTTATCTACGGTTAAACTCACTGAAAAGTAGGCAAGAGAAAGAGAGCAGGGATTCACCTTTCCTGGTCTCCCTCTGGATGCCAGAGTCATCCATAGACACTTGTGCCTACCTTTCTGATTGATGTATGGGGTGCTCCTTTCAGCCTCATGGTCTCAGTCTCCCACATTTGGAAATTTGCTCTCCAGCGAGGCACAGCTTGCGCTAGTGGATCCTAATGCCAGTCCCCTTCCCTCACAGCCCGCAGACACCCCCGTGTGGGGCAGGCAGTATGGGTGCGTGGTAGCCCTCCATTATCCTGAGCCCACATGGGACTGGGGGAAGATAGATTACCGGAGAATGAGAAACTTTTCAGTCCACAACAGCGTAGTTTTGGAGAAAACTCATGAAGTTGCCAATAAAGGAGCTTGTGTCAACTTCTCTTAATTCTGAAACCAGACACTTCTGCTCAAGACACAGCTCTGACTCAGGTCCTCTTCCGAGAAACGAAGGCTCAGTATGGGCTCTTACAGGCCTAAAAACTACATAAAAGCCACAAGCACGCAGTTTTCAAGTTTTATTTCAGAGTGCTGGTCGGTGACCCATGAGAGACCTGGTGTCAGAGCTGTGATGTGCCTGAGGACCCCTGTGTCTCCCGCAGACCCTTGGAAACGTGGATGTCAACTGTGCCGCCTCAATACTGTATTTTTACAGATGCACCAGATGCATTGTCTATAGTTGTTCAGGGGTCTGGAGGCTAAATTATGGATTGTCTTCTCCAAAAATCTCTTCCTTAACTTTCTCTGTGTTTATAGTTCTGACATTTCCAGAAAGAACAAAGAGGAATGCAGCTATTATGGCATAAATGTGACCAAAACCCACTCTGAGATATACCATGGATTCATGACTTTGCCTGACTGGCTGAATTCTTCTCGGAGGGGTCCACAACCTGTGCTCCCACCAGTGCCTTGTCCGTGCACCATGGAGGATCCCAGCCTATGTGGCAGTGGCAGTTCCTGTTATGGTTGCACATCCCTCTGTGACTGCATTTCTCTGGGATACAGTCATAATTCAGCTGAGCCCCACTGCCAGTGCAGTAGGTATCCCGACAGAACTTTCCAGAAGCACAGGAAATACTGTTTCTTACATGAGCAATCTGGGTTGTTCCTGTGCTACGCTGTGAATCCAGCCCCAAACATCCGAACCCTGGATCTCCGACAGATGGAATCCAACATGCCCTTGCAGTTGAGGGAGATGTGTGACATTCCTACACTGCAGCCTTCCACACGGCACACCTGTATGGGCACAGGTTCAGCATTGAATTCCCCGTGTTCTTCTGCAGTGTCCATGTCGGCTGCCTTTGTGATTTATGGTATAGCAGACATCTTCACCTTTCCCAGAATTTCTGCCAAAGCTTTCTTGGCAGTGAATAGTGCGGTCAGTGCAGTTTCCATGATAGCAGCAACCGTCTTCAGTGCACGCGGTTCCATCTTGCATATGGAAGTTATCAGGGTATGCCAAGGTCACCCCATGGCAGAACTCTGGAAGATCACGTATATTATGGATTGGTCTGCAGGGTGTCCAAGCAGCGGAGTTGGTGCAGTCTGTATAGCATCTGCCTGTATTACCTTTGCCCCCAGGGGTTCAGATACAATCACGCATACAGCCTAGATTGCTGTAGCACTGGTTGAATGAGCCGCAGTCACACTGCTTTCCTGGATCCACTATGTAGTTTCCATAATGATAGTGGGTCAGGCTTTTATTTAAATGCACCATTTCAGTGTTGAACATGCACTTGCCTGTTCCACAAGTCATTATGTGCTGCATATGAATGAAGGAACAGTTACTGAAAGCTTCCATTATACCAGTTAATTGGGTCCTAATGCAGTTGGACCTTTTTTGGCAAGCACATTCATCAGTGTCAATGCACAAGCCACAATTTCTTGCCATCTGATGTGTTGCTATGACAGACAAGAGTAAATAATGTCTGCCTAAATAACTCAGAATGATGGCATATAAGCCATTGGTGGATGTCATATAGAATATACAACTGGAGTGCCATGAACCTCATGGGGCCCATCTCAAATCACATTAAGGGTGGATGTGTTTTAAGAAATCGAAAATACTTTGACTCATACTATTGAAGAGAAAAAAGGACTCTGATGCAACACACAATTGCCCGTGTGAGCTTGACGTCTCTCAGTATAAATGACCATGAAACCAATAACTTACATCAATACCATGAAATATTGACTCAATTAAGCTAACTAGCCTTACTAGGAATTGGGCACTTTTTTCATATGGTTAACATACTATACATTGTTTTGAAACTGAGAGCAAGTCCTTTGAAAATTCTGTGATGGGATGCACAGAACTTACTAGAGATCCTTGGGGCTGCACTGGCATTTCCTTGAGGAACAGGGGGTCCCCTGTCCTCCTTATATCCTAGGTTATATGTAGGTCCCATTGCACAGATGTCTGCGACTATCTGAGAAACAAAGTGTTCAAACCATTGGAAATCACCGAGGGGTCTCATTTCATAGGCAAGTTAATCCAACTTCATGATATCTTCAAGGCTGCCATAGCCTGTGTCGATTGTGACCATGGAAAGAGGAATCTCCTCCAGGTAGCCGAGGTAGTAACAGTCTGGAGGCATGAAAGTGTAGTCAGGATGCTCCCTGAGCATCCTGAGTCATCATCAGCAGAGTCTGGACCAAAAGATTTTCTTGTGCTGCATGTGCATAACATGTCTCTTGCCCCCAAAACGCAGACTATAGGACAGACAGCCAGGCATCTGAATGCCCTTGCTGTGGTGTGGCTCCTTCTTGGGAATTACCATCTTAGAGGAGATGTAGCACCATGAGGGATGCCCTTGAGAACCCTGCACAGGAGCCAGCACTGCCCAGAGTGCAAACAGCAAGAGGGGTGCCCTCAGGATGACCTGGCCCTCTGCCAGCCTCATGCCCCTGCTCAGGAACATCTGCCAGTGAGAATGGATAAATGGAGGATCCTCAGCAAAGCCAGGTCTAGACCATCAGAGAGAACAGAGGGCTGTGCCAGGTGGCCAGCACCCTGCACCTGGGGGCCACCTGTGGGGTTAGGCAACAGTCCCAGGGTGTGGCATTGTGTGACCCTGCACATCATTAAGCTGGGGTGGATGTGGGAGGGTCAGGTGGGCCATGGTCAAGAGTGGTCTCATGGACATGGGTAGGGATTTGGACCCAGAGGCATGGCTCTAGTCAACACCTTCAATCTTTCCTCCAGCTACTTGCATATGGGCTATGCAGTTATAACACCCTGAACTTCTCTACCAATTCCATGTCCTGTGGTACTGCTGGGTCACTTTCTTTGGATGACTACTTTTCCTCATTACAGAGACCACTGCTTTTGCTTCCTTGTGATGTGGAGGTAAACATTGTCAATTTTACCTTTATGGGTGATGCAAAAAATCTGTTTGTAGTTTTGTGTGTCTTATTTTCCTTGGCTATTAGTTTGCAAGCCATTTGATTCTTGTGGTTTTTACTTTGAAGGTTCCTCTGAGTTCACTGAGGAAAACATTTGTCAGTATTCTGAGTGATGATTGGTGAACTACAAGGTTGTATTTTAGTATTTTCTTATGCCAGCTGGGGAGAACAGAAAGTACTGCTGACCATGTGTGAGCCCCAGGGGTTTTCTCCTCTAATCCCTTATGGGGGTTCTTTCCTGGCCTCTGGCAGTCTCCTCCCATGTAGTTTGGTTCCCTCTTCAGCTGGAGATGGAGGGGAGTTGAGGTTGCTTTGCAGGTTGCACCATGGAGTCTGCCTATGATCAAAAGATGGTTTTGACCATGGCACTCCCTTGCTTGATTAAGTACCCTCTACTGCTTTAAAACGCCCTGGGCCAGGGAGAAACCTCAGAGTTGGCGTTTGGACAAGAGTTTGCCTTTTCCCCAGTGGCTGGCCTTCTGAATATAGCTCAAATTCCTTTGCCACCCAAACTGAAACTTTGAACATTGACCTTTCCCCAACAGGCAGCTGAATTTGGGTTTTGATAACAATGAAATGGAGAGTGAAATGGCAGTTTCCAGGGCCTGGCAGGGAGGGTCAATGTGGACTAGATCTCAAGGGCGATGATTTTGTGTTATGCAAGATGACAAGTTTTAAAGGGGTATCCACATAATTACCCCTGTAATTAACAATACTGTAAGGTATGGTTAAAATTTTGTGAAGAGTGTGGGTCTCATGTTCAGTGAGACCTTACCACAATATAAAAGTGGAAGACACGGGTTTTGCTTCTCACACAACAGTGTGCTGAACTGCATGGACACACTCTCTACTGATAATTTGAAAACAATTTAAAAAAAAGTTATACGTTTTGGAAAGTAACCCTGAGGATATGTCATTTACAGATATCTTCTTCCATTCCATAGGTTGTTTTTTTTGTTTTGTTGATTGTTTCCTTCACTGTGCAGAAGCTTGCTATTTTGAGGTAGTCTCTCTCTATATACAATTTTCTTGTATTATATTAATGTAAATTCAATCTGTTAACATACAGCGTAGTACTGATTTTAGGGGTAGAATTTAGAGAACCATCGCATACATATAACACCCAGTTCTCATTTCACCCAGTTCCCTCCTTAATGGCCACATGCCATTTAGCCCACCTCCCCCACTTCCCCTCAGTTTGTTCTCTGTATTTAAGAGTGTCTTCTGGTTTCCTCCCTCTCTGTTTTGATTTATTTTATTTTTCCTTTCTGTATGTTGTGTTTCTTCTATTCCACTAATGTGTGAAATCATAGGATATTTGACTTTTTCTGACTGACTTGTTCCACTTAGCATAATACTCTGTAGTTCCATCCACATTATTGAAATTGGCAAGATGTCATTCTTTTTGATGGCTAAGTAATATTGCATTGTATATACTTACCACCTCTTCTTTACGCATTCATGTGTTGATGAATATTTGGGCTGTTCCACAATTTGTTTTTTGTTGATAAGACTGCCATAAAGATTGGGATGCACGTGCCCTTTCGAATCAGCATTTTGGTATCCTTTGGATACCTTTGGTATCCTTGGACAAATGCAATTGCTTGATCACAGGATAGTTCGGTTTTTAATTTTTTGAGGAATCTGCACACTGTTTTCGAGTGGCTGCGCCAGTTTGCATTACCATCAACAGTGCGAAAGGGTTTCGCTTTCTCTGCATCCTTGCTGACATTTTGTGTTTTCTGAATTGTTAATTTTAGTCATTGTGACAGGTGTGAGTTGGTATCTCATTGTGGTTTTGATTTATATTTCACTGATGAAGAGTGTTGTTGAGCATCTTTTTTCGTGCCTTTTTGCCATCTGGATGTCTTCTTTGGAAAAATATGTATTCATGTCTTCTGCCCATTTCTTCACTGGATTATTTGTTTTTTGAGTGTTGAGTTTGGTAAGTTCTTTATAGATTTTGGATACTAACCCATTGTCTGAGATGTCATACAAATATCTCCTCCCATTTTGTCAGTTGCCTTTTAGTTTTGTTGATTTGTTCTTTGCTGTGCAGAAGCTTTTTATCTTGATGAGATCCCAATAGTTTATTTTTGCTATTGTTTCCCTTGCCTCTGGGGACATGTCTAGTAAGAAATTGTTCTGGCCAAGGTCAAAGAGGTTGGTGCCTGTGTTCTCCTCTAGGATTTTGATGGTTTCCTGTCTCACATTTAGGTCTTTCATTCAATTTGTATTTATTTTTGTGTGTACTGTAAGAAAGTGGTCCAGGTTCATTACAAGTCACGATGCTGTCCAGTTTTCTCAACACCAGTTTTTGAAGGGACTTTTTCCATTTGATAGTCTTTCCTGCTCTGTCAAAGATTAGTTGATCATATAGTGATGTGTCCATTTCAGGGTTTTCTAATCTTTTCCATCAATCTATGTGTCTATTTTTTGCCAGTATCATCCTGTCTTGATGACTACAGCATTGTAATATAGCTTGATATCCAGAATTGTGATGCCTCCAGGTTTTTTTCTTTTTCAAGATCTTTGGTTATTTGGGGTCTTTTGTGGTTCCATGATAATTTTAGAGTTATTTGTTCTAGCTCTGTGAAAAATGCTGGTATTATTTGACAGGAAATTGAATTATTTGCATTGAATGTCTAAGTTGCTTTGGATAGTATTGTCATTTAACAATGATTTTTCTTTTAATCCACGTGCATGGAATATTTTTCCATTTCTTTGTGTTTTCTTCAATTTCTTCTATAAATGTCCCAGACTTTTCATAGTACAGATCTTGTACCTCTTTACTTAGTTTTATTTCTAGTATATTATGGTTTTTGGTGTGATTTTAAATGGGATTGATTCCTTGATTTCTCTTTCTCCTGCTTCATTATTGGTGTATAGAAATGTAACAAATTTCTATATATTGATTTTGTATGCTACAAATTTACAGGTTTATTGTACCAGTTCTAGCGGGGTTTTTTTTGGTGGAGTCTTTCAGGTTTTCTATATATGGTATAAAATTCAACTCCAGAACTGAATAATCCTATTAAAAAATGGCCAGAAGACATGAATAAGCATTTTTCCAAATGTGACCTACACATTGTCAATAAACACATGAAAAGATGGTCAACATCACTCCTCATCAGGGAAATATAAATCCAAACTACAATGAAATATCAACTCACACTGGTCAGAAAGGCTGAACTCAACAGCACAAGAAACAACAGGTGTTGGTGAGGATGCAGAGAAAGAGGATCCTTTTGTAGGTGCTGGTGGGAATGCACCCTGGCACAGCCACTATGGAAAACAGCATGGAGGTTCCTTAGAAAGCTAAAAAATACAACTACGTTACGATAGAACAAATGCACTACTAGGTATTAACCCAAAGGATACAAAAATACTAATTTATGGGAATTGTACCTCTATTTTTATAGCAGCTATGTCACAAACAGCCCAGCTAAGGAAACAACCCAGCCGAAGTATGAATTGATTGATGAATGGGTATAGAATACGTGGTATATCTACATAACCCCGTCCACGCACACTGGAATATTTCTCAGCCGCAAAAGGAATGACATTAGCTATTGTTAAGGACAGGGATGGGCCTAGAGAGTATTATATTTATGGAAATAAGTCAGAGAAAGACAAATATATGATTTCATCCATATGAAGAATTTAAGAAACAACAAATGGGCAAAGGGACAAATAAGAGAGAAGAGGCAAACCAAGAAATAGGCGATTTTTTCAATGTTCACTTATTTATTTAGAGAGAGAATGGGAGGTGGGGCAGAGGCAGATGGGAAGAGAATCCCAAGGAAACGTCGTGCTGTCAGTACAGAAACCAAAGTGGGGCTCGATCTCAGGAATGATGAGATCAAGACAAGAGGCCAGATCAAGAGTCGTGGGCCTAACCCATGGAACCACGTAAGCCCCCGAAACAGATACTTAACTATAGGGGAAAAACTGCTGGTTACCCTGGGGAGGGTGTGTGGAGGGATGGGGAGGTAGTTGATGGGGATTAAGGGGAGCGCTCATAACGAACACTGGGTGCTGTATTGCAATGTTGAATCACTATATTTTACACCTGAAAGTAATATTACATTGCATGTTAACTAACTGGAATTTGAAGAAAAACTCAAATAATGTATTTATATTGCCTGCAAATGTCCATGTTGGCATACAGCCCATGAAGAAGCATTTATTGCAGAAAACATACTACCAGAAAGAATACCTAGAATATTTGAACTAAGGTATGTTCTTTTCCTTTCCCACCCCAGATCAGCAAGAAGAAACTCCAGTGCAAGTAACTGTGACTATAGGCATGTGCCACTGAGCCTGGCTGCAACCTCCCCTCCAGACTGTTGTAGCCAATACACACAGTTCCCGGTGACCAGCTCCTGTTCAGAGGACCCTTTCCCAGAGGGACAGGATGTCAGTGACCCTAAGCTGTTTGCTGTTGAGGCCAAGCCCCAGCAGGTGCCACTGAGATGTGTGACTCACTCATTGTTGGCAGCCCCACTCCCAGGAAGGAAGCTCTGCCCTGGGCACAGTCCACTAGGGATGCTGGGAACCTGATCACCCCAGACCTGACTTGTATGGCAGGAGTCTCATGCCACCAGGACAAGCAAGCCACAAGGCAGTGAAGCTGCCAGCCACCCCTAAACAGAGCCCTCAGTTTCCAAACTGTTTGGAATCCTGTTTGTCCCTGACACCCCCTGCAGCTGCAGACCTTTGCCCAGAGTATTGCCCAGGGTAAGGGGGAGATGGAGTAATCCTCTAATACAAGCAGCAAATCTGTTCCGATAGAACTGACTTCATTTCCAGCTAAGTGTGAGGAAGAAGGTCTGGGCCTCATGTTGTGGGAGAGTCAGGTGCAGGAGACAGATGGTTTCAGTGGAGGATTCCTAACCTACTCCCCCTCACCTGCAGGAGAGAGCCAGTGCCAGGGACAGTGGAGGGAACAGCTCCTGTCAGAACACATATCAGACTATGGTCTCAAGTACTCTCCATTCAGAGGAGTCCGAGGTTGTAGGGTTCAGTCTGTGGAGACTCCATACATCAGAGGGTGGTTGAACATAGGAGTGCTGTCAAATGAAGCAGAGTATCTCATCATGTGGTTTAGGAAAGAAAGAGATAAGGAATGCCCAACCAAACCACGGTCACCATGGTCTGGCTGTGTGAATGTCCCAGGTCACACCACCTCTGTAATTATGGGACTACCGCCCTTCCCTCCACATCATGTCTTTGAGTTTCACCTGGTTTCAGGTGTGCATCAGTAGTGTCACAGTTCTCTGGCAAAGCCTCCCATGGATGGAAGTTTCGTAGTTGGCTTATTCCTTTGTATTTAGAAAGACTTTTGCCTTATTCTGAGCTTCTGACACTAAGAAAGATGCTGTAAATAATTACACACCATTTATTTTCTGAGCATGGGATTTCATTCTTCAGGGACAAATACTCAGGAATGGTATTTCCAGGTTCCTTTTTATGTCATCGATGTATAATTTCATAAGCGACAGCCAATGGTTTTCCAGAGCTCGTGTTTGTTTGTCAATCCTTCCTGCATTGTTTGAGCCCCCATGTATGCTGGATGCTCACCTGGATGTTGTTGTCAGAGTTGTTCATACCTGAGCCATTGGGATGTGTGTATACGGCATCTGTTGCATTCTTGATTTGAATTTCCCTGACAGTCGATGGTGTGAAGAGTCTTCTCCAGTCAGTAACTAATGTGTCTATAACCTCAAGGATAGGATGTCTACTACACAAGGCTGTGCTTGTTTTATGGAGGTTGGTTTCCTTTCTTCCTATTGACTGTTGAGGGTTCTTAGCATATTCAAGATGCAGGTCCCTTGGTGGTTATGCAATTTGTGAATGTTGTCTCTTACTCTGTAACTTATCTTACTATTGGTATTCACGTGGGCAGATAAGCGGAATTGATTTTCACAAAGTCTATTTATACCATTTCTTTTTATGGGTCTTGTGTTCTTAGCTATAGTTTTCCTTTCTTGGTGATTGATTGCTTATGACTAATATTTTTAAAAAATGTTTATTCTTGATAGAGAGAGAGAGAGACAGAACGTGAGCGGGGAAAAGCAGAGAGAGGGAGACACAGAATCTGAAGCAGGCTCCCAGTTCTGAGCTGTCAGCTTAGGGGCTGACAACGGGGCTCAAACCCTCAAATTGTGACACCGAGACCTGAGCTGAAGTGAGACACTTAACTGACTCAACCAACCAGGCACCCCACTGATTTCTTGACTTACGATGTAACTAAAAGTCTTGTTTTTTTCTGGTTTCTCTCAATGTTGACGTGTTCCCTATTTGGTCTCTGGTGACTTAGAGTTTTGTCGTTTGTTTTTAAATTTATAGACTCTAGCAAATCATTTTCGTGGCATGGTTTTTCCTAATATATGGAAATTATGTGGAAATATATGAAATTGAAGTTCAAATTTCACAAGAGTTGCCATTCTGTGTCTCTTTGGCCAGACTGCTCATCAGATTTGATAGATATGCTCCTGGGGTCCAAAAACACGTTTACGTTTTCAGGTGGCGGGCTTTCTATATGTCTCAGGAGCTGTTGAGCTCTGTGCACACAACTGAGTTCTTGACACAATTTTTCCTTCGCAATTCTATGTGAAACCCTCAAAATCCATTTTTTGCATTGCCAATTTTAGACACTTCATGAATAGAACACATTGAAACTCTTGTATCATTTCCTGAAATTATTTTACTCTTGCGTGTGTGGGACTGTAATTTTTCTTCTTCCTTCCAAGGGGAGCTCATATCTGCATTTGTGGAATTCTTCCAGGCTTCTCATCTCTTAATACTTTTCCAACGTGCTGTGCAATTTTTGACCAAATGAATACTTAGGTTTATTTGTACTCTACCACATTGGGTGATAGGAGCTGCGAGAGGCTGCATCATATGGGGTTTTTGTGTTTTTTTTTTGTCCCCTTGTATGTTACCTGTCATATTGAATGTTTATAGAACATATAGCCCCTCACTTTCATGAACCGCTAACAGGGGACCTGGTTCTCTTCAAGAGACAGGAAAGGAAGACAAGGGAGCTGAGACAGCAAGTCGGGGAAGGAACCCAGAGCTTCTCAGGAAGCGTCAACTGTCCACACTTTGCAGTTCTGCCGATGTGGGTCCCTGCTGAGGCCCAACCTGGGTTCTTGTGCAGGTGTCTGGACAAGCTGCCCTTGATGTGTGGGCACAGGGGAGTTGGGAAGCGCAGCTGTGGTTTGAATTCCAGCCCACTTGGCACTGCTGTGAAAATTCATGAGTGTGTTAATTTATGTCCACCATCAGTTAGGGACATAATGAGTAAATGCAAGACGTTAGAGTCACTACCTTAGATTCCATGTTCATGACAATTTGTGACAACAATTCTCCCTTCCTTTTTTCCACTTTTTAAATTTTTTTGTTTGTGTTTAAATATTTGTTGGTTAACATATTGTGTAATATTAATTTCAGTAGTAGAATTTATTGGTTCATCACTTACATTAACACCCAGTACTCATCACAACTCGGGGCCTCCTTAATCCCCAACACCCATTATCCCATCCCCCACACACCTGCCCTCCAGCAACCCTCAGTTTGGTCTCTAACCTTAGCGGTTTTTTTTTATGATTTCTTGCTCTTTTTCCCCTTCCCCTAGATCTAAATTCCCCATAGGAGGAAATCATATGGTGTTTGTCACCTTTGACTGACTTACTTTGCTTAGCATGATACCCTGTAGCTGCATCAACATCTTTGCAAATGGCAAGATTTCATTCGTTGTTGTGACTGAGTAATATGCCATTCTATACATATAGCAGATTAATCACATGGTGGACTTTTGGTCTCTTTCCTCAGTTTGGCTGTCATAGTTAATGCTGCTGTAAACATTGGGGTGCATGTACTTCCTCAAATCAGAAGTTTTGTATGCTTTGGATGAATTCCTAGTAGAGCAATTGCTGGAGTGGAAGGTTGTTTAATTTTTAGTTTTTAAACTGTTTTCTGGAATGGTCCGGGCACATTGCATTCCCACCAAGAGTGTAAAAGGGTTCCCTTCTCTCCTCACCCTCATCAATATCTGTTGTTTCCTGAGTTGTTAATTGTAGCCATTCTGACAGGTGTGCGGTCATCTCTCATTGTAGTTTTGATTTGTAATTCCCTGTTGATGAGTGATGTTGAGCGAATGTTCGTGTGTCGGTTAGCCATCTGAATGCTTTGTTTGGAAAAGTATCTCCTCATGTCTTCTGCCCATTTCTTCACTGGATTCTTTGTATTTTGGGTTTTGAGTTTGAGAAGTTTTTTTAATAGATTTTGGATAGTACGCCTTTTTCAGATATGTGGCTTGCAAATACCTTTTTAATTTCTGTAGAATGCCTTTTAGATTAGTTGATTGTTTCTTTAGCTGTGCAGAAGGTTTTTATTTTGATGAGGTCCCAGTAGTTCAAGTTTGCTGTTGTTTCCCTTGCCTCTCTAGACACGTCTAGTAAGAAGTTGCTATGTCCCAAGTCCAGGAGGTTGCTGCCTGTTCTCCTCTAGGATTTGATGGTCTCCTGTCTCACATTTAGGTCTTCCACCCATTTGGATTTATTTTTGTGTATGGAGTAAGAGAGTGGTTCAGTTTCATTCTTCTGCATGTTCTGGTCCAGTTTTCCCAACACCCTCTGTTGACAAGGCTGTCTTTTTTTCCCATTACATAGTCTTTCCTACTTCATCCAAGATGAGGTGGCCATACCTTTGTGAGTCCATATCTGGGTTTACTCTTCTGTTCTCTTGATCTATGTGTCTCTTTTGTGCTTGTAGCTTACTGTCTTGATAAGTACAGCTTTGTAATATAGCATGAAATCCATAATCATGAAGCCACCGTTTCTTTGTGTAGCAGAGACATTTCAACACTACTTGCTCCTTAAATCCATGAACATGAAGGTGTTTCCATTTCTTTGTGTCATCCTCAGTTTCTTTCACCGTTTTTAGAGTCTTCAGATTATGGATATTTTAACTCTTTAGGTATCCTATTATATTTGGTGCAGTTGTAAACGGGATGGATAGTTTTTTTTATTTTTCTTTCTGTTTCTTCATTATTGCTGTGTAGAAATGCAGCCGATTTCAGTATGTTGATACTGTATCTTGTGACTTTGCTGAGTTTGTGTATCAGTTCTTGCAATATTTTGGTGGAGTCTTGAGTTTTTTATATACAGTGTCATGTTATCTGTGAAGAGGGAATGTTTGACTTCTTCTTTTCTAACTTGAATGCCTTTATTTATTTATTTATTTATTTATTTATTTATTTTTGTTGTCTGTTTTTGAGGATAAGACTTTCACTGCTGTGTTAAGTAGAATGATGGGAGTGGACGTCCCTCTTGTGTTCCTGATAGTAGAGGAAAAAGTTTTTTTCCCCACTGAGGATATTAGCTGTGGTGTTTTCATGTATGGACTTTATGATGTTGAGGTGTGTTTCCTCTACCCCTTGTTGAGGGTTTTATCAAGAATGGATGCTGTACTATGTCAAATTTTTTTTTCATCTATTGAGAGTGTCATATCATTCGTATCCTTTCTCTGATTGATGGTATGTATTACATTGATTTATTTGTGACTATGGACCACCCTTACAGCCAAGGAATAAATCCCACCTGGTCACTTTAAAGGATCCATTTTATGTATTGGTGGATTCAATTTGCAAGTAATCTCTTTCTTTTTTTTTTAACGTTTATTTATTTTTGAGACAGAGAGAGACAGAGCATGAATGGGGGAGGGTCAGAGAGAGGGAGACACAGAATCTGAAACAGGCTCCAGGCTCTGAGCTCTCAGCACAGAGCCCACGCGGGACTCGAACTCACAGAACGCGAGATTACGAACTGAGCCAAAGTTGGACACTTAACCGACTGAGCCACCCAGGCGCCCCTGCAAGTATTTTCTTGACAATTGTTGCATTCTTGCTCATTAGGGCTAGTGGCCTGTAAGTCTCATTTTTAGTGGGGTTTAATCTGGTTTAAAACTGTGATCATACTCATCTTGTAGAATGAATTTGGAAGTTTTCTTTCCATTTCTATTATTTGGAACAGTTTGTGAAGACAGGAATATTCTATTCTACTTAAATAGAATATTTCACACTCTTGTTAAATATCTGGTAGAATTCACCTGTGAACCTATCTGGCCCTGGATTTTTGTGTGTGAGTAGATTTTTGATTAATGATTCAAATTCTTTGCTCATTATCAGTCTGTTCACGTTTTCTCTTTCTTCCTTTTTCAGTTTAGGTAGTCTTCATTATTCTGGGAATTTATCCATTTCTTCCAGATTGCCCAATTTGTTGGCATATAAATCTCCAAACTATTGTCTCATAGATGTATTTCTGTGGTGTCAGTCGCGATGTCTCCTCTCAAATTCTGATTATATTTACTTTCGTACTTTCTCTTTTGTTTTTGCCAAGTCTGCCCATGCGTTTTCATTTTTATTTATTCTTACAGAAACCAGCTTATAGTTTCATTCATCTGTTCTACTGTTTTTCTTTGTTTCTATATCATTTATTTCTTCTCTAATCTTTTTTGTTTACCTGTTCCTGCTGGCTTTAGGGTTCATTTGTTGTTCTTTTCTTAGTTTCTTTAGTTGTAAAGTGGTTGTGTGTTTGAGACCTTTCTTCTTTCTTGAGTTTGGCCTGTACTGCTATATATTTCACTCTTCCATCAACTTTGCTGCATCCAGATGGTTTGGAACTGGCATGTTTTCATTTTTATTTGCTTCCATGTATTTTTTATTGCTTCTGTAATTTCCTGAAAATCTCATTCAGCTTTTACTACAATGTTGTTTAACCTAATGTTTTGGTGGTGTTGCCCAAATTTTTCTTGTGGTCGACTTCAAGTTTCATAGTGTTGTGGTTTGAAAATACGCATGGAATGATCTCAGTCTTTTTGTACTTGTAGAGGGCTGATTTGTGACATAGTATGTGATCTGTTCTGGAGAATGTTCCATGCGCACTCAAAAACAATGTGTATTCTGGTGCTTTAGGATGGAATGTTCTGAATATATCTGTTAAGTCCATTCAGTCCATGTGTCTTTCAAAGCCATTGTTTCCTTATTGATTTTCAGCTTAGATTGTCTTTCCATTGTTGTAAGTGGAGTGTTAACGATCTCTATTATTACTATTGTCTATTATCAATGAGTTTCTTTATGTTTCTTATTAATTGAGTTATATATTTCAGTGCTTACATTTTTGGGGTATAAATATTTAAAGCTTCAGATCTTCTTGTTGGATAGACCCCTTTATGATGATATACTGCCTTCCTGATCTCTTGTAACAAACTTTGGTTTGAAAACTAGTGTGATATGAGTGTGGCACTAAAACTTTCTTTTGGCGTCCGTTAGCCTGATAAATTGTTCACCCTCCCCTCACTTTCAATCTACAGGTGTTTTAGGTTGAAAATGAGTCAATCGTGTGCAGTGTGTAGAAGGATCTTGTATTTGTTTTTATCCATTCCGGTATCCTATGTCTTTTGATTGGAGCATTTTGTCCATTTACATTCACAGTAATTATTGATAGATATAAACTTAGTGCCATAGTGTTACCTCCAAAGTCATTGTTTCTGTAGATTTTCTCTGTTTATTTCTAGTCTTTGTTACTTTTAGTCTTCCTTTCCTACCCAAAGGGTCCCTTTAATTTCTCGCAGGGCTGATTTAGAGGCCATGAACTCCTTGGATTTTTGTTTGTCTGGGAAATTCTATCACTCCTTGTATCTGAATGACTGCCTTACTGGAGAAAGTATTCTTAGCTGCATAATTTTCAATTGTGCATGTTGAGGATTTGATGCCACTCCCTACTTGCATGAAGGTTTCTGTAGAGACATCTGCCATAGTTTTTTTTTAAATCTTCCATTGTTAGTTAGCAACTTCTTTTGTGTTGATGCTTTTATGGTTTTTCTTTATCTGGATATTTTGCCATTTTCCTATGATATGTCTCAGTGTTGGCCTGATTTTCATTTTATTTTTTATTTTAATGGGTGTTCTCTTTGCCTCCTAGATGTGGATGTCTGTTTCCTTCCCCAGCTTGTGGAAATTTTCACTATAATTCACTCAGCTAAAATGTATCCCCTTTTTCTCCCTCTTATTCTTTTGGGACTCCTTTCAAAAGAATGTTATTACAGTTTATGGAGTTGCTGATTTCCCTAAGTGTACGTTTGTGATGCAATATTTTAATTTTCCTCTTCTTTCCAGCTTCATTTCCCCCATCCTTTGATCTTCTATGTCCCTTCCTCATTCATCTGCTTCTTTCCGCCTTGAGGTCATTATATCCAATCAGTTTCACATCTCGGTTACAACATTTAAAATTTCATCCTGACTAGTTTTTAGGTCTTTTCTGTTTGCAGTAAGCGTATCCTTCATGTCTCATATAGTTTCCTCAAGCACAGCTCGTATCCTTATGATACTTTTTGAAAATCCTGTTTCATTATGAGAGTTTTCAGAAATTCTGTTTGAGGCACATTAGTTTATGTGTTTTAATTATATCCCTCACAATGACCTTTTATCATTTTTTTCTTTTAGGATGAGTTCCTCCATCATGTTGTTGTCTATGTCTCTGCCTTCTTAAATGTTTTAGAAAATCCTGTTATCTTTTCTGCTTCTAGGGTAGTATCTTTACTGAGCAGTGTTCACATACTGTCCAGGGCCTGACACTTCATGAAGCATTTGTTTTATGTTCCGTGGCACTGTGCTGTCGTGTTTTGGCTGCTCTGTCCCTCAGGACAGTCCTCTGCAGAGTTTCTCCTTGCCTCCAGTGGGGAGTGTTGGACTTTGTGCCCAGTGCTGTGAGTTTTAACTAGGTGAGTTTGGTCTGCTTGTTAAAAGAGGCTAATTCCTATCTCCCCTAGAGGTGAGGATATGCGTCACTGTATGATCAGCTGACTTGGTGCGTGTGGGGGTTTACGGTGGTCTTTGGAGGAAGGGGTGCAGTGGTGGTCTGGTTGCCAGGCACTCTTTCCTAGTAAGCAAGCACTTGATGGGGGCTGGAGTAGGTGGAGCTTGGTGTTAGTGGCTCAGCTTCCACTGGGGATGCTGTGCTGCTGAGTGAAATCTGTCCATGCTGATTGGTGGGAGGAAATATTGGCATCAGCTCCCTCTCTAGTCCCTGGAGTTGGAGTTCCCAGCCTCCCCTGTTCAAGAAGCCCTCACACAGAGAGAACACTTGTGGGTCCCAGGCTTCCGTCAGAATTGCTTTCACCCTGTCTGCGTCCAAGCCATTGACACATCTGGTGGCACAGGGCTCTTATGTTTTATCTCAGGAGCTCTAGCTGGGTTTCAAAACTCCAAATTATATGAACTCAATATGACTGGGACCCCACTGATCCTCTGTGAGAGGGTCTTGCTGTGCTGTGCCTGGAGCTAGTTATCCCAGAAAGGCAGTTGCATGAACACTAGGGGCTTGGGGTTCGTGGCGAAGAACAACAAGAAGGCAGTGTTCAGTTAGCTGCTCTCAGCAGAGGCTCCTATGCTAATGACCAGGGCAGTGCAATGGTGCCTGTCAGCTCTCCTGCCCCACAAGAGGCAATACACCTTTTACGAAATGCACCCTGAGAAGGGAACTGTCTCTCCCCAAGTCACCCAGGGGATTTCAGACCACAATGCCCCCTATGCGACTCTGCCTTCCTTCTCCACAGAAACACAGCTATGCCCACCGGGCTCCATGCCAGTCATGGCATGGACTTCTAAATCTTCAGTCTTTGAACTGAACATTTACAGGAGGTTGACTTGTCATGATTACCTTTATGTGTCATCTTGACTGCATTATGGGTGCCCAGACTCCCCACTGTTTCTGTGGATGTCTGTGATGTGTTCGAGAAGAGACTGGCATTTCTATCCGTGGTTTCTGTCTGTCTGGGCATCACCCATTCCATTAAGGTTCTGAATAGAAACTGATGCAGAGCGAGGAGGAATTCCCTCAGTTTTACTTCCCATGTGCATGTTTGGATTGGAACATAGGTCTCCTCTGGGCCTTGTTCTGAGAGTTACATCATCAGCTCTTCACGTTCTGAGACTAGAAACTAGTTCAGAATCAGATGAGAATTACACCACTGGTTTTCCTGGGTCTCCAGCATGTGAGAGTGGAATGTGGGGGCTTATCAATGTATTTAGTCATGGAAACCAAGGTTCTTTGGTTTCTGTTCCTAGGGAGAATCCTGACTAATACATGGAGATGAATTATCTCTTCTTTAGAAGAATTGAATAAAGCTGTAGCTCTTTTAAAGTCCTGAGTAGCAAGTGCCAGGAGGGAAGTGTCACGTTGTTTGGGACAAGTGCTGGGTGATGATAATGGGGGTCTGGGGGATTCTGTAGGCCTGGGTGCACAGTGAGTGCATCTGGGACTCCTGTTGGGGCTCCTGGGTGGGTCAGTCGGTTAAGCAGCTGACTTTGGCTCAGGTCATGATCTCGCGGTCCGTGAGTTCGAGCCCCGCATCGGGCTCTGTGCTGACAGCTCAGAACCTGGAGCCCTGTTTCAGATTCTGTGTTTCCCTCTATACGACACTCCCCCGTTCACACTCTGTTTCTCTGTCTCAAAAATAAATAAACGTTAAAAATACTTTATAAAAAAAAGGTTCAGCTGTTGTGCATCAGGAAATATGCAATTCACTCATACTGAGTGACAGGAGTAAGCAATGCAAACAACTGTGTCTTTGTGCATGTTAGGGTACTTTTCCTATGACAACACAGTTGCTAATTCAGAGAGTTAATAGATAAACACAGAATGCTGTGACCAGAGAGGCTCCCTAGAGAAACTGCTGTGTGGAGAGGAAGCCCCAGACCCTGTCAGGAAACCTGCCTGTAACCTCCATCTGCACCTGCGCCTGGGAACACAAAGCAGAATTGTGCATAGTGTGCGCCCCCTGGTGGTGCTGATCCCCTCCAGCAGGGAGGTTTGTGTGTGGGCTCCCAGTGAGGTCCCATCACCGTGTCTCTCGTACAGTAATATGTGGCCGAGTCCTCGGTCTTGAGGCTGTTCATCTGCAGATACAGCGTGTTCTTGGCGTTGTCTCTGGAGATGGTGAATCGGCCCTTCACGGAGTCTGCGTAGCCTGTGCTACTTCCATCAGTATAAATATATGCGACCCACTGAAGTCCCTTCCCTGGAGCCTGGCGGACCCAGCTCATCCAAAAGCTACTGAAGGTGAATCCGGAGGCCACACAGGTGAGTCTCAGGGACCCCCCAGGCTTCACCAGGTCTCCTCCAGACTCCACCAGCTGCTCGTCACACAGGACATCTGCAGACACAAGACATCTTGGTCAGGAAACTGTCACACATCCACTCTTTCTCAGTCATGTCCACTCACAGACTCAGTGTCCCTCGTTCACCATGAATTACCTTTTAAAAGAGCAACCAGGAAAACCCAGCCCAGCACAAAGTCCATGGTGAGGTTTCTGTGTTCTGTGCTGATCACAGAATGGGAACACCTGGGACTCCTGGGGCTGGGGCTCCTCTCCCAGCTGCAGGGTTGGAGCTGGACTGGTTTAATCAGCACAGGGAGGGCCCTATTTGCATATCCTCTGAGTATATATCAGGCTCCAGACTTAGATTTGTTTCAAATTTAAAACCAGTGTTTGAGAGGCACTTCTAGATCACTTCTTGCAGAAGGCGCGGTGATAATATAAATAATTCTAATCTGTGAACACAGTTATCATTTCATCTGTGTTTGCCATTTTACATGTCTTTCTCCCAGCACATCATATTTGGTATGCTATTTTACTTTTTAGTGAAATTTAATCCTAAATACTTTAATTTGTACCATATAATTTTAATGTGTGTTTATTTTTGTGTGACAGATAGAAGGAGAGAGAGATCAGAGAGAGAGAAAGGGACAGAGAAGCCCAAACAGGCTCTGCACAATCACGGCAGACCCTGCCTCAGAATTAAACTCAGGAACCATGAGATCATGACCTGAGCCAAAATCAACAGTAGGCACTTAACGGATTGAGCCACACAGGTGCTCCATTTTGTGCCATTTTCAATTGTGTGATGTTGTTAGTTTTTTCATATACTATGTTTTTGGTGTATGGAAATACAACATATTTTTGTTTGTTGATTTGTATCCTGAACTTTTCCTGAGTTATTAGTTCTGATACTTTTTTTGTGGAGTTTCTAAGGTTTCACTATATGTAAGTTCGTGTGATTCTCAAACAAATAATTTTCTTCTTACTGATTTACATGTCTTTATTTCATTTTCTTACCTAATTTTTATGGGTACATCTGCAACTTGTAGGAGCAGAAAGCTTTTTCCTTCTTTGCTTCTGTGTTCTTTGTCTGGTCTAAGGATTCAATTGACATAAGACAGATCTACAGAAGATAATAAATTTCATTTGCATGTGCACAAGCTTCCTAATAATATGACACCCAGAGAATGAAGAAAGGAGGTGGCACTTGTGCCTTTTAGGAAAAAAAATGGATTTGCGAAGAGTTAACAAGACAGAGATTTGGGTTTGGGCAAGTCAATTAGTGAGGAATTAACAAGGCTTGTTGGCACAGCCTTCTTGGTGCTAAGTTCCCATTTCTGGTGCTAAGGATCGTTCTCCCATTCTGGTATAGGGGAAGAAGTTTCCCAGGAGAGAGTTATTTCCTGCTCTCAGGGGGACAAAGAAGGGTCACAGTTTCCTTAGACTAGCTGTTACTCAAGTGACTTTCCTCCAAATAAGCCATGTGACAAGATGACATACATTGGGTGCCATATTTTACTGGTCTTCATGTTACCATGTGGAATACCTATGTAGGGAATGAGCATCCTTGCCCGGTTCCTAATGTGACAGGAAAAGCTTCAGTTTTTCACTGTTAAATATGCTGTCAGGTGTGGGCTTTTCATCTATGCCATGATTTTGTGGAGGTTATTTCTTTCTTTCCCTCAGTTCCTGAGATTTTTTAATAATGACAATTTGTTGAATTTTGTCTAGCTTTATATGTATCAATAGATGATGATCTAGATGATCAACAGATGTGACTGCATTGTCACATATGAGCCTTTCATTGTGCTGTTGCATTCACTATGCTAGGAGTTTCGCATGTATGTCCACCTGAGATATTGGCCTTTAGTTTCTCTTCTTACGGTGTCTTTCGATTTTGCAGCATAGTAAGGTTGGTCTTGTAGATGAACTGGGGCATACTCCTTTCTTTTCAGTTTTTGGTAAGAGTCTGAGAGGTATTGTCATTAAGTCTCTTATATTTTGATATAATTCACAGATAAAGCCCTGTGTACTAAGCTGACTTTTTCTTTTGGGGCGGTGTATGATTAGATTATAGATTGAATTTTATTTGTTTTCATCCTGTTAATTTTCTGTTTCTTCATGTACAGTCTTGCAGATTGTTTGTCTTTGGAAATTGCCTAGTTGCCCTTAGTTATCTAATAATGGGTTTATAATTATCTAGGCATTTTCTGTTATTGTTTTTCACTTCTTTGGTATCAGTTATGTCCCCTCCTTAATTCTGATTGTATCTGTTTGAGTTTTACTTATTTCCTAGTAGAGATGCTTTTTAAATTGCATTTAGCTTTCCAGATATCCATTT
The DNA here is from genome assembly GCF_028018385.1 of Neofelis nebulosa. Lineage (NCBI taxonomy): Eukaryota > Metazoa > Chordata > Mammalia > Carnivora > Felidae > Neofelis > Neofelis nebulosa. Next base: position 149,185,333 of record NC_080788.1, read on the forward strand.
CAATTTGTTAATTTTTTGTATTATTACACTTTTTATTCCTTTTATCTGTTCTAATAATTTCTAATATTGAGTTAATAAAAATGCCAATGAATGTATCTGGGAAATTCTTATGTATATGGTACCACAAAGCACACAGAAGTGAGAAAGCAATCCTGAGAAAGAAGAACAAACCTGGAGACAGCACACATCCTCCTTTCTAAGTATATTGCAGAGGTACATTGTCTATAACACTGTGCTGCTGGCACAGTCAGACACACAGACCAGTGGAGCAGATTACAGAGACCAGAGTGAAATGTGTCTGGATGCAGTCAGCAAATCCTCCATGAGATTTCATAGATTTAAAATTAGGGAAAAAAATGGCCTCTTTCACAAATGGTTTTGAATTCCAGTGAGTAAAATAATGACATTTGGTCCTTATGTTATACCATACAGATATGTAGACCCCCATTCAGCCCCTTCCCTGGAGTCTGGCAGACGCACCTCATCAATTAGCTACTGAAGGGGAATCTAGAGACTGCACAGGAGAGTCTCAGGGACCCCCTCCCCCGCCAGGCTTCTCAGGTCTCCCCCAGACTCTACCAGCTGTACGTCACACAACACATCTACAGATACAAGTCAGGAAAATGTCACACATCCACTGTTTCTCTCACTCATATCCACTAACATAGTCAGTGTTTCTTGTTCATCATGAATCACTGTTTAAAAAAGAACCACGGAAAACCAAAGTGAACCCAAACTCCATGGTGAGATGTCTGTGTTCTGTTCTGATCACTGAATGTGAACACTTAGGGGCTGGGGCTCTTCACCCAGCTACAGTTTCAGGGATGGGTTTAATCAGAATACAGATGTCCTTTGACAATATAGCAAATTTTGCAATAGAATCCTGAAGAAGCCAGTGACCCTTGGCAAGTGTAAGGGATGGGGCAGTGTTTGGTGTCACAATATCTTTCAGAACATTGTGATTTATTAATTTGTGATTTTGCTGCAGTGATTATAAGTACCCATGATAATCCTTATTTTCACATATGCACCCAAATACTTGAGGTAGGAATCAGTATACCACCATTGTACAGGTTAACAGATACACTGCAGCAGAGACAGAGTGTGTGAATGTCCAAGATCACGTATGAGGTGAGAGTAGTCCCAGTATCTGGACCTGTGCTCCCCATCGGACCACCCATCTGCCTCCAGAACCACATGCAGGACAAGGCTGGACATCCCAGTGAGGTTTGCAGGTTCATGACCTTCTAGAAGTCCCAGGAGAGTGATGGATGGAAGTCAGGTCCATTCTGTCACAAATTGGAGAGAGTGAGAAGCCTCGACAGAGACTCACAGAGCTGATGTAGATGCCAGGGGTTTTATACAAACACAAGGGGTCATTTACACATGAACCCTATGTGGACATCAACAGAAACCCTCAATATGGAGCCTCTGGGTGGCTCAGTTGGTTAAGTGTCCGATTTTGACTCAGGTCATGGTCTCACAGTTTATGAGTCTGAGCCTTGTGTCGTGCTCTGTGCTGACAGCTCAGAGCCTGGAGACTGCTTCATATTCGGATACTGTGTCTCCTCTCTCTCTCTTCCCCTTGCCCGCTCGTAGTCTGTCTCTCTCTCCCATACCAATAAATAAAAATTAAAAAAGGAAAGCTTCAATAACGTTAAAATGGTTGAATTTTATTAAAATATGTTGAAGGCAAAACACCTGAGATCAGGAAGGATGATGTTAATTAAAAATATTTCTTCATCTATGACATGGAGATCATTATTCTTCTAAACTCTTGTTAATGTGATAATGATCAAAGATGTATTTATCCCAGTGTCTGACCCTGGGAAAATCTGTGTATTCCCCTTATCATGGTTTATTTAAACAGGGAGGACACTTGTGTGTTTCCACAGCTTTTACAAACTCTTTGCTGTGTTTATGTCAGAAGAAGTGTGCAGAGCCTGGATCTGAAAGCCCTTGAGCGGAGACCAGTCCTCAACCAATCTCTTGTCCTGGATCATGAGCTCCCTGGTCTCTGAGTTCCCCCTGGTGGTTGTGATTGCCCCCGGTGGTCCCCGCGCTCCTGTTGTTTCACAGACCCCTGCAGAGATACAGTAACTCCTTTAGTCCCCTCCGCGTTTATGCAACAGGCAATGGTGAGACCCTTCCATCATGAGCACTGCAGACCCTTCTGTTCACAGGATGACTCCTCCTACATATTTTCCATCTTTGAACCCTTCACTCTGCTTTTTGCCTATAAATATACAGTTATATTTCCTTTAATCATTGGTGAGCAACAATCTTGAATAGTTATCCTTATCAGCTGGCAAGAGTCAGAAGAACTTTTCATTTGATAATCGAGAGAATGAAAAGAAAGATTTTTGGGCTCATAAATTCTACTTTCATGAAACTGGGATAAATGTGCTCAGCTTCAAACATGCACCACCTTTAATAAAAAAGGAAGTGTCAATCCCAGAGACAAGTTGGAGTCTGAGATTCAGAGCATTCTGTCTTTGAACCTAACGGGTTTCCCCAGGTTGATAATCAAATTGTTTCTTGTTGGTGATGCACTTCTAAATTACACTGTATTTCTTCTGGCATAGGAATGTCAGTACCTCTTATGTAGTGGTTACCATGCAGAAGCATTCAGAAGATCAAAAATGGTTTTCTAGAAATGCAGGTCGGCCGATGGAGAGGGTTTCACCCCAGGATGGAAGGTACCACGGTCTCACCCTACCCAAGCTACATGGTTAGATTTGGGGTTTTAGAGGTAGTGAAATTTAGGTACGTTTTGGACTTGACTTAATATGTAATGATTTGACATGTTGGAGGATTTGGGGGTGTGGTAATGTGAGTGTCATGTGGGATGGAGGTGAACTTTCCCTGACATCAGTGTGGACTGTGGTCATCTATGTCATTCTTGAACCTGTGTAGAATAACTTATGTGGCCAAAGGGACTTGTCACATGAGATTAATTTTGACACATTGATATTACTGCCATGTGTATGAGTCTGGGGATGGCGTTCAGGACACAGATGGGCAGTCACCAAATGTCCGTCTCGGAACTGAGATGAGTAGGTCCTGAAGACAGCACATCTGTGGGAGGGAATACCTTGAGAATTGTGGGATGAAACCCCTCATCACCAGGCACAGACACTTTCTTGCATGAAGTCCATGTCTCCCTCTGAATCTGAGTGTCTACCTGAACCCAGGTGGATATGCATGGATGTCCCCCAAATGCTCTGAGGTGAAGAGAAACGGTAAGGAAAGAAACATGAAGAAAGATAACAACAAGGAAAGACACATAAAGGTGTCATTGCCATTGAGAGAGGACTTCTGGGGCTGACATGCATCCTGTTTTCTGCAGCGTTGATTGGACGATGTTGGACACTACCAGTGGAGGTCAGAGGCAGCTCTATAAACTGGGCTCTGGGATGTAAGAACAGAATCATAGCCACCCTCAAAGCTGACTGTATTGTGGACAAGTGACATGACTTGGGAGGTCCCTCACCTGAGGGTAAAGAGATGTTCTGGCCACCCTGTGGCCCCTCCACCCTCTGAGGTCACTCCCTCCAGATGTTATACATTCACAGCTTCTATTGTATGTGAAATGTACCCTCTCTCAGTAAGGCGATGGTCCACTGCTGGTTCTGGGAGGATCCATCCTTGTGACATTGTCTCTGGTATAAACCTCTTCTCTGTCTTCTAAGATGAAAGCAAAGTTCCCCTTAACATGCAGCTAAAATCCAATATTGTGCCCTCATTTGGATCCAATTATTTTTTGGTGTAAATCACTAGTGAAATTGTCATCTGTTTGGAAATTCCCTTCAGAAGCAAGTACTGGAATACATGGGTGGTGTCAGGTGGTGTAGACCAGTGGAACAGCCCATGTAAACATGCATCCTCAAGGCTGAGATTGTTCCCTAGTGAGGAATGGGAAGTACAAGGAGTGCCAGGTGACACTCGTCTGTGCTTCTTAAGTACCCAACAGACCTGGGTAAACGGGCCTGCTCCAGGAGGAAGGACGTCTACACACAGACAATACATAGATGCCAGCTGTCTAGACAGACTGTGCATGAGATGTGGTCACAGAGGAGCTGGGAAGGGCAGCTGGGGTTTGAATTCCAAGTCACGTGGCACCAACATTGGGAATCCTGAGTATGTTTGTTAATTAATGTCCACTACCAGTTAGGGATAAAATGGGTAAATGCAAGTTGTTAGACTCACTGCCCTAGATCCCATTGCTTATGACCATTTGTAACAACATCTGTCCCCTTCCTTTTTTTCCCCTGTTTTTTAATGTCTGAAGATTTTATTTATTTACATCTTTGTTAATTAACATGTAGTGTCGTTTTAGTTTTGGGAATAAAATTTAGTGATTCATCACATACATTAACACCCAGTGCACATCACAACAAGTGACCTACGTAATCTCCATCACCCGTTTAGGTATTTGAATCAGAATTTTTGTGTCCTTTGTGTAAATACCTTGTAGAGAAATTGGTGGGACATAAGGCAATTCTATTTTAACTTTTTAAACTCTTCTCCAGTGTGGTCACACCACTTTGCATGCCCACCAAGAGTATAGGAAGGTTCCTCTGTCTCCACATCTTTGCCCATATATGTTGTTTCCTGAATTGTTCATTTTAGCCATTCTGACAGGTGTGAGGTGGTATCTTATCATGATTTTGAATTGTTTTTCCCCAATAATGAGTGATGTTGAGCATCTTTTCATGTGTCTCTTAGCCATCCAGATGTTTTCTTTGGAAAAGTGTCTGCTCATGTCTTTTGACCATTCACTGGATATTTGTTCTTCTGTGTTTGTTAAGTTCTTATAGATTTTGGATACTAACTCTTACCACGTATGTCATTTTCAAATATCTTCACTCCTCTGTCAGTTGCCACTTAGTGTTGTTGACTGTTTCCTCCACTGTGCAGAAGCTTTTTATCTTGATGAGGTCCCAATAGTTCATTTTTTGCTTTTGTTTTCCTTGCCTCTAGAGGCATGTCTATTAAGAAGTTGCTGAGGTCGAGGTCAAAGAGGTTTCTGCCTGTTTTCTCTTATAGATATTGATGCTTTTTGGTCTTACATTTAGGTTTTTCATCCATTTGGAATATATTTTTGTGTTTGCTGTAGGAAAGTGTTCCAGATTCAATCTTCCTCATGTTACTATCCAGTTTTCCCAGCACCATTTGCTGAACAGACTGTTCAGCACATCTGGTTCTCTATTCTGTCCCATTCATGTATGTGTCTATTTTTGTGCCAGTACCATGCTTTCTTGATGATTACAGCTACGTAATACAGCTTGAAGTCTAGAATTGTGATGCCTCCAGGTTTGGATTTCTCTTTCAACATTGCTCTGCCTATTCGGTGTTTTCTGGTTTTATACAAATTTTAAAATTCTTTGTTCTTTTTCTGTGAAGAATGTTGGTGTTATTTTGGTAAGGATCACATTGAATGTGTAGATTGCTTTGGGTAGTATTGATATTTTACCAATATTTGTTTCCCAATCCATGACCATGGAATGCTCTTCCTTTGTGTCTTGTGTAATTTGCTTCATATGCTTTCTATAGTTTTTAGCATACAGATCTCTAACATCTTTGGTTAGGTTTATTCCTAGGTATGTTATGATTTTTGGTGCAATTGTAAATGGGTCTGATTCCTTAATGTCTCTCTTTTCTGCTTCATTTTTGGTGTATGTATATAGTGCCAATAACTTGATGTTGTCTTTGTATCCTACAACTTTTCTGAGTTTTGTCTCTGCCCTAGAAGTCTTTTGGTGGAACCTTTTGGATTTTCCACATAGAGTATCATGTAATCTTCAAAGAGTGAACGTGTGACTTATTCCTTTCAAATGTCTTCACGTTTTATTTCTTTTCATTGTTTGATTGCAGAGGCTAAGCCTTCTAGTACTACGTTGAACAAAATTAGTGACAGTGGATATCCCTGTCATGTTCCTGACCATATGTGGAGAGCACTCAGTGTTTCCCCATTGAGGATGACGTTAACAGTGCGTGTTTTGTATATGGCCTTTATGTCGTTGAAGAATTTTCCATCTATCTTTACTTGCTTGATGGTTTTTATCAAGAAAAGAGAGTGTAGTTTATCAAATGCTTCTCTGCATTTATTGAAAGGATCATTTGGGTCTTATCCTATTATTGATATGGTGTATAACTTTGATTGATTGTTAATATTGATCCATCCTTGCACCCCAGGAATAAATCCGACTTCATCCTGGTAAATGATTCTTTTAATGTACTGTTGGATTCAATTTGTAAGTATGTTGTTGATAATTTTTGCATCCATGTTCACCTGGGCAATTGGTGTGTAATTCTCCTTTTCTAATTCTTCCTGTTGAAATTTTGGTAGTTTACATGTTTCTGGGAATTTATTCATTTCTTCCAGATGGCCTAATTGGTTGGTATATAGTTTTTCATAATATTCTCTTATAATTGATTGTATTTCTGGTGTTGGTTGTGATCTGTCCCATGAAATTCATGATTTTGTCTCTTTGGGTCCTTTTTCTTTTCTGTTTGAATAATCTTATGCCATTTATAGGTACTCTGATTGTTTACCCTCCTCGTCTGACTTTAGGCTTCATTTGCTCTTCCTTTTCTACCTTCTTTAGGTGTAAAGTGGTTGTGTGTTTAAAATTTTATTTTTATCGTGTTAGGCCTGTACTGCTATATACTTCCATCTTAAATCTGCTTTTGCTGCATCCCACAGTATTTGGACCGTCAACGCTAACATTTTCATTTGCTTCCATGTATTTTTATTTCTTCTTTAGTTTCCTGGTTAACCACTTTATTCTTCAGTGCGATGGTCTTTTACTCCAACTATTAGCGGTGTTTCCAAATTTTTCCTTGTGGTTGACTCCAAGTTTCATAGTGTTCTGATCTGAAAATATGCATGCCATAGTCTCAATCTTTTTGTTCTCATATGGGCTGATTTATGACCCAGTGTGTGATCTATTCTGGAGAATGTTCCATGTGCACTCGACAAGAATGTATTCTGCTGCTTTAAGATGGAATGTTTTGAATATATCTGTTAAGTCCATCTGGATGTATGTCATTCAAAGCCATTGTTTCCTTCTTGATTTTCTTCTCACATGATCTGTTCATTGTTGTAAGTGGGGTGTGAAAGTCCCCTACTACTAGTGTATTATTATCAATGAGATTTTTATGTCATTAATTGCTTTACATATTTCAGTGCCCCAATGTGTGGTCATAAATATTTACAGTTGTTAGTGCTTCTTGTCGGATAGACCACTTTAGGATATAATGCCCGTCTTCATCTCTTTTTGCAGTCTTTGTATTTTAAATCTAGGTTGCCTGATATGAATATTGTACTAGAGCTTTCTTTTTATGTCCAGTAGCATGATAAATTGTTCTGCAACCCCTCACTTTCAATCAACAGGTATCTCTAAGTCTCAAAGGAGTCTTTTACAGGCAGAATATACATGGATCTTGTTTTTTTAACCCATTCTGATACCCTGTGTCTTTTGACTGGACTTTTTAGTTCATTTACATTCACAGTGATTACTGAAAGATATGATATTAGTGTAATTGTGTTATCACAATGTTTTTGTAAAGTAATTTTTTTTTCCGGAGATTTTCTCTGTTCCTTTCTAGTGTTTGTTGCTTTTGGTCTTTCTTTCCCACTCAAAGAGTCCCCTTTAGTATTTCTTGCAGGGTTGTGTTAGGGGTCACAGACTCCTTTAGATTTTGTTTGTCTGGGAAGCTCTTTATCTCTCCTTCTTCTCAATGACAAACTTCCTGGATAAAGTATTTTTGCCTGCCTATTTTTTCCCCATTCCGTGCATTGAATGTATGATGACACTCCCTTCTCTCTTGGTAAGTTTCTGTGAAGGGAACTAACCTTATTTGCCTTGCCTTGTTAGGGACTTCTTTTCTCTTGCTGCTTTTAGGATTTTTCCTTTATCTCTATATTATGTCAATTTTCTATGATTTATCTTGGTAATGGCCTACTTTTGTTGATTTTGATAGGAGTTCTCTGTGCCTTCTGGATTTGGATGTTCATTTCCTTCCTTGGGTTAGGGCAACTTTCAGCTACAATTTGCACAAATAAACCTTCTGTCGCTTTTTCCCTCTCTTCTTTTGGGACTCCTATGAAAGGAATTTTACTACACTGTACAGAGTGGCTGAGTTCTCTAAGTCTACGTCCATAACCCAAGAAGTTAGTTTACCCTCTCTTTTCTGATTCCTTATTTTCCATAATTTTATCTTCTATATCACTTAGTCATTCCTCTGCTGCTTACACCCATTATTATGTGCAGTAAGCATCATGTCTCTTTCATAGCATTTTAAAATTTCACCGTTGACCAGTTTTTATGCCTTTAATCTCTGTGGTATGCATATCCTTGATGTCTTCTATGCTGTTCTCAAGCCCATCCATTATCCTTACTATTGTTGTTTTAAGTTCTGTTTTAGGCATATTCCTTATATGTGTTTTGATCAGATCCCTGGATATGATCCTTTCTTGTTCTCTCTTTGGGGATGAATTCCTCCATATTGTCATATTGTGTAGGTTTCTGTCTTCTTCTGTGTTTTAGAAAACCTGTTATGTTTTCTGCTTCTGAGAGTCATGGCTACATTAAGAAGAGTTCATATGCTGTACGGAGACTGGCGCTTCAGGAAGGGTTTGTGGTGAGTGCTGTGTGCACTGTGTTCTTGCGTTTTGGTGTCTTGGTAAGTGGGCATCACCCAATCCATTACGGTTATGAATAGAATAAAAATAAAAGTGAAGCAAATTCTCTCATTTTTACTTCTTGTGTGCCTGCTTGAGCTGTAACATTGGCTTCGTCTTGCCCTTGGAGTGAAAGTTAAACCATCAGGTCCGCATGTTCTCAGACTTGACACTAGTTTGGAATCAGATGAGAATTACACCACTGATTTACTGGGTATCCAGCATGTGATAGTATATCAATGGACTTCTCAGCCTATTTAGTCATGTAAGCCAATGTGCTATGTGTTCTGTTCCTCAGGATTATCCTGACTAATACATGTAGATGCTTTTTCTCTTGTAGTTTCAAGTATTTGAAGAAAACTGTAACACATATAAAGTTCTGAGAAGCAAAGTGACATGAATGAAGTGTCATGGTGTTTGACTGGGACAAGAGTAGGGTGAGGATAACGAGGAGCTTTGGGATCCTGTGGTCCTAGATGCAAAGTGAGCGCACCTGGGACTCCTGTAAATGTTCAGTTGATGTGCATCAGGATACGTGTAAACCATTGATATTTAGTACAAGTGTAAGCAATTGTAAGAGACTCTATCTCTCATTCATGTAAGTATAGTTTTCCTGGTAAAACAAACTTTGTAAACCAGATCCAAGTAGGTAAGCACAGAATCATGTGTCCAGAGAGGCTTCCTGGGGGAAACTGCTGTATGGAGAGGAAGCCCCAGGCCATGGCACAAAACCATCCAGCAATCCCTACCTGCACCTGCTCCTGGGAACACAAACAGAATGGTGCATAGGGTGCACCCCCTGGCGGTCCTGATCTTCTTCTACAGGGCGGTTTGTGTCTGGGCTCACACTGACAACCCCTCACTGTGTCCTTGCACAGTAATACATGGCCGTGTCTTCAGACCTCAGACTGCTTCGCTCCATGTAGGCTGTGTTTGTGGATGTGTCTGCCGTCAGAGTGAGTCTGCCCTGGAACTTCTGTGCATAGCTTGTAGAACCATCTTCAGGGTCAATGCTTCCCATCCACTCAAGCCCTTGTGCAGGAGCCTGTCGCACCCAGTGCATATAGTAATCAGTGAAGCTGTGTCCAGATGCTTTGCAGAAGATCTTCACTGATGCCCCAGGCTTCCTCAATTCAGCCCCAGACTGCACCAGCAAAACCTGGGAGTGCACACCTGTAGAGAGGGGACAAGAGTGGATGAAATCAATGTTAACTGGTCCTGGTCCTCTCCTGTGTCCAGGGACTTGGCTGACCCTTAGCTGTCGCCACTGCCACCAGGTAGAGGATTCTCCAGCTCCAGTCCATTGTGAGGGGATGTGTCTCAGGGTCTCCGGTAGAGGATGGCGTTGTACGGTGATGCTCTCAGGGCACAGACACACCCGTACTTAACCTAGTGCTCTTAGGACTATTTGCATAGTCGTGAGACAGAGGATTTCATACACAGGACCAGAACCATCTGGAGATGGTCCCAGAGACCGTGTACATTGTGATTCAGAGAGCACCAGTCTAATCCTTGTTTGAGGACATGGGTCCTTGGCCAGGTTCCTGAACTGTGTGCAGACTGAGCTCCTGCCACTGAGTTATAAGACCTTACAGGAAAAACTCCCCATTGTTGACCAGTATTGAATGAGTCAGAGACCACCTGAACCTGTTGTTGCCTCTGATATCCTAGCGTCTTATTCCTGGAGAAGCGTGTCTCCAAACTGCTGCACAAAATGGGGTAATAAATGCGTCCTGGCTTCCATCTCCTAGATGAAGATATCTAAAATCCCTGGACTAGCAGCGTCAAGTGTCTTCTCACTGCCTGAGTTCATTAAATGCTCTGATGGAACAGGATATTTAAACACCCTTTAGCATCCCTCATCCTACTCATATTTTAGATTGCTTTCTGGAAAAGGAAACACTGGCTTCCGACAGGAAAGCCTTCATCACCCCTTGTGCACCTACTCACCTGGGGTAGCAGCCTGGTCCTGGGTAGTACTGAAAGCTCCCTGCAGTCTAGGCCCGGCCCTGCAGGGAGGTTCCTGTCAAGACTCACAGGACATTTATTCCAGTGTCTCTACTCCAGCATTACATGGTGGAGGGGAGCAGAATATGCCACCCCAAATATGCCACTGGAATGAAACATGCTTGAGAAACAGCCAGTGCAGAGACGCACTGACCATTTTGTTCCCTAAACAAATATAAATCTCCTATGTGAAATACACCCTTTTTGTACCAGGAGGGGAGAAATGTCCTTAGCACCAGAAAAAGGAATTTTGGCCCCAGAATTCTGTGCAGAGAAACCTTAGTTCTTCACTATTGTAGTAGCACTAAGCACATTGAAGCTCTCACTTTTTCCCCATTGAGGATGATATCAGTGTTGGGTCATTCATATATGGCTTTTATGATCTCGAGGTATGCTCCTTCTATCCCTACTTCTTGACGGTTTTTATCAAGAAAGGATGCCGTATTTTGTCGAATGCTTTCTCTGCATCTATGGAGAGGATCATGTGGTTCTTGTCCTTTCTTTTATTGATGTGATGAATCACGTTAATTGCTTTGCAGATATTGAACCAGCCCTGCATCCCAGGTATAAATCCCACTTGGTCGTGGTGAATAATTTTTTTAATGTATTGTAGGATCTGGTAGGCTAATATCTTGCTGAGGATTTTTGCATCCATGTTCATCAGGGAAATTGGTCTATAGTTCTCCTTTTTAGTGTGGTCTCTGTCTGCTTTTGGAATCAAGGTAATTCTGGCTTCAGAAAGAGTCTGGAAGTTTTCCTTCCATTTCTATATTTTGGAACAGCTTCAAGAGAAGAGCTTTTTACTCTTCCTTAAATGTTTGGTAGAATCCCCTGGAAAGCCATTTGGCCCTGGACTCTTGTTTTTGACAGATTTTTGATTACTAATACTATTTCCTTACTGGTTATGGGTCTGTTCAAATTTTTATATTTCTTCCTGTATCAGTTTGGTAGTGTATATGTTTCTAGGAATTTTCCCATTTCTTCCAGATTGCCCATTTTATTGGCATATAATTGCTCATAATATTCTCTTATTATTGTTTTTATTTCTGTTGTGTTGGTTGTGATCTTTCCTCTGTCATTCTTGATTTTAGTTATTTGCATCATTTCCTTTTTCTTTTTGATCAAACTGGCTAGTGGTTTATCAATTTTGTTAATTTTTACAAAGAACCTGCTTCCGGTTTCATTGATTTGGTCTACTGTTTTTTTGGTTTTGATAGCATTAATTTCTTTTGTAATCTTTATTATTTCCTGTCTTCTGCTGGTTTGGGGTTCTATTTACTGTTCTTTTTCCAGCTCCTTAAGGTGTAAGGTTAGGTTGTATATCTAAGATCTTTCTTCCTTCTTTAGGAAGGCCTGGAATGCTATATACTTTCATCTTATGACCACCTTTGCTGCGTCCCAGAGGTTTTGGGTTGTGGTGTTATCATTTTAATCGACTTCCATATACTTTTTAACTTCCTCTTAACTGCTTGGTTAGACCATTCATTCTTTAGTAGGATGTTCTTTATTCTCCAAGTATTTTTTACCTTTCGAAATTTTTTCTTGTGGTTGATTTTGAGTTTCATAGCATTGTGGTCTGAAAATATGCACGTTATGATCTCGATCTTTTTGTACTTACTTAGGGCTGATTTGTGTCCCAGTATATGCTCTATTCTGGAGAACGTTCCATGTGCGCTGAAGAAGAATGCATATTCTGATGCTTTAGGATGAAACATTCTGAATATATCTGTTAAGTCCATCTGGTCCAGTGTGTCATTGAAAGCCATTCTTTCCTTGTCGATTTTTTGTTGAGATGATCTGTCCAGTGCTGTGAGTGGGGTGTTGAAGTCTCCTAATATTATGGTATTACTATCGGTGAGTTTCTTTATGTTTGTGATTAATTGATTTATATATTTGTGTGCTCTCCCATTTGGCGCATAAATGTTTACAATTATTAGGTCTTCTTCGTCTATAGACCCCTTGATCATGATATAATGCCCTTCTGCATCTCTTGATACAGTATTTTTAAGTCTAGATTGTCTGATATAAGTATGGCTACTCGGGCTTTCTTTTGTTGACCATTAGCATGATAGATGGTTCTCCATCCCTTTATGTTCAATCTGAAGGTGTCTTTAGGTCTAAAGTGGGTCTCTTGTGAACAGCATATAGACGGATCTTGTTTTCTTATCCATTCTATTACCCTATGTCTTTTGATTGGGGCATTGAGTCCACTGAGGTTTAGAGTGAGTACTGAAAGATGTGAGTTTATTGCCATTATGATGCTTGTAGAGCTGGAGTTTCTGATGGTGTTCTCTGGTCCTTTCTAATCTTTCTTGCTTTTGATACACACACATACACACACATTATAAATATATATATATTTATATATGTATATATATATTTCTTTTTTTTTTCATCTTTTGTCCGCTCAGAGAGTCCCCCTTAAAATTTTTTGCAGGGCTGGTTTAGTGGTCAAAAACTCTTTTAATTTTTGTTTGGGAAACGTTTATCTCTCCTTCTATTTTGAATGACAGCCTTCTTGGATAAAGAATTCTTGTCTGCATACTTTTCTGATTCAGCACACTGAATAGACTCCGCCACTCCTTTCTGGCCTGCCAAGATTCTGTGGATAGGTGTGCTGCAAACCTGATCTGTCTTCCCTTGTATGTTAGGGACTTTTTTTCCTTGCTGCTTTCATGATTCTCTCCTTGCCTGAGTATTTTGTGCATTTGAATATGATATGCCTTGTTGCTGGCCAGTTTTTGTTGAATCTAATGGGGGTCCTCTGTGCTTCCTGGATTTTGATGTCTGTGTCTTTCCCCAGGTTAGGGAGTTTTCTGCTATGATGGGCTCACATAACCCTTCTACCCCTATTACTCTCTCTTCCTCTTCTGGGATCCCTATGATTCTGATGTTCCTTTTTAATGAGTCACTGCTTTCTCTAATTCTTAAATCATGCTCTTTTGCCTTAATCTCCCTGTTTTTTTCTGCTTCATTATTTTCTATAAGTTTGTCCTCTATATCGCTGATTCTCTGTTCTGCCTCATCCATCCTTACCACAGCTGCATCCATCCGTGATTGCAGTTCAGTTATAGCATTTTTAATTTCATTCTGGCTATTTTTTTTCTTACTTCTCTTAACTCTTCAGAAAGGGATTCTAATCTATTTTTGACTCCAGCTAGTATTCTTATTATCATGATTCTAAATTCTGGTTCAGACATCTTGCTTGTACCTGTGTTGGTTAAATCCCTGGCTATTGTTTCTTCATGGTCTTTCTTTTGGGGTGAATTCCTTTGTTTTGTCATTTTGAAGAGAGAAAAGGAATTAATGAAGTAGAAATATTGAAATAAAACAAAGTTTCAAAAATATTAAAATTAAAAATTAAACACACACACACACACACACAAATCTAATAGTTAATGCTAGATCTTAGGTGTGTTTTTGTTTAGGTGTTGAAAGTGGTTGGACAGATTAGGGAAAAAAAGGGGGGGAGAGTAAATCATTTGAGAATTTGAAACAATGCATACACTGATGTAGAGTAAAATGGGTAGATGGGAGTAAAATAGAATTTGAAATTAATATAGACAAAAGTAAAGTATATAGTAGAAAAAATTAAATAAAAATATTTTTAATAAAAATTATGAATTTTTTGTTCTGTATTTAAGAAAAAAGTAAAGAAAGGAAAAAGAGAATAAAGATAAAGAAAAGAAAAAAATCATTTGATAATTGAAAAAGTGAATATACTGTAGTAGACTAAAGTAAAATGATGGAAATAATATGGAATTTGAAAAAATTTACATAAAACTAAAAAAACATAGTAATGACAATTAAATAAGATTATTTTGTAAATATGAAATTTATTGTCAAATAGGTTTCTATACAACACCCAATGCTCATCCCAACAGGTGTCCTCCTCAATACCCATCACCACCTTCCCCTCCCTCCCACCCCCCATCAACCCTCAGTTTATTCAGTTTTTTAGAGTCCGTGATGGTTTGACTCCCTCCCTCTCTAACTTTTTTTTCTTCCCCTTCCCCATGGTCTTCTGTCAAGTTTCTCAGAATCCAAATAAGAGTGAAAACATACGGTATCTGTCTTTCTCCATATGACTAATTTCACTCAACACAACACTCTCCAGATCCATCCACGTTGCTACTAAAGGCCACATTTCATTCTTTCTCAATGTCAGGTAGTATTCCATTTTGAATAGATACCACAATTTCTTTATCCATTCATTAGTTGATGGACATTTAGACTCTTTCCATAATTTGGCTATTGTTGAGAATGCTGGTATAAACATTGGGGTACAAGTGCCCCTATGCATCAGCACTCCTGTATCCTTTGGATAAATTCCTAGCAGTGCTATTGCTGGGTCATAGGGTAGACCTATTTTTAATTTTTTAGGAACATCCACACTATTTTCCAGAATGGCTGCACCTGTTTGCGTTCCCACCAACAGTGCAAAGGGTTCCCGTTACTCCACATCCTCTCCAGCATCTATATTCTCCTGATTTATTCATTTTAACCACTCTGACTGGCATGAGGTGGTATCTCAGTGTGGTTTTCATTTGTATTTCCCTGAGGAGGCGTGACGTTGAGCATCTTCTCATGTGCCTGTTGGCCATCTGGATGTCTTCTTTAGAGAAGTGTCTATTCATGTCTTCTGCCCCTTTCTTCACTGGATTATTTGTTATCAGGTGTGGAGTTTGATGAGTTCTTTATAGATTTTGGATACTAGCCCTTTGTCTGATATGTCATTTGCAAATATCTTTTCCCATTCCGTTGGCTGCCTTTTAATTTGGCTTATTGTTTCTTTTGCAGTGCAGCTTTTTATCTTCATGAAGTCCCAATAGTTCATTTTTGTTCTTAATTCCCTTGCCTCTGGAGATATGTCAAGTAAGAATTTGCTGTGGCTGAGGTCAGAGGTCAGAGAGGTTTTTTCCTGCTCTCTCCTCTAGGGTGTTGATGGTTTCCTGTCTCACATTCAGGTCCTTTATCTGTTTTGAGTTTATTTTTGTGAATGGTGTAAGAAAGTGGTCTAGATCAATTCTTCTGCATGTTGCTGTGCAGTTCCCCCAGCACCATTTGTTAAAGAGACTGTCTTTTTTCCATTGGATATTCTTTCCTGCTTTGTCAAAGATTAGTTGGCCATACATTTGTGGGTCCAATTCTGGAGTCTCTATTCTATTCCATTGGTCTATGTGTCTGTTTTTGTGCCAATACCATGCTGTCTTGACGATGACAGCTTTGTAGGAGAGGCTAAAGTGTGGGATTGTGATGCCTCCCGCTTTGGTCTTCTTCTTCAATATTTGGCTATTCTGGGTCTTTTGTGGTTTCATACAAGTTTTAAGATTGCTTGCTCTAGCTTCGAGAAGAATGCTGGTGCAATTTCGATTGGGATTGCAAGTTCGATTGTGTAGATTGATTTGGGTAGTATTGACATTTTAACAATATTTATTCTTCCAATCCATGAGCATGGAATGTTTCTCCATTTCTTTGCATCTTCTTCAGTTTCCTTCATAAGCTTTCTATAGTTTTCAGCATACAGATCTTTTACATCTTTGGTTAGGTTTATTCCTAGGTATTTTATGAATCCTGGTACAATTGTGAATGGGATCAGTTTCTTTATTGGTCTTTCTGTTGCTTCAGTGTTTGTGTATAAGAATGCAACTGATTTCCGTACATTGCTTTTGTATCTTGCGACTTTTCTGATTTCATGTATCAGTTCTAGCAGACTTTTGGTGGAGTCTATTGGGTTTTCCATGTGTAGTATCATGCCATCTGCAAAAAGTGAAAGCCTGACTTTATCTTTGCCATTTTTTTTTTTAATTTTTTTTTCAACGTTTATTTACTTATTTCTGGGACAGAGAGAGACAGAGCATGAACGGGGGAGGGACAGAGAGAGAGGGAGACACAGAATCGGAAACAGGCTCCAGGCTCTGAGCCATCAGCCCAGAGCCTGACGCGGGGCTCGAACCCACAGACGGCGAGATCCTGACCTGGCTGAAGTCGGACGCTTAACCAACTGCGCCACCCAGGCGCCCCAATCTTTGCCAGTTTTGATACCTTTGATTTCCTTTTGTTGTCTGATTGCTGATGCTAGCACTTGCCACACTATGTTAAACAACAGCAGTGAAATATCTCAATTTTCCCCATTGAGGATGATAATAGCTGTGGGCTTTTCATAAATGGCGTTTATGATGTTCAAGTGTGTTCCTTCTATCCCGAGTGTCTTGATGGTTTTTACTGAGAAAGGATGCTGAATTTTGTCAAATGCTTTCTCTGCATCGATTGACAAGATCTTATGGTTCTTATCTTTTCTTTTATTAATGTGATGTATCACACTAATTGATTTGCGAACGTTGAACCAGGCCTGCAGCCCAGGAATGAATCCCATTGATCATGGTGAATAATTCTTTTTATATACTGTTGAATTTGATTTGCTAGTATCTTATTGAGAATATTTGCATCCATATTCATCAGGGATATTGGGCTGTAGTTGTGTTTGTTGCTGGGTCTGTGTCTGGTTTAGGAATCGAAGTAATGCTGGCTTCATAGAATGGGTCTAGAAGTTTTCCTTCCCTTTCTATTTTTTTGGAACAGCTTGAGAACTAGAGGTATTATCTCTGCTTTAAATGTCTGGTAGAATTCCCCAGGGAAGCCATCTGGTCCTGGACTCTTGTTTGTTGGGAGATTTTTAATGACTGATTCAATTTCTTCACTGGTTATGGGTCTGTTCAAATTTTCTATTTCTTCCTGTTTGAGTTTTGGAAGTGCATGGGTGCTTAGGAATGTGTCCCTTTCTTCCAAGTTGTCCAGTTTGTTGGCATATAATTTTTCATAGTACTCCCTGATAATTGCTTGTATTTCTAAGGGTTTGGTTGTAATAATTCCATTTTCATTCATGATTTTATCTATTGGTGTCATCTCCCTTTTCTTTTTGAGAAGGCTGGCTAGAGGTTTATCAATTTTGTTTATTTTTTCAAAAAACCAACTCTTGGTTTCATTGATCTGCTCTTCAGTTTTTTAGATTCTATATTGATTATTTCCGCTCTGACCTTTATTATTTCTCTTCTTCTGCTGGGTTTAGGGTGTCTTTGCTGTTCTGCTTCTATTTCCTTTATGTGTGCTGTTAGATTTTGTATTTGGGATTTTTCTTGTTTCTTGAGATAGGCTTGGATTACAATGTATTTTCCTCTCAGGACTGCCTTTGCTGCATCCCAAAGCATTTGGGTTGTTGTATTTTCTTTTTTTTGTTAATGTTTATTTATTTGTGAGAGAGACAGAGACAGAATGTGAGTGGGTTAGGGGCAGAGAGAGAGGGAGGCACACAATCTAAAGCAGGCTCCAGACTCTGAGCTGTCAGCACAGACCCGGATGTGGGGCTCGGACTCACAAGCTGGGAAATTGTGACCTGAGCCGAAGTTGGAATCTCAACCGACTGAGCCACCTAGGTGCCCCTCGAGTGTTATATTTTCATTTTCATTTGTTTCCATATATTTTTTAATTTCTTCTCTAATTGCCTGGGTGACCCATTCATTCTTTAGTGGGGTGTTCTTTAACCTCCATGCTTTTGGAAGTGTTCCAGACTTTTTCCTGTGGTTGATTTCAGGTTTCATAGCATTTTGGTCTGAAACTGTGCATGGCATGATCTGAGTTCTTTTGTACTTATGAAGGGCTGTTTTATGACCCAGTATGTGATCTATCTTGGAGAATGTTCCATGTGCACTCGAGAAGAAAGTATATTCTGTTGCTTTGGTATGCAGAGTTCTAAATATATCTGTTAAGTCCATCTGATCCTGAATCCAATCATTCAGGGCCCTTGTTTCTTTATTGATCCTGTGTCTAGATGATCTATCCATTGTTGTATGTGGGGTGTTAAAGTCCCCTGCAGTGATCACATTCTTATCAATAAGGTTGCTTATGTTTGTAATTATTTTATATATTTGGGTGCTCTCATATTCGGTGCATAGACATTTATAATTGTTAGCTCTTCCTGATGGATAGACCCTGTAATTATTATATGATGCCCTTGTTCACCTCTTGTTATAGCCTTTAATTGAAAGTCTAGTTTGTCTGATATACGTATGGCTACTCCAGCTTTCTTTTGACTTCCAGTAGCATGATAGCTATCCATCCCCTCAATTTCAATCTGAAGGTGTCCTCAGGTCTAAAATGAGTCTCTTGTAGACAGCAAATAGATGGGTCTTGTTTTTTTATCCATTCTGATACCCTATGTCTTTTGGTTGGAGCATTTAGTCCATTTACATTCAGTCTTATCGAAAGTTATAGGTTTAGAGTCATTGTGATATCTGTAGGTTTCATGCTTGTAGTGATGTCTCTGGTACTTTGTGGTCCTTGCAACATTTCACTTACAGAATCCCCCTTAGGATCTCTTGTAGGGCTGGTTTAGTGGTGATGAATTCCTTCCATTTTTGTTTGTTTGGGAAGACCTTTATCTTTCCTATTCTGAATGACGGAGTTGCTGGATAAAGGATTCTTGGCTGCATTTCTGGTCCTCACATTGAAGATTTCCTGCCATTCCTCTCTGGCCTGCCAAGTTTCAGTAGATAGGTCTGCCACTACTCTTATGGATCTCACTTTGTAAGTTAGAGCATGTTTATCTCTAGCTGCTTTCAGAATTTTCTCTTTATCCTTGTATTTTGCCAGTTTTATTATGATATATCGTGCAGAAGATCAATTCAAGTTACATCTGAAGGGAGTTCTCTGTGCCTCTTGGATTTCAATGCCTTGTTCCTTCCCCAGATCAGGGAAGTTCTCAGGTATGATTTGTTCAAGTACACCTTCAGCCCCTTTCTCTCTCTCTTCCTCTTCTGGAATTCCTATGATACAGATATTGTTCCATTTGATTGCATCACTTAGTTCTCTAATTATCCCCTCATATTCCTGGATATTTTTCTCTCTCTTTTTCTCAGTTTCCTCTTTTTCCATAATTTTATCCTCTAATTCACCTATTCTCTTCTCTGCGTCTTCAGTCCATGCTATGGCAGCCTCCATTTTATTTTGCACCTCATTTATAGTATTCTTTAGTTCCTCATGACTATTTCTTAATCCCTTGATCTCTGTAGTAATAGATTATATTCTTTCTTCTGTGCTTTTTTCAAGCCCAGTGATTACTTTTATGGCTATTATTCTAAATTCTTGTTGTGTTGTAGTGCTTAAATCGTTTTTGATCAATTCGTTAGGTGTCGCTACTTCCTGGAGTTTCTTTTGAGGCGAGTTCTTCCGTTTCACCATTTCTGGTAGTCCCTGTGGTGGCTCCAAACTGCAGGGCACTTCCCCTGTGCTGTCTGGTGTAACTTGTGTTGGTGGGTGCGGCTGCAGTCAGACCCAATGTCTGCCCCCAGCCCACCGCTGGGGCCACAGTCACACTTATCTTACCCTCTCCCAGGGGCAAGATTCACTGTGGAGTGGTTTGGCCCCTGTCTGTGCTGCTTGCATACTTCCAGGCTTGGGGTGCTGCTTCCATAGCATCTGGCATATTAGCCAGGGTGGATCTGCAAGGTGCACAGTGGCGGGAGGGGTAGGCTTAGCTCACTTTGCCATCAGTGGTCCCCTGTGGTAGGGGCCCTGAAGCACCAGGATTGAGGCAGACCCGTCAGAGGGATGGATCCACAGAAGCACAGTGTTGGGTGTTTGCGTGATGCAAGCAAGTTTTGTGACAGGAACTGGTTCCCTTTGGGGTTTCTGCTGGGTGATGGGAGAGGGAGATGGAGCTGGCCACTGCCTTTGTTCCTGCCGAGCTGAGCTCTGTCTTCCGGGACTCATCAACTCTGCCTCCAGGTGTCGTCTTACTCTCCCCGCTCTCTGAGAGCAGAGCTGTTGACTTTTAGCATCCCAGATGTTAATCCCCGCTGGCTGTCAGAACTCACAGAGTCCGGCCCCTCCGCTTTTGGAAGCCAGACTTTGGGGGCTGTGCCTTGCCGGGCGGTCTCCCCCTCCACCGCCCTGGCTCCCTCCCTCCCATCTGTATAGCATGCACCGCCTGTCTGCCCTTTCTACCCTCTTCCGTAGGCTTCTTGTGTGTGCTTGGCTCTGGAGAGTCCATTCTGCTAGTCTTCTAGAAGTTTTCTGGGTTATTTAGGCAGATGTGGGTGGAATCTAAGCGATCAGCATGATAAAGTGTTCTCCTAAGCCGCCATCTTCCCCTCTCTCCCCAAAGAGGAATATTTTTAATAGAAATTGAAAGTAAAAATGAAGTTTTGTCTCTTGCCCCCCAAGCGCAGGCTATCGGACAGCCAGCAAGGCATCTGAACGCCCTTGGTGTGGTTCAGCTCCTTCTTGGGAAATACCACCTCAGAGGAGATGTAGCGCCATGAGGGACAACCTTGAGAACCTTGGACAGGAGCCAGCACTGCCCAGAATGCAAACAGCAAGAGGGATGCACTTAGGGTGACCTGGCCCTCTGCCAGCCTCATGCCTCTGCTCAGGGACATCTGCCAGTGAGAATGGATAAATGGAGGATCCTCAGCAAAGCCAGATCTAGACCATCTGACAGAACAGAGGGCTGTGCTGGGCAGTCATCACCCTACATCTGGGGGCCACCTGTGGGGTTAGGTAACAGTCACAGGGTGTGGCACTGGGTGACCCTGCACATCAGTTTAGCTGGGGCACACGTGGCAGAGGCAGGCGGGCCCTGTCCAAGCATGCTCACATGGACATAGTAGGGACTTGGACCCAGAGACATGGCTCTATTCAACACATTCCATCTTTCCCTTAGCTACTTGAATACAGATTATACAATTTTAACACCCTGAACTTCTCTACCACTTCCATGTCCTGTGGTACTGCTGGTTCACTTTCTATGGATGACTATTTTTCCTCATTATGGAGACCACTGCTTCCTACTTCCTTGGGATGTGGAGGTAGACATCAATTTTACCTGTGTACGTGTTGAAAAACATTGCTTAGTAATTTTACATGTCTTATTCTGGTTGGATATTATTTTGCAAGCCATTTGATCCTTTTGGTTGTTACTTTGAAGCTTCCTCTGAGTTTACTGAGGAAACATTTCCCAGTATTCTGTGTCGTGATTGGTGAAGTACAAGGTTGTATTTTAGTATTTTCTTATTCCAGCTTGGGAGAACTGAAACTACTGCTGACCACGTGTGAGCCCCAGGATTTTTTTCCCTCTAATCCTTTATTGTGATTCTTTCTGGCTTCTGGAAATCTCCTCCTATGCATGTGGGGTTCCCTCCTCAGCTGGAGACACAAAGGGGCTGTCTGCTAGTGCCCAAGTTGAGAGGAAGAGTGAATGTCCCCACTAGTTTTAAAATGCCTGCCTTCCTTTTACACAAAAACCAGATAGGGATACCAAAACACACCTAAAATCTACATGGGCAAAAATCTCCTTGACCTTGGTCTTGGAAATGATGTTTTGGATATGACTCCAAATGCACAGTCAACGAAGACAAAAATCAGTGAGTGAGAACACATCAAACTAAAAATCTTCTGCTTAGGAAAAGAAACATTCACCAAAGGAAAAGACATTTTACAGGGATGGAAAAAAAATTGCAAAACGTGTGTTATGAGGTTCATATCCAAAATTTAAAAAAAGCTCATTTTGCTGAATATTATAACAAGCAACCCAATTTTAAAAAAATGGGGGAGTAGAGGACTTGAAAGGGCATGTTTCCAAAGTCCATGTAC
This sequence comes from Neofelis nebulosa, assembly GCF_028018385.1. Classification (NCBI taxonomy): domain Eukaryota; kingdom Metazoa; phylum Chordata; class Mammalia; order Carnivora; family Felidae; genus Neofelis; species Neofelis nebulosa. The sequence goes on from NC_080788.1 coordinate 149,207,678, forward strand.
AAACGTGCAGCAAGTGCATTAAAAGGTGCTCAACATCACTCATCACCAGAGACATGCAGATCAAAGCCACAATCCCATAACACTTCACACCTGTTATCATGGCTGTTACCATCAGACAAGAGATAACAAATGCTTGTGAGCATGTGGAAATAAGCAAACCTGGTACACTGTCCCTAGGAATGTAAACTGGTGAGGTTACTACTGAACACAGTATGGAGAGTTCTCAAAAAATTAAAAACAAAAGTATGATTGCGCCCAGCGATCCCATTTCTGAGTGATACATACAGGGGATGAAGTCACTACATCAGAGATATGTGCACCCCATGTTCATTGCAGTATCATTCTCCATAGCTGAGACACTGAAAAGACCTAACTGCTCATCAAGGGATTAATAAATAAGATGTGAGATTAGATACATAGATGGATGGATACAGAGATAGATACATAGATAGATAGATGATAGATTTCATCCATATAAAAGTTAATCCTGCCATTTGTGACTACATGGATGAAGCTTGAAGACATTATGCTAAGTTAAATTAGTCAGACAGAGAAAGACACATTCTGTATGATCACACTTACATGTGGAGTCTAGAAACATCAAATTCACAGAAACAGAGTGTGCAATGGTGGGTTCCAGGGACTGAGGGGCAGGGAAAATGGCAGCGGGGGGCATTGCTCAGTGTGTCCAAACTTCCAGTTAGAAGATAGACAAAAAGCTTCCATGGGTCTAATGTATAGTAAGATGACAATAATTAATATATATATATTGTATATTGAAAGTTGCTTTATGTTCTTACCATAATTTAGCAGAAGAATGTATTGACTAACTTCAACTTGGTAAACATTTCGCATTACATACATGTATCAAGGCATCACATTGTACACCTTAAACTTACATAATGTTATATGTCGATTATATCTCAATAAATCTGGGGCCCAAAAAAAAGGTATTCCTAGAAGACATTCCTATACACATTTGGCTAGTAATAATTTAACTATGCATGGACATGACTGCAAATCATACAATATGTGATATTAACCCTAAAGATGTTTATGCACAGAGAAGATTTCATACAAGTGTGCATGTGTCTGTGTTGGTGGGAATAATTTCATGTGATTCTGTACACTCATAGAAACAACAGCCATAACAACAGGTGTCAGGACACTGGTGCTAAGTAGAGATCGTGGCATTTTTGAAGAAAATTAAAGGCATTATGGCCAGGGGATAGATCATGAGCAATTTGGTACATAAAACAAAACAAAACAAAACAAAACAAAACAAAACAAAACAAAACAAGAGCGGTGAACACTTTTCCTTATTGTGATTGGAACATAACATGAGATCTGTGTTTTCTTTCCACTAGTCACAGCTATTGTACTCCATTTCCCATATGAATGGCTTCCTTTGTGCTTAGTTGATATTTTGCAGTGACACATTTTCATTTGCTTCTTTGTTCCTTTTGTGCACATTCTTTAGATAGATCCTTTGGGTTTACCATGCCCTTACACGAAACACTCTAAAGCCGTAAGAGTCTATTGTCAACTGATAACTACTTAAATTCAATCCCATGGACAAGTACACTTTAACGGCTCCACACCACTCCCCACTCTACTGATGTCACAGGTCACATCTGTATGTATTGTGTACCCATGAGCATTGATTTATAGTCACACTTGATGCTTTTGTCTTCTGAATCTCACAAAAGAATTGGAAGTGTAGTAGAGGGGTAATGTCAGCCTCATAGCAGCCTAAGATGTCCTTGTGTTGTCTCTCACACCCATCCAAAACTTGGCATCCATCCACAAACAAATGTGCATTTTTGGGCCCTGTGGGATCCAGCTCCATATGCCAATGGACCCCTGAATAGTCTTCCCTACACATGCATAGGTGAACATACCTGAGTGTGGCTATGGAGTCTACAGTGACCCCTGAACCTGCTCCACCTTTCTTGTCTGTGGTCTCCGAGGTTCTGGGAAACAGTGTTAGATGATCACACATGGACTGGAGTCTTTGTGGAAGTCCAACTTTCCAAAGAAAGTGAAAACTCTGACTTTAAAAGATATCTTCATTCCCCTCATCCTTGTGCATTGTAGCATTATTTACAAGAACCAAAACACCCTATGTGTCCGCAGACAGAAGAATGGGTAAAAAGAAGTGTGGCCTGTAGGTACAGTGGAATTCTATGATTCGTCCGTAAGAAAGAATGAAAATTTGCCCTTTGCGACAACATGGGTGGATCCTGAAGGCATCAGGATAAGTGAAGTAAGTCAGACATGTGGGAAATCAAATAGGTATGTCCTGGTGTAGGACATTACAGGGAACACATTGCAAAGCAGAACACTGCTTTCTGGCTTTGCTGAAAACAGCAGGCAATGCTTTGCTTGTGTGGTTAATGTGTATCTAGGAGTCACTAACTTCCCTTATCTCGTTAACGTATATCTAGGGAGCACTCATCACCCTTATCTAGTTAATATAGACCTAGGGGGCACTCGCTTTGCTTATCAATTTAATGTAAATCTGGGGTACACTCAGTTCCCTTATGTAGTTAACGTAAGTCTAGTGGGAACACTAAAGTTCACTTATTTAGTTAATATTGATGAAGTGCAACTAGTTAATATAAATCTAGGGGGTACTGCGCTGATTTAGTTGAAATAAATTTAGGGGAACTCACTGTGATTATCTAGTTAATGTAAATCTAGGGGGCACTTAGTTCCCTTATGTAGTTAATGTAAATCTAGGGATCATTCACTTATCCAGTATATTTTTATCTGGTGGGCACTCATTTAACTACCTAGTTAATGTGAATTTATGGGGCACTCGTTTCACTTATCTAGTTAATGTAAATCTAGGGGGCACTCATTTCCTTGCTTGTTAATGAAAATCTATGGGACTCATTAGGTAAGCACACTTTGCTTATCTAATTAATGTATATCTAGGGCGCATTCAATTTGCTTATCTAGTTAATGTCAGCATAGGGGGAACTCACTTTAATTATCCGGTTAATGTATGTTTAGGGGGCACTCACTTTGCTTATCTAGTAAATGCAAATCTCGGGGGCAAGCTCCACATCCCATATCTAGTTAATGTCAATCTAGGGGACACACTCACTTTGCTTATGTAGTGAATGTAATTCTAGGGGGCAAGCTACACTTCGCCTAGTTAATGTAAATCTAGGGAAACCTCACTTTGCTTATCCAGTATATGTACATCTATGGGCACTCTCTTCCATATCTAGTTAATATAAATCTAGGGGCACTCACCTCACTTACCTCCTTCATATATATATAGGGGCCACTCACTTCCCTTATGGAGTTAATGTATATGTAGGTGGCACTCACTTCACTTTTGTAGTTAATATAAATCTAGGGGGCAGGTTAAACTTTGCTTATCTAGTTATGTAAATCTAGGGGTCACTAACTTCACTTATCTAGTTATTCATCTAGGGGGCACTCGCTTTGCTTCTCTTGTTAACATACATCTAGAGGGCAGTCACTTTGCCAGTCTAGTTAATGGGTATCTAGGGGGTACTCCACTTTGCTTATTTAGTTAATGTATATCTAGGGGGCACTCAGTTTATGGAGTTAATGTATATGTAGGGGGCAAGCTACACTTCACTTACCTAAGTAATATAAATCTAAGGGCACTCACCTTGCTTATACAGTTAATGTAAATTTAGGGGACACTCACTTAGCTTATCTAGTTAATGTAAATCTAGGGGGCACGCTACACTTTACTTATTTAGTCAATATAAATCTAATGGGCACCTGCTTAGCTTATCTGATTTGTGTATATCTGAGGGGGCACTCACTTTATCTAGTTAGTAAATCTAGGGGGCACACTACAGTTCACTTATCTAGTTAATATTACTCTAGGGGGCACTTACTTTGCTTAGCTCATTAATGTAAGTTTAGGGGGCCCTCACTTCTCTGATCTAGTTAATGTGTATCTAGGGGGACCTCTGTGCACACACAATGAACTTTGGTTTCTTTCCCCTGTTAATCCAGGTCCTGTGACCTTAGTTCTTGGTCAAAAAGAACATTTGGTGGAGAATTTCTTCCTCCCCTTCACCTTTCTAGGCTCTAGGTTCAGCCACATTCTGCTTGTCCGCTGAGACCCAGCACTATACTTGAAGCCCACATCGCTGTGTGCTGGTGTGTAGACTCCCATCAATAGTGGGTGTGGCCTGTGGGTGCTAGATACTCCACAGGACCCATTCTTACTTTATCCTGAAGGTAAACTCACGTTTCCAGCACATGTATGGTGTTAACTGAATAGGTCTGCATCTGTAACACGTGTGTCCAAACAGACAGAAGGGCTGATGTTACTCCACAGTTCACTTAGCATCCTCCTGTAGTTTACTGAGCAGGTGGCCAGGGCATCTGTTTGGCCCTCCTTCCCAAACATTCCTGGACACATTCTTGCTGAGAACATGCAGTGTGGCTGCACGGGAATTTCAGGAGGTGCTGGGAAAGTATGATTACCTGGTTGCCCTGGAACGTGGAGAATATGTGTACACATGGCAGTCTAATACTTTGTGTAACCATGTGTCTTTGAGACAAAGTGCATGCATGGGGACACATTGGTACAACTTACAAGACTATCTGCACCAACAAGGATTCTAGGTATGAACTGAAGTGAAAATCCTGTTATGTGCTTCATGTGTTTTACATCTTTTGGTGAATTATGGGATACATTCTTATTCCAAAGTAATTTCTGAAACAGTTACTATGTAGTTCTGAAAATTTCCTAATCAATTACTATTAAAAAGTTGTATATTTTCAATTCAGAAGAAAATAAACAGACTTTAATATCACTATTATGATTTAAAATATATTCTAGACAACTGTAAAAATAGTGAAAAATGTTTAGAAAAAGGGTCCCTAACTTTCCACAGGCTCAACTCTGCAGGATTTCTAGAAGGTTCTTGGGAGAACCAAAGTGGAAATCCTAGGCAGACCCTCATCTAAGGATGAACTCACTGAAAAATAGAGAAAAGAAGGAGAAAAGGGGTTCATATTCATTGGGCTCCCTTGGAATGCCAGAGACATCCATAGGCACTTGTGCCTACCTTTCTGATTGATTTCACTGGGGGCTACTTTCAGCCTCATAGTCTCAGTCTCCCACATTTGGAAATTTGCTCTCCAGGGAGGCACAGCTTGCACTGGCTGGGATCGAATCCATGTCCCTTTCCCTGACAGCCCACAGACACCCCAGTGTGGGACAGGCAGTATGGGTGGGTGGGAGCCCTCCATCACCCTGAACCCATATTGGGACCAGGAAATGAGAGATTACCTGAAGAATGAGACAAAGCTCAGTGTGCAAGAGCACAGTTTTGGAGAAAATTCATGAATTTGCCCCTAAAGGAGCTTGTGGCAACTTCTCTTATTTCTGGAACCAGAAACCTCAGCCCAAGACACAGCTGCTGACTCAGGTCTTCTGCACAGAGTCTTAGGCACTCTTTGGGCTCTTACAGGCTTACAAAAATACATAGAGGCCACAAGCATGCAGTTTTCAAGTTTTATTTCAGAGTTCTGCTCAGTGATGCATCAGAGACCTGGTGTCAGGTCCATGATGTGCCTGTGGACCCCTGTGTCTCCCGCAGACTCCTGGAAACGTGGATGTTAGCTGTGCCGCCTCATTACTGTATTTTCACAGATGAGCCACGTGGATTGTCTTTAGTTGTTTAGGGGTCTGGAGGCAATTATGCATTGTCTTGATCAACAGTCTCTTCCGTAACCTTCTGTCTGTTGATAGTTCTGACATTTCCGGCAACACCAAAGAGGAATGCAGCAATTAAGACATAGATTCTAGCAAAGATCACTCTGAGATACACCATGGATTCACGACTTTGCCTGACTGACCGCATTCTTCTTGGAGGGGGTCCACTGTCTGTGCTCCCACCAGTGCCTCGTTCAGTGTACCGTGGAGGATCCCAGCCTACGTGGCAATGGCAGTTCCTGTTATTGTTGTATATCCCTCTGTGACTGCATTTCTCCGGGATACAGTCATAGTTCAGCTGAGCCTCACTGTCATTGCAGTAGGTATCCTGACAGAACTTTCCAGGAGCACAGGGGGTACCAGTTCTCACATGACCAATATTGGTTGTTCCTGTGCTACGATGCGAATCCAGCCCAAAACACCAGAACCCTGAGATCTCAGACTGATGAAATCCAACATGCTCTTGCAGCTGAGGGAGATGCGTGACGTTACTACACTGCAGCCTTCCACACTGCATGTCTGTGGGTGAACAGGGTTTAGATTTGAAAACCCCTGGGTCTCTTCTGCAGTGTCCATATCGGCTGCCTTTTTGATTTATGGTATAGCAGACATTTTCACCCTTCACAGCATTTCTGCCAAAGATTTCTTGGCAGTGCATAGTGCGGTCAGTGCAGTTTCCATGATAGCAATAGCCCTCTTCAGTGCACGGTGTTCCATCTTGCATATAGAAGTCATCAGGGCACTCCATGGACCCCCCACGGCTGTATTCTGGAAGATCACATATATTTTGGATTGGTCTGCAGAGTGTCCCAGCATCGGAATAGGTGCAGTTTGTACAGCATCTGCCTGTATTACATTTGCTGCCAGGGGTTAGAATACAATCAGTCGTACAGCAGGGATTGTTGTAGCACTGCTTGAAGGAGCCACAGTCACACTGCTCACCTGGCTCCACTACATAGTTTCCACAACGATTGTGAGTCAGGCTTTTATTGAAATAGGAAAGTCCTGAGTCAAATATGCACTCACAAAAATTATTCACCACTACATGCTGCATATGAATGAAGGAACAGTTACTGAAAGAATCTGTCATAATAGGGTATTGATTCATAATGCAGGTAGACCTCCTCTGGCATGCACAAAACTGATTGTCATAAAAAATACCAATAGATAATGCAATTTTTTGGGCTACTAACACAGACAACAATAAAAAATGTCTGCCTAGAGAAGCAAGCGAGATGATGGATTTTGATCCGCATACCGCATATGTGGCTGGCTGAAACTGAAGTTCATGTGGTGCATCTTTGTTCATAAGTAAAGCTGTATGTGGTTTAAAAGCAACAAACAAGTGTCTCTGAAAGTAGATATGAATCGGACTCTCTGGCACCTGAAAATTGTTCAAGACAACTGGATCTTCCAGATTATAAATGACCATGGAGGAAATATAGTGCCTTACATCAATCCCTTGAAGCATTGAGTCAGTCAAACTAACAAGCCTTATGAGGAATCGGGCACATTTTGACACGTTGTTGAACACACCATACATTGTTTTGGAACCGAGAACAAGTCTTTTCAAAATCCCATGATGGGATGAATACAACTTACTAGAGATCCTGGGGGCTGCACTGATATTTGCTTGAGAGAACAGGGGGTTCCTAACCTCCTTATATCCCAGGTTATAAGTAGGTCCCGTTGCATTGGTGTCTGCCACTATCTGAGAAACAACGTGTTCAAACCGTTGGGAATCGCTGAGGGGTCTGATTTCATAGGCAAGGTCATCCAACTTCATGATACCTTCAAGGCCCCCAAAGCACGTGTCCATGGTGACCATGGAAAGAGGAATCTCCTCCAGGTAGCCAAGGTAGTAACAGTCTGGAGGGATGAAGAGGTAGTCCATCTGCAAGGCTCCCTGATCATCCTGAGTCATCATCAGCAAATGTCTGGACCAAAAGAGTTTCTTGTGCCTCATGTGGATAACATGGCTCTTGCCCCCAAAATGCAGGCTATAGGACAGCCAGCCAGGCATCTGAACGCCCTTGCCGTGGTGCAACTCCTTCTTGGGAATTACCACCTCAGAAGAGATGTAGCGCCATGAGGGACGACCTTGAGAACCTTGGACAGGAGCCAGCAATGCCCAGAGCGCAAACAGCAAGAGGGGTGCCCTCAGGGTGACCTGGTCCTCTGCCAGCCTCATGTCCCTGCTCAGGGACATCTGCCAGTGAGAATGGATAAATGGAGGATCCTCAGCAAAGCCAGGTCTAGACCATCAGACAGAACAGAGGGCTGTACCGGGTGGCCAGCACCCTACACCTCGGGGCCACCTGTGGGGTTAGGTAACAGTCACAGGGTGTGGCATTGGGTGACCCTGCTCATCAGTTCACCTGGGGTGGATGTGGGAGAGTCAGGTGGGCCATGGTCAACAGTGCTCACATGGACATGGGTAAGGACTTGGACCCAGAAACACGGCTCTATTCAACACATTCCATCTTTTCTCCTTCTATTTGTATACGGGATATGCAATTATAACACACTGAACTTCTCTACCAATTCCATGTCCTGTGTTACTGCTGGTTCACTTTCTCTGGATGACTGCTTTTCCTCATTATGGAGACCAATGCTTCCTACTTCCATGGGATATGGAGGTAGACTGTCAATTTTACCTTTGTACGTATTGAAAAACATCGCTTTGTAATTTTACATGTCTTATTCTGTTTGGCTATTAGTTTGCAAGCCATTTGATCCTTTTGGTTGTTGCTTTGGAGCTTCCTCTGTGTTTACTGAGGAAACATTTCCCAGTATTCTGTGTAATGATTGGTGAAGTACAAGGTTATATTTTAGTTTTTTCTTATGCCATCTGGTGAGACACAAGTTACTGCTGAACATGTGTGAGCCCCAGGGGATTTCCCCTCTAATCCCTTATTGTGGTTCTTTCCTGGCCTCTGGCAGTCTTCTCCCATGCCTGTGAGTTTCTCTCCTCAGGTGGAGATAGATGCAGGGGAGTTGAGGTTACTTTGGCAGCTTGCACCATGGAGGCTGCACATGATCGAAAATGGTATCCACCATGGAACTCCCTTGTTTACGTACCGTCTAGTCCTTTAAAATCCCCTGGGTTGGGCAGAAACCCTCAGAGTTGGCTTTTGGAGAAGAGTCTGCCTTTTCTCTGGGTGGCTGGCCTCCTAAATAAAGCTCAACTTCTTTTCCCAACTAAAACTTTGAACATTGACCTTTCCAGAAATACTCAGGTGAATTTGGGATTTGATAACAATAAAATGGAGAGTGGAATGGCAGTTGTCTGGGGCTGGCAGGGTGGGGCAATGAGGAGTAGATCTCAAGGGCTATGATTTTCTGTTATGCAAGATGATTAGGTTCTAGAGGGGTCTCCAGAACATTACCCCTGTCATTAACAGTACTGTACTGTATGGTTCAACTTTTTGAAGAGTGTTGGTCTCATGTTCAGTGAGATCCTAACACAAAACACAAGTGGAAGACATGAATTTTGCTTCTCACATGACAGTATGCTGAACTGCATGGACACACTCTCTACTGATAATGTGAAAATAATTTAAAAACATTTACATAGTTTGAATACTAACCCTGAGGATATGTCATTTACACATATCTTCTTCCATTCCATAGGTTGCCTTTTAGTTTTGTTGATTTTTTCCCTCACTGTGCAGAAGCGTGCTATTTTGAGGTAGTGCCAATAGTTCATATATGTACGTATTTAATTTTCTTGTTTTATTTTTAATTAAATTCAAGTCTTCAGTCTTTGAGCTCCACGTTTACGGGAAGTTGTCTTGTCATGATTAACTTTATGGGTTTTCTTGACTGAGTCATGGGTGCCCAGATTCACCACTGTTTCTGTGGATGTCTGTGATGTGTTTCCAGAAGAGACTGGCATTTCCTTCCATGGTTTCTGTCTGGGAATCACCCATTCCATTAAGGTTGTGAATAGAATCTGATGCAGAGGGAGGAAGAATTCCCTCCTTTTTACTTCCCATGTGCTTGTTTGAACTGGAACAGTGGTCCCCTCTGGCCCTTGTTATGATAGTTATATCATCAGATCTCTACGTTCTGAGACTAGACCCTAGTTCAGAATCAGATATATTACACCACTGGTTTTCGTGGGTCTCCAGCTCTTGACAATAGATCATGGGACTTCCCAACCTCTTTAGTCATGGAAACCAATGTGCTTTGGGTTCTGTTCCTCAGGAGAATCCAGACTAATACATGGAGATGATTTATCTCTTGTTTAGAGGAATTGAATAAAGCTGTAGCTCATTTAACGTCCTGAGTAGCAAGTGCCAGGAGGGAAGTCTCACGTTGTTTGATTGGGACAAGGGCTGGGTGATGTTAATGGGGAGCTGTGGGATCCTGTGGTCCTGGCTGCACAGGGAGTGCATTTGGGACTCCTCTAATGGTTCAGCTGTTGTGCCTCAGGAAATCTGTAATTCACTCATGTTGAGGGACAGGAGTAAGCAATGGAAACATCTGTGTCTTTTGTGCATGTTAGTGCATTTTTCCTATGACAACAGGTATCTAATTCAGCGAGTTAATAGGTACGCACAGAATCCTGTGTCCAGAGAGGCTCCCTGGGGAAGCTGCTGTGTGGACAGGAAGCCCCAGACCCTGACAGGAAACCTGCCTATAACCTCCATCTGCACCTGCTCCTGGCAACACAAAGCAGAATTGTGCATTGTGTGCGCCCTCTGGTGGTGCCGATCCCCTCCTGCAGGGAGGTTTGCGTGTGGGCTCCCAGTGATGTCCCCTCACCCAGTCTCTTGCACAGTAATATGTGGCCATGTCTTCGGCCCTCAGGTTCATCTGCAGATACAGCGTGTTCTTGGCGTTGTCTCTGGAGATGGTGAATCGGCCCTTCACGGAATCTGCGTAGTATGTGCCACTTCCATCAGTATCAATTCGTCAGACCCACTGCAGCCCCTTCCCTGGAGCCTGGCGGACCCCGTTCATGCTGGAACTACTGAAGGTGAATCCAGACGCCACACAGGTGAGTCTCAGGGAACCCCCAGGCTGCACCAGGTCTCCCCCAGACTCCACCAGCTGCACGTCACACTGGACACCTGCAGACACAAGACATCTTGGTCAGGAAACTGTCACACATCAACTGGTTCTCACTCATACCCACTCACATACTCAGTGTCTCTCGTTCACCATGAATTACCTTTTAAAAAAGCAACAAGGAAAACCAAGCCAAGCACATACTCTATGGTGAGGTGTCTGTCTTCTGTCCTGATCACAGAATGGGAACACCTGGGACCCCTGGAACTGGGGCTCGTCTCCCAGCTGCAAGGTCGGGATGGGCTGGTTTTATCAGCACACAGAGGGCCCTATTTGCATGTCCTCTTACATATATATCACACTGCAGACTTAGATTTGTTTCTTTATAAGTGAATGGCAGGTTTAGGGATGCACTTCTACATTAGTTTGTGTGGATGGTGCTGTGACAATATGAATAATTCTAATCAGTGAGCACAGGTATGTTTGCGGAACTCGTGCATTTTTACATGTCTTTCATCATCAAAGGTCATTTTCGCTCTACAATTATTTTACATAATTTATGAAGTTTTATCCCAAGTACTTTATTCTGTGCCATTTTCAGTTGTATAATTTTGTTATTCGTTTTGCATATATTTCCATGCTGGGGTGTAGAATCACAGGTGGTTTATTTGTATTTATTTTCTTTGTTCATTGTGCTCATTGTGCATCCTGCACTTTTCCTCATTTTAAAAAACTGGTTCTAATATTTTTTCTGGTATCTCCAGGGTTTTGTTATGTTTAAGATCATGTCATCTGCAAACAAATAATTTTCCTTCCTCCTTACTGATTTAAATGTCTTTTATTTCTTCTTATTGCCAAAGTTTGTGGGTACTTCTTCCAGTTGTAGGAGAAGAATGCCTTTCCCTTCTTTTCTTCTGGGTTTTCACCAGGTGTAAGGATTCAATTGACATAAGACTGATCTATAGGGAAGAATAAATTTAATTTTGCAAGTGCCTGGGCTTGCTAATAATATGACACCCAGAGAATGAAGAAAGCAGGTGGCACTTGTGACTTTCAGACAATGAAATATTGGATTTGGCAAGAGTCAAGGCAAAGGTGTGGTTTTGGGGTATTTAATTAGTCAACAAATAACTAGGTTTGTTTGCACAACCTTCTTGTCCCTGAGTTCCTTATTCTGGTGCTAAGGATGGTTCTCCCCTCCTGGTACAGGGAAGGGGAGTTTCCCAAGGGAGATTTATATCCTGCTGTCAAGGGACAAAGGAGGGTCTGAGAGTCCTTGGACTGGCTGTTTCTCCCGTGACTTTCATTCAAATAAGGACTGTGACACGATGATATGGTTTGAGGCAGCATAGTTATTCTTCACGTTATCATGTGGAATACTTATGTTGGGGATGAGCATCATTTCCTGGCTCCTGATATGGCAGAAATGGTTTTAGTATTTTATGTTCAATATGCTGTCAGGTGTGGGCTTTCATAGTGGCCATGATCATGTGGAGGTAATTTCCTTCTCCTTTTTAATTGAGTTATTTTTAAATGATGAACATGTGTTTTTTGTACATGAAAAAACTTTCTCTAATGATTTTATGTATAAATTAAGGATGGCTTTGATTTAATCATTCCCTCTGTTAATGGAGGACATCACATTTTTGCATTTGTGTATGTTGAAGGAAACTTGCATCTCAGCGATGCATCACACTGTATTATCATGTATGATCCTTTCAGTGTGCTGTTGAATTCAGTAGGCTCAGACTTAATCAAGGAATTTTGCATGTATGTGTATCTGAGACACTGGCCTGTAGTTTCCCTTCTTGTGGTGTGTTTCTCTGGCTTTGTTGTGAGAGTAAACGTGTCCTCATAAAGTGCATCTGGGAGTGGTCTTTTTCATCAGCAATTTGTAATAGTTTGAGAAGTATTGGCATTAATTATTCTTTAAATATTGTGGAATTTTAATAAAGCCTTGGTTTTTTTGGAGGGTGAAGGTTTATATTAAGGATATCTTCTTACTAATTTTTGTTTTGTTCCTCTGTATTTTGCATGAAAGAGTATTGGTGGATCATATAATGCTAGAAAATGTGTAATTTGTTCTTGGTGATCTAATTATTGACCTATAAATATCTAAGTTTTTCCTTTATGATCCTTTTCATGTGTTTAGTTCAGTTATGTCTCCTTTTTCAGTTCCGATCGCATTTGTTTGAATCTTACCTATTTCCCTAGGCTACCTATGTTTTTTAAATTTCACTTATCTTTCCAAATTCAAATTTTTTTTTTAATTTTTTTTCAACGTTTTTTATTTTTATTTTTGGGACAGAGAGAGACAGAGCATGAACGGGGGAGGGGCAGAGAGAGAGGGAGACACAGAATCGGAAACAGGCTCCAGGCTCCGAGCCATCAGCCCAGAGCCTGACGCGGGGCTCAGAACTCACGGACCGGACCGCGAGATCGTGACCTGGCTGAAGTCGGACGCTTAACCGACTGCGCCACCCAGGCGCCCCCCAAATTCACATTGTAATGAAGTTGATTTGTTTTCTGTATTTGTGATAGTCTTTTTTTCTCTGCTGTATCTTTTTATGTTAATTTTATATTTATCTTTTTATCTCAATGAAAACACCAATGCCTTTTTTTTAAAGGAATGTGAAAAATATACTAACTCATATGTAACCACAAAACACATGGAAGTAAAAAAAAATCATGAAGAGGAGAGAACCTGGAAGAAGGAGAACACTTCTTCCTTCTAAATATATTGCAGACATACATTAGCTCCAACGGTGTACTGCTGGCATGAAATGAGGCATAGAGACCAGTGGAGCTCATTACGGAGCCAAGATGTAGAATTGTGCAGATGCAGTCAGCAAATCCTCCATGAGGTTTCCAACAATGCACAGTGGGGAAAGGATTGTGTCTCTTAAACATGGTGTTGACTAGGGGTGCCTGGGTGGCTCAGTCAGCTAAGCATCCAACTTCCAGTCACGTATTGTTGTCATGATTTCTGGGTTTGAGCCCCACATCAGGCTCTGTGCTGACAGCTCAGAGCCTGGATTCTGTGTCTGCCTCTATCCCTGTGCCTCCCCTGATCATGATCTGTCTCTCTCCCTCAAAAATAAAAGAAACATTAAAAAATGGCATTGATATACACGTGCAAAATAATGACATTTGGCCGTACTCATGCATCACACATATACGTCAACGCAAAAAAATCTCAAAATGGATTAAAGATTAAGCAGAACAGCTGACCCAAAATGCCTTCGAAGAAAACACACAGGATAACCATCATGACATTCTCTTGACAATGATTTATTTGATACAAAAGCAAAATCACAGAGAACCATGGCAGACAAGGGAGAGTGCATCAAACTAGAAAGGGGGCAAATCAAACAGTAGCAGGGTGAGAAGGCAGCCTATGAAATGGGAGACATTACATTAAAAATATTGAAAAGGAGATAATATCCAAAATACAGGAGGGACTCCTTAACATCAATAGCAAAAATCACAATTATAATAACAAACGCATGACCTGATTAAAATTTGGGTCAATCATGTAAATATACATTTTGCTATTAAGGTTGAAAAAATGTCCATCCAGCATATGACCTGCTGTTCATCATCACTAATCATCAGAGAATTCCACCCCCGATCCACTGAGATATCACCTCACAACTGATAGCAAGGCAATTATAAAATAAGGCAAACACAATGAGAACATCTCAAGTGTTGCTGAGGATGTGGAGAACAGGCAATCCTAGAATTCACTTGATGGGAGTGCAACATAGTGTAGCTACTATGGAAAACTGTGGTGAAATAACCCACTAAACTGAGTTCCTAATCTGCTCCCATACAGTTGACTTCATGTCCAGCTGAGTGTGAGGAAGGTCTGGGCCTCATGTTCTGTGGAGAGGCAGGTGCAGAGACAGATGGATCCAGTGGATGATTCCTTAACTACTTAAGTAGAACGGACCCCTGGCTGACTGTTTTGTAAGACTTGACTCAGTGTGCCTCCCCACTGGTTGTCTCAGGCTTCCTGAACTGGATGGACAACAAAAGGAGTGAAGGGTAGAAACTACTCTTTTCTCTCACAGGAACGTGTATATACTGAGAATCCTTGAGAGAAAGTCGTGGAGTTGATGAAGAAGCTGTGGGGTTACGACAACTATAAGAGTCTTTACGCATGCTCTCTCTTCATGGGCATCAAGGGAAAACCTTAAGGAAAATAAAAGGAGAGAGGAGCTGCTCAAATATATTAACTTTAGATCACTTGAATGAGTCAGTCTCCTCTGTTTGAAAATCACTTACATCTATTTTAAATGGTGGCCCGTGTACTTGTGAGGCACAGGTTTGATCATATGAGAGTTAATTTATCCCCGAGCTTGGTCTCTGTCAAGGTCGGCACTACTATATGACTGTTCACTCTAAATGTTAGAAGACATCTGTGTTTGTAAATGGTTTAGGAAACAGTGTGTACTGTTTGCTGGTCAGGTTGAAGTTTGCAGGGCCTGATGAGAAAGATGCTTCACAGGAAACCTGACCCTGAAACACTGGTTCCGGATATGAATTCTGAGATCTTGGGTGCCCCCTGGGACCTGTGAACCTCCAGGTTCCCTACGTGGCTCCTGGTGTCCTGTGTGTTCCTGATGACCTGAGTGCCCCCAGGTGAACTGAGTGGCAACTAGTGACCTCAATGCCCCATGGACACCTGAGCATCCCCCTGGAGGTCTGAGTGCTCCATGCAGAACTGAGCGATCCTGGTGTCCTCAGCTCCCCCTGGTAACCTGAGCACCCCAGCAGATCTCAGTTACCCCTGTTGTCCTGAATGCCCCCTCGTGACTTTTAGGTAACCTCAGGGCAAATCGCAATTTTTGGGCCGATGCTCAGATCTCAGAAGTCCTTTGTGGTGTTTGAGCCAGCTCTGTGGCTAGGCCTATCCTGTCCTGTTCACCCTTAGAGGCGGTTCTGATTGTGTGCCTGTTAATCCTGGGGGAACCTCCAAGGGTGTGGTCAGCACCTGCTTTATCCCTCTTACTCTTGCCTAACAAACTGCCTAACTGATGGACATGTGGCTCTTGTGGTCTGGACCCTAGTATGTGATATAGAATATATGATAGTATGTGAACCATCCACTGCATCCACTCTGCTCGGGTCGGTGGATCCAATTCCACCAGAAATTACTGGTTGAGATGGAGAACCCCAAGATGCTGCTAGTGAGGTGCAGAGTGTGCAAGGCACTCACGAGTTGGGCACAACCCCTGCAGCTGCACCTGGGACAGGACCCCTGGGGACAAGGAGACTCAGCCTGGGCCAGTCACCAGCAGTCACAACCATTCCCATCATCCCACATCTGACATCTGAAACCCTCACCTTTGGGACCTCTCACCAGGCACAAGGAAGGCCCTACAGTCTCTTCTGTTTCTTGAATACAGTTCTGCCTTCCTTAGGGACTTCAGCCCTGTCTGAGGAGAGAGCTGTGGGCTCCCACTCCCCGAGACTGGAGTTTACTCTAGATCTTGAGAAGTTTGCCTGTGTGGGAGGGAGCATGTCCTGATAAGTGGACAAAACTTGAGTCAGGCTCCCTGGTCCTTCCAGGTCCACCTGTGGGCATCTCTTTGTGGATCCGCAGGCTTGTTGGTCCTCGGTCAAGGCAACACTTGGTCTGTGAATTGTGTTGGAGGCAGGTCAAGTGATGGCCTCACCTTTCTGATCAGATAGTGAACAAATGAGTGGACCACAATTCACTATACTCTATCTGTCCGAAAGATATTTGAAGCGATCCATATTTTCTCCAGAAAACTTTCCAAATCAAGTCTTTAAGTACATTCAATTTTAACAGTCATTCCACACATAACTGCATAGGAAAATCTATATTGCTGTCCAGTCTGGTGTAAATATAACAAGC
Source organism: Neofelis nebulosa (assembly GCF_028018385.1). Lineage (NCBI taxonomy): Eukaryota > Metazoa > Chordata > Mammalia > Carnivora > Felidae > Neofelis > Neofelis nebulosa. The sequence goes on from NC_080788.1 coordinate 149,224,300, forward strand.
AAAGGACACTTGTTCCCAGGATCATATTTCTTTTAGTTTCCACACTGATGTATTAACCTCACCTGACAACCACCTGCAAAGCATGGGCACACTTGGAGACTTCTGATCTTGATGGTTCTCTGCTGATGGGGTTTGCTTCCTCAGTCATCTGCAAAGCTTGGAAGCAGTGCCGACATCTTTAAGTGCACAGACACCAAGACATGGACACCTTTCTGTCACCTGCAGATATGATTCCCATGCATGGCTGGTGTCTCCATCTCCTGAGAAATCCCCATCCAACACAAGGGGCTGTTAACTCAGGGAGGAGGCACAGATGTCACAGAAAAGTGGGGGACTCTTCACTGATATGGACAGAGACCACCAGTATCTGAGGTAAGAAGTTAATGGCACTAAAACAACCACATTAATGAAAATGGATTGGCTGACCTGGACATCATTGGAATCTAAAAATCCAGAGCGTAAAGAAATTGCAGAAAATGTGTTCCTAGTCCTGAAAGCATGTGCCAAGAGGATAAATGCTGAGTTAACTGAATAGACTTCAAATAGAGATCAGAATGCTAGATAGTAGATAGATGATAAGTGGATAGGTGATGGATGATAGAGGGTAGATAGATGATAGATAGATAATAGATACATTTATGTTATATTAAAGTCATTATAGAGGATTCACATCATGATGAATGTATTTGAATGAAATTATCCACTATTGGCAATATTTTTTAAAAGACCATAATTTCATACGGAAAAGAATATTTGACACCAACTTTAGATATACAAAATAAATAATTATGACTTCAATATTTTGTGAATACAGCTTCCACATGGGGTAACACATGCCTGCTTGTAGATTCCTCCTCCCTCTGGGGCTTTGGCTTCCATTCCCATTTGTTCCCAGGGTCTCCCTTCCCAGGATGTCCTGAGCTCTCGGGTGTGCAGGGACAAGAGCTCTGTCCTGGATCTGGACCATCGTCCCTCTGGCCTAACATTTACAGCTCCTTCCAGGCCCTTGCTCAACCACCAGGCTTCTGCCCACCAGGCTCCCTCCCTGCCTCCACCACCTACTAGCCTCCTTCTGGACTCTTCCATTCATTTCCTGTGGATTTAACAACAGTTTATTAGGTTGGCAGGTCTCCTAATAATAATTCGCATTGAGGAAAGAACTGTATAGGTAAAACATGACAGACTCTCTCCACAATAGCCTTGAGTTCATGCCCATGATGTTACTATTTTGCACCCCATCTCAGCCCCTTGACCCCACAGTCTTGCCTTAGAAACTGTCACTTTCATGAACTGAACTAAATCTGTCCCCCCTACACAACTGGTCCATCCTATCGATCTACTCTATATGGTCATCAGACAACCACCAAGCTAAGAAGGAACACAATACAGAGTGTGAAGACATAAGTATTTATAGAAATAATTTTATAAAATTTTATCTAATAATGAAAGTAATGAGATATTTACAGAAGTAACTTAAATATGGTAAATGACCATGTTTATTATAAGATTCTATGAGTTTAGATGAACATAATCAAGTTACAGGACAACCGAGTAACCACAGGTCAAAGAAATGTAACCTTCTCAGGTCTATCCAAACCCTTTCCTTTGCACACCAATCAGTTTCCTATCTCTCCCTTTCTCTCTGGGCCTTGCATGTTCTCTGTCTCAAAAATAAATAAACATTACAAAATAAAGATACGTACAGGTCAGTGATATTTAATGGAGAACCCAGAAATAATCCCCTTCATCTTTAGTCAACTGAATTTTGACAAGAGCAGACAACATGACATTGGGGAGCAAATGGTATTTTTAATACAGGGTGGTAGGCAGCTGGCTATCCATGTGCAGAGGAATGAAATTGCGTCCATATCTCACACCATATACAAACATCAAATCAAAATGGATAAACAGTTTAAATGTAAAATTATGACCCCTGGAAGCAATATATCGAGATAAATCTTCATGACCATTGGGTTTAGCAATGCTGTTAGAGATGACACCAAAGCACAAGCAAGGAAAGAAAAGTAGATAAATTTAGTTTTCTCAACATTAGAAACCTTTGTACACCAGAAGATGCTATCCCCAAAGTGAAAAGACAAAGCCTAATGGAAGACAATATTTGCACAGTATTTGTCTGGTAAGAGCCTGTTATGCAGAATGTATAAAGAGTTTTTACAACTCATCAACAAAAAGACAACCCAATTTTTAATATGGACAAAGGATTTGGATATATCTTTCCCCAGTGCAATCATACAAATGGTGAATACCACTTGAAAAGATATTAAACATCAATAGTCCTTATGGAAATGGAGATTTAAACCACAGTGAGATACCCTTTTACACGCATTAAAAATGCTCTAATCAATACAACTATAAAATAACAAATGTTGGTAAAGATGTTGAGAAATTGGAACCCTTCAACCTTGCTTGTGGAAATGTAAAATGGTGGAGACTATGTGTAAAAGAGTTTGGCAATTCCCCCCTCCCACCCAAAAAAGATAAAAACATAGAATTACCATATGGCCCAACAATACTACTCCTAGATGTATATCTCCAATATTGAAAACAGTTGTTTAAACAAAGTGCATGTGCACATACATAGCAGCACTGTTCAAAATAGCCACATTGTAGAAACTATGCAAATGCTTATCGGTGTGTGAATGGATAAACAACCTGGGGCAGACACTTAAACAGGAATATTATTCTGTCATACAAAGAAATAAAGTAAAATGTTGTGGCTGTAGAGAATACTGGTTTCTCAGAAAGCTATCACACAACTCCACATCTGCACTTACATCTGGAAATTTAAAGCAAAGCCTTGAGCAGGTATTCATGTTCCTGTATTCATAGCAGCTTGTTCACAACAGCCAAAAGATGGAAGCAACCCAAGTAACTATTCACAGGTGAGTAAATAAACAAAATGTAGTATATACACAATGGAATATGATTCAGCCTTCAAAAGGAAGAGAGTTCTGACACACACCTGCACACCGACTGAACTTGGCAGTCATTATGCTGAGTGAAATGAGCCAGTGACAGAAGGAAAATACACTATGGTTCCACTTAAGTGAGGTGTCCAGAAAAGTCATACTCAGAGACACCAAGTAGAATGTGGCTGTAGGGGCCGAGGGGAAAGGGGAATTGGGATTTAGGGTTTAATAGATACAGAGTTTCCCTAGGGGAACATGACAACGTTCTGGAGATGGATGTACAACAGTGTGAATGCAGTTAATGCCAGACAACTGTATGCTTAAAGTGACTTACGTGGTAAGTGTTATGTTACATACATTTAATCAGAATTTAAAAAGGAAGGACTGATACACGTCACAACATGGGTGAATGCAGAAACCATCCTCAGTGACAGAAGCCATCCAGAAAAGGCCACTCAGGAACCATCTTGCTATTTTTTTTAACATGTATTATTTATTGTTGAAAAAGAGAGACAGAGACAGGTCATGATAGGGGGAGGGGTTAGCAAGAGGGAGACACAGAATCTCAAGCAATCTGTAGGTTCTGAGCTGTTAGCACACAGCCAGAAGCAGGTGCTCGGACCCATCAACTTCGAGATCACGACCTGAAGTGAACTCGGCCTTTAGCAGACTGAGACCCCAGGCGCCCCAGGAACCACCTTGCTCTTTAAATCCCCCCAGGTTACACAGATAGGGGAAAGTCTCAGGAGCACTTCCCCAAAAGAACCCAGATCAGAATGGGAAAAGACATTTCACAGTGGGGCAGGTGGGGACACTTGAAGTGGGCCTGTGGTCTGGGTTCTAATGTGGAAACGCAGGGATTTCCTCATTTGGGGTTCTATGGTGGTTTCTCGGGAGGGTGTCCCTGTTTGGGGTAAAACGCACCAAAGTATCTCGTGTGAAGTGGCAAACGCGGAAAGAAATGAGCCTCCAGGTAAAGCGTATTTGCGCTGCCATGACACGTTCACTACACGTCTGAAATCACAGAGTAAGGTACTCCTCCAAACAACAGTGTCAGCCCCACACGACAGAAGCAAGAGAGGGGTCAAACGCTGTGACGTAGGCCCATGCCCAGACCCAGCTCACCCAGGCGGAGAGGACACAGGCCCTGCGGGAGGCAGCACGTGAGCCAGAGGCACGTGGGAGGGTTCTATTGGTGGCCACGTGTCGTGGGTGCAGCGGAAGCAGTGGGATTTGGAATTCCGGTTGTCCGCAAGACGCCACTAAGAACCTGTTAGAACTGGGAAAACCAATGAAGGGACATCTCACGGAAGTAGACTCGGGAGGCGGGGAGGGGAGACTGGAAGGCGGAGCCCACCACCCAGGGTCAGGCTCAGGAACAACCCAGGGCTACAGACCCAAGAATAGAACCCTCCGCGGAGAGAAGCCCCAGGCTCAGGCCCCACCAGGGGAAGCTGTGCCCTGCGGCCCCTGCAGGAAACCCACCGCCCCTGCAGCTGGGCCCGGGAGGCGCCTGCTTGCCCTGCAGCCCTGCTTTCCTCCTGCGGACTTCGCTTCAAAACCACGCTCCCAACTTCCTCTTCTCCGCGAAACAGCGTTCCTCTCCGTGTGCTCCCCGCTCGGCCGCGGTAGTGCCACAGCTTGCTGGGCCCGGATGGCAATTCTCCGCTACTCCTGAAGAAACCCACTTTGGCTGGTAACATAACTGGCGGCGTTATTTCCAAGGGCAACGGAAGGAGAAACGGGGACACTCGCAGGATAGGAGAGCAGCACACACACACCACGTGCACGTCTGCATGCTCCTGACGACCCGTCGGAAAGAGAAAGGAAGAGACGGTGCCATTTGCCACCGCGGCAGAAGGAACGACGTGCCCCAGAGGAAATCTCAGCAAGGAGGTGGCAGGCCTGCTGTCCCAGGACAGGGCACTGGGGACAGAAACGGAGGAAGACGCACGCGTGCGGAGAGCTGTTCTGTCCTCCTGGCCGCGGAGGAACCGACCCTGTGAGCACTCTGTCCTGCCTGGAGCCATCTGCAGCTCCGGGGTGTCGCACAGAAGTCCCCACGGCGCCGTGGCAGACTCGGGAGGGACACCCCGCCCCGCGCGGAGGCCGAAGGGACCCGCGAGGCCAGAGCGGCGGGGGTGCGAGCTCCGCCAGGGGAGCCCGCTCCTGGACCGCGAACCGCATGAGGCAGGGGCGGGAACCGAGTGGGCACGGAGCAGGAAGACGGCCTCGCGGCCCCGCCGCCCAGCGCCGGTGAGGTAAGCCCCGCGGGGGACACAGTGTCACCGCGCACGAAGCCGCGCAGGGTCCTTTCCCCCCAGGGTCTGGCGAACACCGCCCCCCTCAGCCTCCAGGTTCCGGAAGCTCCTCTTCCCGGGGCCTGGCTTTCTCCTCGCCTGCTCCTCCCTTGGCGGGACCTGAGGGCACCGGGTTGTTGTCAGTGTGGACGCGGGGCCACGTCCCCCTGAATCCTCCACAGTGGGTCCTGAGGAGACCGGGTTCTTGTCGGTGTGGACGCGGGGCCACGTCCTCCTGAATCCTCCACAGTGGGTCCTGAGGAGACCGGGTTCTTGTCAGTGTGGACGCAGGGCCACGTCCCCCTGAATCCTCCACAGTGGGTCCTGAGGAGACCGGGTTCTTGTCAGTGTGGACGCGGGGCCACGTCCCCCTGAATCCTCCACAGTGGGTCCTGAGGAGACCGGGTTCTTGTCAGTGTGGACGCGGGGCCATGTACCTCTGAATCCACCACTGCGGGTCCTGAGGAGACCGGGTTCTTGTCAGTGTGGATGCGGGGCCACGTCCCTCTGAATCCTCCACAGTGGGTCCTGTGGAGACCGGGTTCTTGTCACTGTGGACGCGGGGCCACATCCCCCTGAATCCTCCACAGCGGTTCCTGAGGAGACCGGGTTCTTGTCAGTGTGGACGCGGGGCCACATCCCCCAGTGTGGACGCGGGGCCACGTCCCTCTGAATCCTCCACAGTGGGTCCTGTGGAGACCGGGTTCTTGTCAGTGTGGACGCGGGGCCACGACCCCTTAATCCTCCACAGTGGGTCCTGAGGAGACCGGGTTCTTGTCCGTGTGGACGCAGGGCCACGTCCCACAGTGTGGACGCAGGGCCACGTCCCCCTGAATCCTCCACAGTGGGTCCTGAGGAGACCGGGTTCTTGTCAATGTGGACGCGGGGCCACGTCCCCCTGAATCCTCCACAGTGGGTCCTGAGGAGACCGGGTTCTTGTCAGTGTGGACGCGGGGCCATGTACCTCTGAATCCGCCACTGCGGGTCCTGAGGAGACCGGGTTCTTGTCAGTGTGGACGCAGGGTCACGTCCCCCTTTATGGACACAGGGCCACATCCCCCTGAATCCTCCACAGTGGGTCCTGAGGAGACCGGTTTCTTGTCAGTGTGGACGCGGGGCCACGTCCCCCTGAATCCTCCACAGCGGGTCCTGACGAAACCGGGTTCTTGTCGGTGTGGACATGGGCCCTCATCCCCCCCGAAGTCTCCACAGAAGGTTCTGTGGAGACCGGGTTCTTGTCAGTGTGGACGCGGGGCCACGTCCCCCTGAATCCTCCACAGCGGGTCCTGAGGAGACCGGGTTCTTGTCAGTGTGGACGCGGGGCCATGTACCTCTGAATCCGCCACTGCGGGTCCTGAGGAGACCGGGTTCTTGTCAGTGTGGACGCAGGGTAACGTCCCCCAGTGTGGACGCAAGGCCACGTCCCCCTGAATCCTCCACAGTGGGTCCTGAGGAGACCGGGTTCTTGTCAGTGTGGACGAAGAGCCACGTCTTCCTGAATCCTCTACAACGGATCCTGACGAGACCGGGTTCTTGTCGGTTCGGACGTGGGGCCACGTCCCCCTGAATCCTCCACAGCGGGTCCTGACGACACCGGGTTCTTGTCGGGGTGGGCACGGGCCCTCGTCTCCCCGAAGTATCCACAGCGGGTCCTGAGGAGACTGGGTTCTTGTCCGTGTGGACGCAGGACCACGTCCCCCAGTGTGGACACAGGACCACGTCCCCCTGAATCCTCCACAGCGGGTCCTGACGAAACCGGGTTATTGTTGGTGTGGACACGGGCCCTCATCCCCCCGAAGTCTCCACAGAAGGTCCTGTGGAGACCGGTTTCTTGTCAGTGTGGATGCGGGGCCACGTCCCCCTGAATCCTCCACAGTGGGTCCTGAGGAGACCGGGTTCTTGTCCGTGTGGACGCAGGTCCAGGTCCTCCCAAATCCTCCTCAGTGGGTCCTGAAATGTTGGGTTCTTGTTGGTGTGGACACGGGACCTTGTCCGCCCGAAGTCTCCACAATGGATCCTGAGGAGACCAGGTTCTTGTCGGTGAGGACATGGGCCCTGGTCCACACAGAGTCTCCACAGCGGGTCCTGATGAAACTGGTTCTTGTCAGCATGGACACGGGCCCTCATACTGCCGAATCCTCTGCCGCCGGTACTGAGGGGACTGGGTTCTTGTAGGTTTGGATGTTGGCCCTCGTCCTCTCGAATCCTCCACAGTGGGTCCTGAGGAGACCGGGTTCTTGTCGGGGTGGGCACGGGCCCTCGTCTCCCCGAAGTATCTACAGCGGGTCCTGAGGAGACCGGGTTCTTGTCAGTGTGGATGCAGGGCCACGTCCCCCAGTGTGGACGCAGGGCCACGTCCCCCTGAATCCTCCACAGTGGGTCCTGAGGAGACCGGGTTCTTGTCTGTGTGGACGCAGGACCACGTCCCCCAGTGTGGACGCAGGGCCACGTCCCCCTGAATCCTCCACAGTGGGCCCTAGGAGACAGGGTTCTTGTCAGTGTGGACGCAGGACCACGTCCCCCAGTGTGGACGCAGGACCACGTCCCCCTGAATCCTCCACAGCGGGTCCTGGCGAAACCGGGTTATTGTTGGTGTGGACACGGGCCCTCATCCCCCCGAAGTCTTCACAGCGGGTCCTGAGGAGACCGGGTTCTTGTCAGTGTGGACGCGGGGCCACGTCCCCCAGTGTGGACGCAGGGCCACGTCCCCCTGAATCCTCCACAGTGGGTCCTGAGGAGACCGGGTTCTTGTCTGTGTGGACGCAAGCCCAGGTCCTCCCGAATCCTCCACAGCGGTTCCTGACGAAACCGGGTTTTTGTCGGTGTGGACACGGGCCCTCGTCTCCCCGAAGTCTCCACAGCGGGACTTGAGGAAACCGGGTTCTTGTCGGTTTGGACGCGGGCCCTCGTCTTCCCGAATCCTCCACAGCGGGTCCTGTGGAGGCTGAGTTCTTGTCAGTGTGGACGCAGGGCCACGTCCCTCTGAATCCTCTACAGTGGGTCCTGAGGAGACTGGGTCCTTGTCTGTGTGGACGCCGGCCCGGGTCCTCCCGAATCCTCCACAGCGGGTCCTGACAAAACCGGGTTCTTTTCGGTGTGGACCTGGGCCCTCCTCCTCTGGAATCCTCCACAGGGGGTCCTGATGAAACCGGTTCTTATCAGCATGGATGCATGCCCTCCTCCGCCGGAAGTCTCCACAGTGGGTCCTGAGATCAGGTTCTTGTCACGTGGACAGGAACCTATGTCGTCCTGTTCCCCCACTGTGCATGTAATAGCACAGACTTAAGGTCAGAGTGGTCCTTCATGAAGAGCTCCTTAGATGGTGTTGTCAAGGGCCTCTCCTCCAGGTTGGAAATGGTCAAGGGTCTTGGGCGCATGACACAAGGCAAAAACAGAAAACAAAAACCCCACACTCTTTGAATTGTCCCCATTCTATCTTAGAGTTGGATGGCATCACCTGGGCTTGACCTCTCCCAGTGGGCCTGTGCTGCCATGCCATAAAAATCCAAGTCCAAGGAATCAGAGCTTCTTTCTTCCTACCTCTGTGGGCTCTGGGGGCTTGGGGAGTGTCTTCCTCAGAGGCTTCCCCTTTTTTTTTTTTGCCTGTGTCTCCTGCCCTGTGCCTTGGTGTGCTTGTCATGGTCTTTTGATAGAGTGAAAAGTCTGGAGGCTCCTCTAGGGTGTCTCTGTAAACAGGCTGTGGATACTTTGAGTTTTTCAGTGAATGATAATTTTGGCAGTCTTGGACCAATCCAGTCACCGGCAGCATGTCAAGCGTTGTAACCAACAGCTTGGAGCCAATGACGAAGACCCACAAAAGCCAATCAATGTCCTTGTCTCCCTCCCTTTGGACAAATGATTCCAGGAAGCCTTGCATTTCCATGATGGTATAGTGCCTGTTACCATTTCTGTCTCTCACGCTGGTCCTTGGACATGTAGGTGTAGTGGATCGTGACAGGGGAAATCTGGGATAGAAGTTATTTCTTCCCAGAGTCGTGTTCTGTGGCCTCCCACACTGAGGTGTCCCACTCAACACCTGACAGGTCGGGAGCCATTGGCGACAGCAGCGAGGATTGCAGCCACTAGGGGGAGCTTGCCTTGGCCAAGTCCTCCACCCTCGGTGCCATGATGCTCCTTGTAGATTTGCCTCCATCACTAGCTAGGGCTGGCTAATCAAGCACAACACCACGGTGCTGGCCGCAACACAGCGGACCAAGCAGCTGGCCTCTTCTTCGACACTAATCTAGGAACACTGTCCTCGGTGTCCACCTCCTTTGGAGGTGAATAAGAAATACACACCCCTGCACCCAGACTGGTGCCTGCTTGTTGGTCTCTGCAGGGAGTCGGACCTTTTATGGCACTGATAATTTAGGGTGAGGGTTTCTGGCAACACCTGGCATAAGCCCAAATCAAAGCTACAGACGACCAGCAAGCACCAGCTCCTGCCCACAGCAGCTGAGACGTGAGGGTGAGGAACGAGTGAGCTATTCTTCGGTCTAAGGCACTGTAGGGGGGCATCATCTAGGCTCCCAATCCCATCCTTGGGGACAAATGTATTGTGGGACCTCAAGTTCTGGACTGAATTAAGAACATGTAGACTGTGACCTGCTGAAGGAAGTGGCAACAGCAAGTCACAGTGGGTGACAAGCAGCTCCCTAGGCATCTGAGCTCTCGCTTGGGGTACATGAGATGTGTGGGCCCCTTGTGACTGAAGGTGGGGTTTCAGTACACCCCCAACAAAGGAAATGGAAGCACAGGATTTATGACTTACAGAGCCTAGAACAAGAGGGCACAAGGATCCAGGGAAGGGCAGGCCTCCATCCCACATTCGCCATGATCAGGACATAGAAAACAGGGTAGCAAGTACAGGATTTCTTGGGAGCGGATGGGGCTGAATTCGCTAACTTTCACAGGCTCATCTCTGTGTCATTGTAGAAGGTGCTTGGAAAACCAAAGTAGGAACCCTAGGCAGATTCTTATCTAAGGTTAAACTCACAGAAAAGTAGGCAAGAGAATGAGAGCAGGGATTCACATTTACCAGTCTCCCTCTGGATGCCAGAGTCATCCATAGACACTTGTGCCTACCTTGCTGATTGATGTATGTGGTGCTCCTTTCAGCCTCATGGTCTCAGTCTCCCACATTTGGAAATTTGCTCTCCAGAGAGGCACAGCTTGCGCTAGGTGGAACCTAATGCCAGTCCTCTTCCCTCACAGCCCGCAGACACCCCAGTGTGGACAGGCAGTATGGGTGGGTGGTAGCCCTCCATTATCCTGAGCCCACATGGGACTGGGGGAAGACAGATTACCGGAGAATGAGAAACTTTTCAGTCCACAACAGCGTAGTTTTGGAGAAAACTCATGAAGTTGCCAATAAAGGAGCTTGCGTCAACTTCTCTTAATTCTGGAACCAGACACTTCCGCTCAAGACACAGCTGTGACTCAGGTCCTCTTCCCAGAAACTAAGGCTCAGTTTGGGCTCTTACATACTTAAAAACTCCATAAAAGCCACAAACATGCAGTTTTCAAGTTTTATTTCAGAGTGCTGGTCGGTGACCCATGAGAGACCTGGTGTCAGAGCTGTGATGTGCCTGAGGACCCCTGTGTCTCCCGCAGACCCTTGGAAACGTGGATGTCACCTGTGCCGCCTCAATACTGTATTTTTCCAGATGCACCAGATGCATTGTCTATAGTTGTTCAGGGGTCTGGAGGCTAAATTATGGATTGTCTTCTCCAAAAATCTCTTCCTTAACTTGCTCTGTTTATAGTCCTGACATTTCCAGAAACAACAAAGAGGAATGCAGCTATTATGGTGTAAATGTGACCAAAAACCACTCTGAGATATACCATGGATTCATGCCTTTGCCTGACTGACTGAATTCTTCTTGGAGGGGTCCACAGTCTGTGCTCCCACCAGTGCCTTGTCCGTGCACCATGGAGGATCCCAGCCTGTGTGGCAGTGGCAGTTCCTGTTATGGTTGCACATCCCTCTGTGACTGCATTTCTCTAGGATACAATCATAATTCAGCTGACCCCACTGCCAGTGCAGTAGGTATCCCGACAGAACTATCCAAAAGCACAGGAAGTACCAGTTCTCACATGACCGATCTGGTTGTTCCTGTGCTACGATGTGAATCCAGCCCCAAACATCCGAACCCTGGATCTCCGACAGATGGAATCCAACATGTTCTTGCAGCTGAGGGAGATGTGTGACATTCCTACACTGCAGCCTTCCACATGGCACGCCTGTAGGGGAACAGGTTCAGCGTTGACTTCCCCGGGGTGTTCTGCAGTGTCCATGTCGGCTGCCTTTGTGATTTATGGTATAGCAGACATCTTCATCTTTCCCAGAATTTCTGCCAAAGATTTCTTGGCAGTGACTAGTGCGGTCAGTGCAGTTTCCATGATAGCAGCATCCCTCTTCAGTGCCCGGGGTTCCATCTTGCATATGGAAGTCACAGGGTACGCCAAGGTCACCCCATGGCAGAACTCTGGAAGATGACGTATATTTTGGATTGGTCTGCAGGGTGTCCAAGCAGCGGAGTTGGTGCAGTCTGTATAGCATCTGCCTGTATTACATTTGCCCCCAGGGGTTTAGATACAATCATGCATACAGCCTAGATTGCTGTAGCACTGGTTGAATGAGCCACAGTCACACTGCTTTCCTGGATCCACTATGTAGTTTCCATAATGATAGTGGGTCAGGCTTTTATTTAAATGCACCATTTCAGTGTTGAACATGCACTTGCCTGTTCCACAATTCATTATGTGCTGCATATGAATGAAGGAACAGTTACTGAAAGCTTCTATTATACCAGTTAATTGGGTCCTAAGGCAGTTGGACCTTTTTTGGCAAGCACATTCATCAGTGTCAATGCACAAGCCACAATTTCTTGCCATCTGATGTGTTGCTATGACAGACAAGAGTAAATAATGTCTGCCTAAATAACTCAGAATGATGGCATATAACCCACTGGTGGATGGCATATAGAATACACAACTGGAGTGCAATGAACCTCATGGGGCCCATCTCAAATCACATTAAGGGTGAATGTGTTTTAAGAAATCGAAAATACTTTGACTCATCCTATTGAAGAGACAAAAGGACTCTGATGCAACACATAATTGCCCGCGTGAGCTTGATGTCTCTCATTATAAATGACCATGAATCCAATAACTTACATCGATACCATGAAATATTGACTCAGTTAAGCTAACTAGCCTTATTCGGAATTGGGCACTTTTTTCCACGTGGTTAACACACTATACATTGTTTTGAAACTGAGAGCAAGTCCTTTGAAAATTCCATGATGGGATGAACAGAACTTACTAGAGATCCTTGGGGCTGCACTGGCATTTCCTTGAGGAACAGGGGGTCCCCTGTCCTCCTTATATCCTAGGTTATATGTAGGTCCCATTGCACAGATGTCTGCGACTATCTGAGAAACAAAGTGTTCAAACCATTGGAAATCACCGAGGGGTCTCATTTCATAGGCAAGTTAATCCAACTTCATGATATCTTCAAGGCTGCCATAGCCTGTGTCGATTGTGACCATGGAAAGAGGAATCTCCTCCAGGTAGCCGAGGTAGTAACAGTCTGGAGGCATGAAAGTGTAGTCAGGATGCTCCCTGAGCATCCTGAGTCATCATCAGCAGAGTCTGGACCAAAAGAGTTTCTTTTTTTTTTTTTAATTTTTTTCAACGTTTTTTATTTATTTTTGGGACAGAGAGAGACAGAGCATGAACGGGGGAGGGGCAGAGAGAGAGGGAGACACAGAATCGGAAACAGGCTCCAGGCTCCGAGCCATCAGCCCAGAGCCTGACGCGGGGCTCGAACTCACGGACCGCGAGATCGTGACCTGGCTGAAGTCGGACGCTTAACCAACTGCGCCACCCAGGCGCCCCCCAAAAGAGTTTCTTGTGCCGCATGTGCATAACATGTCTCTTGCCCCCAAAATGCAGGCTATAGGACAGCCAGCCAGACATCTGAATGCCGTTGCTGTGGTGCAGCTCCTTCTTGGGAATTACTCTCTCAGAGGAGATGTAGCACCATGAGGGATGCCCTTGAGAACCCTGCACAGGAGCCAGCACTGCCCAGAGTGCAAACAGCAAGAGGGGTGCCCTCAGGGTGACCTGGCCCTCTGCCAGCCTCATGCCCCTGCTCAGGGACATCTGCCAGTGAGAATGGATAAATGGAGGATCCTCAGCAAAGCCAGGTCTAGACCATCAGAGAGAACAGAGGGCTGTGCCAGGTGGCCAGCACCCTGCACCTGGGGGCCACCTGTGGGGTTAGGCAACAGTCCCAGGGTGTGGCATTGTGTGACCCTGCACATCAGTTAAGCTGGGGTGGATGTGGGAGGGTCAGGTGTGCCATGGTCAAGAGTGGTCTCATGGACATGGGTAGGGATTTGGACCCAGAGGCATGGCTCTAGTCAACACCTTCAATCTTTCCTGAAGCTACTTGCATATGGGCTATGCAGTTATAAAACCCTGAACTTCTCTACCAATTCCATGTCCTATGGTACTGCTGGGTCACTTTCTTTGAATGACTACTTTTCCTCATTACAGAGACCACTGATTTTGCTTCCTTGTGATGTGGAGGTAAACATTGTCAATTTTACCTTTATGGGTGATGCAAAAAATCGCTTTGTAGTTTTGTGTGTCTTATTCTCCTTGGCTATTAGTTTGCAAGCCATTTGATCCTTTTGGTTTTTGCTTTGAAGGTTCCTCTGAGTTCACTGAGGAAAACATTTGTCAGTATTCTGAGTGATGACTGGTGAACTACAAGGTTGTATTTTAGTATTTTCTTATGCCAGCTGGGGAGAACAGAAAGTACTGCTGACCATGTGTGAGCCCCAGGGGTTTTCTCCTCTAATCCCTTATGGGGGTTCTTTCCTGGCCTCTGGCAGTCTCCTCCCATGTAGTTTGGTTCCCTCTTCAGCTGGAGATGGAGGGGAGTTGAGGTTACTTTGCAGGTTGCACCATGGAGTCTGCCTATGATCAAAAGATGGTTTTGACCATGGCACTCCCTTGCTTGATTAAGTACCCTCTACTGCTTTAAAACGCCCTGGGTCAGGGAGAAGCCTCAGAGTTGGCATTTGGACAAGAGTTTGCCTTTTCCCCAGTGGCTGGCCTTCTGAATATAGCTCAAATTCCTTTGCCACCCAAACTAAAACTTTGAACATTGACCTTTCCAGCAACAGGCAGCTGAATTTGGGTTTTGATAACAATGAAATGGAGAGTGAAATGGCAGTTTCCAGTGTCTGGCAGGGAGGGTCAGTGAGGAGTAGATCTCAAGGGCTATGATTTTGTGTTATGCAAGATGATTAAGTTCTAGAGGGGTCTCCACATCATTACCCCTGTAATTAACAATACTGTAATGTATGGTTAAAATTTTGTGAAGAGTGTGGGTCTCATGTTCAGTGAGATCTTACCACAATATAAAAGTGGAAGACACGAGTTTTGCTTCTCACACAACAGTGTGCTGAACTGCATGGACACACTCTCTACTGATAATTTGAAAACAATTAAAAAAAACTTATACGTTTTGGAAACTAACCCTGAGGATATGTCATCTACAGACTTCTTCTTCAATTCCATAGGTTGCTTTTTTGTTTTGTTGACTGTTTCTTTCACCATGCAGAAGCTTGCTATTTTGAGGTAGTCTCTCTCTATATATAATTTTCTTGTATTATATTAATGTAAATTCAAGTCTGTTAACATACAGTGTAGTCCTGATTTTAGGGGTAGAATTTAGAGAACCATCGCATACATATAACACCCAGTTCTCATTTCACCCAGTGCCCTCCTTAATGGCCACATGCCATTTAGCCCACCTCCCCCACTTCCCCTCAGTTTGTTCTCTGTATTTAAGAGTGTCTTCTCGTTTCCTCCCTCTCTGATTTGATTTATTTTATTTTTCCTTTCCGTATGTTGTGTTTGTTATATTCCACTAATGTGTGAAATCATAGGATATTTGACTTTTTCTGACTGACTTGTTCCACTTAGCATAATACACTGTAGTTCCATCCACATTATTTTAATTGGCAAGATGTCATTCTTTTTGATGGCTAAGTAATATTGCATTGTATATATTTACCACCTCTTCTTTATGCATTTATGTGTTGATGAGTATTTGGGCTGTTCCACAATTTGTTTTTTGTTGATAACACTGCCATAAAGATTGGGATGCACGTGCCCCTTCGAATCAGCATTTTGGTATCCTTTGGATACCTTTGGTATCCTTGGATAAATGCAATTGCTTGATCACAGGATAGTGCTGTTTTTAACTTTTTGAGGAATCTGCACACTGTTTTCCAGAGTGGCTGTGCCAGTTTGCATTACCATCAACAGTGTGAAAGGATTTCGTTTTCTCTGCATCCTTGCTGACATTTTGTGTTTTCTGAATTGTTAATTTTAGTCATTGTGACAGGTGTGAGTTGGTATCTCATTGTGGTTTTGATTTATATTTCACTGATGAAGAGTGTTGTTGAGCATCTTTATTCGTGTCTTTTTGCTATCTGGATGTCTTCTTTGGAAAAATATGTATTCATGTCTTCTGCCCATTTCTTCACTGGATTATTTATTTTTTGAGTGTTGAGTTTGGTAATTTCTTTATTGATTTTGGATACTAACCCTTTATCTGAGATGTCATTTATAAATATCTCCCCCCATTTTGTCAGTTGCCTTTTAGTTTTGTTGATTTGTTCTTTGCTGTGCAGAAGCTTTTTATCTTGATGAGATCCCAATAGTTTATTTTTGCTGTTGTTTCCCTTGCCTCTGGGGACATGTCTAGTAAGAACTTGTTCTGGCCAAGGTCAAAGAGGTTGGTGCCTGTGTTCTCCTCTAGGATTTTGATGGTTTCCTGTCTCCCATTTAGGTCTTTCATTCAATTTGTATTTATTTTTGTGTGTACTGTAAGAAAGTGGTCCAGGTTCATTATAAGTTCATGATGCTGTCCAGTTTTCCCAACACCAGTTGTTGAAGGGACTTTTTCCATTTGATAGTCTTTCCTGCTCTGTCAAAGATTAGTTGATCATATAGTGATGTGTCCATTTCAGGGTTTTTCTAATCTTTTCCATTAATCTATGTTTTTGTTTTGTTTTTTTTTTTTTTGCCAGTATCATCCTGTCTTGATGACTACAGCATTGTAATATAGCTTGATATGCAGAATTGTGATGCCTCCAGGTTTTTTTCTTTTTCAAAATCTTTGGTTATTTGGGGTCTTTTGTGGTTCCATGATAATTTTAGAGTTATTTGTTCTAGCTCTGTGAAAAATGCTGGTATTATTTGACAGGAAATTGAATTATTTGCATTGAATGTCTAGGTTGCTTTGGATAGTATTGTCATTTAACAATGATTTTTCTTTTAATCCATGTGCATGGAATATTTTTCCATTTCTTTGTGTTTTCTTCAATTTCTTCCATAAATGTCCCAGACTTTTCAGAGTACAGATCTTTTACTTCTTTACTTAGGTTTATTTCTAGTATATTATGGTTTTTGGTGTAATTTTAAATGGGATTGATTCCTTGGTTTCTCTTTCTCCTGCTTCATTATTGGTGTATAGAAATGTAACAAATTTCTATATGTTGATTTTGTATGCTACAAATTTACAGGTTTATTGTACCAGTTCTAGCGGGGTTTTTTTTTTTTTGGTTGAGTCTTTCAGGTTTTCTATATATGGTATAA
Source organism: Neofelis nebulosa (assembly GCF_028018385.1). Taxonomy (NCBI): domain Eukaryota; kingdom Metazoa; phylum Chordata; class Mammalia; order Carnivora; family Felidae; genus Neofelis; species Neofelis nebulosa. Next base: position 149,241,215 of record NC_080788.1, read on the forward strand.
AATTCAACTCCAGAACTGAATAATCCTATTAAAAAATGGCCAGAAGACATGAATAAGCATTTTTCCAAATGCGACCTATAGATTGTCAATAAACACATGAAAAGATGGTCAACATCACTCCTCATCAGGGAAATAGAAATCCAAACTACAATGAAATATCAACTCACACTGGTCAGAAAGGCTGAACTCAACAGCACAAGAAACAACAGGTGTTGGTGAGGATGCAGAGAAAGAGGATCCTTTTCGAGGTGCTGGTGGGAATGCACACTGGCACAGCCACTATGGAAAAGAGCATGGAGGTTCCTTAGAAAGCTAAAAATACAACTACATTATGATAGAACAAATGCACTACTAGGTATTTACCCAAAGGATACAAAAATGCTAATTTAAGGGAATTGTACCTCTATGTTTATAGCAGCTATGTCATAAACAGCCCAGCTATGGAAACAACCCAGCCGAAGTATGCATTGATTGATGAATGGGTGTAGAATACGTGGTATATCTACATAACCCCGTCCACGCACACTGGAATATTTCTCAGCCGCAAAAGGAATGACATTAGCTATTGTTAAGGACAGGGATGGGCCTAGAGAGTATTATATTTACTAAAATAAGTCAGAGAAAGACAAATATAAGATTTCATCCATATGTAGAATTTAAAAAACAACAAATGGGCAAAGGGACAAATAAGAGAGAAGAGGCAAACCAAGAAATGGGCGATTTTTTCAATGTTCACTTATTTATTTAGAGAGATGGGAGGTGGGGCAGAGGCAGATGGGAAGAGAATCCCAAGGAAACGTCGTGCTGTCAGTGCAGAAACCAAAGTGGGGCTCGATCTCAGGAATGATGAGATCAAGACAAGAGCCCAGATCAAGAGTCGTGGGCCTAACCCATGGAACCACGTAAGCCCCACGAAACAGACACTTAACTATAGGGGAAAAACTGATGGTTACCCTGGGGAGGGTGGGTGGAGAGAGGGGGAGGTAGTTGCTGGGGATTAAGGGGAGCACTGAAAATGAACACTGGGTGCTGTGTTGCAATGTTGAATCACTATATTTTACACCTGAAAGTAATAGTACATTGCATGTTAACTAACTGGAATTTGAAGAAAAACTCAAATAATGTATTTATATTGCCTGCAAATGGCCATGTTGGCATACAGCCCACGAAGAAGCATTTATTGCAGAAAATATACTACCAGAAAGAATACCTAGAATATTTGAAGTAAGTTATGTTCTTTTCCTTTCCCACCCCAGATCAGCAAGTAGAAACTCCAGTGCAAGTAATTGTGACTATAGGCATGTGCCACTGAGCCTGACTGCAATCTCCCCTCCAGACTGTTGAAGCCAATACACAGGGTTCCCGGTGACCAGCTCCTGTTCAGAGGACTCTTTCCCAGAGGGAAAGGATGTCAGTGACCCTAAGCTGTTTGCTGTTGAGGCCAAGCCCCAGCAGGTGCCACTGAGATGTGGGACTCACTCATTGTTGGCAGCCACACTCCCAGGAAGGAAGCTCTTCCCTGGGCACAGTCCACTAGGGATGCTGGGAACCTGATCACCCCAGACCTGACTTGTATGGCAGGAGTCTCATGCCACCAGGACAAGCAAGCCACAAGGCAATGAAGCTGCCAGCCACCCCTAAACAGAGCCCTCAGTTTCCAAACTGTTTGGAATCCTGTTTGTCCCTGACACGCCCTGAAGCTGCAGACCTTTGCCCAGAGTATTGCCCAGGGTAAGGGGGAGATGGAGCAATCCTCTAAATCAAGGAGCAAATCTGTTCCTATAAACTGACTTCATTTCCAATTGAGTGTGAGGAAGGTCTGGGCCTCTTGTTGTGGGAGAGTCAGGTGAAGGAGCCCAATAGTTTCAGTGGAGGGTTCCTAACCTTCTCCCCCTCACCTGTAGGAGAGAGCCAGAGCCAGGGACAGTGGAGGGAATAGCTCCTGTCAGAACACATATCAGTCCATGGTCTCAACAACTCCCCATTCAGAGGAGTCCGAGGTTGTAGGGTTCAGTCTGTGGAGACTCCATACATCAGAGGGTGGTTGAACATAGGAGTGCTCTCAAATGAAGCAGACTATCTCATCATGTGGTTTGGGGAAGAAAGAGTTAAGGAATACCCAACCAAACCACTGTCACCATGGTCTGGCTGTGTGAATGTCCCAGGTCACACCACCTCTGTAATTATGGGACTCCCGCCCTTCCCTCCACATCATGTCTTTGAGTTTCACCTGGTTTCAGGTGTGCATCAGTAGTGTCACATTTCTCTGGCAAAGCATCCCATTGATGGAAGTTTCATAGTTGCTTTATTCCTTTATATTTAGAAAGACTTTTGCCTTATTCTGAGCTTCTAACACTAAGAAAGATGCTATAAATATTTACACACCATTTATTTTCTGAACATGGGATTTCATTTTTCAGGGACAAATATTTGGGAGTGGTATTTCCAGGTTCCTTTTTATGTCATCCATGTATAATTTTATAAGCGACAGCCAACGGTTTTCCAGAGCTGGTGTTTATTTGTCATTCCTTCCTGCATTGTTTGAGGCCCCACATATGCTGGATGCTCACCTGGATGTTGTTGTCAGTGTTGTTTTCATTCCGGAGCCATCGGGATGTGTGTATAGGGCATCTATTGCGTTCTTGATTTGAATTTCCCTGACAGTCGATGGTGTGAAGAGTCTTCTCCAGTCAGTAACTATTGTGTCTATAACCTCAAGGATAGGATGTCTACTACACAAGGCTGTGCTTGTTTTATGGAGGTTTGTTTCCTTTCTTCCTATTGACTGTTGAGGGTTGTTAGCATATTCAAGATGCAGGTCCCTTGGTGGTTATGCAATTTGTGAATGTTGTCTCTTACTCTGTAACTTATCTTACTATGGGTATTCATGTGGGCAGATAAGCGTATTTGATTTTCACAAAGTCTATTGATACCATTTCTTTTTATGGGTGTTGTGTTCTTAGCTATAGTTTTCCTTTTCTTGATGATTGATTGCTTGTGACTAATTTTTTTTAAACTGTTTATTCTTGATAGAGAGAGAGAGACAGAACTTGAGCGGGGAAAAGCAGAGAGAGAGGGAGACACAGAATCTGAAGCAGGCTCTAGGTTCTGAGCTGTCAGCATAGGGCCTGACAACGGGGCTCAAACCCTCAAATCGTGACATCGAGACCTGAGCTGAAGTGAGATACTTAACCGATTCAACCACCCAGGCACCCCACTGATTTCTTGACTTACAGTGTAACTAAAAGTCTTGTTTATTTCTGGTTTCTCTCAACGTTGATGTGTTCCCTATTTGGTCTCTGGTGACTTAGAGTTTTGTCGTTTGTTTTTAAATTTATAGACTCTAGCAAATCATTTTCGTGGCATGGTTTTTCCTAATATATGGAAATTAGGTGGAAATATAGGAAATTGAAGTTCAAATTTCACAAGAGTTGCCATTCTGTGTCTCTTTGGCCAGACTGCTCATCAGATTCGATAGATATCCTCCTGGGGTCCAAAAACACGTTTACCTTTTCAGGTGGTGGGCTTTCTATATGTCTCAGGAGCCGCTGAGCTCTGTGCACACAACTGAGTTCTTGACACAATTTTTCCTTCGCAATTCTATGTGAAACCCTCAGAATCCATTTTTTGCATTGCCAATTTTAGACACTTCATGAATAGAATGCATTGAAGCTCTTGTATCATCTCCCAATATTATTTTACTCTTGCGTATTTGGGACTGTAATTTTTCTTCTTCCTTCCAAGGGGAGCTCATATCTGCATTTGTGGAATTCTTCCAGGCTTCTCACCTCTTAATACTTTCCCAACGTGCTGTGCAGTTTTTGACCAAATGAATACTTAGGTTTATTTGTACTCTACCACATTGGGTGATAGGAGCCGCGAGACAGGCTGCATCATATGGGGTTTTTTTTTGTTGTTGTTCCCTTGTATGTTATCTGTCATATTGAATGTTTATAGAACATCTAGCCCCTCTCTTTCATGAATCACTAACAGGGGACATGGTTCTCTTCAAGAGACAGGAAAGGAAGACAAGGGAGCTGAGACAGCAAGTCGGGGAAGGAAACCCAGAACTTCTCAGGAAGCGTCAACTGTCCACACTTTGCAGTTCTGCAGATGTGGGTCCCTGCTGAGGCCCAACCTGGGTTCTTGTGCAGGTGTCTGGACAAGCTGCCCATGATGTGTGGGCACAGGGGAGTTGTGAAGGGCAGCTGTGGTTTGAATTCCAGCCCACCTGGCACTGCTGTCAAAATTCATGAGTGTGTTAATTTATGTCCACCATCAGTTAGGGATAAAATGAGTAAATGCAAGACGTTAGACTCACTACCTTAGATTCCATGTTCATGACAATTTGTGACAACAATTCTTCCTTCCTTTTTCCCACTTTTTAAATTTTTTAAGTTTGTGTTTAAATATTTGTTAGTTAACATATTGTGTAATATTGGGGCGCCTGGGTGGCTCAGTTGGTTAAGCGTCTGACTGCATCTCAGGTCGAAATCTTGTGACCTGCGAGTTCGAGCCCCGCGTCAGGCTCCATGCCCGTTGGTCGGGGCCTGTTTCGGATTCCGTGTCTGACTCTCTCCCATCCATTGCCTGTGCAAAGAAAGTAAATAAAGTTTAAAAAAAAACTTAAAAAAAAACCATATTGTGTAATATTAATTTCAGTAGTAGAATTTATTGGTTCATCACTTAAAATTCACACCCAGTACTCATCACAACATGGGGCCTCCTTAATCCCCAACACCCATTATCCCATCCCCCACACACCTGCCCTCCAGCAACCCTCAGTTTGGTCTCTAACCTTAGAGGTTTTTTTTTATGATTTCTTGCTCTTTTTCCCCTTCTCCTAGATCTAAATTCCCCATAGGAGGAAATCATATGGTGTTTGTCATCTTTGACTGACTTACTTTGCTTATCATGATACCCTCTAGCTGCATCAACATCTTTGCAAATAGCAAGATTTCATTCTTTTTTATGACTGAGTAATATGCCATTCTATACATATAGCAGATTAATCACATGGTGGACTTTTGGTCTCTTTCCTCAGTTTGGCTGGCATAGTTAATGCTGCTGTAAACATTGGGGTGCATGTACTTCCTCAAATCAGAAGTTTTGTATGCTTTGGATGAATTCCTAGTAGAGCAATTGCTGGAGTGGAAGGTTGTTTAATTTTTAGTTTTTAAACTGTTTTCTGGAATGGTCTGGGCACTTTGCATTCCCACCAAGAGTATAAAAGGGTTCCCTTCTCTCCTCACCCTCATCAATATCTGTTGTTTCCTGAGTTGTTAATTGTAGCCATTCTGACAGGTGTGCGGTCATCTCTCATTGTAGTTTTGATTTGTAATTCCCTGATGATGAGTGATGTTGAGCGAATGTTCGTGTGTTGGTTAGCCATCTGAATGCTTTGTTTGGAAAAGTATCTCCTCATGTCTTCTGACCACTTCTTCACTGGATTCTTTGTATTTTGAGTGTTGAGTTTGAGAAGTTTTTTTTATAGATTTTGGATAGTAGACCTTTATCAGATATGTGGCTTGCAAACACCTTTTTAATTTCTGTAGAATGCCTTTTAGATTAGTTGATTGTTTCTTTAGCTGTGCAGAAGGTTTTTATTTTGATGAGGTCCCAGTAGTTCAAGTTTGCTGTTGTTTCCCTTGCCTCTCAAGACATGTCTAGTAAGAAGTTGCTATGTCTGAAGTCCAGGAGGTTGCTGCCTGTTCTCCTCTAGGATTTGATGGTCTCCTGTCTCACATTTAGGTCTTTCACCCATTTGGATTTATTTTTGTGTATGGAGTAAGAGAGTGGTTCAGTTTCATTCTTCTGCATGTTCTGGTCCAGTTTTCCCACACCCTCTGTTGACAAGGCTGTCTTTTTTCCCATTACATAGTCTTTCCTACTTCATCCAAGATGAGGTGGCCATACATTTGTGAGTCCATATTGGGTTTACTCTTCTGTTCTCTTGATCTATGTGTCTCTTTTGTGCTTGTAGCTTACTGTCTTGATAAGTACAGCTTTGTAATATAGCATGAAATCCATAATCATGAAGCCACCGTTTCTTTGTGTAGCAGAGACATTTCAACACTACTTGCTCCTTAAATCCATGAACATTGAAGGTGTTTCCACTTCCTTGTGTCATCCTCAGTTTCTTTCACCGTTTTTAGAGTCTTCAGATTATGGATATTTTAACTCTTTACGTATCCTATTATATTTGGTGCAGTTGTAAACGGGATGGATAGTTTTTTTTAATTTTTCTTTCTGTTTCTTCATTATTGCTGTGTAGAAATGCAGCCGATTTCAGTATGTTGATACTGTATCTTGTGACTTTGCTGAGTTTGTGTATCAGTTCTTGCAATATTTTGGTGGAGTCTTGAGTTTTTTATATACAGTGTCATGTTATCTGTGAAGAGGGAATGTTTGACTTCTTCCTTTCTAACTTGAATGCCTTTATTTATTTATTTATTTATTTATTTATTTATTTATTTTTGTTGTCTGTTTTTGAGGATAAGACTTTCACTGCTGTGTTAAATAGAATGATGGGAGTGGACATCCCTCTTGTGTTCCTGATAGTAGAGGAAAAAGTTTTTTTCCCCACTGAGGATATTAGCTGTGGGGTTTTCATGTATGGACTTTATAATGTTGAGGTGTGTTTCCTCTACCCCTTGTTGAGGGTTTTATCAAGAATGGATGCTGTACTATGTCAATTTTTTTTTCATCTATTGAGAGGGTCATATTATTCGTATCCTTTCTCTGATTGATGGTATGTATTACATTGATTTATTTGTGACTATTGAATCACCCTTACAGCCAAGGAATAAATCCCACCTGGTCACATTAAAGGATCCTTTTAATGTATTTGTGGATTCAATTTACAAGTATTCTCTTTCTTTTTTTTTTGTTAACGTTTATTTATTTTTGAGACATAGAGAGACAGAGCATGAATGGGGGAAGGTCAGAGAGAGGGAGACACAGAATCTGAAACAGGCTCCAGGCTCTGAGCTCTCAGCACGGAGCCCATGCGGGACTCGAACTCACGGAATGCGAGATTACGACCTGAGCCAAAGTCGGACACTTAACCGACTCAGCCCCCCAGGCGCCCCTGCAAGTATTTTCTTGACAATTGTTGCATTCTTGCTCATTAGGGCTAGTGGCCTGTAAGTCTCATTTTTAGTGGGGTTTAATCTGGTTTAAAACTGTGATCTTACTCATCTTGTAGAATGAATTTGGAAGTTTTCTTTCCATTTCTATTATTTGGAACAGTTTGTGAAGACAGGAATATTCTATTCTACTTAAATAGAATATTTCACACTCTTGTTAAATATCTGGTAGAATTCACCTGTGAACCTATCTGGCCCTGGATTTTTGTGTGCAGTAGTTTTTTGATTAAAGATTCAAATTCTTTGCTCATTATCAGTCTGTTCACGTTTTCTCTTTCTTCCTTTTTCAGTTTAGGTAGTCTTCATTATTCTGGGAATTTATCCATTTCTTCCAGATTGCCCAATTTGTTGGCATATAAATCTCCAAACTGTTGTCTCATAGATGTATTTCTGTGGTGTCAGTCGCGATGTCTCCTCTCAAATTCTGATTATATTTACTTTCGTACTTTCTCTTTTGTTTTTGCCAAGTTTGCCCATGGGTTTTCATTTGTATTTATTCTTACAGAAACCAACTTATAGTTTCATTCATCTGTTCTACTGTTTTTCTTTGTTTCTATATCATTTATTTCTTCTCTAATCTTTTTTGTTTACCTGTTCCTGCTGGCTTTAGGGTTCATTTGTTGTTCTTTTCCTAGTTTCTTTAGTTGTAAAGTGGTTGTGTGTTTGAGACCTTTCTTCTTTCTTGAGTTTGGCCTGTACTGCTATATATTTCACTCTTCCATCAACTTTGCTGCATCCAGATGGTTTGGAACTGGCAAGTTTTCATTTTCATTTGCTTCTATGTATTTTTTATTGCTTCTGTAATTTCCTGAAAAACTCATTCAGCTTTTACTACAATGTTCTTTAACCTAATGTTTTGGTGGTGTTGCCCAAATTTTTCTTGTGGTCGACTTCAAGTTTCGTAGTGTTGTGGTTTGAAAATACGCATGGAATGTTCTCAGTCTTTTTGTACTTGTAGAGGGCTGATTTGTGACATAGTATGTGATCTGTTCTGGAGAATGTTCCATGCGCACTCAAAAAGAGTGTGTATTCTGGTGCTTTAGGATGGAATCTTCTGAATGTGTCTGTTAAGTCCATTCAGTCCATGTGTCTTTCAAAGCCATTGTTTCCTTATTGATTTTCAGCTTAAATTGTCTTTCCATTGTTGTAAGTGGAGTGTTAACGTTCTCTATTATTACTATTGTCTATTATCAATGAGTTTCTTTATGTTTCTTATTAATTGAGTTATATATTTCAGTGCTTACATTTTTGGGGTATAAATATTTAAAGCTTCAGATCTTCTTGTTGGATAGACCCCTTTATGATGATATACTGCCTTCCTGATCTCTTATAACAAACTTTGGTTTGAAAACTGGGTAGTGTGATATGAGTGTGGTACTACAACTTTCTTTTGACGTCCATTAGTATGATAAATTGTTCACCCTCCCCTGACTTTCAATCTACAGGTGTTTTAGGTTGAAAATGAGTCAATCGTGTGCAGTGTGTAGAAGGATCTTGTATTTGTTTTTATCCATTCTGTTATCCTATGTCTTTTGATTGGAGCATTTTGCCCGTGTACATTCATGGTAATTATTGATAGATATAAACTTAGTGCCATAGTGTTACCTCCAAAGTCATTGTTTCTGGAGATTTTCTCTGTTTATTTCTAGTCTTTGTTATTTTTAGTCTTCCTTTCCCACTCAAAGGGTCCCCTTTAATTTCTCGCAGGGCTGATTTAGAGGCCATGAACTCCTTTGGTTTTTGTTTGTCTGGGAAATTCTATCACTCCTTGTATCTGAATGATTGCCTTACTGGAGAAAGTATTCTTAGCTGCATAATTTTCAATTACGCATGTTGAGGATATGATGCCACTCCCTACTTGCATGAAGGTTTCTGTAGAGACATCTGCCATAGTTTTTTTTTTTTTTTTAATCTTCCCTTGTTAGTTAGCAACTTCTTTGTGTTGATGCTTTTATGGTTTTTCTTTATCTGGATATTTTGCCATTTTCCTATGATATGTCTCAGTGTTGGCCTGCTTTTTATTTTATTTTTTATTTTAATGGGTGTTCTCTTTGCCTCCTAGATGTGGACATTTGTTTCCTTCCCCAGCTTGTGGAAATTTTCACTATAATTCACTCAGCTAAAATGTATCCCCTTTTTCTCCCTCTTATTCTTTTGGGACTCCTTTCAAAAGAATGTTATTACAGTTTATGGAGTTGCTGATTTCCCTAAGTGTACGTTTGTGATGCAATATTTTAATTTTCCTCTTCTTTCCAGCTTCATTTCCCCCATCCTTTGATCTTCTATGTCCCTTCCTCATTCATCTGCTTCTTTCCGCCTTGAGGTCATTATATCCAATCAGTCTCACATCTCGGTTACAACATTTAAAATTTCATCCTGACTAGTTTTTAGGTCTTTTCTGTTTGCAGTAAGCGTATCCTTCATGTCTCATATATTTTCCTCAAGCACATCTAGTATCCTTATGATACTTTTTGAAAATCCTGTTTCATTATGAGAGTTTTTAGAAATTCTGTTTGAGGCACATTAGTTTATGTGTTTTAATTATATCCCTCACAATGACCTTTTATCATTTTTTCTTTTAGGATGAGTTCCTCCATCATGTTGTTGTCTATGTCTCTGCCTTCTTAAATGTTTTAGAAAATCCTGTTATCTTTTCTGCTTCTAGGGTAGTATCTTTATTGAGAAGTGTTCACATACTGTCCAGGGCCTGATACTTCATGAAGCATTTGTTTTATGTTCCGTGGCACTGTGCTGTCGTGTTTTGGCTGCTCTGTCCCTCAGGACAGTCCTCTGCGGATTTTCTCCTTGCCTCCAGTGTGGAGTGTTGGACCTTGTCCCCAGTGTTGTGAGTTTTAACTAGGTGAGTTTGGTCTGCTTGTTAAAAGAGGCTAATTCCTATCTCCCCTAGAGGTGAGGATATGCGTCACTGTATGATCAGCTGACTTGGTGCGTGTGGGGGTTTACGGTGGTCTTTGGAGGAAGGGGTGCAGTGGTGGTCTGGTTGCCAGGCACTCTTTCCTAGTAAGCAAGCACTTGATGGGGGCTGGAGTAGGTGGAGCTTGGTGTTAGTGGCTCAGCTTGCACTGGGGATGCTGTGCTGCTGAGTGAAATCTGTCCATGCTGATTGGTGGGAGGAAATATTGGCATCAGCTCCCTCTCTAGTCCCTGGAGTTGGAGTTCCCAGCCTCCCCTGTTCAGGAAGCCCTCACACAGTGAGAACACTTGTGGGTCCCAGGCCTCCATCAGAATTGCTTTCACCCTGTCTGCGTCCAAGCCATCGGCCCATCTGGTGGCACAGGGCTCTTATGTTTTATCTCGGGAGCTCTAGCTGGGTTTGAAAACTCCAAATTGTGTGAACTCAATATGACAGGGACCCCACTGATCCTCTGGGAGAGGGTCTTGATGTGCTGTGCCTGGAGCTGGCTTACACCAGATGGGCAGTTGCATGAACACTAGGGGCTTGGAGTACATGGTGAAGAACAACCAGAAGGCAGCGTCCAGCTAGCTTCTCTCAGAAGAGGCTCTTGTGCTAATGATCAGGGAATTTTAATGGTGCCTGTCAGCTCTCCTGTCCTATGAGAGGCAATGCCCCGTCTCCCAAATGCACTCCACAAAGGGAATTTTCTCTCCCCATGTGACCCAGGGAATACTCAGACCACAGTTCCCCTTATGGGCCTCTGCCCTCCTCCACAGGAGCACTGCTGTGCCCACCAGACTCCAGCCCAATGATGGGATCGACTTTTAAATGTTCAGTCTTCGAGCTCCACGTTTACAGGAGGTTGACTTGTCATGATTAACTTTATAGGTTATCTTGACTGCGTCATGGGTGCCCAGATTCACCACTGTTTCTTTGGATGTCTGTGATGTGTTCCAGAAGAGATTGGCATTTCCATCCATGGTTTCTTTCTGCCTGGGCACCACCCATTCCATTAAGTTTGTGAATAGAATCTGAAGCAGATGGAGGATGAATTCCCTCATTTTTACTTCCCATGTGCTTGTTTGAACTGGAATATTGGTCTCCTCTGGCCCTTTTTCTGAGAGTTACATTATCAGCTCTCCACGTTCTGAGACTAGACACTAGTCAGAATCAGACAAGAATTACATCACTGGTTTTCCTGGGTCTTCAGCTTGTGACAGTAGATCATGGGACTTCTCAACATATTTAGTTATGGAAACCAATGACATTGCGTTGTGTTCCTCAGGGGAATCTTGCCTAATACATGGAGATTGTTTGTCTCTCCTTTAGAGTAATTGAATAAAGCTGTAGCTCATTTAAAGTCCTGAGTAGCAAAGGGCTATGAAGAAAGTCTCACGTTGTTTGACTGGGACAAGGGCTGGGTGAGGATAAGGAGGAGCTGTGGGATCCTGTGGTCCTGGCTGCACAGGGAGCGCATCTGGGAATCCTGTAAAGGTGCAGCTGTTGTGCCTTAGGAAATCTGTAAGTCACTCATATTGAGGGACCAGAGTAAGCAAGTGCAAACAACTGTGTCTTTGTGCATGTTAGTCTAGTTTCCCTATGACAACCCAGTTGCTAATTCAGAGAGTTATTAGGTAAACACAGAATCATATAACCAGGGAGGCTCCCTGGGGAAACTGCTGTGTGGAGAGGAAGCCCCAGACCCTGACAGGAAACCTGCCTGTAACCTCCATCTGCACCTGCGCCTGGGAACACAAAGGAGAATTGTGCATAGTGTGCGCCCCCTGGTGGTGCTGATCCCCTCCAGCAGGGAGGTTTGTGTGTGGGCTCCCAGTGAGGTCCCCTCACCGTGTCTCCTACACAGTAATATGTGGCCGTATCCTCGATCTTGAGGTTGTTCATCTGCAGATACAGCGTGTTCTTGGCGTTGTCTCTGGAGATGGTGAATCGGCCCTTCACGGAGTCTGGGTAGTTTGTGCTACTTCCATCAGCATTAATATATGCGACCCACTGCAGCCCCTTCCCTGGAGCCTGGCGAACCCAGTTCATGTAGTAGCTACTGAAGGTGAATCCAGAGACCACACAGGTGAGTCTCAGGGACCCCCCAGGCTTCACCAGGTCTCCCCCAGACTCCACCAACTGCACGTCACACTGGACACCTGCAGACGCAAGACATGTTGGTCAGGAAACTGTCACACATCCACTCTTTCACTCATATCCATTCACAGACTCAGTGTCCCTCGTTAACCATGAATTACCTTTTAAAAGAGCAACCAGGAAAACCCAGCCCAGCACAAACTCCATGGTGAGGTGTGTGTGTTCTGTGCTAATCACAGAATGGGAACACCTGGGACTCCTGGGGCTGGGGCACATCTCCCAGCTGCACGGTCGGGCTGGGTTGGTTTTATCAGCACAGAAAGGGCCCCATTTGCATGTCCTCTGACATATATATCAAGCTCCAGACTTAGGTTTGATTTTGTAAAAGTGAATGACATGGTTAGGGATGCACTTCTACATTAGTTTGTGTGGATGGCGGTGTGACAATATGAAGAATTCTTTTTTTTTTCAGTTTTGGATTTTTACTTTAATTAATGGAGGCTTCGCCATAATCTTTAAGAAATATTTACCTCAACAGCATGATCACACATTATTTTCTCTTAAAATATTTTAATTTTTAAAATTATTAATTAGTATTTATTTTTAGTTTTAAAAATTAACATCCAAATTAGTTAGCATATAGTGCAACAATGATTTCAGGAGTAGATTCCTCAGTGCCCCTTACCAGTTTAGCCCATCCCCCATCCCACAACCCCTCCTGTAGCCCTCTGTTTGTTCTCCATATTTATGAGTCTCTTGTGCTCTGTCCCCTCCATGTTTTCATATTATTTTTGTTTCCCTTCCCTTATGTTCATCTGTTTTGTCTCTTAAAGTCCTCATATGATTGAAGTCATATGAGTTTTGTCTTTCTCTGACTGACTCATTTCACTTCGCATAATACCGTCTAGTTCCATCCACATAGTTGCAAATGGCAAGATTTCACTCTTTTTGATTGCCGATTAATACTCCATTGTATATATTTACCCCTTCTTCTTTATCCATTCATCCATCGATGGACATTTGGCTCTTTCCATACTTTGGCTATTGTTGATAGTGCTGCTATAAACATGGGGGTGCATGTGTCCCTTTGAAACAGAACACCTGTGTCCCGTGGAGAAATGCCTAGTAGTGCAATTTCTGGGTCATAGGGGAGTTCTATTTTTAGTTTTTTGAGGAATCTCCATACAGTTTTCCAGAGTGGCTGCACCAACTTGCATTGCCCCACAAATTGCAAAAGAGATCTTCTCTCTGCATCCTTGCCAACATCTGTTGTTGACTGAGTTGTTACTGTTAGCCATTCTGACAGGTGTCAAGTGGTATCTCATTAGGGTTTTGATTTGCATTTCCGTGATGATGAGTGATGTGGAGCATTTTTTCATGTGTCGGTTAGCCATCAGGATGTCTTCTTTGGAGAAATGTCTATTCATGTCTTTTTCCCGTTTCTTCACTGGATTTTGTTTTGGGTGTTGAGTTTGATAAATTCTGTATAGATTTTGGATACTAACTCTTTATCTGAGATGTCATTTGCAAATATCTTCTCCCATTCTGTCAGTTGAATTTTAATTTTGCTGATTGTTGCCTTCACTATGCAGAAACTTTTTATTTTGATGAGGTCCCAGTAGTTCATTTTTGCTTTTTTTCCCCTTGCCTCTGGGGACGTGTTGAGTAGAGAGTTGGTGCGGCCAAGATCAAAGATGTTTTTGCCTGCTTTCTGCTCGAGGATTTTGATGGCTTCCTGACTTACATTGAGGTCTTTCATCCATTTTGAGTTTATTTTTGTGTATGGTGTAAGAAAGTGGTCCTGGTTCATTCTTCTGCACGTCGCTGTTCAGTTTTCCCAGCACCACTTGCTGAAGATAGTGTCTTTATTCCATTGGATAATCTTTCCTGCTTTGTCAAAGATTAGTTGGCCATACATTTGTGGTTCCATGTCTGGATTTTGTATTCTGTTCCATTGATCTGAGTGTCTGTTCTTGTTTTTTTTTAATATTTTTTGGCATTTATTATTACTTTTCAGAGACAGAGACAGAGCATGAGCGGGGGAGTGTCAGAGAGAGAGGAAGACACAGAATTCCAAGCAGGCTTCAGGCTCTGAGCTGTCAGCACACAGCCTGATGTGGGATCTAACTCACGAACTGCCAGATCGTGACCTGAGTCAAAGTCGGATGCTTAACAGACTGGTCCACTCAGATGCCCCTGAGTGTCTGTTCTTGTGCCAGTACCATACTGTCTTGATGATTACAGCTTTGAAGTATAGCTTGAAGTTTGGGATTGTGATGCCTCCTGCTTTGGTTTTCTTTTTCAAGATTTCTTTGGCTATTCGGCGGCTTTTCTGGTTCTATACAAATTTTATGATTATTTTTTCTAGCTCTGTGAAGAATGCTGGTGTCACTTTGATCGGGATTGCATTGAATATGTAGATTACTTTGGGTACTATCAGCATTTTAGCAATATTTGTTCTTCCTATTCAGGAGCATGGAATCTTTTCCCATATTTTGTCTTCTTCAATTTCTTTCATAAGCTTTCTATAGTTTTCAGTATAAAGATTTTTCACCTCTTTGGTTAGATTTATTCCTGGGTATTTTATGGTTTTTGGTGCTACTGTAAATGGGATAGATTCCTTGATTTCTATTTCTGTTGCTTCATTGTTGGTGTATAGGAATGCAACCGATATCTCTGTGTTTATTTTATATCCTGCCACTTTGCTGAATTCATGAATCAATTCTAGCAGTTTTTTGGTGGGGTCTTTAGGGTTTTCCATATAGAGTATCATGTCATCTGTGAAGAGTGAAAGTTTGACCGTCTCCTGGCTAATTTGGATGCCTTTTATTTCTTTGTGTTGTCTGAGTGCAGAGGCTAACACTTCCAATACTATGTTGAATAACAGTGGCGAGAGTGGACATCCCTGTCTTGTTCCTTACCTTAGGGAGAAAGCTCTCAGTTTTTCCCCATTGAGGATGATATTAGCATTGGGTCGTTCATAGATGGCTTTTATGATCTCGAGGTATGGTCCTTCTATCCCTACTTTCTTGAGGGTTTTTATTAAGAAAAGATATTGTATTTTGTCAAATGCTTTCTCTGCACCTATGGAGAGGATCATATGTTTCCTGTCCTTTCTTTTATCGATGTGATGAATCACGTGAATTGTTTTACAGATATTGAGCCATCCCTGCATCCCAGGTATAAATTCCGCTTGGTTGTGGTGAATAATTTTTTAATGTATTATTGTTTCTGGTTGGATAATATCTTGTTGAGGATTTTTGCATCCATGTTCATCAGGGAAATTGGTGTATAGTTCTCTTTTTAAGTGTTGTCTGTGTCTGTTTTTGGAATCGAGGTAATGCTGGCTTCATAGAAAGAGTTTGGAAGTTTTCCTTCCATTTCTAATTTTTTGAACAGTTTCAAGAGACTAGGTGTTAACTCTCCCTTAAATGCTTGGTAGAATTCCCCTGGAAAGCCATCTGGTTCTGGACTGTTGCCTTTTGGCAGATTTTTGATTACTAATTCGATTTCCTTACCTGTTAAGGGTCGGTTCAAATTTTCTATTTCTTCCTGTTTCAGTTTTGGTAGTGTATATGTTTCTAGGAATTTGTCCATTTCTTCCAGATTGCCCATTTTATTGGCATATAATTGCTCATAATATTCTCTTATTACTGTTTTTATTTCTGTTGTGTTGGTTGTGATCTCTCCTCTGTCATTTTTAATTTTATTTATTTGGGTCCTTTCCTTTTTCTTTTTGATCAAACTGGATAGTGGTTTATCAATTTTGTTAATTCTTTCAAAGCACCAGCTTTTAGTTTCATTGATGTGTTCTACTGTGTTTTGGTTTCGATAGCACTAATTTCTGCTCTAATCTATAGTATTTCCTGCCTTCTGCTGGTTTTGGGTTTTATTTGCTGTTCCTTTTTCCAGCTCTTTAGTCATAAGGTTAGGTTGTGTATCTGAGATCTTTCTTCCTTCTTTAGGAAGGCCTGGATTGCTATATACTTTCCTCTTATGACCGCCTTTGTTGCATCCTAGAGGTTTGCGTTGTGGTGTTTTCATTTTCATTGACTTCCATATACTCTTTAATTTCTTCTTTAACTGCTTGGTTAGCCCATTCATTCTTTATTAGGTTCTTCAGTCTCTAATTATTTGTTACCTTTCCAAATTTTTTCTTGGGGTTGATTTTGAGTTCATGACATTGTGGTCAGAAAATATGCATGGTATGATCTCGATCTTTGTGTACTTACTTAGGGCTGATTTGTGTCCCAGTATATGGTCTATTCTGTAGAAATTTCCATGTGCACTGGAGAAGAGTGCATATTGTGTTGCTTTAGGATGAAATGTTCTGAATGTATTTGTTAAGTCCTTCTGGTCCAGTGTGTCATTCAAAGCCATTGTTTTCTTGTTGATTTTTTGATCAGGTGATCTGTTCATTGTTGTGAATGGGGTGTTGAAGTCTCCTACTATTATGATATTCTTATCGATGAGTTTCTTTATGTTTGTGATTAATTGATTTCTATATTTGGGTGCTCTCACAATTGGCGCATAAATGTTTACAATTGTTAGGTCTTCTTGGTGGATAGACCCTTTGATTATGAATGATATAATGCCATTCTGCATCTCGTGATGTGGTCTTTATTTTAAAGTCTAGATTGATATCGATATGGCTACTCCGGCTTTCTTTTGTTGAACATTAGCATGATAGATGGTTCTCAATCCCCTTATTTTCAATCTGGAGGCATCTTTAGGTCTAAAGTGGGTCTCTTGTAAAAAGCATATAGATGGATCTTGTTTTCTTCTCCATTCTGTTACCCTATGTCTTTTGATTGGGGCATTGAGTCCATTGACGTTTAGAGTGAGTACTGAAAGATAGGAGTTTATTGCTATTATGATGCTTGTAGAGTTGGAGTTTATGGTGGTGTTCTTTGGTCTTTCTAACCTTTGTTGATTTTGGTATTTATTTATTTATACAGATATATTTTCATCTTTTCTCCCCTCAGAGATTCCCACTTAAAATTTCTTGCAGGGCTGGTTTAGTGGTCACAAACTCATTTAATTTTTGTTTTATGGGAATCTTTTTATCTCGCCTTCTATTTTGAATGACAGCCTTGCTGGATACAGAATTTTTGGCTGCATATTTTTCTGATTTAGCACACTGAATACATCCCGCCACTCCTTTGTGGCCTGCGAAGTTTCTGTGGATAGGTCTGCTAAACCTGATTTGTCTTCCCTTGTAAGTTATGGACTTTCCCTGTTGGTTTTATGATTCTCTCCTTGCCTGAGTACTTTGTCAGTTTGACTATGATGTGCCTTGTTGATGGTCGGTTTTGGTTGAATCTAATGGGAGTCCTCCGTGCTTCCTGGATTTTGATGTCCGTGTCTTTGCCCAGGTTAGGAAAGTTTTCCGCTATGATTTGCTCACATAACCCTTCCACCCCTATTTCTCTCTTCCACTTCTGGGACCCCTATGATTCTCATGTTTTTCCTTTTTAATGAGTCACTGATTTCTGTAATTCTTAAATCTTGCTCTTTTGCCTTAATCTCTTTTTTTCTGCTTCATTATTCTCTATAAGGTTGTCCTCTATAACCCTGATTCTCTGTTCTGCCTCATCCATCCGTGCCACCGCTGCATCCAACTGTCATTGCATCTCAGTTATAGCATTTTAAATTTCATTCTGGCTATTTTTTACTTCTTTTATCTCTGCAGAAAGGGATTCTAATCTATTTTTGACTGCAGCTAGTATTCTTATTATTGTGATTCTAAATTCAGGTTCAGAAATCTTGCTTGTATCTGTGTTGGTTAAATCCCTGGCTGTCGTTTCTTCGTGGTCTTTCTTTTGGGGTGAATTCCTTCGTTTTGTCATTTTGAAGGGAGAAAAGGAATTAATGAGGTCGCAAAATAGAAATTAAAAGATAAAATTACAGAAATATTAAAATTAAAAATTAAACACACACACACACAAATTGAATGGAATATGCTAGATCCTAGGTGTGTTTTGGTCTGGGTGTTGAAAGTGGATTGACAGATTAGAGAAAAAAATGGGAGGGGGAGAAAAAAAGGAAATAATTTGAGAATTTGAAAAAATGAATACAATGAAGTAGACAAAAATGAGAGGAAGGGAGTAAAATAGAGTTTGAAAAAATATACAGAAAAGTAAAGAATATAGTAGAAAAAATAAAGAACAATATTTTTAATAAAAATTAAAATAAATGTGATTTTTTTCTTTTTCTGTATTCTAGAAAAAAGAGAGGAAACAAAAAAGAGAGAAAAGATACAAAAAGGAAAAAAAGGAAATTATTTGAAAATTCAAAAGTCAATACACCGTCGTAGACTAAAATAAAATGATGGAAGTAAAATAGAATTTGAAAAAAATTTACATAAAAGCAATCAATATAGTAAAAAAATTAAAGAAAAATATTGTTAATAGAAATTGAAAGTAAAATGAAGTTTTTCTCATTCTGCATTCAAGAAAAACTACAGAAACGAAGAAGAGAAAAAAAAGAAAGAAAAAATAAAAAGGAAACTGGAAGTTTGATACGGGAATACACTGAAGTAGAGTAAAAGAAAATGTTGGAAGTAAAATAGATTTTGAAAAAAAAAGTACAGAAATGTAAAAAATATAGTAATAAAAATTAAAGAAAAATATTTTTAATAATAATTGATAAGAAAAATAATTTTTTCTGTTTCTGCCTTGAAGATAAAGAAAAGAAGTGTACAAGAGAAAAAGAAAAAGAAAAAAAAGAAAGAAAATTGACTCGATGAACCTGCTAACAGATTGAAGTAGGACTGAAATTACTTCGTTATCCCCTAGATGTCAGTCTATGTAGCTCTTTATAGTCTATAAAGTAAGCGGCAGTGAGACTTGTGTTCCTGAAGAGCCCTGTTAGCCCAGTTGTGTGGGGCTCAGTGTAATGGCTCTGCTCTCCACTAGATGGCGATTTCAGGCTCCTGGGGTGGATTGTTGTGGTGCTTGTAGGTGCGAATGCACATGCCGGGAGAGGTGAAAATGACACCACCCAGCTACCCAGTATGTTCTCCTGGATCAACAATTGCGCACCCATCCTCTGTCTTCAGCCCTTGTCCACTCCCTGCTCCTTCACTCTCTGTGACCAGGCCCGAGGCCGCACCTCTCTCCCAAGTTTTGTCACAGACGCGGCTGTTTTCCCCGGTCCCTTACATCCAAAGGACCGCAGCTTTGACCTGTTCTGCCCCTCCGTGGGAGGGTCTCACCAAGCAATGGCCCAATGAGCAATGGCCAAATATCAGCAGCACCTAGGAATGCTTGCTGGATCCTGTTGTTGTCGGTGCCCCAAGACTTTGGCCAGGTGCCAGCCCGCCCAAGAAAGAGTTCGAGAGAGAGTGTAGTAGCAGCGTTTCATGGATTATGGAAAATCACAACACACATCTGGCACCAGGCTTCACCCTAAACGACCTTGTTCCAGCACCAGCGAATGTGGCCGTTTTCCGGGGTCTGCTGGTACCAGATGGCTCTGGCAGTCTCCTCCAAATGTCCTTCCAGCAGTGCAACTGCCTCTCCCTGTGTGGCCTGAGAACATCCGGGACCCCACTCTGTTCCTGGGATTCTCCCTTCCCACCAGAGCACCTCCAGGTATTGAGCTGTGGAGTTGCAGCCTTTGCACTCCCCTTGTTTACAGTCTTAGTGGAATTTACATACTCTCCTTTCTCCTTTCTCCCTTTTTAGTTTAGTCCCTGTGGCTGTTTCCAATTTTCCACTTTCTCTCCAGCTGCTTTTGGGGAGGGGTGCTTTTCCTTTATTCTCCCCCACTCCCCAGTCTCCGTCCTCTCTCCGCCTGCAAAAGCACCTCCCTTCCTGCAGCTTCGTGCTCCCCAAGGTCCCCTCTCCACGCCAAGTACTGTTGAATTCTGTGGTTCAGGTTGTGCAGATTGTTGTGTTAATCCTCAATCAGTTTTCTAGGTGTGTAGGATGGTTTAGTGTTGGTCTGGCTGTATTTCATGGACGCGAGACACACAAAAATCTTCCACGTTGTTCCGACATCTTGTCTCCTCCCCCATTGACTGCCTGATTTTCATTTGAACATTTGAGGATATTATGCCACTCCCTTCTTTCCTGCAGGTTTCTGTGGACACTTCTGCCATAATCTTTTTTTATCTTCCCGTATTCGTTAGCAAACTCTTCTGTCTTCATGCTTATAGGGTTTTTTTAATCTGTGTATTTTGTGAATTTTACTATGTTATGTCTTAGAGTTGGCCTGCTTTTTTTTTTTTAATTTTAATGGGAGTTCTCTGTAGCTCATAGATGTGGACGTCTGTTTCCTTCACCATTTAGTGGAAATTTTCTACTCCAATGCGCTCAGACAAAACTTCTCCCCTTTTTTCTCCCAGTCTTCTTCTTCTGGGACTCCTTTGAAAAGAATTTTATTACACTTTATGGAGTTGCTGATTCCCTAAGTATACGTTTGTGATGCAATATTTTAATTTTCCTCTTCTTTCCTGCTTCATTTCTCACAAAATTTTATCTTCCATGGCACTTACTCATTCGTCTGCTTCTTTCTGCCATGAGTTCATTATATCCAATCAGGTTCACATCTTGGTTACAGCATTTTAAAAGTTTCAGCCTGACCTGGTTTTAGGTCTTTTCCATCTGTACTCAGGGTATCCTCATGTCTTCTAGGCTTTCTCAAGCACAGCTAGTATCCTTATGATAGTTTTTAAAAGTTCTGTTTCCTTATGATATGTATTAAATTCTGTTTGAGTCTTATTATTTATATGTGTTTTAATTATATCCCTGGCAATGTCCTTTTATGGTTTTTTCTTTTGGCATGAATTCCTCTATCACTCTGTATGCCCATGTCTCCTCTTTCTTAAGTGTTTTAGGAAAATCCTGTTATGTTTTCTGCTTCCAGAGTAGTGTCTTTTTTGAGAAATGTTTACATACTGTTAACAACCTGACATTCTGGAAGCATTTCTTGCATGTGCTGTGTGCACTGTGCTGTCTTGTATTGGCTGCTCTGTCCCTCAGGTCAGTCCTCTGCAGAGTTCTCCTTGCCTCCAGGGGAGAGTTTTTCAACTTTGTCCATAGTGTTGTGAGTTTTAACTAGGTGAGTTTGGTCTCCTTATTAAAAGAGGCTAATTCCTATTTCCCCTAGAGGTGAAGCTATGCCTCACTCTATGGTCAGTAGACTTGGTGCCTGTGGGGTATATGGTGGTCTTTGGAGGGAGGGATGCAATGGTGATCTGGGTTGTAGGCACTCTTTCCCTAGTAAGGAAGCACCTGAGGAAGGAAAGGTGGGTATGTCTTGGTGTCCGTGGCTCACTATCTACTGGGGGGTGTTGTGCTGCTCCCTGAATTCTGTCCATGATAATTGGTGGGAGGAAATATTGGCATCAGCTCCTTCTCTAGTCCCTGCAGTTGGAGTTTCCAGCCACCCCTGTTCAGGAAGCCCTCACATAGAGAGAACAATCTGTACTCATGGGTCCCAGGCTTCCTTCAGACTCCGGCCTTCACCCTGCCTTTGTCCAATCCATTGGCACACCTGGCAGCTTAGGGCTCTTATGTTTTATCTCAGGAGCTCTAGCTGGGTTTGAATACACCAAATTGTTGAACTCAATGTGACAGGGACCCCACTGATCCTCTGGGACAGTGTGTTGCTGTGATGTGGTTGGAGCTGGTTATCCCAGAAAGGCACTTGCATGAACACTAGGATCTTGGAGTTCATGGTGAGGAAAAACAAGAAGGGAGCGTTCAGTTAGCTGCTCTCGGCAGAGGCTCCTATGCTAATGACCAGGGCAGTGCAATGGTGCCTGTCAGCTCTCCTGCCCCATGAGAGGCAATGCCGTGTCTCCCAAATGCACTCCAAGAAGGTAACTGTCCCACCCGATATGACCCAGGGGATCCTCAAACCGCAGCAGTCCCTATGGGCCTCTGGGTTCCTTCCCCACAGGAGCACTGCTATGCCCACCAGGGTCCACCCCAGTGATGGCATGGACTTCTAAATCTTCAGTTTTTGAACTCGACATTTACAGCATGATGACTTGTCATGATTACCTTTATGTGTCATCTTGACTGCGTTATGGGGGTGTCCAGATTCACAACTGTTTCTGTGTATGTCTGTGATGAGTTTCCAGAAGAGATTGGCATTTCCATCCATGGTTTCTTTCTGCCTGGGCATCACCCATTCCATCACAGTTCTGAGTAGAATCCGACGCAGAGAGAGGAAGAATTCCCTCATTTTTACTTCCCATGTGCTTGTTTGAACTGGAACATTGGTCTCCTCCTGCCCTTGTTCTTAGAGTTACATCATAGGCTCTGCAGGTTCTGAGAGTAGACACTAGTTCAGAATCAGGCGAGAATTATACCACTGGTTTTCCTGGCTTCCCAACTTGTGACAGTAGATCATGGGACTTCTCAACATATTTTGTCATGGAAATCAATGTGCTTTGGTTTCTGTTGCTCGAGGGAATCCTGACTAATACATGCAGATGATTTATCTCTTGTTTAGAGGAATTGAATAAAGCTGTAGCTCATTTAAAGTCCTGAGTAGCAAAGTGTCATGAAGGAAGTGTCACGTTGTTTGATTGGGACAAGGGCTGGGTGAAGATAATGGGGAGCTGTGGGAGCTTGTGGTCCTGGCTGCACAGGGAGTGCATCTGGGACTCATGTAAATGTTCAGCTATTGTGCCTCAGGAAATCTGTAATTCACTCATGTTGAGGGACAGGAGAAAGCAATGCAAACAACTGTGTCTTTGTGCATGTTAGGGTAGTTTTCCTAGGAAAACAATGATCTAATTCACACAGGTAATAGGTAAACACAGAATCCTGTGTCCAGAGAGGCTCCCTGGAGAAACTGCTGTGTGGACAGGAAGCCCCAGACCCTGAGAGGAAACCTGCCTGCAACCTCCATCTTCACCTGCTCCTGGCAACACAAAGCAGAATTGTGCATAGTGTGCGCCCCCCGGTGGTGCTGATCGCCTCCTGCAGGGAGGTTTGTGTCTGGGCGCCCAGCGAGGTCCCCTCACCCTGTCTCTTGCACAGTAATATGTGGCCTTGTCCTCGGCCTGAAGGTTGTTCATTTGCAGATAGAGCGTGTTCTTGGAGTTGTCTCTGGAGATGGGGAGTCGGCCCTTTACTGAGTCTGCGTAGTACGTGCTACTTCCATCATCATAAATATATGTGAGCCACTACACCCCTTTCCTGGAGCCTGGCGAACCCAGCTCATTCCATATCTACTGAAGGTGAATCCAGAGGCTACACAGGAGAGTCTCAGGGACCCCCCAGGCTGCACCAGGTCTCGTCCAGACTCCGTCAGCTGCACGTCACCCTGGACACCTGCAGACACCAGACATCTTGGTCAGGAAACTGTCACACATCCACTGGTCTCACTCATATCCACTCACATACTCAGTGTCTCCCATTCACCATGAAATTACCTTTTAAAAGGGCAACCAGGAACACCCAGCCCAGCACAAACTCCATGGTGAGGTGTCTGTTCTGTCCTGATCAGAGAATGGGAACACCTGGGACTCTGAGGGCTGGGGCTCCTCTCCCAGCTGCAGAGTCTGGGATGGGCTGGTTTTATCACCATAGAGAGGACCCCATTTGCATGTGATCTAACACATATATCAAGCTCCAGTCTTAGATTTGATTCTTTAAAAGTGAACAACAGGGTTAGGGACGCACTTGTAGTTTAGTTTGTGTAGATGGTGCTTTGACAATATGAATAATTGTATTCAGTGAGTACAGGTGTATTTGCAGTCCTGTATGCATTTTTACAGGTCTTTCATCAACATAGATCATTTTCACGCTACAAGTATTTTACATACTTTTTTTTTTTAATTTTTTTTTTCAACGTTTTTTTTTTTATTTATTTTTGGGACAGAGAGAGACAGAGCATGAACAGGAGAGGGGCAGAGAGAGAGGGAGACACAGAATCAGAAACAGGCTCCAGGCTCTGAGCCATCAGCCCAGAGCCCGACGCGGGGCTCGAACTCACGGACCGCGAGATCGTGACCTGGCTGAAGTCGGACGCTTAACCGACTGCGCCACCCAGGCGCCCCATATACTTTTTGAAGTTTAACCCAAAATACTTTATTCTGCCATTTTCACTTGTATAATTTTGTTATTTATTTTGCATGTATTTTCATGCTGGTGTGTAGAATCACAGGTGGTTTGTTTTTATTTATTTTCTTTGTTCATTTTGCATCCTGCTCTTTTCCTCATTTAAAAAAACTGGTTCTAATATTTTTTGTGGTATTTCTAGGGTTTTGTTATGTTTAAGATCAATGTCACCTGCAAACAAGTAATTTTCCTTCCTCCTTACTGATTTAAATGTTTTTTATTTTTTTTATTCCCTATTTTATTCTGGTTACGTCTTCCAGTGGTAGGAGAAGAAAGCTTTTCCCTTCTTTTCTTCTGGGATTTAGCCAGTGTAAGGATTCAATTGACATAAGACCTATCTACAGGAGAGAATAAATTTCATTTTGTAAGTGCATGGCCTTCCTAATGACATGACACCCAGAGAAAGGACAAAGCAGGTGGCACTTGTGTCTTTCAGACAAAAAAAAACATTGGGTTTGGCAAGAGTTAAGTTTGGGGTCACCAAGTAAGTAGGTTTGTTTGCATAGCCTTCTTGTCCCTATATTATTTATTCTGGTTCTAACGATGGTTCTTCCCTCTTGGTACATGGGAGGGAGATTTATATCCCGCTGACAAGGGACAATGGAGAGTCTGAGTGTACTTGGACTCTTTCTCAAGTGACTTTCACCCAAATAAGCAGTGTGACAAGATGACATAGTTTGAGGTGGCATATGTATTCTTCACGTTATCATGGGGATCACTTATGTTAGGGGTGACCATCATTGCCTGGCTCCTGATTTGACAGGAAAGCCTTCTGCATTTTACCGTTCAATATGCTGTTAGGTGTCGGCTTTTCATAGTGGCCATGATCATGTGGAGGTAATTTCCTTCGGTCCCTTTTTAATTGGGTTCTTTTTAAATGATGAACATGTGTTGAATTTTGTCTAATGTTTTTTTGAATCAATCAATGATGGCTTTGATTCAGTCATTCCCTCTGTTAATGGAGGACATCACATTTATGCATCTGTGTATGTTGAAGGATCCTTGCATCCCTGGAGTGAATCACACTGGATTATGTTGTATGATCCTCTCAATGTTCTGTTGAATTCAGTATGCTCAGATTTTGTGAAGGAATTTTGCATGTATGTTCATTTGAGATAGTGACCTGTAGTTTCCCTTCTTGTGGTGTCTTTCTTTGGTTTTGGTGTGAAAACAATGCTGTCCTCACAAATTTCATTTGGGAGTGCTGTTTTTTTATCAGTGGTTTGTAATAGTTTGAGAAATATTGGCATTAATTCCTCTTTAAACACTTAGTAGAAGTTTTAATAAAGCCATGGACTCCTAGGCAGATTTTTTGGAGGGTGAGTTTTTAGATAGAGAAATCTTATTAATTTTTCTTTTGTTCCTTTTGTATTTTTCCATGAAGCAGTCTTGGTGGCCTACGTTATGGCATAAAATGTGTAATTTGTTCCTGGTGATCTAATTGTTGGCCTATAAATACCTAAGTTTTTCTTTAATGATTTTTTCCATGACTTTAGTTCAGTTGTGTCTCCTCTTTCAATTCTGATTGCATTTGTTTGAGTCTTCCCTATTTCCCCAGGCTCCCTATTTCTTTCAAATTTTACTTACTTTGCCAAATACAAATTTTTATGTAATTGATTTGTTTTCTGTATTTGTGATAGTCTCTATTTTCTGTCTGCTTTATCTTTTTATGGTATTTTTATGTTTATCTTTTTATGTCAATAAAAATGCCAATGAGTTTTTTAAGGAGCCTGAAAAATATACAATTCATATGAAAGCACACAACACATGGAAGCCACAAAACAATCATGACGTCGAGAGAACCTGGAGACATCACATTTCTCTCTTTCTAAATATATTGCAGAGGTACATTAACCACAACAGTGTGCTTCTGGCACCAAATGAGATATTTAGACCAGTGGAGTTTATTACGGAGCCCAGAAGTAGAAGTTTGCAGATGCAGTCAGCAAATCCTCCACGAGATTTCCAACAATGCACAGTGGGGGAAGGATAGTGTCTCTTAAACATGGTGTTGACTAGGGGCACCTGTGTGGCTTGGTAGTTAAGCATCCCACTTCCACTCACGTCATGATCTCACGGTTTGTGGGTTCGAGCCTCACATCAGGCTCCTGCTGACAGCTCAGGGCCTGGATTCTGTTTCTGCCTCTATCTCTGTGCCTCCCTACTCGTGATCTGTCTCTCTCCCTCAAAAACAAAGTAACAATTAAAAAATAGTATTGATCTATACATGCAAAATAATAACATTTGGCCATAATCTTTCTTCATACATATACGTCGACACACAAAAAAAATCTCAAAATGGATGAAGGATTAAGAAGAACACTTGAACCTAAATGCCTTCAAAGCAAACATGAAAGATGAATATGATGACATTCACTTGAGAATGATTGATTTGATATAAAAGCAAAGTCACAGAGAACAAACATGCAAGGGGGACTACACCATACTAGAAAAGGGGCAAGCAAATATTTGTAGAGCTAGAAGGAAGTCTATGGGCGGGTAGCCCCTCCCTGCCCACTGGGGCTCTCCAGTTGGATTTGACAAATTGGCTTCCTCATTGGTAAATGGCTGCTTGTTTGGTGGATGGACTGATGCTGTATGACTGGACATGCCATTGCCATGACTGTGGTAAAGAATGTAATGCCTGAAATGTTTCCTGGATTTGCCATTCCATTATGGATTTAGCCAGACCAAGGAACTCACTTCAGCACGTAGACAAACTACGTACTTGCAAAGACTTGGGGGTGATAATTAGAATTTTATACCCCACATCATCCTTAATCACCACAGAAGCAGACGATGAGGATATGTGGATTAGGGGAACAGATATGGAACATGAAAAACTAGACACAAAATTCCTTCAGGAAAAATCCACCTGGAAACTGGCCTGGAACATCCAGAATCATTGTCCTTGGCCCTTAATGAGATTTGGAATGCTCCAAATAGCAGGCAGGGACTGACCCCCTTTGCAACAGTATTTTAGAAAGGAGTCCTTAACCCTTTCTTCCCTGATTGAGTGAACTTTATGATAACTTATATGACCAAGTTGATGCCATGCATAGCCATGTCCAAGAAGCAACAGGTGCACTTGGGTTATATCATCCATAGACAATAAGAACATGGCCTCTGCCACTGCCTAGCCATGCAACCCTTTCTACAGAATATGGGACGCTCATCAGGTCTTCAGAGAGCACCCAGTGCCACCTCGCTGAGAAGGACCTTATGACGAACTGCTAACTGACTACACTGCCATCAGAATTAGGGAAAGATTCTTCTGGATTCATGCCAGCTGCACAAAATAGTTCCAGAAAATGCCATCGTCAAGATCCTGGATGGCCATCCCCACAACGACCATAGGTAAGGATTCCCAGAGCCAATTCCCAGGCTCCGGAAACACATGGCATCACATAGTAGGTCATGGATCAAAAAACTGCATTTCCACCTAGTTTCATTTTCTGGCTCTTTCCTGTCAGGAAAAAAAAAAACTTTTTAAAATGGAGCCTACCCTTTCCCCCACTATTAAAAGACTGACTACATTTCCTGCTCTCCCTCTGAACCTCTATGACTGTCTGTCTTCAGACTGCATCTGCCCCATTCACCTGTGTAGTTATCTCAGCAGGTCAGACACAGACCCTTACAGCAGTTTTCCAAGTCCCGTCTACAGTAAATAATCAGTCTGATTGTCAATTGTTTTGACATCAGGATAGCAAGTAAGCCCCCAAAATAGTGTTATTTCCTGCCAATGCAAGCAGGTGAATGCACCATGTGGATGGACAAATGGAAGGGTGTGGTATCCACAACCAGAACGACAATGTCACTCTGCCTTTCCTTCCACTGCATTGATTGGGACCACAACTTTGATGGAAGCTTCAGGATGGTCCTTTGCTCAGGTGAAGTATTGGGAGAGAATACTTCCCTTTGTATGAAGACAGTCATGGTGCTGGGTTCTCTCTCTTGGTGACATAGCAAGGCAATCTGGTGCCCGATGGTCACTAGGTGCTCCAGGATAACCCCCATGTCACAAACACTGTCCAGATCCCAAAATGTTTCATTGGCACTCAGACTACCTGTGCATCAAGTGACATAGCTCAGCCACTTCCAGGTAAGGCTGCCTAACAGCACAAGTCATATGAGAGTAGACCAAAAATCTGGAGTAGCTCAGTCAGGTGACAAAACCCACCTTATAGCTGCTGAAGGACTGCAGGCCTCGCATGTCTCACAAACTTTCAGGAATGCATGATAATTGACCAGTGACAGTGACCCTCAATTGCCCAGACCAGTGGGAACTCATGACAGGCTCTACATGAGCTGGCCAGCCTAACATCTTGGCACTCTTTGGCCTGTTAGGAATTCCCAAGGCAGCAGGGTGGAGATGTACAGGTTGAGAGCAGACTGTGGCTGGGACTCCTTGGTCATCGATGCTGAATGGGACATACTGGCTAGCTCAGTCATGACAGAGTCTCCCCTGTGGCCCTTGAGATACCCTCAACTGCCTAGACAGTCTTGGGAATGTGAGCCATCTTATGGACAGCTGGGCATTTACATTTCAGTAGTCAACTGTACAGCACCACCTGTTAGGAGGGGCTTTAATGCCTGTCAAGTGGGCAGAGTGAAAGGAGAAATGGTGTGTTTAATGTCCCCCCTCCTTCAGCAAATCTTGAATTATGGGGTGCAATTACTCAGTCCTCTATTGCACACAATATTGATGTGCATATACCGTCTTAATTGGATGTAGGGGGGTGCAATTTGCAGTCCTACACACTCCTGATATGTAGTTCCCCCCAGGAAAGCCAGGCACTGGGTTTGTTCCCACTGGCCTTGATGGCATGTGAGAAATCCACATCATTAACAAGACAATGCACGGTCAAAGGGGCCACCATTGCTAAAAGGGATTCAGTAAAGATTCTTCCAATAGTGACATCAAAGGGATGTTGAGACCCTTCTACTATCCCTCCCTTTATACCTAGTAAGCTAAAGGGCACCACACTTTTATTTGGAGGGGTTCCTGGGAAGCACTGTACCTTGGCTTCAGGGTCAATGAGAGAAATAAAGTGTTGTCTGTGTCTGTGTCCTACACGGTAATTACAGAAGTGTAGAGGCAGTTGTCCCAGGAGGAAGGACATACTCCACAAACCTCCAGGTCCCTGGGCAGTGGCCTTGGCATCTCTCCACCCACTGGGATCCCAGCTCCCCACTACCAGGGCTTTCATGTGCAGAGAAGTGATGGCACCCACCCAAAGGGTAGAAACAACATTCTCTCGAAGATCCCAAAGTGTATGATCAAAGTTTCTGACTTGTGTTCAGGCTGTCCTGAGATTAAGTCACTAGGGACCCCTCTTCTCAGAGATGTGCATAAAGAGAAGTGTGGGCATCATCTCTAGAGCAAGAGATCTGGGTTGAAGTTCCACCCCTTGAATGGGGCCCTGCTGGGACCCTCCTGTGGGCTCCTATCTATGGAGGTGGTGATCCCATCACCATTTGCAGCAAAGAAGTCTTGGGCTTCTTGAAAATTCTCCTTTTCACATCTGACTATGGCATGCATGCTAATGCCTGCTACACTAAAGCTCGTATTTCCATGAATTTTATTGGCACAAGGCTTAAGATCAGAGTGGACCTTCAAGAAGAACTCCTTAGATTCTATTGTCAAGTGCCTCTCCTCCAGGTGGAAATGGACAAGGGCTCATGGGCACATGACATAAGGGAAACAAAACAAAACAAAACCCAAATCCTACACCCATTGAATTGTCCCCATTCTACCTTAGAGTTGGATTGCATCACCTGGCCTTGACCTCTCCCAGTGGGCCTGTGCTGTCGTGCCATAAAAATCCAAGTCCGGAGAATCAGAGCTTCTTTCTTCCTACCTCTGTGGACTCTGGGGCCCTAGGGAGCCTCTTCCTCAGAGCCTTCCCCTTTTTCCTTGGTGTGTGTCTCTTGCCATGTGCCTTGGGGTGATTGTCATAGCCTTTTGATACAGTGAAAAGACTGGAAGCTCCGTAGGTTGTCTCTAAGTAAACAGGCCGCTGATACCTTGAGCTTTTAGTGATTTATGAATCTGGGGCACTTGGACCAATCCAGACACCTGTAGTATGTCAAGCGCTTAAAGCAACAGCTTGGAGCCAATTGTGAAGACCCACTAGAGCCAATCAATGTCCTTGTCTCCCTCCCTTTGGACAAATGATTCCAGGAAACCTTGCATTTTCATGATGGTGTAGTGCCTGTCACTATTTCTCTCTTTCACACTGGTCCGTGGATATGTTTTTGTAGTGGTCTTAACAGGGAGGACCTGGGATAGAAGTTAGCTCTTCCCAGACACGTGTACTGAGGCCTCCCACACTGAGGCGTCCCCCACAACACCTGTCAAATAGGGAGCCATTGTCAACAGCAGTGACGAATACAGCCAGTAGGGGGAGGTTGCCTTGGTCATGTCCTCCACCTAGGGAGACATGATGCTCCTGGTAGAGTTGCCTCTGTCACTAGGTAGGTATGGCTAAGCAAGCACAACACCAGGGTACTGGTTGCAACACAGTGGACCCAGCAGCTGGCGTCTTGCCCGACACTAATCTAGGGATATGGTTTTCGGTGTCCAGCAATATCTCACTTGGAGATGAGTAGGAAATACACACCTGTGGAATCCCAGGATGGTGCCTGATTGTTGGTCTCTGCAGGGAGTCTGACCTTTTATGGCACTGGTAACCTAGGGTGGGGGTTTCTGGCAACACCTAGCATCAGCCCAAAGCAAAGCTACACACCACCGGCAAGCTCCAGCTCCTTCCCAGAGCAGCTGAGATGTGGGGGTGAGGAACGAGTGAGCCATTCTCAGTGCTAACACATTGTTGGAGGGCACCACCTAGGCCCCAATCCCATCCCTGGGTACAAATTCGTTGGGGACCCCAGCTGTTGTACAAAATTAAGAACATGTAGACTGTATCCTGCTGAAGGAATAGGCAAGAGCCATTGCTCAGGGGGTGGACAGGTGGCTCCCTAGGTATCTGAGCTCTGGCTTTGGATACATGAGATGCCTGGGGCCCTCTGACTCAAGGTGGCATTTCCGTGCACCCCTAACAAAGGAAATGGAGGCACAGGATGTATGACTCACAGGGCCCAGAAGCAAGGGTACACAAGGACCTTGGGAAGGGCAGGCCTCCTTTCCACAGTCCCAGTGATCAGGACATAGAAAACAGGGTAGCAAGTACCTGATTACTTGAGAATGGATGGGGCTGAAGTCCCTAACTTTTCACAGGCTCACCTCTGTGTGGTTATGTGAGAAGGCTCTCAGAAAACCAAAGTGGGAATCCTAGGCAGATCCTTATCTAAGGTTAAACTCACTGAAAAGTAGGCAAGCGAAAGAGAGCAGGGATTCACATTTATCGGGCTCCAACTGGGTACCAGGTCATCCATAGGCACTTGTGCCTACCTTTCTTATTCATTTGGTGCTCCTTTAAACCTCATGGTCTCAGTCTCCCACATTTGAAATTTGCTCTCCAGGGAGGCACAGCTTGTGCTAGGTGGAACCTAATGCCAGTCCCCTTCCCTCACAGCCCACAGACACCCCAGTGTGGAACAGGCAGTGTGGGTGGGTGGTAGCTCTCCATTATCCTGAACCCACATTGGGACTGGGGGAAGACAGATTACCTGGAGAATGAGATAATGTTCAGTGTGCAACCACACAGTTTTGGAGACAACTCATGAATTTGTCCCGGAAAGAGCTTGTGTGAACGTCTCTTAATTCTGGAAGCATATACCTCAGTTCAAGGCCCAGAAGCTGACTCAGGTCCTCTGCACATAATCTCCGGCTCATTTTGGGCTCTTGGATGCTTAGATATGTACGTAGAGGCCACAAGCATGCAGTTTTTAAGTTTTAATTCAGCGTTCTGGTCAGTGAGCCATGAGAGATGTGTGTCAGAGCCGTGATGTGCCTGTGGACCCCTGTGTCTCCTGCAGACCCACGAAATGTGGATGTCAGCTCTGCAGCCTCATTACTGTATTTTCACACATGTGCCAGTTGGATTTTCTATAGTTGTTCAGCAGTCAGGAGGCTAATTATGGATTGTCGTCAGCAACAATCAGTCCCTTAACTTTCTCGGGGTTGATAATTTGACATTTGTGGCGACACCACAAGGAATGCAGCTATTATGGCTTAAATGGGACCAAAAACCGCTCTGAGATATAACAGGGATTCATGAGTTTGCCTCACTGGCCGCATTCTTCTTGGAGGGGTGCACTGCCTGTGCTCCCACCAGTGCCTCGTCCAGTGCACCATGGAGGATCCCAGCTTATGTGGCAATGGCATTTCCTGTTATTGTCGCATGACCCTCTGTGACTGCATCTCCAGGATACAGTCATAATTCAGCTGAGCCACCCTGCCAGTGCAGTAGGTGTCCTGACAGAGCTTTCCAGAAGCATAGGGGGTACCAGTTCTCACATGACCTATCTCGGTTGTACCTGTGCTACTATGTGAATTCAGCCGCAAACACCAGAACCCTGAGATCTCAGACAGATGGAATCCAACATGCTCTTGCAGCTGAGGGAAATGTGTGACAATCCTACACTGCAGCCTTCCACACGGCATGTCTGTGTGGGAACAGGGTACAGCGTTGAATTCCCCAGGGTCTTCTGCAGTGTCCATATCGGCTGCTTTTTTGATTTATGGTATAGCAGACATCTTCACCTTTCCAGAATTTTGCAAAGATTTCTTGGCAGCGCATAGTGCGGTCAGTGCAGTTCCCATGATAGCAGCATCCCTCTTCAGTGCATGGGGTTCCATCTTGCCTATGGAAGTCATCAGGGTACGCCAAGGACACCCCACAACCCTGCCTTCATCCTGTGTCGAAACCATTGGCCCACCTGGCATCTCAGGGCTCTTATGTTTTATCTCAGGAGCTCTAGCTGGGTTTGAATACACCAGATTGTATGAACTCAGTATGACAGTGATCTCACTGATCCTCTGGGAGAGCATCTCGCTATGCTGTGGTTGGAGCTGGTTATCCCAGAAGGGCAGTTGCATGAACACTAGGGCTTGGAGTTCATGGTGAAGAACAACAAGAAACAGCGTCCATTTAGCTGCTCTCAGCAGAGGCTCCTATGCTAATGACCAGGGCAGTGCAACGGTGCCTGTCAGCTCTCCTGCCCCATGAAAATGCACTCCAAGAAGGTAACTGTCTCACCCGATGTGACTCAGGGATCCTCAAACTGTAGCACTCCCTATGGGCCACGGGGCTCCTTCTCCCCTGGAGCACTGCTACGCCCACCAGACTCCACCCCAGTGATGGCATGAACTTCTAAACCTTCAGTCTTTCAGCTCCGCGTTTACAGAAGGTTGACTTGTCTTGATTACCTTTATGTGTCATCTTGACTGCGTCATGGGTGCCCAGTTTCCCCACTGTTTCTGTGGATGTCTGGTAACTATTCCAGAAGACACTGGTATTTCTATCCATGGTTTCTGTCTGCCTCGGCATCACCCACTCTGTTAAGGTTCTGAAGAAAATCTGATGCAGAGGGAGGAAGAATTCCCTCATTTTTACTTCCCATGTGCTTGTTTGAACTGGAACAGTGTTCTCCTCTGGCCCTTGTTCTGAGAGTTACATCATCAGCTTTCCACGTTGTGAGACTAGAGAGTAGTTCAGAATTAGATGAGAATTACACCTCTGGTTTTCCTGGGTCTCCAGCATGTGAGAGTGGAAGGTGGGGCTTATCAATGTATTCAATCATGTAAACCAATGTGCTTTGGGCCCTGTGCCTCAGGAGAATCCTAATAAATGGAGATGAATTATCTCTTCTTAGAGGAATTGGATAAAGCTGTAGCTCATTTAAAGTCCTGCGTAGCAACAGCCAGGTGGGAAGTGTCATGTTGTTTTATTGGGACAATGGCTGGGTGAGGATAAGGAGGAGCTGTGGGATCCTGTGGTCCTGGCTGCACTGGGAGTGCATCTGGGACCCCTGTAAATGTTCAGCTGTTGTGCCTCAGGATATCTGCAATTCACTCATATTGAGGGACAGGAGTAAGCAATGCAAAGAACTGTGTCTTTTGTGCACATTAGTGTAGTTTTCCTATGACAACAAGTATCTAATTTAGACAGTTAATTGGTAAGCACAGAATCCTGTGTCCAGAGAGCCTCCCTGGGGAAACTGCTGTGTGGAGAGGAAGCCCCTGACCCTGACAGGAAACCTGCCTGTAACCTCCATCTGCACCTGCCTCTGGAAACAGATACCAGAATTGTGCATAGTGTGTGCCCCCCTGGTTGTGCTGATCCCCTCCTGCAGGGAGGTTTGTGTCTGGGCTTCCATTGGGGTCCCCTCTCTGTGTCTCTTGCACAGTAATATGTGGCCGTGTCCTCGGTCTTGAGGTTGTTCATCTGCAGATATAGCGTGTCCTTGGCATTGTCTCTGGAGATGGTGAATCGGCCCTTCACGGAGTCTGAATAGCTTGTGCTCCTTCCGTCATATCTAATATATGCGGCCCACTGCAGCCCCTTCCCTGAAGCCTGGCAGACTCAGTCCTTGCTGTTGCTACTGAAGGTGAATCCAGAGGCCACACAGGTGAGTCTCAGGGACCCCCCAGGCTGCACCAGGTCTCGTCCAGACTCCGTCAGCTGCACGTCACACTGGACACCTGCAGACACCAGACATCTTGGTCAGGAAACTGTCACACATCTACTGGTTCTCACTCATACCCACTCACATACTCAGTGTCTCTAATTCACCATGACTTACCTTTCAAAAGATCAACGAGGAAAATCCAGCCAAGCACAAACTCCATGGTGAGGTTTCTGTGTTCTGTGCTGATCACAGAATGGGAACACCTGGGACTCCTGGGGCTGGGGCTCCTCTCCCAGCTGCAGGCTGCAGAGGGCCTACAGAGGGCTACAGAGAGGGCACTATTTGCATGTCCTCTGACATATATATCAAGATTCAGACTTAGATTTGATTCTCTAAAAGTGAACGACAGGGTTGGGGACGCATTTCTACATTAGTTTGTGTGGATGGTGCTGTGAAATTATGAATAATTTTAATTGGTGAGCACAGGTATATTTGCAGGCACGTGTGCAGTTTTACTTGTCTTTCATCAACATTGGTCATTTTCGCTATACAATTATTTTACATCTTTTTTGATATTAATTCCAAATACTTTTTTCTGTGAAATTTTCACTTCTATAATTTTGTTTTTGGTTTTGCATATATTTCCACGCTGGTGTGTAGAATCACAGGTGGTTTATTTTTTATTTATTTTTGTGCATTATGTATCCTGCACTTCTCCTCATTTTTAAAAACTGGTTCTAATATTTTTTGTGGTATCTCTAGGCTTTTGTTATGTTTAAGATCATGTTATCTGCAAACAGGCAATTTTTCTTCCTTCTCAGTTTTAAATGTCTTTTATTTCTTTTTATTGCCAAAGTTTGTGAGTAATTCTTTCAGTTGTAGGAGAAGAATGCTTTTCCCTTCTTCTGGGGTTTTACCTGGTGTAAGGATTCAATTGACATAAGACTGATCTCAAGGGGAGGATACATTTCATTTTGCAAGTGCATGGCCTTCCTAATGATATGACACCCAGAGAATGTACAAAGCAGGTGGCACTTATGACTTTCAGACAACAAAACATTCTATTTGGCAAGAGTTAAGGCAAAGGTGTGGGTTTGGGGGTATTTAATTAGTCAACAAGTAACTAGGTTTGTTTTCACAGCCTTCTTGTCTCTGTGTTCCTTATTCTGGTGCTAAGGATAGTTCTTCCCTCCTGGAACAGGTAAGGGAGTTTTCCCAGGGGAGATTTATTTCGTGCTGTCAAGGGACAAAGGATGGTCTGAGTGTCCTTGGACTGGCTGTTTCTCATGTGACTTTCATCCAAATCAGCAATGTGACACGTTGATATGGTTTGAGGCAGCATGTTTATTCTTCACGTTATCATGTTGAATACTTATGTTGGGGGTGATCATCATTGTCTGATCTTGATGTAGAAAGAATGGTTTTCGTATTTTTCTGTTCAATATGCTGTCAGATGTCGGCTTTCATAGTGGACACAATCATCTGGAGGTAATTTTCTTCTCCTTCTTTTTCTTTCATTAACATGTTTGTTTTTTTATTTTTTTAAATTTATATCCAAATTAGTTAGCAAATAGTGCAACAATGATTTCAGGAGTTGATTCCTTAGTGCCCCTTACCCATTTAGCCCATTCCTCCTCCCACAACCTCTCCAGCAACCCTCAATTTGTTCTCCATATTTATGAGTCTCTTCTGTTTTGTCCCCCTCCCTGTTTTTATATTATTTTTGTTTTCCTTCCCTTATGTTTATCTGTTTTGTCTCTTAAAGACCTTATATGAGTAAAGTCACATGATTTTGTCTTTCTCTGACTGACTCATTTCACTTAGCATGATACCCTCCCGTTCCATCCACATAGTTGCAAATGGCAAGATTTCATTCATTTTGATAGCCGAGTCATACTCCATTGTATTGATATACCACATCTTCTTTATCCATGATGGATTTTTTTTTGAGTGTTGAGTTTGATAAGTTCTTTATATATTTTGAATACTAACTCTTTATCTGGTATGTCATTTTCAAATATCTTCCCCCATTAGTCAGTTGCCTTTAGTTTTGTTGATGATTTCCTTGCTGTGTAGAACCTGTTTATCTTGATGAGATCCCAATAGTTCATTTTTACTGTTGTTTACCGTGCCTCTGGGGACAATGTGTAGTAAGAAGTTGCTCTGGTCAAGGTCAAAGACGTTGGTGCCTGTGTCCTCCTCTAGGATTTTTATGGTTTCCTGTCTCACATGTAGGTCTTTCATCCATTTTGAATTTATTTTTGTGTGTATTGTACAAAGTGGTCCAGTTTCATTACAATTCCATGTTGCTGTCCAGTTTTCTCAACACCACTTGTTGAAGGGACTCTCATTTTTCCATTTGATACTCTTTCTTGCTTTGTCGAAGATTAGTTGACCATATAGTTATGGGTCGGTTTCTGGGTTTTACAATCTGTTACGTTAAGCTATGTGTGTATTTTTATGCCAGTACTATACTGTCTTGCTGACTATAGCATTGTAATATAGCTTGAAATCCAGAATTGTGATGCCTCCAGTTTTTTGTTTCTTTTTCATGATTGCTTTGCGGATTCAGGGTCTTTTCTGGTTCCATGATAATTTTATTTTTGAAATGTTTTTATTTATTTTTGAGAGTGAGAGAGAGAGCATGAGCATGGGAGGGGCAGAGAGAGAGGGAGACACAGAATCTGAAGCAGACTCCAGGCTCTGAGCTGTCAGCACAGAGCCCAATGTGGAGCTCGAACTCACGGACTGTGAGATCATGACCTGATCCGAAGTCAGACTCTTAACCAACTGAGCCACCCAGGGGCCTCAACCAGTATAAGTTTAGAATTATTGGTTCTAGCTCTGTGAAAAATTCTGGGATTAGTTGAGAGGGATATTTGCTTTGAATTACTTGCATTGAATGTCTAGATTGCTTTGGGTAGTATAAACATTTTAACAATGTTTTTTTTTTCTGAGAGAAAATGGGAGGAGGGGCAGAGGAAGAGGGAAGGAGAATCCCAAGCATTTTCTGTGGTGTCAGTACAGGAACCAATGTGTGGCTCGATCTCAGGAACCATGAGTTCAAGACATGTGCCCAAATCAAGACTCATGGCTTTAACCCATGGAGCATGTAAGCACACCAATTATACTCTTAAGTATAGAGAACAAACTGATGGTTACCAGAGGGAAGGTGAATGGAGGGTTTGGGGAAGTAGATGATGGGGATGAAGGGGTGCACTCATAATGAGCACTGGGTGTTGTATGGGAATTTTGAATCACCATATGTTACACATGAATCTAATATTGCATTGCATGTTAACTAACTTGAATTTGTTTTTTTTTTTTTAATTTATTTTTGGGACAGAGAGAGACAGAGCATGAACGGGGGAGGGGCAGAGAGAGAGGGAGACACAGAATCGGAAACAGGCTCCAGGCTCCGAGCCATCAGCCCAGAGCCTGACGCGGGGCTCGAACTCACGGACCGCGAGATCGTGACCTGGCTGAAGTCGGACGCTTAACCGACTGCGCCACCCAGGCGCCCCTAACTAACTTGAATTTGAATAAAAAAATCAATGTATGTTAAGAGTCTACAAATGGCCTTGTTGGCATACAGCCCACTAGGAATCATTTATTCCAAAAACTATACTGACAAAAGGAACAGCTAGAATTTTGAGCTAATGTATGTTCCTTTCCTTCCCCACCCCACCTCAGCAAATGGAGAATCCAGTGCAAGTACCTGGGACTATAGGCGTGTGCCACTGAGTCTGGCTGCAACCTCCATGCCATATTGTTGTAGCCAATACACAGGGTTCCCGATGCCCAGCTCCTGTTAAGAGGGCTCTTTTCCAGAGGGACAGAATGTCAGTGACCCCAAGCTGTTTGCTGTTGACGCCAAGCCCCTGCAGGTGCCACCGAGATGTGGGACTCATTGTATGCAGGCCCACTTCCAGGATGGAGGCTTTGCCCTGGGCACAGTCCACTAGGGATGCTGGGAGCCTGGTCGCCCCAGACCTGACTTACATGGCAGGAGTCTCATGCCACCAGGACAAGCAAGCCACAAGGAAATGAAGGTGCCACCCACCCCTAAACTGATCCCTCATTTTGTCCCCACCTGCAGCTTCAGAGTTTTGCTCAGGGCAGGGGGACCTGGAGCAATCCACTAAACCAAGGTGAAAATCTATTCTGGTACAACCGAGTTCATTTCCAGCTGAGTGTGAGGAAGGTCTGGGCCTCATGTTGTGGGAGAGTCAGGTGCAGGAGACAAATGGCTTCAGTGGAGGATTCCTAACCTACTCCTGCTCACCAGCAGGAGAGAGCAAGAGCCAGGGACAGTGGAGGGAACAGCTGCTGTCAGAACACATTTGAGATTCTGTTCTCAGCAACTCTCCATTCAGAGGAGTCCGAGGTGGTGAGGTTCAGTCTGTGGAGACTCCATACTTCAGAGCATTGTTGAACATAGGACAACATTCAACATGCAGCAGAGGAATTTATCATGTGGGGTTGGGTCAGAAAGTGATAAAGTCTAACCAAACACTGTCACCTAGGCTGTCACATCTAGGCTGGCTGTGTGAATGTCTCAGGCCACACCACCTCTGTTGTCTTTGAGACTACTTTCATTCCCTCACATCATGTCTTTGAGTTTATCCTAGTTTCAGGTCTGCATCAATAGTGTCACATTTCTGTGGAAAAGCATCCCATTGATGGAAGTTTTATACTTGCCTTATTCCTTTATATTTAGAACGACTTTTGACTTATTCTTAGCTTCTAACACTAAGAAAGATACTATACATATGTACACACCATTTATTTTCAGAGCATGGGATTTCATTCTGGAGAAAATTCTCGGGAGTGGTATTTCCAGGTTACATGTTAAGTCATCCATGTATAATTTCATGAGTAACAGCCAATGATTTTCCAGATCTGGTGTTCATTTTTTATTCCTACCTGCAGTGTTGGAGGCCCCCAGAGTGCTGCATGCACACCTGGATGGTGTTGCCAGTGTTCCCTTCATACCTGAGCCCTCAGGGTGTGTGCATAAGGCATCTATTGCATTCTTGATTAGAATTTCCTTGCCAATCGATGGTGTGAAGAGACTTTTCCTGTCCTTACTAATGTGTCTACAACCTCTAGGACGGGATGTTTACTACGCAAGGCTGTGCTTGTTTTATAGAGGGTTGTTTCCTTTCTTCCTATTGACTGTTGAGGGTTCTTAGCATATTCACGATGCAGGTCC
Source organism: Neofelis nebulosa (assembly GCF_028018385.1). Lineage (NCBI taxonomy): Eukaryota > Metazoa > Chordata > Mammalia > Carnivora > Felidae > Neofelis > Neofelis nebulosa. Next base: position 149,281,211 of record NC_080788.1, read on the forward strand.
TTGGTGGTTATGCAGTTTGTGAATATTGTCTCTTCCTATGTAACTTGTCTTACTGCTATTTCCTCATTGGCAGAAAAAAACATCCGATTTTCACAAAATGTAATTATACCATTTCTTCTTATGGGTCTTGTGTTCTGAGCTTTAATTTTGGTTTTCAGGATGATTAACTGTGACTAATATCTATTTTGTAATGTTTATACTTGAGAGAGAGACAGAAGGTGAGTGGTGGAGAGGCAGAGAGAGGGCAGACACAGAATCTGAAGGAGGCTCCAGGCTCTGAGCTGTCAGCAGAGAGCCTGACAGGATGCTCAATCTCTTGAAATGTGACATCACGACCTGAGCTGAAGTAGATGCTTACAGCGACTGAATCACCCAGGCACCTGACTTATTTCCTGAGTTACAATGTAAAAGTCTTTTTTTCTGGTTTCTCTCAATGTTGAATTGTTCCCTAAGTGGTCTCTGGTGACTTAGTGTTTTGTTGTTTAAGTTTATGGACTCCAGTAACTCAGTTTCATGGCATGGTTTTTTGATAACTATATGGTCAATTCTGTTGTCATGCTGTAATTGAACTTCAAATTTCATAAGAAATTCTGTGTGTGTCTCTTTGGACAGATTGCTCATCACATATGATAGATGTGCTCCTGGGGTCAAAAAACGCGTTTCCCTTTCCAGGTGTTGGGCTTTCTCTATGTCTCAGGAGCCATCGAGCTCTGTGCACACAACCTAGTTCTTGACACAGGATTTTCCCTTCACAATTCTATGTAAAACCCTGAAAATTCATATTATGCATTGTCACTGTCAGACACTTCATGAATAGAACACACTGCAATGTTATATCATTTCCTGAAACTATTTCCTAAAATTATTTTACTCTTGCATGTTTGGGGGTATGATTTTTCTTTCTCCTTCAAAGGGGAGTTCATATCTGCATTTGTGGAATTCTTCCAGCCTTCTCATCCCCTAATGCTTTTCCAACATGCTGTACAGTGTTTTACTAAGTGCATATTTAGGTTTATTTGTACTCTGCCACATTCGGTGATAGGAGTGTAAGACAGGCTGAAACATATAGCTGGGTTTTTGTTTTGTTTTGTTTTGTTTTTGTTCGGTTCCCATGTAAGTGATCTGTCATATTGAATGTTTATAGAAAAGATAGCCCCTCACTTTCATACACCACTAACAGGGGACATGGTCCTTTTTAAAAGAAAAGGCAAAGGAAGACAAGGGAGCTGAGACACAAGGTTGGGGAAAGAAACCTACAGGCTGGCAGGAAGGGTCATCTCTCCAGACTTTCTAGTTCTGCAGATGTGGGTCCCTGCTGAAGCCCAACTTGGGTTCTTGTGCAGGTGTCTGGACAAGCGGCCCATGAGATATGGGCACATAGGATTTGGAAAGGGTTGTTGTAGTTTGAGTTCCAGCCCACCTGGCACTGCTGTGAAAATTCATGCATATGTTAACTTACGTCCACGACCAGTTAGGGATAAAATGGGTAAATTCAGGAAGTTAGGCTCACTACCTTAGATTCCATGTTCATGAAAATTTGTGACAACATTTCTCCCTTCCTTTTTTTTTTTTTACTACTTTAATTATTAAATTTGTGTTTAAATTTTGGTTAGTTAACATATTGGGTGATATTAATTTCATTAGCAGAATTTACTGATTCATCACTTACATTAACACCCAGTACCCATCACAACGCATGGCCTACTTAAACCCCCTCACCCATTATCCCATCCCCCACACACCTGGCCTCTAGCAACCCTTAGTTTGTTCTCTAACATTAGAGTCTTTTATGTTTTTCTTGCTCTTTTTTCCCTTCACCTATGTTCCTCTGTTGTGTTTCTTAAAATCCCCATATGAGGAAATCATATGATGTTTGTCTTTCTTTGACTGACTCATTCGCTTAGCATGATACCCTCTAGCTACAGCAACATCTTTGCAAATGGCAAGATTTCATTCTTATTTCTGACTGAGTAATATTCTAGTCTATACATATAGCACATTCATCACTCGGTGGACTTTTGGTCTCTTTCCTCACTTTGGCTCTCACTGGTAATGCTGCTGTAAACATTGGGGTGCATGTACCTCCTCAAATCAGAATTTTTGTATTCTTTGGGTGAATACCTCATAGATCAATTGCTGGAGTGTAAGGTCATTTCATTTTTAAGATTTTGAACTGTTTTCTGGAATGGCCACACTATGCATTTTCACCAAGAGTATAAAAGTGTTTTCTTTTCTCCTCAGCCTCATCAATATGTCCTGTTTCCTAGTTGTTAGTTTTAGACTTTCTGACAGTTTGAGGTTGTTTCTCATTGTGGTTTTCATTTGTATTTCCCTGATGATGAGTGATGTGGAGCATCTTTTTGTGTGTCGGTTAGCCATCTTGGTGCTTTGTTTGGAAAAGTGTCTAGTCATGTCTTCTGCCCATTTCTTCACTGGATTAGTTGTATTTTTGGTGTTGAGTTTGATACATTATTTATAGATTTTGGATAGTAAGCCTTTATGAGATTTGTCATTTGCAAATACCTTTTACAATTCTGTAGGTTGTCTTTTAGTATAGTTGTTTGTTTCTTTAGCGCAGAAGCTTTTTATTTTGATGGAGCCCCAGTTTTTAATGTTTGCTATTGTTTCCTTTGCCTTCTGAGATGCGTCTACTAAGAAGTGGCGATGTCCAGTGTCAAAGAATTTGCTGCCTGAGTTCTCCTCTAGGATTTTGATGGTCTCTTGTCTCACATTTAGGTCTTTCACCCATTTTGAATTTATTTTTGTGTATGGGGTAAGAAAGTGACTCTGTTTCATTCTTCTGCATCTCCTGGTCCGGTGTGACCAACACCATTTGTTGACAAAATTGTGTTTGTTCCATTACATACTCTTTCCTGTTTCAGCCAAGATGAGGGGACCATACATTTGTGAGTCCATATCTGGGTTTACCTTTCTGTTCTATTGACCTGTGTGTCTCTTTTGTGCCTGTAGCATACTGTCTTGATGACTACAGCTTTGTAATATAGCATGAAGTCTTCAATCACGAAGTCTCCTGTTTCTTTGTGTAGCATAGACATGTCAATAATATTTGCTCCTTCAATCCTTAACATTGACTGTGTTTCCATTTCTTTCTGTCATCCTCAGTTTCGTTCATCATGTTATATAGTTTTCAGAGTATAGATCTTTGAACTCTTTAGGTATCCTATTATTTTTCGTACAATATTAAACGGGATGGATTTCTTTTTCTTTTTCTTTTTTTTTTGATTTGTCTTTCTGTTTCTTCACGATTGCTGTATAGAAATGCAATAGAATTCTGTATGTTGATTTTTTATCTTGTGACTTTGCTGAATTGATGTATCAGTTCTTGCAATGTTTTGGTGGAGTCTTGGGTTTTCTATGTAGAGTGTCATGTCATCTGTGAAGAGTGGAAGTTTGACTTCTTCCTTTCCAATTTGAATGTCCTTGTTTCTTTTTGTTGTCTCTTTGTGTGGATAAAGCTTCCAGGAATAAGTTAGGTAGAATTATGAGAGTGGGCATTCTTGTGTTCGTGACATTAGAGGAAATTTGTTTTCCCAGTGAGGATATTAGCTGTGGGGTTTTCATATATGGACTTTAGGGTGTCGAGGTATTTTTCCTCTATCCATTGTTGAGGGTTTTTATCAAGACAGGATGTTTTATTTGTCAAAAGTTATTATTATGTTTGCCTCGATTGAGAGGGTCATATAGGTGTTATCCTTTCTCTTATTACTGTGATGTATTACAGTGATTTATTTGTGAATATTGAACCACCCTTACAGCCAAGGAGTAAATCCCACCCTATCATGGTAAGTGATATTTTAATGTATTGTTGGATTCGATTGGAAAGTATTTTCTTGAGAATTGTTGCATCCATGCTCATTAGGGCTAATGGCCTGTAAGTCTCGTTTTTAGTGGGGTTTAATCTGGTTTGGAACCATGGACATACTGAACTTATAGAATGAGTTTGAAAGTTTTCCTTCCGTTTCTATTAATTGGAATAGTTTGAGAAGACTAGAATATTCTATGCTACTTAAATAGAATATTTACACTCTAATTATCCGGTAGAATTCACCTGTGAAGCCATGAAGCCCTCGACTTTGTGTGTCAGTAGGTTTTTGATTACTGATTCAATTTATTTGCTCCTTTCAGTCTGTTTAGGTTTCCTGTTTCTTCACATTTAAGTTTAGTTAGTTTATATCATTCTGGTAATTTATCCATGTCTTTCAGATTGACCAATTTTTTGGCATATAAATTCCAAAATATTTTTTTATACTTGTATTTCTCTGGTGTTAGTTGTGATCTCTCCTCTCAAATTTGTGATTATATTTACTTAGTCCTGGAGGAAGATGGCAGTGTAGGAGGACGTTGGGCTCACTGGGTCCTGCTGATCACTTAGATTCCACTCACATCTGCCTAATTTACCCAGGAAACCACCAGAAGACTAGCAGAATGGACTCTCTGGAGCCAAGCATAGACGAGAGGCCCACAGAAGTGGATAGGAAGGTTGGAGAGGCGGTCCACGCTACATGGACTGGGTGGAGGGAAAAAGGCGGTGGAGGTGCAGCCAGCCCACCCAGCAAGGCAGAGCCCCCGAATCTGGCTTGCAAAAGCAGAGGGGCTGGGTGGAGTGTGTTCTGACAGCCAGTGGGAATTAACATCTGGAATGTTATAATTCAACCGCGCTGCTCAGAGAGCGGGAGGGCTAAAGGACAATGGGGGAGAGAGTTGTTGAGCCCCACAGGATAGAGCTCAGCTTGGCGGGGAACAAAGGCACAGGGAAGAGCCATTTCCCTTGCCCATCCCCCAGCCAAAATCCCAAAGGGAACCAGTTCCTGGCACGAACTTGCTTGCACCGCCCAAATACCCAACGCTGTGCTTCTGCGGATCCATCCCTCCAATGGGTCTGCCTCCCTCCCAGTGCCACAGGGCTCCTCCTGAAGTGGACCACCAAAGGAAAAGCGAGCTGAACCTGCCCCTCCCACCCCTGTGCATCTTGTGGATCCATCCAGGCTAATATGTCAGATCCCATCAAAGCAGCGCCCAAGCCTGGAAGTGTGCAAGTAGCCCAGAGGCCACACCACTCCACAGTGAGTCCTGCCCCTGGGAAAGGGGAAGATAAGGTATACAGTAGTCTGTCTGACTGTGGCCCCAGCGGTGGGCTGGGGGCAGATATCCGGTCTGACTGCAGCCCCGCCTACCAATGGAAGTTACTCCAGACAGCACAGGGGAAGAACCCTGCAGTTCCGCGCCACTCCAGGGACTCTCCAAAATGATGAATCGGAAGAATTCTACCCATCAGAAACTACAGGAAATAGCAACAACTAATGAACTGATCAAAAACAATTTAAGCAGTATAGTAGAAAATGAATTTAAAATAATAGTCATAAAATTAATATCGCTGGTCTTGAAAAAAGTATAGAGAACAGCAGAGAGTCTACTAATACAGAGATCAAGGGACTAAGAAACATTCAGGAGGAGCTAAAAATGCTATAAATGAGCTGCAAAACAAAATGGAGGCGACCACAGCTCCGATTGAAGAGGCAGAGGTGAGAATAGGTGAATTAGAAGATAAAATTAGAGACAAAGAAGAAGCTGAGAAAGAGAGATCAAAAAATCCAGGAGTATGAGGGGAGACTTAGAGAACTATGTGACATAATTAAATGAAATAATATATGCATAATTGGGGTTCTAGAGGAGGAAGAGGCAAAGGTGCTGAAGGTGTACTTGACGGAATTATAGCTGAGAACTTCCTTTATGTGGGGAAGGAAAAAGGCATTGAAATCCAAGAGGCACAGAGAACTCCCTTCAGATGTAACTTGAATCGATCTTCTTCATGACGTATCATAGTGAAACTGGCAAAATACAAGGATAAAGAGAGAATTCTG